>NC_058137.1:11801910-13055977 GCF_011075055.1 Mangifera indica | reverse complement strand
GAATTTGGCCATTCTGATCAAAGCTTTGTGTTGGCAAGAGGTTAGCAGAAAAATTTAGATCAATGTGTGAAGTGGCAGTTCTTCCAAAGGCATTCTTATCACTGCCACACAATGCAACACCGCCACCTGCTCTCTGATTATAGTCATGCTTGAAGTAAGGCTTTTCAATTATCATCGGTTGCACAGACGAAGCTGCATCATGCAACTGACCTGAAACATCACAATTTATTTCCTGTTCATGACTGAGTACAGAGGTATCACCAAGAGCTAGAGATTGTGAACTCTGAGTTATATGACCATGCTCTTCTTTAAGTGCATGGTTGGAAGGCTGCACTCTATAATTCCACACAGGAGACATCTCCATATCACCAAGCAATTTTTCAGTAACTCCTGATTCAGGAACTCCCATGCCAACAGTAGAATTTTTCATCTTACATTGAAGGGCTTCCATATTGTTGCTATCAACTACTCCTTGTCCAACTCCTGTTTGGTCAGCACATACTGCATTCTCATCCAAGCTGTGAGGCCATCTAGATTCCATAGACCAGGCAGAAAACCTTGGTTCTAGGGATTCCATTCTTTCATTGTGATCCTCAATCAATTTTCCAGTATCTGGCAGTTTATCTTTACCACCCCATTTTTTACTATCCCATACCCTCTCCACATCATCTGAATTATGGCTCTGTGACCACCTATCATCCCTTGCCCTTTTGTCAGCCATCCTTTCATTTTTTTCATCACTCAACTTTACAGCATCTGTGAAAGTGCTTGAGTTGCTCCATGTTGGACCGTTCCATAATTTATCTGTGCCATCTAAATTGTGGCTCTGCTGCACCAAGTTGTCAACCCGTGACCTTTTGTTAGGACTTGCAAAGGCCTGAACACTATGAGAAAACCTGCAGTATTTCCCGTTTCGACAAATTCCTGCAGCAAAGAATTTGCAGGGAATATCACCTTTCTTGTGGGAATCATGGTCACCTCCCCGCTCCAAAGATGCATCCCTGTTTCTTCCACATCGTATTGGATACTCCCTAGATTGATGAGGAATGAAATACTTAGGAGCTCCAGCTTTCCTATGTCTACTTTCCCTACTCTCTTCATAATTTTCACTGCTATGATGAGAAAATAGACAACTTTTTCCTCTCCTACATCTCCCAGCAGCAAAATCTTTACAAAATTTAGCTGATACTCCTGATCTTTCCCTGTTTCTGACATAGATGCCCAATTCTTGTCTAAATCCACAAACTGGGCTTCTACTCCGATTCAAACTTCGGCTGCGGCTCCTGCTTCGGCTGCAGCTTCTACTTCTGCACATAACATCAAAGAAGGCAGATGTAAAGAAATCAATTAATTCCGACACATCTCACAGAGGGAAAACATACACTGCCAAAATTAGATTTCATATACCACATTATTTATAGGAAAACTCCTGGCACCAAACATACAACAGAATAGACAAATCAAGTATACAAATAAAACTAACAAGAAAAAATCATGAACAAATTAAGACTTTAAAAGAGATAAATAAAACCAAGAAAAAGCACAACCATAATGATTTCAGTTAGAAGAATAGAAAGGAAGAGAAAGTTTGCGCTCAGAGTTTTTAATATCATCGAGGAAAGTAGTATAAAACAAATCAATTGTACCATATATATGATGAAACAAATTACAAGCACAAAGGAAAATCAAGATAAGAATAAAATATGTACAAAAGGAAATTCATTTTGTCCTGAAATGTTCCATTAAGAAGATAATCACCTGTGAGGTCCATTCCAATCACTTCTTGGGGAGTGGTGACGAATTTGCTGTCTCCAATCATCCAGGCCAGGAGACATTTCCATGCTGTAATTCCCTTCTCCATCCCATGTACTTGTGGCTCTGAAACATTCCCGATAGTCACCAATGCAATCCTCCTTCTGAGAACCTCTGCTACCAGGCAAAGGTTCCCTAGATGAAACTTGCAAATCACGCCTTGATTTCAGCATGTTATCTTCCCTAGCAGACCACTTGTGTCCACTACTATAGCCACCACCCTTGGGAGAAAACCATCCAGAACGCAATTCTTTGTCATGAAAAGACATACCTGCTTTCCGAGACCAAGCATTGTCTTGCACATTATCATATGAATGTTGGGACTCTTCTTTCATATCCCATTTAGAATTGTGTTTTATGCTACCTCCACTCATCACTTTACAGAAGTATGTCCAGCCTCACTTTGATCAAAAGCAGTATAATCTGAAGTACAAAAACAATGTCTTAACAGAGGCAAATAATACAATATCCATATTCATCATTTAAATTCTTTTGTTTCTCAAATAAGCAACTGTTCAAATAGTTCAAAGTGTTGAGCAAATATTTGATCCCAGAACAATTTTCAAGTCAGAGACATTACACAATAAATTCTACAGGTCATCCTAACACTTGTAGTGTCAACAGACAAAGCCAGAAAAATAACTTACATTTCAAGGACTAGTACCAGATATTCGGGAAAGAGCAAATATATAGACCATGTAGAAAAGACTCTACTCTGAAACTGCAAGCAAGAAGTTACATCTGATGCCTACAATAATTAGCAACTCCTTACAAGTCATAATACTTAAGAAGTTCAAAAAAATTAGCTCTCAAATATAAAAGTCCCAATATTTGAGTTTTAAAATGTATCACTTTTTTCAGTTTCTGGATAGGAAAATAAATAAGGATCTTAAAAATGGACAATAAACAACTTTTTTCTATAATAAATGAAAGATACCACAGGAAATTAGAACTGAAGGGGCAGTTCTTGAAGCTATCCCAAAAATCCAACTTGAATTAAAAAACTTTAACTAGATCAATAATAGATTAGATTTAGCAAAATAATAGTCATGTTATAGCAAGAAGATATACCATAAGCCATCCTCCAAATTAAGTTAAAAATCATTTCTTAGAAGTGTAAAATCAATTAAAAATAAGAAAAACTACCAATCACCGGACAAATGCTACAGAACAAAAGGCATCTCTTAGTTGTACAAGCCAACTGTGAATGACCTAATTTCACATCAATTTCCTCGTAAGTACCAGGCTCCAAAAACTACTCATTTGGCATGTAAATAAAGCGTCTTCCACCTCAAAAGCAAACCGCCACTTCTATGACTAGGGATGGCATTCAATTATCTTTCCCCAATATCATACATAGGGCTGGATTCGAACCGAGCCTATTCAAGCTCGAGCTCAAACTCGGCTCGAACGAGCTCGAAACGAGCCAGCTCAAGCCAATATTTTCTAGCTCGAGCTTGCTTGTTAAAATTTATAAATTAAAAATTTTGATATAAAAAAATGTTGTTTTGATCAATATGTATTAAAACAACATCGTTTTAATAACGAATTAATTAAAAACTCGAATTCGAAACGAGCCGAACCGAACTCGAACAGAGTTCGAGCTCAACGACCTGAGCTCAACGAGCCTGAGCTCGAGTTTGGTTCAGCTCGAATCTAACCCTAATCATACAAAAGAATTGGCACCACAAGCAAGAAATATATGTCCAATTTCCACATCCAAACCAGCACAAACTGGATAACTTTACATTGCACTCCATAACCTGCTAGTAACTTTCATACATCAAAAGAGGGTCGCATGCACCACAATCTTTCAAGCTTTTCTAGCATGCTCTCTCTCTTTACAAGCAACTACAAGAGCAAAATTAGCATATGATCAACAAAGAATCACACATAAGAATCAATTCAATTTTCAATGGCAAATATATGCTATAGCTTGCAGGCCCATTCTTCATTTCATCATAGCAGGAGAAAGACTTCCATTATCTCTAAAGGGCAACAGGAATAAACACTGTTGTATTGTTTTAGCAATTATGACATGTCTCCCCAGCTGCTCACTTGGCTTGGCCCGTTGAGGACCAAAAATTTAGCCAAAGCTACTCAGTAGGTTGGGATTCCGTTGTCTTGAACTATGACTTAGGTTTTATAGTGCTATGTCAAATTTTTTGGATCGTCTCCACTCAAACAAAATGAAACAATCCATTAATTTGTGCAAAAATCCAATAATTTTCATGTGGAAGGATAGAATGCCATTGCAAAAGTAATCGCATCAGTCACTTTTGAATGCACTTGAAAATCCCTCCATGATTGACCTTGTTAAAATACTGCAGAAAAATTATATTTAATATTAGCAGCCATGTAAATGTACTCTTATTAAGACACATAGAACTAAAGCACATATGGCACTACCTAGTTTGATACCTCAGTCTCTAGCCTCTAAGAATCTCACCTGCGCAAATCAATGAGAGACTAAAGACTCAAATGAAAAGGCATAGAAAATATATCCATTAGCTACCTAGTACAGATAAACCATAATCAATTGACTAGACGATTGTCAATGCACTTATAAAATACTTCTACAACTTTCGCAAGGTAGTCAGAGTCCCAATATTTGGCAACCTAAAATAAAACTAAAACATAAATAATATATAAATCAACCACTTAAAAGCATTCATATTGTATTGTGGATATCTTAATAATAAAGTCATTTCATAATCATTAAACATGACACTAGTTAAATTGCATCTAGCAGTTATAACAGCAAATTGACATCTAAATCTCAAAGAAACACAACTATCTGTTAATCAGCACGAACCAGTTTATTACCATAATATAATTAAATTCATTCTCAATCCGATCACTAGTTGCAGAATCTAAACCAAACCTACTTCAAAGTTTAACGCCAAACTCACAATAACTCAAAGTCTCAAACAATTAAAAGTTTTAAGCCTTCAGTAGATAAATTATATACTACGATATACCTTAATTTATTTTCAATCCCCCCACTAACTGCAGAAACTAAACCTAACCCCACTTCAAATTTCAACGCCAAAGTCACAATAATCCAAACGATTACAAAATTTAAGTTTTCAGGAGACCAAAAAAACCACATAAAACCCTAATTCAAATCTCAACGACTTCACTGTTTCTTTGCTGTATTTTCAACTCTCAATTCCAGTAAAAAGAAACCAAACAAAAAATAAATAAAATGAAGGTTCCCCGGCAAGTGAACTTTCTTGGTGGGTCAGATCGAAGAAGGAGTATAAGAAAAAGAGAGGACTTACGTGGAGTGAAAGAGACAAGAAAAGCGAGCCAAATGAGAGACTGGTGAGATTGAAGGCGACCAAAATGAGGGTTTCAGCATTGTCTGGTTTGAGTAGCAGAGCGAAAGCGGAAGGAAGCAGAGAGAAGACTTTGGCTTGCTTACACTTAGGTTTAGTTATGAAAGGCCAAAAGACTTACAGGAGCCTTTAGTTAGACGGGAATTAAAGCTTACTCTTATAATTTATTTTTATTATTTATATTATTTTATTTAATTTATAAGTAGTATTGGATTTTATCCCTTATTTATTATCGATGGTAATATAACAAATAATATAAAAGATACTTTGATTATTATCTTTATTTTAGATATTAAAATATTATTAATGTAATTTTGATTTTATTATAACTATATCATTATTTATTAATTTTTTGAGATAAAAATAATTTTATTTTCAATTCATATAACAAATAATATAAAAAATATTTTAGATTAATTATACACAAAGGTCTTTAAGTAAAATAATATACTAAGAGTTTTTTATTAACTCTAACTAAACATAATAATTATTCATACCTACAACTTTATCAAATTTTACCCCGTAATACTCAAGGTAAGAAAATCTTTAAATTTTGATAATAAAACATTCTCTAAACCAAACGTTACCTTACAAATATTTCAATGACAATAAATAAAATAATAAAATTATTAGTACATATTTTGAATACATAAAATTAGTATACAAATAACATATTATCATATGATTAAGTTATATAATTCAGTAATTTTAAATTAAAGATAAAATAACATCTAATTATATGATAATATATTTTATATATATATTTTTTTTGTATACTCAAAATATATAATGTAGCATTGTCCTAAATTAAAAATAAGTAATAAATTTATAGTAAGGATACCCACCGACGTTTTATTATTTTAATAATAAAAAGCAAAAGTTTAAATCAAGCTCTTATGAACAAATATTATGTAAAATATATGTAATAAAACTATACGAATAATTTTTATATATAAATAATAATATATTATCATATAATTAATTATTATTTTATTTTTAATTTTTATCAATCTAATTATATAATAATAATTTATTATTTATACATAAAATTATATGTATAATACTATTAAAATATGTGAGACTGTTTAAGTAGGCCATTTTAGTGCATTTAGAGCTGACAAATGGATGGTCTAAATCAACTTCAAATTAGGTCAAAAAGGTGTAGGTGAGATGGATATGGGTTGAAAACGAGACAAGATATATTGAATATGTTTGCGAAAACTTGCATGCGACCATAGAAATATAAGTAAACGTGCAGGATATGTGTGACTATTAATTTATTAAGTTTAATATTTTGTTTTTTATTAATCAAATCAAATTCCGTGGAAAAATAATGACATGTATTATTTTTTAGTTGAACAAAACAAAAATCAATGTGATATAAACACATATTAGTGTTTATTTTCTTGAAATGTAAAAGCAATAGCTTTATTATTATTGTAAACCTCTCAATTTTCATAGCAATCTTGTTTTTTTTTTTTTTTCCCTATAAGTTTCTCATTGTAATATTCATCCAAATTATCTTTAGCTTCATTATATCTTATATGTTTTATTTTTCTCTCTTTTTGTGTAAGTTATTTCTTTTTTTCTTATTAACTTTTATCTGATTAAAACTTTTAGTTTAGTAGTTTATCTTAGTTGAATCTTTCTTTTTCTTTTTCTTTTTGTACTCTAAATTTTGTATTTTACTTTCAATAATTATCATTTTTCTTGAAGTTTATCATGTGAAGCAAGGTGACTTCCTTTGCACTCATTTGTACAAGTTGTATTGGAGTATTTTGGAGTTGCACCATTTCTACATGCTCAAGAAGCATGTAATCGAGGAAGCCTTCTATTTCTTATCCATATGAGTGATTGAAGAAGCAAGTTTCACATCTTCCCATATCCGCACAATAGGAAATTCAAAGTAGTAGTCTAGTTTTAGATCTAATTGGTGTATGCCTTTCCTTTGATTTTTATATGCATTAGACTCTAATTATGTTTACTCTTTTTGCAGTTAATCACCATAAACCAACTTGGGGTGTTACTCACAAAAAAACAGATACAAAACTTTTGTAATTAGGGATGGTACCCAAAAGGCCAAAGAGCTACTCTTACTAGCTACACGACCTTGTCCCTTAGGTTGTGTCATTTCCTCGTTCATCTAGAAAATAACAATAATCACTCACTACTTAAGGTAGATTGAAAATATTATTTGTTTATGCGAGTTTTTGAAAACATTTTTAACTCTTTTCTTCCCAGAAATATGAGACTACAAACTCCTTGTCTCCTTTAATTAAATAAGAAAGCAAGAATACATAAGCTAGACTTGGCCATGGGCCGGTTTGACCCGTGAACCAAACCGAAACTGGCTCGCCCCAAATCTGAACCGAAACCGGTAAACCCAGAAACGGACTGAACCGAAACCGAAATCTAAATTTAGTGGTTTGGTTCCGGTTTATCTAATTTTGAACCGTAAAATCATCGATTCACATCTGGTTTATGAACCGATGGTTTTACTATACTGAACCAGAAAATTTTAAAATTTTTTTATTTTTTAAAATTTATTAAAGAACCAACGGTTCCCTGCACAGGGAACCGTTGGTTCATTGCAAAATGTGCAGGGGACCGTCCCTTGCACATTTGAAAAGACCCGGAGTAGGGATGGACAACTACCTTTTTTTGATGCTGGATTGAGTGCAGTATTCCTTTGTTAATGGCTGAGAATCCTCTTTGGTCCCCTGCAATTTTCAAAATCCCATTTCACCCCCTATTATTTAATTTTTTTTTAAAATTTTTTTCCTATATATATATCCATTCAAATTTCAATCTCTCCACTCTCTCACTCAATCCTTCAAACTCTCATTCTCATTCTTTCAGTTTTTAATACTTTCTTAATCTTTCAATTCAATCAAATTCTCTTAAATTTAATTAAATTATTTCTTAATTTTTTATTAATTTCAATTTCAATTTTTATTATACAATTCATAATTAATTATAGAAATTATTTCTATAATTAATTTTATTTATTATTTTTTATTATCTTTCATAATTAATCATATAATTTATTTATATAATTAATTTTATTTATTATCAAAAAATGACAAGTAGTGAAAATTCTTTCGGTAATAAAATTAATTTTATTTATTAATTTTATTGAATCGTTTGATTTAAGTACGGATAGTTCGATGACAGGAAATAATACTTAAGATAGTGGAGGTGAATGATAAAATAAGGGGATACTGTCAACTATTAGATATGCAAAGGTAAAAGAACTACGTAGGCATTGATTCTTCTAAACCCCAAGAAGATACGTAGGAAGCTTAATTGAAAAATTAAGTTCAAGTATTTCTTTTAATTTTCAATTATTGTAATTAAAAATTTTAAAATTAAATCAAGATCATGTATTAGAATTGACGGTTCAATGTCGGTTTCGAACTGGGGTCATGAACCGAAACCATCTGTTTTGAACCGGTTATGAATCGTCTTATTACAGTTTTGGTTCAGGGTCTTTATTTTTTCAAACCATGAATCAAGGGTTTCGAACTGAAACCACCAGTTCATGAACCGTGGCCAAGACTAATAGAGGTCAAAAGCTAGGCCTTACCTTGGATGAGCAACTTTTCTAACCAACAGCCTTACTTGCCCATCTATGCCAAGTCCACAATGGATAGAGGGAAAACATGCCCTTTATCTTGGCATGAATAAAGGGAAAAGGGCAAGGGAACCAAGGGAGAAGAGGTCATGCCTTAAAGGCCCTCCACTAAAAGTTGTTATGGGTAGCCTTATGCAGGTTACCCATGCTAAGGGCAAGAGTGCGCATTTCTTCCTTTTCTTTCTTCAAACCTTGGGAGGCTAACCATTCCACTAAGCTCAACAAGTAGACCTTATTGAGGTGATTACAATGGCAAGGGAAAACATGTCAAAACAAGGTCACGTCGTTATTGTCGTATTTGGTAGCTCCCATGAAACTTAAGAAATTCATCGGTCAGAGCATTTGACAAACCTCCTTTTGTTCATTCATCATTTTTCTTTAGTGGACTAAGAGTGATATTTGTTGCCATCATTGTAATTATGACAATTTTATGAATTTGGATTATCAAGTTATTAAATGGCTATACCTTATAGTAAAGTGGTAATTTTGGTAAGTAAATATTTGATTGATAAATAAAGCAATGAAGAATAAATAAGTTAACGGTAATATCTCAACCAATGATTTCAATGACTTTACCTGTCTTCATTCTTTGTGGATCTCCCCATCCTAAAACAACAAACATGCTCAAAGATATAAATCATAACTTAAATACAGGTTAGATAATATTTATAGTGGTCAATGTTATATGAGGGGCTACTTAAAAGATTTATGCAAATACATAAACTTAAAATTTTTGAGTTCTTAAAACTACGCTCTAATAAAAAAAATGTAGCGTCTTTCTCTCTATACATACCCATATCCGGAATATGTACTCGAAGAGATATGTTATCTTAAAACATTTCGTAATCTGTGTAGTAATAAAATAAATGCAATATATTTTTAAATATTTAAATACCCATAATCCCAAAATGTGTGTTAACAAATATGAATCATTAATCCAATCCAAACCACATGTCTGAAATCCAAGTTTACAAAACTTAAGTGAATAATATCTCAAATTGCAAAATCAATACATGAATAAATATAAATAAAATTCATGAGTACAATTGATGAAAATGCCCTCGCCTATGCAATGTCTCAGGTTGATCAGTTGGCTCTATTGTCGCTTCATCATTCTATAATCTTACCTACAAAATCACAAGGACTTTTTGATCTTATACACACAATAACAAAACAGTAGTATAAATAAAGATATTTTGTATCATATCTAGTTGCGGTATTCTAGATGTTACATTAATATCCCAGATGCCCATCCAATATCTCGACACCCTATGCCCCAAACTTGAATGTTTGTGTCATCCCTGATGACTAATACCAAACAATCTTTGTTGGTTTCTCAAAAACCTGGTATAAGTATGTGACATCCCATATGTCATTCATATGGTGTGTAAGGTTTTAGGGCATCGTTAACTGGCAACATAGTAGAATTAAAAATTTTAAAATTATCAAAGATCCTCAAGTCCATCCAAGATACTCGTTTTAATGCATAGATTCATGAACATGTGAAATACATATAAGGTGTTTAGTTTTTATACCTATGTTGTTGGCTTCTTCAAGACTTTATGTGGCTATGTAAAGATTGTTATCAAACCATCTTAAGGCAGCGTCTTAGTATCTACATAGAGTACAAATGAGACGTAATAAAAAAAAAAAAAGGCTACTAAGGCATAAAGATATGGAAGCTTATGTTAACAAGATTCTAGGCATAGAGACGTGTTTAGGATGTATGTGTTTTGGATTGTTGTGTTAAAAAAATTTGATTCAAAATAAACACCTTTATTTATAATGTGTGCATGAATCCTAAGTTAGTTAGAACTCTAACTACTTAAGTGATAAGACGTCCAAGAGTTCTTATTAAATTAAGACTTTTAATTTATTGAAAGTTTTAATACATAGGAATTCTAATTACATTAAGATTTCAACTCAATCTAGACTTTCTATCAAACAAGGACTTTGAAGAATCTTTATTTAATTAAAACACCTTACCCATGAGTTAACTCAACTAGTTGACTTACATCCATCATTTGGCCTTGCTTGATTGGACTCCTAAGTGGGTCTAAGTAAAACCAACAGTGTATAACCAAATGATTCTAGTCAAAACACATCTATACGTTTCTTTCTTTCTGTGATCTTAGGATTATTGGCAAACTATCCTTGCCTCTTGGTTCGTATCAACCCCTTAATGTGTATGACCTATAAGCTTTCTTTCAAACTAATAGTATTTGAATTCAAACTTAGACCAAGATTGGCCTCTAGTAAAATATTATGGCCATCAAGATGACAGAGTGTCAACAAACATCTCTATAAGCTTTTAAAACATCATAGTTATGTACAATTCAATACTTTCGTAAACCAATATCTCTTTAGGTTGAGACATAAAAGTATGTCTATCTTAGTAGTTTCTCAATATGAGCTAACACACATTAATGATTTGCATGGATTAGGTTATAACCTCATCCCACTATGACCACAGATTCAAACAGTCATAAATGTCTTTTAGAATTTGTATATAGGATATCTTCTCCTATGTTCAAGAGTAACGAATCATTTATTGATCAACCATAACCTTCATGTATCTTACAATATGGTTATTCACTATCTTTATGATACCCTTATTACAAGATACGTTAGATAGTATCAAACTATACCAATCTTTACATGAGATAATCTAGCAACCTTAAGTCAAAGGATCACATGCACCCATGATGTTCAGAGGATTTGTTTCATATATACTAGAGTAACCATCTATATAGATATCCCTTAGTGCGGTTTGTCCAATGAACATATCTACAATGTGTACTCATGTGTTGTACCAAGCTGTTAGCAAATGGCTTCAATGGGTGAGAACTATTGCCACTTTTCGATGAGGTCACTCAACACTATGATAATCCTATCATCATTACATGTGCCCTTATCATTGTAATGTCAGGATTATAGACATTTCTAGAATGGTCATCTAATGTGTGTATAAGGTTCCCACGATTAGTCGTCTGATCCTCTTGTCATAATTCTACTATTCTAAGAGCATATTATTTGCAGAATCATATAATAGACAAAGATATGAACTAAATAACTATAAAACCTTTTAATAATTAATGAGATAAATTATAATTACAAATGTCAAATTTATTGGCTTTAGAGTATCTACCTTAACAATCTCTCACTTGCATTATAACTAATCAGTCATGTATTTAATGCCCAATCCTAGTACGTACTTATCATATTTCTACTGTGATAAAGATTTTGTTAATGGATCATCCAAATTGTTATCTATATCAATCCTCTATATATGTATGCCACTTTATTGAATAATCTTTCAAATAAGATGATATCATCTGAGTATGTGTTTGGACCTTTGATGAGACCATGACTCTTCTGCTTGAGCAATCACTTCATTGTTGCCGTAATAGAGCTCAATCAGCTCAATAATCTTGGAACCACTCCAAGTTCTATCATGAACTTTTTGATCCATATAGTCTTTTTTGTTATTTTTGAAAGAGTAATGTACTTAGCCTCTTTTATAGAATTAGTCATTGTATTTTGCTTAAAGCTTTTCTAGCTTATTGCATCACCATTCAAATAAAATACAAACCCAAATTGTGATTTAAAGTCATCTTGATCAATTGGGAAATTGACATCACTGTAACATCTAAAAATGAGTTTAAAATCTCTTAATAAACCAAGAACACATGTCTAATCCTTTTCAAGTACTTCAGGATGTTCTTGAAAACCATTCAGTTTTTTTTACCTAGGTCAGATTAATATCCAGGCCAAAGGACTATTTCCCACCTAAGGTATGCTGCATTCCCAAGTTTCCCCTTTTTTAACTTTAATAATCCCAAATACCCTTCCAATAGCAACTAAAATTAACGATAGTAAGGGTAAAATCGTTATTTTTTCTATAATATTAAAAATAAACTAAAATATAATCTCTTTTTGCCCCCCTAAATTTTAAAAACTAAAAGTTGCCCCTAACCTAAGTTTTAAAAAATGACAATTTCCCTATAGGGTTTTGTTTTGAGATCTCCAATGTCATTTTCGATGCTATTGCTGATAATCTTTCTTTCCCAAAGTTTACTCTCTTTCTGATGGTTTCTCTCCTCCTATTTGGATACCCGATCGATGTTAGAGGATTTATGGAAGGTGAAAAGCCTCGTCGGGGAAGGCGAAGAGCCTTGTCGAGGAAGATGAAGAGCTTCATCGGGGAAGACAAAGCTCTTCGTCTTTCTAAACAAAGATGAAGCTATCATCTTCATCTAGAAAGACAATTGTTTTCCCAGAAGTCTTTTTATAGGAAGATGATCATCTAGTATTGGAAGATGACTGTCTTCTCAAATGAAGACAATAACTTCATCTTCATCTTCGTCTTCGTCTGAGAGGATGAAAAACTTTATCTTCCTTGATAAAGTTTTTCATCTTTCACGGCTCTTCCGACATCGATCTAGCATCCAAATAGATAGAGAAGAAACTTTCAGAGGGAGAGAAAACTTTGTAAGGAAGAGGCCATTGACAATGGAGCCATAAATGGCATCGGAGATCTCAAAACAAAACCTAAGAGGAAACCATTATTGTTTAAAACTTAGGCTAAGAGAAACTTTTAGTTTCTAAAGTTTAGGGGGACAAAAAGAGATAAAATTTTAAGGGGTTAGGGTTTCGTTAATTTTAACTGCTCATAAGTGAATATTTAGGATTATTAAAGTTAAAAGGGGAAACTTGGGACTGCAGCATACCTTGGGTAAGAAATAGTCCTTTGGCCTAATATCTATTGCAAATGCTCAAGGCTATGAAATATCAAGTCTTGTACATAATAAGATGTATATGATTGATTTTATAGTCGAGACATATGAGATCCTACTTATCTTATCTTTTTTAGATTATGAAGATAAACACATATTTTTCAAAAGATATACATCATAGGATATAGGTAGAAATCCTTTCTTGGATTCCTCTATAAAAAATGTTGTCAACATTTTATCTTTGTACGTATTTTGACTTAGGACAAACAATCTATACTCTCTATATCAATAAATTTTATTCCTAAGAATGTAGGTTGCTTCCCCTAAGTCTTTCATAGAGAAACACTTGGATAATCAAGTCTTTGCCGATTACAAGTTCGATATGTCATTTCTAATAATCAAGATGTTATCAACATAAAATACTAGAAATGCAAACTATGCTCCTATTTACCATCTTATACACTTACGACTCATCTCCATTTTTGATAAAATCAAACTCTCATACAACTTCATCAAAACGAATATTCTAGCTTCTAAAAGCTTGCTTAAGCCTATAAATGGAATTTTATAACTTGCATACTTTATTAGCCTATCTAGTAAGAACAAAACCATCAGGTTACCTTATATAGATGTCTTCTACAAGGTTACTATCCTAGAAGATAGTTTTGACATCTATCTGAAAGATTTCATAGTCATGTTATGCAACAATAACAAACATAATCCTAATAGACTTAAGCATAATGACTGGTAAAAGGTTTTATTATAGTCAATGCTATATTTTTGAATAAAACCTTTGGTAACCAATTGTGCTTTATAGGTATGCATGTTACCTTCTATGTCAGTTTTATTTTTGAAAACCATTTACACCCTATGAGTTTTACTCATTTAGGTGCATCAACAAGAGTCTATACTTGGTTCTGATATATAAAGTCTATTTCAAATTTTATGACATTCAAATTTTATCAAAATCTTGATTTGAGATAATGTTATCGTAAGTCTTAGGTTCATCATCAAAGATGAGCAATATGTTGTTATGTTGAGTTATAAGAAAACCAAATCTTTCTGGCTTATGATGTATTCTTGTATATCTACAAAGCTTTTATGTGCTCTAACGTTATTTCTCTCTAAGTTAAAGGACTTCCTTATGATCAACCATCTATGATAGCATATCATCCTGTCCAACATTTGTGATATCTTATGGTACAAGAACTTCATCGAGTTCCACCCTTCTCTTAGTGGTCCTTTAAAAATATATTCTTTTTTAAAAAACATGCTAGTACGAGAAATAAAACCTTTTTACTCTTTCAGATGGTAGAAATAGTATCCCTTAGTTTTTTTTGGGTACCCCACAGAAATACACTTTTTGGACTTAGCATTCAACTTGTTCGAAGTCAATTTCTTGATATAAACTTCATAGTTCCAAATCTTCAAGTATTCTAGATTGGGCTCTCATTTAGTCCACAACTTATAAGAAGTTTTGTCCATAGATTTAGATGGGACATGGTTTAGTGTATAGGTAGTAGTTTTTAGGGTACGTCCTTAGAAAGACATAAGTAGATCGATAAAACTCATTATAGACCTAACCATTTTTATCAAGGTCTTATTCTTTTGTTCAGACACACCATTATGTTATGGGGTAACTAAAGAAGTGAGTTGAAAAACTGTCCCATGTTTTTTTAGGTATCCTTTGAATTCAGTACTTAGGTATTCACTTCTACAATCATTATAAAAGATTTTAATTTGTTTTTCAAGTTGCTTCTCTATCTCGTTCTTAAATTCTTTGAATTTATCAAGCATTCAAACTTATGTTAAACAAAAACACATAGTCATATCTACTGAGGTCAATAATAAATGTGACGAAGTAGACTTCCTTATATATAGTATGTATTGTCATAAGCCGACACACATCATTGTGAATGATCCCTAACAGTTCAATCGCCCTTTCACTTTGTTCAGTGATGGTGCTTTGGTTAAGTTACCCAATAGGTATCTTATGTTGAGAGACTATCCTACGTTCCTTTAGATATCCTTTAAATTCAGTACTTAGGTATACACTTTCATATTTACTGTGAGGGATTTTAATTTGTTCCCTAAGTTGCTTCTATATCTTGTGCTTGAATTCTTTGAATTTATCAAAAAATTTAGACTTATGTTTCAACAAAAACACATAGCCATATCTAGTGAGGTCATTATTAAATGTGACGAAGTAGGCTTCCCATATCTAGTATGTACTATCATAGGCCCACACACATTATTTTAAATGATCTCTAACAATTCAATCACCTTTTCACTATGTCCAGTGAAACGTGTTTTGTCCATTTTACCTAATAAGTATGATTCACATCATCATAATATTAGAAGTCAAATGATTACAAGACTCTTTGTTGAAGAAGTCTTGATATGTATTTTGGTCCCATGTGGCCTGACCTATAATGCCATGGATATTTAGTATTCAATTCGTTTGTACATTAAGTCAAAGAATCATGTGCACCTATGGTGTTCAAAGGATTTGTTCTAATAGACATTAGAGCAACCATCCATATTGATATCCTCTAGTAAGGTCATCCGATGAATACGTCTATAATGTGCACTCATATGTTGCATCAAGCTGTCATTAAATAACTCTAACACATAAAAATTATTGTCACCTTTTGGTGGGATCGCTCAAAACTATGATAATCCTATCACTATTACATATGCTTTTGGTCACTGTAATGTCAAAATTATAGACATTTCTAGAATACCCATCTAATGTATACATGTGGTTCCTATGATCAATTATCTGATCCCTTCGTCATAATTCTACTATTCTAAGGGTATGTTATTTTCATAATCATTTAATAGAGAAACAAATAAACTAAACAACTATAAATTCTTTTATTAATTAATGAGATAAATTATAATTACAAATGTCAAATCAATTGACTCTAGAATATCTACCTTAACAGCATCTACCACTACCAAAGCATTCAAAATTATCTTATTTTTCTTTATTTCCTATGAAAAAAATATGAAGAATCCTTTAACCAAACACATTTGCAATCTTTTATTTTTCAAAAATAATGTCATAGACGAGTGTGTACTATTCATACACAACTATGTGTGCCATTATACACTAATGATAGTTTCCAAAATCCCTATAAAACTACTCCTTATCCAAAATTCAAATGTGCTAATAGTGCACAAGCATGCATATCCCCATGTATGAGCATGCGTACCCTCCAAACTTAGCCACATATCAATAAGCAAATGAGAAAAGATTATTTTTCCCTTTTTCACCACACACACAGGCATGTGGCCTTTCCACACGGTCATATATCCCCAATTTCATACATTCTTAAATACTCAAGCAATATTACACATAAACATAGCCAAAAGATGAAATTTCCCTTGGATATTCCTATAGGTGTTACATTTGATCGGAGCAATTTCAGAGGTAGCTGAGAGGGACGTAACTGAGATAGTAGAGGCAAAAAGAACCTCCAATCTTGAGGCTCCAAAAAAGGTTGGAAGAGTAAAAGGTTGAGACATGATGAGAGGCCTAAGAAAGATAAACAATTGAGATGAGAGAATGTTCCTACCTATAGTAGACATGGTCGCAAGCATACTAGAGAGACTTGTAGCATTTTTAGGGTATCGATAATAGATAGTACTTCAAAATTTTAAAATTCAAAAATCAAACAATCTTAAAACCCTAACCAGGATACTCATTTTAGAACATATATTCATGAATCATACAAAACACTTATAGGGTGTTTTAGGTTTATATATGTGTTGATAGCTCCTCCAATTCTTCACATGCTTTGAGATTGAACATTATCAACCTTAAGAGGTGACGTTTTAGTGTTCATGCAGAGCATGAACACGTAAAAGTCAATCTAAGGAGAAGGTTGCTAGGGTTTATTTATTGGATTATGTGTGTTCATGAGAAAAAAAGAGAAAAATAGAAAACCTATGGCTAGGGTTGTCATAATGTATGTGTTATTATATCCTTTTAATATTAATACATGCTTTAAATATGTGCAAGTGTCCGAGTACAACAAGGATTTCATTCAAACCTAACACTTTTAACACATATGCATAGACGACATGTAAACATGCATAACTAACATGTTTCATGACTTGCATAAG
Organism: Mangifera indica; assembly: GCF_011075055.1. Classification (NCBI taxonomy): domain Eukaryota; kingdom Viridiplantae; phylum Streptophyta; class Magnoliopsida; order Sapindales; family Anacardiaceae; genus Mangifera; species Mangifera indica. The sequence continues at coordinate 13,038,323 of NC_058137.1, read as the reverse complement.
TGGCACACAAGTGTGTTGCCTAGCATTGTTTTAAGCCTTACACAACTGGAGAAATTTTTTCCAACCATGCCATGCTTTTATAATTATGCATGGTGCCACCCATATAAAAGCATAATTTAGCCAGAACTCTCATTTTGAAAAGTTAACATACAATTGCCTATCTCTCAACCTCTGCAATATAAACTTCATGTGTTATTCATATTCCTCTCAAGCTCTAGAATATGTTAATATATCATTAATAAATACACATGAAATTTATCAAGGTAGTCCTAAAATGCTTTATTCATTAGGTCCATAAAGACTGCTAGAGCTAAAACGTATCACAATGAACTCATAGTGCCCATACCATGTCCTAAAGTAGTCTTCAAAATATCCTACTCAAAAACTTGGACTTGATGATACTTAGATCTTAAGTTAGTTTTAATGAACATCTAGACACCTTTCAATTGATCAAGTAAATCATCAGTCCTACTTGTTCTTAACTATCACTTTATTAAGCTCGCTGTAATCAATGCATATGTGTATTTACCCAACCTTTTTTTCACACATATGATTGATACACCTTACTACCTAAAAGCTCCTATAACTATTTCTTCAATTATTAAAGTTCTGTTGGGGTCATATAGTACAAGGCTTTGGAAATTGGCACTGTCCCTGGAGACAACTCAATACTAAACTTAACCTCCTCTGTTGGTGTTAATCTTGGCAAATTATCTAGAAACATAACCTAAAACTTAACAATTATAAAAGCATTTTGAAAGCTTGAGACTGATTCATCCACTTTATTCATCATATGTGCCAGGTATTCTGTACAACCTTTACGTAACATCTTTTTTGCTTTTACACTGCTAATCATCATACTAGTACACGACCCTCCTAAACGTGAACTCTTTACCATCATCCAGCTAAAATCAAACTTTCTTTTTTCTACAATAGATCTTAGCTTTATAACGACTCAAGAAATTTATACCCAAAATGATGTCAAAGTTTGACATGTCAAACATAATTAAGTCCACAACCATTTCTCGACCTCTCAAAAATACTAATTCACCCAATAATATATGATTGCTTAGTATTTTATCTCCATCTAGCATTTTACTGCTAATGTCAATCACAACAATAGGCTTACCCTAGGCTTTAACCATAGCCTCTCAATAATTCCTCGAGCAATGAAACTATAAGTAGCACTAGAATCAATCAAATATATATAATGGATATAAATGAAAAGATAATTGACTGTAGTTTGTCCTCCCTGTAAAGTCTAATATATGAGGGTTGTTAGTATTGTCGTGCATTTACAGGTAAAGTGTCAAGGCTATTAGCACCTAAAGCATACTCCATGTTCTATAATACGCTTGTTAAGGTAGGTTTTCTAGACCTAATCGAATTTAACATTTGTTGATGCAATTTTATATTAATAATTAATAAAGAATCTATTTTTATTTAATTCATATGTTGTCTATTTATATGATCATACAAATAACATGTTCTTAGAATGATAGAATTATGACAAAGGAATAAGGTGACTGATCACAGGAATCTTGTGTACACTTTTAGTAGTCATTCTAGAAATATCTGTAATCCCGACATTATAAAGAACGAGGACACATGTAATGGTAATGGAATTATTATAATGTTGAGTGACGCCACTAAAAATGGTGATAGCTCTTATGTGCTGAAACTATTGTGGACAACTTGACGTAATACATGCATACATGTTGTAAACATATTCATTAAACTAACCTAACTAGAGGATATCCATATAGATAGTTGCTCTAGTGTCTATGAAATAAATCCTCTAAACACCACGAATCCATGTGATCCTTTGACTTGTGGTCACCAAATCGTCTTGTGTAAAGATTGATATGGTTTGGTACTACCCAAAGTTACCATAATTAGGATAACTATAAATGTAGTAATCGGTCATATCATGAGATACATGGAAGCTCTAGTTTATCAATAAATGACCTGTCACTCTTGAGCACACGATAAGATATCTCACATAAAAATACTGAATGACATCCATGACTGCTTGAATTTGTGGCCATAGTGGCATGAGTTTATAGTTTAATCCATGTTAGTCATTGATGTATATCAACTTATATTGAGGAGCTACTGAGATAGATACTTTTTTATATCTCAACCTTGAGATATATTAGTTAACGAAAAGATTGAATTAGATGTAATTGTGATGCTATAAAAGCTTAAGAGATGTTCATTGACACTTTATTATCTGGATGCCATGATATTTTACTAGAACCTAATCTTGGTTTATGTCAGAATTCAACTCAAATTTAGATACTATCAGTTAATAGAAAGCTTATGGGTTAAACACATATAGGGATTGATTCAAACCCAGACACGATGATTATTTGGTGATAATCCTAATGTTTAAGGAATGAGAGAATCTGGTTGACCATACTTTGACAAGTCAAACTTGGTATGCATGGTGTTGGGTGGCACCATATAATATAATTAAGGCATGGCATGATTGGACAAAACCTTGTCTAGCCATGCAAGACTTTAATTAATTAAAAAAGAGGCATAGGTGGACAAAAATTTGTCCAATCATGCAAGGTTTGAAAACTTGTTAGGCAACACACTTGTATGCCACCCCGTACAAGGTATGAAACATTCTAGTTGTGTATGTTTAAATATCAATCGTGCATGTCTGTTAAGGATGATGAGTTTGGATGAAATCCTTAGTGCACTCAAACACTTACATATATTTAAAAGCATACACCAAAATTAGATTAATAGAACAACGTATACAAAAATAAACCCTAGTTTTAAGTTTTTATTTTCTCTCATTCTTCCCATGAACACATTTAATCTAGAAGAGAAACCTAGTAGCATTCTCCTTGGATTGCCTTTTACATGTTTATACTTTATGTGGATACTAAGGCATTGTCTCTCGAGGGTTAGATAATGTTCAATCTTAATGTGTGTATAAACGTAAAATACCCTATAAGTGTTTTGCATGTCCATGAATATATGTTGTAAAATGGGTATCTTGGTTAGGTTGTTAGAATTCTTAGATTTTAAAATTTTTAATTTTGTTACCCTATTAGTTACTAGCACCTTGAAAACCTTATACAGTTATGGAGTAGCGGGGAAACCAATGGGTTAGCTTGTGGTAATGCATAAGGATAGGGGTATTTTTGTTATTTATCAAAAATGGATTTATTTGTGTTTTGAGTTGTAATTCATTTTTATGCACATTTTGTTTACGATTTGGCTTTTCAAAATTATTTACTTGGTATTTATTGAGTAATAAACACATTTTTAGGATTATGGGATTTTTTTAATAATGCATATCTTGATATAAATTCTCTGCATTTAAAATATTAATTACTGACGTCTCTTTAGGTGCATATTCTATGTAGGAGTATACAACCAAAGAGGGGGTGTTTCACCATGTAAAGAACAAAAGAGTCGTCTAACATAGGTATAATCTCATTGATACCCTATGTATGTTAATGCATGTTCATGAATTTTATGTTTAAAAAGGTATCCTAGTCTGGGTTTTTTGGGATTGTTTTATTTTATAATTTCTTAATTTTGTTGCGCTGCCAGTTATCGGTATCTAAAAAACCTAACATCAACACCTTACATAAAGAATAAAACTAAATCTGACGTTCTATTACCAAGTCTCTCCATGGTTAAAACAAATGTTCTCTAGCAATTTCTTTGCTTATCCATCCTTCTCGACACCCTTATGCCCACTATCTATAGGTTATCTCATAAAGTCTACTAAGGTCAAAGATGATATTGACATATCTAATACCCTAGTAAAAGTAATCGACATCTTAGATGCTATCAATTATTGTGCCTTATGCATATTTTGGCTAGATTGTTAAGTTATTTAGCTATGATACCCTAGTCACATGGGAAAAGTAGTTGCAATCTATAACATTTATAAGTATGTCTCGAGGGTAAAATAGTCTTTATACATGAATTTAATTGCTATGTGAAGGATTAAATGTGATTTGAAAGTCAAAATGTGAGTTTTCTATGATACACAGTCGTGTATAGTGAAACCATGCTTGTGTGTCATTGCCATGTGAGATAGATAAGATGATTATGTGTAAATTTCAAATTTAAGTGACACACTACTATATGTCTTAGAGATATGTCGATATGTGTTGAACACGGATTTAATTTTATAAAAGGCATGATGACTTTGTTTTAGGGATTTTTATCCCTAATTAAATGCACTCACCATATAAGAAAAGATAATAAGATTTCAAGCCTAAACTTTCGACTTTTGTTTGATAGCGTTGGTGATATTTCTCAACAACCCAATCGATAAGAGAAGAGGATTTACTTATATGCTTGTTTTTTGTGGAGTTAAAGGAAACAAGCCTAAGCTTTCTTCCTCTTATCGAATTTTAGTGAAATCAAGTATGAAACAATGTGACTTTTTGTGATGATCCCTGTGATGGTTATGAGTTGGGATGCATGAGTTATGTTGATGATCATTAGCACTATTGTTTGATGTTGTGGAATCAGATGATGAATGATAGATAACTATATATGTATTTAGTTTTATTGCCACTAGGTTGAGGGTTCTGTTCTTAAGGAATTTTATGCTTTGTGTGCATTGAAACATGAGGAATGTCGATTAGTGTTGAGAAATTGGAGGGAAAGACATATATGTGTGTTAAATTTCTATGAAATTTGATAATATAGTGAGTTGATTAATTTACATTTCTTGATTAATTGATAGTGTGTTATTGAGTTGCAGTGATATTGTAATTATAATTTGTATGCCAAGGAATTGAGTAGTTAGCGTTTAAACAATTGGAAACTAAATAGAGACCAAATTAGGCACTTGGTATATTTTTTGGGTTCGCCATATGATCATGTGGTATGGGACACACGACAGTGTATCAGATCCTTAGAATTTAGGTTGGGTTATCTTAGTGTTTTAATAACTGTCAGACATCATTGATCAATTAACTATTAACTAAAACATATAGACTACCATGCATAGTGTTAACATGACCATATGTAAGGTAAAATGACTAGAATACCCCTAAAAAGTTGTGTTATCAAAAAAAGAAAAGAAAATGAAGGTGAAAATAATATCTAAAGGAACACACCCCTGTGTGTCAAGTTATACATGCCCTTCTAGGGCAAAAGAAAGAAAAGAGTAAAAGAACTAGGATAGAGACTTAAGGGTTGTCCTTAGTGACAGTACAAATATTTCATATACGTAGTAGTACCCTATGTACCTAAAAGTTAAGTCATAATGTGGCAAGAGATACGTTTTCAAATGGAAGTGAGAATGAACCAAGTTAAGTAAATGTTTGAGATGCATGCATACTAGATATCATAGGATTGTTACAAAAGAGCAATGAGTATACATTCCTTACACTGGTTGTAGTAAGGCACAACTGTAGTAATGCACTTCTGCAGTAAGATTCTTGCTCACAGTACAACCCAGTTAAGATATAGTTTTGGTGTAATGGGACAAAAAGATAACTTACATGACTAAAGTGTCAAATCTTTGTATTCAATCTAGATTGATTGGCCTAGTAAATAGTTTCAATTACAGCTTCTAAATTCATATACTTCTACCAAGTTTAGTATGGTCACACCAGATGGGAATCTACGAAATGGTTACTTAATGTCTAGGTAGGACATAATTCGACCCAAGAATTACCTTAGAGTACAATATGAGAATAAAGTTGATATATAAGACCCATCATCATCCATATAAGAGTTTAATGCCAACTTTGGATAACATAAATAACATGGGTTGAGACTAAGGGCATTTTGAGGATTTAAGTAAAAGTTAATAGTAGAGTCTCCTACTTACTGAGTGTTTTATTAGTCACTCCTCTACTTTCATATATGTAAGTACAAGTGATCGTGGCAAATATAGGATGAGCGGTGGCTAACCGACATAGAGCTACAATGACATTCCAATCATTTTAGTTTTATTTCATTATGATTTTATGATTGTATTTGACTATACATATTATGGTTTTCAGTTTATGTTGATAAGATTATACTTCTTTTGAACATTTTTGGTTAGGTTTGGCAAAGGTATTTTAGTAATTTTATAAGTTCTAATAAATGAGATTTTATTCAACTATTCATGAATTTATTACATGTTTTAAATTAAATGGATGCTCGAAATGGTCAATGTAGTAACTTTTCCATTTAAAGGGCAATACTTCTAGAGGAGGATGTTACACAGTCTCCCCCTTACCACATACTTGTAACTACAAGATTATTAACTGAAAAACTATCATTGGATGACAATTACCATAGGCACATATGTCATGCATCCCATTAACCAAATAAAAAATTAAACAAAATGCATAATCTTTTACCATGCACACCTGAATTGAACTGAACTGAACAATATGGCTAATGTGTTTTGACGTCGAGTGCATGTGGCACCTCATTTGTAGTTATCTCTCAAATAATGTTATTGCTTTCACATATCTCACCACTTACACACATAACTGATGGTTATCTACGTGTACACCATTTTTTCTAACGTGTCTTATTTTTTACCTAAATTCTATCTTATTAGGGTTTGTGTCATTTTTCACTCAGTCAAACATCTTTACTATGACTAGCTATCTTATGTAATACTCACAAGTATGTCTCAAGGGTAGAATAGTCTTTTTACTTATGTTGGCATAGGTTGAAAAGTCAAAGTTTATATTTTGGGTGACACACAACCATGTGTAGGGGAGGCCACGCTTGTGTATCCTTACCACGTAAGTCGAATAAGCTGATTCAATGTTTAGTTAAAATTTTAAATGACACATGCCTTGTGTTTGGACTGTAGAATCAATTTATAAAAGGTTCATTATAGCACTTTTAAGGTATTAGTTTTAAAAACCCTGGGAAAAGTGTGGTATCCAAAGACTAATCATATCACTTCTTGGTGGTAGTTTCGATGGCATTCTTAGGCAAACCGATCGCCATCAAAACTAGAGAGAATTCTTGGTATTAATAAACTTAGTTTTGATCATGTTTTTGCCATTTATTGTTCGTTAGTTAGGATTGTTGGTATTAAATAAACTTAAATATAATTATGTGCATAGTCTTAATGATAAAGAATTTGGTTTAAAAGTGACAAAAGGGCAAGAATAGATTAATGTGTATGGGAAGAATTGTTAAGCCATGATTGATTCTGCATGAATATGGATATGGATAAGAGTATATATACATTATATGGAATTTTTTTATCATTGTTAATATTTGTAAAAGGGAAATATTAATTAAACTTGCATTGATCATATAGGAAAACAAGATTTATTGCACGAGAAAACCTTAGATAGGTTTGTGGTGTGTTTTAAGGTTTGTATGATGTTAGCTTTTGATTTTTGAATGAACTCCATATACTTGAGTACACTTATGTTTGAAAGAAACTGTAAAACCTAAGTAGGGTGAATTTCCATGCCTATTTATGAATTCTAGAATCGACGCATGGTTGTATGGTATTGGATACATGCTCATGTGCATGATCTTCAAACTTTAAGACATGTTTTCTCAACATTTTGATAACTGTTGGATGCAACAGACTAATTATCAATTATCTAGGATATTTAGACCTTTAATGCATTGTTTTGTTATGACTAAACAAAAAAGTAAATCGACCTAACTACCTTTGTGAATAAGATGACACATGTTTATGCATCTATGAATAATAGGGTAGCCTTGTTACCCTTGTAAAAAGATACATAGTTATGAATAGGATGACACACGCCCATGTATTTATGAACAATGGTATACAGGTTACTATCACAAGGAAAATAGTCAAGGGTAAATAGTAGCTAGATACATGCCTGAGTGTAAGCATACATATACCCATGTATAAAAGGTAGAAAAAGAAATATGACTTAGAGACTAGGCTAAAAAGATAAGGATTATTTTGAGTGATATACTAAGCCTTCAAGGTATGCAATAGTACCTCTTATACCAATTAGTGAAAGTATATAGAGGCGCAAGTATTTGTTAGGTGGAAGCTAAAAAGATGTAAGCATGCCAACCATTCTAGGATCGTTATGAGGGGGGCACCATAAGAAATTATTCCTAATGCCAGACTTATAGTAAGGTAACACTCGCAGTAAAGTTTGATTAAACTATAACAGAGTTGGGAAATCAAAGAGAACTCACATGGCCAAAGTGTTAAATCCTTATATCTAATCTAGATTGATTGACCTAGTATTCAGTTACAATATAATTTCTAGATTCAGATGCTTCCACCAAGTTTAGCAACATTACCTTAAATAAGAATCTAAAGAGAGTGGTTCTTTAATGACCAGGTAAGGATGTAGTTTGACCTAAGTCTTAAATGTATAGCTTATTTAACCTTAAAGTACAGTATGAGCACCAGTTTAGTAATTAGGACCTGTCATCATTCAATAAAGAGTTTGAGGCCAACTCTGGATTATAGAGTTTGTGGTAGAAGGCATTTTAGTGAATTTTAGGGAGAATATATTAGTTAGTATCTCCTAATTATTGAGTATTTATCACTCATTCTTTTATCTTTGTGTGTATCGGTATAGGTAATTGTGATGACTGTGGGATGAGTGGTGGTCAAAAGGCATAGAGCTAGAAAGCATTTTTGTCATTTTGCAGATTCTTATTGACATTCAATTTTATTCTAGTTGTTATACTAGAAAATATATTTTTACTGATTTAGATTTGATAAACATTTTTTGATATGTTTTAGATTAATTTTCTTATAAGAGTATTTTAGTACATTTTTAACAGTTTTGATAAAAAGTTTTTACTCAAATATTTTTGTTATCTTTTATGAATTTTATTAAATGATATGCTCCAATAGTTTATCTAATAACACTTTCTTTTATATGACAATATTTTTGGAGCGGGATGTTACAATTTGGTATTAGAACATGATTTTAGAAACTCAAAAGACGTTTTTGAAAATAAAAATTATTTTATTGAAAATAGTAATATAGTTTATTAAACAAGAATGTAAGTCTCTCATGCCACGCTAACCATGCCTACAGTCGATTACTGCAAGTATAGTTTATATGTACCTACTAAGTTATTATAGAGACTAACAAGTGAGTTTTTAAGAAAATGAGAACCAAAACAAACACTTGAAATACATAAGCAGAGAGCTCTAAAAGGAGACAGAGTAAGAGGGCAACACACTTGGCTCACTATCCAGTTTTGAGTGCTTAAGATGTCAAAAATATCTTTAATAAGATGTTTAAGGAATAAGAAGAAACTCTAGCTTAGGTTAACAAGTTAGCACTAGTACCCCCGTCATAGGCACATGGATCATTGGAGGTAACTTCAGCACCTACAATACGAGCATTGGTAACTTCAGCCAAGACCCAATTGTATTCCATCTTTAACCTACCCAATATACACTAACCTTAAAAATTTGATGGTGCTATAGATTCGATCACAACTGAAGACTGGCTTAAGTCAGTAGAGAGTGTTATGGCTCTATTTGATATGATTGATCAGGAAAAGGTTAGATATATCACTTACGTTCTAAAGTCCAATGCTAGGATTTGTTCAAACTTGGTTAAAGAGATGACCTATACCTCAGAGATGTCCTAGTTTGAGTTTAGGAGGAGATTTGAGGCAAAATACATAGGATTAGATGTGACCTATATTAGAGCTTAGGAATTCCTTATATTAACCAAGGGCGCAAACATAACAAATAAGTACTCGACCAAATTTAATCATTTGGCTTAGTATGCCTCAGAGGTATCCAACACCGAGAAGGGAAAAATGGAGAAATTGGTCTATGAGTTTGATCGAACTATAGCCCAAGATGTGATAGAAGCACAACCACCCTAGACATATAGTGAGGTTTTAAGCAGAACATTGAGGGCAGAAGTTTTCATCAAGAGGATGTATGGTTAAAGTTATACCTAAATAGTACCTTTATCATCCCCGATTCTAACACCAATCCCATTACAACAAATGAGTAGTAGTAGTGCCCCTATCCAGAAGGGTCTTTACTCAAAGACAAAAGGAAAAAAAAACCCTTCCAAGCTAGAGATAACAAGAAAAGTTAGCAGAGTAATGAGAAACAAAGAGTTCTAGAGATTCTAGTTAATTGAGGTGTAATAGACATCATAGAAGAGAATGCTTGACAAGACAAGTAGTCTACTATCGTTACATCAACCAAGACATATGGCCAAAGCTGTCTAGTGGCCCTAACCCAAATTAAGGAACCAACTGGAAAAGCCATTACTAGAGTCTTCACCATCACCTAGAGGCCAACATAGGCTAACCCTATAGTAGTCACTGATAAAAATGTTTTTCCTTAATACTTTTATTTACATTTTAATAAATTGTGGTATTACATATTGTTTCATAGTTGGGAGTTCAGTAGAAAGACTAGAAGTATAACTAGTTACCAGATTAGGGGACAGTAATTAGTGAGGAAATAATGTTATCGTTGACCACTAATACCTAAGGTAGACAACTTTTCATAGACTTGATGGTGTTCAAGATGCTAGACTTTGATATGATCCTTAGGATAGACTTTATAGAGAGGAATAAAGTTGAAATAGATTATTAGTGCAAGAAGGTCCAGCTTAGCCTAGGAAATAGAGGTTAGTTTGAGTTCAGCAAAAGACGTGTCAAGAGCTTGTTGGTTAGTGCTATGAAAGCAAAAAAGATATTGAGTAAAGGGTGCACAGGTTTTTTAGGCCATGTAATTAGTAAAGCAAAATTAGGCTCAAGTATCGAGTAAATGCTAACGGTTTAGAAGTTCTTAGATGTTTTCTCAGAGGAGTTATCGAGTCTAGCTCATGAACAAGCAGTTGAATTTAATATTGAACTAGCAATAGACATAACACTTATTTCCAAGGCACCTTATATAATAACCCAAGCTGAACTACAAGAGTTAAAGAAGTAACACCATGAATTATTAGAGAATGGGTTCATTTGATCGATTCACTCTCCTTAGAAAGTTCTTATTTTATTTGTTCAAAAGAAGGATAGGACTAAGATATTCTTTTTAGTTTACTGTAATGACATTTGGACTAACGAATGCCCGCACAATGTTTATAGATTTGATAAATAGAGTATTTCATAACTGCCTAGATAAGTTCATAGTGGTTTTCATAGGCGACATCTTAGTGTATTCTAAGAGTCATAAAGAGCATGACCAATACTTGAGGATTACAATATAGAGGTTAAAAAAGAAACATTTGTATGTTAAATTCATTAAGTGTGAATTTTGGCTCGATCAAGTAACCTCCTTAGGGTATGTAATATCAGTAGAGGGGTTATTAATAGACCTAAGTAAGATTAAGGCAATAATAGATAGACAGAGGCCAAAGATTGTCAAAGAGGTTTGCAGTTTTCTAGGCTTAGTAGGATACTATCAACGATTTGTTAAATGATTTATATAATACCCTCAGGTATGTTTCAGGGGTATTTATGTCTTTTGACCCTGTTGTTTTAGAAGATAAAATAAGAAGAGAAAAAAAAAAGCATTTTGGAAGCCTTAATAACCAAAAGATCTCATTCCTTTCCCTTTACCTATGTTTATATATATTTGATGCAAATTATATGAATATGTTAGTATCTATGTATGTTAATTTGTTCATGGCAGAGAGTTGGGTGATATTTACTGTCTCACCATTGACTTTGTTATACGTTTTGACTACCTTATCGGATGAGTCATGAGTGCTATTATAGCTTGTTAGAAAGCTATTTGAATCCTCTTTTCAGCTATATATAGCTTATATAAATTAGATACCATTTGAATTATTAAATTAAATGAACCAAAAGACTATCTTATCAAATAAATAGTAAATATAGTTTTTGCTACTGATTTTGTCCCATGTTTTGACTACCTTATTTGATGAATCCTGAGTACTATTATAGCTTGTTGGAAACCTCTTTGAATCCTATTTTCAACGATATATAGCTTGTATGAATTAGAGGCCGTTTGGACTATTAAATATTATATGAACCAAAAAGACTGTTTTATCCAAATAAACAGGAAATATAGGTTTTTGCCACTGAATTTATCTCACGTTTTGACTATCTTATTGGATAAATCATGAGGACTATTATAGCTTTTTGGAAAGCTCTTTGAATCCTCTTTTCAATGATATATAGCTTGTATAAATTAGAGACCGTTTGGACTATTAAATTGTATGAAAAAAAAAAGACTACCCTATCAAATGAACAGTCCCGTGAACAGTATTTCATAGTTTTTGGAAAGAAAGAACGAAAGAAAAAGAGGAGAAAGAGGAAAGGAAGAAAGAAAGGAAAGGAAAAGAAGAAAGAAAGAAAGGAAAGGAAAGAAAGAAAGAAAGAAAGGAAAGGAAAGAAAGGAGAGAAAAAGAAAAGAAGAAGAAGAAATGAAAGAAAAACAAGAAAAGGAATTTGGGGCTCAAGATTCAAGGGTCGTCCCAAGAGTATGGTCTGGTGAGTTATGGATAGTTTTAGATAGAGCAAGATTAGTAAGATATAATGCACGCATGCATGCTATGTACTATGAAAGGGTACTTTACACTACACTACCTATAGTAGGGTATGTCTGTAGTAGAACACGTCCGTAGTAGGACACATTCGTAGTAGGACATAGACCCACAGTAGAGTCTACTCGCAGTAAAACATGCTCGTAATATAGCACAATTTAGATTTAAAAATGATGTAGTAAGAGAAAAGAAGAAAACTCGAGTTTAGAAAAATGCCAAATCTATTTAGATAGGACAAAATATGGCCTAAATAGTTTCCCTGATGAGTAGTGGTTTAGTTTCAGCATAAAGAGGACTTGAGATACCAACTTGCCAGAAATATAGGAAACAACATAAATGAGAGTATCTGACAGGCTAAGCAGTTTGTTTCAAGTGTCATCAGCCTGAACCGTTTTTATACAGTTGCCTCAGTGAGAGTAGAGTTTAGAAATAACTTATAAGAAGGGTTACAACTAGAGTTTATATGATCACCTCCAAGTAGAGGCTAACCCATTAGTAGTCACAGGTCAAATTCTCTATCTTGATACTCCTATTTATATTTTAATTGATTGTGGGGCTACTCATTGTTTTATAGCCAACAATTTACTTAAGAGGTTAAAGTTACAACCCATCAGAATAGCCTAGAAGATTATGATCGAGTTACTTGATAAAGGGTCAATTATTAGTGAGATGATGTTGCTAGGACAGAGTATTATGATTTAGGGTTGGCAGTTACTGGTAGACTTGATTGTATTCAAAATGCCAAATTTTGACATGATTTTAGGGATAGACTTTTTGGGGAGATACGAAGCTAAGATTGATTATAAAAAAAAGAAAGTGAGATTTAACCTAGACTCTGGAGATCAATTTGAGTTTGATGAAGGTCATATCCGAAGTTTGATGATCAGTATGTTGAAAGCTAGTAAAATATTGAAAAAAGAGCATAGAATATTTGGCTCATGTAGTGAGCAAGATTGAGTCAAGCCCAACTATTAATGAGATGCCAGTGGTATGAGAGTTTCTAGATGTGTTTTCAAGTGAGAGGTTGAGTTTAGTATAGAGGTGGAATCGGAGACAACACCTATTTTGAAAACACCCTATTGAATGACCCTTATTGAGTTACAAGAATTGAATAAGCAGCTTCAAAAGTTACTAGGTCATGGTTTTATTAGATTGAGCCATTCTCTTTGAGGAGCTCTCATCCTATTTGTGAAAAAGAAATATGGGTCCATGAGGATGTGCATTGATTATAGAGAGCTAAATAAAGTCACAGTTAAGAACAAGTATCCATTACCCATGATTGATGATTTATTTGATTAGTTGAAGGGATCCGTAGTCTTTTCCAAGATAAATTTGAGATCTGGTTATCACCAAGTGAGAATGGCAGAGAAGGGTATACCCAAACAACTTTCCAAATAAGGTATGACCACTTTGAGTTTGTAGTGATACTATTCAGATTGACAAATGCCTTTGCAGTATTTATAGATTTGATGAATAGGGTATTCCACAACTACTTGGATAAATTTATTATGGTATTCACTGATGATATCTTAGTATATTCTTATAGTCGAAAGAAGCATGAGTGGGGCTGGATTCGAGCTGAGCCAAGCTCAGCTCAAGCTCAAGCTCAAGCTTTGCTCGGTCAAGCCCGAAATGAGCTGGGCTTGGCCGAGCTCGAGCTGGCTCGGTAGAATTTTTTAAAATTTTTTTTATATAAAATAACGTTATTTTGATTAATATATATTAAAAACGATATCGTTTTGATTAATATATATTAAAAATGAGCTAAGCCGAGCTGAACTTGAGTCGAGCCAAACTAGAGCTTGAAACGAGCCGGCCTTAGCCCAGCTCGAGTCTAGCTCGAGTTGAACTCGAGGCGAACTCGAGCCACCTATATATGAACTGAGTTGAGCTCAAGCTGTCTATGAGTAGAGCTCGAATCCAGCCCTAAGCATGAGCAACGCTTGAGGTTTATCCCCTAGAGATTGAGAGAGAAACAACTATATACCAAATTCTCGAAATCTGAATTTTGGCTAGATAAAGTTAACTTTTCGGGGCATGTAATTTCAGCAAAGGGTATATTCGTGGATCCCAGTAAGATTGAGGCTATAGTTGAATGGCAGAGACCAAAAATAGTCAAGAAGGTTCATAGTTTCCTAGGTTTGGCAGGGTATTATCGAAGGTTTATGGAGGGATTTGCTAGATTAGCTAGACCTCTCACAATTCTCACAAAGAAAACAATGTCGTTTCAGTGGTCAAATGCTTGTGAGGCAAGTTTCCAAAAATTAAAAAGAAGAATGATTACTATTCCTATGTTAGCACTTCTAGAGGAGGAAGTTAAGTATGATTTGTACACCAATGCCTCACACGATGGTTTAAGAGCAGTATTGATGCATCGAGGCAAAGTGATAGCATACGCCTTAAAACAGTTGAAAGAATTTGAAACCTGATACCTTACTCATGATTTGGAGTTAGCAACAATAATTTTTACTTTGAAAATCTGGAGATACTATTTATATGGGGTAAGATGTAATATTCATACTGACCATAAGAGCCCCAGATATTTCTTCACTTAAAAAAAGTTAAATATGAGGCAAAGGCGATGACTTGAGTTAGTAAAAAACTATGACTGTGATATTAAATACCATCCAAACAAGGTTAATATGGTTGCAAATGCCCTCAGTAGAAACGTGATGATATCACAATTAATGGTCCAGAAAGAAATTCAAAGAGATATAGACCGAGAACAGATTGAGCTTATGAATGGAGCTTTCGCCAGATTAGAGATTCAACCTACTCTTATAGATGAGATTCGAAAGGCTCAAACAAGAGATGAATGGTGTCAACATAAAATTCAAAAAGTGTAAGAGGGTCTCGAGACAGAATTTTAAGTATCAAATAGAGTTCTCAAATTTAAAGATCGAGTGTATGTTCCCCAGATAATCAAATTGAGATAGAGAATTCTTATAGAGGCTCATAGTTCTCTTTACACTGCCTACCCTTGAGGTGTAAAGGTGTATTAGGATTTAAAAAGACATTTTTGATGGTTAAACATGAAAAAGGATATAGGTGAGTTTGTTACTAGATGTCTCACCTGTCAGCAAATTAAGGCCAAACACTAAAGACCTTCAGGGTTGTTTCAACCTCTACCTATTCCAAAATAGAAATAAGAGCATATCTCCATAGACTTCATCAGTGGACTCCTTAGAGTTCAAAATGGATACAATGCTATTTGAGTGATTGTGGATAAATTGATCAAGTCAGCTCATTTCCTACCCATCAAAGATACTATTATCATAGATCAACTAGGGAGATTATATGTTAAGGAGATTATTAGATTACATGAGGTACCCAAGACCATAGTATCTAATCGTGATACAAGATTTGTATCAGCTTTTTGGAAGAGTCTCTAAAGATCCTTGGGTACTAATTTGGTATTTAGTATAACTTATCATCCTCAGATAGATGGTCAGACAAAGAAGGTTAATCATATTTTAGAGGACATGTTGAGAGCTTGTTGCCTTAATCATAAAACTACGTGGGTAAAAATGTTGCCCTTGTTGGAGTTTGCTTATAATAATAGCTACCAGACAACTATTTAGATACTATCTTATGAGGTATTATATGGTAGGAGGTGTCGTTCTTCTTTCCACTGAGGATGAGATAGGAGAGAGAGATGTGTTATCCCAATCCCTTGGGCTTGAGTTGACCCAGAAAATGATCGATGATATCCAGTTGATCAGGCAGAAAATGAAACAGGCTCAGGATCGACAAAAAAGTTATATAGACCATTGACATCGAGACTTGGAATTCAACGTGGGTGAGTTTGTTTCTGTAAAGGTTGCTCCATTCAAGCATTTAATGAGATTTAGAAAGAAAGGAAAGTTAGTTCCCAGATTTATTGGTCCATATGAGATAATTGAGAGAATTGGTAAAGTGGCTTACAGATTGGCCTTACCAGCCAATATGGACCAAATTCATGATGTATTTCATGTCTCATCTTTGAGGAAGTGCCTTGGTGATCATTTTCAGGTCTTTAATATAAATGATATTCAGTTATCAGAAGACCTTAGTTATAAAGAAAAACTGATTCAGATACTTGACAAGAGAATTAAACAACTAAGGAACTGATAAATTCCTCTAATAAAGGTCCTATGGAAAAACCAGAATGTAAAGTAGGCCATCTGGAAAATAGAGTAGACCATGAAAGAGAAGTATCCAAAGTTGTTTTTGGAATTCCAAGAACGAAATTCTTGTGAGAAGGGAAGAGTTGTAACACCCTCAAGTATGTTTCAAGGGCATTTATGTCTTTTGACCCTATTTTGAGATATTTTCAATTTTAAATATATATATATATATATATATATATATAAAGAATTACAAAAAGATAAAGATAAATTGAGAAAAGACAAAAAAAATGAAACTTTAAGCCTTTTTCCATCATCTTCTCCTATCCATTCTAGCAGTCAGCCTTCTTCATATTGCTTTCTTTTGTTTTGTGAAGAAAAATGAAGGAATTGAAAGAGTTTTGGAAGATAAAATAAGAAGAGAAAAAAAGGAAACACTTTGGAAGTCTTGGTAACCAAAAGATCTCCTTCCTTTCCCTTTACCTATGTTTATATATATTTGATGCATGTTATATGAATATATTAGTGTGTTTTGGTGTTGATTTAAGATAGTTTTGGTGATAAAAGAAGCAAGGCAAGGAGGAGGGAGCCAACTTGCAAAGATTGACTTGAAACAAGGTAAAAGATGTTATCCTTGGTATGTTTCATTTTTTATGCCTTTGGTTCCATGGTTCTATGTTATAAATGACGATTTTGAAGTGAAGAAATGTTGTTTTGCCATTTAGAGTATCTATGTGTGTTATTTTGTTCATGGCAGAGATTTGGGTGATATTTACCGTTTTACCACTAAATTCGTCCAATATTTTGACTGCTTTATCGGATGAATCATGAGTGCTATTATAGTTTGTTGGAAATCTCTTTGAATCATATTTTCAAATATATATATCTTGTATGAATTAGAGACCGTTTGGACTGTTAAATATTGTATGAACCAAAAAGACTGCTTTACCCAAATAAACAGGAAATACAGGTTTTTGCCATTGAATTCATCCCACATTTTGACTACCTTATCGAATGAATCATGAGGGCTATTATAGGTTACTGGAAAGCTCTTTGAATCCTCGTTTCAATGACATATAATTTGTATGAATCAGATACTGCTTGGATTATTAAATTGTATAAACACTGAGACTACCCTACCAAATAAACAGTCCGTGAACAGTATTTCATAGTTTTTGGAAAGAAAAAAAGAAAGAAAATGAGGAAAGAAAGAAAGGAAAGGAAAGAAATGAGAGAAAAAGAAAAGAAGAAGAAGAAGAAAAAAAGCAAGAAAAGGAATTTGGGGCTCAAGATTTAGGAGTCGTCCCAAGGGTATGGTCTGGTGAGTTATAGATAGTTTTAGATGGAAGCAAGATTAGTAAGATATAATGCACACATTCATGCTATGAACTATAAAGGGGCACTTCACACTACACCATCCGTAGTAGGGCATGCCTGTAGTGGGACATAGACCTATAATAGGGTTTACTTACAGTAGAACATGCTTATAGTAGAACATAATTCAGATTCAAAAATGGTGTAGTGAGAGAAAAGAAGAGACCTCAAGTTTAGAAAGTGCCAAATCCTTATAGTCAGTTTCTATAAAGTATCAAATAGACACTAGATGGGACAAAGTATGACCCAAATAGTAAAGAATGAACTAGATTGTCCCTTTGATTTCTTATAGAGGTTATGATGTAAGGTTGAGTCTCAAGAGTGAGTTAGAACAGGAAATGAGATAGTTTACTTAATTCTTTCCCCTTACTGAATGTTCTTATCTTTCACTTCTTTTTCTTTCATGATTGTAGGTATAAGTGATCGAGGTAGTTGTAAGGTAAGGTCAAGTCAGTAAAGATAAACTTAGGTTGGGGCTGGTTACCTATGGTTTTTGTTACATACATATGATACTATTGATTTTTGGCCCTATTCAGATAGTTGTATAGTTGTATCTAGAGACATGTATATGATTAATCCATGATCTTAGATGTTTCAGATGAATTTTCATATGGGATATATATATCTTTTGTTCGCTTCTAAATTTTTAGTTTTTTTAGAATAATTTCTGAACACTTTTAGTGATGTATCCATTTTAAAGTATTTAAAAAGTCAAACGACTATTTCCCGCCTAAAGTATGCGTTTTTGTCAAGTTTCCTCTTATTAACTTTGAAAATACCATTTACCTATTCGTGGGCTGTTAAATTTAATGGAACCCTAAACCCTAAAAAATTTATCTCATTTTCCCCCATAAAATTTCAAAACTAACCATTTTTCCTAACCCAAGTTTTAAAAAATAGAATTTTCCCCCTTAGGGTTTTCAATTTTTCAGAGTTAGTTTTCTAACGTCATTTCTTCCTCTCCGACGACCTCCAGGCGACTCCTCTTCTTCTCTGACGTGGCCTCCTTTCGACGATTATCTTGGGCAAGGTCGTCAACTTGTCTTCATCGAGACGAAGATGAGTTCTTTTTCGACGAAGAGTCTTCGTCGTCAATAAAGACAAGTGGTCTTTGTCGACCATAGTTCCTACGATAACTGTCAGAAAGAAGCCACATTAGAGAGAAAGAGGAGCCATCTGGAGGTCACCGAAAAGGAAGAAACAATGTCAAAAAACTAACTCTAAAAATTGAAAACCTTAGGGGGGAAAATATAGTTTTTTAAAACTTGGGTTGGGGGAAATTATTAGTTTTTAAGGTTTAGGGGAGAAAATAAAATTAAATTTAAGTTTATTTTTAATAATACAAATAAAATGACAATTTTACCCTTGAAGTCGTTAATTTTAACCTGCCACGGGTGGGTAAATGGGATTTTCAAAGTTAACGGGGGGAAACTTGAGAAAACAACATACCTTGGGTGGGAAATAGTCTTTTGGCCTATTTAAAAAAAATAAATGCTCCGGATACTAATTCGTAATATTTCTCATTCGGTAGGTAGTTTTAGTGGATAGATTTGTGTGAGAAAAGTTTTCAAGAGTTGAAAAAGAGGTAGACTTCTACTCCAGTGTTAGCTCTTCCTAAGAAGGGAGTTGAATATAACCTCTACATGGATACATCTCATGGTGGACTTAGAGCAATTCTAAAGCAAAGAGGCAAAGACTTCAAGACCAAATACCCTATACATGACTTAATATTAGTGGTAGTAGTGTTCACCTTGAAGATTTGGAGACACTACTTAGATGGGATAAGATACAATATGTATACCAATTATAAGAGCCTCATGTACTTCTTCATTTAGAAAGAGCTTACATGAGACAAAGGAGATGACTCAAGTTAGTGAAACACTGTGATTATGACATTAAGTACCACCTAGGTAAAGCCAACGTGGTTGTAGATGCCATTAGTAGAAAAGTGTTTTTGTCACAGTTAATGATTCAGAAGGAGATTCAAACAGACTTAGATTGAAAGCAAATTGAATTAATGACTAGGGCTTTGGTACAACTAGAAATCATGTTAAATTTGATGAAAGACATTAAGGCAACTTAGGGTCACAATGATTGGTGTAATAACATAGTTCAGAGAGCTTCAGACAACAATAAGCTAGAATTTAGAGTAACTGATGGTGTCCTTAGGTTCAAAGATAAAGTATAGGTGCCTTTAAAAGGTGAACTCAAATAAAGGATTCTAGTAGAAGCTCACAACTCTTTTTACACGATCCACCCTGAAGGTGTAAAGATGTATTAGGATTTAAGGAGAAGTTTCTAGTAGTCTGGCATGAACAGAGATATAGTTGAGTATATTGCTAAGTTCCTCACAAGCCAACAAATTAAGGTCAAACATCAGAGACCATCAAGTTTACTTCAACCTTTAAGTGTTCTAAATGGAAGTTGGAACACATCTCTATAGATTTTATAGTCGGACTCATAAGGATATGGTTACAATACACTTTGGGTGATAGTGGATAAGTTAACCAAGACAACATACTTCTTACCCATTAAGGACACCACCTGTATAGATTAGTTGAGGAAGTTATATATGAGAAAGATTGTCAAACTATATAAAATACCCAAAATCATTGTATCAAACAGAGACATGAGGTTTGTGTTAGCTTTCTGAAAAAGTTTGTACTGGCCATTGGGTACTAATCTAGCATTGAGCATAGCCTACCACCCACAAACAACTGGTCAATCAAAGAGGACCAACTAGGTACTAGAGGATATGTTAAGAGCTTGTTGTTTAGATCATAATGCAAGTTTGGTTGAGATGTTATCCCTAGTAAAGTTCGTCTTTAATAATAGCTACCAAACAACAATTCAAATGACACCTTATAAAACATTTTATTAAAGTTCGTCTTTAATATTTCCAATGGATTCTAAGGTTAGAATCTCATTAAGAGGAAAAAATTGTAACACCCATAAGTACCTTTCAAGGGTAGTATAGTCTTTTTATTTGTATCAACATAAGTTGAAAAATCAATGTTTATATTTTGGGTAACATATGATCGTGTGTGAGGGAGGTCATACCTGTGTGTCCTTGCCATATAAGCTGAATAAGTTGATTTAGTGTTTAGTTAAAAATTTAGGTGACACATGCTCATATACCTTGACACTCACAAATGTGTTTGAAGCATAAAATCAATTTATAAAGGGTTTATCACAATGTTTTTAGGGTATAAGTTTTAAAAACCTTAGAGCACAAAAACCCTAGGAAAAACATTATATCCATAGACTGATCATTTGGCTTCTTAATGGCAGTTTCAGTGACGCTCCTCAACAAATCAATTGCTATCAAAACTAGAGAGTATGAGGGTCACTCGTACGTGACAATCTTATAAGAACAAGGTAAGTAGGACCTACCCTTCTAGTTTTGATCTCCTTTTTGGCATTGATTGTTGGTTAGTTAGTATTCTTGGTATTAAATAAACTTAAATATAATTATATGCATCGTCCTAATGATAAAAAACTTGGTTTAAAAGTGATTAAAAGGCAAGAACATTATAGATCAATATGTATGGGAAAAATTATTGATGTCATGACTGATTCTACATGAAAATGGATATGGATAAGAGTAAATGTGTATTATATGGAATTCTTGATTGTTGTTAATGCCTATAAAAAAGAAATTTTAATTAAACTTGCATTGATCATCTAGGAAAACAAGATTTATTGCATGAGAAAACCTTAGATAGGTTTGTGGTATGTTTCAGGATATGTATGATATTAGCTTTTGATTTTTGAATGAACTTTATACGCTTGAGCACACTTGTGTTTGAAAGAAACCATGGAAACCAAGTAGGGTGTGTTTCTAGGCCTGTTTTCAAATTCTGGAATTGACACACAATCATGTGGTATGGGACACATGTCTATGTGTGTAATCTCTAGACTTCAGGATATGTTTTCTTGACACTCTAACAACTATCAGATTAAGCCAATCGATTATTAGTCATCTAGGATGTATATACCTTTAGTACATAGTTTCGTTATGATTGAACAATCTAACTACCCTTGTGAAATAGCCTTGTTAAGAAAGAATTAGGAAATAATAGTTGAAAAGATATATGATTGTGTATAGGAAAACACACGCCTGTCTATCTATGAACAATGGTACACAGGCAACTGTCATAGGGAAAAATAGTCAAAGGTAAACAATAGATAGATACACGCTTGTGTATAAAGGTAAACATGCTAATCATTTTAGATCATTACAAAGTGGCAACATGAGTAACTTTTTCTGACATCGAACCCATAATAAAGTAATGCTTGTAGTAGAGCCTGTTAAAGTACAATAGAGTTGGGAAATCCAAGAGAACTCACATGACTAAGGTGTCAAATCATTGTATTCTATCCAAATCGATCGACCTAGTATTTAGTTATAGTACAACATCTAGATTCAAATGTTTCCACTAAGTTCAACAATGTCATTTAGGTAAGAATTCAAGGGAAGTGGTTCTTTAGTGACCAGGTTGGGATACAGTTTGACCTAAGTGTTAGATGTATAGCTTAGTTAACCTTAAAATACAATATGAGCACCAATTCAGTAATCAGGGCCCGTCATCGTTTAGTAGGGAGTTTTAGGCCAACTCTAGATAACAAAGTTTAAGGTTAATGGAATTTTCAAGAATTTCAAGGATTACATATCAATCATAATCTCCTACTTATTGAGTGTTTATCATTTATCTCCTTATTTTTGTGTGTGCAAGTATAGGTGATCATGAGAGTTGTAGGACCAGTGGCAGTCAGAGAGCTAGAGAGCATTTCTATCATTTTCCAGATTCTTATTTACATTAAGTTTTATTCTAACTGTTATACTAGACAATATATTCTTAATGATTTCGATTTGTTAAACATCTTTTGCTTTGCTTCCGAATTAGTTTTCTTATAAGGGTATTTTGATACATTTTTAATAGTTTTAATAAATAGGTTTTACTCAAATATTTTATTATCTTTTATGAATTTTATTAAATGAAATACTCTAATAGTTAATCTAGTAACATTTTGTTTTAAAGAGTAGTACGTCTGAAAGGGGATGTTACATTTTAATTGCATTTATTATAGCCTATCTATTCTCTCTCTTTTCTTTTCCCCTATTTACATATAATTTAACGGTAAAATAGTCTTTTCCTTATTTCCTACTACCTACACGAGTATGTCTTACCCTTGCATGGTCATGATTCTTATGTCTCATGCACACGGGCATGTTACAATCTTGCATCAGTGTGTTCAAAAAAATCATACATAGTTTGCTCTCTAACATTAACATAGGCGTGTGTCCCATAACAGCCGTGTGAGCTTCTCCTCAGAACGATCACATTGCCACACTTGATTCCTTATTCATGCAAAGGATACATGACACGTGGGTTGTCGCACATGGTTGTGTATTGTGATTTGGAGATTGTCTAACCTACTAATTTCTACGAATTTTAGTAATCCAAACACAAACTTAAGGCTTTACTTCATGTTAAACACACCCTAGGTGCTCATAAACATTTTTTTCTAACAAGGCATAACCATTAAGTATATCTAAATGTCCAAGTCATCAATTAATTATATCATCAGTATATGTGTATATATATATATATATATAACTACTCCATCATTCTCTATATATTTCACATATACTTAAACATGTATCCGTGATTTAGCCATGCTTATATACATCTTCATAGTTCAATATAACAATTATAAACATATTAATCATCTCAGGGCATGATCATTAAGAGAACCAAACCAAAAGGCCATCATACTTACCTGGTTTCCATCAACAAGCTTACCTTCACATGGCTACGGCGGTTCCGACAACCAAAATCTCCCTTTCGACATCCAAGGCTCCTAACTCTCTCTCATCTCTATGTATTTAGTGGTTGCTCTCTTGGTTTTGAAAGAATTACATGCCAAATAACGCATATTAGCCTTGCCCCTCTTTTTATTTTTACGTACTGGAATAACATATAGGTGTGTATATACTAAACAAGGTGTGTGTGGCTTTTCTTAATTAAAGAAACTTTTGAAATCATCGCAAAATGAATCTTGCCCACTATTCAAATTTTATGATGACATACGATCGTGTGTGCCCCTTATGTACTTAGACATTTTTTTCCTTGCTCAATGTGAACTGACTTTTCTACCCTTCCAAGGCATAAACAAGCGTCACTCTTGTAGTGCATGGCCATTACTACTAAAAATCTCCTCACAATTAACAATTAAACATAGAGAAAAGAATAAAATGCCTTGAATTTACTTGTGGGTGTTACACCTAACATTTTCTAACTCAAAATTACTTGTATTTATAGGCTTGTACGGCTGGAAAGGTTAATATGACCATTAGATTTGGAGAAGTATTTGTTGACATCTGAAAATTACTTCTTTCTCTTGAAATACAGATGTGTATAGGTGTACTTTCAGAGTGTACGGGGGGTACCTAACCACAAAATCAACTTTTTAGATGAAGTCAACCTCGTTACACCTTGCAATGATCGAATTTCTTCTTCATTCTAGAGCAATAGACGATTACCATGTATGTCAAAAACTTTGCTTATGCATGGGTGTACATAACTCTTGTACAAGTGTATAATCAAGCATTTGACTTAGTTAGACTTTTCTTGGATGCGCAACTTCTTATGTATAAGGGAAGCAAGTTATGCTTCTTTATATATAAAGGATGTATGAGCATGTGTTTTATAAATGCATAGGTTAACATTATGTTTTGACCTTGAATGTTTGACAATGCATGACTTCTTCACGTACGGGACACCTTCATCATGACTCTTTAGTAAGCCTGTGTGCAGACGTACATTTTTCTAGGGTATGAACTTACAAAAGACTTTGACCATAACTCGTGTTGACTTTGTTTACGAGAAGAGGATTCTCTTGACTAACCTGTATTCAGTAATATATAGGTGTACGCCTTGGTGTGCATGGGCGCATATGCCACATTTGAATTACTATGGGCCTACACCAATTAGGCATTGTCATACATGACTTGAAATATTGCAACTTTCAATTTTTATTCAATTTAGTTATGAATTAATTTATTTCATAAACAATTAAATATTTTCAGTTAGAGATGTTTTTCTTTCTTCATCTGGATGCTACTCTTTGACTCCAAAAAAAATAATAAATTCATCGAATTACAACTCATATTACGAATATATATTAAGAATCATGAAAAGAAAAAAATCTTTACCCAAGAAATCACAATTACCACAACTTAATCATATCCCATGAAAAATATCACCTAACCTCCCTAGACATTGTCACATACTAAAATATCAAAGTACCCTAGGGCACACACTAAAATATATTAGGCCCAAAGACTTATTCCCACCTAAGGTATTTTGAAAACCTAAAGTGATCCCTGTTAAATTTCAAAAATTTAAATACCTACTGATTCATTAGTTTTGGCAATTACAGTTAGAGATAAAATCATTATTTAAAGATTTATATTTAAATAAAAAATTGATTTCTTTTTAACCCCTTAGTTTTAAAAACTAACAATTTTCCCCTTAATTTATTTAAACAAACGAAAATCATTCCTTTTCGACCTTATTTTTAAAAACTAACTATTTTTCCCATAACTTAATTTTAAAAAATTAACTTAAACTTTGAAAAATTACATTTACACCCCAAAAACTCTATTTCATCTTTTCAGTGGTTGTTCTTCTAGGTGTTCCTCTCTGATAGCATCTCCTCTCCTTCCATGGTGGTTTTTCAATGCGAGAATCATCAAAAATCTGATCAAAATGGTCAAATTTTCTCGTATGGATTTGTACAAAAATCACATAGATTCGTGCAACTATCTATGTGTTAGCGACACATAGATCTGTCGAATGGTGTTGCATAGACTTGGGCATCGTTTATGCGACCCCATCTGACCCAAAAATCTTGGCACAAATCTATGCGATTTTCACACAAATATGCATACAAATCTAGTTATTTAAACTAGATTTTCGATGGTTTTTTCAACGAAAAACCACTATGGAGGGAGAGGAGATGTCGCCAGAGAGAAATGTCGGAAAGATGGAATGAAGTTTTTGGGCGTATAAATGCAATGTTTCAAAGTTTGAGTTAGGGGGAAATGGTTAGTTTTTAAAACTAAGGGGGGAAAAAGAAATAACTTTTCTTTGTTCAAATAAAAATCTTTAAATGATAACGTTACTGCTAACTATAACAACCAAAATTAACATATGGATAGATATTTGAGTTTTTAAAAGCTAGCGAGAGTCAATTTGAGTTTTCGCTATACTTTAGGTAGGAATAAATCATTTGGCCAATATATTATTCGACCTATACTAGACCTAGTCATCTAGTGAAATAGAAGAAATAAACAAAAAATAACTTCTATTTCCAATTGTGATTCTAGTTCTTACTTGAAATAGCCCACTTTGAGTAGGTTCTAATTCAAATGTTATGGGATCAATCAGTTTTGATTTCATATCTTAAAAAATTTGGACTAGAACAGAAACTAAAATCTAGAGATTAAAGGGGAATATGTATGTGTGTGTCTTTCCACCTCTTAAGGATCCTGGACTAGAACTGAAACTAAAATCTAGAGATTAAGGGGTATATATGTGCGTGTGTGTGTATGTGTTATGGAAATACATTGTATTTATCCTAGTATTCACAACCATCTGCCAAAATAATACAAATAATACACACAAAGGGATTTCTTATGTGTTGACTGGGCCAAGGTTTTTTTACCTGTTGATCGGAATAAGATTTCATGCTCTCAATGTCCGCAATATCTTCAGAATGCCAATAATATTTACATAAACTTTGTTAACGAATAACTTGAAGTTGAATTTTATTTGTTGACCTTGTGGCATCAACCAAAACTCATTATCTGGAACGATATAATCAACTTGTTGGGTTACTTGTAAACACTAATGAGAGGTTGTTAAATGAGTGTGGATATGTTTGATGTTGGAGGAATGAGTGAAAAGTTGAAGAGTCTACCACATGGTTGAGAGAAATGATAGAACTTTTTACGATTTATTTTGATTTG
Source organism: Mangifera indica (assembly GCF_011075055.1). Lineage (NCBI taxonomy): Eukaryota > Viridiplantae > Streptophyta > Magnoliopsida > Sapindales > Anacardiaceae > Mangifera > Mangifera indica. The sequence continues at coordinate 13,011,345 of NC_058137.1, read as the reverse complement.
AAAATGAGTAATATGAAGAAAAGAAATGAATAATTGCATAAGAATTTATGGTTGAGAGGCAGATACGAGGAAGAAGTAGTAATTTTATTTTGTTGAACAGCTAATTGACTTATATTTTTTCTATCAGTTTTGTTTTTCTTACAATATCGTCACATTTTAAGTAAGTATCTTGATTTATATTTATATAAATAAAACACTTTCACTCGTTTGTGTTAGTATTAATAAATTCAAACTTTTGATAATTAAATTATGTTAATTTTTTTAGAGAATAGGATGTTTTTTTGTTTGTTGGAAGTTAAAATAGGTAGACAGTCTTTATCTTTTCTATTTTACAAAAAACAAAATGTGAAACAATGGCAATTATAGTCTTTTTCCTGTATGTTTTTAAATTTAGGGATGAAAATACTCTTTCCAAAAGTTATTGGCTCACAAATAATTCATCCCAACAGTCGACGCTGTTCTCTTTTCTCCGTCACTTTCATATCTCTGACGTCTCAGATCTCACCATTTTCCCTATTCCATAACCATTCTTAAAACTCAAATCTCTCTCTCCCCACTTCTTAAACCTTGCTTTGTTTTTCTGTCTTCAAGCCTAGTATGTTATCTATTCGATTAAAATTCAATTATGTTACTTTTTTTCTACTAAATTCCATTAACAAACAAACAAACCCGTGACTCTCTCGTTTTCCTTTCTCGTGATTACCTGAAAGCAATATCCAATTAATCACATAATTCACATTCTCAATATTAACTACAAATTCCCTCTACAAATACCCATGGCCACCAAACGGCCTCAAAAGAAACCCAAATCCAAATATCTCCTCCTTCTCCTCATGGGTTCTCTTCTTCTCACCCTCTCTCTCTTCTCTCTATTTATCTTCTTCTCCCTTTCCTCTGCCTCACACCGCAAACACTTCCCAAAACCCATCCAATCCCCGCAAGACATCCCGCAAATCGCCCTCGCCTGCAAGGCTACACGTGACCCCGTCACGTGCCAATCTTCCCTCTCGCAATCTAACCAAGTCCCCACCAACCCCACGCCATCACAAATAATCCAAGCCGCCGTGTGGGTTTCCTCCGAGAACCTCAAAACCGCCGTTGTTAAAGTTCAGTCCATCCTGGACTCGTCCGCAGACAATCAGAACCGTTCCAATGCGGCGAAGAATTGTTTAGAGCTGCTCGGGTATTCGGGGCACCGGGCCCAATCAGCATACGACGCGCTGCCACTTGGCAAAATTAAGGACGCGCGTGCGTGGTATAGTGCTTCTTTGACATACCAGTACGACTCCTGGTCGGCGTTGAAGTACGTTAACGACACGAAGTTAGTGGGCGAAACAATGTCGTTCTTGAACTCATTGATACGTTTGACGAGTAACGCGTTGAGCATGATGATGTCGTTCGATAACTTCGGGGACGATTTCAACACGTGGCGGGCACCCGAGACAGAGCGGACCGGCTTCTGGGAGAAGGACGGGGCGGGCGCGGTCCAGCCGGGGTTTAAAGGTGGGTTTCCGTGGAATTTAACGGTGGACGTGACGGTGTGTAAGGATGGGAGCTGTAACTACAAGACGGTTCAGGACGCCGTTAACGCCGCGCCGGATAATGTGATGACACGTAAGTTCGTTATTAACATAAAGGCGGGAGTTTACGAGGAGATCGTCAGGGTGGCTTTCAGGAAAAAGAATGTTGTGTTCTTAGGAGACGGCATGGGTAAAACGGTAATTTCGGGATCTTTGAATACGGGCCTGATGGGAATTACGACATTTAATACTGCGACTGTTGGTAAGTTAGAAATCTCCCGTTGGATGGAATTTTGACTTTATGTGTCCTTTTTTTTTCTTTAACCCTAAAAAACACTTGGTATGCATCTAATAACTTTGGTGATAAGTATGAAACGATTCAAATTTAAAACTGTTATCAGGGTAAAATATGAAAATCCTGAGAAGGGTTTAGTTTCAAGGTGTGGAGGTCCACTTATGGATTTCACTTGAACAAAAATGGAAGATTTGGAACCTCACACTCGCATTTACTTCCTGTGAAACAGCCCCAATTGTCACCCAATTTACTTTTATTGTTTAAAAGTTGATTTAACTTTTATCTATTCTTCAACTTTTAGTTTTTATCAGTATTTTTGCCACTCATCTGCCATTTTGACTAGAAGATTTCATTAAAATTCTGGTAGGTAGGTTGTCTTTTGCACCAAAGATTACTGGAGGCGTAAGTTGTGTTCGTCGGCTCTGATCGAAAATTAGATAGAAAGTTATTCTGGTGTTTTGGTGATCATTTGTGTGTGTGTAGAGTATGCAAGACAGTTAGTGGGAAATGAAAACTAGTAATTGAAAAAATTTGAATCCTTGAATGAAAAAGGAATCAAAAGGGGAAACATTTGTGGAAGCGGACCATTTGTGAGTTTTCTTCTTGATGAAGTTTCTGGATTTGTTGTCAATGTTTTGACAGTTTTATGGCAATGTTACAGGAGTTCTTGGTGATGGGTTTATGGCCAGTGGCGTCACATTCCAGAACATAGCAGGTCCAAATTCTCACCAAGCAGTTGCATTCAGATCGGACAGTGATCTATCCATTGTTGAGAACTGTGAATTCCTGGGCAATCAAGACACTCTCTATGCTCACTCCCTCCGCCAATTCTACAAAAATTGTCGAATCCAGGGCAATGTGGACTTCATTTTCGGAAATTCTCCTGCATTTTTCCAGGATTGTCACATCTTAGTTGCTCCGAGACAAGTCAAACCAGAAAAAGGCGAGACCAATGCCGTGACAGCTCATGGCAGAACTGACCCTGCTCAATCAACAGGTTTCGTTTTCCAGAACTGTCTGATCAATGGCACCGAAGATTACATGAGGCTTTTTCTCAGTAAGCCTAAAGTGCACAGGACTTACCTTGGACGACCATGGAAAGAATTCTCAAGGACAGTTTTCATTCACTGTACCTTAGAAGCACTTATACAACCAGCTGGCTGGTTACCTTGGAATGGAAACTTTGCTCTGCAAACACTATACTATGGAGAGTTTGAGAATTCTGGACCCGGATCCAATACTTCTAAAAGAGTTCCATGGAGTAGCCAGATTCCTGCGGAGCATGTCAATACATATTCTGTACAGAATTTTATTCAAGGGAATGAATGGATTTCAGCATCTTCTTGATTTTCAGAAGTCGTTTAATCTGCCAGATTTTTGTTTGTAGATCCATGATTTGGCTGAAACGAGGGGAAAATTTCGAATGTAAATCCCTTGGGACCTACAATGTGTAATGAATTCTGTAAAACATTATCATGGGATTGAACTTTCCTTATATCTAGGGGCCAAATGCTATTTTCAACCCCATGACTATCTACACCCCTTAAAATAAATATAAAATATATACAACATATACAATAAAATAATATTATGTATACAATTTTATACACAAATAATAATATCTCACTATATGATTGGATGTTATTTTATTATTTATTTTTAATTGTCCAATCACATAATTATATGTCATTATTTGTACATAAAATTATACAATATGTATTTTATAGAAAATGATAGAATAAAATATGAAAAAAATAAATTATAAGTTATATATTTGATTGTTTATTGAAAAATTGTATTAAATATAGTTGTATATATATTTTAAAAAATTATTGTTTATGGTTTAGCTTGATTTAAAAATTGTCTAAACTATAACTCAAATTAAAAATTTATTAATTTAAACAAAACTATTTTACAAACCAAATCAATTTTAGGTAGTTTTATTGGGTTTATCATTTGAACTAAATTATATATACTCTTACTTTTACTAGTAAAATTTATTATATATATATATATATTCACTCATTTTTTATCTTTTCTCCTATTCATTTTGTTTTCAGTAATTGTCAATTTATTTCTTTTTTTTTTTGTTTCACTTATTTCTTTTCAATAAATGCTAATTTATCTCTTTTGGAGCCAGTCTATCTTCTTTTTGAATAAGACCATTCCATGTTTAAGGAATTTTCTGATTACCTGTTCTAGGTGATTTTTATGTTCTTCTCTAATCTTACTAAAGATTACTAAAGATTAGTACATCATCTACATAAGCAACATAGAAATCAGATAAGTTGAAAAAGACCTCATCCATTTCCCTTTGTAATATAGCAGGTCCTTATTTTAAACCAAATGGCAACACCAGCTACTCAAACAGTCCTTTCAGGCACGTAAAGACCATTAAAAGAATGTTTTGTTCTGTCATTCTGATTTGCCAAAATCTTAACTTTAAATCAAAACATATAAATATTTTTCCAAATCTAGCTTTATTTAGTAAAACTGATTTGTTAGGAATTTTATATGCATCGTCTATAATTTTGCTATTTAATTGCCTATAGTCGATTACCATTCTAGCCTTTCCTCTCATCTGCTCAACTCTATTCATCATTATAAAGGCTAAGAAGAATGAAGGCTATTGCTTTCTCAAATTAATCCTTTTGATAATAATTCTGAGATTTGCTTTGTAAATTCCTCCTTTATATCGGGGAAGTATCTATGAGATTCTGATTTTATCCTATCATTTGGATCTTACAGTTTTATCTCAACAAATACTTCGTTCCTTTCTTACAATTTTAATGGTAGATCATTAAAACATGGAGAAAGTTCCTCTTTAAATTCTTTAATCCTTTCAAGAATCTAAGATTATGCATGACTGTCATCTTTTAAAATTTTATCCTTCTCTATTATTCTATCTATATTCTCAAGGCATGCATTAGAGACTTGAATCTTCTGTGATCTACCTCGAGCGATTCAATATATTTGATTTTGAGAATCAAATTTTTGAAATTTCGATTGACATGTCATTTTATTCTTATCTGTTTCAAAAGCATTAATCCACCATTTCTTTTTTGGTCTAACAGAGAATATGATGTGCTATTTTTCAAGTTGTAATCTCTTGGGCCTAAGCCATTTCTAACTTTAGAGAGATTTGGCCTTGCTAAAATAGGAATTGTATGTCCTCCAAGAATGATATAATCATTATCTTGGATGAAGGGCCTCACTTTTGCCTGTCAACAGAGAAATGAGTTTGCAAGAATGAAATCCACTTCTAAGTAATCTAACAAAAGGATTTCTCTTAGAACGAATTTTTTCTTGTTTAGCAATATGGTCACGTCCTGGACAAATTCTTTAATCATATTTTGCCCTCCGTTTGCAACAGTGTTCATGATGGGTTTTTCAAGTTATTTCCATATTTCTAGTGGAAAACAAAACTTCCAGGCTATACATTTTGTTGCTCTTATGTCTACCAGAACATCTAACGTATAAGGCTCATGTTTTGGAAAACAAAGTTCCGTTGTGATACAAGTGTTGATTGTTCCTTATACCAATGCATGACAATGAATTTTATGATTCATTATCATTCGTGTTAATGAATTTTCCAGTATGTTAATCCTTGGTGTAATTGGTCTAACATCCTCTTTTTTTTCAGAAATTGAAAATCTTGATGAAAATACAACATTCCTCGAAACTAAGTTTCTTGGAATGGGAAAACTAATATCGACCTTGTCACCAATCTCCTTAATTTTTATTCCTGGGTTTATTTCCATGTCCACCATGCTTGGCTGCAGTGTAAAGGTTAAAACCCAATTCCTTAGCCACGTTAATTAACGAGGATTGACTATGGTAGGATTTATTGGAATAATTGAGTTTGATCCGAGACCCTACATTTCAGTATTCAAATGAAAGTGCAATGACATAGAATTTACATAATTTACCAACCGATAAATCATTTTATATTGAATTGGTATTCCATTACTGGATTGTAGTAATTCTTTCAATCCGGAAGTATGAATTCTTAAGATCATAATCCTTTTAAGATTAAGATCCTTAGGACTGACCATATATCCTGGTCAGATCGTTTCATAAGAGTCTCCTAAAGCTAAGTTTGCATAAAACCTTCCAACTAAGGCTTTAGTAAAGGTAGTCTATCTCCTATCTAGTAACGCAACTTGGATAGGAACATTCATACATTCACGAAATAGACCCTATACTCTTGCTTGTATTACTCATAACTGTATATAGTTATACTTGTTATTTGCTCGTTTCACAAGTTCACGTAGCTATAGTAACCATTCATTATTTGATAAAATGATTTGCCCTTTATTTGATTGGGTTAAAACTACTCTAATAGGCTTTTCATGTATATCTTCTAAGCCTCGAGCTTGAAATATCCATCGTAAAGTTTTTCCAAATGCTTCTTTAAGAGAGAGTTTTGGGATTACCCATTCATTTGGGTTTATCGATGTATCCTTATAATTAGTAGACAAGTTAATCATTGACTATGGATTAGTTTCAAGTTCCAATGAAATGAGTTTCTCATCATTTGTGAATAAATTAGAAGATTCTTGTAAATTTTCTATTCTATTCATAAAAATCCGATGACGTAACATTCTTATCTATTCTAGGCAAGTTTATTTTTTGCTCTTTGTTTTCAGAATCTTCATCTGAAGGTTAATCTTCTTAGTAATTTTTTGAATCAAAGGTATCAAAGTATTCCAAAATAAGTTCATAGACTATCTCGTCATCCGAGTTAACTTCATATCCAAAAATAGGCTCATATTGAAGAGTTTGAGATTCTAAATTCACAGTTAAGAATTTAAGACTCGTCTTCTTTTTGCTTTTATTTGGACATTTGTCTATACAATGATCTTTGTTGCCACAAATCCAACAGCAATTACAATCTTTCATGTTTTTTCTTGAAGGGCAAGTGGCACAGTATTTCCTTGCTCCTCATTCCTTTATGGTTGTCTTTCTAATAAACCTTCAGTGGTTAGGAAGTTTAGTTTTATTAGAAATGGGTTTTTTCCTCATATTTTTAAAGCGTTTAAGAAATTTTCTTTTCCATAAAAAAATATACCGCTTTTTATGAGGTTTCCAATTTTGATGTTTTGGAGTTTTAGAGGATGATTTTTTGCATCCATATTTTCTTAGGATTCCATCAAAATTGCAACAACAGGTATCATTAAATTGTAACTTTTTAGTATCCTTTTCAAGCTTAGCATTAAGACACCTTACCCAAATCAATTGTCTTACAGCCTTTATCTTTCTTTCCAGAGAATTTACTATCTGATTCTTTTCTAGGAGTAATTTAAAGGCTTTACTAGAAGTTTTGTCCCATCCATGTGATAACTTTGCAAAGAAGGTATTTTTCATAACTTCTTGCTTTCCAACAAGTAACTAATAAAAATATCGCTTGTATTCACAAACAAAAATTTCAAGTTGACACATGTCACAAACCCTAAGCTTTGTTATAGCTTCTAGAGCAGCTACTTCTACAATATTCCTATTGGTGATAGTTATACCAATAAATTCTCATAAGAGCATATCCTTAAAAAGTGCGAATATTCCCTCATGACTTTTTAAGTCATTTACTGTTTCTAATATTCCAGTGCTCACTTCTAATCCTAACAAAAACTTCCTGTAATACCCTGTAGTGTAGATCTTAGAAAACGGTATGTCTGTCCTAGGTTAAAGGCTTTATTTTGTATATGGACCTAGTTTATAGTTTCCCAAATTTCAATTGCTTCTGGCACGTTGTTTGCATAATCTATAGTTAAGAAACTTCCACTAGAAGGTATTTCTACCATCTTTTGTGTAGGTCTTGGAGTATATTCTGACTTAATCTGAGTAGGGTATGTCATGGGAGTGTATTCAGGCTTAGAAATTTCATGAAAGAATCCTTCGAATGAATGTAAACGATTCTTCATTCCTTCTAAAGGGTTATCTTTTATTTCAGCTTCTTTTAAACTAGAGATGAAATTCTCTAGTTCTCCTACTTTTGGTCCTAGAGAAATCTTTTTAGCTTTCCCCTTATCAGAAGTTTTTCTTTGTCTCATAATCTCTTCTTCATAATATTTGATGATTTTCTTAGCATTCAAAAAAGAGATTTTAGAAAGATCAACCTTCTTTTTGCCTTCTTCTTTTGAAACAAAGTATTCTTCTTTTATCACCTTTAAGTATAAATTTTTAGCCTTTTCCCAATCCCCTTGGGATTCTTGAGCTACAAAGTTTGCATACCTTGGTAAAAGACTAGGATATTTACTTTGTAAGGTGACAGTGAATTGTTTAAGTGTTTCCTCGTCTGCCATATCTCTATTAGGAAATATGTTACATGATGTTGAAAGCTCTTCAGGGTTTTGAGATTCTCCGTACCAATATCCTATAATAGCTTCTTCTTTATCCAACCAAAGATTCCTTAGTGCTAACTCTTTAGTTTCTATGGTTGTTATCCGGATTGGGATGAAGGAAAGGATTTGTGTACAACCTTGACTTAAGGCTTTTCGAACCACGTTTAATAACTTTTTTACTTCTAACCACTCTAGATAATCTTGACAAATATCTGGATAACTGTTGTAGAGATCAAGGGTACACTGTTTGATCTCTTATTCTATGTATCCTTCGATTGGATTCACGTACTCTATATCACTAAGAGTTAGTAACATAGGATAATTTCCTATCTGAATGATAGTATTGGAGAAGCCAAAGTTGTTATTGGCCAGCTTTTTTGTATTTACCTATCTATCAAAATAGTAAGAATATGTTCCAAAGCTATTCACCTTTGTAGTTTAGAAATTATACTAGAGATCTTTTCCTTTAATTTAGTTAGTTCTTGAGTCAGAGAAAATATCTGATAAATTGAATAATTAAGTTTCCTATCAAGATTATCGAACTTATTATCCAAGTTCTTTAAATAATCTATAATAGTGTTTAACAATCCTATTTCAGGTTTATGTGCAATTCCATGGTCTAAATGAAAACAATTTTGGTTAATACAACTGTTTCTGATTAGATCATTATTATAATAATTTTATAACAACAGAATTTCTAACATCCAACAATGATGTTCTGAAATTCATGCTTCAAATAAAATTATTATTAATGAAATTGGTTATCATTCTACCATGCCTCTGATACCATAATGATCTCTTCACCAATTTCACTATTTATCATATGTTATGAACCTAATTAAAATAATAGTAATTAATAACAATCATAACATATTAGTCAAGTTTTATTAATGATATGCATTCATTAACATAAAACGAGCTATTTATATTATTAAATGCATAAACATAATATAAATAGGAATAGTTGAAAGAGTTAAGTTATAAAATACCTTGTTTCTCGAAGTTTTGAGCAAGTTCAGAGATATATATATATATATATATATATTCACTTTTACACCACTCTTACAAATACTTAGCAAAGTCCCTTCTATTTATAAAAGAGAAAAGCTTCCGAATTTCAAACAATTTTGAATTTGTTGAGAGCATAGTAAAAGTATTAAATAATTGTACTCCAACCGACGCAACAAGACAACCGCGTGTTCTGAGCATTGGGGTTTTAGTCTCTTATATGTCAGTCACGTTTTACATGCTTTTTAATAGTAAATTCTAAGTGGCGCTTTATTAATCGTTCATCTTCAGAGTGTCGACAAGTGTTGGCATCATCTCTTCTTTTGATCTCTTATCTTTGCTTTCCACTTGTATTTTGCATATTTGATACACAATGCATTTACACGTGCTGCTATTTTTGCTTTTAGGTTGAGCAGATCTCCCTCTTCTTAGGCTTATTCTATAAGTTGATCTAATGAGTCCATGAAATCTCAAAAGTTTCTTTCTTCCTTTGGTTAGGCTTTTACAATTTAGGCCTGTGTTTCAACCTTTTGAGTGATAACAAGCCGAAGTATATCCCTTGTATTTTTAATTAGAGCCTAGTTAGATATATTTTTTAAACCCTTCAACCATATCTTGTATTTGGGCTCGATTTTCCTTAAATAAAGTATCTGGAGCTCTTGCGTATTTCATTGACAAGATAACTGTTATCCTTTTGTCGATATACACTATTTCATTTTTCCTCAAGAGTTCTTCTAACCTAGATTAGGCCATTAGTAACTTTACTATATGTAGTCTTGTCCAGTATCTATCTACCTTGTTAAGTTCATAAAGTTGTTGCAGTACCATCTGTCCCATTTAGACCTTTTACGAACCATTATGTTATACCATGGTTCTCTTACAACAAATTCCTAGATTTGTACAGGTTGCACATTGTCATCTTTCTGAACCGACGAAGTTATCACACAAGTAAACATATGAATTCTTTTGTCAAATACATAAAGTTCTTGTTTAACAATGTCTGGTATTTCGGGGTTCACCATCTCTTCCTGTACGTTAATCTCAATTACATCTATCTATCCTTTTTTCAGAAATGATCAGTAAAATTCTCTCTGAAAAAGTTTTCATGGAACATGTAATTCTATAAATTCATCTGAGAACACAAAAAATCCTTCTTGAAGATCTTTTTTGTCTTTTTCTTTTAGAGATGTTATTAATCCTTTTAAAGTGACTATTTTGAGATAAGACATTTCAAAATCTGTTATATCTCTGAGTAGTTTAGACTTTAAAAGTAGTTGTTTTCGAAGAACAGATCCTCCTAAGAGTTCTTCTTATTCGTAATAAATCCTATCTGTTTCAAGGCAAGCTAGCCTATTGGATAGTTTTTGTAATATCTGCCCGAGTTCCACTTCGCCTTGTCCCATAGCTAGGGCTATACGGTATTGAATGTCCAGGTCTTCTAATATTGCTCTGCTGTCTCTAGTAAGCTTCAAGTTTTTAGGAATATCGCATTTCTCTATATAGCTAAACTTTTCTTGTAAATCTTTCGTTCCTTTTTCCTGCCCTTTGGCAATGATAGATAAAAAATTGATTATTTTGAAACTTAGAATGTGAGAATTTGTCAACAAATTAATTGATGTGTGATCCTTGGCATATTGATGCTCATATTGCAATTACATTTCATGTTGATTTTGAAATTAATGTTTTGGTTACAATATTAAGAGCTATTTTAAGTGTATTTCACAAAATTTGTAATAATAAAGTGATATTTAATTTTTTTTTTTACAATATGTTATTTTCTTATGTCCATTGTATTTTTAATAGTTTATTGCTATTGAGTAATAATGATGATATGTACACATATAATGAGTATTAATTTAAGTACCAATGATAATGTGTTATTGATTGAGTATTACTTTATTTTTAATTAAAAATTATACAATTATATGATAACATACTATCGTTAATAACTAAATTATTATTTATTTTAAATGCACAGAGTTTTGTTGATTGAGTAAACCCTTAATGCAATATGTCTAAAACTTTATGTTGTGTCAATTGAATTGAATGTGGGTTTTGGCGACCAATACTCATTTAATTTTGATTCTATCAAGTAGATCAACTTAAACCAAAAACAATGTAAAAAAAAAGTAACCAAAATGAAAATATCTCTTCAAAGAAACATATAATCACAACTAGTGACTAGTTATAAGATCAACGATCGAAAAACATCCTTTGTCACATTTTAAGGAATACAAATAAATCTTCTATCTTGTAGTAGCAAGAAGACGTGACAAATTCGTTTAGAATCTTTCAAAAGGATTTTTCTCTTTTCCTTCATGACAATAAAGGAAAACTATCTTTTACTTTCTAATCAGGATAATTTTGTTATTATAAATAATCCCTTTGAATACAAGTAAAATATAATTAAATCCTTAGAGTCATATTTGAATTAAGAACCTCTAGATATTCATATTTGACTGTAACCTCTGCTCTTATAAATATAAAAGACCGAGAGAAAAAAAGAAACAAAAAGAAATCATGGCATCAAAGCCTATGTAAAACCACTTCAACCCTTGGTTTTGCACAATTTTTTTTTCCTTTTGGCAACCATTTCATTCATTTACTATCTTCAGTGTCTTCTCATTTTTTTTCTTTTCTCGTCCCCACTTGATTTTCCTGATTTCTCTTGAAATCATGTTAGCTGTTAAAGGACGATCTGATGTATCCATACCATTTGATATTCTCTTGAATGACACAAATTATGTCACTTGGTCCCAAGCTATGTCTAGCTTTCTAAAAGGCCAAAAATTGTGGAGAATTGTTACTGGCAATATCAAAGCCCCAAATCAAGGTATGGAGGAAGCCAATGTTAAATATAGGGAAAGTCTTGAAGATTGGGATTGCAAAAACCATAAAATCTTTACTTGGTTTCGAAATACATCAATTCCCATAATTTATGAAAAATTTGGTTATTATCAATCTGCAAAGGAAATTTAGGACATGTTGAAAAAACGTTATGTCATAAGTGATTTGACTTTTTGATATCACCTGCAAAGTGTTCTTCATCGTATGACTGAAGAGCCAAGTCAATTTGTCCAAGATTTTTGCGCTCAAATACGTTTTGTTTGGGATCAAATTGCTATTTCAAAACCTATTTGGGATAACATTGAAGATGCACAAAAATTTTAGAAATACAGGAATTAAGAGCAATTGATTCAATTTTTAATAGCTTTATGAAATGAATTTGAGCATACTTAAGGCTTCTTGTTACATGTGGTACCATTATTGACCTTCGATCAAACAATTACTCAATTAGTTTTAGAAGAAAATTGTCTTGGATCTTTACACTCCCAATGTGGTGACATAGTTTTAGTAGTTTCTAATGTTCATTCTACTCTAACGGTTATTGGAGTTACACCTGTACCTAAGGTTTGATCTAATGGCTTTAATGAATGTCGTTATTACAAAAAACCCAATCATCATATTTTAGAGTGTTAAAAGTTTGCTCAAACACAATCTTTCTATTTTACCACTGTTTGAGTTAGATTTTCATAATTTTGAAATACTCCACATTTTGCTGCTCCTACTGTTATTGTTGTCAATTCTAATGCTCCTATTGTATCCGTTATTGCTACCGATTCCTCACCAATTGACATGCCATTTTCTATGCATGATTTTCAAGCCTTTCTAAATCATCATTCTTCCTCTTCTCATTATAATTTATCTTCTGCTACATTTATTGATCTAGTCACTCCACTTTCCTTTGAAAATCTAATCAAGAAAAACTCCTATTCATCTTCAAGATTATTTTTGTTATTCCACATCTAATTCTATTTATAAGCCTCACACTTTTCGTGAGGCTTCCTCTAATCCTATTTGGTAGTAAGTTATGACAGAAGAATCGCAAGCATTGGAGAAAACTCAAACTTGGGATTTAGTTGACCTTCCTCTAAACAAGTCTTTGGTTAGATATAAATGGATTTACAAGATTAAAACTCACTCTGATGGGACCATTGAATGATATAAAACAGGTCTTGTAGCTTAAGGCTATACCCAAGAATATTAAATTGATTATGAGGAGACTTTTCCTCTAGTTGCTCGATTAACATCAGTTCATAGTCTTGTTGCCATTGTTGTTGCTAGAAAATGGAATCTTTTTCAAATGAATATCAAGAATATTTTTCTTAATGGTGATCTTTCTAAAGAAGTCTCTATGCAACCACTACCTAGCTATGACCATCCACCCAATAAAGATTGTCATCTTTGATGATCATTAAATGGTCTTAAGCAAGCTTCTTGTGTTTGGTTTTCACAATTCAATACAACTATGATTTAGCTTTTTTCATTCACAAAACTGACAATGACATTACTCTCTTATTGTTTTATGTTGATGATATGATTATTACTAGATATAATAATATCAGTATTACAAATCTAAAGAAATATCTATGTTAATCATTCGAAATGAAAGATTTGAGATCTCTTAATTATTTTTTGAGGTTAGAAGTCACATATTCTGCTGATGGTTCTTATACCTCTCAAGCTAAGTATACATTCGACCTTATTTCTTAAGTGGGGTTGACAAATAGTAAGATCATAAAGTTCGTCTTACTTCAACATATGGTACTGTTTTTTTTTATTCTACTCGTTACTAACAATTGATTGATAGTTTAATCTATCTTATTATCACTCATCCTGATATTGCTTAGTTGTTTATATAGTTAGTCTATTTATGTCTACCCTTTTGCTCTACTTATTATGCAACTATTTTTCACATCCTTCATTATGTCAAAAGAACTATCTTTAATGGTTTACATTTTTCAACTAATTTTTCCTTACAGTTATGTGCTTATTTAGATGTTGATTGAGTTAGGGATCCAACTGATAGGTACTCTATTATTGGATTTTGTTTTCTTTTAGATGACTATTTGATTTCTTGGTGAGGCAAGAAACAAATAGTAGTTTCTTACTCTAGCATCGAAACAGAATATAGAGTTGTTACAGATACAACTGATGAGCTTCTTTGACTTTGATGGTTTTTAGAGGATATAGGTGTTGTTCACACTTGTTCCATTACTCTTTATTATGACAACCAAAGTGCAATTAAAATTTCTCACAATGATGTCTTTCATGAGTGCAGCAAACACATCAAGATTTATTGTCATTTCATTCGACATCATATTTGACAAGGCACTATGACACTTCAATTTGTTCCCTCCACTAATCAATTAGCTGACATTTTCACTAAGGCTCATCCTCTTGGTCATTTTTTAGAATTGGTATCTAAACTCAAGATTGTTTCAATACAACCCTCTTGAGTCTGAAGGGGGATGTTACAATAATAGTTGTATCTCTAATTTAAGCTTAATCCTCAGTGGATTCTTCTTGCTAATAACATTTGAATACCTCTAATCTCTTCTTCAAACCTTAAAATTGATTTTCATTCCTAATTTTACACAAAACCATAAATGTTCATGCTTTTTACATATTCTTATACATTTTATTCATCATATACAACTTAACAAGAGGCACATACATAACAACTTTGCATAAAACTTTGGACATCAACATGTGTAGAAATCAACTCCACTTAAATCCAAGAATATACAAATTTTAAGGAGGAGAAGGGAGATTCCATTTACCTTCGTGAAAAGTCTATCACCAATTTATGCAAAGGCTCTTCAATTGATCAAAAGATATAATCCCAATACTACATAATTAGGGCTTTATCAAATTGGCTGAAACTAACAAAAATTGAAACATAAAAGGGCTAAAATAATGAAAAACTCTCCCACTGGCCAAAAACTCAATCAACTTAATTATTGTAATTATAGTTAAATCTAACATAATTGAGACCATAATTTGATGAAATCCTCTTCAATTTCTTCCTTATCTTCACAAATCTGGATACCCTTATACGAACAAGGAAATTCAGTGTGAAAGAGTTTTAGATAGAAAATTATCAAATGAGAAACCTAGTCTAATCCCTTTACAATTAAAATCAAGCCCAATAATTAGACCTAACCTAAAACCTAATTAGGTTAATCCAATTACAACTTGGGCGTCCTACAAGTCATTGGAGAAGGAGTTTCTAGGATTCATTGTCACTCAACCTTGAAGACAACTATTTTAGAGATTTGAAACCTAATTTTAAGGATTTTAATCCTAATTATAATAGAATTATTAGTGTTATATTTTCTTTTATTATTTATTTCCTTTAAGGATTAGAAATTCTAGTTGATTAAGGATTAGAATCTCTATATATATGGAATGTCTTTTGGCTATTTTTCAAAAAATAAGTAATAAAAATATAATTCAAAGCCTTTGGCCAATTTTGAGGTTCATCCCCTCAAAGTGATCAAATTGGAAGTTAGTCCCCTCATAGTGATCAAATCTCTATCTTTCTTCTCAATTCTTGTTATTATTATTTTTTTTTATAAAACACTAGGGTTTTGTTAATCTTAACTCAAAAATAAACTTGTAAGAGAAAAAGCTAAATGCCTTTGATACATATATATGAGGATTACAAACAAAGATAGAAGTGTTTGAAATATGAGAGACTTGTGCCAACCACTATCATTTTATAATCAAATTAGAGGCAAAATAGAGACCAATCCTAGCCATTCAACACAATCCCTAGACACATGACAATAATCTTGTGAATACATGTCCAATCATATTTCATGAAAAAAGTGAAACAACAAGATTGATGCATGGCTCAAAATGTACAAGGTTATAATTATATTGGCTAAGATATCTTTATAAAAAAGATTTTGTAATTTCTGATATGGCACTATCAATAAATGAAGTTCTTAATGTCCTTTTTGCACTCCAAGAAATGAGGGAAAATTATTATACGATATTCTCCTACCCATAAGATGTCACCCTGAGAAACATCTCTTCAAAAAGACCTACTCAAACAACTATGACTAGCGACTAGTTGTGGGAACAATGATAGAAAATCATCTTCTATCCATCACATGTCAAGGAACACCAATTGACCTTCTTTCTCGTGACAAAAAGACCTTCACTTCACAACAAATTAGTTTATAATCTTTCAAAAGAATTTTCTTATTCTCATATGTGATAAAAAGGGAAAATCATCTTTTCTTTCCCAATTGAGATAATTCATGTTATTACAAATATTCTCTTTTAATTCAATTAGAATAGGAATAAAACCTTAGAAGTATATTTGAATTAGGAACCTCTTGATATTCAGATTTGAATGTGACTCCTCTCTCAAGTAGTGAGAGGAAAAAAGATTTTTTTAAAAAGAAATTAAAAAAGAGAGGAGATATACCCTCCCTCCCTCTTATATACATTTTTTTCAAGATATATCTTGTAAGCAATAGTTAATAGATATCCATGGATGTAGGTTTCGGATCATTAGATTAAATCACATTAAAAATTTTGTATTTTCTTCAGTTTCTCTTTACTTTGTTCACATCACAAGGTAGTAGAAATCATGGTTTTTTACCAAATCTTAATCATTACTCGCATATCCTAATTTACACAAGACTGTGGATTTTTTATAGTTCGGTTAATGATAAGAAATCTCGTCAACATTTATCAAATGGAAAATCTTCATATGATTAAGAAAATCTTTACTTGACTTGTTGACTTTCTGGCCATGTAAAAAAGGTCTTAGTGAAGCATTTATAAATTAAAAAAAAAAGGTAATGCCTTATTTTTCCTCACTTGTACCACCATTAATTGTGAGGACAATGTCACTGTCTATGACCTAGGGCTGGATATGAGTCGAGCCAAGCCCATACAGGGCCTGACTCATTTTCGGTGAGCCTAAGCTTAGGCTCATGTTCAGACTCGTGGAGCTCGTTACACACATATTTATGTTCAGCTTTTTCATAATTTTAATATGCTTCAAGCTCATATTTTTGGGAACAAACAGTATCGTTTGTTCCAAGTTAAAATTTTTTTCATTTGAGTGAGCGGATCATCAGCCAAGCTCGACTCACTCAACCTGTGTTCAGGTTCGAGCTCATGTTCAGTTTTTTCTTAAAATCCAAGCTTCCGTTCGTACTTTGGCTCTTTTAAGGCAAGCTCGACTGGGACTTGTTCGAGCAAAACTCGTTTCAAGCTCTAACAAGCTTGCTTCGAAATCTAGCCCTACTATGATGTATTTTTTTCTTCATAAGTTTGAGATGAAAATCAATAAAGCTTGCATTATGCAATAATGGAAAAAATTGGTAGAGGGAGCACCTTGAGCATTTTATTCTTCATAATGCATTGAAGTGTAGATAATATTCTATCACATTTATGACATTGCCTTTTAGATATAACATGATGCTTATACATTAAGTTGATGAAATGTTATATGATACACATACCATTTCAATGGTTAAGAAAAGACTAGGATATAATTAAATAGATATTGTTTATCTTGACTCTAGTTTAATTTGTAAAATATTGTTTTGGAGATTCACGTTAATGTCATTTATTTAAAACACATCTATTTAATATGAAATACTATAAATTATAATTTTATTTACGTCAAAGGACTTATTCTCTCCAAAATGTGTTATTTTCCCAAGTTCTCATCTCTTAACTTTGAAAATCTATTTATCTATTCATGAATAGTTAAGTCTTTTAGTTTTAGAAGTAAAATTATTATTTCATATGTAATATTAAAAATAAAGTTAAATTTTATTTCCTTTTTCCCTTATAAACCCTAAAAACTAACCATTTTTTCACTAAACCAAATTTTAAAAAATGGCATTTCCCCCTAGGGTTTAGTTTTCAAACTCCAGCACTATCTCTGATGTTATCGTTAGTGGCCCTCCCTCTCGATGTTTTCTCTCCCTGCGACTATCTCTCTCCTCTCACCTAAACATTTGGTCGACGTCGATTGAAGTTGAAAAGACGAATATCTTATTTTTGTCTAGAAAGATGATTGTCTTCCCAAAAAAAGACAAGGAAGACACTCATCTTCTTTTAGGAAGATGATTGTCTTCCCAATAAAGCTCTTTGTCTTTTTTGCTTCAATCGACATCGGTTGAACATTTAAATGAGAGGAGAGAGATCGTTGGAGGGAGAAGAAGAGTTGAGAGGGAGAGGCTGCCAGCGATGACTTGGAGTTTGAAAATTAAACACTAGGGAGGGAAATGTTATTTTCTAAAACTTGATCTAGGGATAAAATAGTTTATTTTTTGGGTTTAGGGAGAAAAAAATAAATAAAATTTTAAGATATTAGAGTTTCATTAACTTTAATCTTTGATGGGTGAATAAATAAAATTTTTAAAATTAAAAGATGAAAACTTAGAAAAATAATATACCTCGGATGGGAATAACTCCTTTGGCCTTTTATTTATATTCGCATTGGTTAGGTTTATAGAATTGCCTATCATCATCATCAAATGTTTGAAAAGAACAAAAAAAAAGAGATAATGGAAGAAATGACATTTCATGGTGATGCTAAAGCTCACAAGCAGAATAGAAAAGTCAAAAAGGGCTAGCCGACAAGAGCCACATGCTCTTGGTATAGTATACTAAGTTTATATTTAAGTTTTATCTACTTTCCTCAATAAAAATTACCAGATGAAAATGTGAAAAGATCTTTGACAATTGCACCATAACCACTCTACCCCCCACAAGCTCACCATTCATTTAACAATTGCACCAATACCTAACTCAATTGATATTGGTAAAATTAGGGAAGCCAACAATATTCAACCATTAGGGACCTCAGCACCAGTAACATCGCCTCCTTTATAGGCTCTATCTTCTCCTGCCTTGCCACGGGACCGACTGTGATATGGTGGTCCCATGCATAGCCTCCACTACACTCTCTCTGCTCATTGCATTGATCATTTTAACCTCTTTAGTCTCTTCACCAATCTTCTTTATTTTCATTCACTTTCTTCGAGGGTTTTCTTAGACAACTCAGTAGCCAACTAGTTTTGGATGAGCTCCATATTCTCCACCTACGTCACCGACCTTGCTAAGAGAGCCTTTGCTGGGTAGGCCAACATGGGTTTCGGGTTGGCCTAATTGCGAGTTGTGTTTTGGGTAGAGGAAAGGGTAGAACCTTTGAAGATGGAGAGAGTTCACAAGACATGGTATGGTGGATGTGACTACCACTATCATTATTTATCAAGACTTGCTTAAAATTCTTTTGGGGAATGTGAACATGTGGACTCTTGTTCTTCCTAAGATGTAATACTATGTGACTTTACTAAACCAATCTCAATTCTCAAACTCTAAATTAGCAACTTTTAACTCAAAATTTTATAAGTCAAAAACTCTATATCACTCTCCATCCCTTTTTGACCTTACGTAATTTGAATCAAATTTCTTCTTTTATTTTTATAGTTTATGAAAAAATTCTTCGTTTAAAAATGTATACTTGAATGTGTAAACTCAGAATTTATAAATTATTGATGAATGAGTGTATGCGAGTGAATGAGTTTTGAGTAATTTCAATTAAATAGATCTGTTATAAGTGAACTATATTGTGTTGGTTAGGTTCAAAGTCAATTAATATTTACTTAGATGCTAAACTATTACAACTGGTATTTGAGCACACTTACATCCCAATGATAAATGGCATAAATATATATATATATAAAAATGGTGTGGTCGGTTATGGGCAGCTCAGTGCGCCATCTTTTGTACCACAAAATGGGCTATCTAGTCATCAGCACCGACCACCGAGTGAGAATCCACCACCTTCAGCGTCAGAATTTTGGGGCTATTTCTTATCTCCTTAACCAAAAGTCTGTTTATATAGTGGACAATATCATTTATGCCGTTGTTTGTTGGATAAAAGATGAGCGTCCAGTCTAGAAAACGCTGAAGCAAAACAAGCACACTTTTCCATTTTGACACCTTTAGATAATTTGGTAATTTCAAGGGGCAAATGGATATTTTAGTAGTATTTATACCGAATTCTAACCACAAATACGCACAAAAAGAAGGAAAGGAAGTGTTATGAGGATAGAATGAACACATTTACAACTTTCGTTGACACTGAATTATTATTAACATTAATGAATTTTTCAACATATATTCTGACAAATGATACACTTGAAAGTTTATTAGAGAAAAAACTTGAAAGATACCAAGATTTGGGCGAGTTTAGAGATAAGAAAAAGATATTCAGCAAGCCCTAAACACCTTCTGTCAAAGCAAACAGTCAACATTATACTCATTTCATCTATACAAGATCATTGAAATTTATTTAGAAATTTTACCCAACCAATAAATATTCATCTAAATAACGATAAATAAAATTTACATACATTAATAACATGCCCTTGATTCCTGAAGCACCAATCACCTTGGGTCCTTGTCAATGGCTGCAGAGAGAAAAATGTGGCAAAATATTCTATTCTTATTTTGAGCAACTTATTAATTTTCTAATAATATTGCGCAATGACTGCAGAACATGAGATTGACACCTTGACAAAGTTTCATTTAACAATGTATCATATCTCAAACTCGAGACTTTTTCCTCTTTTGGGGAGGCAAACTGCTTGCTGAGCCGGGATCTAGTCCAGGGATCTAAGGGAGCTCTTGGTGGTGGTTGTGGGGTTGGCGGTTTTGACTGCCTAAGCTCATTTTCTCTGCCAACAAACCTGCTCAAATGGAAAGAGTACGATTTAAATACATGGTCAATCCCAATGACAACTGATCACAACTCAAATTTAATTAACAGATTCTGTATATTGATCATCTGGTCCAATTTTGTACAGTCCTTTTACATATAATCCTATGTTTTTCAGTCAAAAACAACAAATAGAGAACAAATTTCAAGCATTATCAGACACTCACTAGGATAGAAATATTCAACTTAGTTCACTCCCACAGCAGTATGATTTACTAGTGTGTGCAAGCATGTTTGCATCAGTTAGGACAGGTATTTTCAAAAAATATACATTTGTTAACCAATTATAAAGAAAAACAAAAACCAATTTGATAGTCTATTTTCATTTGATACCCCTAATGTTTGCTTTGCTAAGAATTTCCTATTCAAACCAAGTTCATCCCCAGATCCCAAATATGACCTACACAGTACAAACTTCCTAAACAGGAAAAAAATATTATATTGCAACTACTCCTTTCAGAAGTGTTTTCTTCAAATTATCATCTGGACAATTACCAAACATTAAAACAGATGAATTGAAAACAGGACATACTAGTGAGGCTCAACAAAACCCAAGGTGGCAGCATGACAGTCAAGTCTTCTAAGCTAACAAACAATACATAATTAACAAATAAAAAAATCTTACTCAATATAGGCCATTGGAGCTGCATCACCAACTCGTATACGAGTTCGAAGTAGTCTTGTATATCCACCTTCTCTATCTCTATCATAGAAAACATCCACCAAATTAAAATATACATGGATAAAAAACTTAAAAACGTGAAACGTTAGGACTTGTATCTGTAAGCTAGTTCTGTAAATAGCTTGTGAATTACATCATCCCCTCGCAGAAATGCCGCAGCACGTCTCGCAGCACACAGAGAACCCTTTCATAATATCAAAAAGGAATAGAATGAACTCAATGGGCAAAAAAACACTCAGAAGCAGCAAGTCTACAGAAGGAACAAATATGACATCTATACCCAGGAAGCTAACAAAAAAGCATTGATGTATTCCAGGTTTCCAGTACTTGTTCTTAAATAATAATCAGCAAACGCAAAGTAAAGGCGTTGATCGGACAGTTGCTACTACACTTGAGAGTTTTCCTCAGTATATTAAAATTCAAGCATTAGATATAGTATATCAGAACGCTGAAAAGCATTCACATTCATTTTTTCACATCTTCCCCACTATCTGACCGTTTATTTATCTCTTCTATTCTTAGAAAGTATTTAAGGAAAATTTCCAAGTATCTTCAAATTAATCCTTTAAGATGTAAAATTACCATCAATTCCTGGCAGATTTACTTGTTGAACTAATTTTATCTAAGAGAACCATATCATGATGCACAAAAAGCAAATTTTTTAACGAAAGGCATCAAGATTGTCTATTTTCTGCTTCATCCATAGACTAAAAACTCGAGTTCCTGTAACCTACCAAACAGAAGAATAAGGATTTTGAGTTTCACAAATTTAAAATCCAAATTAACATTATAATCTTACAGTCATACCATGTAAACTTACTGACAACGAATATAATGACAGGAAAGAAAAATCAATTCAGTCTAATGCTAAAGCGGGCAAAAATCCAATAATATGTTATACACACCTCTTTACCAAGCTGTACCATATTATCAGCAAGACACCTAATTTCTTTTGCCTGCAAATCGTACTCAATATATTTAATTACAGAAAATTCATAACTCACCTACACTCATCACCAGCCAGGTGGAAAACAAAGTAAATAAAAAAAGGCCAAAAATTCAAAATTTCATCTCCTTCCTCTCAATTTAATTCCAAAAGATGAAATAGCAAATAAAAAAGAAGTCAAATTTGTTTTCAATTATAATACCAAACAATTATTATTATTATTATTATTTGGAGAAATTATATAAACCAGCAAAGGTTTTTTGGTTCTTCATATTGAATAATACATCAAACAAATATTAAACCCTAGAAAAACCGTAAATCAGAGAAAGAAAGATAAGAGTACTTTAGAGACAGTGGTTTCGATCCGCTCGTGTTTCACCAACTGTGACACCATCGTTCTGTAAATAAAAACAGCCGCATCAAATAAAATAAAAATAAAACAGATAAACAAAACGTTAAAATTTAGGGTTTAAAGCGATACAAGAAGATGCAATAGAAGGAAAAGAACCTGAGCATCGACATTCCGTGACCGGTGGGTCTATTAAGCTTCCGAAATTTCGTCATTTTCAGAGAGAAAGTTGGAAGTTTGGTGAGAGAGGGAGATTCAGAAAGAGATGATAAGCCCTAGAAATTGAAACCCTGAAACGAAAAAGGAGAAGCTTTTGAGCGACCGAGCGTGTTTACTTAGTTGGGCTGGGCCTTCCTAATTATTTGTAGTTTTGGGCTTTTTTCCTTTGAAAATCCAGTGTATTATTGAGAAAAACTTATAAAAGCCGTGGTGCTTTCTTTTTTTTTCATGATTGTTGAGACCGTATAATTACATAATGCCAAGTATTGCTAAAATCATTAATTGGTATTAAAGAATTATGATTGTGGTATATTGTTAAAAATCAGGCCAAAAAGACTTATTCCCACCCAAGGTTTAATATATTCTTAAATACCCATCTGTTAGGTTTTAATTATAATGGTCAAAACGTCATTTAAAAAAAAAAATTTATCATTTTTCTTCCTTAGTTTTGAAAACTGACAATTTTCTTTTAACTTTATATTTTATAGTTTTGAAGAGCGACAATTTCCTACCTTCAACTTTAGGGTTTTATCTATTAAAGTTTTCTATTTTTATAGCGACCCCCTTATTTTTTGTTAACTTCATTTCACCCCTATATAGTCTCCATCTACTATCCTTCCTTCAGTAACCTCCTCCCTCCATCATCAATCGCCTCTCTACCAGAAACTGAGTCATTATTAGCCCAACATCCTTCTCTAGTGAAGAGAGGATAGAGAAGATGTTGAAACGCTATCGAGCATAAGGTCTCTTATGGCACAATTCTGTCGCTCAAATGTCGCCCTTGTTTTGTCCCTAATCCATCTCTCTAATATTTACTCGACAATGACACATAGACAAGAAGAGGAAGAGAGGTCGATGTTAGTCAAACATTTATCTTTTTTATCTTTGCTCGATGATGACGTTTCAATACCTTTTTTGTCCTCTCTTCATCAGAGATGAATGTTAGGGTGATGGTGGCTCGGTCTTGGGCAGAGAGGCGATCAAAGACTAAGGGAGGAAGTCGTCAAAGGAAAGGCAACAAATGAAAACTATATAGGGGTGAAACAAACTTTTTAAAAAATTTGAGGGGCGGCTACAAAAACAAAAAACTTTAAAAGATGAAACCCTAGAGCCAAGGGGGAGAAATTGTCACTTTTAAAATTGGAAAATATAGGGCTAGGGGAAAAATGTTAGTTTTCAAAACTAAGGTGGGATAAAATTAATAAAATTTTAATTTGTTTTGAAAATGATGTTTTTACCCTTATAACTAGTCACAAAAGTTGGATGATGGAAGAGTATTTGGGTTTTTAAAACTTAACGGGTAAAAGTTTGAAAATACACTATCTTAAGTAAGAGGAAGTCTTTTAACCTAAAAATAAATAAATAAATAAATTATATATTATATCTTAAGAGCACATCAATGATATGATATATTTATCTTGACCTCTATTAGAGAGATTTTGTTATGTGGGACTATGACTCTCATTGAAAAAATTAAACTTTTTAATTTAAAAAAAATCATTTATTTACAAACTACCCTAATTTTAATTTTTTTTATAATCAATTGCACTTTGTTTTGGTTGAAAAGGGTAAACTTATCAACTTTGGCTGTTCTTAAGTTAATTTAACTATTATATTAAGGCCAAACGACTATTTCCCACCTAAGGTTTGATGTTTTCTCAAATGTCCCCTTTTTAACTATGGAAACACCAAACACCCATCCATGGCCGGTTAGATTTAACAAAACTCTAACGCCTAAAAATTTTATCTCTTTTTGTCCCCCTAAACTTTAAAAACTAAAATTTTCCCCTAGCCTAAGTTTTAAAAAATGGCAGTTTCACCCTAGGGTTTGGTTTTGAAATCTCTGATGACCGTTTTGGCTCCATTGTCGACGACCTCTCCCTCCCGAAGCAGCCTCTCCTTCCGACGAATGCTTTCCTCCCATTTGGAGGCTCGATAGTCTTCGTCTTCACCTTGGGAGACGAAGAACTTTGTCGGGGAAGACAAAGTTCTTCATCTTCCCAGCCATCGTCTTCGTCTGGGAAGACGGTCGTCTTCCCTGAAGAAGACCTCTGGGAAGACGACCGTCTTCCCAGACGAAGACGACGGTTTCGTCTTCGCCTAGGAAGACAAAGAACTTTGTCTTCCCCGACGAAGTTCTTCATCTCCCAAGGTGAAGACGAAGCCGATCAAGCCTCCAAATGGGAGGAAAGCATTCGTCAGAAGGAGAGGCTGCTTCGAGAGGGAGAGGCCATCGGCAATGGAGCCAGAACGGTCGCCGGAGATTTCAAAACCAAACCCTAGAGTGAAACTGTCATTTTTTAAAACTTAAGCTGGGGGAAAATTTTAATTTTTAAAGTTTAAGGGGGCAAAATTAGATTCTATGTTAGTTTATTTTTAATATTATAGTGAAAATGATGATTTTACCCTTATCACCATTAGAGTTTTGTTAAATCTAACTGGCCATGAGTGGGTGTTTGTTGTTTTCATAGTTAAAGGGTAGAAACTTGAGAGAACATCAAACCTTGGGTGGGAAATAGTCGTTTGGCCTTATATTAATCCATACATTGTGGATAGATAAGGTGTAATTATTCACATATGTATTATTACTATGCAAGGTTATTTAAAGAGTTAAATGTCAATTGACATTGAAAGAAACAGAACTCTTATTGAGACAAATGGATTATATATAGTTTATATATAGGTAACCTATAAACTTGTCTTGTCAATGAGCATGGATCACATCAACAATGTGTTCCATGTTTTGTTGCTTCCCAAGTATGTGGGAGACTCGAGCCATGTTCTGAGGACTAAAGAGTTGGAGTTAACTGAGAGTCTTGTATATGAGGAATGTTAGGTGAGGAAGAAAGTGTTTTGAAATAAGCAGATCTTTTTGGTCAAAGTCTTCTGAAGGAATAAAAAAGTAAAGGAGGTTAGTTAGGAGGTTGAGCAGGACATGAGAGATCACCACTTGAAACTATTTGAGTCAAATTTTGGGTATGAAATTCTAATAAGAAAGGGTGAAATATAACAACTTCAGCACACACTAAGGGCATTGATGTCCTTTTTTGAATTTTAATTTTAAGTTAAATTAGATTCAAATCAAATCTAGGTCAAAATCAAAAATAAAATTTTGATTAGGTCGATTGCAAGGATGAGAACTTGTTTAGGCCTATTGGGTGACCTATATGGATTAAAGAAAGAAAAACAAAAGAAAAAAAATTAAAAGAAAGAACAAAAGGGAAAAGAGTCTTAAACTAGGTGGGATTACTACCTATTTTAGTTCGTTGCCACAAGAATTCTCATCCACAAAAATAATCAGAGAGAGAAAGTTGTAGGAGAAAAAAACATCGATAAGAAAAAGGGGAAAAGTTAGGAACCTTGGAAGAGAAATCGAAATCATAGAAGAGGAAGAAATCAACCCTATCGCCAACATTGTTGGAGAACATTGCAAGTGGGAAGGGATGACCTCTTCTTTTCTCAGTTTGTATGAATATTGGCCTAGTTTTTATGCATGTTTGGAGTTGATTCTTATTGGTTTTATGCACTAGATTTTGGTGCAACCCTTGCAAGAAAAAAATCCTTGAATCTTGAATATTTATGGATGAAATCTTTGTGTTTTGGGTGTTGCATGTTATGATGATTTGTTGCCTAAACCTTGTTTATGGTACAGTTTATGCAAGGAAAAGATATATGTCTTAAGTTTATCTTTTCTTGTGTTGCTTATAAATTTCATTGCTAGAATGTTCCTCTTGCATATGCTAGACTTTTTCTTTTTATGTCATGAAAGATGCAAGGGCGACTAGAATGCTTCCATGGGCATTGCAAGAAAATGATCTACAAAAAGAAAAGAAATTGTTGCATGTTTAATAAAGCTATTGGGCTGGACAACAAACCATGTTTGGGCCAAAAAATCCATCTATTAGGGATGCCGATAAGCTTTCAGAAGGTACCTCATGCACTATTGAATGTGATGCATTTATGTTGCAAGTTCAAATTAGATTTTTGGTAGAAAAGTTGACCACAAGTCCTCCAAGAATCAACCTATAAAGGGAAATTAGTATACCATGTGATGATATTGGTGGGATGACAAGCCACGTTCGGGCTAAAGAATTCACCTATCGAGAACATCAAAGAACTTTCAAAAGGTACCCCGTGGGACTACTACATATGCTCTTAAACATGATACGTTTAAGTTATGAGTCTAGATTAGATTTTTTGTTGAAAATTTGGTTGTAAGTTACCTTAGAATCAGCCTTTAAATGCCTTATTATGGCTATTGATTTTAATTTTTTAAAAAAATCTTTTCGCCATTATCACAAATAGGTTTTGAAATAATGTTTCATGTATGATAAAAAGAAAACACGCTTAAATTTAATTGATTTTGGTGATTTATGCTCAGATTCTAACTTAGGAGAATCATGCATCAACCTATTGATTCGTATGTTTGAATACGACTAAAGATATGTCTTGTTTTAAAGGCAAAAATATATATAACTGTAAATTGATTACACATAGGTTGGATACGCTTTAGAATTTAATAAAAATTTTGATTAAAATGATTTAGATTTAAGGCCAAGAGATAGCTGAGGAAAAGATTTGATAAGAAAATAAGAAAGTTATCAGAGAGGTTAGATACCTAGAAAAAAGAGTAGATATGATCAAAAAGGGAGAAAATCCTAGGTAGAGAATATATTGAACTCGAGAGAAGTCTAAAAGTATTCTAAGAGATTAAGTATCGATAAAACCCAAATATCCCGTTGAGATATGAGATTATTCGATACTTACGAGACATAGAGATTGAAATTATTGGGTTGGTAAAGGAGTACTCATGACCTAAGTATACCTGTAGATAAGATAAGGTTCATCTATTGGTGTCCTCATATTAATAGATACATTATTGCCAAAATTGTGGGTCTATCGATTGGGTAGAACTTTTCAGAATATAGATAGTTTGTTGATTGGGGGAGGTCAAAGACTGACCATGACATAGAGAGTTCATTGATTGGGGGTCCATCAATTGATTTTACTAGAACTGTGAATCTGTCAAATGATGATGAGTGATTAGACAACTCAAACTAGAGATAGATTATCTATAAAGTGGTTATAAAAATGGGTACGTGGATTCTTAGAGATTGGGGTTAGATACCGACAACCTAAGATCAAGTTTAAGATAACCTGGATATTACAGGAAAGAGATAGATTAAGACTTGAGATTGTAGGATAGATCATCTCTATTTATTGAATTTTATACTTACTCACTTCTTTTACATTTTACAAGTGATATGATTAGAGGTGATGACAGCAGTGAGACAACAACTCAATAGTGGAGTGGTATGCAAGAAATGGACTCATAAACGTAGATAGCCTAAGTGTTGAACTTTGAAAATATTATGATTATAGATTTTATTTTATTTTCTAGTGCATGGATTATTTATTGAGTTGAGACTTATTATCATGCTTGGGTATTCTTCTGGATAATAGTTTTACTTTAGAATAAAGACTATGATAGATTATTCAGATTTGAGATTCATGCATATTTGAATTGAGAACATTAATTTTAAATTTAGTTGATAATCATGCATATAGAAATTTTAATAGCACTTTACCTCAAAGAATAGGTTATTCAAGGTGGGTTGTTACAATCTCATAGATATTAGAGCAATTATCTATATAAGAATCCTGAAGTTGGGTTAGTTTAGTCAAAGTTTTAAGAGCTTGATCGAACCATAAACTGTTTGAGGTCTGGTTCTAGTCAAATCAATTGGACTATTTTGACTAGTCATTTATTCAGTTTTGTGTAAAAACTTGAAAATTTTTTGTTTAGATACATGTCTTTGACACATTGAATTTAAATATATGTATAATTTTCAATTTAAACTTTGTAAAACACATGTTGACATACCATTTCAAATTAATTATGTAACATAACCATTACAACACAAATCAAAACAAAAATCAAACCTGTTACATTAAACAAAACATATCAACATATTGAACAAAACACAAATCATTAACCATTCAACATATCATTGAATGTCAATCTAATAATATATTCATTCAATAAAACATAACACCAACCAACCAACATATCCATTGTTGAACAAACAATATCCAATTCAATATTTCACAAATCATGTCAAATTCAATATTCAATAAAACATAATTGATCTAATATAAAGTCAACTAAATGAGTAATTAGTCATTCTTCAAGGTCAATAATGGTAAAAAATCATGTTATCGCTCCTATTGCACCCTCTATTATTTGTCCATCTTTTACACCATCCTCTTCAATAGCATCATTTACAAAATTTACAGCTAATATGTAAAAATCAAACATTTATGCAAATGTGTAAATGTTTATGTAAGTGCCAAAAAAAAAGTTTTTTACGTAGGAAATTATGTGACAAATCATAATCAGTTGGATCATTACCAATAGGAATAGATCTTTCTCCATAAAGCATTTATTCGAATTCATCTACATTAAGTTTACCAAACTCTTCTTTATTGTCCACTATCCAAAAGTTGGTTTTATTAATACTTTTATAATCAATTGGATTAAAGTTTGTTTTCTTGTAATATAACCCAAATGGGGAAAAATGATAAGAAGTAAATAATTAAAAGAGCAACATGCTAATAGCTATTAAGTAGAGTAATATCTTGTGTAAACAAGTAATAAACATGATAAAATAGTCTAAATAAATATATTTAGAAATATAATAATGCATAATTGACAATTGTATTATCTATTTTGCAATTGTAAGTTACAATAAATAAAAACAAGATAATTTAAACGTCGATACTTCAATCTATTTCTCTTTTTAGTATGTAAGTGTTCAAAAAAACTCTAATTTCGCTCATAGCCTAAAGATATTGAAGTTTGACTAAGAATTTTAATTACAAACTTCTATAAATTAGGAGTATTGTACCCAAATGTTCTTTACCATTCATCTGACACATAAATAATTATGTAATAGAATTTCATAACTTAGAAAAAGAATGGAGACATTAAAACATATAAATTTAATATATTCTAGGTCGTGTGGATTTACATGTTTCAATAACAATTTGACGTGAAAGACTTCCCTCACAATCGCGAAACATTCTACTCTTCTCTAATAACTTCAAATTACTAACATTAAATAATGATGTTTTACTCTCAACAACATCTAGAAAACCCTTCAATGCCTTTGACTTTGTGCAAAAAGATTCACGGTCATACTGAAAGACAGATTCAAGTAATACGTAACTATATGAATACTTTGATGCAATATCCTATCCCTTCAACTAGATAATTTGAGTATAAGGCTTGTAGAATTTTTTTTATTATTCAACCTCTTTATCCCTATCGTATCTCTGTACATTCCATTATAAACATATTGTAATGCAAGTCTCTGATTTGAGTCTACAATACGAAACAAATGCATAAATGGACCCACAACTTCTACAATTATACCCATCTCATTCCAAAAGTTTTTAGAATAATGGTCATAACCACTTTGCCTTGATTACATTTCACATATCTGGAATCAATAATTAATATGTCAATGACCATTGCTTGCAAGTCATGCTTATGTTCAAAAAAGTTTTTCAATGTGATGAAAGTCGTCACATATTGGGTTGCATTAGGTCACACAATTTCTCTCCATCATTCTCTCTTCCTTAACTGAGCTAGCAATAATGTATAATTATAAATAAACTGTCACAGAAATTCTAATAATGTAATATATTTCACTAATATCTCCTAAAATCAAATTGATGTAATGTGCTTTACAAGGTGACCAAGTAATATTTTGATATTTTTTAGACAATAATCTTTTAGTAGCTTTATAATTAACTTCATTATCTGTCACAAAATAAGTTGAACTCATAAAATAATTTTCTTAGACAACCCAAACAATGTGTCAGCTCATTTTATAAAATCAGGTGTATCCACTGATTTGATAAAACAAATTCCTTTTGTATAGTACATTAAAAAATCTATCAACGACCTATTTGAAATGTTTGTCCAACCATTAGCCATAAGTGTTCCACCAACATCTTCCCAAATTTTTTTTATAACTATCAACAAGTAATTAAACTTCCTTTTTTGCATCATTTAACAAATTCACATATGCTTCATAATATGTTGGTTGCTTATATCCAAAACTGATTGTAGCTATGACATCCAATATAGGTTGGAAATAAATAGAATTTAATGCATTAAAAAGGGTGTAAGCATCATATAAAACCTAACAACATCCATGTCGGCTTTTCATTTGGCTTCTTTTCTAGCTAAAACACTCCTTATTAAGGGTTGAGACCTACTAGTAGTCTTTAAAGCAAAAAAATCACCAACCTTAACCATTCTTTTTCTTTTTGAATCATTTGCAAGTCTACTTTGCTTTTTAAAAGACCCAATATTACCTTCATTCATGTTCATTGGAGGAGACAACCCTTCGCATTCTTCACTTGCAATATTACCCTCAAATTGAGGTACACCAATACCATAAGGAGTTGTATGCCTACAAAAACATTGTTTTTCTTTATTTTTCACTGCAATCTCATTTAATACATTTACCAATTGATATCTAACATCGTGAGAAACTTTAGTGTATAGACCAACATCCTTTTTTTCCTAGCCAAATATTACTTCATTCTATTTATAGCACCTGTTTTAGTTGTCTTACCATAATATAAACAATTGAACATTTTCCTTTTATTCTCATCTATACGTTTAGAAACATGTGCCTAGGCAATATCACATTTCACTCAACAAAGTGTTGAATAAGCCGCAGACCTAGATGATGACATATTTCAACTTTATCTATCTATTGTATATAATAAAAATAACCATCAAATTTAAGTACCAATCATATAAATATACACACACAAAAATCTGAACATAAAGTTTACAAAATTATGGTAGTATTTCATATGTTGATTATGCCTTCAGCGTAGGGACCACAAGAATGCATAAAAATTAGATACGAAGATAAGAAAATTAATAATAACATATAAGTTCCATGATTGAAAAGTTTAACCTAGGCTTAAGTAATGCAGAATTTCACTGTTATATCATATAATGCATAATTAATAAGGAAGATCAAATCATACGAAAGTATAATCATATAATGACTATCATATAATACATAATTAATAAGGAAGATCAAATCGTACGGCGGCATAATCATGTAATGACTATCATACGTAGATAAGTCATACAAAGGTTTGCATTAATTTAAATTATTCACTATATATATTTTTTTGGATAATTTATGAATGATAAAACATGTTTTCATAACAAGTCAAATATTTATAATCATGCAATAAAATTTAATTGGTCATGACTTGGAGAATAATTCATGCAATAAAACCTGTCATTGGAAGTCAACTAGTTAGTTCTATAACAATGATGACAACACTAAAAGGTTGGAGTAAGGGTGGCAATATAGAAGGGCTAGAGTAAGGGTGACAATGTAAAAAGGCTGGAGCAATGATATGTAATACCCTCAGATATGTTTTAGGGGTATTTTTGTCTTCTGGCTCTATTTTGATACATTTTCAGTCTTAAATATATATGTTTAGATGTATGTATGTATGTGTATGTGTGTGTGTGTGTGTATATATATATATAACTAAAACTACAAAAAGACAAAGGACTAAGGACACAAAACCAAAGATGTATATATGAGAGAAGCCAAAATGTATGTATATATATAAAAGGATAAAAGACAAAAAAATGAGGATTTTATGCATTTTTCATTTCTTTTTCCCATCCTTTCAAGAAGCTTGGTGAGAAAGGTACGCTTCTTCTTTGTTTTTAAAGGAAAGTGGAGGATTTGAAAGGGTTTTAGAAGAAAAATTAAGGAAAGAAAAGGACAGAAAACACTTTGAAGGCCTTGGTAACCAAAAGATCTCATTTTTTTTCCTTTACCTATGTTTATATGTTGGAGTATGTTATATGAATATGTTAGTATGTTTTGGTAGTGATTTAAGGTGGTTCTTGGTGAGAAAATAAGTAAGGCAAAAAGAAGGGAGCAAATTTCCAAATGTTAGCTTTAAGCAAGGTAAGTGGAATCATTCTTGGTCTCTCCTAAGTTTGCTAAATAAACTCTATGTTTCATGTTTTATGCCTTTGGTTCCTTTGCTCTATGTTATAAATGATGATTTTGTGTTATATGGATGCATTGGTCATGGTCGGAAGCAAAAGAGAAAGGTTTATATATATATAAATGATAAGGCCATGGCAAGGGACAAATGGATACATTTATACTTATGCATAGGCATATATATTTGATTCAGTTGAGTTAAATGACATGGTTGAGGAGTTTTGAAGTTGAGAGATGTTGTTTTGTCATTTGGGGTACCTATGTCTGTGATTTTGGTTCATGGCAAAGACTTAGGAAATATTTATAGTTTTGCCACTGATTTCATCTCATATTTTGATTGCCTTATTTGATGAATTATGAATGTTGCTATAGCTTGTTGGAAAGCTCTTTAAATCCTCTTTCTAATGATATATAGTTTGCATGATTTGGAGACTATTTGGGTTGTTAAATTGCTTGAACAAAAAGACTACCCTACCAAATAAATAGTAATTACAATTTCTGGAAAGAAAGAAAAAAAGAAAAGAAAGAAAGAAAGAAAAGAAAGGAAAGAAATGAAGGAAAAATAAAAGAAATAAAAGAAATTTAGGGCTCAAGATTCAAGGGTTGTCTTAAGAGTATGGTTTAGTGGGTTATGGATACTCAATAGTATCCTACGTGCCTAAAAAGAAAAAAAAGGCTCGGGCAGGAGTTTTAGTTTTAGATGGAAGCAAAACCAATAAGAGATAAAACATGCATGCTATGAACTAGAAGTAGGCACTTTACGTTACACTGCTCGTAGTAGGGCACGTTTGCAATAAGATACATCTGTAGTAGGACATAGACCCATAGTAAGGTTTGCTTACAGTAAAACATACTTATAGTATAACACAATTCAAATTTTAAGATGGTATAATAAGAAAAAAAAAAGAGCTTGAGCCTAAAAAGTGTCAAATCCTTATAGCCAGCTTTTATAAAGTATCATATGGGACAAAGTGTGACTCAAATAGTAAAAGATGAGCCAGATTATTCCCTCAATTCCTTAAGGAGGTTATTACATGAAATTGAGTCTTGTAAGTGATTAAGAATAGGAAGGGAGATAGTTTACTTATTCCTTCCTCTTTTACTAAGTATTCTTATCTCTCACTTCCTTTTTTTCATGATTACAGGTATAGGTAATCGAGGTCATTGTGAGATAGGGTTGGGTTAGCAAGGATAGATTCAGACTAGAACAGTTTATTTATGTTTTATGTTACACGTGTATGGTCGTATGATATTATTAACTTCTAGCCTTCTTTAGATATAATTTTCAGATAGTTTTACAGTTGTATCTATGGATATGTACATGATTACTCTATGTATTCATATGCTTTTAGATGAGTTTTTATATGTGATATACATATCGTTTGTTCATTTCTAGATTTTCAGTTTTTGCATAACAATTTCTAAACTCTTTTAGTGATGAGTTTATTTTAAAGTTTTTTTTTTTACATTCCTAGATATTAATTAATAAAATTTTTTCTTTAGAGGGCAGTACTTCTGGAGAAAGATGTTACATGATGATAATACAAAAGGGTTAAAGCAATGATGACAATACAGAAGGGCTAGAGCAACGATGACAACGTAGAAGGGTTGAAATAATAGTAGCAACAAAAAGGGCTAAAGCAATGATAAAACATAGAAGGGTTAGAGCAACAACGATAGCACATAAGGGTTAGAGCAATGACAACAATGTAGAAAGATTGGAGCAACAACAACAATGTAAAAAGGGTTAAAGCAATGGCTGAAAACATTATGTCATTGTGTTTTGATATTTTTATTCTAAGGCAATACTTTAAAATTTAAAGATTAAACCTTGATAGACTGGAGTTGTGTTTAAACTAGACTGGACTATAAACCAACAATGAACCGTCGATGTAGTTGTGATTTACTCCGAAAACTTAAAGAAGCTGTTATTTAAGCCAAAAAATCACTAGAGACACTAGTTCACGGTTTGGTCCAGTTTTGCAAAATTTGTAACATGTATTCATATGTTGCACTAAGCTATGGGCTAATAGCTTCGACATGTAAGAACCATTGCCACCTTTCGATAGATTCACTCAACATTATGATAATCCCATCTCTATTACATGTGTCATTGATTAAAGTAATGTTGGGACTATGAACATTTCTAGAATGACCATTTAATGTATTCGTATAGTTCTCATTATTAGTTGTCTAATACCCTCATCATGGTTTTATCATTCTAAGGACATATTATTCTTACAAACATATCAAACATACATTAATATGAACGAATAATAGCAACTTTTTAATTAATGGATGAATTAATTACAATATACATAAGTACAAATTGATTAACTCTAGGTACTACCCTAAAACCTCTACCTATATTGTTTTCCTTAGTGCAAATCTTATCTCTTAAAGCTCTGAAAGAAAAATTGCCTTTACTATAACCAAAGTTAATTAGGCAACAAATCTACTTTAAGAACTGCATGCAACATTTTCTTTTGCATTAGTCATCTATTGTGATAATATGAGTGCTACATATATTTGTGCCAATCTTGTCTTTCGCTCATGTATGAAGATATTGCTATTGATTTCCATTTTGTTAAGTTACTACATGATTCATGCACATTTCCCATGTCTATACTTCTGATCCACTTGCTGACTCCCTTACCAAGTCATTGCCACATCTTCACTTTCATTCTCATCAAACCAAGACTAGTGTCCTAAATGGATAATTAATCTTATAGGGACATGATAAGTCAACACCATTTATTACTCCATCAAACAAGCCAAAGTATTTTCCTTGATTCTTTCTATTACTTCTTTAATCAAGCCAAAGTCTTCTCCTTAATTCTTGGCAAAAATCTCTATAAATATTATGTAATATTTTTCATTCAACTATGTATATTTAGTCAATCCTCAAGATTAGTTTTCTTTTCTAGTTTAGCAATATACATGTATAAAAGCTTTGTACTATTCAAAAAATAAATTACATTCGTTCATAGAGTTTCTTTAAAATAATGTAGCAAATTGTATTATTTTTTGTGCATTTTTTTTAGCACTTTGTGATCACAATGTTGATATGAATATCTGAGTGACACTTGGAAAATTCCATTTTGTATTTCATTGAAAATACTTTGTACTTATTATATTTCTAGTACAAATGGACAAGTGGATTATGACATGATTTAACAAGTGGTGGAAATCTATGGTAATAAGTTCACTATATAAACAACCTTTCTTCTTCATTTGATAGATACCTTGAATATCTTTTTTTCCATTCTTACGCTCATATTATTTTAAGTTCCTTTTTTTTAGCCCACTGCTTTAGTTTCATGTTAAAGCTTTTTTGATAGGAATTGTTCTTCAAATTGTGAAATTGGACAAAGACTTGATGTTGAAGGGATTTCAACCTCACGTAGCTGAAGGAAGTTCTATTCGATGTTCAAGAAGTTCTTGAACATCAGCACCTAAATTAGAAGCTTAGTGAAATTAAGTAGGATGCTCACGTATATCTCCAAATTTGTCTACTTTTTGTTAATCAAATTTTGATATTTTAGCTTTTACTTCACTATTTTGTATACTAAAAATTTTAAATATATTGAAATTTGAGAATTTTGGACTTGGTCCCATAGATGTAGGTTATGGTTATAATTGAACCATGTTAATTTGTCTCTTTCACGTTTATTTCTCTTTTATATTTCGATGCATGTTTTATTGAACACACAATTAATTTTACTACATACATGAATTATGTCTACAAAACGTGACTTAACCAACTTATATCATTTACAAATATTGGGATGTTATTTTACTTATATCCTTAAATATATTAAACTAAATCAAAGATTTCAAAACATGGAGAAACTGTAGCAATTCAAAGGTAGGGGTGCTAGAGGAAAAATGGGCAAAGATTAGGGTTGAACAAGAAAAGCTGGTGGCAATGGCTAGGGCTCACCTACTCTTGATCAATGCTAAAAGAGCAACATTGGGGGAAGCCAACAAGATTGGAGGTGCTTCTAACTAAATCAAGGTGTGTGCATTGACTTAGATGTAGTTAGATGAGGACAGGGAAGTTGGTGTTACGCATGGTAAGATTTACGAGATTTGTTTGAGATAGGAAGGTTTGTTGGCATTAACAAAATCATTTGGTGGTACTAGTAGTAAAGGTGGTGGAAGATTTTTAGGACAAAAATGGTCATTAACAAGAGGTCAAATTTGAACTAAACTAAGTCAAGCTAATTTTCAAGATTAAACTAGCTCAGTTTAGATCAAACCCTCCATAATATTGTTTATAGTTTAGTATGATAGGGGTGTTATTGTAATATTTTACACACCCCTAAGACTAATAACGATGAACTTCTAAGTTTTTTAGGGAGAAATTTCATAAATCTATTTTTAAAAGTATAAATTTATTTAGCTTTAATAATAACTGAACAATTGGTTAATAAAATCATGAAAATAGTATTTACAACGAAATGACATTTATCATCTCATTATTTTTCTTTTGATAAAGCCAGTTTTTATTGTAATAAGAGTTGTGGTTGTGGTAGTGGTGGTAAGTGGTGTGGTGGTGGGTGGTGAATTAGGTGATTTGTTATTTTAGCATTTTTTCCTAAAAATTATATGAATATGGATAAATTAGTCACAACCAGCTTCAAGTTTACTTATTTTATTGAACATGACAACACCTTTGTTTCAAAAATTGAATAAGAGTAAAATGGAAAAAAAATTATGATTATCTCGATAATCTTTTAATAATTAAGATGAAAATGATGATTATATTAACTTTTATATTACATGTTAAATGACCTTAATAATAAAAAAATTATCAAAGTCTTAATTACTTTATCATAAAAAAAATTATGTTATTAACAAAAGATAAATTATTGAGATATTATATATTCTAACTAATTAAATCTTTCACAAATATATAAATAAGTGTTTACAATGGAACTCACCTATAACTTAATCTTTAGAATTTACCTGTGGTGGTGCTTATGGAAGTACTTAAGGCTAAATAACTTTGTTTTGTAAACCCGCATTCAAAGTTAGAGTCTTCGTCAAATCTATAACATTTTGCAATTATCAAAAAGAGAGAAAAAAATTACTATAGGACTCGAATCCAAATGTCTATATGCATGTAAACTTATAATCCAAGGAAAAACCTTTTTCTCTTGGTAATCTAAAATCTAGAAATATTTGCAACAATGCCTTACATAAAGTATCCATTACTTAGCACCACCTTACTAAGCCAAGACTTTAAAACAAGTTCAAAAATTGGAGAATCTTTACTAAAATTAGAAAATTAAGCAACAAAAGTTAAAGCTATCAGTAACAATTTATGCCTATTTTTGAAAACTAACTTGACAACCTTGATGATTCGCCTATAAAATCTCTTCTTTTATTGCTCATAATTCCATGCAAACCACCTCTCGTTTCTTGTAATTTTGTTTCTCTGCAAATCAAACCAATAGAATTTCTTGCCATTTTGTGTTGAATACTTCATTTCGACTGCATGTAAGACATGGTCTTTTATGGAGGAATGTGGAAGCCTCTCTTTTTTAGAGATTACTTTGCTATTAAGCAATGGAGGGGAATTATCTTGTTACGTTTCTCTTTATTTCCAACCAAAATGGGTAGGATTTTTTTTGTGAGGTCTTGCAGGTTTGTGTTAACCGACTAGCTCAAATTGTGAGAATTAAACCAATTTTTGTTAGTTTATTTAATTTGTTTATGTAAACTTGTTTTTACAGGATTATAGATCATAAGTTAATTTTATATTACAAAGGTTACTATCAATTTTTTTAGAGTGGTTGGTTTTTTCCCTTTTTGCGTAAACTTTGTGGTTACAGTTGAGTAATGGTTTTTGTAATTGTTTTGTGACAGTTCTGTGCAATGAATTAAAAATTAAAAGTTTTGCCTCCCACATTTGTTTTTGGTCATCATTTTTATTCATTTGATTTTATTATTTTTCTTACCCAATATTTTGGCTCGTACAAATTGGTATCAAAGCCAATTGGGGTCCTGCAAAAATCTTGAAGAATGGAAAATTCTCATGTCCTACAACCATGTTGGGTCTTTATTTTTAATAGAAGAAGTAAATTTATGACATGGCATTTACAGATGGAAGAATTTTAAAATGTGCTAGAGTTTAGCAATTATATAAAATAGGTTTGAAACACCAGCTGAGGGAATATAGTTGACTGTTATTGAATGTAGATAATTGGAGAAAAATCAAATCCATGATTAACAAGTTTGTTGTTATATTATTAGCAAAGTTGATTTAGATGTCTGCATTAAATTTATGCATGCGAAGACAGTGAAAGAGATGTAGACAATATTGGTAAATTCCAATCGAGACAATAATAATGTGAGAAAGGTTAAATTGTAGGCATTAAGGAGGCAATTTGAGTTGGCACAGATGAAACCCACAGAAGGTGCTAAAGAAGTTTTTGCAAGAATTAATAATATTGTTAATGTTTTGCGTACTAATGGTGAGGAGTTGAAGGATGTTCAAGTTATGGAAAAAATCTTGCAATCCTTTAGTCCCAAGTTTCATCATAAGAAGGCAATTATTGAAGACACCAAGGATCTCAACACACCGTGAATTGATGACTTAGAAGGCCAATTAAAGACATACGAGATATCTCTGAATCATTAACCTATTGATATTAGTGAAGAGGAACTATAGGCCCAATTAATTTAAACCAAGGAGAAAAGAGAGACCTCCAATGCTACTGATTCAAATCAAAGAGGCCAAAATTTTAGAGGTAGAGGTCATGGTGGCAGAGGCAATTTTAGAGGTCATGGTAGAGGTAACAATTTTAACCAACAAAGAAGTTATAATTGAAATAATTAGCAACAAAATAATCAACAGAACAATAATAATTATTAGAGATGTGATAAGTAAAAAATTAAGTGATATAAATGTGGTAAGATGGGTCATTACCAATATGAATGTTAGTCTGATGGAAATTTAATAACAGAAATTTTCATACAAAAATGGCTGAGAATTTTGCTAATAAAGATGAAACAATTTAATTTTCTTGTTCTGGGGATGAAGAAAATCAGAAAAATAGTTGGTTTATTAATTCTAGCTGTAGTAATCACTTGTGTAGGAAAAAGAAGTCGTTCATAAATTTAAATGAATCATTTAGATCCTTTGTTAAATTTAGGAATAATGAAAGGGTGCTTGTTCTTGGAAAAGGGAAGATTAGTATTACTTTGAAAAATTGTGCTTCTAATTTTATATCTGATGTCTTATATGTGCCAAATCTTCATCATAATTTGTTAAGTCTTAGGCAACTTTCTAAAAAAGGGTATGGTTTGCACTTTAAGTTTGACATTTGTACAATTAAGGATGATAAGTTAGGACTAATTACAAAGGTAAATATGAATAATAGCCATCTGTGGCCTATTTCTTTTAATTGTGGTGATTTACCTTGTCTTAGTTTTATAACTTTTGATGATACCTAGTTGTGACATTTACATTTTGGGCACTTGAATTTTAGGAGTTTGAGGTTTATTGCTAGAAAAAATTTGGTTTTCGGGTTGCCTTCTATTACTTTTTCCTAATAAGCAATGTGAGTCTTGTATTTTTGGGAAAGAAACATAGATTATTTTCCAAAAGGAAAGGCTTAGAAAACTAATAAACTATTGGAATTAATTCATTCAGATTTGTGCTCAGTTGAGGTTGTTTCCAATGGTGGTAAAAAATATTTTGTTACTTTTTATTTATGCTTATAATAAGAAAACTTGGGTGTATTTTCAAAAAAATAAATCTGATGCATTTAATGTGTTTAAAAGTTTTAAATACTATGTGGAGAAGCAAAGTGGGCATTCAATTAAAAATTTAAGAACTAACAGAGGCATTGAATTTACTGTTTGTGATGATTGTTTGAAGAAAAATGGAATTAAACATCAGTTGACAATTAGATATACTGTTCAACAAAATGTTATGGCTAGGAGAAAAAAAATAAAACAATGATGGACATGGTGAGGTCTATGATGCATCCCAAAAATATGCCTGAAGGGTTTTAGGTAAAAACTATTTCTTATGTTGTTTATGTTTTGAACAGGTATACTATGAGGTGCAATTATGGGAAAACACCATAATATATTTGGTCAAGTAAGAAGCCAAATATTTATCATTTAAAGGTATTTCATTG
Organism: Mangifera indica; assembly: GCF_011075055.1. Taxonomy (NCBI): domain Eukaryota; kingdom Viridiplantae; phylum Streptophyta; class Magnoliopsida; order Sapindales; family Anacardiaceae; genus Mangifera; species Mangifera indica. The sequence goes on along the minus strand of NC_058137.1, from coordinate 12,970,154 downwards.
TCTTGGCTATGCACATGTTCCATATGCTCTCAAAAAGTAGTTGGATGATAGGGCAGAAAAATGTGTTTTTTATTAGTTATAGTCATGAGACAAAAAGATGTAAGCTATTTTATTTGAATACATGAAAGGTGATTATTAGTATAGATGTCACTTTTAATGTGCAAGGTGCTTAGGATAGGACAAGTAAAAAGCTAAAGGTATCAACACAACCTTTATATAGGCTTTCACATATTGTAGATGTACAGTCAACAAGAAGGACAATTTATGGAATCACCTAGAGGTCTTTCGTCTTCTACTATGCAGATTAGTCCTCTAGAGTCATCTAGTCGCCCACAAAGACAATACTGGTTACCAACCTGCTTGCATGATTATGTTGTTGGTAATGATAATGATTTATCTGATGAGGATATTGTGAATTTTGCATTATTTGTATATTATGATCCTGTTACTTTTGAGAATGTTGTAAAAGATGACAATTGGATTCATGCAATGGATGAGGAAATTCATGCCATTGAGAAGAATAAGACATAAGAGTTAACCATTATGCCAATTGAAAAGAAGCTAATTGGACTCAAGTGGGTGTATAAGACCAAATTTAAATTAATTGGGGAAGTGGATCATTTTAAGTCAAGATTGGTTGTTAAAGGCTATAAATAGAAGGTAGACAGAGATTATTTTGAGGTTTTCACCTGTTCTTAGACTTGATACTATTCAAAAGATTGTTTCACTTGCTACCAATAATTATTGGAAAATTTATCAAATAGATGTAAAATATACTTTTTTGAATGGTGTACTTGAAGATGAAGTGTATGTTGAACAACCCAACAAGTTATGTCAAAAAAGGTCAAGAAAATAAAGTTTACAGGTTGAACATTGTATGGGTTAAAACAAGCTCCTAAAGCTTGGTATACCCATATAGATTCATACTTTATTGAGAATAGTTTTCTAAAATGTCTATATGAACATACTTTATATGTTAAATTTAATCATGGAGAGGATGTTCTTATTGTATGCTTATATGTAGATGATTTGATATTTACTAGTAACAATCTTAAATTAATTTCTAAATTCAGGGAGGCCATGATTAGTTATTTTAAAATGACAAATTTGGGATTGATATCTTATTTTCTTAGAATTGAAGTTTTTTTCAGTAGGATGGTGGAATATTTATTTTGTAGAAAAAATATGTTGGTAATATTTAGAAGAGGTTTAAAATGGATATTGCAAAACCAATGATGACCTTAGTTGAAGAAAAATTGAAGTTGACAAAAGATGGGATTGGTGAATTTGTTAATGCTACTTATTTTAGGAGATTGGTAGGGAGTTTTAAATACTTGACTTTCACGAGGCCTAATATCACTTTTAGTGTTGGATTGATTAGTAGATTTATGGAGTGTTTATGCCAATCACACTTACAAACAACTAAAAGGATATTGAGATATATCCAAGCTACCCAATCTGATGGTATTTTTTATTCACATGCTGATGATAATGATCTTATTAGTTATACAGATAGTGATTGGGCTGGTAACATGATTAAAAGAATGAGCACTTTAGGTTATACTTTTTATTTGGGGTTTGGCGTGTTTTTATAGTATGCTAAAAAGTAGCAAGTTGTGGGTTTATCAACAACTAAGGTAGAGTATACGACAACAAAAAATAATGTTACTCAAGCTATATGGTTGAGGGGGATAATTGGGTTCTTATAATAGAAGCAAGATAGTCTAACAAAAATATTTTGTGATAATAAGTCTGCTATTGATTTGAATAAAAATCCAATTTATCATGGTTGTAACAGGTACATTGGTATCAAGTATCACTACATACGAGATTTGGTGCAAAATAAAAAGATTAAGATTGACTATTGTAAGATTAAAGATCAAGTGACTACATCTTTACAAAGCCATTAAAGTTGGAGACAATCATAAAGTTGAAGAAAATATTAGGCATGTTCAAATTTGAGGAAATTGGTTTAAGAGAGACAATATGAGCATTAAACCAATTTTTATTAGTTTATTTAATTGGTTTATGTAAACCTGTTTTTATAAGATTATAACCCATAAGTTAATTTTATATTACAGAGGTTACTGTAAGTTTTTTTAGAGTGGTTAATTTCTTCCTTTTTGGTATAAACTTTGTGGTTAGGGTTAAGTAATGGTTTTTGTAATTGTTCTATGATGGTTCTGTACAATGAATTAGAAATTAAAAGTTTTGCCTCCCAGATTTATTTTTTCTGGTCATTATCTTTAGTCTTCTGATTTTATTATTTTTCTTACCCAATATTTTGGCTTTGTATATTCTGTGACTCAAAATTTGTGTCCATTATTAGCCTTTGTTTGTGTTCTTGTTTTTACTTTATCTATTTTTTGGAAACATGATTTTTAAGCATATAAAGGACAAGTATTACTCTAATTGTTTGCTTTATTAGGGTTGGTGCCACTACTAGGTCTATGCACTATTTGGCAAAATGTCCTGGTTTTTTATATCTGTAGCACATTCTTTATCCAGCTAAACACTCGTTGGTATGTGTCCTATCATATCTATAACAGCAAGACCTCTTACTTATTGTGTCTAGTCTACCTTTTTTTTTTTTGTCTTTTATCCCTCCAATTTTTCTTATTCTTAGGCTAGAAAGGCCTCTTACCTCTATTGTCTCTACTAAGACTATCTCAACTCCCTCTTCCTCAATTGCCACTAACAGATAGCTAACTTTGTCTCTGTACTGGGATTGGTAGTGTAGGCTTTACTGATAACTCTCTATCCTTGGCCATGCGTTACCTCATGGTCTCAGATTTCAATATTTGTTTGGGGGCCTTTAAAAAAGTGTTAGGAAGATTGTCTCCCATCATCACATCTTTGGCTATGTCTGGCCTCAACCATCTATAAACATATCCAGCTCGTGTCTCTCTAAATTAGCCATACCAGGAGAATACTTGGCCAACTAGTTCAACTTAGTTAAAAACTCTCTAACTGACATGTTCATCTTCCTCAAATGGAGGAACTCTTATGCTTCATATACATGACATTAGTTGAAACATACTTTGACTCAAAGACCTGTTTGAAATCGGCTCATGATATCTCTAAAACTCGGCTAGTCTTACATAACATTTGCCACTAGACCTTAACATCATCCTTGAAAATGAGACTAGTATACTAGATCTTATCAGCATCCATTATCAAGTAGACCCTTATAACATCCTCTACTGTATCCAACCACTCCGTAGCTGGCAGTCCTTTTGACATTGCACTACCTTTGAAATCTAGGGGCTGATGATGACTAAATAAACTATAAATAGGATGTGTTTGTCCTCTACTACTACCCCAAATCTTTACTCGAGGTACTCTTGTACTCTACCTAATATGTTAAGAAGGTACTTCTATCTTTGAGTGTTGCTTTGACATCGGTAAGGCTTGGGCTAGATGTCTGACACTACTTGACATCTTTTTGTTCTGCCTTAGAACCTCCTCAACAATCTGATAGATGATAACATTATCAATAAAGGACATAACTGGCGCATCAGATACCTATCCTTAAGCCTTAACTTGGCTTATTCCCTAACTAGAGACCTTTGGGGCATCTCTGATTAATTTCCTAGATTTCCTCATCTTGAAATCATAACAACCTTGAGGCATATAATACTTTTAATTTGAGAGTAGATATATTACACTTACAATGGTAGACATGCGGGGCCAGTCAATGTTGCACGAGGGGTTACTTTTTTATTTAACTTTATATACATTTTTCAAACACATAAAACCTTTCACCTTTTTGGGTACCAAGATCTTGCTTTAATACCATAAATGTAACACCTCTCTCCTCATACATACCCTTGATGGGAATATACCAAAGAAGACATGTGCAACTAAACTATATCAAAATTTTAATGCATGATCAAAATTATAAAGCATGTAAAAAGGTGATGCAATAAAAAAACTTTATCAATAAAAACACTTTATAAAACTCTAAATGTTTGGAAATACTGACAGTAATAATAGTGATAATAAAATAATAATAATAGTAATAAAAAAAATGAGTCTGATAAATTGAATAATAAAAGCCCATCTCCTTATATAGTTACTTGGTGGACCGTTGGATACCTACTTGTCCTACTACTCACCTTTACCTACAAAATATACAAAGGAATTGTGTGAGTAAAACTTAATAAGTGGAAACCTTTCAATGTTTATGGCTATTAAAATATCTAGCGGTAAAATTCACGTTCTATTTGTAAACTAAATATTGTCACACTACAACATCTCAGTGCCCTAACATGGGTCATCCATGAAAATTATAGTGGCCCAAGCTAGAATCGACATATATGATGCCTTGGCAAAAGCTAATATAGTGTCTTGTGTACATGCCAAATGACCTATTAGGTTATCTAACTAGGACACCTTGATCACACGAAAAAATCTTTGAAAGTAGTTATTTCCCTTACCACATAAACTAATCAAAACTGTTGATTAACCATCCAAAGATGACTTTTACCTTGAATACATATGTGGTGCATCTTGCTGAGAATGTGAGGAATATCTAAAAATCATATCTTTACCATGCACACCTGAACTGAACTAGATGGCTATGTGCCTTAGCGTCAAGTGCATGATGCATCTCATTGGTATCCAACCCTATTGCTCTCACAATTAACATCACTACGCACATAGGTGACTATCTAGTTATGCGACACTAGCCTTAAGGTTGCTAACTTTTTGACTCAAACTCATTTTGATTTGAGCTTGTATTGTTGTTCACACAGTTTAACACCACATCTATGTCTTTCCTGAATTCTTTATCCTCTATAAGGTTATTATCCTTCTTACATAACTCTCACCCCTTTATGCATATAACTTAAGGGTATAAACATCCTTTGTCTTTGTCTAAGGGTACATGACTGTATACTTCTCAACCCATGCTTGTGTGTCTCTTAAACCATATACAAGTGTGTAGGACACTTGACACACGGTCATGTATAAAGTAGGCGCACATAGGGAAGTGACTTAGGTACACTTCCATGTACTTGGATCCACATGTATGAGCCTTATGTCCTCCAACACACATTGTCCACTTTTGGAAAGCTATATAAAGGTGTGTGTCCCATACCATATGATCATGTATTTCTTCCTTCAGAATGAGTGCAAAATCTTGGGGTTTTCAAAATTTTGGAATAGCACACGGGTGTATATGGGCCTATACACGGTTGTATCATGATCCAGAAATTGCACCTTAGGGTTTGTATGCCTTTCTGATTATGATTTTAGCGATACACTCAAAGTCAACACATAACAACATTTTCTAAGCATCTCATACATAATATTTTCACTATCTTTTTAACCATAACACACATACACAAAATCTCATGACATCAAATGTAAGAACAAAGATCTTTTCAAGCCAAAACATATAACAATCATACAATCCAAAAACTAGACACGCTTATAACTCATTCTATTCCTATTTGGTATCCATTTCATTAGTTTGATCATCATAATCACACATAGATTATGTATATAACAGAAAAAATCTTAATAAATATTATGATCAAGCAAGGGAATCCATTCCATTTACTTGGATTTCGATGACAAAGTCTCTCTTACATGACAATTATGATTCTAGTGATCGGGTGTGGCTCCTTAAGTTACTATAGAATTTTTTCTCACATTCTCTCACTTTTTGAGTGGTTGGGAAATAAACAAATATGAGAAAATTAAGGTTGATCTCTGTTTTTTTAATCTCCAAGACGTGATACATGGGGTGTGTATAGACCATACACAGTTATGTGTCTAGTTGTACCACTAAGATAGCTTCTTGTTTCGCCGCAATCACAGTTTGATCTAGTTATTCACTTTCTACTGGTACCCTTTAAATCATCAATCACCATTTAAAAAAACTAAGAAAATATTGAAATACCCTTAGGCCAACCTATGAGTGTTACCAAATTGTCTCATGATCGGTTATCCTTGTCTTAGTAAAAGTCAAATTGGGTTGATTTAATCCTATTGAACAATCTCAATTCATTTAAAATCCATGCCATTCCAGATATACCAAAATTATCACCAAATAATCCAATGACTTAAAATCCAGATAAACTCCTATATGCATGGATCCATAAACTCTTTATCAAATTGGTAATGTCTATATTCAAATTGAATCCAAACACAAACCAAGTTTGAACTCTAGCTAGGCATGATGGCCATTTAACTAATAGAGTGTTAATTAGCTACTCTCAACTTTATCAACTATACAGTCATGCACATTTCAATCTCTTCATCAATTGATATGCCTGTTAAATAGTGTTGAATGATATCGATCCTTGCATGAGATAGTCTAATGACCTCTAGTTTAAAGACCACATGTGCCTGTGATGTTAGATGATTTATTCCCATAGACACAAGAGCAACCATTTTTTTGAAAATCTTTTTATTAGATTTTTTGATGAACACGTTTACAATGTGCATTTATATATTGTACGAAACTATCAGCTAATAGCTTTAACATGTAAGAACTATTACCACTTTTCAGTTGGGTTGCTCAACATTATGATAATCCTATTATTATTACTCTTGCCCTCGGTTATTATAATATCCGAATTATAGCCATTTCTAGAATGCTTATGTAGTGTGTCATAGTGTTATCATGATTAGTCATTTGATCCTTTTGTCATGATTCCACCATTTTAAGGACATATTATTTTTACCAACACAATATGCTTACTATTAATATGTATGAATAATGAACAACCTTTTAGTAAAACCTTTGTGAATGACTAAAAAGAACCTAGAGGAGAGTGTGGGGGGGGGGGGGGGGGGGGGGAGGGGGTGAATAGGTACTTTAGAAAATTTTACTATTTTAAAGCACCTCTAATTGATTTGAAATGAAAACAATTAAAGTCAGAATAAATGGACACAACTAATTCAATACAAGTAGGCAATTATGCAAACTTAATAATAAATATTAAACAATAATTGTTAAGCAATTAATAAAAGCAAGTGTATGGAAAAGAGTTTAGGAGGGCTCAATTTATAGTGGTTTAGAGTTTTCTCTTGCAAGTCTCTTATATCTACTTCTTCAAGTCAACTGTTTCAGAATTCCACTATTTCTTGAATGATTTTGAATTGCGCCCGCAAGAGTTTGATTACAAATGATATTGAGTATTAAATAGCCTTTCTAAGGCTAAAAATACAAATTAAGAACATTTGGTCTCTCAAAGAATTTCAATGTAACCTTTATCAGAGTAATAGGGAGAAGAATGAGTATATAAGTATGTTCAATATTTTTCTAACCTTTCTTCACTTGATTCTTGCTCCTTTTATAGTAAGAATACTACGTGAAATGGAATAGAACCGTTATCTTTGAAAATTTTCTTGTTGAAAATGTGGAAAGAAGTTTTTCATTGAAAAACAATGCATAAATGGGTTGGAGACCTTAGATGAATGGATGGTACTGGCAAATTTGACATATGGTTAATCTGAATTAGAGTTCCCAATGGTTGACAATAAATGTTCCTATCACTAGGTACTGATTGGTACATTTGAATGCACTAGTCATTCTTAACCTTAATCTCTTCAAAATTCCAAAACCATGAACAAAGGAACGAGTGATTTGATTAGTAACCAACATTATGAGCAAATTTGCATTGTGAATGGTCTAGACATTTTCATTGACTTTGATTTCTCTATTCTTTAACTTTGACTTTGTTAACGTGGAGCAAGCAGTCATTGTATTGAGTAAGCAACTCGTTTTGCACCTAAAATTTGTTTGAAATGGTCTACACTTTCTTTGTACTAGTTGTTACGTGCCAAATGGAATTCTTCCAGAATTCTAAAAGAGTGAATGACCTTATGAACAAGCAGTGCACGAGTTGGCTATCGAGAAGAATTTGCCTTGTCTCGGTCATTCATATGGGACTACCAGTTGTTCGTCTTTTAGCTCTTGTATTTTTCAAAATTTATCCATCTTTGTAATATTTTAACACATTCCATGGACTTGTTAAATATTCAAACCTACGTTTTTATCATCAGTAAAACACCCAGGAATCTAAAAATTTCCCCATTTTTGATTAATGACAAAAACTAGGTTAAGATCAAAATGATATTTCAAAAAATAAGTAAAATTTTGAAAAATGCATAATTTGAGCTCCCTTTTTCTAAAAGCTTAAAACTTCTCCTTACTTTTACACTCATTTACCAAAACATTTAACATACTCAAAAAAAATTTGATATGGTGTCTTTTGTTTGTTTGTATCTCATACAATTCTCTGTCTCATTTTGTTAATAATAAAAAATATATCTATTAAGAATATCAATCCATAATATTTATCAAGCAATAATCAACCAATGCTAACAATCATTGTCATATAGATCATCATCAAAGTAAACATATTGCCATCATAGAGCAAAAATATGAGTCATCATCATAGGTCTTTCAAGTTAAAGTAAGCATAAAAGAAACAAACTATGAGTCACGCTTAAGAAAATAATAATGTGTCACAAAATGATAAAAACAGTCATGAAATATTATGAATGCAAGATGAAAAAAAATAGTTAATGATATTTCTCAATTTATTCTCTAAGCTTTTATTAGAGGCGAACTTGATCTTCAATAATTTTATCTTGCTTCTGCATAATCTAAGCTTGAATTTGGATTATCTAATCTTCTTACTAATATAGCTCATCTTAGCACTGAAAAGAGGTCGAATAATGTGCATACATAACAGTGATCATTGTGCTCATATCATTCATTCTTTCTTCTTGTCGATTTAGTCAAGTGTGAACATCTTCCATGCTAAGATGGAGAGATTAAAAACCTTCTCCAATGAAGCTCATCATGTTAACAAGATGACTTTCAATGGTTCCCTCTAATTTATTCTCAACTTGGTACCTTTTTTGAAGCCTCAAACTGGATTCAAGAATGACATTTGATAAGAAGTGAGGTAACTTAAATCGATCTATATTTTCTTGGTCTAGAGGAGTAACTTCTTATATAGGTTCTTGTTCTAGAGGCAGAGCCTGTTCCTCATCATCTTTAATAAATTGATATCCCTTATGCCTATTTGGTTTGATCATTTTCATTCTCATAAATGATTGGGCTATAAAGAAAAAACTTTCCTTGAACTTCATTATGTGACCAAGCTCTTTAACATCCAAATCAAACTCCAAGTTTTGAGCAATGAATGATATCAACATTCCAAAATGTATCTAGTACCCCTCATGGCAAATAAAGTGGATTCGAGTAATCAACCATCTTGTAGTATCAATTTGAATGTTGTTCATCCTACAATACATAAGGATCATGATACTTTCTAACTATTCTACGAGCATCTTTGGATTCACTCTACATTCCCTGCCATGTAACAAAATTCCATAACATAATCCAGCAAAATTGTTCCGAGCACCCGTAGTTATCCTTAATGAGCTATAAAATTCATATACTAAATTCACATATGCATCTATTTACAAGAAAAATAATTTCTCCCAATTTATACATTTGATTATTCCTATCATTTCATCAACTATACCCAACTCAACAAGGATAGGAAGAAATAGGCACTCACCAATACTGATTAACTATAGGCAAATAGATTCCAATGTTTCTTTATGGTCATCATCTCGAACCTGAATATCATAATAAGATGGTTGGTGGTGGCTAGAGAAGGCGTTCTTGGTTTGTAGAGCCATTTCTCAAGTCTAGCAATAGCTTTTCAAAGGCAAAGATTGAAAATGGAGCAAAAACAGTACCAAAAATGGATAGAGAATGTTATCAATGCAAAAAGATGAAAATATATGTGCTTAATTTTGCATGAAAATAGCAATTTTTGGAGAAAAGATGATGGCGATCCAATGACCAAGGTTTAAAATGTTTTGGAACAAAAGCTTATGATAGTATGCACCTCTTTAAGCATTTTTAAAGTCAAGTGAAAAATCAATACTAATTGGGAGTACTAATCGTTGCCAATGAAAAAATTTTTAAAAATTAATAATTCGCTAAATAGAACAATTGTTACTTGATTAGTACCAGTAGTTACTAAGCGTAAAACAGTTGCAAAATTTAAAATTTTGGTTGATCAAACAGATAAACAAGTTACATAATTCAGATTTTCAAAAACATTATACAATTTTGTAAGGATCCAAACACCCAAGATATAAATATTGGATATTTTAGACCTATTTAAGGATATTCAATGTGATTCATAGGATAATCAATTATGAACACAAGTTCAAATTGATTCGAATCGAATCTATAAAGTGTGTTTATGCTAATGTGAATGTAGATGCAATTACACTTAATCATTTTCATTCATATTTATCAACACATGCACATACATAATAAAATCAATCAAGATAACATATAGATTTAACACAATCAAAACTTATATCAATGCGAATACTAAGTATTTACTTGATTTACATAATCATGCCAAGCTCTCTTCGAATGAAGCAAAAATGATTCTTATCAAGAGGCTTAGTAAAAATACTAGCGAATTAGTGGTTAGTATCAATAAATTCAATCTGAATATCACTTTTGCTAACATGATCATGCAAAAAATGACACTAGTGTTTATATGTTTTGCTCTAAAGTGCATGATAATATTTTTGAAAAGTTGAATAACACTTGCATTGTCACAATAGATAAGAATGTTTTTTTATTTCAAAACCAAAATCTAAAAGTTATTGTCTTATCTATAAAAGTTGTGCATAACAACTAGTCACGAAAGCGTATTTGACTTTTGTAGTAGATGTTGCCACCAAATTTTATGTCTTTGAAAACTAAGAGACAAACATATGTCCTAAAAATTGACAAATACCATGTGTGCTCTTTCTATATATTCAACATCCTTTGAAATTGGTATTTGAAAATACCTATTATTCAAACAAGGAACCTTTAGGATACCATAAGCTAATGTTTGGGGTTCCTTTAAGGTATCTCAATATTTGTTTCATGGAATTTAGATGCGATTCCTTAGGATTCATTTTAAAATGTGCACACATGCATACACTAAACATGATATCAGGTCTAGATGTGGTTAAATACAATAATGCATCTATCATGCTTCTATATGCTTTGGTTTCAACACTTTTACCTCCCTTATCTACATCCAATTTGAGTGAACTGTTCATGGGAATGGGTTGCTCCTTGTCATCTTGAATTTTAAACCTTTTGAGAAGGTCTTTGACATACTTAACTTGGTTGAGTAAAATTCCTTATTTTCTTTATCTTATTTGAAGTCCCAAGAAGTAGCTAAACTTTCCTATCATGCTCCTCTCAAATTCACCCTATATTATCTTAGGAAAATCTTTATAAAAAGATTCTTTAGTAGCATCGAAGATGATGTCATCAACATAAATTTGAATAATTAAGATGTCTTGCATATGCCTTTTTATAAATAATGTAGTATCACATTTTCTTTTGAAAAATCATTTTCAATTAAGAAAAGACTCAACCTCTCACAACAAGCTTTAAAAGCTTGTTTTAAACCATACAAAGGTTTTCTTAGTTGAAAAACATGATTTAGAAATTCATGATTTTTGAAACCAAGAGTTTGTTTAACATAAACCTCTTCTTTAGTAAAATCATTTAAAAATGCATTTTTAACATCCATTTGAAATAGTTTGAAGTCAAAATGACATGTATATGTAAGTAACATTCTAATTGCTTCTAATCTAGCTACGGGTGTATAAGTTTCATCAAAATCGGTACCTTTCTCTTGAGAGTATGCTTGGGCAACTAGTCTTGCCTTATTTCAAATCATATCAGATTCATTTACCTTGTTTTGGTATACCTATTTTGTGTTGATGGTGGGATGATCCAATGGCCTTGGAACTAGTTTCCAAACTTTGCTTCTCTTATATTGGTCTAACTCTTTTTGCTTTACAAATAACAAACTCTTATCTCGAAAAGCTTTTTCTACTTTCTTGGGCTCCATTTGTGATAAGAATGCCACAAATTGGCATGTGTTTCTAAATAAAGCTCTTGTCCTCACTCCTTAGGTCTTTCCTTCTTTCATTTCATCCTTCACTCTTGGATATGCGGTTTCTCTTTGAGGTTACATAAGTTCATCATTTTTATCTTCAACCTTAACTTGATGATATTCTTTCTTTTCTTTTGATTGATTTGTTGATCCTCCATAAGCTTAATGACTTTATCTTCATTTCTCTTTTCTACACACTTACAAGATTCATCAAATACCATATGTATAAATTCTTCAACCAATAGAGTTCTCTTATTACAGACTTTATATGCTTTGGAAGTGGTAGAGTAACCTAGGAAAATTGATTCATCTGACTTGACATCAAATTTTTCTAAGTTTTCTTTAATATTATTTAGCATAAAACACATACATCCAAAGGGATGAAAATATGCAATATTAGGCTTTTTCCTTTTGAATAACTCACAAGAAGTCTTCTAAAGGATTAATTTAACCATGACCCTATTTATGATGTAACATGAAGTATTAATGACTTTATCCCAAAAATACTTAGACAAGACATTTTCACATAACATAGTCCTAGCCATTTCTACGAGTGTCTTATTTTTTCTCTCAACAACTTTATTTTATTGAGGTGTTCTAGGTGTCAAAAAGTTGTAATTAATGTCATATTTATTACAAAAGGTTTCAAAATATGACTTTTCAAACTCTTTACCATGATCACTCCTAATGCTTATAATTGTATAGAATCATCAACAATTATAAAACAATACTGCTTTCTACATAGTCTTATAGTTCTAGATAGTCTACACAAATTCATATGTAAAAGTTTAAGAGGCATTGAAGTTGAAATATAATTATTTGGTTTAAAGCAAATTCTTGTTTGTTTGCCTTTCATGCAAGTATTACACACATAATCCTTTTTGAAAACTAGTTTTAGCAAACCTTTTACTAAATCTCTTTTTAAAAGTTTTTGTAGAACATTAATACTTGCATGTCCTAATTTACTATGTCATAGCCACATGTTCTCCTTCTTGGTTGACATAAGACATAAGTCTCTAGATGCAATATCATGCAAATCTATAATGTACACATTAGAATGCCTATGACTAATGAATGCAATTGCATTTGTGCTAGTATTGATAATTTCACAATATAAAGAGTAAAAACTAATTTTGGAGCCCTTATCACATAATTGACTTATAATAAGCAAATTATGTTTAAAGCTTTAAAAAAGCAAAACATCATTTATGGAGAATGAAGAGTTACCTATGTTTTCAATGTCGATCATCTTTTTCTTAGAGTTATCCCCAGAGTTGACATTAACTTTATCTTTGGCCTTAAATGAGGAGAATAAGTTTTTATCTCTTGTCATGTGTCTTGAGCAACCACTATCCAAGTAACACTTGCTAGAGCATCTTAAGGAAGATTGGTAGCATACTTACAACACAAATTAATTCATTTACTCTTAGGAACCCAAATGGTTTTGGGTCCAACAATGTTAGTTTTCATAACCCCTTAAGAACCCAAACCTTTTTAATATTAAAAGGTTTACTATTCTTAATTGGACATGATCTAATGATATGCCTAACAAATGAATAAAATTTGCAATTTATATGTAATACGTTTGGTTTCTTTAAAGGCCTATATGAGTTTGAAAAAGGATTACCTCCATTTTAGCCTAATCTTTCTTTATTAAGATCACTTTTTAGAGATGTAAGCATCTTATCTAAGCTTTTAACCTTTTAGTGCTTATTTTAAAATTTTCAAATAATTTATTTGAACTAGATACCTTTTTCTTTAATTTTTCGTGTTCCTTTTTTATGCATGATTCCTTTTCATTTGTAACAACATTATATTTCTTAGTTAACTTATCATGATCATGCAAGATTATGTCATGTTTCTTCTTAATGCAAATTAATTGTTTCTTTAATGACTTATATTTTGTTTGCATGTTTTCATACTCATCCAAAAAGGATTCAAATGCATCTTGTAACTTATGCAAAAAGTATGAGTTTGAATAATTTACCTCGTCCTCTGAAACACTCTTAACCATATGTTGGCATTTTCTTCTTTCAACTCATTCTCATCACTTAAGGTGTCTCTTCCATTCCAAGTAGCAGCAAATACTTTTTTCTTAAATCTCTTTTCTTTCTTATCCTTCTTCTTCTTTTTCAAAAGACATTCATGGCAAATGTGACTGGGTTTTGTACACTCATAGCAAATGATATTATTATTGCTCTTTTTGCCATCTTTTTTCCTATTCTTTGTCTAACAAATCCTTTTCCTTTGTTCCTCTTTGATCTAGATATGGATTTGCTAAACTTTCTAATTAAAAGACTCACATTGTTTTTATCCATAGAAGAGTTTCCTTCCACTTCTTTTTCATCAATTACTTTCAAGGCATTATCCTTTTTTTACCTTGATTCACTCTTCCTTTGGTTTTCTTTTCATCTCATAGGTGAGAAGACTTTTTATGAGCTCATTCATTTTTATCTTGTTAAGGTACTTGGACTCCTTAATTGTCGTCACTTTCACAGTCCAAAAGTTTGGTAAAGATTTTAGGACTTTCTTTGCTAGTTCAATTGTCTCAAATCTTTTTCTAAGTCCTTTAAGGTCATTAAATAGGTTGGAAAATCTCTTATATATGTCGATGATGTTCTTTTTTGACTTTATTTCAAATAGCTCGTATTCCCGGAAGAGAAGTTCAATCTTTGACTTTTTAACTTGACTTGTCCCTTCATATGTGGCTTGAAGTATGGTTCAAACTTCTTTTACAGACTCACAAGCCAATACCCTATTAAATTTTGTACCATCAAGAGCGCAAAACAAGATATTAATAGCTTTAACATTGAAACTCATCTTTTTCTCATCCTTATCATTCAAATCTACTTTTTTTTTGGGTTCATTAGTCCTAGGGTCTATTGGCACTAAGTCCTATGTTCAATGATTCTCCATAATTTAAAATCAATAAACTTGACATGAAACCTCATACTAATTTTCTATTGGGTATAATTTGTTCCACAAAACAAAGAAGGTCTAGTAGTGTATTGCCCTTCAGCAAAAACAGGTGTAGAGGTATTATCCATTTTTAAAAAAAATCATTTCTCCAAAATTGTTAAATTCAAATAAAACTAGAGTCCAAACTCTAATATCAATTGTAAAACCTTTGTGAATGGCTAAAAAGAACCTATAGGGGGTGAATAGGTTCTTTAAAAATTTATACTCTTTTAAAACACCTCTAATTAATTTGAGATGAAACAATTGAAGCCAACATAAAAGAACATAACTAATTCAATGAAAGTAGATAGTTAATGCAAACTTAACAATAAATGTTGAGTAATACATGTTAAGTAATTAATAAAAGCAAGTGTAAGAAGAATAATTTAGAAGGGCTCAATTTATAATGGTTTGGAGCTTTCTCTTATAAGCCTCTTACATCCATGTCTCCAAGTCAAATGTCATAGAGTTTCATTATCTTTTAAATGATTTTTACATGTAGTTTATTCAAGGTTGTGCCTAATACACTAGTTCTTCGGGATTATGCTTCAAGACAAGTGATATTAGTATTAAATAGCCTTTCTAAGGCTGGGAATACAAATTAAGCACATTTGGTCTCTCAAAGAATTTCAATGTAGGCTTTATAAGAGCGATAGGGAGAAGAATGAGTATGTAAGTATGTTCAATACTTTTTTAACCTTTCTTCACTTGATTCTTGCTTCTTTTATAATAAGAATACTACTTGAAATGGAATAGACTCGTTATTTTTAAAAATTTTCCTATTGGAAATGAAAAGAAAAGTTTTTTTTTTTGAAAACAACGCATGACTAGGCTAGACACCTTAGCTGAACGGTTGGTACTAGCAAATTTGGCATATGGTCAATCTTAGTCAGAGTTCCCGCCAAGTATTGACTAGTACATTTGAATGTACCAGTCGTTCATAGCTTTAATCTCTAATTCTTCAAAATTCTAGAAACATGAACAAAAGAGCAAGTGAGTTGATAAACGACCAACATCTCGACCAAATTTTACATTGTAAATGGTTTGGACATCTGCATGGTCAGTTTGGACATTTTCATTGATTTGACTTTGTTGACTTGGAGCAAGTGATCATTTTATCGAGTAAACAACTCATTCTAGACCTAAAATTTGTCTAGAATGATCTACACTCTCTTTGTACCATTCGGTACTAGCCAAATGGAATTCTTCCAGAATTCATGAGGAGTGAATGACCTTATGAATGAGTAATGCATGAGTTGGCTACCAAGAAGAATTTGGGCTTGTCTCAGTCATTCATACTTGCTTATCGGTTGTTTGTCCTTCAATGCTATATTTTTCATAATTTGTTCATCTTTGTAATGTTCTAACACATTCCATTGACTTGTTAGATATTCAAACTTATGTTTTATCATCATCAAAACACCGAGGAGTCCAAAACTTTTATGAATAAATAGATAAATTGCATTATCACAAATATCTAAATTGATTGGTTCTAGGACACTACCCTAACATATAAAGCCTAAATGTATAAGATAATCTTCCCTTTTCCCTCATGTTATTATGCTTAAACCCAACTATTTCCCCAATAATGTCCCGAAAAGTCAAATCATTCATTACCATAGATAACATGTCAAAGTAGTTAAACATTAGTTCATATTTGTCTTACTTCTACACTAGATAGATCTTAGTCTAGTTGTTACAAAACATCTAGCTTGAGTTCTTCATTTGCTTGCCTTCCTAGGTGCAAAAAAGTTAGATCTTGTATCCATCTTCTTGTATAACTATAATGGATAATGGATAATCCATTTTTGGTTTGTTAATCTCAGACCTTATCTTGGCTCCAACCAAGGCAACACAAAAAATGAGCTCACTTGCCGCTCTAGCACAACAAACTCATTATGTCTCATTTTTTGCTCGCTCCTTTTAAAGCACCAAATGCGATTGCTCATATGAGTGAACCAATCAAAACTTGTTAACATATCTCAAAAAGTGTATGTGTTATCTCAAAAACTATCTTATAATGCAATAACATATATATATATATATGTGCTAAAAATATCTTAATGGCATAATTTATCATCAAAGTCAATAGTACATCAATTACCATTTACGAAGCGCCAATGCATATAACATGAGCTATATAAGTATCTTTAGTAATAGTCTTGGTTATATGATTTGTAACCATATGCCCCATATGTATATATTTCAAGATCACTTCTACTTATCGAGCTATATCTTTTATAAAGTGGTATCTAGCATTAATTTGTTTAGTTGTAACATAATACTTAGGATCCTTTACATAAGCTAAAATTGTGATACTATCACAAATTATTATCACTGAATTTGAAGTAATTGTGATAACTCCAAGGCACTAAAAGAACCTTTTTAATCAAATAGTCTGTTAAACTACATCCAAGCAAGACATAAAGACAATATAAGATTGCTTTTTACTGCTCTATGAGATTGTTCCATTATTGAGTAAGAAAACATATTTAAATATGGACTTGTACTCATCCATGTCACAACTCCAATTAGGATCACTATAGCCAACTAGGTGCAAATCTTGACTCTAATAACAGAGCATGTTGCTTGCAATAACCTTAAGATTACACAGTTTTCTGTGAATTGCTTTCCAATGAGATGAGCCTGGGTTAGACTAATAACAACTACATAACTTATATCAGGTCAAACTTCCAATAACACAATGGAATATGAGCCATTTGTTCTTTTTCCTCTAAAGTATAAAAAGGTTTTAGCACTCACCTTTGGCAATAGGAGTATCTATAAACTTGCAATTATGCATTTCAAATCATTCAAAAACCTTCTTAATGTAAGTCTTTTGACATAAACCAAAAAGCTTCATGGAATGATCTCTTATCATTTTAATTCCAAACACAAAACTTGCCTCACCCACATCTTTCATCTTAGAAGTAGAGCGCAACTGCTCTTTAGTGGTGGCAATCATGTTCTTATCATTTCTAGCTAATAGAATGTCATGAAAATATAATGGCAATATGACGAAACTTTTTGGTTGTTTCACGTAAATTTTCTCATCTAGTTATTAATTAAAAAATGTTGTCTTTGTTAGAAAGTTTCATGATTTGGGTTAACATTAATTATAATTTTAGTTTATTAAAAACAAGTAATTGAATAGTCAAATGACAATTTACTAATACATCTAAAGGATATAATCTGAGTAGATAATATTAGTATGTCTCATAAAGTTTATTGGACCTTTAAGGATTTTTTTTTTTGGGAGGTGTTCCAATAATCTACAGTATACTGGCTATATATCCTCTCTGAAACCCATATAAAACAGTTTTACCCATTAAAAACTGTCATTTAAGGGTGGTTTTAGGGAAGGAAGACATGTCATTCTAATGCAATTAATTCTAAGAGCTCCATAGATTCAAATTGCATGGTATTTCATGTATTCCTATAATTCTAAATTATTTAATTCAATATTTTATAAACTATATATAAATCCTATGAGATTAAGATTGCGTGTTATTATTCAGTTCATTTATATTAAATTATAAAGCTATCATGAGTTCTCAATTTACCAAGAAATTTTATGCCATAGAAGTAAGGATAATATCTATAGGCAATAATAAAGTATGAAATCTTATGAAACTACCTATTGATATTGGTAGCTCATGCATATTATTGCTTTGTTAGATAAATGCCAAAACCATCTTTCAAAATGAAAGTTCTAGTAAAGAAGTCTATATAATGCAATCAATTTTATATGAAAGAATAAGGAAAAAATATTTTTAGTATTCAAACAAAGTCCATTTATGGTTTGGAACAAACTTGTTGATAGTAGTATCTCAAATTTAATGGAGTTGTAAATTCATATTATTCATAGAGATTAAATTGGACTAGTACATGCGTATGAAGATCAATGAAAGTAAATTTATCCTTATGGTATGGAATTGTCTAAGACTTTAGAAGTAAAGGATCTAAAAGACATAATTTATTCTTAGTATTGAATTCCATTATGACAAGAATCATGGACTTATTGACTTAAATCAAAATGTATAAAACATGTGCTTAAAATGCTTTAACATACAAAATTGGAAGACAAGCAATGTATTTGTTGTGAAACAAGATAAATTTTAGCATCAAACATTGTCTCCAAAGCTTTATATAAAAACTTAAATTTGAAAGTGTTCATTAAATGGTGTCCTTCACAGTGATAAAATGGATGAACTACCTCATCCAACAACAAAGTGATCTACCTACGTTAAGTACCTTATTTACTTTGAATTGGATTTTCCAGCAAATTTAGATTTTCAGTCTTTTGGCGTATGCTTGATCCTCTCTATTTTCCTTAGGGCTAAAACTTGTGCCAGATTCTTTCACTGGTGTTCCACTAGTTTCAGAGTAGAACAATAGAATGCCACACTCTCACCTTGTAGCATTCAAGACGTCTAAATTTCGAATCTTCAATATAGAATTGAAACTTCACTATCAAAACAGAAGAAAAGATCAACTTCATGGCTAATCATATTGCAATTATATCCCAAGAATATGTGGTCTGAGTCAATAGACGACCAAGTGGACAAAGACCCATCGGCCAATTTCTCACATTACTCACCATCTAACTAGAAATGCAAATCATATTTAACTATCAACTTTTCGCTCTTATCATGATCATCTTAGAGTGATGTAACAATGCACAAAGATAAATCCACTAGCTCACAATTCAAATAGCCTGGTGGTAGCTCTATAAATGATCTCTTGCTTCGGAAGGTAAACCACTCTGGAATTGAACTTCTAGGAAAACATATACAACAATTTGAATTATGTAGGTAACCATATGATTCCTGCACAGTGAAAATCTTCAGATCAAGAATGAAATAATAAGATTTGTTATTTATAAAAGGAGAAATTAACATATAGTACTTCACTGAATATTTTCTAGAACATATTTCACGAAATCTTGAAGGGCACTTTGGTCCAGTTGAAAACAATTAACGAAATTAACTCTCTTGAACCTCCATGTAATTGAGGACAAAATTGATAAACCAGATAATAATTCAAGTGATTTACAATTCTGTGCTTTTATATGTTGTAAGCTCGATGGAAGCTCTATTAAGGATTTAAGCATGTCACAGTAACCTAACTCAAGCCGTGACATTTTAGAAAGATTTATGATGCTTGCCTGGATGCTCTCAAATTTGTTTCTGCCTACATATAAATCTTTTACTAAGGGTAATTGGCTAAGACTGTCGGGTAACTCAGATAGATTTAGAGACGTGAGATGTTGCAAACCTGATAAAGGAGGCAATATCAAACCCACGTGTTCCTCAACCTTACTTCCGTTAAAATACAATGTATGAAGGTTATTCAAACATACTATGGATGATGGTACTCTCCTTATGCTAGTACCACTAGTATAAAATTGAATCAATGCTTCTAAATTTCCTATCAGGCAAACTGTTAAGTTTCAAACAACCAGAGATATGAAGATATTTAAGAGACTTCTTACCAATGCTACTCGAAAGACTCTCAAGGCTTGAACAATTTGTAAGATTCAATGTCACTAGTCTTGATAGATACTGAATTGGTAAAGGTAGTTCTTGTATCGCGCTTCCATGTAAATTTAAATGTTTTACATTACATGGAAAGCTTGAAACTATCTTAAGATCTGAGAAACCCGAGAGATTGATATATTCAAGAGCATTCAAACTTAAAACACTGTTTGGCAGATTCTCAAGCCTTGACCAATTGAGAGGATTCAAATTTTTTAGTCTAAATAAACACTCAATTGATGAGGGCAATTCCTTAATTGTAGTACCATCTACATGTAATTCTTGTATGTTACATGAAATCTTTGGAACTAACTTCAGATTTGAGCAACAAGTGAAATAAAGATATTCAAGAGACTTTAACTTACAAATGCCGCTACGAAGAGTCTCAAGCCTTGTACAGCTGTGAAGATTCAAAGTGTCTAGTTTAGATAGATTCTCGATTGACAGAGGCAATTCTCTAATGGCAATTCCATCTAGGTGTAACTCTTCAACATTACATGAGATACTTAGTACCGTATCCAAATTTGAACAGCTAGTGAAAACGACTTTTCGCAAAGATTTTGAATAAATTCCTGATGCAATACTGCAAAGGCTTATGCAATATCTCAAATTTAAGGCAGAAAGCTTATTGAGATATTGAATAGATGAGTGAGTCTCAATCAAACTTGTGCAGCCTTCTAAATTTAGAGTTTCAAGATTTTTGGCCAATGAAAGGTCAAGACATTTGAGTAAATGCTTGGATTGGTTTAGGTTAATATTTTTTGAATTTACAATATTCTGTAATGAAAAAGAAATTAAACAAATAAGATTTACCATAGAAATTAGCATATATATATATATATATATGATACCTCAAATTCACAACATGCTTTAATTTCATAAAAATAATAACATATAAATACCTAGACCCCAAGCCAAAGTTGCTCAATGTTACTTTGAGGCATCTTAAGTGCAATAAGGTTTTCTAGATGAAATTTCGAAGGCAATGATGTCCATGCATACCTATGCCAAAAGAGGTACTTTAGCTCAGGGAATACAAATTCCATGTCTTAAAATGCATACAACTTATTAAAATCCTCTCTATAGTGTGAACTATAGACTTTGAGATATTTTAGGTTTTCCATCTTCGAAAAAGCGTCACAAGTTAAATGTATTTCTTCTACTTGAGATGCATCTAGAAATATGTCTTCATTTACTTCAGTCCTCTAATCAACAAGAGAGATAAAGTAAAAAAATGATGCATTTGAATGTTAATGCATTTTTCATGTTTATATATAACATACAAATGAATAAGTAATGTATTTTCCTCACCTTATTTTTTGTTACAACATAAAATATATCTTTATGGTGAAATAAATGACTACGATTGCCAGGATCTTTAACAGATTCTTATCGAACAATTTCTTTACCCATTTCTTCAAATAGGTCATGCATTGTTATCTTATTTTTAAATACATTAAACAGACACTTATCGATGAGAACATTTAACTCAATCTCTTTGGAGAAGCCACAAGAATCTATAACACCTATTACAAGATTTCTATCTTCCCCTTAAAAAAAACATGCAATAACTAAGAATATTTCCTTATTTTCATCATCTAATCCATTATAAGGGTATTTTTAACACATGGTGAATATCCTTATGAAGAGTTCTTTCTAATTTATTTGCTGCACTTTCCCATTCTTGCTTCGTCTTTCCTTTTAGAGAAGAGCCTAAAACTTTAAGAGCTAATGGTACACCTTTAGCATATTTTACTATCCTTTCTGAGAGCTCCATGTACTCTTTAATTGTACACCCATTAAGTCTGAAGGCATAACAATTGAAAAGTTGAAAAGCTTCATGATGAAATAATCCCTCAAGCCTGTACATGTTATCTACTCCACAAATACTGTTAAGAACTTGTTTATCTTATGCTGTTCTAATAATTCCACTTTCTAAACCTAAAAATTTGGGATCTTCAGTCAAATTTTCTATTTGGTTTAAAGAAGTCACACCATAGAAAACAATGAGAACTTTCATACAAGCAAACCTTTCTTTTGTGAAGGTAAGTCCTATATTGGAATATCCATCCTTTAATATTGTGGAAAGAAGTTGTTGACACAAGAAAGTTAGTCTTCTGCTTTTATTTGATTCTTCCCTTACATTTTTAGCGAAGAAAGAACCTTCAAAATAACTCCAATATTTGCTGAAGATTGCATGACTAATAGATGTCTTGCCCATTCTACCAAGACCATAAATACCAACGACATAAACATCATTGGACCCAAATTTCAACAAAGATTCAATTTTTTTGATGCCAAATTCTACTCCAATTAGGTTCTTGTGATCACTTGAGGGCATTTCATCTAGTCTCTTTAATATATCCATAACAGTTTCTTCAATGAGTACAAATTCAGGCTTAAAAAAAAAATGTTAGTTAGTATAAATAAATTAGAGAGAGAGAAAGACATCACATATTTCATTCCAATAGTTGATCTAACGAATTTGTTACTTAATCAAAGTTATGTCACTTCTCCATTATGGAAGTTTCTCCATATAAAATTATATTTCTTTTCCTTAGTCTAATTAAAAAAGATAGCACAAAGTAAAATATTTTAAAAGAAAACAAGTAAAATATATACGTACTTCTTGCTATTTATAGTCCACCCAGAGCGATTAGCTACTTCCCTCAAAGCAGTCTTCCATCTCTGTAGCACATCTAACTTCTCCACACTTTTCGAGTGTGGCAAATGCATCCCCATAAGCTCTAGTTTGATTCCTTACATGTGATGGATCAACGTAATAGAAAATTGGTATTACGATCTGTCTAAACATTATTTTGCATTCAAGGCTCTTTGCAAGTTCTTCTAAACACCATCTGGAAGAGGCATAATTTTCTAACAAAATGATAACAGAAATCTTTGACGATTCACTTGTATTCAATAGAAATGGTGAAATTTCTTCTCCTCTATCGAGTTTGTCATCGATGAAAGTTTGAATCTTTTTACAACACAAAGTTGCATTAAGATGGCTTGTAAAATTATTCCAGGTGTTTTTGCCTCTAAAACTAAGGAAAACATCATACTTTACTTTTTGGAATGTTACAAGAGAGAACCATCAACTTGAATTAATGAGAGGCTTTCATTAGATTTGTCTGATAGAGTTAAAAAAATGGAGTCTCTTTCTTCCCTTTACAAAGAAAACCAAGACAAAAGTTAACAAGGATAGACATGAAAGACATAAATGAACTTGAATTTTTTTCATGCAGTAGCAAGATCAAGATAACCCAGACCATAGACTTACATAGATGATAAGCTATCATATGTAACTACCACAAAGTTTCGAGCTACCAATCAACAAATTTTGCTCCATTTTCTACAAAAATCTTGGAATTGCAAGTCATTTCTTGGACAATGCATTGGATGCTCTGTCATTTCACTTTATTGACTTCACTTTAAATTTTCATAGTTTATGTGACTGCACCCTATTTAATTTATAATATTTAAAAAGCCAAAGGGCTATTTCCTAATCAAGTTTTACTCAATCTCGAAACAAACTCACAGTAGATTAAAAACCCAAATATCCACCTATAAGTTAACTGTTGTTAAAATTTTTAGTTAAAAGTAAAGATAAAATTATTATTTTAACCCTAAACCCTAAAACATTAAAAATTTATATCATTTTCCCTTCTTAATTTAGAAAACTAGCAATGTTCTCTCATGACTAAACTTTGAAAAATTCATTCCCCCCTCCCAAATTTCTAGGTTTCACCTCTGATCGATAATCGTTCGGTTGACGATCGATTCAAATTTGGTCAACGATATTCTTTGATGAAGGACAACCCTTCGTCGTCTAAATATAGATGACGAAGTGTTGTCTAGATTAGGAAGAAGTGATGAAGGACAATGCTTTGTTATCCTTCGTTGCATCATCCAGACGACATGACAAAGGATAACGAAGCATCATCCTTCGTCATCGCATTGTCTAAACACGATAAAGGATGATGAAACATCGTCATCATCCTTCATGGACGACGAAATGTCGTCGTCGTCCTTCGTGGTGGTAGGTAACCATCCTACGTCGTCTTTTGAGGTTGGATTTGGAAGATGGATGGAAAATGTCAACCATCGACCAAAATAGTAATGGTTGAAGAAGGAAAGCAAACCCTATAAGTGAAATCTAAACTTTTTAAACTTTGAGAATGGGGGTGAATTGTTAGTTTTTAAAACCTAGGAGAAATGATATAAACTTTTAAGGTTTTAGAGTTTAGAGATAAAATGATAATTTTACCCTTGTCTTTAATTGAAAATTTTAACGACAGTTATCATGAATGAGTATTTGGATTTTCCATCTATTGTGAATATATTTTTTAAATTGGGCTAAAATTTGGATGAAAAATAGTCTTTTGACCTATTTAAAAGTAAAAGTTTTTACTTATAAGATTTTACATATGTGAAATTGTATTAAATAGTCCTTGTTTTTCTTTGAATTAAATAGTCCCAATGCAATATTATGTTTAACAAGGCTAGTTATATGCTCTAGCATAGTGATTTAAATCAATGAGAGAATATTAAAGCTATGATAAAATAACTCTAAAAGAAATTATTAAGAAAAAATTATTAATAAACCAATAATCATTGGTAGAAGAACAACAAGCCTATTAAAAGTAAACTAATTTTAATACTATTAAAATTAGATATACAAAATCCTATTACTAATAGTACAAGCAATTGTTAAATAATAAAATTTAACGTAATGAAAAAAAATTCTAACTTGCCTAAAATCTTAAAATAACTAAACTATCAAATATGACAGTCAAAACTAGAAAATCAACAAAAAAAGAAAAACTAATCGTAAATCTTAAATGAAGAAAATATATCCTACATTAGACTTAATTTTAAAAGCGTGGCCCTCAAGTTTTGGAATATGCAGGTAAGACTTGAAATATAATAGCAAACTATCTACTAGAACAAACAAATATCAGTTGTCAACCATTTCTTTTCAAGAATTATCATACACCACTGGTGCATATTCATCAAAGCATGAGGAAGGTAGTTCACTAATTCAGTAGTGCACGATTGATTTAACAACTTTGGTCTATAAGGGGGAGCCCTTGTGAAAGGTAGTTCCCTTAGTAAAAGAAGTGTTCTTTGTGAATGAAGTGCCTTTAGAGAATGGCTTAGCAAACATGGACTTCAAGGCCTTATTTTGCTTCTCAACCTTAATTGCTAACTTGCATACAACTTTAAAAGTGCAGTAAGGTTGTAATTCCATTATATTAGCTATGTCTTGGTTTAATCCACCAAGAAATCTTGCAATTGTTTGCTCTTTAACCTCCGATAACTCACTTCTTATCATTAACTTCTTAAATTCTCTAATGTAGTGCTCAACACTATCACTACCTTGCTTAAGAGTGTGTAGTTTAAGGTATAGATCTTGTCTATAGATTTTGGGAAGAAAACTCTTCTTCATAAGCTTTTTAAGCTTTTCCTAAGATCTAACTCTTTCTTTGCCATCCCTTTTCTCTTTGCTTTTCCAAATTCTCTCACTACAAAGATGCATAATCTTTCAATTTCAAGATGGTTAGTTTACATTTTTTCTCATCCAAGTAACCTTTATACTCAAAGACTCTTTCAATGGAATGTAGCTAATCAACAAAGTCATTGAGGCTTGTACTTTCTTCAAATTTTAGGATATCATTTTTTAATCCCCTATTATCGTTCTTATTTCTCCTTAGTGCCCTTTCTTGTTTTTCCTTACTTATCCCACAAGAAAGAATTAATTCCTTTCCATGGTGTTTAAGAGGAGGATAAAGTCTAATGTGTCTTATTGAGAGGTGTTGTGGGGCTTGTTGAGTTGGATAGGATGTTTGGTTTTGTGTTATAGCCATGTCCCTAAGGTATTGTATGACTTAAGTTAATTAGTCTTTGAGCTCCTTAATCTCCTCTTTTAACTCCATACGGTCAACTTCCTAAGGGTGAGGGTGTGAAAAGGATGAGGAAGAATTTCTTTTTTGGGGTATTTGATAATAGATAAATAGGTAAAGGTTAAGGTTTCAAGTGTTTTAGGGTTGGGGTTTTAAGGTGTAGTGTGTAGTATGTGTTTAGGCTAGAATATTATTTAGTTTTAGGCAAATTTTATGTTCTGTGAACAATATCGATTGGTGAATAGTATCTTTCAATAATGAATAGTAACTTTGAAATAAAGAAAATCATAAGTAACTCACATAAACAACCAAAGCTCTGATATCAAATAGTGTATATTTATCAAAGCATGCGATAATCAACCAAAACCAAGAAAACTATTTTCACTGTTTATTTGGTATATACAATTTTTTTGTTAATTTAAATGAGTAGCCAAAATGATCTCCAAATCAAACCAAAGCCATATCACTACAAACACAACACAAAGAGCTTTCTCTTGAGGTATGGTAGCCATCAAGATTCAATAGATAAAGTAGTCAAAATGTTAATCAAAGCTAGTGCCAGAAGACATAATTTTAGCGTAACTCTCTACCATAAGTAAAAATAACACACATGCACACTCTAATTTGGATTTCTAAGGAAACATAAAATGTAACCAAGGCATAAAGGAATGATTCCACCAATCTTAGGATCTTCCACCAAGATGATTATATGAAGGAAATAAGATAAAAACCAACAAAGCTTTCTTCAAATTTTTAATTAAAAATAACATTCCTCTTCCATAGTGAAATGCCTTCCTCTTTTATATAAGGAATGGAAGTCAACAAAAGTTTAACTAATTTTACATAAATTAAGCTAAGCCTTAGAAATAAACTAAGTCATGCCTTTTAATTTGTTAAAGACAAAAATTGGTTACATTTTTCCCTAAATCTAGGAACCATGTCTCATAGCTTTGTAGCCAAGCTTCCATTTAGTTCTAAGACAACTAAATGTACAAGTTTGAGTTAAGGATGAGCTTCAAAATAGGCTTAGAAGGATCCTTTTAGAACACGGAGCTTAGACCCTTTGAAAAGAAAACCATCTTAGATTGAATAATCTTTATATCCTTTGAAACACCTTTGTATGATCTCCTTGAACACTTTATTAGCTTGTTAATACTTCTTCATGAGCTGGAAACCAAGGACTTTTGCATCAAGAATAGATATCAAATAATACCTTATTGAAAGTGCATCAGCTACAATATTAGTTGAACCTTGCTTATAGGAGGCAACAAAGGAGAATGTTTAGAGAAATTCCACCCATTTGACATATCTGAAACTGATCTTATGTTGGTTGTTGAGGAACTTCAAAGCTTGGTGATTAATATAGAGAAAAATTGCTTGGGCCTCAAATAATGATTCTAGTGATCTAAAGCCCTAATAATAGCATAAAATTCCTTATCATAGGTGGAGTCCTTTTTTTGATTCATTAAGCTTTTCACTAAAGTAAGCAATGAATCTTTTGGCTTGAGTGAGGACTGCCCTAATGCCAACTTCACTTGCATCATACTCTACTTCAAATACTTTGTCAAAATCAATTAGAGCAAGTATTAGAGCTTCACATAACCTCTTATTGATCTCCTTAAATGCTTTGGTTGCTATCGTAGACCATTTAAAGCTATTCTTCTTTATACATTCAGTAATTAGGGCTATGATGTTATTGAAATTAAGCACAAATCTCCTATAGAAAGATGTTAGCCCATGAAAACTTCTTGCTTCGATAATGGTCTTAGGTTGAGGCTAAGACTTTATAGCTTCTACCTTTGATTGATCTACTTACACTCTATCCTTAGATATAAAAAACTCACTTCTCCTTTTTTGCATGCAATTTATTTTCTCTTAAAACAACAAACACATCTCTCAAATACATTACATGATCATCAAAATAAATAATAACAAACTTGCCAATGAAAGGTTTCAATACCTCATTCATAAGTCTCATAAATGTGTTTGGGGCATGGGAAAGACCAAATGGAATAACCATCCATTCATACAAGCCTCATTTAGTCTTAAATGTTGTCTTCCATTCATCACCTTTCTTCATCCTTCATTGATGGTAGCCACTCCTTAGATTAATCTTTGAGAACATACAAACATCATGCAACTCATTAAATATACCATCAAGTCTAGGAATAAGATACCTATGTTTAATAGTGATATTATTTATGGCTATACTATCTACACACATCTTATAAAAGCCATATTTCTTAGGCACAAATAGGGTTGGAACTAAACATGGACTCATGTTAAGCCTTACAAAGCCTTTTTCAATTAATTCATCCATATGCCTTTGTAGCTCTTTAGTCTCTATAGGTTTGCACCTATAAGCTAGCTTGTTAGGTAATGAAGGTAGTTCCTTTAGTAAAATAAGTGTTATTTGTGAATGAAGTGCCTTTGGAGAATGACTTAGCAAACATAGACTTCAAGGTCTTCTTTTACTTCTTAATTTTAATTACCAACTTACATACATCTTTAAAAGTTCAATAAGGTTGTAATTCCACCATATTAGCTATGTCTTGGTTCAATTTACAAAGAAATCTTGCAATTATTTGCTCATTAACCTAAGTAACTCACTTCTCATCATCAACTTCTCAAATTCTCTAATGTAGTGCTCAACACTATCACTACCTTGCTCGAGAGTGTGTAGTTTGAGGTATAGATCTTGTCTATGGTTTTCAGGAAGAAAACTCTTCTTTATAAGCTTTTCCCAAGATTTAACTCTCTCTTTGTCGTCCTTTTCTCTTTGATTTTCAAATTCTCCCCCTATAAAGATGCATAATCTTTGAATTTCAAAATAGTTTGTTTACATTTTTTCTCTTCCAAGTAACCTTTATGCTTAAAGACTTTTTCAATAGAATATAACTAATCAACGAAGTCATCAGGGCTTGTATTTCCTTCAAATTCTAGTATATCAATTTTTAATCCCTTATCATCATCCTTATTTTTCCTTGGTACTATTTCTTATTCTTTCTCACTTGTGCCATTAGAAAGAATTAATTCCTCTCTATGGTGTCTAAGAGAAGGATACAGTCTAATGTGTCTTCTTAAAAGGTGTTGTGGGGCTGGTTGAAGTGGATAGGGTGCTTGGTTTTGTGTTATAGCCATGTCCCTGAGGTATTACATGACTTGAGTTAGTTAGTCTTTAAGCTCCTTAATCTCCCCTTTTAACTCTAAATGGCCAACTTCCTAAGGGTGAGGGCATGAAGAGGATAAGGATGAATTTCTTTTTTGGGACATTTGCTAATAGATAAATAGGTAAAGGTTAAGGTTTTAAGTGTTTTAGGGTTGGGGTTTTAAGGTGTGGTATGTAATATATGTTTACCCTAGAGTATTATTTGGTTTTAGGCAAATTTTGTATTCTGTGAACAGTACCTATTGGTAAACAGTAATTTTTGACAAATAAACAGTATTTTCAAAATGAAGAAAATCACAATTAGCTCACACAAACAACCAACGCTTTGATATCAAATGGTGCACATTTATCAAAACATGCAATAATCAACCAAAACCATGGAAACTGTTTTCACTGTTTATTTGGTATAGACAGTTTTTTTGTTCATTTAAATGGGTAGCCAAAATGATCTCCAAATCAAACCAAAGTCATATCAATACAAACACAACACAAAGAGCTTTCTTTCAAGGTATGGTAGCCTTTAAGATTCAATAGATGAAGCATTCAAAATGTTGCTCCAAGTAAGTGGCAAAAAACATAATTTTAGCATAACTCTTTGCCATAGGCAAAAATAACACACATGTACACTCTAATTTGGATGTCTAAGGAAACATAAAATGTAACCAAGGCATAAAGGAATGATTCCACCAACCTTGAATCTTCCACCAAGATGATTGGATAAAGGAAATGGGATAAAAGCTAATAAAGCTCTCTTCAAATTTTTAATTAGAAATAACATTCCCCTTCCATAATTAGATGCCTTCCTCTTTTATATAAGGAGGTGGCTGCAACACAATGGAAGGCAACAAAATTTTAACTAATTTTACATAAATTAAACTAAGCCTTACAAATAAACTAAGTCATGCCTCTTAATTTGCCAAAGACAAAAGTTGGTTACCTTTTTCCCTAAATCTAGGAACCATGTTTCCTAGCTTTGCAACAAAGCTTCCATTTAGTTATAAGCCAATTAAATGTACAAGTTTAAGTTAAAAATGGGCTTCATAAGAGGCTTGGGTGGATTGGGCTTGGAAATGCACCATGTGAAGCTTATTTTAGGCCAAAAGAGCAAACTACTTAAGGGGTTCTTGAGTCCAACTAATAAAGTTATGCCTAAAAGTGAAGTTGGGCCAAATTTGAAGGTGTTATGCTTCCTGTGGCTTAGGAATTGCTAGAACTTCATCTTTCTTGGATTCAAAGGCTGTATGGAGACTTGAAAATAGCTTAGAACCTAAAAATGATGATGAACTGTGTATGCATCAACCACACTCTTCATGACAACATTTGAAATCATTAATAGTTCATTCTTTAGATCATTAGCTTCAAATTTCTTCACCCCCAATTTAGTGTATTCTTCATGTATAATCCTCTCTTTCTAGATAGTTTGCTTTTGCTCAATCTTCTTTTTTTGGAGTATTGTCATGCATCACTTTGGTAAGCCTTTTGATGAATATTGATGATCACAAGAATTTGTGGCTACAATATGAGTGAGTTTATACCTAATCCAATATTGTTTTGTAAGGATTTTGCAGTCTTCA
Source organism: Mangifera indica (assembly GCF_011075055.1). Lineage (NCBI taxonomy): Eukaryota > Viridiplantae > Streptophyta > Magnoliopsida > Sapindales > Anacardiaceae > Mangifera > Mangifera indica. Next base: position 12,939,044 of record NC_058137.1, on the reverse strand, counting down.
ATGGCGAAATAACAAATTAAAAATTTTAATTTAACAACAAACAATCTATAAAACCTCTTTCTAGATCATCTTTGTAGTATGATTAATTCATAAACATAAAAAATAAGCATAGGATGTTTATTTGATATACCTACATTAAGTGGCTCCTTCGTCTCTCTTCATTCAGCAACTGAGGTTGTATATAATGTGCATGTTATCTATAAAATGAGAAAAGACACACACATACATATATAAATGTATACACATTATGCATGTGTTGGTTAGGACTTGAACTGTCCTAGTGACTCCCTTATGTGTGGTTAGGATGTCCTACCTATGCGTATGAATATACAACTCACAAGAGTTGCATATTTAGTCAATGCCAATTTAATGCATATATATTTTATTTTTTTATTCCCAGGATTCATGGGATTATCACCTTAATGAAATTAAGATAAAAGCTCACATCATCTTAATCTGAATTTCAAATTAGATGATACAGATTTGAGTCAATCTAACTCAATCATGCCAATTTTTGCATACACCCCAGCAACTCAAGATTATCACACTAAGGTCCCAAAATATAATAAAATAAATTGAGAATCCATAGACATTCCTAAGTCTTTAGATTCTCATAATAATCCAGACTGAATCCAATTTGGATAACCCTCAAGCCTTTAAAGATCATCAACTCTTTTAGTGTGTGACCCATAAGCTCTCCATTAAGTCAATAGTAACCAAATTTGTATTTGGGCTCTCAATCTGGCATCCATCTAGACATAGACCAAGCTTGACCTCTAGTAAGACATCATGACCACCTGATTAATAGAGGTCAGCATATGACTTCTTTTAAATTGTCTATGATACGATTACTCTTACAATTCGATCTTTTCATTAGAAGGTATCTTTGAGGTTGAGGTACAGATTAAGTGTTTCACCTAAGACTCCTCGAATAACATAGATTGACTTATGTTAATAACTAGATAGTACTAAATCGAGTATCAACTCAATCCAATTATGGTCACAGATTCAATTAATCATTGACATCTGTTAGTAAGGCTTAACTGAGATATCATCTTTCATGCTCGAGAGTGACAAATCCTTTATTGATCCACCATAGCCTTCGTACATATCTCAATAGGCCAATCACCACCTTTCTAATAACCTTCTGATTGGACTACATTGGGGTTGGTGTCAAACCATATCAATCCTTGTACAAGATGATTTAATGGCCTCAAGTCTAAGGATCACACGTACCCCAATTTATTAAGAGGATATTTTCCATAAGCACTAGAGGAACCATCCATATGGAACTTCTCTACGGGTTTGTCCAGTGAACATGTCTATAGCATATACCTATGTGTTGTGCTAAATCGTCAATAAAAAACTTTAACATGTAAAAACTATCATCATCATTTGATGAGGTCATTCAACTATATGATAATCTATCGCTATTACTAATGCCTTTGGTCATGGTAATATTATAGTTATAGACGTTTTAAAACAACTATTATGTACATAGAGTTCTCACGATCAACTACTAAGCATGATTAAACTATTCTTAAGGTATTTGTTTGAGCATATATTAATATGCTTTACGAATAATGAAATGTCATAAGAAATGACAAATATGACCTTTATTAATGAACTTGTATCATTATAGGGATTGGCTCTAGAGCACCAATCCCAACATGTTTGGTCATTGATACAAATCTCCATGCATTTTGATGACATATTAAGTTACATATTAAATATGTGCCTTAGTGATGCAGAACCAGTGTAGTTAGGGTTATGAAATTATTTACAAGAACGATTAAAAGTTTATATATTTCAATGGATGAAAGGATAAACAAGAACAATGCTTCTTGAAAAAAAAAACTGAACTAAATTTTATTGATAATATGATAAATTAATTGATTGAATTGATTACATAACTCATGCCTTTATATAGGTTTTATTTTCTTAACTAGACTAGGAAAACTTAAACACATAAGGACAACTAGTTTAACTAAAATATAAATCTAGTTAATTCAAGGAAACTAACACTTTAGCAAATAACTTTAATAGACTTTGGCTAAAATTGAGCTTTCATAAACAATAAAATCCTAATAGCTCTTTATTTCTTAAATTAAAATAGGAATTGTTGAAAATATACGGTGAAGATTAAGATGGAAATGACATGCATGCACCATTTAGGCAAAAATCAATGGAATACAAGCAAAACATGATAAAGGTTAGACTTTATGCCTACTCTTTTCTTTTTTATTTGATGGCTGATGATGGAGTTGAGCCTTTCAAGTGTTAGGTCTCCAAAGAAGTGCACCAACCAATCAAAAACCTTCATTGGCTAAGAGTTAGAGAGAAGTAAGAGGAATGGACTTTTAGTAAGATAAAATTTTAGTTCAAATAAAATTTCATATATAAAATGAACTAAACTTAAGCTTATATATTGGTGGGTTTTGTTAATAATTAGTTAATTGTTGCATGACCCTTTGAAAAATTCTTAATTTAATTAATAGCCATGCATATATATCATACATATACATTAGCCACCTTAATTTTATCTCATAAGCATTTTAACTCTTAAAATGTTTCTTTTACACCTATATAACACTTTATTTAATGGTACATTCATTACCCTTCGAAAGATGCTAGCCAACCCCGAATAATTAATCTTCACTCTTTGAAATGTTTAATTTCTTGGTGTGACTCTTTAGGTTAACTGTGGCATAGTTGTAAGCCATTTTCTGATGATCCAAAAAACATATCCAGAAACTCCATGACTATGTTAAATATCTAGGAATGTAACATAATCCCTAAACCACAATAAAGAAATACTCTAACAAACTTTCTTCCCCGATCGTACATTATATATAAGTAAGATCCTTTTGTTGTCCAATCTTGATTGAGTTCAGGGTCATAGTTTTTCAAAACCCTAATCTCTATATTTTACAAACTGTCAATGAATATATTTAGAACATGTCATCATGAACATCCTTTGTATGACTTATATTATACTTTGACTAGAGATTTTGCTTCTAATATTTATCAAAATTTGTTTAGGAACTCGAAACTAGATTATTCCCGAGTCAATGGATACTTTTAATCCTATAACTCCAAGTCAATGGATCTTTTCTTATCATCATTCCTCTCCGTATATGAACAACATATGACCAACTTGGCTTTATCTTATGAAACATGACTAGATTAGTATTTATACACTATATGAACCATACATATCCATGTTGGATTCTACCATGATATTTTAGGTCAAAAGATTACTTTGTATATTAGTATAATCATACGATAAGTCATTGACTATATTACAATGACCATGTGACTTATCGTTTATTGGTCATGTTCAAAAAATGGTTCACTACTTGTTAATCCATACTAATGCCCTAATGACATGACCATTATTGTCACTGCCATTAATATCATCTCATGACATTCAACAAAGATCTTGAGTATGCCTACTATGTGTATTATTGCCTAATTAATATCACCTCTGTAAGGAACAATTCAATGATCTAGTTTTACTTATTAAATGAATTATCTAGACAATTCGCATACATATTTTATATTTAGGCAAATAAATGAAGCAGTTTATGCATATGAACAAGAAAGCACTTTCTTTTATTAATAAGTCATAATTACATGCATACAAGATCAAATGCCTTAAAACCCCAACACAAATGGTTTCTAAAACATACACTAACAAGACTTCCACTTACACTAGAGCCATTCGTTATTGTGTCACATACCTATCTTTTTAAGATGATAGTCCAACTATTTCAGTGTTATCCTTTTAGTTAGTTAGTAAGCAACATTCTCTACTGATAGTGTCTTTTATATCAATATCTCCCTAGTTTTGAGAATTCTCTTAAAATGTGATACTTTTACTGAATATATTTAGACTTTTTGATGCACTCTTAGTTCTTTTGCCTGTGTAATAACACTAGTATTTTCATGGAATATGGTTTAACATAAGCCAAGTTTATAACCATACCAAGTTTGGGTATGAACTTGCGCATCCATATAACCTCTTTTACTACTTTTGAAATAGTAATATATTCGGTCTTTATATTAGAATTGGTTATGTTTGACTATTTGGAACTCTTCCAACTAACCATACCTCTAGTAAAAATAAAAATGAACCTTGACATAGACTTTCTATCATCAATGTCTGATTAAAAATTAGAATCTGAGTATCTCTGAATGTTTACCTCTAAACATTTATAACTCATAATTAAATCCTTAATTCTTCTTAAGTATTTAAGGATTGATTTTACAGTTGACTCATATGCTTCTTCTTTAGATTAGTTTGATAGCTGCTTATAACACTTATGGTATCGGCTATATCAAGTCTTGTACATAGCATTGCATATATTAGTCTACCTAAAACTGATGCATAAGGCATATTACATATCCACAGTCACTCTTTATCGGTCTTTAAACCTATATCTTTAGAAAAATGAAGACCATGAGTTAAGGCAAAAGTCATCTTTTTGAATTTTTCATGTTCTCTTAATCAACTTTTCTATGTATAATTTCTAGGATAAACCAATTATCTCTTTCACTCTATCTTTATAAATAAGGATTCCAAGAATGTAAGTAACATCTCCTAAATTTTTCATTAAAAACTTTCTAGATAACTAGATCTTAATTATATTTATCATGCCAATATCATTACCCATCAATAGAATGTTATCTACATACAATATAAGAAATATGATTGCATGATCTTTACCCATTTGTAGACATAGGGTTCATCTGGATTATTTATGAAACTAAATGATATGATTGTTTCATTGGATCAAATGTTCTAGCTTCTTAAAGCTTGCTTCAATCCAACCTATGGGTTGTTCTATATAGATGTTTTCCTTAATGAATCCATTGAAGAATGTCATCTTGACATTTATCTGCTAAATCTCATAATCTTGGTATACACTAACAACTAGCATTACACATATGGATTTTATCATAGTTATAGGTAACAAGGTTTTTTTATGATCCAACCCTTGTTTTTAAGTAAAACCTTTTGCTATGAACTGAGCTTTGTAGGTCTCTACCTTTCCATCCTTGTCAATCTTTCTTTTGAAGACCTATTTATAACCTATAGGATCATTATTTCCAGTGGATTAACAAGTTAGTAGGCATGGATTCTTATTTCAAATTTATAACTTCCAATCATTTACCTAAATCAGTATCCAATATAGCTTCTTCATAACTTTTGAGATCATTACCATAACCTATTTCTCCCACTAAGAAGAATACAAAATCATGCTCATGTAGAAATCTGTAACTATCTAGAGGTTTCAATACTCTAGAAGATCTTTGAATTAGAATTAATGTATCATATGAAGAGGTTTACTAAAAAGACTCTCATGGATCAACCTATTTGATTTTAGGCTTTTTGAACTCTTCTTTGAGCTCTATTCTTCTTTTTGTACCACTTTCTTGTAAAAATTCCTTCTCCAAGAAGTGTGCATTTCTGCTAATTGAAATTCTTTGATTAACTAGGAAATATAAGTAAAATCCTAAACAATCTTTAGGATATCCCATAAATTGAACCTTTTCAAATTTGGTATCTAGCTTATCGGCCTTAACTATTCTGACATAAGTTGGACATCCCTATATTTTACTATAATTAGTACTTGAAGGTTTGTCATACCATATCTAATATGATGTATTTTGAATAGATTTGGATAATGCACAAATGAAAGTAGGGCATATCCTTATAATGACATCGACAAATCAATAAAGCTTACCGTGGATTGTGCAATATCCAATAGGGTATGGTTCCTTCTTCTGATATGCCATTGTGTTGTGGATATATAGAGGAGTCAATTGGAATATGATTCCATTTTCCTTCAAATAATCTCAAATTTTCATACTCAAATATTCGCTTCTATAATCTGATCTTAAGATCTTAATATTCTTTCAAGACTGTTTCTTTACTTCATTCTTTAATTATTTGAACTTTTTAAAGGATTTGAATTTGTACTTCATTAAATACACATACCTATACCTTGAAACGTTATCGGTAAAGTTAATGAAGTATTGGAAACCACCTTTTGCCATTTCATAAATTGTTTATATACATCCAAACGTATCAATTCTAGTAATTTTTTAGATCTAATGCCCTTTATTCTTAAAGGGCAATTTAATCATTTTTTCTTGAAGACACATTCACAAGTTGGATAGGGTTCAGAACCCAATGGGCTTAAAATCCTATTTGTCTACAATCTTATTAATATATTGTCTCTTATATGGCCTAATCGATGATGTCAAAGTAACTTTGGGTTAATTTCTTCTCAATATCTTTTATTTGTAATAGGATTCATAATAATTAGATTATTCAGTTCTAAAATGTACAACCCATTTGTATTTACTACTTTGCCAACTAGAGAATTTCCAAAATGAATTAAACATCATTTCCATTAAACTGTACATTGTAACCATTTTTAAATAAAATAGATACAAAAATTATATTTCTAGCAACTTTAGCAAAATAAAGTACTTTATATAGTTTCAAAATGTGTCCAAACGAGACTGTCAAAAAGTAATCCCTTATGGCTTTAGCTACAACCTTTGCTCCATGTGCTATCTTCAACATCTCTTCATTTTTGGACAACACAGAACTATTCTATAGGTTCTATAATGAAACACATATGTGAGATGTAGCTACTAAATCTAATATCCAAGAATGATCATTTGAATTAACTGTTAATTCAAATTCCATTATAAATAAAGGTAATATACCTGTTTTCTTTTCCTTCAGGCTTAAAAAATAAAGAGGATAATTCCTTTTTCCAATGTCTATCCTTCTTGTAATGGAAACATTACTCTTTGGCTTTAACCCTTTTCATACTATTTTGAACTTTATTTAAGTTTTTTTTTTCTTTGGTCAAACTTTTAGACCCTTTTACAGTTTCTTTTGCTTTTTCTCCGTCCTACTAGAAGAAGCAATATTAAGATCCCTATGCCTTTTTCCTTGTTTATAAAATTCCTGAATCTAATTCAAGAGTCCTTAAGCATACATTCGATATTATTGAGATTGTAGTTCGTTATAAACTGTTTATAATTACTCGAAAGGGATTGGAGAATCAAATTTACCTTGAGTTTGTTAGACACGTCAACTCTGTATACATTCAGTTGCCCTAGAATGTTAATCGTCTTTATGATATGATCATTCGAAGGCATCTCTTCCCTTAGTCTTATTCCGAAAAGTGTCACACACAGTTGGTATTCAACGACATTCGAATTCTCACCATACAACTCTTGTAAGGTAACAAGGATGTTGTATGTATTCTACATATTTCATACTTTCGTCTAAAGCTTTTTACTCATCAATGCCAACATATATTTGGGCTTTTAGATTATCTTCTTGTCTTTTTCTAAAAACTTCCTTTTCTTGTCCTGTGGCATATAAAGCCAAATCAATAAGAATAGGCCCTTCCAATACATATCCAGACTTTTTGAAATTGAGAACGATTCTCAAATTTCTAAGTCAATCCTTGATGTTTGGTCCAGTTAATATGTTATTATCTAGAATTCGTAATTATACATTATTGGCCATTTTCAGATTATTATAGTTATTAGAGAAATTGCAAAGAAAATAGTTTTATTGGTGTCTTGTATAAATTTAAACTTTTAATGCATAATCACATTAGCTCTCACTATTTTTTTCGAATCTGGTACTCCCCTAGACAAGATTTGGAAATTTTTGTTAGAGTTAATTTTTAGTGGGGAATTGGATTTTCATTAAATTTAATTAACCTTACATATTATAAATTTTGGTCAATTAATTTTAACAAGTAGGAAGCCATTTTCTTTTACATCTCTATAAAAGACTTGATCATATCTCTTGCCCTCAGCTTTGGATACCTTACATAATAGAAATCTTGATACCCTTAACTAGTTAAATTTGAATCATCACACTTTTTTAAAATGACAATTTTATCATATCCTCACATAATAGAATCTTGGTCAAGATGAAAATATCTATCCAAGAACAAGATAAACTTACTTAACATAAATCTCGAATCCCTAACATAATAAAAATCTTAGGATATTAAAATTTATATTATAGAATCTAGTTATCTCATGATGGAGGCAAAAATTTAATAATTTTATTTAAGCAGCTTTAGGTTTAACTTAAAATTAATTAAGCTTAATTTAATTTGTCATACATGCATCACATGTATGCAAAAATTAAAATATGATGAGATGATTATGAGGTTTCCAAAAATACATCCTAAAGGTGAACTATTCATCAAGGCCTACATCTTCGATCACATCACCATCCAAATTTCCTTTAGATCCTCGTCTAGTCGGTCTAATTACATTCAAAACTTAGACATGCAAACTTGATAAAGTAAAATAAATGGAAAATTAATTATTACAAACCCTTTAATAAAAGAATAGTACATTTCAATTATTTTAACTTTGAAAAATCACAAATTTCACCTATGATCATCCCTAATTCCATTTATTCATAAAATAAATTAATATCTATTACACATTATGAAAATATTTATAACAAAACAAATATTAAGCACCTAATTGATGAATCAATCACAAATAAAATAGAAACATATTGATTTAAGGACTTAATAATAAATGACATAATGTATATGATGCAAAGATTCATAATATTTAGCTTAGGCAACAATTACCTTATTTTTGTCCAAGCTTGAAAGGATACACGGACCATTTTACATCTTTAATTAATATTATATCATTATATTTAACCTCATGTCAACTTTATATTATTTCTTACACTTAATTACCATTAAATGCTTAGTTGGGATATATGCATAATTTATCATTAAACTAAATTATGCATTAATCTTTGCGGCATACATACATCTTATACCATTCATCGTATCACCTAAAGTCCATTTTCACTATGCATTTAATTTCCATCCTTATGTAATCACATTAATCTCACATATTGTATACTTCACCCAAAATCACTTTAATCAAATTAAAGCCTATACTTTTAGCATGTTTAACCCAAATTTCAAAAATCATTTTTTTAACTTCAACAATTCATAAACTATATCCATGCCAATCAACATATCTCCATATACTTGATATTTTCCATATATACATCACACATGCATATCCCTAATTCACATGTTTCATCTACTCTACATGAAAACATCATAAAAAATTCAATGTATATCAACATATACACAATAGCCGAGACATGCAAAGACATACCAATGTTGAAAAATCAATTTACAAGCCAAATAACAATATGCATGTCGCATTCAAGCATATAAACATGTATCTCATGAGCCATTCTTTATATACTTGTCTTAAATGATGTGTTATTCATTTTAAGATCGTTAGAACACAAAAATAAGAAAGAAAACACAGCCAAATAGCCTAGGCCAAGAGGTACATTACCAAAATAAGCTTGAAAACATTATTTCATGGCAAATCAATAACATGCATGTATACTTTTGTTACCTACATATAATAATATGCATAAATAACACATATTTAACTAAAAATAAAATATGCAAGAAGCCTAAAATGGCTCTAATACCATTTGAAAATATATGATGAAGATTAAGATGAAAATGGCATGCATGCACCATTTAGGCAAGAATCAATATAACACAAGTAAAATATGAAGAAGGTTAGACTTTATACCTACTTCTTGCTTCTTTATTTGATGGATGATGATGGAGTTGAGTCTTCCTAGTGTTAGGCCTCCAAAGACATGCACCAACCAAGCAAAAACCCTTTTTCACTGAGAGTTAGAGAAAATGAGGAGGAATGGATTTTTATATAATAAAATTTTAGTTCAAATGAACTTAAAACCAAATTATTCTCGAGTTAACAAATACTCTTAATCCTATAACTCTAAGTCAATGGATCCCCTCGTGATCATTATTCATCTTTATACACGAACAATATATGACCAACTTGGCTTTGTTATATAGAACATGACTAGCTCCATATTTGTACACCATATGAACCATAAAATATCCGAATCAGATTTGACCATCATATCTCAAGTCAAAAGATTAATTTGTACACTAGTATATTCATATGATAAGTCATTGACTACGTTGCAATGACCATATGACTTATTGTTTAGTAGTCACGTTCACAAAATGGTTCACTAACTATTAATTCATATTAATGCCCTAATGACATGACCATCATCATCATTTGTATTAATATCATCTCATAATATTCAATAGAGACACTGAATATGCCTACTATATGATATTATTGCCCAATTAATATCACGTCCGTAAGGAACAATTTGATAATCTAGATTTACTTATTAAGTGAATTATTCGGACAATTCACATACATACTTTGTACTTAAGTAGATAAAAGAAATAGTTTACATATAAAAACAAAAGAGGACTTTCTTTTATTAATATGCCATAATTACATGCATATAACATCAAATGCCTTGTGACCAATAACACGAATGGTTTATAAGGTATACACTAACACTCTTAAAATTATCAGGAAAAATTATATTAGTAAAATACTTAATTGAACTAGGAAACTAACTTTAAACTAAATACTCAAAAAGATTAGGAAAGTTAAATTAAATTAAACTCTTCACAACTAGGAAACATGCCAAATAAGCATGTCACATCACTTTGCCATGTTATGCCAAAAATGTTGCCATATCATCTTGTAGAGTTCACAGCGCCAATAATCAACAGTGTAGCAAAATTTAAAAATTTAAAATTAAAACAATCCTAAAAACCCCAACTCGGATACTCGTTTTAGACAATAAATTCATGAAACATGCAAAAACACTAGAGAGTGTTTTAGATTTATACATGCATTGATGGTTCTTTCAAACTTCATGTGGTTAAAAGAGAACGCTATAAAACCCGAGGGAAGTGGCACCTAAGTATCCATATGGAGCACGAACAAAAAAGAGGAAATTAGGTGAAGAGGCTGCTAAGGCTCTTTGGCTAGATATACTTATGCTTATAGGAAAGAGAGAAATAACAAGTATGTAGCTAGGTTTTTTACATTATATTTTATGCATTTTTTATTTCAAACTCATGCTTTTAATTTATACGTGTAGGTGTCCCAGCAAGACTAGAATTTCAACCAAGCATGACACTCATTAACATATGCACATGCATGTCTGGCATAAGTATGCATAATTGGCATGTTTTAAGGTTTTCATGGCTAGCACCACATGTGTGTACTAGCTGACATGCCTTTTATTCATGGTGTTATCCAACATCATACATGTGCATGGCAGACACCTTCCCCACCAAGTGCACGACTGGCACTTAATATGTTGGACCGTACATTTTGGTCAAAACATGGTCAACTAGGCCTTTCAACCTTAATAGGCTAACCAAGTCCATTTATAATCTCTTTCTCATCCCTAAACACCAAGATTGTCAATAAACAACCCTTACCTCTGAGTTTGATTCAACTCTTTTATGTTTGTAACCCAAAATCTTTCTATCAATCCAATAGTGTATGGATTCAAGTTGAATTTGGATATTAACCAAGATTGGCCTCTAACAAAGCATTATGGCCACCTAGACAATAGAGTGTTACTAAACATCTCTTAAGCTTATACAATATCACAGTTACGTGTAATTCAATCCCTTCGTCAACCAATATTTCTTGAGGTTGTGATATAAAAATGTGTTTATCTTAGTGGTTCCTCAGTCTAAACTGATACACTTTAATGACCAACATAGGTTAGGCTATAACCTTATCCCATTTGGTCATAAATTCTAGCAACATGGATGTAATTTAGTATTCTTATATGAGATATCTTCTACTATGATCATTAGTGATAAAAAGTTTTTTGATCAACCATAGCCTCCATGTATCTCATGATATGGCCAATCATTACTTTTATAGATACCCTAATTACAGTGACACGTTAGATAACATCAAACCATATCGATCCTTACATGAGATGGTCTAGCGACCTCAAGTCAAAAGATCACATACACTTATGGTATTTAGAGGATTTATTTCATAGACACTAGAGTAACCATCCATATAGATATCTTCTGGTCGAGTCAGTGTGATGAACATGTCTACAACAAGCACCTATGTGATACACCAAACTATCTGTAATAGTTTTGACACGTGAGAACTATCACCACTTTTCAGTGAGGTCGCTTAATACTATAGTAATCCTATTATCATCATATATGCCCCTGTTCATTATAATGTCAAGATTATGGATGTTTCTAGAATTACTATTTAATGTGTACATAGGGTTCTTATAGTTGATCATCTAATCCCCTCATCATAGTTTAACTATTTTAAGGGAATGTTATTTGTACGATCATATAAATAAATAACATATGAATTGAATAACAGTAAATCCTTTTATTAATGATTAAAATAAATTTACATCCATAAATGTCAAATATGATTGGTTTAAGGATACCTACCTTAGCAATCTCCCACCTGTACTATAGGCAATTAGTCATATATCTAATACTGAACTGAATTCCGCTACATGTCATCATGCTTCTACTATGACACAGGTTTTGTCAATAAATCAACAAAATTTTCATCAATAGCAATCCTTGCTATTTGTGTGTCTCCTCATTGTCATCTATGGCTTTGATGAGACTGCAACTTCTTTGCTTGAACAATCACTCCATTGTTGTTGTAATAGAGCTTAATTAGCTTGATGGTACTTGAAACCATTACAAGTTTAGTCACAAACATTTTCATCTATATAACATTTTTTACCACTTTTAAAACAGTAATATACTCACTCTATTGTAAAATCAGCCACTATACTTTGCTTGAAGCTTTTCCAGCTAACTACACTATCATTTAAACAAAATACAAACCCTAATTGGGATTTATAATCATTTTGATTAGTTTGGAAATTAGGGTCATTGTAGCCTCTAATAGTGAGTTCAAATTCCTGTTTATAAACCAAGAATTTATCCTTAGTCCTTCTCAAGTACTTTAGGATGTTCTAGACAATCATCCAATGTTTTTCACCTAGATCAAATTAATATCTACATCAAATGCTCGAGGTGTGTGAGACATTAACCCTCGTACATAGCATGACATGTATTATTAATCCTATAACCGAGGCATGTCAGATCCTACTCATTTTATCTCTCTCAAATTGTGTATTTGAACACATATCATTTGAAATATATACACCATTGAACATGGATAAAAAAACCTTTCTTGGATTCTCCCATATAAAATCTAGTCAATACCTTGTCTAAGTACATACTTTGACTTAGGCCCAATAGTTTGTGCTCTCTATCTTGATAAATTTTAATCACAAAAACGTAGACTACTTCTTTTAAGTTTTCATGGAAAAACACTTGGATAACCAAGTCTTTACTGATTGCCAGTTTAGTATGTCAGTTTCAATAATCAAGATGTCATCTAAATATAATACTAGAAATATAATCATGTTTCCACTGACCTTTTTATACAGATAGAGTTCATTTTCATTTTTGACAAATCTAAACTCTAACGACTTCATCAAAATGAATATTCTAACTCCTCGATGAAAGATAAAATAGATGAAGATGATTATACAAATAATCATCATACATGGTAGAAGAGAAAGAATCAAGACATGCAAGCTCAAAAGGAAAAAGACGGAAAAATTACCTACTTTTTTGCCTCCTATGGAAAATAAGATAATGGAATAACTCCTTAAGTCCAAAGCAAGCCTACCACAAGCCTTTTTTTCACCTTTGGTCAAGCGATAAGAGAAAGAGACAAAAGAGAGTTTTTTTCTTTTAAGTGAAAAAAAGTATTTTGTAAAATGAATTAAGGTTAGTTCAAATGAACTAAAATCCGCCCTTTTATAATGGTGGGCCAAAATTTAATTTGTTAATTCTCTTCTTACCCAAAAAATTCTCAATTTGTAGACTTGTCATGCATGTATATAAATTATATACTTTAGGCATCCTAGTTTTATCTTACCAACATTTTAACTTAATGTTATCTATGCCTCTATATAACATTTAATGTATAACTTTTGAAAACTTGGTCTATTGGTGTGATCCTTTAGGTTTACCACGACATAATTGTGAGTTTCTTATCTGACAATCCAAAAATCTAATGATTATGGTAGCAATGTGTCATAGTCCTTAAACCATGATGAAGAAATCTTCTATCAAACCTAGTATCCCTAGTCGTATGTTTCATATAGGTAATATCCTTATGTTGTCAAAACTATATCGATTTTAGACTCATGGATCATCAAAGCCCTAATTTCGATTCTATATGAATTATCGATTCAAATATTCAAAACTTGTCATTATGAACATCCTTTGTATGACTTACATTATACTCTGACCAGAGATTCAATTTTATTGAATATGTTTAGACCTTTGATATGCCTTTGTTTCCTTTGCCTATGCAATAACACTAATATTATCACTGAACATGATTATTAGATAAGTCATGCTTGGAACCATAAAAGTTTGGATGCAAACTTACGTATCCATATAACCTCTTTTGCTGCTTTTGAAGCGATAATATATTTATCTTCTATAATGGAATCAATTATGGTTAACTGTTTAAAACTCTTCTAGCTAACCATACCCCTATTACAGATAAAAATAAACCTTGATGTAGACTTTTTATCATCAACATCTAATTGAAAATCAGGGTATGACTACCCATAAATGTTTAACTCTAAACCCATAACTTAAAACAAGATTTTTAATCCTTCTTAACTACTGAAGGATTGATTTCACAATTGATTAATGTTTTCCCTTGGATTGGCCTGATATCTACTCATAACACTTACAAAAAATGTTGTATCAAGTCTTGTACATAACATTGCATACATGAGCCCTCTAACTACTGAAGCATAGGGCACATTACACATCTGCTGTCACTTTTCATTAGTTTTTAGACTTATATCTTTAGAAAGATAAAGACTGTAAGTGAAGGGCAAAAGTCTTATTTTAAGTTTTCTATGTTGAACCTTTTTAACAATTTTTCTATGTATAATTTTTGAGATAATCCAATTATCCTTTTTGTTTTATCTCTATAAACATAGATTAGGTTACATCTCCTAAGTCTTTCATTGAGAAGATTTTGGATAACTAAATTTTAACCTTATTCATCATCCCAATGTCATTACCCATTAATGGTCTACCATCTACATACAATATAGGGAATGTTATGACATGATCTTTAACCTATTTGTAAATATAGGGTTTATTCAAATTCTTTTTGAAACTAAATGATTTGATTATTTCATTGAATCAGACATTCTAACTTTTGAAACTTACTTCAATCCGTAAATGGATTGATGTAGCTTGCATACTTTTTGTTTTTCGAAAGTATATACAAAACCTATAGGTTGATCCATATGTATGTTTTTCTCAATGAATCTATTAAAGAAGACGATTTTGACATCTATCTGCCAGATTTCAGAATCATGGTATATTACGATAACTAACACTATTTGGATGGATTTAATCATAGTCATAGGTAAAAAAGTTTCCTCTTAATCTAAGCTTTATTTTTTAGTATAACCCTTCACTGCTAGTCATGCCTTATAGGTCTTCATCTGTCCATCTTTATTAATTTTTCTTTTAAAAACCCATTTACAGTTAATAGAAACAATTCCTTTTGGTGGATCAACAAATGTCCAGACTTGATTAGTATGCATGGATTCTACTTGAAAATTCATTACTTTTAGCCAATTGCTTAAATCTATATCTAGTATAGCTTCCTCGTAGCTTCTAAGATCATCATCATGATCTATTTCTCTGACTAAGCTAATCAAAATTCAAAATCTTGCCTATGAAGAAAACCATATCTATTCAGAGGTCTAGATACCATAGAAGATCTTTATGCTAGAACCATAATATCTGATACTGAGGTTCGTTAAGTGGATGATCCAATTTTAGTAATATCAGTTTGAGGCTTTTTGGAATCTTCCTTGAGCTTAATGTTTCTTCCTAAACCACCTTCTTGCAAGAACTATTTCTCGAGAAAGTGTGTATTTCTAATGACCATTATTCTTTGATTAGTTGGGAAGTAAAAATAATATCCTAAAATTTCTTAAAGATATCTTATGAATGACCTTTCTATGATCTAACATTCAATTTATCTGATTTAATTGCTTTGACATTAGCTAGACATCCCCAAATTTTCATATAGTTCAAACTTAGGCTTTTAAAATATCAAAACTTGTATAGTGTTTTCTATACTGATTTTGATGGTACTCGATTCAAGATATGCATAGCAGTCTAGAAAATGTGTCCCTACAAAGACAATGGTAAGTTAGTGAAACTTACCATTGATCATACCATATCTAGTAGAATATGATTTCTTTTTTCAAATACATTATTATGTGGAGGTATGTATGAAGCAGTCATTTGGGAAAAAATTCCATTGTCTTTCAAGAATTCTTGAAATTCTATACTCAAGTATTGTCTTCCACGATATGAATTGTATTTCATCAAATACAAATGCCCATATTGAGAATGATCATTAGTAAAGGTAATGAAGTTGTGAAAACCTTCCTTAGCCATGTGATTAACTGGTCCTAATACATCTGTATGTATTAACTGAAATAGTTCTTTTGCACATTCCCCTATACATTTAAAGAGAAATTTTAACATCATACCTTAGAGACAAGACTCACACATTGGATTGGATTTAGAACCAAATGAACTTAAAAGCCCACTTTCTCTAAGTTGAATTAATCTTCTTTCTCTAATATAATATAATCTATAGTGCCATAGAACCTTAGGGTTTGTATCATTTCGAATTCTTTCAATTCTAATATATACAAATCATTTGTATTTATAGCTTTGCCCACTATAATATTTTTACAAAATATCAAATAGTCATTTCCATTAAACTGAACATTGTAACCAAGCTTACATAATGTGGAAACAAAAATGATATTTCTAGTGGCTTTTGCAAAATACAAAACATTATAAGACCTTAAAATGTGCCTTGATGGCAGTCTAACTTGGCAAGTTCCCATGGCTTCAGCTACAATCTTTGCTCCATTTGCTATCTTTAAAATGATCTTACCTTGTGACAAAATAGAACTATTTTATAGTGCTTGCCAACAAACACAATCAGAGACGTAGCTATTAAATCTATAATCCAGAAATGATTCTCAGAATCCAAACTTAATTTCAATTCAATAACTTGACAATGGATTATACTTGTTTTGTTCTTCTTAAGGTTGTCTAGGTATAAGGGACAATTCCTCTTCCAGTGTCCATTTCATTGATAATGGAAACACTTTTCCTTTTCTTTTGCCTTTTTTGGCTTTGTGGCACCTTTCTTAAAATTCCTCTTCTTGGTTCCAATATTTGGGCCTTTCTTTTGTTGCTTTTTGGTTCTCTTATTGGCCCTACTGGTAAAAGCCGCATAGATATCCATATGTGTAGAATCTTCCTTACCTTGCTTATAAAAATCTTGGAGCTCATTAAGCAACTTAGAGAGTGTCTGATCTATCTAATTTAGATTGTAATTAGTTATAAATGGTTTATAACTTGGGGGGAGGCACTATAGAATCAAGTTCACTTTGATGTAGTCTGGTAGGCCCATGTCCCAAATGTCTAACTACCTTAATGCATTGATTATCTTTATGACATGTTCATTTGGGGGCATGTTTTCTCTTAATCTCATGTTAAAGAGTGAGACGCAAAACTTGTGCTTGACTACTCTTAAGTTCTTGCAGTACAACTCTTGTAAAGCAACGAGGATATCACACAACAACAAATATTAAATTTACAGACAAAATATTTAGAGACAATTTTAATTTTGTCTAAAAATGTTACTTTTAGAGACGAAATTTTAATTTCGTTCCCAAATGATTATTTTAGGAGACGAAATTAAAATTTCGTCTCTAATAAGTTAAGATTTATTTTTAAGAACATTTTCAATATCGTCCCAAAATTATAATTTTAAGGACAAATTAATGTTGTCCTAGAATGATAATTTTAGGGGATGAAATCTTAATTTCGTCTTTAAAAATGTAGGATTTATTCTTAGGGATAATTTTAATTTCGTCCTAGAATGTCATTTTTAGGGGTGATTTTATTTTTTTCCTAGAATGATAATTTTAAGGGACGAAATTAAAAATTTGTCTCAAAAAACATAGGATTTATTTTTATGAACGATTTTAATTTTATCCTAAAATGTTACTTTTAAGGACAAAATCTTAATTTTATTTCCAAAAATGTAATTTATGTTTTTGTGATGGTGGAGATCATGTGTGTTGGTTTTTTATGCTTTAATATTCTTAATTTATGTGTGATTGATGAAAACAGTTAAATTATATTATTCCATTGTCAAGTTCTATCTGTTTGATTGTTGAGAAATTGAGAAAATGTAGGAATAAAGTAACATTTGATATTTTAATTCTAAAAATAGTCTTTTGATTCTAGTGTCAAGTTTTATTTTTCTAGTGCATAAACAAGTATTCAACAATTATCTTATGATTTATTTAATAGTTGAGTTACTTGTTGTGAAATATATTGATAAATTGTTGTTTCTATAATTGGTTCAACAAAGCCAACATGACCCAAGGTAGTTGAGAAGCTCATATGATGTAAGTACTATGAACTACTTATGTGATGGCTAAATCATGACAAAATATGCTTACTAATTAAGTAAATAATGTAATGGATACACACTTTAAACTTTCTTGTTTTTGCTTTAGGTTTGTAACATCCGAATTCAGGTGTGTCAGTAAACTCCACTTCTAAAATTACCCCTAGAGTTGATTTTATAACTTGTTGTGTAAAGAAATTGCAAAAGAATTATAGAAAACTGCTAAATGAGCAATATTTTTCAAAGGGGGTAAAATGGTCATTTTATAAAGATTCAAGGGACAAAGTGGGAATTAAAATTGAAGGGCACACTTGAAATTATATGGTGGTGCTAAGGGTTTTTGGTAATTGACTAAGGATAAAATAGTAATTTATGGAAAAGGTTAAGGGCAAAATGGTCCAAAAGGCTTATAAATTATATAATCTATTCATTCTCTTCAACAATTGCCGAGAGCTCCATTATTTTTTAGCTAAAACTTCCCTTAACCAAAATTCGTCCAAAAACCTAGCAAAACCACCTAATTTCCAGAGGCCCCAGTTATAAAAAGTATAGATCTGTCAATTCTGGTCAGTTCTAAGGTAAGAAATTTAATTTTTAAGATATGTGAAATTTGGTAGTTTGATGGATGATCATATTTTTGGTTGATTAAGGTTGCCAGAAAGAAGAAAAGAAGGTGAATAAGTTTAAATCATCTATATAGCCAATAAAAGGTAAGAATTTCATACTTTACATACTTGAAGTAAATTTGAGTTAGGTTATTTAAATAACCTTTACTTATATCAGTATGTAAGGTATTAGAATTAAGGTGATTTATGCTTAAAAGGATAAAGAAATTCATTATGATTCAGGATGTAATTTTTGGCCATAAGGGTAAAAAGGTAATTTTGGCCATAAAGGCAAAAATGTCATTTTATGCGATATAGGTTAATGTTGTTTAATTATGTGCATGTTATGTGAAATAACCCTTATATTAAGCCTATATTGTATAATTGAAATTAATTTGAGGCATGATATATATATATATATATATAAATGCATGAGAAAATAACATGATGTTTGAGAAGGAATGAAAAGAATAAGGGAAAATAACAAATGCGCATATTTCATAATATGGATATATATGCATACATGAGGAATCATAACATATGCATGATTTAGAAAAAAATAAAGAAAGAGGAAAAATATTTTCTAAGTCATGCATGCTTTCATAATGACTCATATGATACAGAAAAGCAGAAAACATACTTAAAATCCTTACACGCCAGCTGTACTGTGTGGACAGCAAATAAAATAATCGGTTGTACTGTGTGGACAACCAGCTGTACTGTGTGGACAGCAAAAGGAAAATATCAGCTGTACTGTGTGGACAGCAAAGAAAAAATATTAGCTGTACTGTGTGGACAGCAAAGAAAAATATTAGCTGTACTGTGTGGACAGCAAAGAAAAAAAAAATGCGTGTAAGAGAGAATTATACTTTGTATGGTGACTGCAAGTACTATCATATGTAGTCTAGATCGATCAATGAGAAAGAGAGAGAAACAAATTAGTAAATGTTTTATGAAAGTCATTTGCATTAGAATTATGCATACAAGCCTGTGTGGCTGATAAAGAGTTAAGAAAGATGTACGAACAGAAAATAGAAATGTCATGACACTCATACATGCATAAATCATAATGAGTGATTCATATCTGTATAATAAGGAAATGAATGAATGTGTGAAAGAAAAGAATTATGATATGTGTTAAATGCGTGTTCTGTGTCAATTATTTTGTTGTAAATAGTTCAGACACGCTGAGTATGGAAAAAATTATAAAAGATTAATACTGGTATGAAATACTTTAAGTGTTTAGTATGATTTTCTTACTGAGCCATAGTCGCTCACTCCGTTTAATTTAATATTTTACAGGTAAAGAAATGCAGCAAAGGTTCCCGGGGAGCACTAATGAGACATGAGGCTAAGGCAGGAAGGCACCATAATTTTGTTGACTTAAATGTTATGATGTATATGTAATATATATATATATATATATGACTAGTTTGAAAAATTAGTTATAAAGTTTCTGTGGGTGATAATTTTTTTTTATGATAGTTATTATTATGTACTTATTTTATTTATTATGATTATGTGATGAAAATTCAGTCGATTGGTAGGACTGGTTTGTGTGAATTATAAATTGGGAGTGTTACAGGGCATAATGAAAAAGAGAAAAATATTCCCCGGGCCCTCTAAAATAGGGGAACTCATGCCGTTTTTCTGTAACACACCCAATGGTTAGGAGAGGTTACATTTTTGGTATCAGAGCGTGATTTTGGGCACTTAAAGAAAGATATAATATAATGTGTGGTAATATAATACAATATATATATGGTTTTGCATTCTAATATTACACAGGTGCCCCTCATGTCTCATAGATCAGCTCCCGAGAATCGACTATAGTAAGTTATTTTCTTTACCTGTATTCAAATAATAGAATATTATGTAATTACACTTATGCAGTTATTAGATGATGAGTATCACAAGACGAGGACGAGGACGAGGACGGGATCGTGGAAGGGGTATTCAGAGAGAGACGGGAGAACCGTCTAACCCTACCCCGTCAGTTGGTTCAGGATTTGGGCTAGCAGAAATAAGAGATATACTCCGTCAGGTGTTGACTGAGAGTCAAGATAGACCCACACCTGAAAATATAGCCAGAGATGCTATCCGAGATGAGATTAGAAGTGAGATTCGTGAGGAAGTCATAGAAGAAATCAGAAATGAAATGAGGAATGAAGGGAGAGGAGAAATTAGAGCTCAAAGGCGACTTGAGCCCATTTATTCCTTACCTAATCAACATACCCCTCCTGAATTTAAAGGTACTAAAGATCCTTTAGTGGCTGGTGAATGGATCAAGCAAGTGGAAAGTACTATAGATTTATTTTCTATGACTGATAGAGAAAAAGTTTGGTATGCCAGTTTCTTGATGAGGGGAGAGGCCCGCGTATGGTGGGACCTAGTTAAAGAAACTAGAAATGTAGATCTGATGACCTGGAAAGACTTTAGAAGGGTATTTGAGGCCCAATACAGAACAGCTGATGTGGTAGCAGTCAAAGTTCAAGAGTTCATTTTTTTACAGCAGGGAGAGGGTTCAGTAAAGGATTACTCTACCCGTTTTGATGTCTTAGCCAGTTTTGCTCCAGGTATGGTGAGTACTCCTAGTCTCCGGTTGGACAGATTTCTTCAAGGCCTTAGACCGGAGATAGCCTTGCATGTGTTAGCTGGACCATAACCTCCTCAAACTTATGAAGAGGCATTGGAGAGAGCATTGAGGTTGGAGGTATATGTCAATAAGCTACCCAGGAATGCACCTTCTATGTCAACACCTCCATCATTGACAGTACCCTAAACAGTGATGCCAAGTCAGTCAGCTTTACCTGCTTCATTGACTATTTCTGCACCAGTTACAACATCAGGGGGTAGTTCAATTGGCTCCAGTTTCAGAAACCATAGGGGAAAAAGAAAATTTCAGTCAAAAGCAAATAGAAAAGGCTGGAAGAGTGATAAGAAGCCTAGAAAAGAAAATATTCCCCAATGTCAGATTTATGGGAGACGTCATAGTGGGGAATGTTGGTACCAGCAGAAACAGGTGATTTGTTATAGATGCCGACAACCAGGGCATATAGCAAAGGATTGCCCAAGTACCGAAGTGCTAGTTCAGATACAGCCACAACAAAGCCTAATTCCACCAGTGCAACCAGGGAGAGGTACTAATGCACGGGTTTATACAGCTACCCATAGTCAGGCGGAGGCTAGTCCATCTGCAGTTACTGGTCAGCTCTTTTTCCACTCTGTTTCTTTATATGCATTGATTGATTCAGGAGCTACACACTCCTTTATTGCACCAGGGGTTATTGAAAGGGTAGGTTTAGTGCCTGTAAGAACTACCCATTCTATTAGAATTGAGATGCCAGATGGGGGGAGTGTGATTACAGATAAAATGCTAAAAGACCAAAGGGTAGTGATACATGGGAGAGAGTTAAAGGTGGACTTGATTGTCTTTGATATGCCTGATTTTGATGTTATCCTGGGCATGGATTTCTTAGAAAGATATGGAGTTGAGATTGACTGTAGAAAGAAAAAGGCTCGATTCCAACTTGACAATGGGGATTACTTTAATTTCGGAGAGGGCCATCAGCCTAGTATGATGATCAGTAATGTAAAAGCACAAAAATTATTGAAAAAGGGGTGTACGGGATATTTAGCTCATGTGTTGCATGAGCATGATGTTCAAAGATTGGGTGTTCAGGATGTCCCAATAGTACAAGATTTCTCAGATGTCTTTCCTGATGAGCTACCAGGTTTACCTCCAGAGAGAGAGTTAGAGTTTAGTATCGAGTTAGAACCTGGCTCAGCCCCAATTTCAAAAGCCCCTTACCGAATGGCTCCAGCTGAATTACAAGAATTAAAGAAACAGTTGCAAGAACTTTTAGATAAGGGTTTTATTAGACCTAGCCATTCTCCTTGGGGAGCACCCATACTATTTATCAAAAAGAAAGATGGGTCGCTTCGTATGTGCATTGATTACAGGGAGTTGAATAAACTGACGGTGAAGAATAAATACCCGTTGCCTCGAATTGATGATTTATTTGATCAATTGAAAGGAGCTTCTGTGTTCTCCAAAATTGATTTGAGATCGGGTTATCACTAGGTGAGGATTGCAGAGCAAGATATTCCAAAGACAGCTTTTCGGACTCGCTACGGGCACTACGAGTTTGTGGTGATGCCCTTTGGATTGACTAATGCTCCAGCAATCTTTATAGATTTAATGAATCGAGTATTTCATGATTGCCTTGACAAATTCCTGGTGGTATTTATTGATGATATCTTGATATATTCTAAATCAGAAGAAGAACATGTCGAACATTTGAGATTTGTGCTACAAAGATTGAGAGAAAAGAAATTGTTTGCCAAATTCTCTAAGTGTGAATTCTGGTTGGATCGAGTAGTATTTTTGGGACATGTGGTTACTAAAGAAGGTATAACTGTGGACCCCAGTAAAGTAGAAACAATACTGGAATGGGTGAGGCCGAAGACTGTGAAAGAGATCAGAAGCTTTTTAGGGCTAGCCGGCTATTACAGAAGATTTGTTCAAGGTTTTGCCCGGTTGGCCAAGCCACTTACAGCTCTTACCAGGCAAGGAACTCATTTTCTATGGACTGATGCTTGTGAAAAGAGTTTCCAAGAACTAAAAAGACGGTTGACTACAGCTCCTATTTTAGTATTGCCAGAGGAAGGTGTAGATTATGATATTTATTGTGATGCCTCGCATAATGGCTTGGGAGCCGTGCTGATGCAAAGGGGTAAGGTGATAGCGTATGCCTCTCGGCAGTTAAAAGATTATGAAACATGCTACCCTACCCATGATTTAGAGTTAGCAGCAGTGGTTTTTGCTTTAAAAATTTGGAGGCATTATTTATATGGAGTTAAATGTAATATCTACACCGACCATAAAAGTCTAAAATATTTCTTCACTCAGAAAGACTTGAATATGAGACAAAGAAGATGGTTGGAGCTAGTCAAAGATTATGAATGTGATATTAAATATCAGCCAGGTAAAGCAAATGTGGTAGCCGATGCCTTGAGTAGAAAGATTGACATAACTCACCTTACCATTCAGATAGAGTTACAGAAAGAGTTTCAGAGGGAACGGATTGAGGTGATAAGAAGTCAAGTGGCCAGATTGGAAATTCAACCTAATCTCTTCAATGAAATAAAAGAGAAGCAAGTAGAAGATTTATGGTGCCAGAAAATAAGTCAACAAATATGCGAAGGGAAAACAACTGAGTTTCAAATGATAGATGGAGTGCTCAAGTTCAGAAACAGGGTATGTATTCCCCAAGATCTGGAATTGAGAAAGAAAATCCTAAGTGAAGCACATGATACACTTTACACTGCTCATCCTGGGGGAGTAAAGATGTATCAGGATTTAAAGAAAACTTATTGGTGGATAGGTATGAAGAAAGATATTGGTGACTATGTAGCTAAATGCTTGGTATGTCAACAGGTCAAGGCCGAGCATCAGAGACCTTCAGGTTTGCTTCACCCACTTAGTATTCCTGAATGGAAATGGGAAGATATTTCAATGGATTTCATCATTGGCCTACCTCGAGTACAAAAAGGTTATAATGCATTATGGGTGATTGTAGATAGATTGACTAAATCGGCCCATTTTATTCCAGTGAAAGATAGTTTTACTTCAGATCAATTGGCCCAAATTTATATACGGGAGATTGTGAGATTACATGGCGTACCCAAAACTATTGTGTCAGATAGAGACCCCAAATTTGTTTCAGCTTTTTGGGGTAGTTTACAAAGAGCATTGGGTACGAGGTTGTCATTTAGCACAGCATATCATCCTCAAACAGATGGCCAAACAGAGAGGGTGAATCAAATACTAGAGGATATGTTGAGGGCCTGTTGTTTAGATTATAAAATGACCTGGCATGAAATGATCCATTAATCGAATTTGCATATAATAATAGTTACCAGTCCACCATTAAAATGGCCCCATATGAGGCTCTTTATGGAAGAAAGTGTAGATCCCCATTACATTGGGATGATATAGGAGAGCGAGATGATTTGAGTCAAGTTCTTGGGCCTGAGTTAACCCAAAGAATGGTGGAAGATATAAAGATTATCAAGACTAGATTGAAGCAAGCTCAGGATAGACAAAAGAGCTACGCGGATTTGAAAAGGAAAGAAGTAGAGTTCCAACCGGGTGATAAAGTTTTTGTGAAAGTAGCCCCTTACAAGCACGTGATGAGATTTGGAAGAAAAGGGAAACTTGCTCCAAGATTTATTGGCCCATTTGAAATTTTAGAAAAAGTGGGCAAGGTGGCTTATAGACTTGCACTTCCACCTAGTATGGATCGAGTTCATAATGTATTTCATATTTCTTTATTGAGAAAGTACATTAGCGATTCTGCACATGTCTTGAAATCAGATGATGTGGAATTAAAAGAAGATTTAGCTTATGAGGAGCAACCGGTGCAGATACTAGACAGAAAAATAAAAGAGCTCCGAAATAAGACAATTCCATTAGTGAAAGTATTATGGAAGAATCATAAGGTGGAAGAAGCCACATGGGAGGTTGAGCAACAAATGAGAGAGAGATTTCCCAACTTATTTGTTTAAATTTCGAGGATGAAATTCTTTTAAGGGGGGAAGAAATGTAACATCCGAATTCAGGTGTGTCAGTAAACTCCACTTCTAAAATTACCCCTAGAGTTGATTTTATAACTTGTTGTGTAAAGAAATTGCAAAAGAATTATAGAAAACTGCTAAATGAGCAATATTTTTCAAAGGGGGTAAAATGGTCATTTTATAAAGATTCAAGGGACAAAGTGGGAATTAAAATTGAAGGGCACACTTGAAATTATATGGTGGTGCTAAGGGTTTTTGGTAATTGACTAAGGATAAAATAGTAATTTATGGAAAAGGTTAAGGGCAAAATGGTCCAAAAGGCTTATAAATTATATAATCTATTCATTCTCTTCAACAATTGCCGAGAGCTCCATTATTTTTTAGCTAAAACTTCCCTTAACCAAAATTCGTCCAAAAACCTAGCGAAACCACCTAATTTCCAGAGGCCCCAGTTATAAAAAGTATAGATCTGTCAATTCTGGTCAGTTCTAAGGTAAGAAATTTAATTTTTAAGATATGTGAAATTTGGTAGTTTGATGGATGATCATATTTTGGTTGATTAAGGTTGCCAGAAAGAAGAAAAGAAGGTGAATAAGTTTAAATCATCTATATAGCCAATAAAAGGTAAGAATTTCATACTTTACATACTTGAAGTAAATTTGAGTTAGGTTATTTAAATAACCTTTACTTATATCAGTATGTAAGGTATTAGAATTAAGGTGATTTATGCTTAAAAGGATAAAGAAATTCATTATGATTCAGGATGTAATTTTTGGCCATAAGGGTAAAAAGGTAATTTTGGCCATAAAGGCAAAAATGTCATTTTATGCGATATAGGTTAATGTTGTTTAATTATGTGCATGTTATGTGAAATAACCCTTATATTAAGCCTATATTGTATAATTGAAATTAATTTGAGGCATGATATATATATATATATGTATATATATATATATATAAATGCATGAGAAAATAACATGATGTTTGAGAAGGAATGAAAAGAATAAGGGAAAATAACAAATGCGCATATTTCATAATATGGATATATATGCATACATGAGGAATCATAACATATGCATGATTTAGAAAAAAATAAAGAAAGAGGAAAAATATTTTCTAAGTCATGCATGCTTTCATAATGACTCATATGATACAGAAAAGCAGAAAACATACTTAAAATCCTTACATGCCAGCTGTACTGTGTGGACAGCAAATAAAATAATCGGTTGTACTGTGTAGACAACCAGCTGTACTGTGTGGACAGCAAAAGGAAAATATCAGCTGTACTGTGTGGACAGCAAAGAAAAAATATTAGCTGTACTGTGTGGACAGCAAAGAAAAATATTAGCTGTACTGTGTGGACAGCAAAGAAAAAAAAATGCGTGTAAAAGAGAATTATACTTTGTATGGTGACTGCAAGTACTATCATATGTAGTCTAGATCGATCAATGAGAAAGAGAGAGAAACAAATTAGTAAATGTTTTATGAAAGTCATTTGCATTAGAATTATGCATACAAGCCTGTGTGGCTGATAAAGAGTTAAGAAAGATGTACGAACAGAAAATAGAAATGTCATGACACTCATACATGCATAAATCATAATGAGTGATTCATATCTGTATAATAAGGAAATGAATGAATGTGTGAAAGAAAAGAATTATGATATGTGTTAAATGCGTGTTCTATGTCAATTATTTTGTTGTAAATAGTTCAGACACGCTGAGTATGGAAAAAATTATAAAAGATTAATACTGGTATGAAATACTTTAAGTGTTTAGTATGATTTTCTTACTGAGCCATAGTCGCTCACTCCGTTTAATTTAATATTTTACAGGTAAAGAAATGCAGCAAAGGTTCCCGGGGAGCACTAATGAGACATGAGGCTAAGGCAGGAAGGCACCATAATTTTGTTGACTTAAATGTTATGATGTATATGTAATATATATATATATATATGACTGGTTTGAAAAATTAGTTATAAAGTTTCTGTGGGTGATAATTTTTTTTTATGATAGTTATTATTATGTACTTATTTTATTTATTATGATTATGTGATGAAAATTCAGTCGATTGGTAGGACTGATTTGTGTGAATTATAAATTGGGAGTGTTACAGGGCATAATGAAAAAGAGAAAAATATTCCCCGGGCCCTCTAAAATAGGGGAACTCATGCCGTTTTTCTGTAACACACCCAATGGTTAGGAGAGGTTACAAGGTTGTAGATTGGTATTGATGTAGAAGAGAAGAGCACTATTTTAGCTTTTGCAAAACATTTATAGATTAATATTTGTAGATTGGTATTGATGTAGATTGGTAGTTGTACCTATTTTCATATTCAAATCATGATAAAAGTGACATATTTTGACATCCAATTAACGAAGAAAGCATAGTTTTTTTCTTACTAATAGGTGTCACTTATGTCTTTTTTTTTTATGAGTTAGTTATAATTAGATGTTTTAATGATTACATTTATAGATTTACAATATATTGTTAGTATTGAGTTTTTAATTGATTTGTAATAGTAACAATTAGATATAATTAATAATTTTTATTTAATTGAAAAAAATGTTTTATATGAATTGTTGGATTTTGAGGATTAATATAATTATTAATTTTAATTTATGATCGAAATTCTCGCATTAAATTCATTACATTAATCAAAACAAAAATTTTTGTCCTAGATTCTCAATATGATCTGGGACTAAATTTTTTATTTTTGATTCATAGTACAATTAAGGACATAAAAAATTTCCTTCAATTCACTACTTAATTAAGGACAAAAAAATTTGTCCCTAATTTATTATATAATTAAGGACAAAAAAAATTATCCTCAATTTGTTACACAAGTAAGGATAAAAATTTTTATCTCTAATTCATATACAATTAAGGATGAAAAATTTTGTTTTTAATTCATTACACTTTCAAGGATGAAAAATGATGTCCTTGATTCATTACACATTCAAGGACAAAAAAATTGTCCCTAATTCAATGTACAATCAAGGATGAAAAAATTTGTCTCTAATTCATTATATATTCAAAGATAAAAAAAATTATGTCTAATTCATTGTACAATCAAGAATGAAAAATTTTGTCCTTAAATGTGATTTTTTGGGATGAAATAGAGTTATTTGGGACAAAATCTATTTTATTTATGGACAAAATATTTTGCCCCAAAATGTGTATCCTTTTATGATAAAATATTATTTCGTCCACAATAACTAATTATTAAGGACGATCTCATTTTTTGTAAGCATTACAAATTGCTAACGCACCTTTTTTGATGATTTGATCTTTTGTCCCAAATGACTTTTTAAGATGAAATTTTGATTTTTTAGGACAAGAATTTTTGTCTTTAAATTGAATATTTGTTGTAGTGTCATAAGCCCCTAAAATATTTTCTTGCTTGGTTTAGAGCTCCTTATTCATTGAGGCTCGCCTGTAGCCTTGAGTTTTCCTATTACCCTTAACCCATGCCTTGAATGTCTTTCATTCCTTATCAGAGGCATTTGAAGCTATATCAATATGAAGCAATGCTTCTAAGACATAACCAATTTTTTTGAAGTCTAATACTATTCGAAGATCTCTTAACCAATCCTTGAAATTGGGTCCAATCAAAATATTATCATCCAAGATCCTTAGGAGTATGTTGTTGGCCATTTTTTGAATATGTTACAATTAAACGAAAATACTACAAAGAGAAATAGTTTCATTAGTGAATCGGATATGTGAATTTAAACCTTTCTTAATTGCATAATCGTATTAGCTCCCACTATTTTATTCGAATCCTATGCTTTCTTTGGACAGGATCCGAAATTTCTGTTAGATTAAATTTCTAGTGGGGAATTAAATTCTTATTAAAAGTAATTAACTTCACATAATAAAAATCTTTGTTAATTAAATTAAAAAAGTAGGAAACCTTTTCCATTTATATCCCTATATAAGACTCGATTCATTTTCCATACCCTTCACTTCAGCTACTTCATATAATAGAAATCTTGGTACCTTGGCTAGTTAAATCTGAAATTTATGTTAGATTAAATTTATAGTAGATAATCAAGTTCTTATTAAAAGTAATTAATCTCATGTAATAAAAATCTTTGTTAATTAAATCTAATAAGTAGGAAACCTTTTCTATTTATATTCTTATATAAGACTCAATTCATTTTCCATGCCCTTTACTTCAGATACCTCATATAATAGAAATTTTGGTACCCTGACTAGTTAAATCTGAACTATCATGCTTTTAGAATTGACATTCTCATTATGTCCTCACATAATAGAATTCTTGGGTATGATGTAAATAACCATCCAAGAAAAAAATAAATTTAATTTCATGATATAAATTTTATATCCCTCACATAATAGAAGTTCTAAGATATTAGAATTTATGTTATAGAATTTTAATTATCTCATTATGGGAGACATAAATTTAATAATTTTAATTAGAGAAATTTTAGGTTTAACTTATTAATTAATCTAATTAATATTTGCATGGCATACATAATTCGCATATATGCATAATATAAAACATGGTGGGATGATCATGGGGTTTTCAAAATTACAACCAAAGGCAAACTATCTACCTATGTCTTAGTCTTCATTTGGATTGTCATTCAAATCCCCTTCAAGTCCTCATCCATCTGCTCTGATTACATTTGAAACTTAAGCATGTAGGTCCGATAAAATTAAATTAATGAGATGAGGTTATTTAAAACAAACCTCTTAATAAAAAAATATTACAAACCGTGATCATCTCTAAATAATTAGTCTATCCAACTAAAACTAATATTTAACATAAAATATTAGCTCATTCACATTTAATTAAATATTAATCTATAAAATTTTATGTAATCAAAATAATAATTAACATGTAATAATTCAATTACAAATGAAATGATGTTTAGTATTTATTTTAGATAACTTTTATCTAATAATAGGTCATGATGTCATGCATACTTATATAATTTAACATTATTAATTTTCAAATTGTCATCAAATGATTATATTAACTATCACAATCAATCAACATTAGGTGTTAGTTGGTATATATGTAATATAAAAATATTATATTTATCATCATATCAATTTATGTAAATCATCACACTTAATCACCATTAAGATCTAGTTGATATTTGTGCATAACATCATCATTTAATCAACATTAAATCTAGAAAAAGGGCACATGAATCATTTCACATTTTAACACCAAATCATCATTGGTGCAAGTTGACATACATGCAAAAATTCATCATTTAATCAAATTAAATCAAATAAAGCAATGAACTTTCATAACCTATTCATACAAATTATGCCTATTCTTTCACCATGCTCCATAATCATATAAACTAGATGTAGTTACACTTAATCATATATATTATAATTTTCATCTAAATGTTTTAATCACCATTAAAACATCATTTAGCATGTCCAAATTAAAGCTCTAAAACTCCAAAATTTTTGTTATGCACCATTCAAGATATGTATATGCTCACAAGCTAATACATCATTATGTATACTTGCTTTCAATGCATATACCAAGTTTGCATGCCTCTAAAATATGTATCTTATATACAAAATAAATTCAAAACAGAAAGCATATCATAATAGACTATGAAAATTGACACATGCAACAAATATAAGCTTCAAATTCTTTTAATTCTAAAGTCAAACCATATATCAAGTTATTCATGCATGGATCTAAATCACATCCTTTATCTTCCAAGCACAAAATAAACTCAAAATCAGATTTTATATCACCATATATAGGGCTGTCATGACATGGAATAATATTCCATGAAACAAAATTCATTTATAAACCCAAAATAAACATGCATGCCAAAAACAAGCACACTTACATGCATCTATGAATATTTCACCATATACATGCCTTACCATACATGTTCTTCATCTTAAAATCATTAGAACATGAAAGGAACAAAAAAAATCTAGCCAAGAAGGTCCAGCCATGAGCTTCAAGAAGAGTTGAAGCTTGGAAAAAAATGATTTTAAGGTAAAAGAAGAACATGCATGAATATATATGACACATTAACATACTTTTGTGTATTTAAAACATGTTTTTGGCTTTAAAAAGGACATGCAAGAAGCTGTTCTAGCTTTGATACAATTTTGAAAGATAAAATAGATAAAGATGAAGATACAAACAAGCATCATACATGGTAAAAGAGAAGGAATTAAGACATGCAAGCTTAAAAGAAGAAAGATGGAAAAATTACCTACTCCTTTGCCTCCTATGGAAAATAAGAAGATGGAAGAGCTCCTGAAGTGCAAAAGCCTCCAAAGCAACCTTTGGCCAAAAGAAAAGAGATAGAGAGAGGAGAGAACTTTCTCTTTTAAGCGAGAGAAAGTGTTTTGTAAAATGAATTAAGGTTAGTTCAAATGAACTAAAATCCACCCTTTTATAATGGTAGGAAAAAATTTAATTGTTTAATTCTCTTTTTGCCCAATAAATTCTCAATTTGTGAACTTGCCATGCATGTATATCTATTATATACTTTAGGCATCCTAGTATCATCTCACCAAGATTTTAACCTTTAAAATGTTATCTTTGCCCCCCCCCCCCCCACCTTATATAACATTTATATGTATATTATTACCCTTCAGAAGGTGCTAGACAACCTCAAATAGTCAATCCTCACTCTTGAAAGCTTGGTTTATTGGTGTATCCTTTTAGGTTCAGCGTGGCATAACCATGAGTCTTCTTTCAAATGATTGGAAGGCATTTGAAAATCCAACGACTATGGTAAATATCTAACAATGTGCCATAGCCCCTAAAGCACAATGAATAAATACTACATCACAACTAATATCCCTAATCATTCATTTCATGTAGGCAAAATCTTTCATTGTCAAATCTAGATCGATTTCAAACTAACGGATTGTCAAAGTCCTAATTTCAATTCTATATGTTGATTCAAATATTCAAAACTTTTCATTACAAACATCCTTCAAAACTCAAATTTGGGTCGAATCAACGGATATTTAGAATCCAGTATTTTTAAGTTAATAGATCCTATCTTGAGCATCATTATTCTCCATGTACAAATAACATATGACCAATATGGTTTGTCTTATGGGATGTGATTAATCTGATATACATGCACCATATGAATCATATGTATTTTTATCAGATTTGACCATGATGTCTCTAGTCAAAGGATTACTCTTATATTAGTATAATTTTACGATAAGCTATAACAAGCATAATCCTAATAGACTTAAGCATAACGATTGATGAAAAGGTTTCATCATAGTCAATTTTATACTTATGGGTGAAACCTTTGACAATCAGTCGTGCTTTATAGGTATGCATGTTACCTTTCATGTCAGTTTTCCTTTTGAAAACCCATGACGCCCCTACTGGTTTTAACCATTTAGCTGCATCCATCAAAGTCCATACTTGGTTTTGGTATATGGAGTCTATTTCATATTTTATCCCATCCAATCATTTGTGAGAATCTAAACTTGAAATAGCCTCATCATAGGTCTTAGGTTGGTCATCGTATTTGACAAGTAAATCATCGTATTAAGTCAGGAGAAAACCAAATCTCTCAAGGTCGTGACGTACTCGTGTAGACCTACGTAACTTTTGTGTGTACTGAGGTTTTTCCACTTAAGGTAAAAGATCTTTCTCATCATGATCAACCATCTATAATGACATATCATCTTGTCTAATATATATGGTATCTTGTGGTATAAGAACTTCATCGAGTTTTACCCTTCTCTCATTGGTTCTCTTGAGAATAAATTCCTTCTCAAGGAATAGTCGGTGAGAGGAACAAAGACTTTTTGCTCTATCAATTTGTAGAAGCAATATCCTTTAGTAACCTTCAAATACCCTACAAAAATACATTTTTCATACTTAACGTTCATCTTGTTTGATGTCAATTTCTTGACATAAGCTTCATAACCCTGAATTCTCAAGTAATCTAGATTAAGCTTTTGCCCAGTCAACAACTCGTATGGAGTTTTATCCATAGATTTAGATAGGACATGATTTAGTGTATAAGCAGTAGTTTCTAGGGCATTGTTAGGGTAGATGCCCCAGAGCCAATTGATTCGACATTTGTAATTATAATTTATCTCATTAATTAATTAAAGAATTTATAATTATTCAATTCATATGCTTGTCTATTATATGATTGTATAAATAAAATGACCTTAAAATGGTAGAATTGTGAAAAAAGGATCAGACAATTAATCGTGAGAATCTTATACACAGATTAGATGACCATTCTAGAAATGTTAATAATCCTAACATTATAATGACCAAGGTCACATGTGATGGTGATAAGATTATCATAGTGTTGAGTGACTCCACTAAAAGGTGGCAATAGTTCTTTTGTGTCAAAATTGTTTACTAATAGCTTGGTGCAACACATGGATGCACATTCTAGATGTGTTCATCAGACTGACCCTACCAAGGGTTATCCATATGGATGGTTATTTCAGTGTCTATGGAACAAATCTTCTAAACACCATAGGTGCATATGATCTTTTGACTTTAGGTCATTAGATCGTCTCGTGTAAGAATCAATATAGTTTGACACTATCTAACATATCGTTGTAATAGGGGTATCATAAAGGTAGTGAATGGCCATATCGTGAGATACATGAAAGCTATAATTGATTGATAAAAGATTAATCACTCTTAAGCATAGGAAAAAATATCTCATATGCAAATGCTGAAAGATATTCATGACTGCTTGAATTTGTGGCCATAGTGGAATGAGGTTATTGCTTAATCCATGTAAGTTATTAATGTGTACCAACTCATATCAATGAACTACTGGGATAAACACACTTTTATATCTCAACCACGAGAGATATCGATTAACAAAAAGATTGAATTGCATGTAACTGTAATGTTGTAAAAACTTATAGAGATGTTCACTGACACTCCATCGTTTGGGTGGCTATAATGCTTTACTAG
This sequence comes from Mangifera indica, assembly GCF_011075055.1. Taxonomy (NCBI): domain Eukaryota; kingdom Viridiplantae; phylum Streptophyta; class Magnoliopsida; order Sapindales; family Anacardiaceae; genus Mangifera; species Mangifera indica. The sequence goes on along the minus strand of NC_058137.1, from coordinate 12,904,364 downwards.
AGGTCAATCTTGGACTGTGTCTAAATTAAACACAAATTTAGACATTACCGGTTTGATAGAGAGCTTATGGGTTACACATATTAAGGGGTTGATACGAACTAAGAGGTAAGGATTGTTTGACAACAATCCTGAGATCATGGAAAAAGAGAAACATATAGATGTGTTTTGACTAGAATCATTTGGTATGCATGATGCCACATGGCATCATTCAAATGCACTGCATGGTTTCAGTTAGACCCACTTGAGAGTTCAATGGAGCAAGACCAAATAATAGATACAAGCCAATTGGTTGAGTTAACTCATGGGTAAGGTATTTTAATTAAACGAGGATTCTTCGAAATCCTTGTTTGATAGAAAGTTTAGGTTGAGTTGGAATTCTAATTTAATTAGCATTCTTATGCATTAAAACTTTCAATAAATTAAGAGTCTTAATTTAATAAAGACTCTTGGACACCTTATCACCTAAGTAGTTAGAGTCCTAACTAACATAAGATTCTTGCACACCTTATAAATAAAGGTGTTTAGTTTGAGTAAAAGTTTTTTTTTTACAATAGGCCAAGGGACTATTTCCCACCCAAACTATGCTGAAATGTCAAAGTTCCCCCCATTAACTATGAAAATATTGTTTACCCACCCATGGCCAGTTAAATTTAACGGAACCCTAACCCCTAAAAATATAATCTCATTTCCCCCCCCTAAAAGTTTAAAAACTAACTTTTCTCCCCTAAGCCAAGTTGAAAAGATCGCATTTCCCCCCCTAGGGTTTAGTTTCCAAACCTCTTCACTTTCTCAAGTGCCATCGCCGACTGTCTCTCCCTCTTGACGGTTTCTCTTCCACCGACGGTGATCTTTAACTCCATCCCAACCCATCTGACGTCAAGAAACGTCATCTGGGAAGAGAAATTGTCTTCCCAGATGACAAAGATGAGATTGATCGATCTTGTCTTCGTCATTTGGGAAGACGATCATCTTCCCAGATAAAGATGACTCGTTTACCCCGAGGATGACGAGTCGTCTTATCTTTGTTTAGGAAGACGATCGTCTTTCCAGACAAAGAAGACGAGTCGATCTTTCTCGTCTTCGTCATCTAGGAAGATGATTTCTCTTCCCAGACAATGTTTCTCAATGCCAGATGGGTTGGGGTGGAGTTGAGGAGGGCCGTCGGTGGAAGAGAAACCATCGGGAAGGAGAGACGATCAGCAATGGCACTGGAAAAAGTGAAAGGGTTTGGAAACTAAACCCTAAGGGGGGAAATGCGATCTTTTCAAACTTGGCTTAGGGGAGAAAAATTAGTTTTTAAACTTTTAGGGGGGAAATGAGGATATATTTTAGTTTATTTTTAATATTATAGAGAAAATAATGATTTTACCCTTACCACCGTTAATTTTAACTACTCATGGGTGGGTGTTTGGTATTATCAAAGATAAAGGGTGGAAACTTGAGATTGCAGCATACCTTGGGTGGGAAATAGTCGTTTGGCCTTTACAATACAACAATCCTAAACACACACATCTTTATGCCTAAAATCACTAAAACAAATATTAAATTTACAGATGATTTTAGTTTCATCTAAGAATGTTACTTTTAAAGACGAAATTTTAATTTGTTTCCAAAATGATTATTTTAGAAGGATGAAATTAAGTTAAGATTTATTTTTAAGGACATTTTCAAAGTCATCCCAAAATTATAATTTGAGGGTAACTTAATAGTTCTCTTAGAATGATAATTTTAGGGGATAGAATCCTAATTTCATCCCTAAAAATGTAGGATTTATTTTTGTGGATGATTTTAATTTTGTTCTAGAATGTTATTTTTAGGGATGATTTTATTAGTGTTCTAGAATGATAATTTTGGGGGATGAAATTAAAATTTTGTCCCCAAAGTCGTAGAATTTATTTTTAGAGACAATTTTAATTTCATCTTAGATTGTTACTTTTAGGGACAAGATCTTAATTTCTTCCCCAAAAATGTAAGATTTATTTTTATCGACATTTTTAATTTTATCTTGGAATGTCATTTTTTGGGACGATTTTATTTTTATCTCAGAACGATAATTTTAGGGGACTTAATTAAAATTTTAACCCCAAAAGCATAGGATTTATTTTTAATGACAATTTTAATTTTGTTCTAAAATATTATTTTTAGAGACAAAATCTTAATTTAGTCCTCAAAAATGCAGAATTTATTTTTAGGAATAATTTTAATTTTGTTTTAAAATGTCTTTTTGAGGGATGATTTTATTTTTGTCCCATAATGACAATTTTAAAGGACGAAATTAAAATTTTGTCCTAAATACATAGAATTTATTTTAAGATAATTTTAATTCTGTTCTAGAATGTTACTTTTAAGGAAAAAAATCCTAATTTCATTCTATAAAAGTAGGATTTATTTTTAGAAAAAAATTTAATTTTGTCTTAGAATGTCATTTTTAGAGAAGATTTTATTTTTGTCCAAGAATAATATTTTGTCCCCAAAAAAGTTGGATTCATTTTTCTGGTCAATTTTAATTTCATCCTAGAATGTTACTTTTCGGGACAAAATCTTAACTTTGTCCCCAAAAAACATTGGATTTATTTTTAAGGACAATTTTAATTTTGTCCTAAAATGTCATTTTTAGACACGATTTTATTTTTGTCGCAAAAAAATATTTTCAAGGGATGACATTAAAATTTTGTCCTAAAAACATATAATTTATTTTTAGAGATAATTTTAATTTTATTCTAGAATGTTACTTTTAGGTACAAAATCTTAATTTTGTCTTTGAAAACGTAGGATTTATTTTTAGGAGCAATTTTAATTTTTTCCCTAACTGAATATTTTATGATCTCATACAAGTAATGAAATAATAATAATAATTAAATATATAAAAATTATTGTACAAATATAATGATAATAATAATAACACTAATGTAACTATCAAAAGCATGACTCTCTTTTTATTTACCTATAATAATAATAAAATATATAAAAAAATTTAAAAATTTAAGCAAAAATTTTATTTTTCTCCAGGGTATACTCTAGAACCTCCCAAAGCTTTCTATTTTTCTTTCAAAAGTTGCATTGTTTTTCGTCACTGTTCCATCTTTGAGATCTTGAGTTGATTCTCCTTTGTCATACACTTGGATTTGGATACGAGGTGAGTTTTGTTTTGTTCTTTTACTTTGTTTTAGTAGATCCTATTATTGAAACTAAAGTGTTTAGAGAAAGTCAGACTTGTTCTTGATAATTTTAGTGATTAATTAAGTTCTAGTTTCGTTGATTTATGTGTTAGTGTATGCCCTAGGAATCATTTGTGTTGTCGGTTTCAGAGTGTTTCATCTTGTAGATATTTCTTAAATAATTTATTAATAAAGAAATAGTTATTTTGTTTATATATATACGTTGTTTTCTTTATTTTGCGAAAATATAAAGTATGTGTATGAGCTGTCCAGATGACTTACTTAATACAAACTAAATCATCAAATTGTTTCCTACATACATGATATAACTTAGACAATTATATCATATAGTAAGCATACTAAATATCTCTGTTGAATGTTATGAGATAATATTAGTGTGGGTGACGATGATAGTCATATCATTAGGGTATTAGTATAGATTAACATTTAGAGAACCATTTTTTGAACATGACCAATAAAGATCGTACTAGTGTACGAAGTAATCATTTGACCTAAGATGTCATAGTCGGATTCGATATGGATATGTATGATTCATATGGTGTATATATAGGAGGTTAACTACATCTCATAAAACAAACCATACTGGCCATGTGTTATTTGTATGTGAAGAAGAATTATAGTCAAGATGAGATCCATTGACTCTAAAAGTATTGGGTTTTGAATATCTGTTGATTTGACTCAGATCCAAGTTTTGAAGCGAACAATAAATATTAGAAATTGAATCTTTGACCAGAGTATAATGTAAGTCATATGAAGGATGTTTATTATGACATGTTCTGAATATTTAAATCGATGATTCATAAAGAATCGAAACTAGGACTTTGACAATCCATGAGTCCAAAATTGAGCTTGATGTATTTTCGGCCACTTTTCTAACTCTAGCTTCTAAGTCTCTATCAAATTTCCATTTGGCTCAAGCTACCATTGAGAATGAAGAATTAGCTCCATGCAAGCCCAAAGATTAATTGCCTTTTCCACCTTGGCCCACCTTTGCTTATGGGTGCAATGTTATTACTTGCATCCAAAACTCTTATGATCTAGTAGGTCTTAAAGACCTAAGAAATCCTCCTTTGAAGCTCAAGTGAAGTTACAACAATTTATCACTCCATTTTGAAGCCCAACAAGGTGCTCAAAGCCCAATTGGAAGAGTTGGACGAAAATAGATGAAAGAAAAGCTTTGGTAGAGACAAAAGTCTACCTTTCATGGAAATAATAGTGACATTTTGTCTTATTGCATTTATTTAGAGTATGACATGACTTATTTTGTGTGGTTTAGAGTGAATTAAAGGCTATCTTATTATTTTTATTAAAAACCTATGTAAACTTATATTTTTGCCGCCACTTACTCTCTATATAAAGTAGCCATGCTTTTTAAAAAAAGGCTTTTTTGCTTTTTGAATGAAAACTTGAGGAAAACTTTGTTGGCTTTTTTTTCTCATTTCCTTTATCCAATCATTCTTGGTTGAAGATTGGTGGTGGAAGACCCCAAGTTTGTTGAAACTTTTCTTTATGCCTTGGTTATTTTTCTTATTACCCTTGAAATCCAAAGTGTGAAGACTTGAGTGTGTGTTGTATGCCTCAGGTATTGTTCATAGTGTGTGATTTTGCTATTTCTAGTTTTTGCCAACAAACTTTAAAGCTAGTTTTGAATGCCTTGTTGATTGAGTTGTGGTTGACATTATATACCGTCAGAAAGCTCTTTGAATGTTTTTTCCAATGATATATAATTTGCATGATTTGGAGGTTATTTGATCAGTTAAAATTAAAGACAAATTGTTATTGTGTCAAATAAATAGTAACTTCCAGAATTGAGTTTGTCTGTTGTTGCTTTTTCTTGATAGATATGCACCATTTGGTATCAGAGCCTAGGGTGTTTGTATGATTTGTTGACTGATTTTTGCCTTTCAAAACTATTGTTTACTATCACTATAAAGTCACTGTTCACAGAACCTTAACTTGCCTAAAACGCAAACCTTCTTTAACCTAAACACTTACCAATACTCCCCCCAACCCTTAAACACTTATAACCATTAGCCTTTACCTACTAGCCATTACCAAAAATGTCCTATAAAAGAACTTCATCCTTATCTTCCTTACCTCCTCATCCTTGGGAGTTTGCCTACATGACACTAAAAGGAAAGGTCAAAGGAGAACTTAAGGCCATTAAGGACTAAATGAATCAAATGATGCAAATGATGAGAGACTTAACCTTCACTTAAAGCAAAACACCCTTATCACAACCCCAAACTTCAACACAAAGCCAAATATCCCTTCCTCTACCTTACATAACCTAACTACATCACCTAAGAAGACATATTAAACCTTTCCTTCCTTCTCCTAGACATACTAGGGAGAAATTAATAATTCATGATGACTCAAGTCAGGAAGAACAAGAGAGGCTACCTATGAGAGAAAAAGATGATGATAAGGGCTTAAAGATTGAAATTCTGTAAAGAGAGCATAAGTCTGGATGATTTTATTGATTGGTTACGTGCTATAGAAAGAGTTTTTAAATATAAGGGTTATTCAGATGAGAACAAATGTAAGCTTGTTATCTTGAAATTCAAGGATTATGCATCCTTGTGGTGGAAAAATCTTAAAAAGCAAAGGGAAAGGGACAGTAAAGAGAGAGTGAGATCTTAGGAGAAACTAAAAAAGCTTATGAAGAGAAGATTCTTCCTGAACAATCATAAACAAGATCTTTACCTCAAGCTGCACACCTTTAAGTAAGGAAGTGATGGAGTAGAGCATTACATAAGGGAGTTTGAGAAGCTATTAATGAGAAGTGAGCTACCAGAAGTGAAAGAGCAAACCATTGCAAGATTCATTGGTGGCTTAAACCATGACATTGCTCATATGGTGGAGTTGCAACCATGTTACACTTTTGAAGATGTTTATAAGTTGGCTATCAAGGTGGAGAAGTAAAAGAAGGCTATGACATCCACGGTTGGCAAGTCATTTACCAAAAAGACTTCATTCTCTAAAAGTCTTTCTTTCAACAAGGGAACCACCTTTTAAAAGGGTTTTTTATCTAACTATAAGGCTATCGAAACCACTTCCAATGAGAAAGGAAAAGAAAATGTGGTAGAACCTAGCAAGAACAAACCAAAGATGAGAAAACTTGATCTCTCCAAAAAAAGTGCTTCAAATGCCAAGGCTATGGACACTTCCAAATTGAATGCCTAAATAGGAGAGCTTTTTCATTGATGGAGATTCAAGCTATTAAAGAATCTCTTTAAAAAACTCTTTAAGAAAATGAAGAAAATAAAGATTATAGCCATGAAGACAAAGCTAATGAAGAAGAAGTCATGCAAAGGGTAGATGAAGGAGAGATATTAGTGATTAGAAGAGCATTGCATTCTAAGTCCCTTCCACATGAGGAACAAAGGCTTTAAATTTTCCAATCAAGATACACCATTGGAGGTAAGATGTGTTCTTTGATTATAAATAGTAGAAGTTGTGCAAATATGACTTCATCTACATTAGTAGAGAAACTTAGATTGTCTGTTATACCTCATCCTTAACCATATAAGCTTCAATGGTTAAGCAATAGGACCGACCTTCAAGTAGCCAAACAAGTACTTGTTTCCTCTCTATTAGCAAACATTACCAAGATAAGATTGTGTATGATGTAGTTCTTTATAAATGTATGTCATTTTTTGCTAGGGAGACAATTTAAGAGAGAAGTAACTCATAATGGTAAAAAGAATACTTATTTCTTCAAATTCAAAGGGAAGACCATTACTTTGCTACCTTGTAGTCCCTAGGAAGCTAATAAGACTATCAAAAGGAAAGAAAACCAAGTAGAATAGGCTCTCTTGAGTTTGTAACCTGTCTTTGCATTACTTATACTTGAAGGGGAGATCAAACATGAGAAGAAAGAAGCTCATCCCTTAGTTTAGTCTCTCTTGATCGAATTTGAAAATGTGTTCCCATTAGAGATTCCACCTGACCTCCCTCCTATAAGAGGCATTGAACATCAAATTGACTTGGTTCCAAGTACACTATTACCCACTAAGCTAGCCTATAGATGCAATCCTATAGAGACTAAAGAGTTGCAAAATCAAGTAGAAGAATTGATTGAAAAAAGTTTTGTAAGGCCTAGCATGATTCCATGTTCCATTCCAGCTTTACTTGTTCCTAAGAAAGATGGCTGATATAGGATGTGTGTGGATAACAGAACTATTAACAATATAACCATCAAGTGTAGGTATCCCATCCCTAGATTGATAACATGTTTGATAAGTTACATGGTGCTTATATCTTCTCCAAAATTGATCTAAGGAGTGGCTACCATCAGATAAGGATGAAAGAAGGAGATGAATGAAAGACAACTTTTAAGACTAAAAAAGGCTTATACAGATGGTTGGTTATACATCTAAACGGGTAACAACCAACAAAAGATAAGTGCAAGGCATGCTAAATGGGTAGAATTCTTTCAATCTTTCTCTTTTGCTTCTTTTTATAAGTAAGGAGTTTCTAATGTAGTTACTGATGCACTTTCAAGAAGACATTATCTATTATCCATACTTGATGCATAGGTCTTTAGGTTTCAGCTTATGAAAGATTATTATCATGAAGATGAAGAGTTTGGAGAGATCTTAAAGTAATGTTCAATGGGTGTCTATGAAGACTACACTATCCAAGATGGTTTCCTCTTCAAAGGAACCAAATTATGTATCCCTGAGGGTTCTTTTAGAGAGTTTCTCATTAGGGAGTCACATGATGGTGGGTTGACAGGTCATTTTGGCATAAATAAAATCTTGGAGATGCTTAAAGAACATTTCTATTAACCTAAGATGGTTGGTGACCTCTAAGCCATTGTAACAAGGTGTGACACTTGTTAAAGGTCTAAATCTCATTTCAAAGCTGGTTTTTACAAGCCTTTGTCGATTTCAAAATAACCTTAGGAAGATTTTAGCATGGATTTTATGGTAGCTTTTTCTAGAACTAAAAAAGGGAAGGATGCAATAATGGTGGTAGTTGATAGGTTTTCCAAAATGGCTCACTTCTTACCATGCACCAAGACTGAAGATGCAAGCAAAGTGGCTGACTTATTCTTTAAAGAAGTAGTAAGACTTCATGGAATCCTTAGAGCTATAGTTTCGAATAGGGATACCAAATTCTTAAGCTATTTTTGGAGGACTTTGTGGAGTAAATTAGGTACTAAACTTATGTTTAGCACCTCCTATCACCCATAAACAGATAGCTAAATCAAAACAACCAATAGAATCTTAGGAGCCATTTTGTGAACCATGGTTAGCAAGTTTGCCCAAGTTGAATTTGCATACAATAAGAGTCCAAACACTATAACTAGTCACTCTCCATTTGAGGTAGTGTATAGTCTTAATCCTTTAACTCCTTTGGATCTAATTTCTTTGCCTCTTGATGTGCAAGTTCATGAGAAAACCAAAGAGAAAGCTACTGCCATAAAGAAACTCCATGAATCCATCAAATTTCAAATCATGAAGACCAATGAAGCTCACAAGAAGAAGGTTAACAAGCATAGAAAGCCATCCATTTTCAAACTTGGTGACTTGGTTTGGGTGCATTTGAGAAAAGAGAGATTTCCAAGCAAAAGGAGATATAAGCTAGCTCTAAGGGTTGATGGACCATTTGAAGTGCTTGAGAGGGTGAATGACAATAATGCATACAAGGTGAATCTTTTGGATGAAATAGGAGGAGCCTTGGCCACCTTCAACATTGGAGATCTTTCACCATACATGAAGGATAGCCACCTTGAGGACTTGAGGGCAAGTCCTTCCCAATTCGGGGGGGATGATGGCCATTTCTCCAACTCTAGCTTCCAAGTCTCTATCAAATCTCCATTTGGCTTAAGCTACCATTGAGAATGAAAAATTAGCTTCATGCAAGCCCAAAGATTCATTGCCTTTTCCACCTTGGCCTACCTTTGCTTATAGGTGCAATGCTATTACTTTCATCCAAAACTCTCATGATCTAGTAGGTCTTAAAGACCCAAGAAGTCCTCCTTTGAAGCCCAAGTGAAGTTATAGTCATCCATCACTTCATTTTAAAGCCCAAAAAGGTGCTCAAAGCCCAATTGGAAGAGTTGGACAAAGATAGATGAAAGAAAAGCTTTGGTAGAGACAAAAGTCTACCTTTTATGGAAATAATAGTGACATTTTGTCTTATTGCCTTTATTTAGAGTATGACATGACTTATTTTGTGTGGTTTAGAGTGAATTAAGGGCTAGCGTATTATTTTTATTGAAAACCTATGTAAACTTATATTTTTGCAGCCACTTACTCCCTATATAAAATGGCCATGCTTTGTAAAAAAGGGGTTTTTTGCTTTTTGAATGAAAACTTGAAAAAAGTTTTGTTGGTTTTTTTTCTTATTTCCTTTATTTAATCATTCTTGGTGGAAGATTGGTGATGGAAGACCCCAAGGTTGGTGGAACTTTCCTTTATGCCTTAGTTATTTTTCTTGTTACCCTTGAAATCTAAAGTGTGAAGACTTGAATGTGTGTTGTATGTCTCGGGTACTGTTCATAGTGTGTGATTTTGCCATTTCCAATTTTTGCCAACAAATTTTGAAGCTAGTTTTGAATACTTTTTTGATTGAGTTATGGTTGACATTATATACTGTTAGAAAGCTCTTTGAATGCTTTCTCCAATGATATATAATTTGCATGATTTGGAGGTCATTTGATTGGTTAAAATTGAAGAAAAATTGTTGTTGTGCTAAATAAATAGTAACTTTCAGAATTAAGTTTGTGTTGTTGCATTATCTTGATAGATATGTACCAAATCTGGATTGAACAACGGAAGGATATTACCTATATAAAACATATGATTGGATATTTTAGATTCGATAGAGTATTTCTTCGTTGTGGTTTATGGGCTATGGCACATTGTTATATATTTACCATAGTTGTTGAATTTTTAGATGCACTTTTGGATAGTCCAAAAAAAAACTCACAGTTGTGCCACGGTGAATCTAAAAGGTTACACCAATAAACCAAGAGGGAGAATTAATTATTCGGGGTTACTAGCACCTTCTGAAGGATAATAAGAATTATATAAAATGTTATACAGATGCAAAAATAACATCTAAAAAGTTAAGGTATTAGTGAGATGAAATTAATGTGGTAAAATATAAATAAATAAATAAATATATATATATATATATATATATATATATATATATATATATATATATATATATATATATATATATATGCATATGCGTGACAAATCTTTAAATTAACATTTTGGTGGGCCAAAAGTAGAATTTTAGACTAGAATTTCATTCAAAGAATTTCTTTAACTAAATTAGTTCATTCAAAGTGAGTTATTCCATTTTGAACTAGAATCTTTTTAACTAAATTGTAAAACTCTCTCCCCTCTCTCTACCTCACAATAAGGGTTGTATTTTGGCTTGGTGGTGGACTTTGTTTAAAGGTCTTGTAAGTTGGAGACTTATTCCATCATCCTATATTCATGCAAAAGGATAATGAGTAGGTAGAATCCTTATCTTTTTTCTCTTTTGCAAATACACACTTTGATTCTTTCTCTCTTGACATGTATATTTGTTTTGCATATATTCTTTTCACCCAATCTTTCATTATGTTGTGTTTGGTTTCCAAAAATAATTTGAGATAGTTCTCTACCATTTTACAATGGCTAGTATAAATTTTGCAAGCCTCAACGTTTTCTTTTCTAGGCAAGCTATTTATAAGTCAATGTATTATGTTTATGCACTCATGTTTGATAATTGGAGAATGCATAGCTAGTTAGAAAGTCCATGAAACTATAGTTATTCACTTAACTTTCATGGTCTGTCTATGATGCTTATAGGGGTACAAGATTATTCAACATTTACAAAAAATTTATGAAGAAAGATTAAGGTAGTGACATTTTATAGAACTCATCATATGCCATCTTTTTGTGAATTGATGTCCAGCAAAACAACAGTTGTCTTTGAATTTGTATATGAATTGAAAGTTGAACTTCTTTCCAATTTTTCTCCCTTGTAGTACAGTTCTCTCTTCTATGGTACTCTTTCACTCAATCTTTTTCCTTCTAACATATTTTACATTGACTATATTGTACAACAACCCTTTTTCGGCCTTCTTTTTAGTGTCTGATTACAAGAAGGATGGTGGAAATTAGGTGGATGAACTTTTGTAAAGAGACATGAAGTTCTGTTGGATGTTTTGGAGGAAAAACTAAATTTTGAGGAAACATATTAGGTTAAAGCTTAAGGAGAAAATGCTAAGAATTTTAATAATAGGAAGAAAGAAAAAGAAAATCCTTGAGAACTATAGAGCAACGAGAGAAGATTTTGGGAACAAAAGGGAGAATGTGCTGGATGATTAATTTAATTTGTTTGAAGAAACATAAATGCATCTTTTTATAGTTTCAAATTTACTGATTAATTAAGTCTACATATTTATTTTGATAATTTTATCAAGTATTAGCTTCCTTCTGTAGATTACTTGCAACTTTTGTGCTTGTGAGTCACTTGCTTTAAATTAATAAAGGTGTTAAAACCACTATAAGATTAATGAAAGTTCCAGTAGTTTTGATATTTCTTCTAATTTTCAATATGACATATTTAAAGAGTCTACGTTTATGCTCAGTAGATTGTATTATAACATTTAAAGAGGCTGCTGCAGTATGGCAATGTGTAACACATCACCAACATTCTCATCATAGGTGTTGTAGGAAACATATGCTAGTCTCTCTAGAAATTACCTTGCAAGGCATAATAGCTAGCATCATAAATCTCTACCAAACCAATTATCTAGCATATCATCAATTTTGATCTTCCATTCATGGTCCAGTTAAAAGAACTAGTTGTTTCCAATTAGTATGTTAGCTCTATTGGAGAACATCTACCCTCTTTTGAAGGCTATATCAGGTATCTGTTCAGCTAAATAGTTGATCTTTCATGAGTGTCCTACAAATTAAGAATATCACATATGGGAAACAATGTGCCTTAAGATTTTTGGTTGTTTACTTTAGCATTCTGGTAGGCCAGATGAGAAGGATGGTAGAACAAGCTTATTGGTTTCATGTTTTCAACTAAGTTTGTCATAAAAAAATAGGCTGCTTTGTATCAGATTAAATGTTGAGCTACCAAAGTAATATGGATAGAGGCTTTTCTATGCTAAAGTTACTGAATTGTCTATGCATACAATAATCAATGAATGTATTGGATTTATTTTGAGTTTGTTTTTCTACCTACTATACCTAACATTCTGTTTGTCATTTTCCAATAAATTTGGACTTTGTTGTGGCTCAAAAATTTGTTGTTTCAGGTTGTTCATAGTGATGTTTACATTCTGGATGATGAGATGAAGTAGAAAGTCTTGCCCCCAATGCCAAAGCCAGATTCCCATATTGAGTTTGCTTGGGTGCTTGTCAACAACTCTATTGTCATTGTTGGAGACACAATAAAGAAGTATCCCGTAACCTAAAAGATAGTTCTTGTAAGCAAAGTGTTTCAGTTTAACCTCAATACATTGGTATAAACCTTTCATCCTTTATTCACTTGATTTCATGTATGTTCACACATTTTTATTGTTTCAACTATTTAAAAGGCAATTGCTAACTTCTGCATTGGCTCCAGCTACCTACACTAGGGTTGGGCAAATTTACCTGATTATTGACCCAAAATGACTGACCCAAGATATTTGGTTCGATAACAGACAATACAATAAAATACCAATCGGTTTTAAGAGGAAGTGCACTTGCTTGAACTAATATTTTACCTTTACTGTATTTGTTTGATTCAAATAAACTATTTACCATCTACTCATTTCATATAATTGTCACATTTATTTGTTCAATTTAGTATCAACTCTTGAGAAACAATTCACCACAAACCCATAAAGCAAACCCCAAAATTCATTACAAAAATTGTGAGTATAAATCAAAACAAAAATTTTTGTCGTCGATTCCCAATAAAATCAGGGACTAAATTTTTATGTTCGATTCACAATACAATTAAAGATATAAAAAATTGTCTCCAATTCACTATTTAATCAAGGACAAAAAAATTGTCCTCAATTTGTTACACAATTAAGGACAAAAACTTTTGTCTCTAATTTATATACAATTAAAGATGAAAAATTTTTATCCCTAATTCGTTACACATTCAAAGACGAAAATGTTGTCCTTGATTTATTACACATTCAAAGATGAAAAAAATTGTCCTTAATTTAATGTATAATCAAGGATGAAAAAGTTTGTCCCCAATTCATTATATGTTCAAGAATGAAAAAAAAATTATCCCTAATTCATTTTACAATCAAAGAAGAAAAATTTTGTCCCCAAATATGATCTCTTTAGGATAAAATAGAGTTATTTAAGACAAAATCTATTTTATTTATGGACAAAATATTTTGTCCCAAAATATGTATCTTTTAATGACAAAATACTATTTTGTCCACAATGACTACTTATTAAGGATAATTTCATTTTTCGTAAGCATTACTAATTGCCAACGCACTTTTTGGATGATTTCATCTTTTGTCCCAAATGACTTTTAAAAACAAAATTTTGCCCTTTTGGAACAAAAATTTTTGTCTTTAAATTTAATATTTGTTGTAGTGAATCTTGTTAATGCAAGCTTCCAATATTACGATCTTATTTCCAAGATCCAGTCAACAGAAGCCCTAGCAGCTTTCTTATTGGATCGCCTCTCATTCATGCTTTGCGTGGATACCAAGGTGTCGCCTCAAGAGGGTTGGATAAAGATCTTTACATAGCTGGATGAAGTCTTGGAAGAGCCACCAACGCAAGTATAATTTCTACACACCTTATATTTGTTTAAAATGTTCATGAATCTCTGCATTAAACTAACTATCTTGGATAGGTTTTAAGATCTTTGATTTTTTTTAGAGTTAACAGCATCCTAAAAACTTACAGTGGTATCAGAGCCGCTGTTTAGGCATACTTTCATGAAATATGTTTGCAAGTTTTGGTTATTTTTATATGTTGTTACATGTAATTGATAAATAATCAAAACCCTAAATTGGTAAAATTGATTTGTAATCATGTTACCGCATGATTTATTGAGTTCAAGAACGACATAATGATGTGTTAAATTTATTTAATATTATTCCAATAATTTTATTGAGTTTAATTGTTGATGCAGGATTAAATTCAAGGTTGATAGTCGGTTTGCCACGTGAGCATAGTTTACGCACCACTGTTGCTCACATGATGATTAGGTTACCTTTGCAAGATGGCTTTTATATTTTCTATCACTAGAAAGTCCAAAAACCAAGGCTGGAAACATCACCTTGCATGATTGGAAAAAAAACTGAATAGGGTGGTGCTGCACACGACAACGCTGTTCTACGTTATGACACCTGCTTGGACAGAATCTGTTTTATAGGTTAACAAGGGTGGCAACCTAAGCTTTGACCACTTGGACATGGTAGGGTAACCTCTGCCTATTCCTGTTCTTAAGGTATGAGTTGGTGCATCATTGGACCACACTCATTTGGATAGTTTTGTCCACGTTGTGAGTTGCAATTGGTGCACTCACTGCACCTTGAACTTATGTGTGGCTAGGCAATTTTTCTACCTAAGCTATGATTGTTTTTGGTGCAAACCGTGAACGATGGTCCTTTATCATACCCTTGACGTGCCTTTCGAGATGCCTACATGCCCTTCCAGATTAGGAATCAGATTTTGGTTTGAGTTTTGTTGAATTGGAACCAAAATTCAAATTTCCTTGAGTTTAGGGTTGAACAATTATTTTGCAACGTTTTAGAGATAAAAATGTAATTAAACACTTGGCTAATTTATAATTAAAATTTAATTTTAATTGAATGTGTATGTATGGATGTATGTATGCACAGTACCCAATACATAGCCAATGAACTGATGTGAATGTTTTTATTTATTTATTTTCTTTGGGTTATAATTCTTAAATAGGGCATGCGTGCTTTGCCTTAATTCCCCTTCTTCTTTAGTTTAGGATGTTATTTTATTTTCTTAGAATAATGTAACTAGGAAATAAAGCCATGTAATTATTAAAGACCGAATGTGAAAAGGAAAAGCGCGAAGACAAAGACTCGAATACCAAATATTCACCTAGATTGACTAGTTAGACTTCTCTTGGATCAAGATGTTTGAAAGTAGTTATAGTTATGTATTGACACATTTTAATTTTGTGTTGTTAGATGGATGTGAATGGTTATATTTTTTCAAATATCACCTAACATGCGACATAAATTTTGATAAGACCAATTAATTAAGAATTCTCAATTTAAATATTAAGTATAAGATTAAATTGGTGTCTTCCAATATGATACCCTAATTAGTCCCTGTTCATTGGAACCTTGTTCACCAAAATAAAAGGTACACTTTTATCAGGAGGAAAATTTTGAGATGTTTTATATTGGGTTCAACTTAACTAGTTTACTTTGCTTGTTTGACAAAGCGAAGGTAAAGTATATTAGAAGCATGAGTAAGGTATGCATTTGTTGATACAAGATAATATGTAGTATCCACCTTACTAATACTAAGAGTCACATTTGAGGCTACATGATTTGTTAGGCCAAAACCCAAGATCATGGGTTTTTGGTGATAAATTTGAAATTTACCTATTCGATTGTTTGAACTTGTTCATCAAAGTGAAGGGGAGAATTAATACGATGAGGTCTCAATCCATAAGAAAGTTCATTAGAACTTTTTGAGTATAATAGTGAGGGCAATTGGCTTGAGGAAAATAGTATGAGCATTTTAATTAATTAAATCCATAATTAAAATGGATATTAATAAAATTACTAATTATTTTTAGTTGTAAATTGTAGATGAAATTATCATCGTGTCAAACCTAATGTATCGATCAATTCTAAAAAAAAAATAAGCTTATTAAAAACAACTTTGCTATTAAAAACATCTTTAGATTATTCTGCATCAAAAACTGAGGTTGTACATCCTTAAGGTGCCATTGCCCTGTAAGCTTGGTCCCGATGCCACCCAGGACAGATACTTTTAATAAGTATCTTGATGATCTAGTGGAAGTTCAGTGCCTTATACTAACTTCTATGTCACTTGCGCTTAAAAAAAAACATGAGAAAATGGATGCTTCATCCATACTTACCCACTTTCTAGAGTTATATGCCATTTGTGCGAAGGCTGAATGATATGAGATGTAAGTGCATTGTTTGATTGCAAACTCTTTGAGGAAGGATAAGTTGGCCCCTATGTGGTCAAGATGATTGACTATATCGAGTGATTCGCAAACTTAGGCTTCATCATGGACAATAAATTTGTCATTGATCTAGTGTTGAAATTTCTCCCTAAATTGTAGGCTAACTTTATCATAAACTTTAACCTAAATGAAAAAGAGACAACCCTTGAAGAATTGCTAAATATACTTAAGTAAGCTGAATAAGAGGTACGAAAGGTAGCTTCAACTAATGTGTTTATGGTTAAAGCCTATGCATTTAGATCTAAGGCTAAAGGCAAAGACAAAGCTAAGGTTAAGTCCAAGCCCAAGCCCAAAACAAAGAAGCAACCAAATATTGTTACCCAACCAATAAGTGGTGTGGGGAAGGGAAAAGTTGTCTACTTCTATTGTGATGAAACTAGTTACTAGATGAGACATTAAAAGGTCTTCCTAGAAAACAAGAAGAAGAAGGCAATTGAAGCCTCGACTTCAAGTATGTTTTTGATTGAAATAAACTATTCTCCTTGCTCATCCTAGGTTATAGACACAAGATGTTGAATGTATATTTGTTATGATATGTAAGAACTACAACATGATAGATTGCTTACCAAATGAGAGGTTGACCTACAAGTTGGAAATGAAACATGCGTTGCTGCATTAACCTTAGGAATTTATTATCTTAGGATACCCACTGGATTTGTTTTAGAATTAAATAAATGCTATTATTTTCTATATGTTTCTAGAAATTTAATTTCTATGTTTATTTTTTATAAAGAAAGATATTCATTTTTTATTGCTAGTGGTATTATAACTATTAGTTTTAATAATATTCTTTATGAAACGACTGATTTGCACAATGGTTTATACATTCTAAAACTGAATAATGAAATTCTCAATGTGCAAATTAATAAACATTTGAAAACAAACGAATTGAATACCACATATCTATGGCATTATAGACTAGGAAATATAGGATTGAAACGCATAACAAGACTTCTTAAATAAAAAGTCTTACAATCATTTGACTTCTAATCTTATGATAAATACAAATCATGCTTGTTAAGTAAGATAACCAAAGTACCTTTCACTGAACTTAGTGAAAGGGTGACCAAATTGTTAGGGATCATTCACAACAATGTATGGGTGACTAAACTATTAGGGATAATTCACAACGATGTTTGTGGGCCTATGATAGTGCATACTAGATATGAAGAAGCCTACTTCGTCATATTTACTAATGGCCTCAATAAATATGACTATATGTTTTTTGTTGAAACATAAGTCTGAATGCTTTGATAAATTTAAAAAATTAAAGAAAGAGATAGAAAAGCAGCTTGGAAAACAAATTAAAACTCTTCATAGTAATCATTGAGCTAAATACTGAATTCAGAAGATACCTAAAAGAACATGGGATAGTTTTTCAACTCACTCTTTTTGGTATACCATAACATAATGGTGTATCTAAATGGAGTAATATGACCTTGATGAAAATGGTCAGGTCGATGACAAGTTTTACCAATCTACCCATGTCTTTCTAGGGACATGTCCTAGAGACTACTACTTATACACTGAACCATGTCTCATCTAAATATGTAGATAAAACTTCATATGAGTTGTAGACTGGGCAAAATCCCAATCTAGAATACTTGAGGATTTGGAGCTATAAAGTTTATGTCAAGGAATCAACTTTGAACAAGTTGAACACTAAGTTCGAAAAGTTTATCTTTATAGGGTACCCAAAGGAAACTAAAAGATATTACTTCTACCACCTGAAAGAACGAAAAATTTTCGTTGCTCGTATCAACGTGTTCCTTGATAAAGAATTTATTCTCAAGAGGAATTAAATGGAGGAGGTGGAACTCAATAAAGTTCCTGTACTACAAGATACCATAAATGTTAGATAAGATGATGTGCCATCAAAGATGGTTGATCATGACAAAGTTGCTCAACCTAGAGTGTAACAATCTTATAACACACAAGAGCTATATAGATTTACACAAGTACATTATGAGCCAGAAAGATTTGGTTTTCTTATGAGTTAACATGGTGATGTATTAGTCATCTTTGATAACAAACCTAAGACTTACGATGATGTTATCTCGAGTCCAAATTCTAATAAATAGTTGAATGCCATGAAATTTGAAATAAGCTCTATTTACTAGAGTTAAGTTCGAACTTTGGTAGATACACTTGAAGGCGTAAGACTCATAGGGTACAAATGGGTTTTCAAAAAGAAAACTAACATGGAAGGTAACATGCATACCTATAAAACACAACTAGCTACCAAAGGTTTCATACAAAAATATGGCATTGATTATGATGAAACCTTTTTGCTAGTTATTATGCTTAAGTCTATTAGGATTATGCTTGTCATTGCTACATACCATGATTATGAAATCTTTCAAATGAAATGTCAAAACTACCTTCATGAATGGTAACCTTGTAGAGGATATCTATATGGCACAACCCAATGGTTTCATTTTTACTGGATAGGCTAATAAGTATGCAAGTTGCAAGAGTCCATTTATAGGATTAAACATGTTTCCAAAAGCTAGAATATTTGTTTTGATGAAGCTATACGAGAGTTCATTTTTATCAAAAACGAAGACAAGACATGTGTGTATAAGAAGGTCAATAGGAACGCAATTGCATTTTTAGTATTGTATATCGACAACATCTTGATTATTGAAATGACATACCAAACTTGCAATCGATAAAGACTTGGTTATCTAAGTTTTTCTGGAAATCATTTTGTCATGAAATGTTTTTGTTTTCTCCTTATAAATTCTAGAACTCTCGTAAGCGTCATTGCGAATTTCTTCTAATTCTTGCAACTGTAATTTCATATGTTCATCACTTTTATCCAACTTCATGTTGCATTGCTTGACAACCCAATATAATTTATGCTCTAATTCAACTAGAAGATGGCAAGCCTTACCAAATATCGGCCTATATGATGACATACCAATTGGCATTTTGTACGCTATTCTATATGCCTATAGCGCATCTTCTAAGCACAAACTCCAATCCTTTCTTGTTGGACCAACGGTTTTCTCAATGATAAATTCAATTTCTCGGTTTGAAACCTTGGCTTGTCCATTAGTTTACGGATGGTACGATACAACAATCTTGTGTGTTACACCATACTTTTTTAGTTACAAGAATGTTTTCTTTGATCACTAATTAGAGCCTTCGGAATACCAAACTTACTGAGTATGTTAGATTTAAGGAAACCTGAAACAACTTTAGAGTCATCAGTTCAGGTAGCTTTCACTTCTACCCACTTTGAGACATAATCAACAGCTAATAAAATATAAGCGTAACCAAACGAAAATGAAAAAGGTCCTATGAAATCAATACCCTAAACATAAAAAATTTCACAAACTAAAATAGGAGTTTGAGGCATTTCATTTTTATGTGAAATATTACCTGTTTTCTGATAGCGTTCACAAGATTTGCAAAAAGAGTAAGAGTCTCAAAATAAAGTTGGCCAGAAAAATCCACAATCCAAAATTTTTCTTACTATCATTTTGGCTCCAAAATGGCCTCTACAAGCATATGAATGGCAAAAGGTAATAATAAAAGAAATTTCAGTTTTAGGTATACACCTTCTTATATACCTGATCAGCGCAATGTTTCCACAAATACGAATCATCTCATACATAATACTTTGTATCATTTTTCAGTTTATCTCTTTGAGCCTTAGATAAATCATCTGACAGTATGTTAGTAACCAAATAATTCATAATGTTTGCATACCAGGGCAGCATACAACTTGCTAAAAATAATTGCTCATCAGAAAATTGCTCTTGTAGATTCTACTCTGTTTTCACATGTACTAAGCGGCTTAAATAGTCAGCAACAAGATTCTCTTATCCAGTTTTATCCTTGATCTCCAAGTTAAATTCACTCAGCAGAAGAATCCACCTTATAAGCCTTGGTTTTACCTCATTCATTGTTATCAAATACCTAAGCACTGCAAGATCAAAATAAATAACAACTTTAGTACCCAATAAATAAGAACGAAATCTTTCTAATGCAAAAACAACAGCCAAAAGTTCTTTTCAGTGGTTGAATAAATTTTTTGTGCATTATTTAAGGTCATCGAGACATAAAATATAGCATATGGCACCCTTCCAACTCGCTAGCCCAAAATAGCTCTTACAATATAATCACTCGCATCGCACATTATCTCAAATGGAAGACTCTAATTAGGTGACTGAATTATTGCTATAGAAGTCAACAACTGCTTTAGCTTGTCAAATACATTTTTACACCTTTCATGAAACTCGAAAGCTATATCTTTTTGCAGCAACTTGCACAATGGCAATGTAATACGCAAAAAATCTTTAATAAAGTGTCAATAAAACCTGGATGGCTAAAGAAAGAACGAATTTCCTGCACACTAATGGGGTAAGGCAAAGATTGAATAACATCGATTTTAGCCTTATCTATCTCTATACCTCTAGCTAAAACTACATACCCCAAAACTATACCTTGCTCAACCATAAAATGACATTTTTCAAAATTTAAAACAAGGTTGGTTTCAATGTATCTCTATAATACAACTACGAGATTATGCAAACAATTATCAGATGAATCCCCATGAACAGTAAAATCATCCATAAAAATTTCTATAATATGGTCAACATAATTTGAAAATATACTAACCATACACCTTTGAAAAGTGGTTGGCGCATTACAAGCTTCGAATGGTATTCATCAATACATAAAGGTTCCAAATAAGTATGTGAAAGTCGTCTTCTCTTAATTTTCTAGAGCAATTGCGATGTGAAAGTATCTTGAAAAGCCATCTAGAAAATAATAGTAAACTCAACCAGCTAGCCTTTCCAACATTTAATTAATAAACGGCAACAAAAAATGATCTTTACAAGTTATAGCATTTAATTTCTTATAATTGATACAAACCCGCCACTTATTTTGAACTCGAGTGGGTACCAATTCAATATTTTGATTTTTTACCACTGTGATGTCGGTCTTCTTTGGTACAACTTGAATAAGGCTAACCCATTCACTGTTTGAAATTGGATAAATTACTTTGGCTTAAAGCAACTTCAAAATTTCCTTCTTTACTGTTTCCATCATTAGCGGGTTTAACCTCCTTTGTGGCGGTCAAATTGGTTTAGCTCCCTCTTCAAGATGAATTCGATTCATATAGGTAAAAGGACTAATTCCTTTAATATCAGCAATGGTCTATCCTATGGTTGTTTTATGCTTCTTCAAAATCTACACCAGTTTTTCTTCTTGCTGCTCATTTAACTTACTAGAAATAATTACTGGTAAGGTCTCCCCATCTCTAAGGTACACATATTTGAGGTGATCTAGAAGAGATTTCAGCTCCAACTCTGGTGCTTGTAAAACAAAGGTACCAATTTTTCATTAGGCACTAGCAGATCAACATAAGATACATTACCTGTATTTTTCAACTCCCTGAACTCATTTATTTCTACTACTGTATCTTGCACATCATAATTTAATTTAAATTCATTACTCTCTTTCATAAACTTTTCATGGTTAGCCACTTCTAACTCATCTTCACCATCAAGTTCAAAAATATCATGTGCTAAAGAATCAATTAAATCAACTGAATAAATAGAAAAATCCACATCAAGATATTTCATAACATCATAAGTATTAAACTGGATAGTTTCACCATCAAACTCCATGGTCAGTATGCCTTCATGAACAACAATTTTTATTTTGGTTGTTTTCAAAAAAGGTCTTCCTAACAAAATAGGTGCTGATTGGTCATTATTTTCTATATCAAGAACATAAAAATCAGCTGGAAAAATTAACTTGTCATTAACCTAAATAAGAACATCTTCAATCAACCTCTTAAGATATATATTCGATCTATCGGCCAATTAAATAAGTACACTAGTTTTTTTCTAAAGGCCTAAGATTAAGAGTAAAATAAATAGAATATGACATTACATTAATAAATGCTCTCAAATCTAACATGTCCTTTTCAATTTTAGTGTCACTTATTATGCAAGGGATATAAAACATACCTGGGTCTTTACATTTTTTGGGAAGACTTGTTTGAATTATGGCTGAAACATTTCTTCTACCCTTATTTTTTCACACCTTTTGAGTCTTTGCTTTCTGTTCATTGTACACAGCTCTTTCAAAAATTTTGTATAGCAAGGCACTTGTTTGATTGCATCAAAAAGTGGGATATTGACTTCACATTTTCGGAATGTCTCATATAAATCCGCATTGCATTCATGCTTCAGATTTAAAGCTTCAAGAAAAGGAGGAACATGTTTATATTCATTGAAAATGAGGTGCAGGTGGTGCTTTAATCGACATCTCTAACTTTTTTCCACTTTTCAACGCTATTGCACTAGCATTCTCCTTTGGGTTCATCACAATTTGTAATGGTAGTTTGCTTGAACTTTGTGCTTCTAGCCTTGTGATTGCAGTAGCCATCTAACTTATTTGATTTTCTAGATTTTGAATGTTGGTTCTGGTTTTATAGTGTTAGTAGCCAAAGTTTTAACAATATTTTCAAGAGATGTACCTAAATAAAAATTTTGAGTTAGTTGCTATTGTCTAGGAATGTAAGACTGTTGATATAGCTGAAAGTTATTCAAAGGCTATTGATATAATGAAGATTAAGATGATCCCTTTAACCTGGGTTGTAAGTATTCAAATAGAGATTATAATTATGATTTCATTGTTGTTGTCCTAGAAATCCACCTACTACATTTGCTTGTTCAAAGTAGTCCTCTTGAAGTGTTAGACATATATTAGTTGGATGCCCCCCCACTAAACAGATTCCGTAAAATTTTGTTGCCTCCGTTTTTCCTACAGTCATTTGACATATAAGAGAAGTTAGATCATCAAGTCATCTTTTAAGAAAATAGACATTTACCTCATTGACATGTCGAAACAAATGGTCCAATCTATTCCCAAATTGTTGTGAATTCGACGCCATGTTTGCAATTAAATTTCGGGCTGTCTCAGGTATTTTGTCAACCAATGTTTTACCACTCATTGCATCAATCATATTCCTATCATTTAATAAGAGTCTTTCGTAGAAATATTGAATAAGGAGTTGGTCACTAATTTGGTTATGCAGACAGCTTGCACATAGTTTTTTAAAGCACTCCCAATATTCATATAAAGATTCTCCAATATGTTGTCTAATACCACTTATTTCCTTCTTTATGCTAGCAGCTCTAGCAGCTCTTGATGCTGGCATCTCTTGATGCTGGAAAGAATTTATGCAAAAACAACCTCTTCATCTTATGCCAAGTGGTAATGCTTCCAGCAAGTAGGTAATAAAGCTAATCTTGCACACCATCCTTCAAAGAAAATGGGAAAGCTCTCATCTTGATTTGTTCTTCTGTTACTCCATTCGGTTTCATACCTGTACACGCCACATGAAATTCCTTTAAATGTTTATGAGGATCTTTACCTACAAAGCCACGAAAATAAGTAAAAGATGGATTAGTCCAGATTTTAATTCAAATATGGCATCTAAATTAGAAAAAGTAATGCAGTATGGTTGTTGATTCAAATTTGGAGCAGCAAGCTCATTTAGAGTCCGATTATCAACCATGTGTTTTGTTGTTTCATGAGCAGATCTGTGTGCTTGCAGTCTCCTTTTTACTTCTTTTCTTAACCTTTTTATAGTTTTTTCAATCTTTGGATCAAATTGTAAATTAGCTTGTTTCGAAGATAGCATAACAAACATACAAATTAAAAACTTCCCGACAACGATGCCAAAATTTGGTAAGTGTTGTCATCGACACCCAAATTAAAACCTAAATTCCTGTAACAAAAATGTAGTCAAGGAAAGTAGGGATCGTTCCCTCAAAGAGTTCCAATTAGTACGTCTTCACAAATCAATCAAAACAAGAAAATAAGGGGGGTATTGAATTGAACACGAATTAGAATTAAAACAATAAATAAAATTCAAAAAAATAATCTAAAGCAAATAATCAATTAAACAAACCTTTGTCTATGGTCACATCCACCATTAAACTACAATTGATCATTGATACCAAAAATATCAAATTAATTATTCAAATATTCGTTGTGGTATTAGTTACCTGTCTTTCTTTACGATTAGTTAACCAAAAACATGTATTCTAGTTAACTCTTATTGATTAACAACTCGAATACGATCTCTAATTTAATTAAACAATAGCATTAAGAATTAGAAAGACCAATGAAACAAGATAACATAAGCGTACAACGTTGCATTTAATCTAGTTGAATATTTTCCCTAGGAATTACAGTTTCTGACGCAACAAACAATAAATCTCAGTTGCCACTTCAAATAGATGGATTGAACAATTACGAATTCAGCATCTAAACTAGCATCAGATCGTATTAATTAATAAAATAATCACACGCCTTAGCAATTAACTAATACAATCATAATAAATAATCCACGAAAATAATTAATACTTGAATAATTAAAAGATGCATTAAAGAACAAAACTTAATCTCACAATTCTTGTAGTTCCATGGTTTCAAATCCCTTTAACCAAGAGAAAATATTCAGCCACTGTAAACCATCCTAAGTCAACCAAAATTTAAAAAAAAAATATTTCTGCCAAATACAATGATGAATCCCAGCAAATTAAAAATAAAAATATATATTTTCGCCCCTTTCAAATCTAGAAAAAAAAAAGTAATACTAATCTCCTAATCCAGCCAAGCAAATGTGATACATATCTTTCCAAAAAGAAAGGAAAAGATATATATATTTTAATGTATATCCTTCCCCCAAAAATATCATTATCTAAAATAATCCTCTTTTCGAGCTAATAATCAACCATTTTCCTAGAAGCAAATCTTGACTTTTCTGGAATGTCGCAGCTGATCTGGACATCTAAATTTAATTTTAGAAATCTGCTTTCGTCATTTCATATGCCCACACCTGGTCAGCATCACAAATTTTGTTAACTGGTAAGCCTGTTCCAATTTTAGTCTCTTTGGCACAAACTTCACTCCAAAAATATTCAAAGCTTTCTAAGTGCAAAAGATAAATAATTCCCTTAGATTGAATTAAATTTCCACACAACATAAGGGAATTAGAACTTAAAATAATAACAATTAACGACGTTATCAGTCTCTTTATATTTTAAATTAGATGTTAGGTGATATTTGCAAAATAAAACCTACACATACATTCCTCAACCTTAATAGGCAAACCCAATCCATTCGCAATCTCTCTTTTTACCCTAAACACTAGGATTGTCAACAAACAACCCTCGCCTCTAAGTTCAATTCATCTCTTTTATGTTTGTGACTCAAAAGTTTTCTATCGAGTCGATAGTGTTTTGATTTAGGTTGAATCAAGACAAACAAAGATTGATCTCTGGTAAAACATCATAGCCACTCAAATGATAGAATGTCAGTAAATATCTTTTAAGCTTTTACAACATCATAGTTATGTAAAATTCAATCCTTTGGTCAACTAATATCTCTCGAGGCTAAGATATAAAAATGTGTCTATCTCAGAGTTTCCTTAGTCTAAACTAATACACATCAATGACTAACACAGACTAGGTTATAGCCTTACCCCACTGTAATCACAGATTCATGTAGTCATAGATGTCATTCAATATTCTCATATGAGATATCTTCTCTTGTGCTCAGAAGTGACAAATCTTTTATTAATCAGTCATAGCTTCCATATATCTCACAATATAGTCGACCGCTATCTTTATAGATACCTTAATCACGATACGTTGGATAATGTCAAACCATACCAATCTTTCTACAAAACTATTTAGCTACATCAAGTCAAAGGATCACATGCATCCATAGTATTAAGAGGATTTATTCCATAAACATTAAAACAACCATCTATATGGATATCTTTTGATGGGGTTAGTATGATAAACACGTCTACAACGTGTACCCATGTGTTGCACCAAGTGGTCTATGAGAGCTTTAACATGTGAGAACTATCACTACCTTTTAGTAGTGTTGCTCAACATTATGATAATCCTATCATCATCACATATGCCTTTGTTCATTGTAATGTTACGATTAGAGACATTTCTAGAATGTCCACTTAATGTGTACATAGGGTTCTCAAGATTAGTCTTTTGATTGCCTAGTCACAATTCTACCACTCTAAGAACATGTTATTCGTATAATCATATAAATAAACAGCATTATGGATGTAATTTTATTTTATTAATAATTAAAATAAAATTACATCCATAAATGTCAAATACAATTGGTTCTAAGACACTTACCTTAACATATGCTTGGTTACCACACCATCCATTTACCCTTTCTCTTGTCTTTGGCTTGTTTCGTTAATGTTCTCATTCACTTGTTCCATCTAACCACCCTTTTACCTAGATTTTCTTTTGACCATTGGAATGCCTTGACCCCCCATCATTCTCCTCCACTTAAAAAAAAAAAATCACCCTTGAGTTGTCATTGTGTAACATACCATCCACAGGTATAAAAGGATCGGATTAAAGATTAAAATCAGCCTTCATTCAAGGATGAAAATTTCGATTCTAAAGATGTATCCAATCCTTAACAACCTTCTTAAGTTGATTGGAAATCTTCTTGTAATCTTTTTTAAGAAATATTATATTGTTGCCTTGATTAACATAAAAATAACCCTTTTGATTAGTGTATTTTATTTTAAGACTAGCAAGATTGAAGAAAACATTTTTTTGATATGAATTTTTTCATCAATTCTTCAACTACTTCATCGACTCCAAGTTTTGCTTTATTCCTCGCATCAACTTTTTCAATTGCTTCTAAAAATTGAGGTAGTTTTGCAAAGTTCAATGTGATTTCAAGAGATTCATTTTCCTCTAATAACATATTCTCTTCATCCTCTTCTTCTGCTACCTCATACTATTTTTCTTCTTTTTTTTTCATTACTTATTTAGGCTTACTGAGTTCTTCTCCTAGCATGGGTTTGAGTTATGAAGAAACCTTTTCTCTCCTTGGTTGCATTTGTCTAAGAAGAATTGGAACTGTGCTTTTTTAGATTAAGAATAGTTCATGTAAGTTGTGACTTTGATTGGTTGGTTAGCATCTCATCGAATCATATAGTTAGTCTCTCTATAGGTTTAACTATTATTGCAAGTTGTCACTCCAATCTATCAAAACTACAAAGCCAATCTTGATTTTCTTTATGCCTAACATCTCAAGACAAGGATCTGATATCACTTAACATAAGACAAACGTAGTTGAGATTGTGATATTATTCACAAAGATGATTAAGATTGATATTGTTTAATGAACAAAAAGATAAACAAGAACATTGTTCAAGAATGTAATGATTCTTAAACAAAATTTAATATAAGACAAACGTAATTGAGATTGTGATATCAAGACAAGGATCTGATATCACTTAACATAAGACAAATGTAGTTGAGATTGTGATATTATTCACAAAGATGATTAAGACTGATATTGTTTAATGAACAAAAAGATAAACAAGAACAATGTTCAAGAATGTAATGTTTCTTAAAGAAAACTTAAATTTTATTGATAATCTAATAAATTAATTAATTGAATTACTGGCATAACACATGCCTTTATATGGGCTTATTTTCTTAACTAGACTAGAAAACCTTAAACACATAAGGAGAACTAGTTCAACTAGAGTATAAATCCAATTAATTCTAAATTCTAGGAAACTAAGACTCTAGAAAATAACTTTAATAGACTTTGGTTAAATTGAGCTTTCCTAAACAATAAAATCCTAAAAACTTTTTATTTCTTAAATCAAAATAGGACTTTTAAAGTTATTAGGAAAACTAATATTATTAAAAGACTAAATTGAACTAGGAAATTAACTTTAAACTAAAGATTCAATAATATTAGGAAAGTTAAATTAAATTAAACTCTCTACAACTAGGAAATATGCCAGTTCATGTCACATAAGCATGCCACATTAATATGCCATGTCACACGAAATATGTTATTATATCATCCTTGGTCGTCATGTCATCCACCCGTCCTCTCTTTTTCCATTGGCTCGTTTCTTTAATATCTTTATTCATCTTTTCCATCTAACCTCTTTTTTACCTTAGATCTTTTTTTGACCTTTTTTCTTTCCATATTTTAGCCTTATTTTCTTCTACGATTGGAATGCCTTGGTCCCCCATCATTCTTCCCCACTAAAAAACAAATATTCATGCCCAAGTCGTCATTATGTAACATACCATCCATATATATGAAAAGAGCAGAAGAAAGATTAGATTTAGTTTTTTAAAGATGTCTCCAAAGATATATCCCATCTATAATAACCTTTTAAAGTTTATTAGCAACCTTCTTATAATCATTTTTAAGAAATCTCATGTAGTCACCTTGATTAACATAGAGGTTACCCTTTTTATTAGTGTCTTTGATTTTAGGACTATTAAGACTAATGAGAAAATCTTTTTTGACTAACAGTTCCACCAATTCTTCAACTACTTTATTAGCAACAAGTTTTACATCATTCCTCACATTAACTTCTTCAATTGGTTTTAAAAATTGAGGTAACTCGATAAAATTCAATATGATTTCAAGATCTTCCTCTAATAACATATCCTTTCTCCCTTTTTCTTATACTACCTTATACCTTTCTTCTTCTTTCATTGCTTCTTTAGGCTACAAAGTTCTTCTCCAAATGTAGGTTTAAGTTATGAAGAAATCCTTTTCTCTCTTTGGTTGCATCCTTAGTATAAACTGATACATATCAATAACCATATAAATTTGATCAAGCTAAAAGCTAATCCTATTGTGGCTATAAGTTCAAGTGATTATCAATGTCTTTTAGTATTCTCAATTGGTTCAATAATGTTGGGTACCACTCCAAGTTTTGTGATGAACTTCATGATCCAAATAGTTTCTTTTGTCACTTTAGAGAGGGCAATGTGCTGGACTTTATTGTAAAATCAACAAAAGTATTTAGAGTTTTTTTAGCTAACTATAGCACCATTCAAGCAAAGCACAATTCTCAATAAGGATTTAAAGTCATCTCGATCAATCTGAAAATTAGCATTATTGTATCCTTTCACAATGACCTCAAGGTATCCTTCATAACCTAAGAATGTATAATTAGTCCTTCTCAGGTACTTCAAGATATTTTTTATAGTTATCTAGTGTTTTTCACTTAGATTAGATTGATATCTGCTACAAACACTTAAGGCATATGAGACATCAACCCTCATACATTACATGTCATACATGATCGATGTTATCGTATATACATATAGGATTTGGCTCATCTTATTCATCTCAAATATGTTTGGGGACATATATCTTTTAAAAGATATATGTCACAGGACATTAGTAGAATTCCTTTCTTGGATTCTTCCATGTTGAATCTAGTCATCACCTTGTCTATGTATATGCTCTCACTTAAGCCAAATAGTTTATGTGATCTATCTCAATATATTTTAATACTGAGGATGTAGGCTACTTTTTCTAAGTCTTTCATGGAAAAGCAGTTGGATAACCAAGTCTTTAACAATTGCAAGTTTAGTACATCATTTGCAATAATTAATATGTCATCGACATACAATATCAGAAATACAATTATATTACTACTAACCTTTTTATACACAAATGGTTCATCTTCATTTTTGATAAAGCTAAACTCATGTATATCTTCATAAAAATGAATGTTCTAACCCTTCGAAGCTTGCTTGAGTCCATAAATAGACCTTTACAACTTATATACCTTGTTAACTTGTCTAGTAAGAATGAAACCATTAGGTTATACCATATACACATCCATTACTAGGTTGTTGCTTAGGAAGATGATTTTGACATCCATCTACCAAATTTCATAAACATGGCATGTAAAACTACAAGAACAATCCTGATTAACTTAAGTATAGCAATCGACAAAAAGGTTTTCTTCATAGTTAATGCCATGTTTTTGGGTTAAACCTTTGGTAACCAACCATGCTTTATAAGTATACATGTTACCTTCTATGTCAATTTTCTTTTTTAAAGCCAATTTGCACTCTGCAAAATTTATCCTTTCACATGCATCCACCAAAGTCCATACTTTGTTCTAGTATATAGAGTTTATCATAGATTTCATAGTTTCAAGTCATTTCTCGAAATATGGACTTGAAACAACAATAACATAGGTCATAGGCTTGTTATCATACATACCCAGTATGTTATCATGTTAAGTCATGAGAAATACAAATATCTATGTGTAACACCCCTCTTCATATATACACCTTTACTTAGAATATAACCCGAAGAGACATGTATGACTAGACTAGCTAATTTAAAACTTTATAATTTAATGCATGATCAAAAATTTTCAAGTGTGCAAAAAGGTGCGATAAGAAGATGTTGAAATACCTTATTTATTAATATTCATAAGTAAGGATGCCTAAAATTGTATTGAAATATTATTGGTGCATAAATGACTATACAATCATAACTAAACGTCTAAAAACATAAATATAGATAAATTTCAAAATGACAATTATGCCTTCACCTTCGTGCAACTGTTTACTAGACTATTGACTCTTATACTCGCCTTGCTACTTACCTCTACCTATAAAACAACAAAAAGGAATGTGTGAGTAAAAACGCTTAGTAAGTTGGTGACCTCTTAACACCCTGAATATTTATAAAATGGATAAACCTAGCATTTTATTTGTGAATCTGAATATGGTCAACTCGACACTCTCATGCCCTAACATAGGCCATCTACCAAGATTACTAAAGCCTAAGCTGGAATTTGCATATTTGATGTCTTAATGAAAGCATAAGACACCTTGCATGCCACAATTTGTTGTGCCTTTCGCACAAGCCATATGGTATGTTAGGTTAACTATCTAAGGCCCTAATCACACTAGAAAAATAATCTGGTAATAGTCCCTTCATTACTACATAAGTTGATCGAAAATACTATCTAAACCATCTTAGAATGCCCCTACCGTGGGTACATATGTGGTGCATCTTACTAACCACATAAGGAAATATATGAAAAAGCCATAATCCTTACCATGCATACCTAAATAAACTTAGTGGCTATATGTCTTGGCATGCATGATGCATCTTATGGGTATCTAGCCCTATAGCTTTCATGTATCTTGCTACTTATGCATATAACTGGTGGTTATCTAGATGTGAACCACTTTCCTTAACTTTTTTAATTTTTGACCTAGATCT
Source organism: Mangifera indica (assembly GCF_011075055.1). Classification (NCBI taxonomy): domain Eukaryota; kingdom Viridiplantae; phylum Streptophyta; class Magnoliopsida; order Sapindales; family Anacardiaceae; genus Mangifera; species Mangifera indica. The sequence continues at coordinate 12,872,874 of NC_058137.1, read as the reverse complement.
AGCTCACTCAGGGTATCATGTTGTCTTTTACATAATCGAACACTCTTTCTAATTCTATTTAGCTTGTTTTTCTTACTAAAGTCTTTTATTCTTTCCTATTTCTTATACTTCCACTTTATTGTGCTTGAACTAGGGGTAAAATAGTTTTTTAACCTTTTACGCAAGTGTGTACTTAAAGTTCACCCTTATATGCTTGTTTTTAAGCACGGTGTCCCCTTTGGAAAGTTACACAAGAGCGTGTGTCCTATACCACACAACCGTATATGTCTTTCCTAAAATGAATGCACAAAAATTAAGAAATTTCCTAATCTAAACTAAGGACACACGAGCATGTATGAGACCATACATGATTGTGTATTACGGTTTAGAACTCATAGACCTCCTGATTCTAGCAATTTATGGTCAAATTCGGTAACCCAAGTACAAATCAATATTTAAACAGTACTTCTATGCATCCAAAATCTATTTCATCGATCATCAAGCATACCAATTTCCTATTATGATAAACCCAAACTAAGATTATTATATCTAAATAACATTTAATAACATACTTGCAACAAAAACAATTTAATATAGTGTCATACAGTCATGTTCAAACACTGACTAGTCCTCTTAACATCAGGAAATCATTCATAGGTCAAAGTTTTACTTATAAACATTAAATTCATCCAAAACAGACTTGATTAGTAGAGATAGAGAGAGGCTAACTTGTCTTCTAAAGACTACTAAGGTCTTTACATGGCTACAAGGATTTCAATGATCGACAATTTCTTCAAATGACCAAAACCCTTTCAACTCTCTGCTATCTCTCTCTTTTGAGTATGGTTGTGGGTAAGAATAATGAAAGGGATTAGGTTAAACATGTTTTTATTTTTTGTGTTAGACGTGATACACAGGTATGTGTCATATCGCATAACTAAGGTATCACTCGATCTTATAGTAATAGTTATCCTATCTACTAAATTCAAATTTGTTAATGATACACGACATGTATGCCACAAGTGTGCGTCACTTTGAAAAGCATTAATGAAATTTATTTAAATCAAAGGAAAAAAAGTAAAATACTCGTAGGCTTACTTATGGCTGTTACAATCCTTCCTTTATAAGAATTTCATCCTCACAAAGTTATGAGAATTGTTGCTTCATATCATACTCGATCTCTCATATAGCCTTTTCAACCTAGTGATTCTTTCATAAAACCTTTACTAGGGGAATCTATCAGCATTTGATTTCCTTATATCGCTTGTTTATGATCTTTATTGGGTACTCCTCTTATGTCAAATTATCCTCAAGCTTGACATCCTTAACTTTAAGCATATGGGTCAAGTCACTGATATACTGACACTACAACAATACACTGAACATGTTATGAATATAGTTCATGCTTGTTGGTAACACAAGTCGATAGGTAACCTTACCTACCTGTTTGAACACTTCTTCTTAACAAATCTCATAACATGCTTGTAAAGGCTACTCTAACAAACACCTTAGCACCTATACTAAACTCAAGATCTTATCTACTCTAGTCATAATAACTTTTCTAACAATTTTGGGCTTGTTTCATCCTCTCCCTTATCAATCTAACATCCTTAATCATCTTTCAAGTCATCTCTAGTCCTAGAGCCTGAGTTAGGGCATCTTTCTCCCGTATCTCATCCCACTACAATGGTGATCTACATCTCTTGCCAGATAAGGCCTCATACATAGCTATCTAGATAGTTGTCTGGTAGTTATTATTATACACAAACTCTATTAATGACAACACTTTTATCTAACTTATTTCCATATCTAGGAAACAAGTTTTCAACATATCCTTAATCATCTAGTTGACTCTTTCAATCTAAATATCTTTTTGGGGATGATAGGTTATATCGAATGCTAATGTCGTACCCAAGGATTTTTACATGTTTTGCCAAAAAACTAGGCAAACCTGGTGTCTTGATCTGAAACTGTCATTTGGGTACCTGATGTGACCTGACTATCTGCTTAACATATATCTGGCTAAGTTGATCTATACTCATGGTGTCCTTAACTGCAATAAAGTGTGCTAACTTGGTCAACTGGTCAACTATGACCTACAAGGCATTAAATCCGCCCTTAACCCCTAATAATCCAATTACAAAATCTATCAAGATGTGTTCCCATTTCAACTTTGAAATATTGAGTAGTTATAGTAGTCTTAATGGTCACTAATACTCAACCTTAACTTACTAACATACTAAGCACTTAGCCACAAAATCTACTATATCGTTCTACATACTTGACTACTAAAAAGATTTTCTCATATTCTAATACATTTTTACGCTCTTACAATAGGTAGTGTAAAGGAAATTATATATCTCAGTAAGAATTTTATCCCTCAAACTCTTATCTTAGAGAGCATATACTTGGTCTTTAAATCTTAAAATACCTTTTGCAACATAGAAATCTAGCTTGATACCTTCGATGATTCTCTATCTTAATTGAAGACGGTAATCATCAGATACCTAGGCCATACAGATTTTAGCCAAAAGGGTTAACTAAATTTGTAAGCATGTGAATGGGCTTGTGATTACCTCTATCTACTTTCTCACCAATTTCTGCTATAACTCTTACTGAGTAGTAATGTGTGATAAAACTACTTTTTTACTTAGAGCATCCACAACTATGTTGGCCTTGCCTAGGTGTTATCTGATCTCACACTCATAATCTTTCAATAACTCTAACTGTTATCTCTATCTCATATTAAGCTCTTTCTAGGTAAAGAAATACTTGAGGCACTTGTGATCCATATATATATATATATATATATATATATATATATATATATATATATATATATTACTTTTGAACCTATAAAAATAATGTTGCATATCTTAAGGGAAAATATAATAGTTGCCAACTCAAGGTTGTGTGTTGGGTATCTAGTCTCATAATCTTTCAACTAACAAGAGACATATGTCATCACCTTACCCTTCTACATCAAAACTTCTCCCAAACCCTGATATAAGGCATCTATATATAGCCTCCTTTTTAATTCATGCAAACTCTACTCACAAACATTCGACCATCTAAAAGGAGTATCCCTATAAGTCAACTCTATCAATGATTAGGCTAACTTAATGAATCCCCTAACAAATTGCCTATAATAACCTACTAACTTGAGAAAGCTCTTAACCTCCTTTGTTGTCTTAAGCCTCTGCCACTCTAATATAACCTTAATTTTACTAGGGTCAACTAAAATGTTATCTATTAAGACCATAAGTCCAAGAAAAGTTACTATGTCAACTAAAACTTGTATTTAGAAAACTTAGCAAACAATTATCTCTCTTTTAACCTCTATAAAACAAACCTCAGATGTTGTGCATGCTTTTATCGAGTCTTAGAGTATAAAAGGATATCGTCTATGAATATTACTAAGAACTTGTCTAGGTAATCTTGGAACACCCTGTTTAATAGGTTTATAAATACTATTAGGGTATTGGTTAATGCAAATGAAATAACCATAAACTCATAATGCCTATATCTGGTTCTAAATGTTGTTTTAGGTATATCTTGATTGATAACCCTTACCTGATGATAACTTGACCTTAAGTTAATCTTGTAGAATATTGAAGCTCTCTTAAGCTGATCAAATAAGTTATCTATTCTCAAGAGAAGATACCTATTCTTCATTGTTACTTTGTTCAAGTCCTTATAGTCAATGCATATCCTCATCGACCCATCTTTCTTCTTTACTAATAAGATTAGTATACCCTATGACGAGTGACTTTATCTAAAGAAACCAATCTAACAGCTCTTGTAGCTGTTTCTTTAGCTCTTACAGTTTTATTGGGGCCATTTTGTATAGTGTCTTAAAAATTGGCATTTTATATAGAGCGAGCTCAATACTAAACTCTACCTCTCTCTCTGGTGCTAACCTTGGAAAACTATCAAGGAAAACATCAAGAAATTCTTACATCACAAGAGTATCTAATCTGATTTGTTTATTATATGCACTAAACACGTATTACACCCCTTATTTAGCATTTTCCTTGCCTTGACACTAATAAATCATCATGTTAAGAACTTGACCCTCTCTAAAAGTGAACCACTTTCCACTATCTAGACTGAATTAGACTTTTTTCTTTTTACAGTCAATTTTTGTTCCATATTTACTCAAGAAATCCATACCAAGAATCATATCAAAATCAAGCATGTCTATAACTATTAGGTCAATGACCCTCTCTCAACCTTCCAAATAAACTATCTCTCTAGTAAACATAAGGTTGTTATGAATTTTGTCACCATCTAGCATCTCTATACTGATCTATGGAATAGTTATGGGCTCTAGTCTCAATCTTTCTACTATGCCTCTAATAACAAAGCAATGAGTAGCACTAGAATCAATTAAAGCACGTAAAGGACAAGAGTGAAATATTAATTAACATATCACTGCTATCAAGTTAGCCTCATCTTGAGTTTGAGTGGCTATATACACTCGAGCGTTTTATCTCATAATTGTCTATTCTACTAGGGTTAGTATTGGTAGGGTTATGCATTATCTAGAAAAGTGGTTAGGTTGCTTGCACTTGTAACTTACTCTTTGACCAATGAAACACTTTTTAACATGTCTTCATCTATATCTAGGATAAATAGGGGGATCTTCTTGCCTTATTGATCATCTTTCCTTAATTTCTTACCCTTTAATTTCTTCTTGTTTCTCTACAAGAAAAGTCTCTTACTTCTAAAGTCTTTGCTACCTCTGTCTCGATTGCCATCTATAAGCATATGACTTTACCTCTAAACTGAAACTACTAGCACTGGCTAATCTAGTATCCCCTTATCTTGAGTCATCTAATGTCTCATGGCCTCTAAACTCAATGTTTTGCCAAGGGCCTCTGATAATGATTTAGGAGAATTATTTCCTATCATAACATTCTTGATAATGTTTAACCTAAGTCCACTAAGGAAGACCTCCAACTTACCTTTTTCCAAGCTAGCTACTCTTAATGCATACTTGGCCAAGGAGTTTAACTTGATGGAGAACTCCCTAACTATCGTGTTGCTCTTCCTCAAGTGAAGGAACTTTTGAGCCTTTATATACATAACATTTATAAACAAGTACTCTCTCTTAAAAGCCTATTTGAAATCAACCTAAGTCATCTTTGACACTTGATGGGTCCTACACAACATATGCCACCATACATTTGCATCATCCTTAAGTAAAAGACTGGCATATTGAATCTTATCTACATCTATCAATGGTATAAATCCTTATGTTGTCTTCTACCATTTCTAGTTACTTTTTCAGCTGGTAATCAATATGATACTATATTGCCTCTAAAATCAAGGGGCTAGTGTTAGCTTGTAAGATTATAAATTAGGTATGTTTACCTTTTACTGCCACCCACTACCTCTACTCTATCCTACTGGGGTGGAATCTCTGTAACTAAAGGTTGCTCAAGCATTTATAAGGCATAAACTGGGTGTCTAACACTCTCAGACACCTTTCTATTCTATCTTAAAATATCCTCAACTATCTATTAGATAGCTTTACTGTCTGTTGATAGTGTAACTGACATACTAGATATTTGTCCCTAAGCTTTAGCTTAGCTACTCTCATAATTAATGACCTATTGGGCATTCTTAATTAATCTCCTAGATCTCCTCATCCTAAAATAAAATTTTGATTAAGGCACATAAAATAGTTTAACTCAAAGCAAGTTTATCTTACTTACAACGTTAGGCATTTGGGAATGGCCAACACTATATGAGAGGCTACTTGCCTTACCTAATTCTAAAATGCACTTTTAGACACTTATGAATTGAACACCTTTTTAGGTACTAAGGTCATGCTCTGATACCATAAATATAATACCCTTCTCTAGATACAAACCTCTACTTGGAATATGACCCGAAGAGACGTTCACGACTAGACTAGTTAATTTAAAACTTTATAATTTAATGCATGATAAAAAATTCTCAAGCATGCAAAAATGTGTGATATAAAGATACTAAAATACCTCATTTATTAATATTCATAAGTAAAGATGTTTGAAATTGAATTGAAATATTATTGGTGCATAAATGACTATAAAATTATGACTGAATGTCTGAATACATAAATATAGATAAATTTCAGAATGATAATTATGCCCTTACCCTTGTCCAGCTATTCGTTAAATCGTTGGCTCCCTTGTCTGTCCTACTATTTACCTCAACCTGCAAAATAACAAAAAGGAACATGTGATTGAAAAACACTTAATAAGTTTGTGACCTTTTAACATCCTAAATATTCATAATATAAGTAAACATAGTGTTCCATTTGTGAATCTAAATGTGGTCACAACTCGACACATTCGTGCCCTGACATAGGCCATCTACCAAGATTAACAAAGCCTAAGTTGGAATTGGCATACTTGATGCCCTAGTGAAAGTATAAAACACCTTGTGTGTCACTATTTGTCATACCTTGTACACCTACCATAGGACCTACTGGCTAGCTATTTGGGATACCTTAAACACATAGGGAAAATAATCTAGTAACAGTCTTGTCCTTTACTACATAAGTTGATTGGAATTGTTCTTTAAACCATCCTAGAATGGGCTCTATTATGGGTACATATATAGTGCATCCCACTGACCACATAAGAAAATATTTGAAAAAGCCACTATCTTTACCATACACACCTGAATAAATTGAGTGGTTATACATCTTAGTGTCAAGTCCATGATACGTCTCAAGGGTATCAAGCCCTTTCGCTTTCACGTATCTTGCCACTTGTGCATACAGTTTGTGATTATCTAGTTGTAAGCCACTTTTCTTAACTTTTTAAATTTTTGACCTGAATCTAACTCAGTTGGGGTCTCATGCCATCTGTCACATAGTTGGGCACTTTTTCTATTTCTATATAGCTTGTTTTTCTTATTAAAGTCTCTTATTATTTCTTGTTTCTTTTGCTTCCCTTTCATTGTGCTTAAACTAGTGATAAAATAGTATTTTTATTATCTACACAGGTGTGTGCTTAAGGTACACCCCAATATGCCTATTTTTAAGTACGGTGTCTACTTTTGGAAAGTCACACATAAGCATGTATCCCATACCATATGACCGTGTAAATGAGCGCATGAAAATTATGGAATTTTCTAATTTAAACTAAGGACATGCAGGCATGTATGAGACCATACATGGTTGTGTATCATGGTCTAGAACTCACAGAGCTCCTAATTCTAACTATTTTTGGTCAAACTCTGATAACCCAAGTACAAATCGATATTTAAACAATACCTCTATGCATCCTAAATCTATTTTATTGATCGTCAAGCATACCAATTGCTTATTATGAGGAATCCAAACTGAGATTATATCTAAATAACATTTCATAACACACTTACGAAAAAAGTAATTTAATAAAACGTCATATAGCCATGTTCAAACACTAACTAGTCCCTTTAACATCATGAAATCACTCACAGATCAAAGCTTTACTTATAAACCTTAAATTCATCCAAATCAAACTTGATTAATAGAGATAGGGAGAGACCAACTTACTTGTCTTCCAAAGATTGTTAAGGTTTTCACATGGCTACAAGGATTCTAGCAATCGGTGGCTTTCTTCGACGACCAAAAACCTTTATACTCTTTGTTCTCTCTTTTGGGTGAGGTTGTGGGTGAGAATAATGAGAGGTATTAGGTTAAATGCATTTTTATTTTGCCTACTGGATGCGATACACAAACAAGTATAGACTCTACACGGGTGTGTGTCACATTACATAATGAAAGCAACACTCAATCTTGTCACAATCATTATCTTATCTACAAAATACAAATTTGCTGATGATATACAACTACGTATACCCTTATACACGAGCATGTATCACTCTAAAAAACATTAATGAACTTTATTTAAATCTAGAGAAAAAACTAAAATACCCTTTGGCTTACTTGTAGGTGTTACACTAGGGCTTATGGTGTACTCTACTAGATCTATGTAGCTTTTATGTGTGTTGAGTTGGTTTACCATGTTCTACCTAAGGTGGAGTAACCCCTCACTATGATCAACTATTTGTGATGGCACATCAACCTGTCAGACATTTGTGGTAACTTGTAGTACTATAATTTCATCAAGTTATACCTTCCTTTTACTTGTCCTTTTGAGAATAAATTCTCCCTCGAGAATAACACCAATTCGAGCAATAAAAACCTTTTGCTTATTGAGGTGGTAAAAGCAATAACTTTTAGTTTCCTCACAATCCCAAACTTGTAAGTAATCTAGATTGAGTGCCCAATCAACAACTCATATATAGTTTTGTCCATATATTTGGATGGGACATGATTCAGTGTACAAGTAGTTGTTTCCTAGATATAGCCCTAGAATGACAAGGATAGATATGTAAAACTCATCATGGACCTTACCATTTCCACGAAAGTCTTATTCTTTTGTTTAGATACACCATTGTATTAAGGTATTAGTAAGAGGTATGAGTTGAGATACTCTCTCATTTTATTTCAGGCTTTATCTGAATTCACCTCCTCAATTGTTTCAGAGGATTTTACTTTGTTCTTAAATTCTTTGAATTTTTTAAAGCATTTAGACTTGTGTTTCAACAAGAACACAAAGTCATATCTATTAAAATCATTAGTAAATATGACGAAGTAAGATTCCCCATGTCTGCTTATTAAGATAATACATTAGAGCCAATCATTTTTGGACTTTTGTAATCATGAAATTTATCATTTATTAATAAAAGGTTCTTTATTATTCATGCATGTTAATGATAAACATATATGTTAGTAAGAATAATATGTTATTAGAATAGTAGAATTATGATAAAAGGATCAGACAGTTAATCGTGAGAACCCTATGACATATATGATGGCTATTCTAGAAATATCCATAATCTCTATATTACTATGACCAAAGACACAAGTAATACTGATGTGACTATAGTTCTCATGTGTCAAAACTGTTAACTGATCGCTTGGTGCAACACATGGGTCACATTATAGATGTGTTTCATTAGATAAACCTGATAAAAGGATTTTTAAATAAATGGTTGCTCATGTGTCTATAGGAACAAATCCTCTAACTTCATAAGTACATATGACCTTTAGATTTAAGTTTGTCAAACTATCTCATGCTAGTAATGGTATGGTTCTTCACTATCCAACGTGTTGCTATAAAAAAGGTGCCATAAAGATAATAATTAGTCATATCATGATGTCTATAAAAATTATGTTGGATCCACAGAGGATTCTTCACTCACCAAGCCTAAAAGGTGATATCTCAAATGAGAACACTGAAAAACATAGTAAACACTCGAATATGTAACCACAGTGAGTTTGGGTCGTAGCTTGATCCAAGTTATTTAGTTATTAATATGTATCAATTCATATCAAGGAATCATTGAGATAGACATATTTGTATCTCCGCCTTAAAAGATATCAATTAACAAATGGATCAAATTATATGCAATCTTGTAGTTCACAAGGCTAAAAGTAGTTTGTTCACACTCTGTCAGTCGGATGGCCATCATGCCTAGCTAAAGGCCTATATTGGTCTATGTTTAGATTCAACCCAAATCCAAACACTATCCATTTGATAAAGAGATTATGATCAGACACATATTAGAGTTGATCCAAACCTTTATGCATTGGGTTATTTGTTGATAATACTATTGTAATGGAATGGCATGGATTTTAGAATAAAGCTACTCATACACACTTTCTTGAACTACTTTTCCATACTCCAGCATCATTATTCCAACAGGAAATCGACACTCGCATGGCAAGTCCAACAATATAAGTTTTGGTTGTTTATAATCAAATGTTGAAATTGAATTATGCACTTATTAGAACAACTTTAAACATTTTGATGGATTGTGTAGAGAGGCACCTTGGTGCATATAGATTATCCAAAAAGATGAAAAAAAGGTGAATTAGTAATTTAAATTAAACTAATAGAAAACATTAAGAGAATTGGATAATAGGCACGTATTTGGATTTTCCAAAGTTAACAGGTTATGACTTTATCAATAGACTAAATCTTATGTGAGAATAAGTCTTTTGGCCATTTAATAGAAAGTAATTAATTATAATGCCAAAAGACTTATTCCTACCCAAGGTTTATTGTATCTCTAAACTCTAACCTTAAGTTAATAGAATCTATTAATTTCAAGGTTAAAATTGTCATATCATTAGTAATATTAAAAAAATAAAAATTTATCTCATTCTCTCCCTAAAGTTTGGAAAACTAACATTTTTCCCCTAACTATAGTTTTAAAAAATTACATTTTCCTCTTGGGTTTAATTTTTTCTATCCCTATCATTTTTGTTATGATCATCGCCATCTTTGACCACTTTCTCTATTCAAATCAGCTTCTTTCCCTCCTGCCTTCTCTCTCTAGGTGGCTTGCTTGTCTGAATTGTCTTCATCTTAGATGAGCCAATAGAAAACATTGAAATCATGTCAGGAGAGAGCATCTATAGCAACAGTGAAGAGGGAAAGACATTGCCAAGAGTGAGAAAATGCCAAACATTCATTGAAAATTGTCCCTAAAAAATTGAAACCTTAGTGGAAAAAATGTAACTTTTCAAAATGTAATATTAGGGAAAATTTGTTAGTTTTCCAAACCATGGGGGAAAATGATATAAACTTTATATTTTTTAATATTATTAGTTAAATGATGATTTTACTTATATAACTAACTGATTATGTTAACTTTAATAGTTGACAGGTAGGTATTTAGGTTTTCGAAATTAAACAGGTGGGAGTTTGGTGATGCACTACACCTTGGGTGGAAATAAGTCTTTTGGCCTAATTATTAAAGCTATTAAGTTATACCTCTGTAGCCAATAGAATAAGTTAGACAAATATTACCTCTATTTACTCATTTTGATGTATTTCAAAACCTATAGACTCGCACATACTGGTTATCATTGCTTATATCACTCCCCTCACCATAGATGTTGACTATTTGAATGGAATTTTATACAAAATATATATAAAAAAGGGTTAATATATTGTTTGTATTCATTTTTTTGTTGTTCATAGTGTACAGGCATGTGTTTGCATTGATAATATAGATGTCATGAATAGTGGTTCAAATGTTTCTAGTTTTAGGGTTTATTTGAGATTTAGATTGAATTGAATATTTCATTATTGATTTGTGTGAATGTTGTTCTGGTTGAAGATGCTTTGAATCAAGTAATAGGAAAATTAGGGAAGAAAATTGTTAATTGGATCCAATTGAAAAGGGACAATTGTCATCTCTACACATGCATTACATATAATACAATATCAATGTACCCCCCTGCACATCACACTAGCTAAATTTTAATTATAACCCTTACACATTACACATAGTAAAATATCAAAATCCCCTAATGCATCACACATTGTAAGATTCCGCTAAAACCTAGTGTATGAACATGCATACTAGATTTCTATCATTTATGCTAACCAAACTGAATCCATACTTGGGAAAATAAAATCAACATCAAAGAACTCTTATGTAAGCAACTTATATGAAAATTTGCAACATTTCACTTGGGCAACATTAGTTATGATCAATTTTTTAAAACATTTTCAAGCTAAGGCTTTGTTACCTTTCGCTTGCAAGTGCATGAGTCGTTAAGTAATATCATAAATGTCGATCCTATAAGAATTGGGAAATCAACCTCTAATTTAATTCAAGGCCAGAATTAACTAAAAAGATTGTAATAAAGCAATCAACAAATTATGTGAATGTGACTATCACTAAAACTACTTAGCTAGAATACAACTAAAGTAAAAAGCAAAATAATATTAAAATAATAAGATTAGATATTCTATGTTGACCTAGTTCTCCTTACGAGATTGACTAAGCATGTCATCACTAAACAAGTCTCAACTTTCGTGATAACTTAAATAGTTACTACCTATTATGTATCGTGATTCCAAGTACTCCATAAAAAGCTGACCTATATCTAGTATCAATGATCTAGGTTCAATGAATACGTGCACTAACTCAAAATTTACCTTTCAATAGTCTATGTCAGCTTACTAACATGCACAAAGATGGGTCTATGTTTTTATCACAAACAAAGGAAAACTATTTAATGAAGCAAAATATAATGATTCATAAATTTATGAAATAATGAACTATAGACTCAAGAGGGTTATTGAATCCCCTTAGTTCTTAGAATAGAGAAAATTAGCCACTTATACTAAAATCACGCATACAATAACAAATAAAATACATTATATTTAGAGCAAATAAAGATCATACTGAATATGTATGCATGCACCAAGGGGATAGTTGTTATTGCCATTGCTATCTTGTGTTGTCACTAGTACACATGATGACTCATAAAATGCAGGCAATAAATTACTTGAGTTTATCGTTAGGAAATTCTGACTGGAGAAGTCTATCTGCACTTATGAATTTGGTGACTTTATATAGATTGTTCTTTCCTTATGCCTCAAGATTATAGCAGATTATTTATTGATTCTATTTTAGCGTTGAAATTTCTTTTTCTTGATCTGCTGATGTTGACAAGTCCTAATTTTTCTCTTTATTTTTCTTCTCGTGCTAGTTTAGTTTTAATGCAATCAGGAAACTTTTTAAGATTCTTCCTTTTTCTTCATATCTTCTTCACAATTCTTTTTTTTTTTTTCTAATTTATTTTCCTACAAACTAAAAAAGAATAATCAAACAAAACATCTAGGAACTTTTATTATTTTTAATTAAAATCCTAAACTAAATTATAAGTAAATGCAAAATTTTCACTCCTTTAAACACAATATGTGAGCGTATAAATTTAATGCAGAAAATTCCCCCACACTCAAACTTTGTTTGTCTTTAAGCAAATGGAAATTGAAACACAAAGAAAATGTGCAAACTTCGTAGCCTTTGGCCCCCTTTCGACTCAAGTGTTTATGCAACCACTAAAAACAACTGTTATAAAAGAATTTCCCTACAAAGGCCTAAACTATTCAACACTCAATCATAGTTTGGTCAATTGCTTAACCTTCTCAAGCCAGTCCTAGGAAGTCCCTCACATAACCTTCCTTCCAATTCCATTGCACTTCAAGTTGAGCATATATACACTTTGCTTCCCTCCACAATCTCTATAGACAATTGTGATTTTCGACCCCATAGGCAAAACTATACTCCTAATCTCAACTAATGTAGATGTAACACATCAAAGATTAATAAGTGTTTTATCGGGTTATAACGTGTCTAAGGCATGGTCTACGAAAACAAAAGATATAAGAATATGTCTGCAAAATCATGAGCACTATCATGAAGACAAGATCAAAACTTTTGATTTATTTAGAATGATCACTCGAAGAAGTTTTCTTATAATAGAGCTTATATTCTTTACTTTGTTTCATAGGTAAGGCAACTTTTATTCATATATTTATATGTTTTTCTTTTTTTTTTTTTTTCTCTTTTTCTATATATTTTGTTTAGACTAACCTTTATTTTCTTTCTTCTTCGAAACTATTTTCTTATATACTAAGGATTCTTGTACTTTTTACAAATAAACTCCATTGAATTATGCACTTTTTCTTCTTCGGATCGACTGGATAAAATCTAGTGTCTATCATTTGTCATCAATCATGTACTCATGCAAGGGTAAGACACTTTTCTGGTGAAAAAATATTAATATTAATTGATAATGTATATCATATCCTTATCGATGCATGCAACTAGGACTTCAACTCGAAAGGTTATGTAGTCAAGTTCTAGGGTGGTGAGATTTTAGTTAGGTTATTTGGTATGCATAGGTTGTCCATAAGTAAGCATTCACAAGCGTCCCTAATTAGTTAGCTGTTAAAGTCATTCCTTGTGTGAAAATTGTTGATCTTGCTTTCTTCCTTGTGATTTTCTAATGTTTCTTATGTATAAGTCCCTACAGGAATGAAAAAGGTTTTCTGAAAAATTTATTTTCTAATATGCAAAAGCAAAAATAATAGTTCTTTAGGTCAAAGGAATAATTTCATATTGATCCCCCTATTTAATTCGAGCAATTTCTTCATTAAATGTATTAAAAAAAAGGTAAAGGCATAGTGTACTCCCTGGGATGCGGGAATATGTCATGATCATAATGCAATCAATTGCAACTTCTAATTCTCCATTTTGACCTAGAAATATGTAATTAAAAAAGGAAAAATTAATTAAAAATTAAAGATGCAAGAATAAAAAGATGTTCAGGTTGCCTTTGGGTAATGCTTGTTTCTGGTCTTTAGCTTAACCTTTGTGTAAGCTCATGTTAGAGTTGGATCGGACAGTCTCCCATGGTAGTTAGTTTGTTCATGAGATATGGTTTAAGATGTTGACCATTTACTTTAAAATTTTTTATATTCTCACTTCAAACTTTAACTGCTTCATATAGATATACCTGTATTACTTTGAATAGTCCTTACCAACATGACTTCTGCTTACCTGGAAAGAGACGTAGTTATGAATTGAACAAAAGCAACAATTCTCCTTCTTTGAATTCATTTTTCATCATATGTTTGCCATGCCATTTCATAAACCTGCAACCTTTTGGTAGCTCAACAAGTTCCCATACACCATTGTCTCATAGATTGCATTTCATCTCTCATTACATCCCACCACATCTTAGATTGAAGACTAGATACAACTTTTGCAACAGATAAATGATCCACTACATGACCAATGTCATAATTAGTCTCCCCCAAATAAACCACATAATCCAAATGAATATCAAGTCTCCTTCTTTATTAGACCTTCTTAATGAAACCTAAAGAATTGTATCATGGCATCCTAGGAGTCATAATGGGTGTTGGTTGTATGGATCCCTCTTCCTTTGCAGAATTGATTATAGGTGTAGGAACCATTTTCTCTTATTGTATGGGCAAATGAACACAAATATTTTTGATAATGCATATTTTCATTACAGTTCTCAAGATGATTACTATTATCAATCACATCAAATCTAGAAATTTAGCTATTGTGATTTCACAATTGTAGAACTCTTCTTTCCATAGTAAATTTTGTATATTTTACAATGATTTGGTGTCCAATGTAATCACAAGTAGACCGAGAATGTAACTTATTCTCATTAGGATTATAAATGTACTTTTGAAAGGACATCCCCAAATGTGAGAAGTGATTCAAGCTAGGTTTCTTATTGTTCCATAACTTAAAAACGGTCTTGGATACAAACTTAAGACTCTATTGAGGATATTCAAAGTTATTTTAATAACCTCGTCTCAAAGAATGTATAGATTAGTAATACTTTAAATACTCATCATTTCCTTAAATGTGTAGTTTTGCCTTCCAACTTTGTTCAAGACGAATCTAACATAGTAAACTGAGTACTATTCTACAATCTTCCAAGTACTTTGCAAATGGGCTTTTAATTTATCTACTTCTACCATGTTTGCCATAATACTCACTACCTCACCCGGATTTAACAATTTTGATAATCGCTCTCAACTATTTCTCAACTTCAGTCTTAAAGATCTTGAATTTATTAAGAGATTCTGATTTTTTCTTAATCAAGAATAGGCGATCATATCAAGAAATAATTAATGAATGTAAAAAATTATTTGCAATTTCAAATTGTAGGTGAATAAGAACCACTTATGTTGGTGTTTATTCTAGTTAATTCACCCCTACAAGAGTCAACATATGTTTCTAAGTCATTAAAGTCAAGAGTAGGAATAAAGTTACCATTTATCAACCTTTCTCCACTTTCCTTAGAGATGTGACTAAGTCCTTTATGCCACAATATGGAAGACTTTTCTTTAATTAAGGTTCTTTTGGCAGCAACATTTTCAACATTATATAAGGTAGAATCGATTTCATTAGGAGCTAAGCACAATTTATATAAAGCATATGACAAAGCAAAATGACCAATGTCTTCTAAATTGAAAAATAGATTAATCATGTCTATTTTAAATTCAAAATCATAACCTTCTTTGTCTGATAAGAAAACGAAAATCAAATTTTGTCTAACGGACGTTACATTAACATGATGCTCTTTGGAATAAACTCAAATCCAAAATCTAAATTTAAACAGACTAATCCTACGAATTCTACATCCACCTCTTCTTTGTTGCCAGCATTGACCTTAGACTCTTCCTTATTTGGTTTCCTTTTGCTTATGAATCCTTGCAATGAAAAGGCAACATGATTAGCCACCAAGAACTACATGAGGCTCTAACTAAATTGGATTCACAAACAATAAGACCCAAACAGTTACCTCCACACTCACATTTCGCTAGCCAAGCTTTGTATTTGGTGCACTCTGGGTTATTTTCCTTCTTAAAAACACCTGTAGAGATACGTACACCACTGGACCGACCAGTTTCTTTTTTATTGTTATAGACAGATTTAGGAGTATCAGATTTGCGTTTGGTTCTTTTCTTTCTATTGTTGAGTTTTGAAACAAAGAGCAGTCTAGGAATTTTCATTCTTAGGTTTGTCTTTTTCAACAACACAAAAGGTGATAAGGTCATTGACCTTATGGGCTTCATCTTGGGAATTATAGGTGGTCATAATCATGTCAAATTTAGGTAGGAGTGTGTTCAAGACTTGGTGAACAGTCCAAGTATCAAGAAGAATAATATCAAAGGCTTTCAGCTTAGTTTGGTAATGGACCATTTTAAGAATGTACTCCGTAACACCTTTTTAAACCATCACATTTTATTGAATAAAGTCCTTTAAGAAGCATACCTATTTCAGCATTAGTGGAAACTTTGTACATTTGTGCTATAGCATCCAAGCATCCAATAGGCCCTTTGGTATAGTAGTCTCAGACAGGCCACATAATAGATGTTCAAGAATTGATCCTTTTATCGTCAAATAACACAAAATATTAGATTTCATCCACAGTACATTAGCTTGATTTTCTACATCAGTACTAATGGTTGTGATATCTACAGGTTTAGGTGTAGTCATAGTCGAATCTGCAACAACCATTTTAATAGCAAACTCCACATCTTTCTTCCAACTCCTAAAGTATGAGCCAATCAAAACCTCAATAGTAAAGATGTTGTTGACAGAAAATCTGACGAAAATTATATTAAACAATGCAATATCATTAGCACATGATAGGGTAATCATATTACTTCAAGCCATAAATGAGTATCATCAATGAGAATTCAGACACATCATAATACAAACACCTTTGCATAGAGTACATAACATACGGTTTAGAATTCTCCAAATGAAACGGTCTAGATAATTTATTCCTATCTAAGTAAATTTATCACCATTGCGTGAATAGACCACTTGGGTAAGTCAATTAACAACTATCTGTCTTATGTGCAATCTCTTAACTAAATATACACTAAACACCTTTGGATAGAGTAACTTTATAAAGTAAACCACTTTGGTGGCAATACTACCAAAATTATAAAACTCTTTCACATCGAGATCCCTTAGACTGAAAAATAATTTATGGTGTATAAACCTTGTGGACATAGGCCTTAATGTCCTAAAAAAACATCTTGATTTATGACATGAAATTTTATGAAAGAAAATACATCTAATTATAGCTCTCTTGCCATACTATTATATTGCATTGTAAAAGTACTAATGTGACGAAATAAAATTTATGAAATAATATTGATATATTGCATTTTAAAATATTAATATTTCAAATCTAGATATGACTATATTATTGTGACCAGTTAAGCAATATATATGTATAAGATTCAGTCACTATCACAATTCAATGATAAATTAAAAGAGTACACAGATTCACGAATATGGTTGGTAGCCCAACGACAACCATGCAACACCATAAGCAAAGAGAATTTCTCGTACACATAACATCAAATCATACAATTTCATTAATGATTTGTTTAATTCATACATGAAAATAACAAAAAAAATAAAACAAATCACTTTGATTCACTCAAAAGATAATTAAATTAATCTAACTAATTTTAGGGTTTTAAGATCATTTATCTGGCTCTAATATCTCATGTAAATATATTTAACATAATACAAATTGGATCGCACACATGGTTACTTAGAACACCAAATTAATGTAGTTTATAGACATGTATTGGGATCCATCTCAATATCAGCAACAGAATAATAGAGAAAATAATATTCTCTAAGAATTTCTTCTTCTTTTCTCTTGAATGATCTCCAATGAGTGAGATAATAACGGCTCTTTCAAAATGAGATAGAAGACAAGACCTAACCTCCTCTATATAGAGTGTCATTTAGTCTTCCCATCATAATCTAATGAGCTCCTATGGCTTTACACATATAATTTGACTCACAACATAAAACTTAGAATATCAGTCCACTTTATTTAGATCAATTACTTATGGGTTACCATATATCTCATAATAGACCAATTTACCTTAATTTGGTTCAATTTAAAACAAAACTCACAATTAATATAAGCTCACTATATGAAAATTTTCAGCACTAACAACTCCGAAGTTCATGGTATCACTAATTAATAAACAGCAGGAAATCTGAGTCCAACAACAAGTGAATCAATTTGAGAAGTCAATCAATAGTATTTATAATATTATATAGAAGACTTGAGCAAGTTAACTCAGAAGGAATACCCAACTTGGGTAGAGCTATTCAGTATGTGCCATGCAGTGACTACAGGAAAAAATATATATAAGCATGTCTATATGCACAAACTTTATTATTTATTCCAAGTTGTAAGTTAAAAGAGAGAAAAATCTCACCTTGTATAAGGCATAATTAGAATCCTGAATTAGTGAATATCCAGCATTAACTGATGAAGATAGTTTCATCTAAAAAGAAAACTCTGCAACAAAGTGATGAATCCAATTCTGCAGAAACATGCATTATGAAGGCTCAAACTGCATAATCATGTGTGACTGAAAGAAATTATAGCATCAAAGTGGAACTCATTGCATTTTTTTTCTCCTCTAATATTTATATATCCCACACATTAAGTAAACATTGTAAATTGAAAGGTAACTGTTACATTTCTTAATGTATGAGAGATTAACAGAAAGATAAACAACTAGATCTTAATGCTAGTATCAGTATGGCAGAAGTAACTAATCTTGAAAGCAATAGAAGAAGTCATTAGATAAAAGTAAAAATTTTAATTAAACTCTGTAAAGAAGAAAGATGTTATTTCTTGAATAACTTCTTGTAAATCTAAGTCCTTCGTATGCAAAATTCCCAGGGATATTTATCCCACCCACTCTCTCCTATCATGGACAGAGAATGGACAAGTTCTACAGCATAAATTACATTAAATGGCCCTGGGTATAAATTTGAAGAAATGCTTTTTGCCTGTGCAATAACAATAAGCTGTGAAAAAAATGAAATGACAAATGAGAGAGATCCATTGGGATCCAAAATTGCATATCAGTATTGTAGGACGGTTAAACAGATATGATATGACCTCTCAGACAAAATGATGCGTAGGGTATTCATGCTCATAGCCATTATAATCATAGTATAGCCTCTCCCCCCGAGCAATATCACGAGTAGCAACCAAAAAGACTCGGCATTCACCATTAACACTGTATCTCACACATTTACAATTTTGCTTCTTCTTACCTTCCCTGCACAAAATCGGATATCCTTTAAGAATGACAGACATAGATATTTCTCCCATAGAAATTAAGATAAACAAGCATAAAATCAAATAGAGTCCATTGGAGCTAAACTAGATAACTTATTTCATCATAGAAGAATATTCACATATAGAATAACTCTAGATTAGGAAGTTTCTAAATTGTTGTACTTGTTATTCCCTTTAGTTAAGCATATTGACATGTGATGGGTTGCATAGGCTTACAGAGTATGATTGTTTATTCCATTGATAAAGCGAGCAATGTTTCCACGCTTATCAGGACAAATGACCAGACTTTTAGATGGATCTATTGCTAAAAGAAGCGTCATCATACTATCACAATCATCGTGCTCCCGGTTTTTTAGGAAATCGACATCGCCAATGTATTCAGCAATAAATGTCATATCCTTTATTGGGCCATCTGCCTCTACAGTAAAACTGCATCAGAAAATGAACAAGGTATTACTTAATATATGTTGTAGAACAAAAATGCTAGCACTACAAAGGAGTTCAATGATAGCATACCCTTCACAAGAATCATAAACTACTACGAGGGGAGGGCATTCGCCTCTTTTACACATTGCTCTACATTGTTCCAAGGTGTCTGTATCTTCTTTGGAAAGAATCTAAGAGAAATGCCATAATCAGAGTTAACATTTAATGTGACAGAAATACATGTAAAGAAAACAAAATGGAAAGAGGAATTTTCGTGTTCAAACCTGCATGCCACCATTTTCAAAAATTGCCTGATTGGCAGATCTAGGTGCCATGCCAGGCATATAAGTTAGATCATTACTGAATTCCAATTCCAATGCTGTCAAGGCAGAAGCAAGAGTGCCCATTTGCTTCAGCCTTTGTGCAGGATCTTCTGATGGAATAAATGGCAATAATTTCCTTCTTTTCTTTTGTAACACCAATGCCGATCGTCTTCGACGCCTTCGAGCATCTGAAAATCAAACCAGAAGAAATGAAAAATACAAATTAAAAAAAGCACCACTAAGAGATAAGCAATCAAAAGCAATTAGGATTATTGAACAAAGTGCATATAATTTCATGGTCCTTGTAACATGATCTGAGGTAAAATGCTCATAGAATGACCAATATCATACTCCTTTTAGCCTTATGATGTCCTATGCTATGAGAAAAAGGCTAGTCAATCCATGTGGCAGAGAGCTTTATGATGTCATATTCCTTTTCTTGTTTTTGATGAAAAGGGCTGTGTATTTTGTTACAGATGTAAAAGGTGAGAAGTCCAAAGACACCAGCCATGGTTGAAAATCTACTAATTTGCTGACTTCTCTAGTTTTAATAGCCTACCTAAAATAATATATAGAATCCAATTTCAGCCATTTTATTTTAGACAGGCATTATTTGCTAACATTAAACCTTTCACATGTGTTAGACTACAATGAATAATACTAATAGTACAAACCAGAAAATATCAAGTACATTGTTCATGCATGAATATAGACATAACAAATTAACAAATCAAGCAATCTCAGGAAATTAATTTCATTTTCTGAAATTATGAAAGTAGATTCTTCAATTTTTAAGTTGCCTACATCAAATTTCTGGTGCAACAATCCTCCTATCCAAATAGCTGATCCTCACACAGGTTTATCACATCTAGCTTTGTCTAAATTATTCCACATTTAGTTAAGTTAAATTGACACATTTGCATATAATTGTTAGTAAATTTTCAGCTGTGGCAAGAACATGTTAAATTGACACATTTGCATATAAATGTTAGTAAATTTTTGCCATTGCATTGAAAACCTGATAATTCTTAATACCAGAATCAGCACATTTGTAACATCACAAAATCCAATATAAACTAATAACACCTTCTCCCAAATCTCAATTTAAAGTATGGACTAGTTAAGCTCTAGCTTAACGCCAAGGATCAGGCTTAGAGCTAAAAGCTCATATTTTCAGCTACAAGGTCACAGGGGTCCAACTAATTGCGTTATTATATCCTATCTGAGATATCACATCTCATATAATGTTCCTTCCTCCCAAGATTTTAGGCATAGAAGCAACCCCAAGTTTAGAGCTCAGTGCACACAAAAGGACAGTTGACGAATTCGGAGTATGAAAAAGAGTTGCTTCCCTCAAAATGAATCCATTTCTTTTCTTATATTCTCATCTTCTTTTATCTAAGTATGCTTTTGTTTTCCATGCAATGTTAGAGCAGACATAATTAAATTGTTGTGTGGAATCATTCTTCAAATCACCAATAGCACCACCAAACATTGAGAAAGAAAACAGAATGAATTAAAATAATGCACCTTGATGAGACCAACCACATCTGTCTTTCACCTCTTTACACTTCTGAATTTTGAAAAAATCAATTATCTTCCTTTGCGAAAAACCTAAAAACCAAATCAAATAAAATACACAAAACACGTCACCACATTTTTCATTATACAACTTCAAAACCGAAACCTCCACCACGGGATCATGCTACATTACCGGAACGGCAATTCTATCCTTTCCGGTACCGCTAAATTATCTTGGTACCATTCATTTTCTTAACATTTCCAGCGACGTAGAATTTTCATAAATAAAAAAATGAAAATAATAACAAAAACAAATTCCCCTACTTCTTACACGTCTCTGGCCGGAGCAATTCGTGCACAGCCACGATCCAATCGGGATTCTAACAACTATCGGTCTCAAACACTTCATATGGAAGCCTTTATCGCACTTATCGCACAGGAGCAGCTCGTCAGGACGCTCGCCTGAGCCGCATTGCTCGCAGATGACGTCGCTGTAGTCGCCACGGGCCACCACGGCGTAGCGGGCCGTCGCTAATATTTCAGCTATTGACTTCAATTTCTTGGGCGGCGGCGAAGGTGACGGCGAATGCATTCCTCGAGGAGCCTCGGTCCTCCGCCGCGAGCCGACGAACCGCCGAGCCTCCGCTGACGAGGAAGTGGCTGGAGCCATGAATGGAGATGTCCAGACAGGCAAAATTCGGAATTAATGGGTAAATATTGAATTTCACCTAAAAATTTTTTTATGCTCTCTTTGAAATTAAATTAAAGGGAGCTGAAAATTTTTAATTGTGCGTTTGATGGAAAATTTAAAATGAAGGGGAAAATATTGTTTTTGGCTACGAAGACTCGCGGGGAATGGAGAAGTGACAAAAGGGAAGAGGAGGGTCCTAACGTGCGCCTGGTGTGTGCATCTCGTTTGAGGTACGTTGGACCATATTTTGCGGCTGAATTTTATTTTTGTTTCTCTTATTTCATTTTCCCGTACTGGCCGTTCTTAGGGTAAATTTGAATATAAATATTAGGGAAATTATAATAAATGATCAAAATTAAGGCGGTTTAAATGAAATTGTTCAAAACAATAAGGTTTAAGTAAAAATACTCAACTTTTATGAAATAACGAAACTATCCCTGTATATAAACAAGGAATTCCCATGGTAATTTTCTACGATTTCACTGTATAAATTCAAAGAAAATTACCCTTCCCACGGTGAAAAGATTTTCATCAATTTTCGTATTTTTCAGCAACTAAAAATGACAAATAAGGATAGTACATCATCTCACGTATTGTTTGAATCAATTTATTGTTAGGATTATTGAGACTTGAGGGAGATTTTAAGGTTTGAATGTTTAGGGTTCCGATTTTGAACAATGCATAAAATGTTTTGATTCTTGGTTGTTTTGCTTGAATTTCTTGAGGGGTTTTGTGTTTTTTGATATGTAGATTTGATTTGAGTTGAAATTAGAGGCTGAATGACGATTTTTAGTCGGAAAATGGGTTAGATCTGCCGGTGCTACGTAAGCTCCCATGGGTGCCCATGGGGGGGGGGGGGGGGGGGGGGGGGGAATTTAAGGTTTTCAAAATTTTAGGGGGAGAGGGGACAGGGGGAGATCCACGGGGGTCCGTGGAAAATTTTACACTGAACCGTGGGGCAGTCCATGAAAACCATGGGTTGGGTGGAAATTAATTTTTTTAAAACTATAGGATATATATGAGATAGACTTTGAACGACCATAACTTTTGATTTGGTAAGAGTTACAGGGCTTGTAATATATCAACGCGAAGCTCGTTTTGAGCTCTATAACAACAACCTGCTTTGCCAGTTGCACCAAATTTGGAGGTCAAAATAAAACTGTTTTAATGTGTATTATGCAGTTTTTTTTGTTTTATCAAATTTAGGATTTTCGGTTTTTATGATTTTGAGTTTGTTTGTGACCGGGCTAGAATTTTTTGATATGTAATTTTTAAATTTGATATTTGTAATTACGATGTGCTTTTTTAGACACGTTTTACAATGTAATTACGAAAATTTTGATCGATTTTTCGGTTTTCTCGTTCATAAGCTATTTGAACGTGTAGTTTTCGAAATTCAAATACGTTTTTTTAGATTTTCGAGTAATTTTTTTATTATTGACATTCTAGGGTATTTTAATATATCTATTTATTCATAACATGTTATTTTCAATGTAGTTTTTACGAATTAAGTTTTTTCTATTCGAATTCAGAAATACGAATTTCTTTTTTTCGATTCGAATTCAAAAATACGAATTTTTTCTTTTCGAACGAACCTGTGGTAATTGATATTAAATAAAAATGAGAGTGAAAGTGAGTATTTAAGTGATATAAGAAATGTATGTAATGAGAGTGAGAGTGAGGGGGTTTATATAAATGTAATGAAGAGTAATTTTGATATTTTAAAAAAAATTAGGGCATTTTTCCTTAGAAATAGGGAATTTGGATATTTTTGCTTAGAAATAGTAAAATTGCGCATTTTTGCTTAATGGAGGGGTAATTTGGCCATTTAGTATAATTTCCCTAAATATTATAAGGTGAATAAATTTTACAGGCCGTGACAAGTTACAAGTACAGTGATTATATACATTATTTATGTTTTTCATCTTCACTGCATAGTTGAAAGCAATATGTTCTTATTAAATTTTAATCATACAGTCAATATGATTTTTTAATTAAAATAAAAATAAATCTTTAGAAATATATTTTTTAAGAAATCCTTCTATATGTAATATATTTGTAACTAATCTTTTTCATCGAATAAATATAAATGATTAATATAAAAATAAGATATATATGAAAAAAAAACTCTAAAAATTCACTAGAGATCCTATACATACAATGCTTTTTTTTATAATCATTATCAAAACTTTGCCGGATAACAAGATTATTCCACAATTTTGACGATTAGCCATTATACATCCATTATTTTGTATACGATAATAATAGTTTGGCAGTTATAACCGAAGCTTTGCATTATCTACCATATAAATATAGTGATTATATATCTTTTTGGAGGAATCTCAATACCTACGATAATAGCAGACATACTCTTTAATAGTAAATTGAACTATATTAAAAATTCTTTTATTTTTATTGTTCACTCGTACAAAATCTTACATAATATCTCACATAAAATTGCTATATATAGTTTTGATAATCACAAAAAATGTATAATCATAGTTGTAATAATAATTACCATATATAATAAGATTATTCCAAATTTTGTCATTATCAAAACTCATGCAAATTCTCACATGATATCTCATGTATAACCATTATATGTAGTAGATAACAAGATTATCATATCCTCTCTTGTACAAGTCTCATTTTCTTTCTTTTTTTGGCTAAGTTCAAGTCTCGTACGTTGGATATTTCTAGTTGGTAAATGAAAATTTGCCTCAATAGTTTAGCGCTAGAAGATAGGGCTTACTTTGAAGAAAGTTCTCTTTCGTATCACTCCATAACACTCATTTAACATCTTTCATCAGAAATCCTATCCTTCGAAGAGAAATGCTACTGTATTTGACTAATTAAACTTGAAATGCTTATTAAAATAAGCAAAAATTAAAATTTCTTCAAAAAATTATCAAAATACCTTTGATTAAAATATATACCAATAGAAACATCAAAAGATATTCATAACTAAATATAAAAAGTCGAGTGTATAGTTTAAAACGTAAAAACATACAATATCATTCTCATAACAACTCATAAATAAATACAAAGTAGATTCACTAATTTACCCTCATACATTGCCCTCTAGTTGACTCACCACTCCGTAGATGTTATCCTAGTACTTGCAAAATAATTTAAAGAAAAGAGAAAGTGATAGTCTCTCAATAAGTACAAAAAACTAACTTCCACACATCTTATGTCTCATTCTTTTTCGCTTTATGAACTTATATATATGTCAGCTAAACTTATCATCTAGAATACACTTTCAAACTCTGAACTTTAATGATAAGAAATTTCTTAACTCACACTTAGTCATTTAGCGACACACTTTGATCTCAAAACTTTGATGATATTACATGCCTTAGAACATTATTTTGGTCATCAATGATACACATCCAAATCCTAAACTACAATGACTCTTTATATGTAATGCATGTAAAAACTATGATGAAAGTATTTTTCTTTAAAAATCATTTTTTCTTTTAAAACATTTCTTTTCTCTACTGATTGGATTAAGTTAAAATATGAATTAGACACTCCAACCACATGAGTAATATAGTTGCGAAATCTCATTTCTCTATGCATATTTATTGGATTGTAATAACATCATTCGTGCCCTAATGCATACATATGTAGGAAGATTCTCATATGTACATTTTCATTACAACTTTCATGAAAACATATCAGTAAAAACTATTACGAAAAACATGTTTTTGTAAGTGCCATGAAAATATGTTATAATTGGTGTGCGAAATAATATGTGAAATTATATATAACTAGATAGATTCACTTAATTTATATATTAATGTGATATCATGTATGAATGTTATTCGATTGATCTGTAAAATATCAACTGAATGTAAAAATGGCAAATCAAATGGTGTTTAAGCATTGATCTTGGCATAAATAATATTAAAACTTATGTTTGAGAATTACCGTAAAATGATTTATCATCTTTGTGATGTTACAAATATGGATACTTATTAAAATGCACAACATTGATTGTGGCTTGGTTTTCAAAGTTTAAATCGAGTTTTAAGTAAACAAGTGAATGTTTTTTCGTAACCAGGTGTCAAAAAAAAAATTGTGTGATGACTGATTAAAAAAAAAAAGTGGTAATTGATTGATAAAGGGATTTGTTTATTGGTACAAATTAAAGGCAGAAGTGGAAAGGACCGAGTCAGCTTCGACACTGCCTACCGAGACTAAGGCGTACAGGTTAGGCTGGCTTGAAAAATTAATAAGGCCAAGAACGTGACCCTATGTATATAGGGTCACGCCCCCATTTAAACAAAATTTTAAATTTTTTTAAAATTTTTTAATAAAAAAATTTAGGCATAAATTATTTTTCAATTACTAAAACCAAGACCAATTTCCCAAATATTTTATTGATAATCTCTCACTTGTGGTAGATGACTACTGTGGTTATATGATAAAAAATATTATAATATTTTATAAATAAATTTATTTACATAATGTACAATTACAAATATAAATACTATATATATATACCATCCATCTATTCATTATCAATGTCTAGATTCTTGAATTCTTTAAAGATATCTTTTGAGACTTGGTTTTGTAATTTGAAATCAGTTTTGATCCAATCTTTTATACACATGATTGTCTCAAACATGTTTGTGAGTAAATTGGATCACCTATCCTCTAGCATACACCCACTTACACTAAAAGCAGATTTTGATGTTACAGTCAACACTGAAATGGTTAGTAGATCTCAGACTATAGTGGCAAGCACAGGAAAACTTTTTGTCTTTTTTTTTTCATCATGCCAAAACATATAATTTCTCAACATCATATCGTCAAACAATTTTTAGGTAATGATCTATATTGATATAATTATAAAACTCGTCATAATTTGAACTCTAACCTTATTGACTATTTATCTTGTATAAGAGCAACTATATGCATAATTTTTTTGTGCCTGAACTACGTAACCTCTTGTTCTAAACTTTTTCCTACCCTTCCATATTTTTGTTCATAAATACTATATTTCCAATATAAATGCTTTAACATTGTCTATGAATTTAACAACATTGGTAATTAACAAATTATCATTGATAGTATCAAATAATTTTTTTACTCCTAATATTTTTGCCTTAGGATCTAAAACAATGGTAGCAACATAAAGTAAAGAAATTTTGGTCTAATATTTTTAAAATTCTTATTCCATTTGTCTAGATATATTTTAAAAAGTATTATGATACCTAAATTCTTTAAAAATATTACCGATTTCTACCATGTCTCTAACATATTCATTAGAGTTATAGCAATCTCCTAATCATGATTTATAAAAAAAATAGGATATTCTGAATCTTTTGATTAGGTATTGAAGAATCATGTTATAAGTACTTCATACCTTTCGTATGCTTTTAACATAAGGTATGTTGGATTCCACCAAGTTTTAATATCTACTTTTAATTTTCCTTTTTGTCTTAACCCATTGATTTACAAAATAAGAGACTTCGGTAAGAAAAACAAGGTAGATAGAATTAGAAAGAGTACCCGACTATGTGGAAGTTGGTACGAGACCTCGATCGAGTTAGATTCGAGTTGAAAATTAGAAAAGATAAGAAAAATGGTTCACATCTAGATAGCCACCCATTGCGTGCATAAGTGGCAAGATTTGTGAAAGTGATAGAGCTACCCTTCAAATGCATCATGTACTTGACACTAAGGCATATAACCACTCAGTTTATTTAGGTGTGCATGGTAAGGATTATGGCTTTTTCAAATATTTTCTCACATGGTCAAAGGGATTCATCATATATGTACCCAAGATAGGGATCATTCTAGGATGGTTTAGACAACAGTTTTGATCAGCTTATGTGGTAAAGAAAGGGACTACTATTAGATTATTTTTTTGTTTGACTAGGGTTCCTAGATAGCTAACCCAATAGGTCGTATGACATGTGCACCAAACACAATAGATAGTGACATACAAGGTGTCTTATGCTTTTACTAGGATATCAAAGATGTTAATTCCAACTTAGAACTTAGTAAACTTGGTAGATGGCCTATGTCAAGGCATGAGAGTGCCAAGTTGTGACTATATTCAAATTCACAAATGGAATGTCAGTTTTAACCGTTTTACGAATATTCAGATGCTAAGAGGTTACCAATTTACTGAGTATTTTCACTCACAAGTTCCTTTCGTTGTTTTATAGATAGAGGTAAGTAATGAAGTAAGCAAGAGAGCCAACTGTTTAGCAAGTAGCTACACAGGGGTGCAAGCATAATTATCATTTAAAAATTTATATATATTCATGTATTACATCCAGTTATGATTTTATAGTTATTTATGCACCAATAATATTTCAATTTAGTTTCGGACATCTTTACTTATGAATATTAATAAATGAGGTATGTCAATATCTTATTATTGTACCTTTTCGCACATTTGAGAATTTATGATCATGCATTAAATTATAAAGTTTTAAATTAGCTACTCTAGTCATGCACATCTCTTCAGATCATATTTCAAGTAAGGGTAAATATCTAGAGAGGGGTGTTACATTTATGGTATCAGAGCATGATCTTGGTACCCAAAAAGGTGTTAAATTCATAAGTGTATAAAAGTACATAATAGAGTTAAGTAGGGAAAGTGGCCCCTCATGCAATGCTAACCGCTCCTACACGTCTACCACTATAAATATGATAAACCTGCATTGAGTTAAAGTATTTTATATGCCTTAATCATAATTTCATTTCAAGATAAAAATATCTAGGAGATTAATTAGGGATGCCTTAGAAGTCCCTGATCAGGAGAAGAGCCAAGCTGAGGCTTAAGGACAAGCATCTGACGTGTCAATTATGTCATTAGTAAACAACAAGGTTATTTGATGGATAGTTGAAGATATTTTGAGATAGAATAAAAAGGCATCTAAAAGTGTTAGACATCTAGTCCATGCCTCACAGATGCCTAATAGCCTATAGTTATAGAGGTTCCACCATAGCAAGACAAAGTAGAGATGGTAGGTGGTAGCAGAGGTCAAGCTCATCTTATCTATAGTTTGGCAAGTCGACACCAGCCTCCTGATTTTAGAGGTAGTATAGTATTACATGGGTTACCAGCTAAAAAGTGGCTAGAAATAATAGAGGGTTATATGAGGATTTTCACCTTAATGGATACAGATAAGATTCAGTATATTAGCCAATTGCTTAAAGATGATGTTATGTGGAACCTACCAAGTGTCAAAAATGACTTAGACTGATTTCATTTAGGTTTTTTAAAAAGAGCACCTATCTATAGATGTTATGTATGTGAAGGCTTAAGAGTTCTTTCACTTAAGGTAAGGCAACATGACAATCAAGGAGTTCTCTACCAAGTTGATTTCCGTAACCAAGTTTACTTTGAGAGTGGCTAACTTGAACAGAGGTAAATTGGAGGTCTTTCTTGGTGGACTTAGGTTAGACATTGCCAAAGACATTATCATGGGAGATAATCCTTCTAGATTATTATTAAAGGCTCTTGGCAGAGTATTAAGGTCAAAGACTATGAGACATAAGATGGCTCGAGATAGGGGGATACTAGATCAACCAGTGCTAATAGCCCCAATTCAGAGGCAGAGTTAAATGTTTACAAATGGTATTTAAAAGGTATTAGGTAGTTGAGATAAAGGTATTAGAGACCCAGAGGTAAGAGGCTCTTCTAGTTAAGAAACAAGAAGAAATTAAAGGGTAAGAAACCTAGGAAAGAGGATCCTTCTACTTGTCTTAGATATGGAAAAAGACATGTCAGAGAGTGTTTTATCAGCCAAAAAGTATGTTACAAGTGCAAGTAGCCCAACTGATAATGTTGTTAATTATCATTATTTTGATTTTTAATTCCCTCATGTTATGTGAAAATTTAATTCAATCTAATAGAATTATTTATCCTTTTGCACTTAGGAGGCTTTGAACATATTTGGAGCCAAGTTTAGACCAAAACAACTTAAAGTGAAGTAAATTTACAAATCAACAAAATCTGTGATGCTGACTATGCGTGGGCACGTGAAATGACAGAGCAGATTTCGAAATTTAAATTTGGACATCCAAATCAGATGAGATATTTCAAAAAAGTCAAGATTTGCTTCTTAGAAAAACAGTGATTATTAGTTAGAAAAGGGGAATATTTTAGATAAATAAAGAATATAGATAAGGAAGGATATTTTTAAGAGAAGGATATTTTTGGGGGAAGGATATATATTAAGATATATATCTATTTCTTTTTGGGGAATATATATATATATATATATTTTTTATTTTATTTCGAGAGGATTTTGGCTAGACAATAAGAATCAGATTTGGAGAATTGGAGATAAGAATATGGCTCATAGTGGGTAAAACCTTTCTTCTCTTGGTTGAAGGGATCTAAAACCATGAACTATAAGGATTGTGAGATTTTTGTTCTTTAATGCATCTTTTTAATTATTCAAGTATTGATTATCTTTCTGAATTATTTTTCATAGTTGTGTTGGTTGATTGCTAAAACGCGTGATTAGTTTATCAATTAATATAATCTACTGCTAGTTTAGGTAATGAATCCGTAATTGTTCAATCTATCTAATCGAAGTGGCAACTGAGATTTATTGTTTGCTGCATCGGGAACTGTAATTCCTAGGGAAATAATCAATTGGATTAAATGCAACGTCGTATGCTTGTATTGTCTTGTTTCGTTGGTCTTTCTAATTCTTAATGCTATTGTTTAATTAAATTCGAGATTGTATCCGAGTTGTTAATCAATAAAGGTTAACTAGAATACATGTTTTTGGTTAACTAATCATAAGGAAAGACAGGTAATTAATACCACAACAAATATTTGAATAATTAATTTGATACTTTTGGATGTCGATGATTAATTATAGTTTCAGTGGTGGATGTGACCGTAGACCGAGGTTTGTTTGATTGGTTATTTATTATAGATTATTTCATTGATTTTTATTTACTACTTTTAATTATAATTCGTATTAAATTCAGAAACCCCCCTTCCCCCCAAGTTTCATTGTTTTGCGAGATAAGTAACGACTTACTAATTGAAACTCTTTAAAGGAATGATCCCTACTTTCCTTTACTACATTTTTTGTTACAGGAATTTAGAATTTTAATTTGGGTATTGATGACAACACTTACCAAATTTTGACACCGTTGTCAGGGACTTTTCCTAATTTAAATGCTAATACTACTTCTGAATTAAAATCTAGACTAATCCATCTTTTACCCATTTTTCGTGGCTCCACAAATGAAGATCCTTATAAACATTTAAAGGAATTTCACGTGGTATGCAAAGCATGAAATCGAATAGAGTCACAAAGGAACAAATAAAGATAATGCACAAGATTGGCTTTATTACCTGTTTGCTGGAAGCATCACCACTTGGCATGAGATGAAGAGGTTATTTCTAGAGAAATTTTTTCTAGCCTCAAGAATCGCTAGCATAAGGAAGGAAATTTGTGGTATTAGGTAGCATACGAGAAACTCTCTGTATAAGTACTGGGAACGTTTTAAAAAACTCTATGCAAGCTATCTGTACCACCAAATTAGTAACCAGTGCCTTACTCAATACTTCTACGAAAGACTTCTATCAACTAATAGGAATATGATCGATGCAACTAGTGCTAGAACATTGGCTGACAAAACACCTGAAATAGTCTGAAATTTAATTGCAAACATGGCGTCGAATTCACAATAATTTGTGATTAGATCAGACCATTCATCTCAGCGTGTTAATGAGGTAAATGTCTTTTCTATTGAAAGACGACTTGATGATCTAACTTCTCTTATACGTCAAATGGCTGTAGGAAAAATAGAGGCAGCAAAAGTTTATGGAATTTGTTCAGTTGTGGGGTATTCAACTGATATGTGCCTAACACTTCAAGAGGAATCCTTTGAACAAGTGTAGATAGATTTTTAGGACAAATATAGCAAAATTATAATCTTTATTTGAATACCTACAACCCAGGGTAGAAGGATCATTCTAATCTCTATTATGGGAATGTATATGCAAATCAACCTTTGAACAACTTTCAACTATACCAGTAGTCTTACATTCCGAAGCAGCAACAACTAGCTCAAAACTCTGACTCAAGTATATCTCTTGAAGACATCGTTAAAACTTTGGCTGATAACATTGTGAAATTTCAACAAAAGACAAGAACCAGCATTTAACATTTGAAAAATCAAATAAGCCAAGTGGCTATTATAATCAGTCAAGTGGAGGCACATAATTCATGTAAACTGCCATCCCAAACTGTAGTGAACCTAAAGGAGAATACTAGTGCAATAGTGTTAAGAAGTAGAAAGGAGTTAGAGATGTCGAGTAAGACACTACTGGTACCAACGCAACAAGTAGAAAATAGAGATGAAGTGGCGGCATAAAATAATTTTCTAGACAAGAATGTAGTGACAGGTAAATCTCATTCTTCCAATGAATATAAACGTGTCCTTCATTTTCCTGAAGCATTAGCAGATAATTGGAAGTATGAATACAATGCGGATTTATGTGAAAGCTTTCAAAAGTGTGAAGTCAATATCACACTAAAATTGGAGAAGTTGTGTACAGTGAAATCAAGCGAGTGTCTCACTATGCTAAATTTTTGAAGAAGTTGTGTACAGCAAAAAGAAAGCAAAGACTCAAAAGGTATGAAAAAATAAGGGTAAGAGAGAATGTTTTAGCCATAATTTGGAAAAGTCTTCCAGAAAAATGCAAGAACCCAGGTATGTTTTACATCCCTTGCATAATAGGTTGCACTAAAATTGAAAAGGCCTTGCTAGTTTAAGAGCATCTATTAATGTAATGTCATATTCCATTTATTCTACTTTTAATTTTGGACCTTTAGAAAAAACAGGTGTAGTGATTTAGTTAGCTGATAGATCGAATGTCTATCTTAAGGGGTTAATTGAAAATGTTCTTGTTTAGGTCAAAGATAAGTTAATTTTTCTCACTAATTTTTATATTCTTGACATGGAAAATAATGACCAATCAGTACTTATTTTATTCGGGAGACCCTTTCTAAAAACTGCTAAAACAAAAATTGATGTTCATAAAGGTACACTGACCATGGAGTTTGATGATGATGCTATCAAATTCAATATTTATAATGTGATGAAATATCTTGATGTTGATTTTCCTGTTTATTCAGTTGATTTAATTGACTCTCTAACGTAGGATGTTTTTGAACTTGATAGTGAAGATGAGTTGGAAGTGGCTAACCATGAACAGCTTTTGAAAGAAAGTGATGAATTTAAATTTAATTTTGATTTGCGGGATGTAGTGGTAGAAATGAATGAGTTCGTGGAACTAGAAAATTCAAGTAATGTGTCTTATATTAAGCTGCCAACACCTAACGAAAAATCGGTACCTTTTGTGTTACAGGCACCAGTGTTGGAACTGAAGTCTCTTTTAGATCACTCCAAATATATGTACCTTGGATATGGAGAGACCTTACCAATGATCATTTCAAGTAAATTTAAATAAGCACCAAGAAGAAAAATTGGTATAGATTCTAAAGAGACATAAAATAGCCATAGGATGGATCATTGTTAATATTAAAGGAATCAGCCCCTCTACTTGTATGCATAGGATTTTGCTTGAAAAAAGAGCTAGACTGATGTGGCAACCATATAGGAGGCTGAACCCACCCATGATGGAAGTAGTGAAGAAGAAAATTTTGAAGTTGTTTCAAGCTAGAGTAATTTATCCAATTTTAGACAGTGAATGGGTCAATCTCATTCAAGTTGTATCGAAAAAGACTAATATCACAGTGGTAAATAATCAAAACAATGAATTGGTATCCACCCGAGTTCAAAATGGGTGGTGGGTTTATATATATTATAGGAAATTAAATGTTGTAACCCGTAAAAATCATTTTCATTTATCGTTTATTGATCAAATGTTAGAAAAGCTAGCTGGCTGAGCTTATATTGTTTTTTAAATGGTTTTTTCAAGTTATTTTTATATTACAATTGTTCCAAAAGATCAGGTGAAGATAACTTTCATATGCCCATTTGAAACCTTTGCATATCGACGAATGCCATTCAGAGCTTGTAATGTGTTAACAACTTTTCAAAGATGTATGGTCAGTATATTTTTAGATTACATTGAACATATTATAGAAATTTTCTTGGATGATTTTACTATTTATGAGGATTCATTCGATAATTGTTTGCATAATTTTGCACTTATTTTACAAAGATGCATTGAAACTAACCTTATTTTAAATTTTGAAAAATGTCATTTTATGGATGAGCAAGGCATAGTTTTGGGGCATGTAGTTTCAGCTAAGGGTATAGAGGTAGATAAGGTTAAAATTGATATTATTGAATCTCTACCTTACCCCGCTAGTGTGCGAAAAGTTCGTTCTTTCCTTAGCTATATAGGTTTTTACTAATGCTTTAGTAAGGATTTTTCTCATATTGCATTGTTATTATACAAGTTGTTGTAAAAAGATATGGCTTTCGAGTTTGATGAAGGGTGTAAAACTGTATTTGACAGGTTGAAGTAGCTACTGACCTCTACTCCAATTATCTAACCACTTGATTTGGGTCTTCCATTTGAAATAATCTACATGCAAGTGATTGTATCGTAGGACCTGTTTTGGGCCAGCGACTTGAAAGGGCACCACATGCCATATATTATGTCTCAATGACATTGAATGATGCACAGAAAAATTATTCAACCACTAAAAAAGAACTTTTGACTGTTGTTTTTGCATTAGAAAAATTTTGTTCTTATTTATTGGGTACTAAAGTTGTTAATTATTTTGATCATGCAGCCTTTTAGTATTTAATAACAAAGAAAGAGGCAAAACCAAGGCTTATAAGGTGGATTCTTCTACAAAGTGAGTTTGACCTAGAGATCAAAGATAAAAGTGGACAAGAGAATCATGTTGCTGACTATTTAAGTCGTCTAGTTCATGTGAAAACAAAGCAGAATTAGCAAGAGCAATTTCCTGATGAACATTTATTTTTAGCAAGTTACAAACTGCCCTAGTATACAAACATTATGAATTATTTAGTTACTAACATGTTGCTAGTTAGGTTATCAAAGGCTCAAAGAGACAAGCTGAAAAATAACACAAAGTATTATGTATGGGATGACCCATATTTGTGGAAACACTGTGCTAATCAGGTTATAAGAAAGTGTGTACTCGAAACTAAAATTACTTCTATTATTACCTTCTGTCATTCATATGCTTGTGTAGGCTATTTTTTTGCCTAAAGGACAACAAGAAAAATTTTGGACTATGGGTTTTTCTAGCCATCTTTATTTCAAGACTCATTATTTTTGTAAATCTTATGAACGCTGCCAGAAAATAGGTAATATTTCACAAAAAAATATCTAGGTCAAAAGTCAAAAAAGTTAAGAAAAGTGGTTCATATCTAGATAGTCATCTGTTATGTACATAAGTGACAAGATAAATGAAAGTGATGACACTGGATGCCTATGAGATGCATCATACACTTGAAACTAAGGCGTATAGCCATTTAGTTTATTTAGGTTTTCATGATAAAGATTGTGGCTTATTCAGATATTTTCTTACATGGTCATCAAGATGCACCAGATATGTACTCACAACAGAGGTCATTCGAGGATAGTTTAGACAACAATTCTGATTAGCTTATGTGGTAATAAAAGGGATGATACTAAATTATTTCCCCATGTGACTAGTGTAACATCTGTAGATATGTTTAAGGTTATTTTGGTTTTTTAGTATTTTTCTTATTTGAGGTTCTGCTTGAGAAGTTTTTATATCATTTGTTGTAAGCATTATCATGTATGAGAGGCTACACACCTGTGTATGATGTGGCAAAGATGGTAAAATGTTCTTCCGACATATCGTGTGTTTTGATCTATTTTGGCTACGATACACGCCTGCGTAAGTGGGATACACAAGCATGTCTAGTCAGCAGATTTTAAATTCTAGGATAAGGATATGTTCCATAGGAATCTCGTGACATGGTTTAATGTTTTATAACTAGTGTACACGCCCATGTGTTTAGCATAGACACTTGTGTATGTCTATTCATTTTGAAAATAAAAAAAGTCGCAGAAGATACAACACTCACTTTTTTCTCAAAATCTTTTTAGCCAAATAGAAGAGAAGGGAGGATTGCAGAATGCTAGAGTCACCTTTCACTAGGAGAAAAGCTTTTGGGAGTCATTCAAGCCACTAGAAGACTATTATTGTCATTGTTTCAAGGTAAGTAGCATGACTTTTTGTGATGTTTAGGTATTGGGTGTTACTGATGGTTTCGAATTGAATGAAAACATGATACTTGATGGTTTAGGTAATATATATTTATTGAAAGCAGAAGTAAAGGTTGATTGAGTTTTCACATGATTGTGGTCCTATTTGCAGTTAGAATTGTTTAATCTAGGCATCGTAATGATTCTCTCTGTATGGTTGTTAATTTAATGTTAATAGATTGTTTGGGTTGGTAGAATGATAAAATACTCACTAAAATTGGTAGTATTTAGAAGTGTGAAAAGTGCAAGAGATGTAGAATTGAAATTCTAGAATATTAGTGACACATTCTAATATGTATTTAGGAATATTCACTCGTGTAAGTTAGGTATATAGGGGTATGAAACTGGGAATGGATAGATGCCTGTGTGGTATGGGACATATGGGCGTATACCTACACCAAAGATACACTCCCTTATGTTTTTGTCTCAGGTCAAATAGATTGGGTAACACATGTATGTGTGTAAAAGATACAAACTCGTGTAGTTTTAGGGAAATTTAGAAATGTAATTCCTTGAAAGGGATTTAGAATGTATGAAGTTTTGCTACGAGTATACAGATTAGAGAAATGACAAACCTACCTTTATAAGGGCTATTGATGGAATAAAGTTAACAATAAGACCATAATGAGAGTTATTGGTAATAAAAATTCATAGGGGTGTGCCTGACTATATGGATGACAACACATATCTGACTAAATCCTATTCAGGCCAAAAAGTATGAGATAGTGTACAATAATGTTACAAGCCACCAAACTGCATGCAAAATGGTAATGAAAGCATTAAGGTTAATAAATCTATGTGATTTCATACCAATAATGAGTAAAGTAGCATTTGGGATGCATGTGCAAAGACGGGAAAGGTTTAGGGACCTACCATATGAGTAATATTGTCTTAACAGCCTAAGTTCAGTTAGTAAGTGTATGAATGACACATAAGAATGATATTTGAGATGTCATAAGCTTTCACATGACATTTGGGACATTGAGACACACCTTAAAGGTTAGTTATTCAAGATGACACCTCGTTATAAGGATATTGCACTAGGTGTTGAGATAATTTGGATGGGCATCAAAGACCTTAGAGAATACATCCATGAATTTTCTTAAGAAGGAAGTGACACCGTATGCTTTCTATGTGATTTTGCAAGTAATTTTTTGAAGCAGTAGGGTGACGGTGAGGAGACTAATGGTATAACGCATTTTAGCACATGAGGGTAGGGGAATTGGATGTTCTTCATTATTATTCATAAATCATTCATTACACTTTTATGGATTCTTTTTATGTATTAATGCATGTGGATTTGATTGTTGTTGGTTTGGATTGATTTGTATGAACTCAAACTTACATTTAGATGTTTTCATTCATATTATCCATATCATATTTGAACTATGGTGTTTCATTCTAGTATACTTTTGGGATAGCAGGTCTGATTTGGAATGTTTTGTATTTACTGATTAAGATAACATACTATAGAAGTCTATTAGGTCACATGTCTTGAAATGCATATTTCAGATAGGGGTAAGTGTCTTAAGAGGGGTGTACATTTATGGTATCAAAACATGATTTTGGGAATCCCAAAAATAATTTATGCATGCATACTTATGCGACACTGACCACTCCCATCCATGAACTTCTATCAATAAAGCTATGACCTATATTTAAATAGTATTATGTATAATTAATGGTTAATAATGAGATTCCAACTCTAAAAGAGAGTCAGGATGTAGCTCAAAGACCTATGTTAGGTGCAACTATAACACCCTGCATAAATTATGAGTAGATCAGAAGGATTACACAGAAGGTCCTTTAAGCTAATCACGAAACCTTTAAGAGTGTGAGTCACCTTATGCCAGTGCCACCATTGGTTAAACAATACCCCCTTATTTATGATAGGCTACTCTAGGGCTAGACTCGAATCGAGTCAGCTCGAGCTCGAGTTCAAATGAGTCTGAAACGAGCCAACCCTAACTGAGCTCGATCGAGCTCGAACTACTCGTCAAATTTTCCAATTAAAATTTTTGATAGAAAACGACATCTTTTTGATCAATATGTATTAAAACGACATCGTTTTAATAATAAAAATGAGTTGAGTTGAATTCGAACCGAGTTCGAGCTTGGCTTTCATGAGCTTGACAAGCTTGAGCTCGAACTCGAGCTCAACTATATGTGAACCAAGCTTGGTCGCAAGCTTGAGCTTAGTTCGATTCAAATCTAACCCTAGACTACCTAAACAAGAGTCAATGGATGAGGGCTTATAGAGACAAGGGGTAATAGAAGGACATAAGGGCTATATTCACCCTATTTACAACTTAGAAGGTAGACACTAGCCTCCAGAGTTTTATAAGACAAAAAGGGATATTGTGTTAACAAAGATTGGCTAAAGGCTATGAAGGAGGCAATGAAGCTATTAAGATGTCGGATAAGGAAAAGATCTGATATGCTAGTTACTTGATGAGAGACGATGCCAATGTATGGTGGAGAGTCTTCAAAGATGCTCAGTAGACTGATACTATGACATGGGCTAGTTTCAAAGAGTTTTTTGAGAGAGATGCTTAAAAGCTGAGTGTAGTATATTAGGGCATAAGAGTACCTCAGACTGAGACAAAAGGATATAACAGTCAAGGAGTTCTCTACCAAGTTGAACTTCTTAGCTCGATACTCTTCAAGTGTGACTAGTACTTATTAAGGGAAGATGAAGATCTTTATTAATGGGCTTAAAGCTAACATCGCCAAAGACATGTTAATAAGAGATAACCCTTCTAAATCCTATACTGATGCAATAGGTAGAACTCAACAATCAAACGCTATAAGATTGAGAATGCTTAAAGAGAGAGGAGAAAAATACAAATCTATTCCACTAACTTAGAGTCATGACTTATACAACCCTAGAGGTAGCCATGTAGGAAGTAGTCTTGATAGTTATGACACTAGAGGCAATAGAGACAATCGAGATAAGAGGAGTTTCTAGTCTAGAGGTTTCAAGAGAAGCCAAAAGAGCAAGAGGTCGAGGCATGAGGAATGACCTAGGTGAGAGGAGTCATTAAGGTAAGAGGAGATTCCTACATGCTAGAGATGCAATCGTAGACACACTAGTGAGTATGCAACTACTTAAAGGCTTTGTTTCAGATATAGATAACTAAAACACTTTACCTAAAAGTGTACTATAATAGTACTAACCTGATAGGGCAAACAATTGGGGAAGGAGATTAAGCTATGGTCTTTGCAATGACCCAAACTCATGCTAAGGTCAACTTATCTACTATGACTGGTTAGTTAATTTTTTGCTCTTGTCCTTTATATACACTGATAGATTTTAGTGCTACATAAAACTTTATTGCTCAAGGGATTATGGAAAGTTAGGGTTTAGAGCCTGCCATAGTGTCTAACATTAGTATAAAGATGCTAGATGAAGATAAAATTCAAAGTAACCAGATGTTGTTAAGTGAGACCTTATTCTTGAGAGGTTGAGAGATGGTGGTGGATTTGATAGTGTTTGACATACCAAACTTTAATATAATATTGGGCATGGATTTCTTAAGCCACTATTGAGCTAAGATAGACTATGAGAAAAATAAAGTTCAATTCTAGTTAGAAAATGGTAAAGAATTCTCATTTGGTGAAAGTTAGGTATGATAATTAGCAACTTGATAGCTTATGCCTTTAAACAGCTAAAGAATTATAAGGTTTGTTATCCTACTTATGATGTGGAGCTAGTTGCAGTGGTTTTTGCTTTAAAAATTTGGCGACATTAT
The DNA here is from genome assembly GCF_011075055.1 of Mangifera indica. Classification (NCBI taxonomy): domain Eukaryota; kingdom Viridiplantae; phylum Streptophyta; class Magnoliopsida; order Sapindales; family Anacardiaceae; genus Mangifera; species Mangifera indica. The sequence goes on along the minus strand of NC_058137.1, from coordinate 12,832,397 downwards.
TTGTATGGAGTCCGATGTAATATCTACATGGATCATAAGAGTTTGAAGTGCTTTTTCACCAAGAGAAAGCTAAACATGAGACAAAAAATATGGTTAGAACTGGTTAAAGATTATGACTGACATTCAGTACCATCTAAGAAAAGTAAATATGATAACAGATGCCTTGACCAAAACGGTGATGTTATCACAGGTCACAACTTATTGAGAGTTATAAAGGGAGATAAAGAAAGACCAGATTAAACTAGTTATAAGAATGTTAGCTGATCTGAGGATTTGATCAACATTATTAGACGAGATTCATGAAGCTCAATTGCCAAATGAGTGGTGTATCTAGATAAGGAAAAAGATTGTCGAGAACATAATGTTTGATTTTAATATCACTAAATAGGTGTTGAGATTTACGAATTATGTGTATGTTCCTAAGATGTCTGAATTAAGGCACAAGATTCTATCAAAGGCTTATAATTCCCTTTATATTGCCCACTTTAGGAGTGTGAAGATGTATCAAGACCTAAAAAAGACATTTTGGTGGATCGACATGAAAGGAGATGTGGCTAACTTTGTGGTAAAATGTTTGGTATGTCAATAGGTTAAGGCGAAGCATCAAAGACCAGCTAGATTATTGTAACCTTTGATCATTTCTAAATAAAAGTAGAAACATATCTCTATAAACTTTGTGGTTAGTCTACTGAGAGTTTGAGATGGATACAATGCCTTTTGGGTCATAGTAGACCGATTAACTAAGTTAGTGCATTTTATCCCTATTAAAGAGGGCACCAACACAAATCACTTAGGTCAAATATACTTTAGGGAGATTGTAAGATTGCACAAAGTATCTAAAACTATATATCAGACAAAGATGCAAGATTTGCCTCAGCCTTTTGGCAGAGTTTATAAAGATCGATAGGTACTAGATTGGCATTTAACACTGCTTATCACTCTTCAACTGATAAATAGACTAAAAGAATGATTTAGTGATAGAGGATATGTTGAGAACATGTTGTTTGGATCAGAAAATGAGTCGGGTTGAGTTGTTACCATTAATAGAATTTACAATGATGATAGTAGTCTTCTCATGGCTTGAACTACACCTACAAACTTTTCTCCTAGTGAAAGCTGACTCTAGCACTCTTTAATCCTCCTTTCTCTCCTGTTTGGCTAAAAGGATTTCAAGAAAAAAATGAGTGCTGCCTCATTTATGACTGTTTTTTATTTTCAAATTAAATAGACGTACATAGGCGTGTATACTAAACATAGAGGCATTTACGCTAGTTACTAAAACATTAAACCACATTGTGAGATTCCTGTGGAATATATTCTTATCCTAGAATTCAAAATCTGTTAACTAGACATGACAATGTATCCCACTTATACGGGTGTGTATCTTGGTCAAAATTGGTCAAAACATATAATATATAGGAAGGCCATTTTGCTATCTTTGCCATATAGTATATGGGCATGTAACCTTTCATACATGATTGTGCTGCCAAAAATCACATAAAAGTTTCTCAAGCACAATCTCACACAGGAAAAATACTAAAAGACCAAAATAACTTTAAGCATACCTGTAGATGTTACATTTCTCCCCCTCTAAATGAATTTTGTCCTTGAAATTCACTCGAACAACTATAGGAACTTTTACGTCATATCTTACTCCACCTTCTAAGTGGTCTCCTTTACTCGATAATTCCTCTAAAAGACTTTAACTAAAAGAATCTATTTGTTTCTGAGTTACTTTACTCATTTGTCAAGAATCTAGACCGACCTTTCCTTATGGACCAAATCATCTCTAAGCTTTTCACCTTCAACTCTTAACACATGAGTCAGGTCATGGAGATTAGGTATATAAGAGACTGTTTGACTTATGTGTATACATCCTAAAATCGTTTCAGTATGATTATGGTATGAATTTTATGTGTTTTGGCTTGATAATGCATAATGCCTAAAAGTGATCATATATAAGTTTTAATACATGTTTTCCAATGTATATACTTGTTTAGGGTTCTTTAGAAATATGACCAAAACTGATTGGTATGGCTATAGTGCTTATGTTGTGTCTATGTAGCGTAAAAGCCTTTAGGACTTGATTTCTAGATTATGACATATAACCATGTATGACTTCATAAACACCTATGTGCCATTCCAAAAAATTTGAAAGTTTGAGATTTTTACCCTTGTTCTGAGGGAATGCATGCATAACTGTGTGGTGTAAGACACATGCCCATGTTCGACTTTCCAAAAATGGATGACGTAGGTAGCTGAAGACATGTAATTTGTACATGTGGATCATTGTGCATGAAAATATGTTTAGGTCATCTCTTTATGCATACCTGCCCTATACACGACCGTGTGTTGAATACCACACGCCTATATATATAGGTCAAGAGGCAAACGAGCTGGGTAGAGAAGCACACGACCATGTATCCTTAGAGAAAGACAGAAGACAATTATGCTCCTAAGCTATGTGCATAGAAGGGAAAGTTAAGCAACAAAAATAATAAGTAACTAAAAAATAAAGAATTCAAGAAAGACTTAGTGTAGGTGTCGACTATGTGGACAATAACATAAGCTTGAACTGAGCAGTATTTAAGTTGAAAGTCAATAATCTTAAAGCTAGTGTTACATATGTAAATAGTCATCAGCTATGTGTGCAAGTTGTTAAACACTTTTATAATGGCTATTATGAACCTAGAGAGGGGCGAATAGGTTCTTAACAATAAATGAAATGATACACTATAATAAATTTCAGAATAAACTTTACAAACCACACAACTAAAACACCAACAATAAATTCAATAGTGACAAGCTTTAAAACAGAAATAAACAATAACAGTAGTGGAGACAAATAACAAGCTAAAATAAATAATAACAATAACAATAAATGTCAATATTAACTACAATAATAAATATTAGTAATAACAAATACTATTTAAGGAGATAGAGTTGTAGAAATGCTCATTTATAGTGGTTCGAAGCTTTCTCTTATAGGCCCCTTACGTCTACTTCTCTAAGCAAATTGTCTTGGAGTTTCACTATCCCTCAAAGGATTTTCTATAGGTAGTATATTCGGGATTTCGCCTACTATACTAGTTGATATAAGATTGCACACACAATATTTGATTACAAAATATGAACAAGTTTAAGTGAACAGAACTCTCAAAGAATAAAAGTTTAAAGCTCACAGAGAGTTACAAAGAAATCAAAGTAATAATGTTTTTAGTTTTTCTTTTTAGCTTTTTTTGATTTTTCTTCTCCTTTTTTTTCATCACCCTGCTCTTCAATTTGAAACCAAATTTATAAAGATATCTAATTCTCATTGGATTGAGTTTCCATCGACAGTTTCCTAAATGAATTCAACAAAGAAAAAATACCTTGATCAAAGTTGCAACGGATAGGTTTGAATGCTTCAATGGATAATTTTCAGCACGGACGGCAAAATTATGTCATGGGCGGCTTGCTTTATTTCTATGTTTAAAAAACAATCCAGAAGCTTGAACGAGTATATGTCGAGTTGCGCATGGTTGAAGTACGAGTTTAATTTTAAGAATAACACGATTGGAAAGCTTTAAAAAACTGCATAGGAGGGACAAACTTTACACATATCGCATTTATACAAGATTTTGTGTCACTGCTAGGATAATTTTCAAAATGGTCTGACTAGGACAATAAATATTTTGACACATGGTAATGATGCATTGGACAAATATGATAGCAATTCAGATGAAAATGTCACGACTAGGATAATTTTCAAAATGGTCTAACTGGGACAATAAATATTTTGACACATGACAGTGATGCATTAGACAAATTTGACAACAATTTAGATGAAAATGCCACGATTGGGAAGGTTTTCAAATGTCCCAGCTGGGACATTTAATGGAATTAGACATATGGCAATATTTAAAGTTTTCTTGGACACATGACGACAAGCAATTGGTTAGAGATGACACTTGGCAAGAATATGTGAGGAGAGAGGTCATGGGTGGGCCAATTTTCAAATGTTCCAACTAGGACATTTAATGCTCAAGGTTTAAAAAAAAATAATTTAGTTTGATTTGGGTCAACTAAATTTATATTTAAAAGCATGAATATTTATTTTAGGTCATGGTTGGACGATATCATTTTATTTTTAAAAGGTTAAACGGTTGATGCATAGTTTGGTCACAGGCGAACAATTTTCACCAATATTTTCTTGATCCATATTTATTAACAAATTTCACATTTTGTCCATTTTGTAGTGCATTTTAGCATTCTTTGGACATATTAGTAAATTAAACTTAGATTTTTATCATCATCAAAACATTAAGATTCAACATAAGTGATGAGAATCGTGAAGGCAATAAGGTTGGATATTTATGAGATACATAATGCACTTGACGCCAAGATGCATAACCACCCAGTTTAATTCAGGTGTGCATGGTCATGATGTGACTTTTAGATATTCCTCACATGATCAATGGGATGTTCTACACATGTGCCGAGGTAAAGGCTATCTTTGGATGGTTAGTTAGCAGTTCTGATAAGCTTATTTGGGAAAGAAAAGAGCTACTATCAGATATTTTTCCTATGTGATCTGGGTGTCCCAATTAGATAGCCTAATAGGTCATTTGGCATGTGCACAAGACATGATAATAGTTTTCACTAGGGCATCAAATATGCCAATTCCAGCTTAGGTCATCTCAAGTTTTGTGATTGATCCATGTTAGGGCACTAAGATATTATAGTGTAACCATGTTCAGCTTATGGATGGAACGTAAGTTTTAACATTAGTTTATTCATATTAGTATTAGGTGTCGAAAGGTCACCACTTATTAAGTTTTACCTATGCGTTTCCTTTTGTATGTTTTCCAAGTAGAGATGAGTACTAGGGTAGACGGAGGATCTAATTTGAATTCTATATAAGGACGCTTGTCTGCATGATGCCTCATTTCATGTATGTATGTATGTATATGTTTTCTTATCTTTTTATAATTTAAAATTGATATTTGGGGCTGATTTTTGAAGAGCAAGAAAGAATTTTTGGTGATCAAACTGGCTCGAAAGAGAGGTAATTAGGAGTTGGAAATTTTCATCTTGTAGATTTGATTATTTTGGATTATTATATATGTTTAAAGATGGAACGATTATGATTTATGGTGAATCTAGAAGATAGAAACATGATTGATATAGCTATGGTATGAGTAGATTGCATTGATGTATTCTTTATATCGATTTTGATTTGATGATATTGTGACAAAAATGATGTTAGGACATGTTAGAAACTTTTGGAATTGAAATGGTAGATTAAGGTGACAGAAAATTTGACCAAGATGGCCTAAAAATGAAGTTTCAAACATGATGTTCGAATGTCCCAAAGATAGGAATGGTCGTGTATTAACATAGAATTAAGGTTCGTATTAAAATGAACGATCATGTATAAGACATGACCAATCGTTTATCGATTAGAATAGAGATATAAAACTGAATAGGAAATCGTATTTAGAACTTGTGAGATTGCTTGAAATATATAAAATAGAATGCGTTGAATGTCTATATAAAAGAGTGCATGGTCGTTCATAATAACCAAAATTATTATAACTTTTTATTTGACATGTTTATAGGTCAAGTATTACTCCATACCATTCACTTTATTTGCAACGTAATACTTTATCATAATATGATATATATATATATATATATATATATATATATATATATATATATATATATATATACTTAAATGACGTGAAACTTTATTATAATATCATTCAATATATGTGTGTGTGTGATACTAGATCAATATAATTTTTTAACTTGAAATGATAACTTCAATTTAATGGTTGGTGAATGATAAGATATATAATTTTTTTTGGTACCCTAAGGTGACCTTTCCAAATTTTGAATTATGATTTATTAATAGCTATATAGTTAAAAACTTATTAGATAACTTATTTTTGTAATTATAAAATAAGTTTATTAAAAATTTAAATGTTTATATATTCAATAATAAATGTAATTAGGAAACCTTTTTAAATGGGATATTAATTAAAATAGACACAAATTTTTTCATGTAAACCTTTTTAGGAAAACTTACAGTGACTTTACTTTTTTGAGAAAATTTAATTTTGTTTTCAATAATACCCTTGTCGACTAGTTACATTACCCTCTAAACTAAATATGTCAGATTTGATATATTTTTTTTTTGAAAATTTGGTAAGCTATGATTCAAAAATTCAAAAACTTATTTGAAAATTGATCAATTTTTGTTCTAATACAAATTAGAATGAAAAAATGAACATAAGTGAGAAGAATGGTGCCAGTGCAAATGGGAGTGTTTTGGTATGCACGGATGCATACGGGTGTTCAGGTGCACATAGATACATGTAGGTGCATACAGGTGTGAGAGAGAGTGTGTGGGTGTGCGAAAGTGCGTATAGGTGTGCGTGGCTGCGCATAGGTGCATGAGGTGCACAAAATTGTGAGTGAAATTGTGTGCATTCACGCACAAAAAAATTGAACAATTTAAACAATTGAATGTAACTATTATGAAAACACTTGTCATTAAACAATTGTATGAAACAATTTAGATAAAAAAAATTTATTTTATTCATTAATGATTTGGATAGGATAGCTTTGGAGGCAAATGAAAATATTTACTGCATTAAAACTCATCTTTACTTAATTGATTTTAAACAAACCATGTTTCATTTGCTTCAACTGAAACCATATTTGGCTTACTTCAATCGATTGATCAGTAATTAATAGATAAAAAAAAATGGTAGGAGTGATATTCATGCGTGGATTTGGTGGGCAATAGCATAAGAAGGTGATAATAATTTAAAATATATTGACAGAGTTTAGACATTAGTTTTAGTCAATAGAAAAATCAATTACGATGAATTTGTAAAAGCGGTATCTTTTCATTTAAGTATCGGTCGGAGTTCTAATGAGATAAAAATTTATATGCCAAATCCAATGGAGTTCAGTGATTTGCCATATTTATTAAAAGATGACTATGATATTCGAATGATGATGAATCTATCTAGGTCACGCAAAAAGTCTTCATTATTTGTTAAAGTAGTGACACACCAAATTGAATTTTGTGCTAACTATGAACAACAACATCCAGAAGAATTTTGAGCTACCTATGAATGACAACTTCCAAAACCAGAACAAGAGATTCACCAAGAGGTTCATCAAAATTCATCTACTAAAGTTCACTTTATAGATAACATGTATACGTAACTAGAAAGTATATCAGAAATGAGTATGGTAAATGTAAATTTTGGTCATGACAATATTGAGATTGGTGTTGGATGGAATCCTTCTCAAGATTGGGCACATGGTGAAGGAGGCCCAAAACCACTATAGAGTACACTCGAAGGATGTTATCAAATGGGTGATTTATCAACAAATGATTTTTACTCTGATAAAAAAGATGAATATCGTGGTCATGATGATGATGACAATAGTGATTATAATGGTGGCAATGACATTAATGGTGCTGAAGGAGGTATGATATTGTTGATAATTGAGGGGTTGGTCTATCAGGGTTAGCACATGATGGTTCAGTTGATGTTGCTCTAATGCATCATAGTTTTAATATATTTTTTAGTAATCTAAAATTGTATAGAGATATAGAAAATAAGGAATTAAAATTCATGTAGTTGTACCTGAGATGATAGATTCAAAGTAAAAGATCAATTTGTTTCTAAACAAGTTTTAACAGATACCTTATATAAGGATGCATTGGAAAATGGTTATCAATTCAGGTGTTTTGAGTTCAAATAAAAAGAAATGAGATATAAAGTGTCGGCATCAACAATGCAAATAGAAAATAGGAGGGGTAAAGTTAAGCAATAGTGACATTTTTGTGTTGTGAAAGTTATAAACACACATTTCTCCTCAGGATGTCAAAAGACCTCATTATAGACAAGTAAGCAAAAAGACACTTGGAAAAATATTATAGACATTATTTACTACATGTGATCGTGTGTATAGACCAAAAGATATCATAACGGATATGATAGATAGATATCGAATTGATATCTCTTATGTACAAGCTTAGCATAAGAATTGGGCTTTGAATGCTATAAAAGGTTTATCGAATGAGTTATTTAGACTATTGCCAACATTTTGTTATAGGGAGAAGGACTATTTCCCACCCAACTTTAGATGCATTCTCAGATTACAGCCCACGGCAGTTGAAAATCTAGTTTTCCCACCCGTGACCAAACTGCCGTCCAATTTTTCAGTTAGGGATAGGGGCAAAATCGTCATTTGCTATTTAAAACCTTAAAACTTTTAAATTTTACTGTTTCCCCCCTCCAGGTTTTAAAAAATAATAACTAACCCATCCTAAAAGTTTGAAAAGTTTAGATTTCACCCCTGGGGTTTGCTTCCTTCTCCGGCCACCGTCGACGGTCGATGCATTCGACCGATCTCCCATCTCTGACTACAAAGGACGACGAAGGACGACCCTTCGTCCCCCAGATCTGGATGACGAAGCATCGTCCAGATCTGGAAGAACAGACGAAGGACGACGTTTCGTCGTCCTTCGTCATCGCGTCTTCCAGATCTGACGAGCGACGAAGAGAGAAGAAGAGAGACCTCCGTCGAAGAGAGAAGAAGAGCGACGAGTGACGATCCGATGATCTCCCAGATCTGGACGACGAGCGACGAAGAGAAGTCTCTTCGTCGCACCGTGCGACGAGGAGATGAAGATCTCTTCGTTGCACCACCGCCGTCGCACCAGGAGAAGGAGGAGGCCGGTGACGACGCCGGAGAAGACGTCGGGAGATGAAGATGAAGAATGGGGGTGAAACTGCTAGTTTTGAAAGTTATGGGGGGCGGCTGTTTTTTGAAAAATTTGGAAACCCTAGGTTTGGGGGGTGAAAATGTTAGTTTTCAAAGTTTAAAAACTTTAGGTAAGGTGAAATATTAGTTTCTAAAACCTAAGGGGGGTGAAGGAAAACCCTCACATCAAATTTGGGATGAATTTTGCAAAGGGGTATTTTTGTCATTTCATCTAACAAGGGTAAAATGGACATTTTACCCTTTTGCAAACAGAAACCATCCATGTTAACGGCTCATAGGTGGGAAAACTGGATTTTCATCTGCCGTGGGTATCATTTTGAGAACGCATCTAAAGTTGGGTGGGAAATAGTCTTTCTCCCTTTGTTATAACCTTAAACAACGAAACCCTGATACTATTACTGAAATAGACACTAATGTGGATAATCGATTTTATTTTGTCTTTATGCCTTTAAGATGCTCCATTAGAGCATTTCGTGATTATTGTCGTCCCGTTACTTGTATTGATAGGGCATTTTTGAAAGGTCGATATTGGGGTACACTTTTATTGCAATGGGCAAGGATGAAAACAATCAAATTTATCCATTAGCATTTGGTATTGGAGGAAATGAGGAAACGATAACTTGGACCTTGTTCTTTTGAATGTTACATAGGTGTATTAAGGATCTCTTAGATTTAGTAATCATCTTAGATAGAGACTACACTATCACTCGTTAAGTGAGAAAAGTGTTCCTAAATGTACACCATAATTGGTGTAATCATCATATAAAAGGGAATATGCGTAGTCAATACAAACAAACAAAACACATAAAAGGAGTATTTTAGAGAGCTACAAAAGCATATAGAATATAAGATTTTAAGGATGCTTTGTGTATGGTTAAAACTGTAAATCCAGTTGCGACAACTTATTTGGAAGGTATTAACTATCAACGGTAGGCTTGTGCTCACTTTTTTAGTATTCGATATAATATAATGACTACAAATATTACTAAGTTGTTTAATGCTTTGGCACGACATGCACGCAATTTGCCAATGATGATGCTCATTGAATTTCTATGTTCGACCTTACAAAAATGGTTTTACACTCCTTGCAATATGACAAGTTCACTTAATTTTGTGTTTGATATTTGATGCTTATCCGAATGCATAAATTACTAATATTTTTATATACGTTTGATTATGCAGATGCTTGTACTCATCCTCTGACTTTATGGGTTGAAGAGAAGTTAGCTAGTCATATCTAAAAATCAGCCAACATGATTGTTAAGCCAATAACCAGTGATAGATATGAAGTGCATGGTCCAGGTAAACCTATTACTAAAGTTGACCTTGCTACAAAAGAGTACAATTGCAAGAAATTTCAATTATCCCAAATAACATGCACACATGTTATAGTAATTGCTAGATTTGAACTGTTATCCATGGGTGAACAAGTATTACTTAATAAAATATTAGAAAGTGATTTATAGGGAGAATGTAGAACTATTAGGAGATCCATCTAAATGGTTGCAACCGAAAGAAATACATATAATTCATCTACTTCAGATGGAACATCGGCTTTCTAGTCATCCTTCTAAACACAATAAAAGGTCATCATAAGGGGAAAAATACATCAAGTTAAATGCAATTGATGCCATAAGAAAGGTCATACATAATTGGTTTGTACGAATCCATTACATAAGGTTACTACATCTTCATCAGGTGTCGAGTCTTCAAGAAGAGTATAATATCAGATAATGTTATATTATTCTGCTTGATTATATTTATAATATTAAAGTGTTTTCTTCTTCTGTTTCTTATTTTTTTGTTTGGAGTGTTTTGAAAACATATATTAGAGTATATTGTATCTTCTGTTTGAGTATTTGAAAACATATATTGGAGTGCTTTGAACTCTTCTTATGTTTCCTTTTCTTTTACTTTTGTTTTATTATTAATAAAATTTTAATAGTATTTCCCTTATATTTTTAGCATTTTCCTCCCAGTATCAACCAAAAATAACAAATAAAAAGCAAACACTCTAATATATACATTCCATGAGCCCAAACTTCAACTATATCCAAATATCAACCAAATCCAAATGTAAAATTCATGCAAAATCCAATCACAATACAACTATAATATAAATAAAACCATAATGAAAACCATAACAACCAATTCACAATTCAAACAGTACAACTATAAAAATAAATTGCCCTCATGCTTCCATATCTTTGATGATACAATGCAACAAATGGAAGAAGCATTTTTTGCATTAAAATTAACTATGTATCCAATGGCAAGATATTCTAAAATATAAACAGTGAATATCTCACAATCACCAGATGCTGTGCCCTGTTAGGTTATATCTATACATCTTCTAATCGTTAATGGCTCTATCTTTGGCTCTACATCGTTAACCTCTTAATAACTAGTCGCACAAATAATGGATGGAAGGTAAAGATAGTGTGTCATCGCCTAAGAGAACCTCTCTGTAAAGCCAAAGAACGTTGTTGAGAGTCATAAATAGATAAAGCCTATGCATTTAGGTCTAGCTCACCACATGCCTAATGTTGATAGTCAAAATTGATTGGAATGTATACATGTAAAAATAATAATAATTTCATTATCAATACGATTCAGATGTGTAAAGTTAATCATATAATATATTAATAAATTAAAATGTGGCAAATCTTATCTATATGAGCTCATGCGATATAATGCCGATCTAGAGCTGGATCATTTACTCTTTTGATTGGGTCTAGCAATAATCACGGCCATTGATAATTATCGAGCCTAGCCTCTTCCTAATTCATTATTTCGAGTAGCAATTGCCTTTTGAAAGAAGTCTCATCACAAGTCCATTTGGCCAATGTAAATGCATGCCATAATACAACTAAATAGGTATCAATGTGCTGAAGCAACATATAAATATATAATGAGAGAATAATATAATATGGTAAGTGCTGTCATTGATACTCAAATTAAAATTATAAATTCCTGCAGCAAAAATGTAGTAAAGAAAAGTAGGGATTATTCCTTTGAAGAGTTCCAATTAATAAGCCATTACAAATCCCACCAAAATAAGGAAACTGAGGGATTTCGAAATTGAATACAAATTATAATTAAAAGCAGTAAATAAAAATTGATGAATTAATCTAAAATAAATAATCAATTAAACAAACCTTGGTCTACTGTCACATCCACCATTGGAACTACGACTGATTATTGACACCAAAAAATATCAACTTAATTATTCAAATATTTATTATGGTAATAATTACCTACCCTTACTTATGATTAGTTAACCAAAAACATGTATTCCAATTAAACCTTATTGATTAATAACTCGGATACAATATCAAATTTAATGAAAAAATAACATTAAGAATTAGAAAGAGCAACAAAACAAGATAACACAAGTGTACGACATTGTATTTAATCTAGTTGAATATTTTCCCTAGGAATTACAGTTTCTAACACAGCAAACAATAAATCTCAGTTGCCACTTCGATTAGATGGATTGACCAATTATGGATTCAACATCTAAACTAGTAGTAGATCGTATTAGTCAATAAACTAATCACGCGCCTTAGCAATCAACTAATATAATCATAATAAATAATATAATCTAATCCTCCAATTATGATGATGATCCCCTAGCAAAATAAAAATAAACGTATATATATATTCCTCCCCCCCCCCCCCCCCCCCCCCCACCTCACCACTCAAATCCAGAAATAAAAATCAATAATAATCTTCTAATCAAGCCAAACAAAAATAACATGTATTTTCCCAAAAAGAAAGGAAAGGATATATGTCTTGATATATATCCTTCCCCCAAAAAATATCATTTTTTATCTATCTAAAATAATCTTTTTTTTCAGCTAATAATCACCCATTTTCTTGGAAGCAAATCTTTGACTTTTTTGGATATCTCAACTAATCTAGACAACCAGATTTAAATTTCAAAATCTGCTCTTGCCATTTCACATCCCCACACCCAGTTGCATCACAGATTTTGGTTAACTAGTAAGTCTGCTCTAATTTTAGTCTTCTTGGCCCAAATTAGTTCTGAAAATGCTAAAAGCTCCTAAGTGCAAAAAGATAAATAATTCCATGAGCTTGAATTAAATTTTCACACAACTTAAGGGAATGAGAAATCAAAATAATGATAATTAACAATGTTATCATAATAATAATACGATGAATAAATAAATAATCTCATATGTGGGTTTAAAATTACAAACCTAATCTATTAGTCAATGATTGTCTTCATATAGCGTCTTCCACCAATCATTTTTTTTGCATGACCTATACAAAAACGTTGTTATTGTAGCGTCTTCAGAACTGTCCTCATACTATTACAAAAATTCTATCTTTTTCTCTATACCGATGTGAGGGTTGGAAAACTTTTTGTGCATGTCTTTGTCTCAATGGACCAGTTTATGGGCTCCAAAGTGAATGACCTTTCTTTACAATCCTTCCCTGTAAGATCCTACAAGTACTTAGATCGTTGTTGAATCAGAGTTTCCATTGTAGGACCTATTAATTACTAGGGATCCTCATCCTTATGGCCGGAGAACTAAATCACCACTTCGGTTGAATCATCTTGGAATTTAAGAAAAAAGATTATAAATTATAAAGAAAAAATATAAGTATAATTTATAAATAATAAATAATACAGGGAAAGACTTACCTTATCTATAGGGGTTGCATAGTACATACGTTGAAACTCTATCAATTTGGCTTCCATTGATGTTTGATGTGCTTCGAGTGTTGTTTGACGCTCATCGATATTTCCAACTCGCTTGTCAACTTTATACATAAACCCTTTAATAAGTAGCTGAAGTCGATTGAGTTTATCTTTAACCATTGATATGGGTGTGATGGTAGCCACATGAGGGAGTGTTTCTTCGGTTGGTTAAAATGATGACATGATAAGGCTATGCACAAGTAGAGTTGATATGATAGGACTACAGATAGGTGTACTTCGATGCTTATAAACAAGTGTACTTTGATTTTTTGATTGTGGAGATTGGATTTCCATAGGAGATCTTATAGGGCCACGAGTATTATCATATTCTTCCCTTTCACCAACGTACTCTAGAACATCCTTATACCATGATAACTATTGCTCAATTATGGATGGAATCAAATTTGGAGTTACAACATCCTGGAAAATGTGATCAATTGCTTAGTTACAAATTTGTAAAAATAGATATTTATTCATATCATATTATAAAATAAATTATAATAACATACTTGAGAAGCTTCAAAAATATGGTAATCATCCTCCTAGGCCGAGTCTTTTAAACTCTTCCATCTTAATAATCGGGAAGCACTTTCTATAGATTTACAAACTACAAAACACCCTAAATTATTAAAAGTTTTGTATATCCCCATCTACAATATTAACAATACCTTATTAGTTTATATATTCAATCATAAATATAAAGTAAAATAAATATGATATTATCTGAAATGCCATTACATATCCCATTATCAGATACAATAACACTAAGATATCCTCTGAATATGGTGGATATGTTTTTGAAACTTTGTTATACGTTTTCTCTATAACTTGACTCATAGATTCCACAGTCATCCTCCAAACAAGTCTCTCATGGATATATATTAAAAACATCCGAATCATCAACCATACTCAATATGTGTTCTGATATGACTTTCTTATTATTTACTCTTATCAGCCCATAGTGAAACAAATAGAGCAGAACTATTTTTACCATATCTTCATCATTATTGCCCCATACCTTCTCTTTAAAAACTCTTCCTAGGTCATTATAAGATACATGTTTAACACCTGGAAAGTATCTATCTGTAAACTGTGAATCTCTTATCGTATCACCTTTATCTATCTCAAAACAGTATAGAATGCATCAAAGGGGAATTATGTTTCAGGATTTTCATACTAAAAAATTATCCAAAGTAACTTTCTCTGAACAATTCTTTCTGCCTATGAATAAGAGCACTCCTGATGTGCTTAACTGTTTCTACGTGACTTCTAACTTTCATCTTAGCTATAAAATTGTGCACATCATTATAACGCTTTTTGCCAAGCTGATCATTAACTGAAATTCCCTTAAAACTCTTCTAAAAACAGAAAATTTGCAACATTAAATCATTTAAACCCAAAACAAAATAATCTATATAAAAAATAATCCATCATGTGAGTGCAAGTGTGAAGAGGTGCGTGCGGGTGTAAATGAGTATGCTAAGGTGCGTGTAGGTGCATATGGGTGTACACAGGTATGTGTGGGGTGTGTGTGGGTGCGTGTAGGTGCAAAACAGTGCGACGAGTGTGGCCAACAACCTTACTCCTCCATTAATGACAACATAATACAATCAAATATGACAAATACACTACATTATAATCGAAACCTATACAACTCTAAGCCTAAATAAATCACAACCTACAACTCTAAACCAAATGCAACATTATAATTGAAACCTAAAATAATAAACATTTCAACCATCCCTAAACCTATCTATTCAATCTTAACAATGCAAAGGAATCAAACATACCTCAGATAACTCAAATGACATTGTTGAATAGTGTTTACTGACGTCTGTGATTTGAATGTGAATTGATGAAGTATTGTTTTGGTTATAGCATATTGGTGGGTTTTTGGTTATTTGGATTATAGTGGATCGAATGTGTTTTTAACCTCTTGCACCCTCAAGCAACCTCGCACACCTGCATGCACTCTCATGCACCCGCGCACACCCTCGTGCACCTTCATGCACCGTGCGCACCCATGCACCTTTCTTCGCACTTATGTTAATCTTTTTATTCCACTCTATATTAGAACAAAAATTTATCATTTTGAACAAGTTTTTGAATCTTCAAATCATAATTTACCAAACATAATATGCTCAAAGGTTATTGAAAAAAATTATACTGAATTTAACGTAATTAGTCGAAAAGGTTATTATTGAAAATTAAATTAAATCTATTTAGAAAAGTAACATCATTGTAAGTTTGTTTAAAAAGGTTTACACATAAAATTTGGTGTCTATTTTAATTAATATCCCTTAGGAAATGGTGTAGAGAGTAGCTTTAGGTAGTAGCAAAACAAAGAAATAGCACTAGGGTAAGTGCAACGCTAAACAAATAGGGAAGACTAC
Organism: Mangifera indica; assembly: GCF_011075055.1. Lineage (NCBI taxonomy): Eukaryota > Viridiplantae > Streptophyta > Magnoliopsida > Sapindales > Anacardiaceae > Mangifera > Mangifera indica. The sequence goes on along the minus strand of NC_058137.1, from coordinate 12,816,479 downwards.
AAATACGAAAAATTTATTTTAGAAATTGCATTTGAAAGCAGTTAAACTGGAAGTTTATATATTGAATTACATTTGAAATGCTAATTGGTCAGCAATAAGCAAGATCGACAATATATAACAGTGAGCGATATGGGTAACTTTGTTTTGGTTTTTTTTAAATAAAATCGTTTTAGTGAAAAACAAAACATTAATTATAACAATAAAGATAAATATTTCCCATAATTATAATACTTATTAAACTTTTCTCTCATTCTTTATTAATTTAATATAGGCCAAAAGACTTATTTCCACCCAAGGTTTATTGAAATAGTAAAGTGTCACTCGTTAAGTTTAAAAAACTTAAATATCCATCATTCTATTAAAATTCATTATTAAGATTAAGTATAAAAATATTATTTTGCTTTTAAAAATACTAAAAATTTATCATATTTCTCCCACTTAGTTTAAAAATCTATCAATTTTTTCTATCTAAAGTTTGAATAATGACTATTTCTTTTCTAGGATTTTTTTTCTCATTCTCTCTAGTGACTATCTCTTTTTCAACCATCAACATTCTCTCTCTCTCCCGGTCTCTCTTGTAGCCCTACCTTGCCGTCTTTGTATCCTAGGATTGATAGGGGTTGTTAGAGAAAAAGAGGAAGGTCTTAAGAGCTGATTATGGGATGCGTTTTTGCAATGTGTTTATGAAAAGTCAACAGCGTTAGGTGTCTCTAGTTAGTCTATCAGCTCATCTTTTTTACGCTTTTGTTAGTTACCGTTAGTAAATACTCAAGTTGTTAAATTATGTAATGTCTATGATTATTCACGGCCTTGGCCAAGCTTTCCTTTGTACATACACTGATTGATCAACGAGAATTGGTTATGATTTTGCTCATTTTTATTAAATTTTGTTTTTCTATCAAATAATTAGATTGTAATGACTCTTGAATTGGGTCCCGTAAGGCTTTTATTTTTAGTTCAACTCTGGTTATTAAAAAAATGTACGTGAAAAGTATTCCTATAAGCATTTGCATCATAAAGAAATAGAAGAATTTCTGGAAATCTTAAAAAGATCCATTAATTTGTTCTTTTCTATGACATCTTATATAAACAACGTAACAAAAAAGCACGAGAAAAAAAAAAAACCCTATTATTTCAAAATCTCTTCTTATTACTTGTCAAATTTTTGTGCTTAAATACCCCACCTCCATAGGTGTAAATCAGTATCTCAATAAGAAGAGGAAATTGAAATGAAGCATAGAGAGAGATCGGAATCATAGAAAGAATAATGACCGGAATGCCAACCCACTTCAATCGTTTTTCAAGAAGTAAAGAAATAGCAGCACCAAAACATGCCATCATCGTCACAATCGAAAGGAAGAGAGTGAAAAGCCCAGCTATATGTTTTCTAGGCAAGGATTTGCGAAAATCTTTTTCTGCATAGCGAGAAGTGAGAATTCCCTAAAACAGTAGCAAAGAAGTTGATGAAGAAAACAACGATAACGCATTTGAAATGACGAAGATCAAGAATGCCTTGTGGTTCAACAGGATTGGGGTTCCATCTTGCTGATCGTTGCCACCTGGAACTGTGAAAGCGGATGCGAACATGACTGCAGCAATAAGGGTTGCCACAACCATGGATGAAGCTGCAGTGTTCTTCATCCAGCTCTCTCCTTCTCTCTCTAATTCTGCATGTTCCTCAGTGAACAACTCGCTTGGTGTTTTGTTGTTTTCGTTCTTTTCTTCCATGTATTTTGGACGTGCAATCCTGCTTACCTCCTGAAAATATAGTGCATCAGTACAAAATACAAACAGATGCGTTATAGAATATCCTTAAATTGTTACCTCAAACCATTCTAGTTCTTTTTGCATCTGGAGGGCAGCACCAGAGATTCGATCAAGTTGAGACTGAGGGCCTAACTTTGCAGCTAAATGGGGGAAAGTATTGGCAAACGTATCATATCCAGTAACTGCTATACGCATATTTTCACCTAAAGAATCGTAGACATGGCTAAAAGTAATTTCTTGGCGGTGAATAATTGCATGTGCAATGATTGCTCTTCCGTTTTTATCTTTCCTCCATATTAGATCAGGTTTCAATTTAATCGCTTCAGCCACGAACTCCACTATTCCATTCTTTATAGCATCGTACATAGCTTCATCCCATCCAATTTTATCAAGTTGTTCCTTGCTTAAATATGGCATTTGCTTGAATACACATTTCAGAAATGTAACAGCTTCAGTCTGTTTCAACTTCTTTTCGTATACATTAATTAAATTGGGCACTGTAATTCATGAAAGTACAAAGTATAATTAAAAAAGAATTAAAGCTTTCATAATGAGTTCCGTCATGCTATTGGAAACAAATATAAATGTTGGACCCTGACCCACTAAATCTTAACTTATAAGTAAACTGAAGACTTAACTGTATCGAAGACAAAATTTTAAGTTTCAATACCTAAATTTCAACTAGATAAAAGATAAAATCCAAGTTTCATGTACTTACCAATCCATGTCAATATGTTCCAAAAAAGCCCTCGTAATTTATTGAGCAGCTCTGTATAGAAAAGGATTTTTTTTTCTTTTCTTTTCTGTTAGAAGGAATGAAACAAACGTGAAGCTATAATTGAAAGTTTATAATTATTGAAGAGGCTAAAAACTTATGCCCACCTAAGGTTTAGTCTATTCTTAAACTCTTATCTGGTAAGTTTTAAAAACTTAAAAACTCACCTATTAATTATTAAAATTGACAAAATCTATTAGTTTTAAGGGTAAAACGCCATTTAACAAAAAATATTAAAAATAAAATAAAATTTTATCTCATTCCTCCCCTAAACTCTAAAAATTAACAATTTCTCTCTAGGGCACGCTTTAAAGAGTGAGATTTTTCCCCTACTAGGTTTTGGCTTTTTCTCTTCTCTCTGGCAACCAAAGCTTGTCAACCTCCCATCTCTTCTGACACTATGTCACCCAAACATCTGACTGATGATCCGATCAACCTTTGATCAGTTGATGGACCAAAGGCATAAATCTGTGTGATGGGAGGCATACTGCCAATAAAGATGGGAGGTTGGTCGGCTCTGATCGCTGAAGAGAAGAGAAAAAAGCAAACCCTAGTAGAGTAAAATATTACTTTTTAAAACTTGGTTTGGAGAGAAATTATTAGTTTTTAGAGTTTATGGAGGAATATGAGATATTTTTTTTTTTATATTCTTGGTTAAATGACGATTTTACCATTAAAACTAATAGATTTTATTAATTTTAATAGCTGATAAAGGTATTTGAAATTTTGAAACTGAACGGGGTGGGAGTTTGGAATGGCCTAAACTTTGGTTGGGAATAGTCTTTTGGCCTTATTGAATATGGGATATACCTAACTGAACATTGCTTTCCTCATCACTTGATTGAAAATGTTCATCATAAGGACGAACAGTTACCCTTATACCTTGCATCAAAAGTAGTTAAGAGCATGTAAATAAACTATTGAATAAGGGAATTAATTAAGAAAGGTTTAAAGCAGTATCACTCACATGAGTAAAGCCACTGTTCCCAAAAACTATCTCTGTTTCCTCCTGGGAATCCAAAACGTTTACGAGCCAACAATCTGATTCCACGGTTTCTATAAAGATCTTCTACAAAAGCCAATACTGGGTATTTTTCCAACAGATGTGAAGCCACATCTGCACATAATAATCAAATTTGAATAATGTTCAACGTATAAACTTTATATATACTGATAGACCTAAAAATGAACATTTACAAGGAAACTCACCATAAAGCTCATCGGAGATGAGGCAATTGAGAAGAGTGGCACCACTCCTATCAGGATTTTCTGGACTTAGCACGTAAGGTGGAGTCTTTCTGTAAAGATAACGTACCATCTCTCTGGAGCTATAAAACGATGCCCTAACAATTGGAATTAGGCCATCACCATCCTTAAGGATAACCAAATTACTTTTTTTTCTTAGCATAATCTCAACCATATCTTTAAGTCCGTGGATGGCAGCTATAGTGAAAGCTGTGTAGCCCATTTCATTTTTAACTTCTAAGTCTTCTTCTGTTGAATATTCTAACAAGTTCTCCAGAATCTTTGTTTGTTTAGATATAACCGCAAGATGAAGAACTTTTTCACCGAGTAGTGTAATATTTTGTCGTATAGCGTCAGTACTTTCTTCGAGGAAAGTTCTTGTACGTGCCCAATTACCTCTTTCCACATCCTTGAATAAGTCGCTACACTTGTTTTCTTCTGCAAATTATAATACTATAAGACATATAATATAGTGTTTTCTTCACAAAATTGGGTGTACAATCTATTGTTTTCAATAATCGCAGATTGATTTGAAATTAAGCTCTCTTACATAAGTTAGTTATAATAACCTCTCATAATGATCATAATACAGTATGCAAAAGTGTGCGTTTGCAAGTTTGAGAAAAATATTTTAAATGAGAAAGAAAAATATCTTAATGGAATCTAATAAAGAAAATTAAACTAAATTCAGAAAATTTTCAATTAAATTATAGTAAGATTGAGAATTACCTAGTTGCATGATCTCAGCACTTTCAATTGGTGATTTTATTCCTGTTTTCTTAGCCAAAACATTCCACCAATAGTTGGCGGTTTCATTTCCCCTCAGCTTTGACATTGTATCTCCTTTACATGAAATTTGGATTGCATGTAATGCCATTGCATTTTTTCTAACCCACTCCTTGCAGTTTTGTTCAGATTCAACTCCATTCACAACATCCCAAAGATCATTAGCTATAAAATAGCTCTTCAAACATTCCTTCCAATTCTCATAGTTCTCGTCAGTAAGTTTCTCGGTTGCAATGCCTGCAAATCCAGCCATGCTTTCTTCCCCTGAAAATTAAACAACACATCTATCTATTACTTGAACTAATGTTAAGGCACTATAACTGAAAGAATAGATAAAATAAAATTGCTAAATGAACCATTAAAAATAAATTAAAATCTTCAAAAAATATTAAACTTACTTGAACTTTAGTTTGCACACAAAATTTCGAGTGGTGCTTAAATTTCCATAGAGTGAGATGTAGCATATATAATGCAACGATCAAATCACTGTTAAGTAGCTACCATAAGTTATTCTTCTACTTTGTTTTCTTTTTCTTTATCTTTTTAAACAACGCTTTAATCCAAGTTCTGTTTCCACGTGATTCAAGCTCTTTTACTTTAGTGATTGAGTTTATATGTTTTAGTTATTTTGCCATCTATCATCCAATTGTATTTGTAAAATCTATTAATTGAAATTGTACAGTTACTAAAAAGACAAAAGTATTCTTTATTTATTGTAATGTTTACTAAAGTTCAATGACAAATTTGGCCTCCAAATTTATCAAATATACTTTTCACACTTGATATGGTGTACATTAATTGTAAGATTAATAATGATAAAAATAATGAAATTTAAAATTAAAAATAAAAATCATTGACAAGTGTAGTCCTATGATGCAATTTGATTAGAATCACACTTGAGATGTGAGATTCGACTAGATCTAACATATTTAGGTGTGATTATCACATCATCAAGGTGCATTCGACTAGATATGCTTTCTTAAGGTATGATTTTGGCTTAAAGAGTATTGGGATATGATCCTCACACACTGATAGTATTTTAGCTTGAATCACACTTGCATGGTGTGGTTCTATCTGAAATCACACCATTTAACTCTTAGGGGGCGTTTGGTTTGAGTTTTTTAAGATTACCTTAGTAATCTATTTTTTATTCCTTTGTTTGATTTGTCAGTAATAAAATATTACAGTAATCTTCTATTACCAATGCTGACGTGGCAGATAATATAAGTAATAATCTGATTACCACATTTACCTTAGGTATTAAAAGATTACTAAGATAATCATGATTTTATTATAATTATATTATTATTTATTAATTTTTTGAGACAAAAATAAATTTATTTTTAATTAATATGACAAAAAATATAAAAAATATTTAAAAATAATTATATTTAAGGACATTTAAGTAAAATAATTTACTAGTAATCTTTATTACCTTTAACCAAACACAATAATTATTTATACCTACCCAATTTTATCAAACATAGTAATCATTTTTACCCAATAATCTTTTAAGTAATCTATCTTCAAGGTAATTTTTTTATTTTGATAATAAAATATTACCCAAACTAAACACCCCCTTAATGTACCATTTTTGCCGACCTGCATCCTCCTTGGTGCCATCTAACAAAGTTGCAGCTGGTAATGTATGACCATTTAAAAAGTATTGGATAGGTTTTTGACTTTTTGAATTGAAAATAGAGGTTTAAGCTATGATTTTTTAAATTAGTTAAAAAAATAATTTACTTACATACGAGAAGTGTAAGTAATATTATCTCTTTAATATATTAAAAAAATTGTTAAAAATACTCTTTGATCAATACATATAAATAACATTTGAATTTTAATAGTGAATGAAAATTATCATTTGAAATTTAAAGGGTGGGAAAGGTCCATGAAACAAATCTTTGGAAAATTTTATTGAACTAATTATATGGTTGTACTTTATTTATTAAAAAATTCTTCAAATATATGTCATAAATCATAATAAAGTTATCATCAAAATCCTGTACTTAATGCACAAAAGAAGCTCACCTACTATTCATCAAGTTGGACTAAAGTGCTGAATGCCCTTCATCAACTTGGAATAAAGTGCTGAGCGAGTCAATTGAATGTGCTTACCCTCACGCTTTCCATATTTCTCCTTTTTCTATTATTTTAATTTCTAATTTTATGCATATGATAAGCTCATATTACATTATTAATCCAATAATTTCACCAAACCAATATGAAAATTCATTGGATTATCTTGAACAGGGGATTTGTACTTTAATTTAGTCAACCCAAAAATTAATATTAATCTTTTTTTTTTTGTTACCAAAACATCCAAAATTAGGTCAAGAAACTATTTATAACAAAGATTTTTTGAGCTTTATAAAGAGATCGATCTTAATTGGATTTATTTCCTTCTATCTCAAGTTATAGTTATACTTTTTTTTCTCTTTTGAATATCAAGAATCAATCTTTCAATAAAGTTATTATTCTCTGCATAGATGCTTAAGATGTAAAACACTAAAACATGATCGAGAATCAATCTTTCAATAAAGTTATTCTTCTCTACATAGATGCTTAAATATAAAACACTAAAACGTGATCGAGAATCAATCTTTCAACAAAGTTAGTCTTCTCTGCATAGATGCTTAAGATGTAAAACACTAAAACGTGATCATCGATACCCCACATTAATAGAAAATGCCCATATTGCTATTAAAACTTAATTGTATCAATTCATCTTATAGATTTTTTTTTTTGTAACAAAGAATCCCATTTGAATTGGACAAGAGGATTGAACCAACCACACTAGAATATCGGGTAAGTGAAAAATTTAATCTTGAAATAATGTTGAAGGAGATTTGAATTCATATTCTCTTATGTATAAAACTTCTTATTTGCCATTCAAGCAACTCTTTGGAGGCAAAAAAAAAAAAAATTATGGAGACTCAATATCTATTTTAATACTACAAATTGACATAATTACCCTTTTCACGGTGAAGATTTAATGCATGAATTTAAAAAATAGGGATAACATGAGTGTTTTCAAAACCAAGGGGGAATAGTTCTTTCATGATACATTGGGGATGAAAGTTCATTCAGCCTAAGATGAAATATTTAGTTTGAGCTTTACTAGAAGAAAGTGCCATGACTTTATTTTTAACTTATTATCTTTGATGGGCTGGCTAGAGCTTGTTAATTTATAAAGGGAAATTAAAACTTTTAACGTATTTTTCTCCCTCATATATAAATTTACCACACCTTTTGCACATTTAACATTTATACCACAAATTGTGACACTCCCTAAAATACCCCTAGCTTTGACCAAACTATGAATTCATATAGAAATCAATGTTTAGGCCTAAATGCACAGGGTAGGCGAGTAGGTGTTTTTCCTTCATGTGAACATATTCCGAAGCAAATCTGAATCAATTTTAGCATCTTCTGAATCCACTTATTTGCAAAAAACCAACGTAGACCACCTTATTGAAGCACAAAACCTTGTGAAGCAAAAAGTACTTTAACATCTTCTTTCACAAAGCAACGCTAACTCTTCACCAACCAAAGCCAACACCTATGCAACTGTGTGAAGCGAGCCAAACCCATGCCGAGGACGACTAATGCATTTCAATGGCAAGCCAGGTGAGTGATTTAGGGTTGTTGATTATTGATGTGTAGATTTTTGAGTTAGATCAAGGGTTGGGGTATTTAAACAATTAGGAATTTTTTGTTATAATAAAGGGATTTTAGTTGAAAATCATAGATAGACATTTTTGGATGTTTCTTTGTTCTGCATGGTAGATTATTTGTTGTGATTTGGTTGCTTTTGGTGGATCTGAGGTTGCTTCGGTTGAAAAACAAGTAGGCAATCTCGTCTACTTGATTGTTCACAGTTCAATATCCCACAACCTATTTTGGGTGTGATTTCAAGTACAAAGTAATAATCAAATACTTATGTCCATTTCTAAGAACATGCAATCAATGACAATGAGGGGTTCTATAGGTTTCATAAAGCCTTCACATTTTGTGTGCAAATAATGCTTCGCATGAAGATGGATGTAGTAAGTGTCATAAATGAGAAACTCATGATGATGTAACGAGAGATGTTCTGGACTACTTGTTTTCAATGATTCTTGGGATTTAGGGAGATCTAGTTTAGCACTATTTTTATGCATGTGGTGCTATTCCATTTAATTAACTGTGGAGACCTCAATAGAGAATTATGGTTCATATTAAATAGGGTGAATGTTAGTTTCAGCCAGATAAAGTTTGCTCTTGTGACTGGTTTTGTATTCAGGCATGATATAGAAATGTTATACTATATGGATTATTCAAGAAGGCTTAGATTAAGGCAAGAATACTTCTTATGTGTTAATAGATCATTACATTATATTGACATCTAGAAGGTGATTGAGAATCAGGTATGAGGAGATAATGATGAAGATGTTGTCAAGTTTGTAGTATTGTGTTTATTGCATGTCTTGCTATTAGGGGTAGACAATAGGAATCTTATAAATGATCAGTTCTTGCATCTAGTTGATGATCTAGATGCATTTGTCACTACCCATAAGGTTTGGTGTCCTGGAATAAGATAGTCATGTCTATAAAGCAAGACATACATGAAAGATACCAATATTGTCTACAGAACTACTGGCCTTATAGAGGGCCAATCCTTTGGTTAACTACTTGACTATGGGATTCTCCATGTCATTCCATGTAAGCATCACTTAATTAATCGAGTTAAAATTTATAAACATGTTATCATAAATACTAACCATTAATTTTGTCCATTATGTAGTTTTGGATATATGAGACGTAGGAAGCCTAGCGCCTTTTGTGAGACTGCAAGCAGATGATCATGTCTCCCATATGCTTAAGGAGAGGATCATCTTTCTACTTATATAGGATGATGTTAGAGCAATTTTGGAGACTCATCCAATAAGTGGATGATTATACTTTTCTATCGTATCATTTTATATTGCATTTATTTACTTATAATAAAGTTTCATATTGTTTTAGAAGCTCATTACATTTGTCTTACATGTAACATCGAATGATTAGGAGATTGAGGGGTACATTAGTGCTTTAGAGTTCACCAAAGAAGTGGTAGTAGCTATGTCATTAGATATCGAGTCAATAGAATATGATGACAATAAACATGCTCAATTATAATACCTATAGGTAAGCCTAAGGGCATTTTAATCTTTTTTCTTGTTTTAAATTGAGCTAATAAATGTTTTTCAGAGTAATACATGACCATGTATTGTCAACAAATTTGAATTTAGTAGATAAGATTACGATTTTAGCAAGATCAGGTATTACCTTAGTTTTGCAGCATGACACATGCTCATGTAGAATCTATACACACCGGTATATCATTCCAGCAGGCAAAAATAAAAAAACATTTAACCTAATCCCTCTCCTTATTTTTACCCCAATCGCACACACCATGATGACCCTTGTATGTAGATTTATATCTCTGTATTGATAAAATATTTTGGTTTTGCCATAAATGAGAGGTTAAAATGTAGATTGAAAATTTACACGAACATTAATTGACCTATGATGATTAGGCCTCATATATGTGTTTAGTTGATTAAAGTAAGCTTAGGATGCTAAGAGATGTCCTATGAATTTGATATGTGCAAATATCGTTGGAAGATAGTTAGAAAAATTAGCAAATATATGAGTTTTTATGATATTTAGATTAAGACACATGACCTTATACATGTCTATGTGTCTTTAGTTTAAAATAGGAAAGTCTATAATTTTTGTATATTCGTTCTAAGGAAAGACATACATAGTCGTATCTGTGTGTGATTTTCCAAAATTGGATGTTGCACTAAAAAAGGAGGCACACGAGGGTGCACCCTAGGCACACACCTATATACTCAAAAAAAAGACCATTTTATCCCTAGTTTAAGCACAATAAAAGGGAAGAAGAAAAAAGAGGAAAAAATAAGAGATTTTAGTAAGAAAAACAAGCTAGATAGAACTAAAAATAGTGCTCGACTATGTGGAAGACGATATGAGACCTTGACCAAGTTAGATTTGGGTCAAAGATAAAAAATGTTAGGCAAGGTGGTTTATATATAGATAGCCACCAATTGTGTGCATTAGTGGTAAAATAAGTGAAAACAATAGGATTGGATACCTATGAGATGCATCATATACTCAACATCAAGGTGCATAGCCACCCAATTTATTTAAGTGTGCATGGTAAGGATTGTAACTTTTTAAATATTTCCTCACATAGTCATTGGGATACACCATATGTACCCATAGTAAGGGTTATTCTAGAAGAGTTTAGATAACAGTTCTCGTTCACTTATGTGATAAAAGAAATGACTACTACTAGATTTTTTTTTTTGTATGACTATAGTGTCCCACATAGATAGCCTAACAGGCCGTATGACATGTGTGCAGGATATGATAGATAATGACATACAAAGTTTCTTATACTTTAGGTAGGGATCAGTTATGTTGATTACAACTTACGTTTTAGTAATATTTGTGTTTAGCCTATGTCAGAGCACGAGAGTGTCGAGTTGTAATCATATTTAGATTTATAATTGTAATGCTAGGTTTATCAATATCATAAGTATTCTCGGTGTAGAAAGGTCACCAACTTATTGAGTGTTTTCACTCATGCATTTCTTTTTATTATTTTGTAGGCAGAGATGCGTAGTAGGGCATGCAAGGGAGCCAATGGTCTAACAAGTAATTACATAAGAGTAAGGGGCGTATTAGTCATTTTAATTAGATTTATCTATATTCACGTATTATGAACATTTCATTATGTTATTTTGAGATTTATTTATGCACAATAGCTTCAGATTAAGTTTTTAGACTTTAAACATTTATGATTTTTTAATAAATGATGTATTTCAGTTTTTATTCACATTGCACCTCTTTGCACGTTTAAGAATTTATAACCATGCATTAAATTACAAAGTTTTAAATTAAGTAGTCCAATTGTGCATGTTTCTTTGGGCATATTCCAGGTAAGGGTATGTATCTAGAGAGGGGTGTTATATCAATCGGTATATCATCTTGCTTTCCAAACACTTTAAGTAGGGTCTCTTCAGTCATCTATTGCTAGGGTTTAGAGCTCACATCTCCCTATGCTATCCTCTAAGCTTAGGTATCCCTTGCACAGGTGGTCAACCCTTAACTCTCTACCACCCCTATCTATGTACAAAGGTCCACATCACAGGGATCCTAACCTATTGTCCATTATGCCTCCCCACATGTATAGATGCCCCTTCCATGCATGTGTAACACCTTTTTTTACAAGTACCATGGTGTAGAGGAAAATGTCACCAAATGACTATTTTGAGCATGCATTTAATTTAAAACATGTAATAAACTTCTTAAAAACCTTTGAATAAACTTAATTATTAACTTATAAAAATTACTAAAATGCCCTTGTCAAAAATAAATTAGAAGCATACAAAAGATATATTAAACCATAAAACATAACCAAAAGAGTCATAACATATTGTCAGGTACATAAATGACTGAATAAAGTCATCACAAAATAAAACTAATAAAATGCCCTCTGACCGTCACTCATCCTACAGTCGTCATGATTACTTGAATCTGTACATATAAAAGTATGGGAGTGAGTGATGAAACACTCAGTAAGTAGGAGACTCAAGTAATAACTTTTATTAAATTATTCAAAATGCCTTTAATCTTGACGTTTAATATCTCTGTCATATAGTGTCAGCATTAAACTCCTCTATGGATGTTAACGGGTTCCATATATCAACTTTGTGGTCATGTTATACTCTAGGGAATATTTAGGTCATATGTCATAACTCTCAGATCGAACTATCTCCCGTTAGGTCACTGAGGAACCACTTTTTGGATTTTCATTTGGTGTGACCATATTGAACTCAATGAAAGCATTTGAATTTGAAAATTGTAACTAAAATTATATACTAGGCTGATCGATCCAAATTGAATATAAGGATTTAACACCTTGTCCATGTCAGCTATTTCTCTATTTCACTACACCAAAATGTATGTCAACTAGGCTCCACTATGATCAACTACCCTATTGTGGGTAGGTAGAGAACGTATACTCACAATGACCCCTTATAGCAATCCTGTGATGTCTAGCATGCATACATATGGAGTCTTTACTAAAGTTAGCTTGTTCTTGGTTCCACTTAAAAATATATCTTGTGTCATACTGTAGCATAACTCTTAGGCATGTAGGGTATTACTACGTACTTGAGATTGTTGTACTGTCACTTAGGACAACATTTAAATCTCTAGCCTAGTTTTCTTCTATTTCCTCAATTTTGCCTTAAACATATGCACATTAGGGCAAGGTTTAACTAATACCTTGTTATGGCACTATTTTAATCACGAACATTAGGGCAAGGTTATTCAAATATCATGCCATGTAAAAGTGAATGACCATTCATCTTTGTTTAATCAATTGACATAATCAATTCTACCTCAATTCTAATAATCATCATCAATATAATCACATAAACTCCTCAGGATCACCTTTTTGAGATAGAGTTAAGTACAAACCCCACTTACCTCAAATTTCTGTTAAGATTTTCTCCTTTCCACATCCTTGGAATTGGGTTATTAGACTCCCATAAGAAAGCGGGATGATCAAACTCTCATAATCTTTATTTTCTAGAATGTTCATCATTTAAGGATTATGAATAATAATTCCTAAAGTGCAATAGTTAGTGTATGTCTTAGAAACCATTTGTGTTGTTAGTTTTAAGGCATTTAATCTTATATGTACACTTATCATGGCTTATTAATAAAAGAAGCAGTCCTTTTGTTCATATGAATAAATTGTTTTCTTTATTTGTGATGATGCAAAGTAAGTATGTGAACTATCCGAATCACTCACTTAATACTCAAAAGTGAGTCATTGAATTGTTTTCTACGAATGTGACATAACTTGTGTAATTATATCACATAGTAAGCATATCGAATACCTCTATTGAATGCCATGAGATTACATTAGTATGGGTAACGATGATGGTCATGACATTAAAGTATTGGTATGGATCAACCATTTTTCCAATATGACCAATAACGATAAGTCACATGATCATTAAATCATAGTCAATAAGTTATCGTGAGATTGTACTAACGTATGAAGTAATCCTTTGACTTAAGACATCATGGTCAGATTTGAAGTGGATACGTGTGATTCATATGGTGTATAAATATGAGATTAATTACATCCCATAAGAAAAACTATATTGATCATGTGTTATTTTTATATGGAAAAGAATGATGGTCAAGATAAGATCTATTAAATCAAAAAGTATTGGGTTTTAAATATCCATTGATTCGACCCAAATTTAAGTTTCAAAGCAAATATCGATAAATATTAGAAATTGAATCTTTGGTTAGAGTATAATGTAAGTCATGTGAAGGATGTTCATTATGATGTGTTTCAAATATTTAAATCAATGATTCATATATAATTGAAATTAGGGCTCTAACGATCCATGAGATCGAAATCAATTTGGATTAGACAATGGAAATATATCATTAACATGAAATGTAAAATTGCTAGATGTTTAAGGGTTATGGCACATTGCTAGATGTTACCATAGTTGTTGAGTTTCTACATGCACTTTTGAATCATTTGAAAGGTGGCTCACAACTACGTCACGGTGAACATAAAAGGTTACACCAATAAACCAAACTTTAAAAAGGCAAAATTAATTATTCAGGGTTAGCTAGCACTTTTCGAAGGATAATAAAAAATTTATATAAAAGTTATATGGGTGTGAAGGTAACATCATAAAAGTTAAGGTGTTAATGAGATAGAATAAATGTGACTAAAGTATATAAAAGATACACATTCATGGCAAATCTTTAAATTAAAAGATTAGTGGGCCAAACGAGAATTTTGAAATAGAGAAAAGGCCACCATTATAAAAGGAGGCTTTTTAGTTCATTTAAATGAACTAATCTCATTTTTACACTTCTTCTTCTCTTACAAAACAAAATACAATCTCTCTTTCTTTCCTCTTCGTGTTAGCCAAGTGAAGAATTTGCTTAGAAGTGGACGTCTTTTAGAGATCTTACATTTTGAGAACTAAAATCCATCATCCTATATCTATAGAAGGCAAAGGAGTAGGTAAAAATCTCTAACTCTTCTCATTTGTTAATTTATGCTTAGTTCTTTCTCTCTTAAGCATGCATGTCTTTTTTGCATCTTCTTCTTCTTCATAATTTTTCTTTCTAAATGGTATCAGAGCTAGAAAAGTTCCTTGCATGTCTTTTTTAAGCTAAATTTATGTTTAAAATGCATTAAAATATGTATTGGTATCACATATATGCTTGCATGTGCTAGTTTTGCCTTGAAATTTTTATTTCCAAGCATAATCTTCTCTTGAATGTCTCGGTTGGACCATCTTGCCTGGGTTCTTGATTTTCTTTTCATGTTCTTGTGATTTTAAGATGAAGAACATGTAATACATGACATATACATGATGAAGTATTCATATGATATATGTGTTTTTGCTAATGTTTTACATGCATGTGCTTTTTGCCTTGTAGATTGAATTTTGATTAACAAAATAAGGATGCATGTCATGGCAACCATGTATGCTATGATATACATTTTGTTTTGAGTTCATTTTGTGCTTGATGTATAAATGATATGATTTTAGGGGCATGCATGTGTAGCTCGTTATGTGATTTAGCTTAAGAAATCAAAAGGAAGCTTAAGGGATATGTTACATGCTTTGGCCTCCATGTGTATGTGATGTACTTGGTCTTATCTCTTTGATGAAACTTTATGTATTGGACATAGAATTCATGTATTAGAGGCATGCAAATATGTTGTATGCATTAGAGGCATTAAAGTATGATAATACATTAGTTTGTGAGCATATATGTCATTTTTAGTCCAAACTAAGAATTCTGGATTTTTCAAATTTTCATTTGGATATGCTAAGTGATGTTTTAATGTTGATTAAAGTACCTAGATGAAGATAATTACATATGTGATTAATGTAGTTTCAAATGATCAATAAAGGTTATGATGCAAGTTGAGGGAATAGACATAATTTGTTTAAATGACCATGTATGATTAGTGTTTACTTTAGTTTAATTTCATTGAATAGTTAAATTTTACGTGCATGTCAACTTGCACTAATGATAATTAGGTGTTAAGATATGATTTAATGTTGACATTAAATTAAACAATTTAAAAGGTATGTGAAATGATGCATATGCTGTTTTGCTTTGTTTATTGTTGATCAGGTAATGATATCATGCACAAATATCAACTAGCTCTTAATGGTAATTGAGTGTGATAGTTGGTATGAATTAATATGATAGTAAATATAATTTTTTTAATATTACATAGAAACAACTATCATTGCATGTTATTTATTATTTTTTGTTAGATCAAATTTTATGAATTAATATTTAATTGGATGTGAATGAGTTCATATTTTGTATTAAATATTCATTTAGTTGGATGGATGGATTATTTAGGGATGATCATGGGTGTAATTTGTCATTTTCTAAAGTTTAAATAATTAGGTTGTAATATTCTTTTATTAAGAGATTTGTATTAAATAGCCTCATCCTATTTAATTAATGTAATTTAATTATATTTTTCAGATTTTTGGGCTTGTGTGCCTAAGTTTCACATGTAATCAGAGTAGATGAACGAGAACTCGAAAGTGATGTAAATGAAGACTTAGACCTAGGTGAATAGTTTTTCATTAGGTTATAATTTCAAAAACCCCATGATCATCCCACCATGATTTATATTATAAATATATGTGATGTATGTATGTTATGCAAATTGAACTTGGTTAAATATTAAACTAAACCTAAATATCTCTAATTAAAATTATTAAATCTATGTCTACCATCATAGGATAATTAAATTCTATAACATAAATTTTAATATCCTAAGAATTCTATTATATGAGAGATATGAAATTTATGTCATGCAATTAAATTTATCTTGTTCTTGGATTGTTATTTACATCATGCCCAAAATTTTATTATATGAGGATATGACGAGAATGCCATTTCGAGAAACATGATGGTTCAAATTTAACTAGCTGAAAGTATCAAACTTTCTATTCTATGAGGTATCCAAAGCGAAGGGCATTAAAAATGAATTGAGTCTTATATAAAGATATAAACAGAAACGGTTCCCTTCTTATTAAATGTAATTAAACAAAATTTCTATTATATGAAATTAATTACGTTAAAATAAGAATTCAATTTTCCACTAGATATTTTATCTAACGAAATTTCTAGATCTTGTTCAAAGGAATGCAAGATTCAAATAAAATAGTAGAGGCTAATGAGATAATGCAATAAAGGGTTTAAATTCACATATTTGAGTCACTAATAAAACTATTTCTCTTTGCAATATTAATTGTGATATATTCAAAAAATGGCCAACAACGTACTCCTAAGGATCTTGGATAATAATATTTTGACTGGACCAAACTTCAAGGATTGGTTAAAAATCTTTGAATAGTAGTAGACTTCGAAAAGATTGGCTATGTCTTGGAAGCACCACTTCCTATTGAGATAGCTCTAGATGCCTTCGATGAGGAAGGTAATGTGGTTAGTAGGAAGAGTTCTAGAAAATCAACCACAATTGACTCCACTATAGAAGCTAAATATATTGCTACTTCAGAAGCTACAAAAGAAATTGTATGCTTGCGCAAGTTTGTATCTAAACTTAGTATGGTTCCAAACATGGCTTATCCGATAACCATATTTTTTTATAATACTAATGCTATTGTACATGCAAAGGAACCAAGAGAGCATTAGAAGTCCAGACATATTCAGCAAAAATATCACTTTTTTAAAGAATTCAATGGAATTAGAGATATCGTAATTTAGAAAACATCGTTAATAAAAAATGTTGCTGATCCACTAACTGAGGCGATGATATTAAAGCAACTAGACCATTATCTTGAGAAGATGAGAATGCAATACAATAGTGAATGACTCTAATGCAAGTGGGAGTTTTGTTAGTGTATGCGCTAGAAATCATTCATGTTGTCAATTTCAAGGCATTTTATCTAGTATATAATCTTCTAAATAATTTATTAATAAAGAAGTAGTTCTTTTGTTTATATGCATAAATTATTTCCTTTATTTTGCGATAATATAAAGTATGTGTTATGAACTGTTCAGATAACTCAATTAGTATAAACTGAATCGAATTGTTCATTACAGATGTGATATAATTTAGGCAATTGTACACATAGTAGGCATACCGAATATTTCCGTCGAATGTCATGAGATGACATTAGTGCAGGTAACAATGATGGTAATGTTATTAAAGTATTAGTATGGATTAATAGTTAGAAAACTGTTTATTGAACATGACCAATAATGATAAGTTGCATGGTCAGTAAATCGTAGTCAATGACTTATCATATGATCATATTAGTGTACAAAGTAATCCTTTGATTTAAGACATCATGTTCTGATCCAATACATATGAATGTAGGGTTAACTACATTCTATATGAGAAACCATATTGGTCATGTGTTATTTGTATATGGAAACAAATGATGATCAAGATGGGATCCATTGACTCGAAAAGTATTAGATTTTGAATATCCATTGATTCAATCTAGATATGAGTTTTAAGGCGAACATTGATAAATATTAGAAATTGAAATCTCTGGATAGAGTATAATGTAAGTCATCTAAAGGATGTTCGTGATGATGTGTTCTGAATATTTAAGTCGATGACTCGTAAAGAATTGACATTAGGACTTTAACAATCCATGAGTTCAAAATCAATCTAGATTGAACAAAGGAAAGACATTATCTACATAGAACGTATGATTAGAGATATTTGGTTCAATGGAGTATTTCTTCATCATGGTTCAGAGACTATAACACATTATTAGATGTTTACCATAATCATTAAGTTTCTGGATACCTTTTCGGATCATCCAAAAAAGGACTCAAGGTTATGCCACAATAAACCTAAAAAGTCACACTAATAAACCAAACTTTCAAGAGGGAGAATTAATTATCCAGGTTGGCTAACACCTTCCGTAGGATAATAAGAATCATATAAAATGTTATATGAGTGCAAAAATAACATCTTAAAACTTAAGGTGTTAGTGAGATGGAATTGATATGGCTAAAATATGTTAGATACATATATGCATGAGAAATCTTTAAACCAACATTATGATGGGCCAAAAGTATAATTTTAGAAAACTACAAATAACTACCATTATAAAAGAATAAAGTTAGTTCATTCAAGAATGAATTAGTCCATTTTAAAAGGAAAACTCTCTTACTAAAGTTGCAAACTCTTTCTCTTCTCTTTTGCATATTTGGCCAAGACTTGGTGGTGGACTTTCTGTTGGAGGTCTTGCAAGTGGAAGACTCACTTCCATCATCCTATATCCATATAGGAGGCAAATGAATAAGTAAAATGTTTATCCTTTCTCCCGTTTGCAAATGTGTGTTTTGATTGTTTCTTTCTTGACATGCATGTTTGTTTTATATCTATTCTTTTCATCCAATCTTTCACCAGTTGTCCAGAGTGATGTTTCGAGCCTCAGTTTCTGGGCTTTCCAGCAATGAGAAATCCAAGAGCCATATGCAAAGGCAAGCTAATCATCATGTGAGCAACGGTGGCGCGTAAACCATGCTCACATGACAAGCTGACTATCAACCTTAAATTTAATGATGCATCAACATTTAAACTCCTAGGAATAATCACTCAATAAATTTAACATATCTTTACATTGTTCTTGAACTCAATAAATCACACAACAACACATTTGCAAATCAATTTAATAATTTTATTATTTTGATTATTTATCAATAACATGCAACAACATATAAAAAATAGCCAAAATTTGTAGGTATATTTTCATGAAAGCATGCTTAAACAGTGGCTTTGATACCATTGTAAGGTTTTAGAATGCCATTAACTAACAGTGTAACAGAATTAAAAATTTTTAAAAGTATTAAAGTTCCTAAAACCCATCTAGGATACCTATTTTAATGCATAGATTCATGAACATGTTGAACAGACATAGGGCATTTAGAAATTATACCTGCATTGTTGGCTCCTTCAAAACTTCACATGGATATATAAAGATCGTTATCTAACCTTCTTGAGGAAAAACCTTAGTATCCACACTAAGCACGAATGGCAGACGATCCAAAAAGAAGGCTGTTAGGGCTTCTATCCACTGGACCTTGGAAATTAGATTATGACAATGGAAACTTGCATCAACAAGATTCTAGACATAGAGATATGTGTTTAGGATTGTTGTGTTAAAAAATTTTTGACTCAAACTAAGCACCTTTATTTATAAGGTGTTCATGAATCCTAAGTTAGTTAGGACTCTAACTACTTAGGTGATAAGGTGTCTACTAGTTCTTATTAAATTAAGACTTTTAATTTATTGAAAGTTTTAATGCATAAGAATCCTAATCAAATTAGGATTCCAACTCAATATAAACTTTCTATCAAACAAGGACTTTGAATTTATTGAAGGTTTTAATGCATAAGAATCCTAATTAAATTAGGATTCCAACTTAACCTAAACTTTCTATCAAACACAAAATTTGAAGAATCTTTGTATGAGCTAACTTAACAAGTTAACTTAAATCTATCATTTACCTTGCTTGGTTGGACTCTTAAGTAGGTCTAGCCAAAACTATATAGTGCATTTGCACGATGCCATATGGCACTGAATACACCAAATGATTCTAGTCAAAACACATCTATATGTTTCTTTTTTTCCATGATCTCAAGATTGTCATCAAACAATCCTCATCTTTTAGTTCATATTAACCTTTAATACGTGTGACTCATAAGCTTTCTATCGAACTAATAATGCCTAAACTTAGGTTGAATTTTGACGCAAACCAAGATTGGCTACTAGCAAAACATCATGGCCACTTAGACAACAATGTGTCAGTAAATATCTCCGTAAGCTTTTATAACATCATAGTTACATGCAATTCAATCCCTTCATCAATAGATATCTTTTGAGGCTAAGACATAGAAATATATTTATCTCAATAGTTCCTCGATACAAGGTGATATACATTAATGATTTATACGAATTAGGCTACAACCTTATCCCAGTGTGGCCACATATATAAGCAGTCATAAATACCCTTCAACATTCGTATATGAGATATTTTTCCTGTTCTCAAGAGTAACGAATCTTTTATTAATCAACCAGAGCGTCTATGTATCTTATAATATGGTTGTTTACTATCTTTTTGATACCTCTATTACGATGAAACATTAGATAGTGTCAAACCATATCAATCCTTACAAAAATAGTCTGGCAACCTCAAGTCAAAGAATCACATGCAACCATAATGTTCAGAGGATTTATTCCATAAATATTGAAGCAACCATCTATATGAATATCTTTTGGTGAGGTCAATTTGATAAACACATATACAATATGCACCCATTTGTTACACTAAGCCGTTAGTAAATAGTTTCAACACGTGAGAACTATCACTACCTTTTAGTGGAGTCGCTCAACACTATGATAATCTCATCACGATTATATGTAAAACGAAAGTCCTTTGATTAAGGACAAACATCCCTATCTATTTAGCAAAAATTTTGGGAGCTTTAGACTTTTAAGGACAGGCATGGGATGAGCAAGGGGATCAACATCCCAATTGGGATAAGCGTCCTATACCTAAAAAATTAAATATCTATATTTTGCTTATATTTTGGTCATAGGAATTTTATACCATAGACTTAATTAGCTCAATAAACATTTATTAACAACTTTAAACTTAATTTTGGCATAATCAAAACTCATAAGGATCCAACATAGGGTTTTGATGATACGATTGATGATCCAATAGATTTAACAATAGGAGGATATTACCTACATAGAATGTACAATTGGGGATATTAAGTTCGATAGAGTATTTCTTTATTGTGGTTTAGAGGCTATGACACATTGCTAATCATTGGGTTTTTGGATACTTTTCAAATCATCGGAAGAGAGATTCACGACTATGTCATAGTGAACGCATAAGGTCATACCAATAAAACCAAGCTTTCAAGAGTAAGGATTGATTATCTAGGGTTAGTCAGCACCTTTTGAAGGACAATAATATTCATATAAATGTTATACGGGGGGACAAAGATAACATTTTAAAGGTTAAAATGTTGGTGAGATGAAACTAGGATGTCTAAAGTATATAATTAATATACATGCATGTCAATTCCATAAATTGGGAATTTGTTGGGAAAAAAGAGAATTAACAAATTACATTTTGGCCTACCATTATAAAAGGGTGGATTTTAGTTCATTTGAATTAACCTAGTTAATTTTTTAAAATCCTTTCTCTCATTAAATAAAACAAAAGCTCTTTCCTCTATCTCTTATGTGTCTCTTGGCCAAGGTTGAAAGAAAGCTTGAAAGTGCAACTTTTTAGAGGTTCTTTAAGTGAAGAGCTTTATTCCATCATCCTATTTTCTATAGGAGGCAAAAAAGTAAGTAATTTTTTCATCTTTCTCCTTTTGAGATTGCATTTCATGATTCCTTCTATTTTACCATGTATGATGCTTGTTTACATCTTCATCTTCATCTATTTCATCCTCTATAACCATCTATAAGGATATTCTCTAGTTGGGGGATATGTGTCGAATGTAACCAAAAATTAAATTTCTTTACTTACAATTAGTAGTTGTGGCAAGTAAAGGTCGATCCACAGAGAGTAATTAATTAAATTCACAAATAACTAACAAAAAAGGAAAAGGGGCTTACTTCTGTGAGATGATAGACAAAAAGAAAAAAAAATTAAAAATTGAATTGTGTAATAAAGATTCAATTAAAGATAATCTTGAGTTAAAGGAAATTACCATGGTTGCAAAATGATTACTGACCTCTAATATATAAAAATTTTTTTAATTCAAATATTTAACCTTAGATTAACAAAGCCACGCAATCTACACCTTCCCTAATTTTGTTAATTTGAGCCCAACACATAAATTAATTTTTATCAATAAATTAGTCGATATTAAGCAATCCTTATGAATTTATCAATAGCATTATGAACCAAGCCAGAGTTAAAGATAAACAAAAATTGAACAAGCATCAAATTATTTAATTCATTTTATGTCTATTTTAAACAACCACCAAAAAATTGGATCATAATTATTGTTGCTTGCTACTCCAACTAAACATCATGACAATTATGGATTATGGATTCAATTTAGTTATAGGCCACACAATTTAATCAATTAATTGGCCTCTTAATTAGATAAATCATGCAATCATTAACATGTAAAATAAAGAAACAACGATATTTGAATAGAAAAGTAAATAAGATTACAAACAAAGTCTCATAATTTTATTAACCAGAATGAAGTTCCTTAGAATCGAACTAAAGAACTTAGCCAAACATGATGGAATGAAGAACACCAAAGAAATCCAAATTATGTTCTCTATCCTCTCTTAACGTAGTATCCTAAGAGTTACATTTATAAACCAAAAGAAATGTACAAGGGTTACCCAACCAACTCCTAAAATTAGGGCAAATAAAATTCTAGCCAAGGCATACATATTTCAAACCTTTCAAACCTATATTTGACTCCCTCTTAAAGTTAGACCAAGTTTTTATGTGAGCCATGCAAAAATAGTCCAATTCAACTAATGATTAGGGCTCATAGATTCCAACAATAACTTCTAGTCTAGTTTTAGATAGGAAAACGATCTTTTTGGACTTAGCCCCTTCATAAGAATTGTAGCTTAGTATGTGTAGATGAATTTGGGCTTTTGAATCACCTTAATTAGACATTGGAAGTCTTTATTCATTGTACCCAAGGCAAGCTCAATACTAAACTCCACTTCTTTCTCTAATACTAACCCTAGAAGACTATCAAGGAAAATATCTAGGAATTCTTTCATCATTAAAGTATCTTTCACACCTAGGATTACCTTGTTTATTTTGTTTAGTATATGCACCAAATAAGTTATGCATCTCTTACTCAATATTTTCCTAGCTTTAACACTACTGATCATCATGCTAAGAACTAGGCCTTTTTAAAAATTAAACTGTTCTTCATTATCCAAGTTGACCCAAACCTTTTTTTTCTTGCAATCTATCTCTGTTTCATATCTACTCAAGAAGTCCACATCAAAGATCATATCAAAATCGGGTATTTATCTTACTATTAGGTTTATAAAATTCTTTTAGCCTCATAAAGAAACTATCTCTCCAATCAATCAACATATGGTTGTTTTGTATTCTGTCCCTATTTAGCAATTCTATACTGATTTGAGAAACAACTACATGTTTTAGCTCGAATCTCTCTACTATACCACTAGCAATAAAACGATTAATTGATCCTTCACTATTGTCGAGCTGGCTTTAACTTGAGTTTGAATGGTTGCATACATTTGGGCCTATTCTCTCTCAATTGTGTGTTTTATTAGGGTTATGCATTTTTTGTTAAAGTGGTCAGGCTACTTACACTTATAACATACTTTTTAATTGACAAGGCATTCTCCAACATGTCTTTACTCTCATCTATGATAAGTAAAGAGATCATTGCACCTTGGTTGATCCTCTCTCTTTTGTTTATTACCCCTCTAAATCTTTTTCATTCTAGGCTATAAAGGCCTCTTACCTTTGGGGTCCCTACTACCTCGATCTTGGTTGCCAATTAAACTTATTTAACCTTGTCTTGGGGATAAGCCTATTAACACTAGTTAGTCTGGTATCCCTTTCTCTCGTGCCATTATCTGTCTCATAGCCTTTAACCTTATGCTCTACCAAGGGCCTCTAACAATGATTTAGAAAGATTATCTCTTATTATAACATCTTTAGTGATATCTAATCTAAGTCCATGAAGGAAAACCTCTAAGTTGCCTCAGTTTGAGTTGGCCATGCCTAAAGCATACTTGGCCAAAGAGTTTAGCTTTGTAGAGAACTCCCTAACTGACATATTACTATGTTTCAGATGGAAGAACTCTTTGGCCTTCACAGAAATAATGTCTATATGCAGGTACTTTCTCTTAAAAGCCCATTTGAAATTAGCCCAAGTTATCTTTGATACTCGATAGGTCCCACATAGTGTCTGCCACCATACCTTTGCAGTATTTTTTATTATGAGACTAGTATACTAAATCTTATCTAAATATGTCATAGTGTAGATCCTCATGATGTTCGCTATTACTTTTAACCACTTCTTGACTAATAATCCATCTAAAGTTGCATTACCTCTAAAATCAAAGGGTTGATGTATACCTATTAGATTGTAAATAGTGTAAGTCAGACCTTTGCTACTACCCATTATCTCTACTCTGTCTTGTTAGGGCAAAATTTCAATAATTTGAGGCTTCTCAAGTATTAGTGGGGTATGAATTAGGTGTCTACCACTCTTAAATTCCTTTATATTCTACGTGAGAATATTCTCTATTATCCATCGGATAGCCTTACCATCCACTGATAGCGTAACTAATGCATTGGATATTATCTTTGAGCCTCAGCTTGGTTACTCTCTTGATTGGGAACTACTAGGGCATCCTAATTAACCTTCTAGATCTTCTAATCTTGAAATAAGATTATGATTTAGGCACACATAATACTTTAACTGAATGTAGGTTTATTATACTTATAACAGTAGGTGTGTGGGGACAATCAGTGTTAAATAAGAGGCTACTTTCCTTATTTAATTATATTATGCAATTTTAGACATTTATGAACTTAACACCTTTTTAGGTATCAATATCATGCTTTAATACCATAAATGTAATACTTTTCTCTTGATATATATGCCTATTTGGAATATGACTTAAAGAGACGTTCATGACTTGGTTATATAATTTCAAAACTACCTCATTTAATGCATGATCATAAATACTTCAAGATGTCTGAAACTTAGCTAAAATAATATTGGTGCATAAATAACTATAAAGTTATAACTAAATTCCTAAATATATGAATATAGATTAATCTGAATCAAATGATAAGTATGCCCTTCAACCACTGAATCCCTTGTATGCTCCGCTACTTACCTCTACCTGTAAAAAGGAATGCATGAGTGAAAACACTCAATAAGTCGATAACCTCTTAGTACCCTAAATACTCATAATACTAATAAACCTGACATTCTATTTGTGAATCAGAATATGGTCACAACTTGGAACTTTCGTGCCTTGACATAAGGCATCTATAAAGGTTACCAAGGCCTAAGTTGGAATTGACATATCTGATACCTTAGTTAAAGCATAAGACACCTCATGTGTCACTGTCAATCATGCTTTACACACATGCCATACAATTTATTGAGCTAGCTATCTGGGACATCCTAGTCACATAGGGAAAAATTTGGTTGTAGTCTATTTCTTTATCATAAAAGTTAATTAGGACAATTGTTTAAACAATCCTAGGATGACCCCTACCTTGGGTACATATGTGGTGCATCTCATTGACCATGTGAGAAAATATCTAAAAAGCCATAATCTTTTACCATGCACACTTGAAATGAACTAAATGGCTATGCACATTACTGCCAAGTACATGATGCATCTCATAAGTATCTAGCCCTATTGCCTTCACGTATCTTGCCATTTATGCCTATAATTGGTGGTAGCCTATATGTGAACCATTCTCTTTAAAATTTTCAATTTGTGACATAGATTTGACTTAATCAGGGTCTTCTGCTATCTTCCACATAGTCGAACACTTTTTCTAGTTCTAGCTAACTTGTCTTTCTTACTAAAATCTCTTATTATTTCCTTTCTCCTCTTCTTCCCCTTTATCTTGTTTAAACTAAGGGTAAAATGGTCTTTTAACTAGCTACACAGGTGTGTGCCTAGCGTACACCCTCTTATTCTTTTTTTAAACATGACGTCCACTTTTAGAAAGTTATACATAGGTGTGTGTTTTATACTATACGATCATGTATGGCTTTCCTTAGAACAAACGTGCAAAAATTACGAAATTTTCTATTTTAAACTAAAGACACGTAGACATGTATAAGGTCATACGTAGTCGTGTGTTATGATTTGGAAATCATAAAAACTCATGAATTCTCTACTTTTTTTACTAGCCTTTGGAGATATTGTCACCAGACAAGTTCATAGGACATTTCTAAGCACCTTAAACATATTTATGTCAATTAAACACACTTATAATGACTAGCATCATAGATTAACATTAATATTCATCACAAGCCCTTAATCCACATTCGAATTTCATGATCATAGCAATTCTTCAAGTAAGCCATCATTACATAGGCATAAACAAGTATATAAGTATTATCAAAACATCATAAACTAATCAAGAATCAGTGTCTTTTAGGTTTACTTGTTGAACTTCATCAAATCATGCTTGATATAGCCAAGGGAAGGACTAATTTACTTGTCTTTCGACATACAAGCAATTCTTTCCATGGCTACAATGATTTCTAATGACCGACAACAATAAGACTCTACTTTCACTACTCTCTCATTTAGGTGCAACTAGGATGAGAAAAATAATGAAAGGACTAGGTTAAACATATTTTTATTTTTGCCTACTGGATGCAACACACAAGCCTGTATGTACTCTATATTGGCATAGATTGTGTCACACAACTAAGGCAATCCTCCAAATTTTTTATGATCATGATCTTATGCTGATAATACACGATTGTGTATACCCTTATACACATATATATATCACTCTAGAAAATGTTTATTAACTCAATTTAAAATAAGAGAAAAGATTAAAATACCTTTAGGCTTACTTAGTGAGTGTTTTATCAATCACTCCTCTATTTTCATGTATACAGATACTAGTGATCATGATGGCTGTGGGATGAGCGACGGTCTGTGAGTGTAGAGTAGCAAGGGCATTTATGTCTTTTTAGCTTTTATTTTATTTAGATTTTACTTTTGTATCAGATTATACATACTATGTTTTTTGGCTTTTATTTCTATGTTTTGATACCTCTTTGTACGCTTCCATTTTGGTTTCGACAAAGGCATTTTATAAATTTTAATAAATGAAGTTTTATTCAAATGCTTTTAAGTTTGTAATATGTTTTATATTAAATGTATGCTCAAAATAGACAATTTATTGACATCCTTCTCCGAAGGCAATATTTTGGGAGGGGGATGTTACATTTCATCTCCTTTCTCATCAACTACTTTCAAGGCAATATCCTTTTTAGCCTTGATCTCTTCCTCTTTCGGTTTTCTCTTCATCTTATAAGTTAAGAGACTTCCTATTAGTGCATCCATTCCCATTTTGCTATAATATTTGGATTCTTCAATTTTGGTCACCTTTATAGTCTATGAATCTGATAGAGACCTTAAGATTTTTTTTTTTTACAAGTTTGATGGTCTGAAATCTCTTCCCTAGTCCTTTTAGGTTAATGACAAGGTTTGAGAACCGTTTATACATGTCTATGATATTTTCTCCTTCCTTTATCTCGACAAACTCATATTCACCTAATAGAAGCTCAATCTTAGACTTTTTGACTTGACTTATGCCTTCATGTGTTGTTTGGAATATAATTCAAACTTCTTTTGTCAATTCACAAGAGCACAATACAAGATGTTAATAGCTTTCACATTTAAAATCATTGCCTTATTGTAGTCTAATTCAAGCTTTTGCTTTTTTGTCCTAGAGTTCCTCAGAACAAAGTTTCCATGCTATATGATTTTCCAAAGTTTAAAATCTATAGACCTTATATGAAGTCACATTCTAATCTTCCATTGATTTTAGTTTACACCATAAAACAATGGTGGCCTAACTGTGAATTATCCTTCACTAAAGATGGTTTATAAGTGCTAACTTAAAAGTCATTAGATTTTAATAAAATTAGAGTTTAAGCTCTAATACCAATTGAAAAACCCTTTAATGGCTAATGCGATCCTAAAAAGGGGAAGAGGTTAAATTAACACAAACAATTAACAAACTAAAAATAAAGAGATAAATAAAAGAAATTACTCAGTGTTTATAATGGTTCGGAGTTTTTTCTTCCAAGTCTCTAATATCCACGTCCTCAAACAACTCGCTTGAAGTTTCATTACCACTTGAAACTTATACATTTATTTTGTTCGGGATTTCAACCAATACAATAGTTATACTAGATTTCACCCATAACGAATTGAATAAAAGTTTTGTGTTTAAAATGCCACACAAAGGCTGATTACACTTATTGAGTACAAAGGTTCTCCCAAGAATTAGATTTTGAGCTTTTAAGATAGAACAATGAGCTTTAAGAAAAGAAGATTAAGTTTCAAATTGATTCACTTGAGTTTCTAACTTTTTCCTACTTCAAATGTGCTCATTTTATAGTTGAAATAAGTTGGCAATCTTGATAAAGCCGTTGGGTTGAAAAACATATTCGTTGACATTAAAAAATGATTGATTTATATTGAAAAGCATAGGCAAACAAGCACCACTACTAAAGTGAATAGATATTTGTGACTCAAAAATATTTTATTTAGGGCAAGTCAACCTTGATTAGACCTTTCAACAGTCAACTTCTCTTCTTGCACTACATGCCCGAATGGACATTATCTTTACAATTAACAAACATTCACATCTTCATAACTCAAAGCCTTTAAAATTCCAAAAGTGTTAATGATGACACAAACGGATTAAAGAATAAGTACTTAAACATCTGAAATTTGCATTACGAATGGGTATCAGTGCCTTATGAACAAGCGTCACTAAATATTTGACTTGAAATCCCTTTAACCTTGACATTGACCATGAATGAGAGTAATGCATGCAGAGCTTCCAATGAGTCTTTACTATTCTGGATAAACAGGTATCACTCATTCGAAGGAATAAGTGTCACTAGAAACTTTGACTTTCTCCCACATTGACTTCATTCATATTTGTAAGCGATAAGTAATAGGGGTGACTTTCTTGTGCATGGCTTGAAATTGGTCATGACTAGATGTTACTCAAATTTGAATGGGCATTTATTACCTATTTGAATGGTGTGAAAATTTCAGAAGCATGAATGGGGAAGAGCACTACATCGATCATCTTTATGAATAAGTCAGTTTTACTCTAGTAACAGTTATTCATCTGATATGGACAGTTGTTCATCATACCTGTATTTGCATTTTTTGGGTTTTGTCCACTTAGAAATGTTTTAACAAATTCCTTAAACTTGTTAGCAATTTTAACATAGATTTTTATCATAATCAAAACACCTAGGAGTCCAACACAGTCCTATATGACTGAGCCTACAATGCCACATATATGTGGTATTCAAATCACAATGTGTTAATATGATTGTTATCAATATTGAGAATTTTATTATCTAAATTAAAAACATACAAGTCATTAATCAATTTGGCAGTTTCATAAAATATATTATTTAAACTAATGGTTATAATACCATCAACAATATGAAAATAATATCCTTCTTTGTCTAAAGTAGATACAGAAATAATATTTATAGAAACTGAACATAACAATAGTTCTTTAATTTTAAAATCAACCCAAAGGGCAAACTAAGACAATAATTCCCTAGGGCTAATAATGAACAGCTTACTGTACCTCAGTTCATACACATTAGAATAAATGTGAGAACCACATCCTCTGTCTACAACCAAATTAAATCAAATCATTTTAAGTTTCAAACTAAATAAAACCAAGCTGAAAATGTGACTTAGTTTTGTTTAGATTGTGGTTTAAATCTATTAAAAATCATTGACTTCCAAATATTTCTTATTTAATAAATAATAGTGAATTTTAGTTACCTACACATGAAATAAACAAGTAAAATAAATATTAAATACATGTATAATAAACATGAAAATAAAATGACAAAATAATTTAAAAAATAAGTAATGCAAATTTATAATTTATTGTAATATGTTCAATTTTTTTGGGGTGTAATTGTCATTTTTTAAACTATTAAAATACATATTAAAATTTAGAAAATTAAAAAAAAAACCCTTAAATGTTCTTTTCAAATTTCCAAAAATCTCTTCAAAAAATTTTAATACCCCTAAATTTTTCAAAAATTAGAAAACTCTTCCAAAAATATGATTATACGTCAATAACACCCCTATTTATAATTTTAGTTGTAAATCTTTTTTCTATTTTTAATTTAAATTAATATAAATTAGGGATACAAAAAATTATCTAATAAAATTTTATTTAGCTTTTGCACGTTTTGTCTTTTCAACAATTTTATGAAAAATGTTTAAATTTTTTTTTTAATAAATTTAACATATGGGTGAGAAAATGGCTTTTTTCAAACTTTAAGGGTGAGAACAGTGGGAGCTAGTAATGTTTTTTTTTGTGTGTGTGTTTCTATATATATATATATATATATATATACACATACACACGATTTGGTTTGGTTTAGAAACCCCAAACCACAACCCAAATTGCAAATCAATTTTTTTTTTTAAGTTTATCAACTTAAGCCAAATCAAACTATATTTTTTGAACGGTTTGAACTGAATTATTACTTGACAACGTGAGGAAATAAAATCTTCTAGTGTAACACTTGCAAATGCATAACAAGGTTTTTCTAGTCATTCTTTTGATTCATGAGAAAGTGTTGAAGAATTTGAAATTTGGTTAGTTGAATGGTCATCTATAAAGGTACATCTTGTTCGTGTTGTGTCAAGTAGACAATATTAATGTCATCCCACATTAGATTGCTTAAGAGGGTGAACGAACGGTCATGACAAGTATAAGGTTGTTCTAATGGTTATCTAATTTGAATTCTATATAAAGAGGCACATCCACATGATGCCTCATTTCATGGTTATATATATATATCTATATATATATTTCTTATCTTCTTATAATTTAAAATTGATATTTGGGGCTAATTTCCAAGGAACAAGAGAGAATTTTTGGTGATCAAAAGAGGTTTTTTAAACCAAATTTATTGGCTTGGAAGAGAGGTAAGTAGGAGTTGGAAGTTTTCATCATGTAATGTTGGAACATTTAAAAAAAACATGCCAAATCATATTCTATGAATTACGATAAACATAAATGCATACCTGGTTTAATTCTGGTTTCTGAATGATTCAAATGCGTCATAAGGCATTGACATGAGACTATTTCCATGACACAATCTACTTATTGCCATTTCTGATTGGAAGACATAACTTTGTGTATTGGTTTTTGGGAGAAAAAAGAAGAAACCATTCTTTTGTAAAAAAAAAAAAGGTGTAAAGTCAGTGGTTGTGGAGGCAATTTGGGCATTTGAATAGATGTCAAACTGCCAATAACTTCCCCCCCTCCCCCTCCCCCCCCCCCCCCCCCCCCACCAATTACCCTTTGGCAATTAGTAAATTAGGTCTGGCCGACCTATTGTGGGTGGACCCAGACCTAATATAAACAACTTGTACATGTTAGAAAACCCAAATCAAATACTTACCACAACAATCTCATATAACAGCATATTTCATACTTGCAAATGTGTCATTTGACCTCGCAAGTAACTTATACTTGAGAGCTAAATACTATACATCTATTAGGAATAGTATAGTCATTTCAATCCAAATAAAAATGTAACAAGGCATTAGGCTTATATTACCCCAGATTTGTTCGATAACACTAGCTCCCTTTAATCTCTCATTTATCAATATGTTATTTTCTTATGTATCCATGATTAAGTCCATTCTCCTGTATGAGTGACAAGATCAGTTGACCAATGAACACACGTATTATATAAGTTTTCATCTTTTACTCAAAATTTTCAATTTAAATTTAGTTGTTTTTCTAGTCAAGTTCTATAAATGGAATCGTGTATGACCAAAGGTATCATGCTAAGATAAAAACACTAAAAGTGAACATCGAATAATAGTAAAGAGTCAAACGGTACCAATATAAGATAAATCTCATAAAGTCTCAGACAGTGAGGAAGTAAGGATTCATCCTTTGTTATTTTAACCGGTCGTCTTACTTATGCAGATATAGTATGAATCATATGCTACAGTGTATATTCTCCATAAATGTCATTACTTCAACACTGTACAGATCTTAGTTCAGTCGCTACGCCTAACACCTAATTTGAATTTTTAATTATCTTTACACTTGTAGGTATTTATTTATATTAAGAACTCATATCTGACATTCATAAGTTATTGTTAGGGTAGATGCCTTAGAGCCAATTGGATTCGTATGATTTGACACTATCCAACGTATTGTCATAATAAAGGTATCATAAAGGTAGTGATTAGCCATATCGTGAGACGCATGGAGGTTATGGAGGCTATGGTTGATCAATAAAGGATTGGTATGATTTTATTAGGATTCTTATACATTAAAACTTTCAATAAATTAAGAGTCTTAATTTAATAAGAACTCTAGGACATCTTATCACCTAAGTAGTTAAAATCCTAACTAACTTAGGATTCATGCATACCTTATAAATAAAGGTGTTTAGTTTGAGTCAAAACTTTTACAACAAGCCAACACATACATCCTAAACACATCTTCACGCCTAGAAACTTAGTGACACAAGCTTCCACTATTATGACCTTCTTCTCATTTTGCCATGATCAAATTTCCAAGATCTAGTAAACAAAAGTCTTAGTAACTTTTTCCTAGATTTCCTCACATTTGTGCTCCTTATAGGTATGAAGACGCCACCTTAAGAGGGTTTCATAGCAATCTTTGCATAACTACATGAAGTCTTTGAGGAGCAAACAATATAGGTATAATTTCTAAACACCCTATGTGTGTCTAACATATTCATGAATCTATGTATTCAAATGGGTATCCTAGATTAGTTTTAGGATCTTTGATAATTTTAAAATTTCAATTTTGTTATGTTGCCAATTAACGACTCCTTAAAACCCTATAGTAGTATCAAACCTACTGTTTAGGCATATTTTCCAGAAAATATACTTGCAAGTTTTGATTATTTTTATATGGTGTTGCATGTAATTGATAAATAATCAAAACCCTAAAATTGGTAAAGTTGATTTGCAATCATGTTGCCATACAATTTATTGAGTTCAAAAACAACATAAAGATGTGTTAAATTTATTGAGTGATTATTCCTAAAATTTTCTTGAGTTTTAATTGTTGATGCAGGATTAAATTCAAGGTTGATAACTAGTTTGTTAAGTATAGTTTACGTACTGCCATTGCTCAGACAATGATTGGCTTGACTTTGCACATTGGCTTCTGGATTTCCTACCATTGGAAATTCTAGAAACCAAGGTTGGAAACACTACCCTACACAACTAGAACAAAAACCAAATTAAGTGGTGTCATGTAACATAAGTTTGCTTCATGCTGCAATGTGAGCCTAGACAGAAATTGCCTTATGGGTTAACATGATGGTGGCTTGAGTTTTGACCATTGGGATATGATAGGGCAGGCTCTACCTTATCCTGCTTCTAAGTTACAAGCTAGTGCATCGTCGGATGACACCTGTTTAGGTAGTTTTGTCCAGGTTTGGTACACTTGCTGCACCTTGAACTTATGCATTGCTATGTAATTTTTTTGCCTAAATTGTGTACGATGGTCTTCCATCATGGCCTTGATATGCCTCTCGAGATGTTAACATGCCTTTTGAGATTAGGAATTAGCTTTTGGTTCTAGTTTCATTGAATTGGAACTAAAATTGAAATTTCCTTGAGTTTTGGGGTTAAATGATTATTTTGCAAAGTTTTCCGAATAGAAAAGCAATTTAACACTTGGCTAACTAAGAATTAAAATTTTATTTTAATTGCATGTGCATGTATGGATGTATATGTGAATGGTGCCCACTATGCAACCAATGATCCAATGTGAATGATTATTTTATTTTATTTAGGTTGTAATTCTTAAATAGGGTTTATGCACCCTACTTTATTCCTCTTTCTTTTATACTAGGTTGTTACTTTATTTTCTTAGAATTATGTAACTAAGAAACAAAACCATGTAATTACTGAAGATTGGAGGGGAAAAGGATGAACGAGAAAATGAAGACCTGAAGAGAAAACATTTACCTAGGTTGACCAATCAAACTTCTCTTGGCTTGAGAGGTTTGACATTAGTTATGATTGTGTACTGACACATTTTAGTTTTACGTTGTTAAATGGATGTGAATGGTTATATTTTTCTAGGTATTACCTAACATGCAACATAATATTTGATGAGACCAATTAATTAAAACCCTCAATTTAAATATTAAGTCTAAGATTAAATTAGTGTCTTCCAATATGATATCCTAATTAAGCCTTTGTTCATTAGAAACTTATTTGCCAAAACGAATGGTACACTTCTACTAGGTGAAAAATCAGGAGATGTTCATATTGGGTCCGACTTAACTAATATACTTTACTTGGTCACCAAAGCGAAGATGAAGTATATTAAAGGTATAAGTAGGGTAATATGTAGTATCCACCATAATGATACCAAGAGTCACATTTGAGGCTGCATAATTTGTTGGGCCAAAACCTAGCTTGAGATCATGGATTTTTTATGATTAATTTGAATTTTACCTATTCGATTATTCAAACTAGTTCATCAAAGTGAAGAAGAGAATTAATGCGATAGGATCTTGGTCTACTAAAAAGTTTATTAGAACTTTCTGAATACAATATTAAAGACTATCAACTTGAGGAAAGTATGAGCATTTTAATTAATTAAATCCATGATAAAAATGAATATTAATTATGAATAAAATTACTAATTATCTTTATCTATAAATTGTAGATCAAATAATCACCATGTCAAACCTAACGTATCGATTAATTCTCAAAAAAGAAAATATGCTTGATGGAAGTAACTTAATTATTGGTACAAAAATCTTTAGATTATTTTGTGTTAAGAAAAGAGTTGTATATCTTTGAAGGGTTACTACCTTAAAAGCCTACTCCCGATGCCACCCAGGCAGAGAAAGATATTTTCAACAAATATCTTGATAACCTTGTGGAAGTTCAGTGTCTCATGTTGACTTCCATGACACTTGAGCTTAAAAAAAAAAGAGGAAATAGATGTTTCATCCATACTTGCTCACCTTTAATAGTTATATGGCACTTATGTAAGTATTTAACAATATGAGAAGATAAGTTCTTTGTTTGATTGCAAACTTTCCGAGGAAGGATCAGTTGGCCCTCATGAGGTCAAGATGATTGGCTATATTAAAAGGTTGGTAAGCTTGGGCTTTATCATGGATAATGAGGTTGCCATTGGCCTAGTGCTAAAATCCTTCCCTAAATCGTAGGCTAATTTCATTATGAATTTTAACCTACATGAGAAGGAAAAATCCTTGGAGGAGTTGTTGTATATGCTCGACAGGCTCAATAAAAGGTACGAATGGTAGCTTCAAATAATGTACTTATGGTTGAAGCCCAAACACCTAAAATCAAAGCTAAGGGCAAACACAAGACCGAGGCCAAAGCTAAACCCGAGACAAAGAAGCAATTCGATACTATTACTCAACCAATAAGAGGTAAAGAAAAGGGGAAAGTTGTCTGCTTCTATTGTGGCAAAACTGGTGATTGGAAAAGACATTGCAAGGCCTTCTTAGAATAAGAAGAAGAAGACAACTAAAACCTCTACTTCAGGTATGTTTGTCATTTAAATAAATTGTTCTCCTTATCTTAGGTTATACAAGATGTGGTTCTCATATTTGTTCAAATATGTAGGAATTGCAACACAATAAATTACTTGCCAAATGAGAGATTGACCTGTGAGTTGGAAATAGCGCACGCATTGTTGCATTAATAGTAGAAATTTATTATCTTAGGTTGTCCACTGGACTAGTTTTAGAATTAAATAATTACTATTATATTTCATCTATTTCTAAAAATTTAATTTTTATGTCTATTTCAGACAAGAAAGAATATTCATTTTTTATTACTAATGGTATTATAACCATTAGCTATAATAATATTCTTTATGGAACGGTTTATTTGTATAATGATTTGTACATTCTAAAACTAGATAATGAAATTCTCGATGAGAAAAATAATAAAAGTTTGAAAATAAACAAACTGAATACTACATATCTATAGCATTACAAGCTAGGCTACATAGGACCGAAATGTATATCAAGACCTTCTGAATAAAAAGTCTTACAATCATTTGACTTCTAATCTTATGATGAATGCAAATTATACCTATTGGGTAAGATTGCCAAAATACCTTTCAATAAACACAATGAAAAGGTGACTGAACTATTAAGGACCATTCATAGTAATATGCATAGGCCCATGACAGTACATACTAGATATAGGGAAACCTACTTCATTACATTTATTGATAACCTCAGTAAATATGACTACGTGTTTTTGTTAAAAAGCAAGTCTAAATGCTTTGACAAATTCAAAGAATTCAAGAATAAAGTAGAAAAGTAGTTTGTGAAACAAATCAAAATCCTTCTAAGTGATAGAGGTGTAAGTGATAAATTCAAAGGATACCTAAAAGAACATAGGACAGTCTCTCAACTCACTCCTTCTTGTATACCTAGCATATTGATGTATCTAAATAGAGGAATAAGACCTTGATAGAAATAATTAACTCTATGATGAGTTTTATGGATTTACCTATGTTTTTCTGGAGACATGCCCTAGAGACTGTTGCCTATAAACTTAATCGTATCCCATCAAATTCTCTAGATAAAACTCTATATGAGTTGTGGACTAGACAAAAGCCTAATCTAGAATACTTGAGGATTCGAGGTTGTGAAGCTTATGTCAAGAAATTGACTTTGAACAAGTTAAGCGTTATGTTTAAAAACTATTTCTTTATGGGGTTCCTGAAGGAAACTAAGGGATATTGCTTCTACCACTTAGAGAAGCGAAAAGTCTTTGTTACCCTTACTGATGTGTTCCTTGAGAAAGAATTTATTCTTAAGAGGACTAGTGGGAAGAGGGTGAACCTCGATGATATGCCATAAGATATCATAGATGTTAGACAATGATGTGCCATCATAGATGATTAGTCATGAGGAAGTTCCTCAATCTCGAGAGGAACAACCTCAAAGCATACAAGAGCTATGTATATTTATATGAGTACATCGCAAGCTAAAAAGATTTAGTTTTCTTATGACTTAGTATGGTGACGTATTGGTCATCTTTGATGATGAACCTATGACTTATAATAACATTGTCCTAAGTCCAAATTCTAATAAATGGTTGGATGCCATGAAATTCGAAATAGACTTCATGTATCAGAACCAAGTATGGACTTTGGTAGATGCACCTAAAGGAGTAAAACCCATAGGGTGCAAATGGGTTTTCAAAAAGAAAACTCGCATAGAAGGTAATGTGCATACCTATAAAGCATGACTGGTTGCCAAAAGTTTCATATAAAAATATGACATTGACTATGATGAAACCTTTTCACTAATCACTATGTCTAGTAAGATTATCCTTACTATTACTGTATAGCATGACTATGAAATCTTTCAAGTGGATATCGAACCTATCTTTTTGAATGGAAACCTTGTAGAAGATGTTTATATGGCATAATCTGATGGCTTTGTTCTTACTGGACAAGCTAATAAAGTATGCAAGCTACAAAAGTCTATCTATGGGGCAGACTTCCAAAAGTTGGAACATTTTTTTTTATGAAGTTGTATGAGAGTTTGGTTTCATAAAAAATGAAAGCCAGCCATATATGTATAAGATGGTCAATGAGAGCATAGTTACTTTTTCTAGTATTGTATGTTGATGACATCTTGATTATTAGAAATGGCATACCGAACTTGCAATCAGTAAAGGCTTGGTTATTTAAATGTTTCTCCATGAAAGACTTAAGAAAAGCAACCTACATTCTAGGGATTAAAATTTACTAAGATAAAGGTCATAGACTACTTAGTCTAAGCCAAAACACATACATAGACAAGGTGTG
Source organism: Mangifera indica (assembly GCF_011075055.1). Taxonomy (NCBI): domain Eukaryota; kingdom Viridiplantae; phylum Streptophyta; class Magnoliopsida; order Sapindales; family Anacardiaceae; genus Mangifera; species Mangifera indica. Next base: position 12,778,120 of record NC_058137.1, on the reverse strand, counting down.
TAAAGACATTATGTATGAAGAATCCAAGAAAGGATTTTTGTCAATGTCTTATGGTGTATGTCTTTCAAAAAAGATATGTCCATCTTCATAATCTAAAACAGATAGGATAAGTAAGATTCCATATGTCTTGGCTATAAGATCCATCATATACATCACGATACGTATGAGGATTAATGTCTTATGCACCTTGAACATTTGTAGAAGATATTAATCTAATCTTGGTTAAAAACTTTGGATGGGTGTCAAGAATTATAGGGTTTTAAGGCATATTAATCGATAATATAGTAAAATTAAAAATTTTTAAAAAAAATCAAAGATCCTGAAACACATCCAGGATACTCGTTTTAATGCATAGATTCATGAACATGTTAAACACATATAGAGTGTTTAGAAATTATACCAGTATTGTTGGCTCTTCTAATACTTCATGTGACTATGTAAAAATTGCTATCCAACCTTCTTGAAATAGCTCCTTGGTTCCACGTGGAGCATAAATGGGAGGCAATCTTAAAAAAAAAAAAATTGTTAGGGCTTCTATCAATTAGATCTTGGAAATTAGATCACAACAATGGAAGCTTACGTTAACAAGACTCTAAGCATATAAATGTGCGTCAATAACAATGTTAATTAAAATATGATTCTAACTCAACCTAAACTTTTGATTGAACTAGCAGTGTCTAAATTTAGGTTGAATTTATAAACAAACAAGATTGGCCTATAGTAAAACATCATGGCCACCCGAATGATAGAGTGTTAGTGAACATGTCTATAAGCTTTTACAACATCATAGTTATGTGTAATTTAATCCTTTCATCAACTAATGTATCTCAAAGTTGAGACATAAAAGTATGTATATCTCAGTAGTTCTTCAATATGAGCTAATGCAAATTAATGATATGTACAGATTAGGCTATAACCTTATCCCATTATGGCCACAGATTCAAGTAATCATGAATGTCTTTCAACATTCATATATGAGATATCTTTTCCTATGCTCAGGAGTGACGAATCCTTTATTGATAAACCAAAGCCTCCATGTATCTCACGATATAGTTGTTTATTGCCTTTATGATATCTTTATTATAGTGATACGTTGGATAATGTCAAACCATACCAATCTTTACATGAGATAGTTTGACAATCTCAAGTGAAAGGATCACATGCACTTGTGATGTTCAAAGGATTTATTCCATGGGCACTAAAGCAACCATCCATATGGATATCCTTTAGTGAGGTTAGTCTGATGAATATGTATACAATGTACACCCATGTGTTGTACCAAACCATTAGCAAATAGCTTTGACACGTGAAAATTATCGCTACCTTTCAATAAGGTAATTCAATACTATGGTAATCTCATCATTATTACATGTGCCATTGGACATTGTAATGTCGAGATTATGAACATTTTTATAATGACTATTTAATGTGTGTATAAGGTTCCCACGATCAATCATTCGATTCATTCATCATAATTCTACCATTCTAAGGGTATGTTATTCACACAATTATATAATAGACAAACATATGAACTGAATAACTATAAATCCTTTATTAATTAAAGAGATAAATTACAATTATAAATGTCAAATCAATTGGCTCTAAGGCACCTACTTTAACAATCTCCTAGATGTACTATGCCCATTCCTACTACATGTCTATCATGTTTTTGCTATGATAAAGACTTTCTTAATGGGTCAACCAAATTGTTATCTATGTTAATCCTATTTATCTATATGTTTCATTGTTGAATATGTGTTTAGACCTTTGATGAGACTATGGCTCATTTGTTTGAGCAATTGTTTCATTGTTGTCATAATAAAGCTTAATCAACTCAACAATGCTTGGAATCACTTTAAGTTCTATTACAAACTTTTTGATATATACAACCTCTTTTGCTACTTCTAAAAGGGCAGTTTACTCAAACTTTGTTATAGAATTAGTCACTGTACTTTGCTTAGAGCTTTTCCAACTTATTATACCACTATTCAAACAAAACACAAACCTAGATTATGATTTAAAATTATCTCAATCAGTTTGGAAACTGGTATCACTATAACCACTAATAGTGAGTTCAGAATCTTCTCCATAAACCAAGAACGCATCCTTACTCTTTCTTAAGTACTTTAGGATGTTCTTGATAGTTATCCAGTGTTTTTCATCTGGATCATATTGATATCTATTACAAGCGCTTATGATGTATGAGACATCAAGTTTCATACATAGCATGATAGACATGATTGATCTTATAGCCAAGGCATATAAGACCTTACTTATTTTTTCTCTTTTAGATTATGAAGATAGACACATCTCTTTCAAAAGATATATACCATGAGACATGGATAAAAATCCTTTCTTGGATTCCTTCATAAAGAATCTTGTTAACACCTTATCTATATACGTGCTTTAACTTAAACTGAGTAGTCTGCACTCTCTATCTCAGTAAATTTTAATCCCTAGAACATAGAATGTTTCTCCTAAGTCTTTCACAGAAAAACACTTGAATAAGTTTTATAGCCCTAAATCCTTAAGTATTACAAATTGGGCTTTTGCCTAGTTCATAACTCATATAGAATTTTATCTACAAAGTTACATGAGATATAGGTAGATTGGTAAAACTCTTCATGGACCTGACCATTTCTATCAATGACCTATTTCTCCATTCTGATACACCATTATATTGTGGTGTACCAAAAAGAGTGAGTTGAGAGACTATCTCATGTTCATTCAGGTATCCTTTGAATTTAGTACTTAGGTATTCACCTCTATGGTCATTGCGATGGATTTTAGTTTGTTTCCTAAGTTGCTTCCCTACCTCGTTCTTGAATTTTTTGAATTTATCAAAGCATTCAGACTTGTGTTTCAACAAAAACACATAACCATATTTACTAAGGTCATTAGTAAATATGATCAAGTAGGTTTCCCTATATCTAATAAGCACATTCATGGGCCTATATGCATCATTGTGAATAATCCTTAACAGTTTAGTCACTCTTCTAATATGTTTAGTGAAAAGTGTTTTGGCCATCTTACCCAATTAGTACGATTCACATTTATCATAAGAATGGAAGTCAAATGATTGCAAAACTCTTTGTTCAAGAAATCTTTATATGTGTTTTGGTCTTAAGCCTACAATATCATAAATATGTGGTATTTAGTTCATTTTTTTTCAAAATTTTATTATTTTTCACATTAAAAATTTCATTATCCAATTTTAGAATATACAAACCATTATGCAAATTAGTCATTCCATAAAGAATATTATCAAAAAAAATGGTTATAGTATCACCAGCAATAAAAGGTGAATATCATTCCTGATCTAAAACAGACAAAAAAAAAATCTAGAAATAGACGGAATATAATAGCATTTATTGAATTCTAAAACATGTCTAGAAGATAACCTAAGATAATAAATTCCTACGGCTAATATAATAATATATACTCTATTTCTAACTCGTAAGTCAACCTCTCTTTTGGCAAGCAATCTATTATGCATAGGCTTAGTTGTCTTCTTCTTCTTGTTTTCTAAAAAGGTTTACAATGTCTCTTCCATTGACTAGCTCTGCCATAATAGAAGTAGATAACCTTTCTCTTCCTCACACCATCTGTTGGCTGAGTAGCAATATTTAGTTGCTTCTTTGCTTTGGGCATAGGTTTAGCCTTGGTTTTGTCTTTGCCCTTAGCCTTGGATCTAAGCGCATGGGCTTCATCCACAAGCACATTATTTGAAGCTATCTTTCGTACCTCCTATTGAACTTGCCTAAGCATATACAAAAATTCCTCAAAGGTTTTCTCCTTTTCATTTAGGTTAAAGTTCATAATGAAATTAGTCTACAATTTATGGAAGGATTTCAGCACTAGGCCAATAGCAAGCTCATTGTCCATGATGAAGTCTAAGCTAGTTAACCGCTCAATATAACTAATCATCTTGACAACATAAGGGCCAACTTGTCCTTCATCGGAACGTTTGCAATCAAATAATGCACTTGACACCTTATATCATTTAACCCTTACACAAGTGGCATATAACTCTTGAAGGTGTGCAAGTATAAATGGAGCATTTATTTCCTCATGTTGTTTTTGAAGCTCAGGTGACATAAAATTTGGCATAAGACGTTGAACTTCCATAAAGTGATCAAGAAACTTATCAAAAGTATCTTTTTTATCTTGGGTGGCATCAGGACTAAGCTCATAGGGTAACGACCCCTTAAAGATGTATAATCTCTTTTCTTGTTGTAAAATAATCTGAAGATTTATGTACCAATTAGTGAAATTGCTTCCAATGAGCCTATTTTCTTTTTCAAGAATTTATCAATACGTTAGGTTTGACATAGTGATAATTTGATCTACAATTTATAGATAAAATAGTAATTTTATTCATAATTAATATTCATTTTAATTATGGATTTAATTCATTAGAATGTTCCCATTATTTTCCTCAAGCCAACATCCATCACTATTGTACTTGAAAAGTTCTAATGAACTTTCTATTGGACTGAAACCTTATCATATTAATTCTCCCTTTCACTTTGGCAAACAAGTTCAAAAAATTGAATAGGTAACTTTCAAATTAATCATATTTACAATATTCAAGATATCAATTAACTCATTAATTAATTATCACATACTTGTCACCAACGAAAATAATGCCTATATGACTCTAAGTAAGAACATCGAAAAATCCATGGAGACGCATGGATATCGACCATATCCACCTAATCATATAAGGTGTCCATCGTCTTATATATCCAATACTACAATATAACCATTAATGGTTAAATTAAATCAATTAGTATTTTTGTCAATTAATATATATAATTAAGAAATATAAACTTACCTGAAAAGCAAAAAGAAATTCGTAAAAGTCATATTTATGTATTTTTGACATCCGATCAGAACAGACTCTGTCACTCGCCTGGGACATCGACTTGTATGTTATTTGCCATACTAGCATGTTCTAGGGATAAGAATTAAACCCATCTAGATGATCAACCAACTGAAGGTATTCGACAGATACCTTCTTTTATCGATCATTCCCTAGCAACACCATATAGAGGCAATACAACAAGGCTATCTTGACGGCATTGACATTGTCATCCCTCCATGGCTTGGCAAAAAAAAAAAAAAAAACTCAATACCATGATACTGTACTTTCTGCTAGCCTTGAAAGTAGGTATCTCTAATCCTATGTTCGAATACACAGGGAATATACGATAAAAGTGCAATGAATTGGCTGAATGAAAGGCCTATCATCAAGGAAAACTCAAATGGTTTGAATCTCATGTCAACCCCTTCAACCTTGAACCATAACTCATCTCTAACTAAAGGTCGATGTAGCTGTCGTAAAAAAAATGCATGTACCAACACTTTAGATAACTTGATATCTGGTAGACGAAGAAGATACCTAAAACATGTCCTCTCGAACAATCGAAGTTGCTTTGAGGTTAGTGTTGACCTAATTTTGGACAGGGTAGTGCGCTGGACACGACATACCACTTCTGCTCGGAAATGTCCTAACTTGTCGGGGATTCATAACTTGCCTTCAACACATTTTCTTTTATGAGAAGTATCTTACAAAAAATTTTGAACATTTGTAAGAATTTCATCAAAAACAGATATAAACAGATATGAAAATGAAAACTAAAAAAAGAAAACACAAAGCTAAAATAGGAAAACTCTACTTTGGAATAACATAGAAAGATTAAAACTAGAAAACGATAAAACAGAACTAAAATTTGAAAAGTACAAGTCAATACTTTTTAGAAATGACAAAAATCTGAAAAAAAAAATTAAAATTTGAATTTTATACATTGAAAGACCCTAGAATGTCAACAATAAAAAAATTAATCAGAAATTTAAAAAATGTGAGTTGAAACTTTTCAAAAATGACAAAAATCTAAAAAATAAAACTGAAATTCAAATTATATACGTTGAAATACCCTAAAATGTCAACAATAAAAAAATTACTCAAAAATTTGAAAAGTATAAGTCGATGCTTTTCAGAAATAACAAAACTATGAAAAACAAAACTGAAATTTGAATTTTATACATTGAAATATCTTAGAATGTCAATAATAAAAAATTGCTTGAAACTCTAAAAAGTACGAGTCGATATTTTTTTGAAATGACAAAAATTTTAAAAATAGAACTAAAATTCGAATTTTATATGTTGAAATACCCTAAAATACCAACAATTGAAAAATCGTTTAAAAATCTGAAAAGTACGAGTCAATACCTTTCAGAAATAACAAAAATCTGAAAAATAAAACTGAAATTCAAATTTTATACGTTTAAATACCCTAGAATATCAATAATTGAAAAATTGCTCAAAAATCTAAAAAGTGTCAGTTGATACTTTTCAGAAATCACAAAAATATAAAAAATGGACTAAAATTCGAATTTTATATATTGAAATACTTTAGAATGTCAACAATAAAAAAATCACTAGGAAATCTGAAAAGTACGAGTCGATACTTTTAGAAATGACAAAAATTTGAAAAACGGAACTAAAATTTGAATTCTATACGTTAAAATACCCTAAAATGCCAATAATTAAAAAATTGTTTAGAAATATGAAAAGTACGAGTTGATACTTTTTAGAAATGATAAAAATCTAAAAAACAGAACTGAAATTCGAATTCTATATGTTGAAATACCCTAAAATATCGACAATCAAAAAATCGCTCAGAAATCTAAAAAGTGTGAGTTGATACTTTTCAGAAATGACAAAAATCTGAAAAATGAGATTGAAATTGAAATTTTATATTTTGAAATATCTTAGAATGTCAACAATTGAAAAATCGTTTGAAAATCTGAAAAATACAAGTTGATACTTTTCAAAAATGACAAAAATCTGAAAGAAAAACTGAAATTTGAATTATATACATTGAAATACTCTATAATGTTAACAATCGAAAAATCACTCAAAAATCTAAAAAATACAAATTGATATATCCTAAAATGAAAAAAAATCAAAAAAACGAAATAGAAATTCGAATTCTATACGTTGAAATACCCTAAAATGTCAACAATTGAAAAATCACTCAAAAATCTGAGAAAAGGGATCTAAATTTTGAAAACTATATCGTAATTGCATTATAAAATGTGCCTAAAAAATTAAAAAAAATAAAGAAACAAATGTCAAATTCAAAAACTACATATCGAAAAACCCTAAAACAAGAAAAACGGATATGAAATTTGAAAACTACACATTGAAAAACCTTAGGTGTGCAAAATATCAATTTACGCCCTTACAAAATTACTACTCTTAAACAGGTCCAATATTTTTTCTTTGCCCCCTTATCCATTTTCTAATCTCTTACAGGCCTTACAGTTTTAAAAAAGTTAATTTACCCCCAACCCACAGTTTTCATAGATCAACCCACGGTTTTTTGTAAAATTTTAAACAGACCCCCGTGGATTTCCCCTTATCTCCCTAGCTCTAATATTTTGAAAAACCTAAATTTCCCCCCATCCCACGGGCGATCATTCCTGCCAATGGGAGATTTCATTCGGCCCATAGGATCCACTGTTCCCACCGACCCTATTACTATCAATTCGAACCCATTGTTTGGCCCAAAATCTTTATTTCAGTCTCCAATTTTAACACAAATCAAATCTACACATCCTATAATACAAAACCCCTCAAGAATTTCAACCAAAATAACCAAGAATCAAAACATTTTATGCATTGTTCAATATCAAAACCCTAAAAATTCAAACCTCAAAATCTCTCTCAAATCTTAATAATATTAACAATAAATTGATTCAAATAAGAGTAGGGATGATGTACTAACCTTCTTTACCGTTTTCAGTTACTGGAAAACATGAAAAGTCGACAGTAATATCAAAACCCTAAAAATTCAAACCTCAAAATCTCCCTCAAATCTTAATAATATTAACAATAAATTGATCCAAATAAGAGTAGGGATGATGTACTAACCTTCTTTACCGTTTTCAGTTACTGGAAAACATGAAAAGCCCATGTAAGACCCATAGGAGATGCCTTTTTCCTTTGAATTTTACTAGTGAATCTGTGAGAAATGTAAAGGGAATTATCTAAAATTCTTGGTTTATATATAGAGGCAACTTGGTCATTTCACAAAAATAGGGTATTTTCGCTAAATCTTAATAGTTTTAAACAATTTTGCTTAGCCCTCTTTAGTTTTGGGCATTTAATTTAATTTCTCTTAAATTTATCTTGTTCTTAAGTTATTATTTTTATCATGTCCAAAAATTCTATTATGTGAAGATATGATGAAAATGACATTTTGGGAAAGCGTGATAGTTCAAATTTAACTAGCTAAGGGTGCCAAGAATTCTATTATGTGAAGTATCTAAAGTGAAAAACATGCTAAATGAATGGAGTCTTATATAATTATATAAATGGAAAGGGTTTCCTACTTATTAAATTTAATTAACCAAGATTTCTATTATGTGAGGTTTATTACATTGAATAAGAATTCAATTCCCCACTAAGAAATTTAATCTAATGAAATTTTCAGATCCTGTCTAAGGTAGTGTGGGATTTGAATAAAATAATGGGAGTTAATGAGATTATGCAATAAAAGGGTTTAAATTCATATATATATATGTATATATGTATGTATGTATGTATATATGTATACAAGACACTAATAAAAAATTAATTTTTTTTTTGCAATATTTTCTAAACGATTATGAAAAGATAAAAAGAAATGGTCAATAATGTCTTGCTACGAATTTTAGATAACAATATATTAACCAGACCAAACTTTAAAGACTGGATAAGAAATTTAAGAATTGTTCTCACCTTTTTAAATGCCTGCATATGTATTGGAAGTACCCATTCCATTTGACTTGGCTCTGGATGCCACGGATGATGAAAAGGAAGTTTTCAAAGCTTGGCAAGATCATAATCTGAGAGGCCGAAGCTACATGCTAGCTTCAATGAACAGAGAGCTCCAAACAAAGTATGAAAATATGCTAAGTGCATACGATATACTCATGGCTTTACAAGAGTTGTATGGAGAGAACTAATGAGTAGTCGAGTACGATCTATGTATGACAATTTTCGAAATGAGACTAAGAGAGGGAATGCCTCCAAATGACCATATCATTAGGATGATAAATATTCTAGAGCAGCTAAATGTCTAAGGGATTGTGATTCCCTACAAAATCAAGTTGAATTTGATTTTCCAATCCTTCCTGAATGTTATAAACCATTTATAACAAATTACAATCTGAATAGAATCGAATGCATACTTTAGAGTTTCTGAATGAGATTCAGGAATTATATAAGCAAGGGAAAGGGTATGAGAAAGTTAACATTGCCTCTATGAGTAAAGCAAAGAAGAAACACAAACAACTTTGGAAAGGTCCAAAAGTTGGACCACAGAAAAGGAACTTTAAGAAAGACCAATCTAATACAAACAGGCCAAGGCAAAAGGGTAGTGCTTCCACTGCAACAAGGATGAACATTGGAAGAGAAATTGTCCTCTATACCTTCAGAGTTCGAAGGAAAAGAAAACATATATATTTATTTCATTTGTGATAGAAATTGAGTTAAATTTTAATTCAAATGATCAAATCTGGATATTAGATTCAACAACCACATCTCACATATGTGTGTCATTGTAGGACCTACATAATAGTTCTACATTGTCATTGCATATGGTTTTAAACAAAGTGACTCAGACAATTCTTTATTCACTTTTCATCAAGACAATATAAAATTAATCGTTTTAGTTTAGGTTGGTGATTTAATTCTTACTAGAAATAACAATAAAAGATGTGCATAATCTAAGAAATATCTCCAAAATTGTTTTCAAATCAAAGACTTGGGATATTTGCATTTTTTACTTGGCCTTGAAGTTCACAAGAATGAAAAAGAAATTTTTCTTAGTCAACACAAATACACAAACAATATAATCGTTGAAGCAAACATTGAAAGTTCAAAGAAAGTTGAAACTCTCATTTCGTAACATCATGGACTCTTAGTAGATGATGTTGAGCTCCTAACAATTGCAAGAGAATATAGAAAGTTGATTGGAAAGCTCTTTTATCTAACTCTAACAAGACTAGACTTGGCTTATGTAGTCCATCTATTAAGCCAATTTCTTCATACTCCAAGAAAACCACATATGAAAATGGCACAATGTGTTGTTTAAAATATGGGTAGTGTTCCCAACCATGGAATTTTTTATCCCAAAGACAATAAAGTTATCCTCAAAGATTTCATTGATGCAAATTGGGGGACATGCTGTGCAACTAGAAAATCAGTAACTAGGTTCATCACTTTCCTAGGTGATGCTCCCATCACATGGTGTTCAAAGAAGCAACCAACTATTGCACTCTCTTTAGCAAAAGCAAAATATCGTACCATGGCCAAAACAACCAAAGAAATAATTTGGTTAACATGTATCCTCAAAGATATGCTCATAGAGGTCCCTAAGCCAATCACCTTATTTTGTGACAACAAGTTAGTGATGCGCATCGATACTAATCTTGTTTTCCATGAATAAATCGAGCACATTGAAATTGATTGTTATTTTGTTTTTAAAAAAATATAAATATGAAGAAAAAATGCTCTGATTCAAGTTCGTCCCTTCATATCAGTAACTTGCAAACATTTTTACTAAGGGACTTGCCCGTGCTTATTTTAAATCCATATTCAAAACTATTAGTCTTGGGCACCACACATGTTAGATTAAGGGAGATAGTCTGTCAAAATAGATATCCGAGTCTGCATACTTGACAAGCTGACATATAATTTAGTTCCAGCTTGAAGGAGACTATTGAAATGATTGGACATCATGATTCTTTTATGAAATTGTTCCCCGTAATCCAAAAGATTTGCAATGGCTATTTTCAATCCAAAAGATTTGCAACGACGAATTTATAATTCAAAAGATATTTATTTCTCCCATATTTTCTTATTTTGTTTTTTTTTAACTGCTGTAATGATTATAATCTATATTTTCATATGCTTGTAGACACGGAGAAAAATATATATATTATTCTTGTCATGTTTTTTTAGGTAGTGTAATCTTTTCTTTTATAGTGTCAGTTCTTTCCTCAAGGAAAGTGTTTGTAGCAGTCCAATCACCTCTTTCCACGGTCTTGGAGATGTTGCGATACTTTAATTTTTTCTGCAAATTAAGAGATCGAATTTAGAGTTTTCTTCTCAAAATTGGGTGTACAGTTTATTGTTTTCAATAATGGCAGATTGGTTTGAAATTAAACTCTCTCACATAAGGTAATTAAAATAGCCTTTCATAATGATCATAATATAGAATGCAAAAGTGTGCATTTGCAAGTTTGAATCAAAACATTTTAAATGAGAAAGGAAATTATCTTAATGGAATCTAATAAAGAAAATTAAAGTAAATTCAGAATATTTTCAATTAAAGTATTGTAAGATTGAGAATTACCTAGTTGCATGATCTCAGCACTTTCGAATTGATGATTTTATTCCATTTTTGTTAGCCAAAATATTCCACCAATTGTTGGCGGATTCATTTCCCCTCAGCTTTGTCATTGTATCTCCCTTACATGAAATTTGGATTGCATGTAGCGCCATTGCTATTTTTTTTAACCCACTCCTTATACTGCACTTCAGATTCCTTTGGTTTCTCATACTTCCTTCACAACATCCCAAAGATCATTAGCTATAAAGCAGATCTTCAAACATTCCTTCCAATTCTCATAGTTTTCTTCAGTAAGTTTCTCGGTTGCAATGCCCGCAAATCCGGCCATGCTCACTTCTCCTGAAAATTAAACAACAGATCTATCTATTACTGGAACCATTTTAAGTCGCTATAACTGAAAGAAACGATAAATTAAAAGTGCTAAGCCACCTATCTAGATACTTAAGATAATGCAATTTGATTAGAATCATATTTGAGATGGCAAAATTCGACTAGATCTAACCTATCTAGGTGGGATTATAACATTGTCAAGGTGCAAGAACATATTTTCTACTTAAACTACACCTATTCGATGTGATTCAATACAATACACATCAAGATAGGGTGATTCTGGTTAGAAAAACAACTTAACATCTTTAACGTATAATTTTAGTTTAAATAGCATAAATATACTGTGATTCCAACCAGAATTGCATCCTCACACACTATCAATGTAATTTAAGTTTGAATCATAGTGGAATTGAATAATTTCATTTGAAATTACACCTTTTTACTCTGATGTATGATTTTGGCCAGATCACACCCTCCTTGGTGAGATCTAACAAAGATTGCATCTGACAACTTTCAACCATCTAAAATAGTGTTGGATATGGTTTTAATTTTTAAATTGAAGACAAGGTTTAAGTGATGATTTTCCAAATTGGTGAAAGAAATTTATTTACTTGCATTTGAGAAGTGTAAATGATATTTACATTATATATATATATATATATATATATGTAAATATATAAATTGAGAAAAATATATACTATATGATCGTTATATGTATATAGAATAATATTATGTATACTTATTTTAAGTACGTAAATAAGTATATATTTATGTGTGTCATCATATGATTAAGTGTTATTTTATTTTTAATTCAAAATTACTTAATCATATTATAACACACATCAAAATATGTATCAATTTATATATTTAAAGCGGATATGGATAGTTATATATATATATATATATATATATATATATATATATATAGAGAGAGAGAGAGAGAGAGAGAGAGAGAGAGAGAGAATTTAAATTTTAATAGTGGATGGGAAATACGGTGTGAAACGTAAGGGTGGGAAGTGTTAATGAAGCAAACCTTGGATGGAAAATTTAATGAACTAATCATTTGGTTTTACTTTATTTATTAGAAAATTCTTTAAATATAGGTGATAAACCACAATAAAGGTACACGTAACTCCTATACTCATTCAAAACAAAAGAAACTCACCTACTATTCATCAAGTTGGAATAAAGTGTCAAGTGCTTAGTGTCCCATTAGTGAGTTCAGTCTTACTCAATTGGATTTGCTTAAATCTTCACACTTTCCATCTTTCTCCTTTTCAATTATTTTAATTAATTTCCAATCTCTAGCAGACAACAAATTGATATAACATTATTGGTCCAATATTTTTTATCAAACCAGTATGAAAATTAACTGGATTATCTTGAACAGGGGATTTACACTATAATTTAAATCAACCCAAAAATTAATATTAATCTAAAACTTGCTTTTGCTAAAGCATCCATTATTGGGTCTAGAAACTGTTTATGACAGAAAAATTTTGAGCTTGATAAAGAGATCGATTATTATTTTCTTCTTTCTCAAGTAAGAACTCAAGAATCTCGAAATGATCATGCTTTTATTCCGTAGCTTCAGTACTGATTCACTATAGTTGTACTTTATCTTTCTCTTTTGTTTTATAATATTGGGGAAGCAATCTTTCAATACAATTATTCTTCTATTTAACATGTTAAACGTGATTGCCGATTTCCTCGCATTTAAACCGCCCATATTATCGTTAAAACTTAATTGTAAAAGGGTGATTTTGTCAATTCATCTCATAATAAATGTATGGCGACTAAATATCTATTTTAATACTATAAGTTGGCACTATTAACCTGTCCCAGTGAAGATTTAATGCATAAATTTGAAATATAGGGATAACATGAGTGGTTTTCAAAACCAATGGGGAGCATTGTTCTTTCAAGATACATTGGAGGTGCAAGGTTATTTAGCCTGAGATGAAATATTTTAGTTTGAGCTCTACCAGAGGAAAGTGTCATGACTTTATTCTTAACTTGTTAACTTTGATGCTGGAGCCCATTAATTTATAAAGTAGAGTTAACAACATTTTTGTCCCTGAGACAAAGACTTCGAAGAAAAGTCTTTGGTTTAGTAAAATCAGAAAAACTGTTACAATCCCTGTGAAACAACGGCTTTTTTTTTTTTTTTTGCATGAACACAAAACACAACAATGAAGACAACTGTGCACGTACTTTAAGTATATTTGTTGGTGTAATGAATTATTAGTTAAGAGGTGCTTTTATTCCACGTTATTGAACAGTTATTTCAGTTCCGCACATTGAGTTTTGTTGAAAATTTTATTGTTGAATAAATTTCATGATGATTTAGATGAATAAGAGAGATTCGTTAAATGAAGAGTTTTTCAAATTTTTAATTTTTGCACAGAGACTTTTATTCCACGTCATTAATGACGTGAAATTTTATCATATATATATATATATATATATATATATATATATATATTCATACTAGATCGGTTTAATTTTTTGACTTGAATTTTTAGTTTTTTTATCTGAAACAATCTAATGGTTGGTGAACAGTAAGATAAATATTTTTTTTGGTTACCTCATGGTTACCTTTCCACCTGTTGAATTATGATTTATTAATAGCTATACAGTTAAAAACTTATTAGATAATTTATTTTTGTAATTATAAAATAAGTTTAGCAAAGATTCAAACGTTTGAAAATTCAGTAATAAATATAATTAGGAAATGGTGTGGACCAAGAAATAGCACTAGGGTAAGTGCAAGGCTCAACAAATAAGGGAGACTTAAAAAATATGAAAAATTTATTCAAGAAATTGCATTTGAAAGGAGTCAAAATGGAAGTTTACATATTAAATTAATGTTATACAAATGCTAATTGGCCAGCAATAAGTAAGATCTACAATCTATAAGTCCTAAGTTTTTTTTATTGTTTTAAAATAAAAGTTGTTTTAATGAAAAACAAATTTTTAAGAAACATTAATTAAAACAATAAAGATAAATATTTTCCGTAATTATAATACTTATTAAACTTCTTTCTCATTCTTTATTCAATTTAATATACCATTTTCTCTTATTTTAATTTTTTTCGATTGACTCAAAAAGTCAATTATTATTATAAAATAAAAATAACAAAGTTCAAACGATTTTTGTTTTGAAATCGAGGGAGTAGATAGACAGTCTCTAAATAGATTTGTTGTAAAACTTATGTTAAAAATTGAAATTGACCTTTTCGGTTATAACTATACTATGCATTGTGTGAAAACTCATAGCAGGTTCTCTCAGTATTAAACATGTGTGTCATGAATGAACTAACTACGTTGAAATTGGTGCTTTTTACATGAGGGAACTGGAGTTACAGCAAAGAAGTTGTGAATCCAACATGTCACTTGTTGCAAATCAACCATGTTTTAACTATTATTTGTGACATCTTATATAAACAACGTAGCAAAAAAGCACCAGAAAAAAACAAGCACACTATTATCTCAAATTTTCTTCTTATCACTTGTCATCTTTTTGTTTTTCTGTCAAACTATTAGATTGTAATGCCTCTTAAATTGAGCCCCGTAAGGCTTTTATTTTTAGTTCAACTCTGGTTATTGACAAAAAGTACATGAAAAGTATATCAATAAGCATTTACATCATAAAGAAATCGAAGAATTTCTGGGAAATCTTATACAAACAACGGAACAAAAAAGCACAAATGAAAAAAAGCACACTATTATCTCAAATTCTCTTCTTATCACTTGTCACCTTTTTCTTCTTGAATATCCCACCTCCACAGGTATAAATCAGTATCTCAATAAGAAGAGGAAATTGAAACGAGGCATAAAGAAAGATGGGAATCAAAGATAGAATAATAACGGGAATACCAACCCACTTCAATCTTTTTTCAAGAAGTAAAGAAATAGCAGCGCCAAAACATGCCATCATCGTCACTATCGAAAAGAAGAGAGTGAAAAGACCAACTATAAGTTTTGTAGGCAAGGATGTTCGAAAATCTTTTTCCGCATAGCGAGAAGTGAGAATTCCCAAAAACACTAGCACAGAAGTTGAAGAGGAAAACAACGATAACGCATTTGAAACGACGAAGATCAGGAATGCCTTGCGGTTCAACATTATTGGGGTTCCGTCTCGCTGATCGTTGCCGCCTGGAACTGTGAAAGCGGATGTGAACATGACTGCAGCAATAAGGGTTGCCACAACCATGCATGAAGCTGCAGTGTTCTTCATCCATCTCTCTCCTTCGTTCACTAATTCTGCATGTGCCTCGGTGAACAACTCGCTTGGGGTTTTGTTGTTTTCGTTCACTTCTTCCATGTATTTTGGAGGTAAAATCCTACTCACCTCCTGAAAGGATTGTGCATCAGTACAAAATTAAGGTTGAACTTACGAGTAAACAAAGAAATATTTTCAAAATATTTTGATTTGAGAAAGACAGTTAAAATTTTAATAGAATGTGATAAATAAAACAAACAAACAAACAAACAGATGCGTTGGAGAATTTCCTTAAATTGTTACCTCAAACCATTCTAGTTCTCTTTGCATCTGGAGGGCAGCACCAGAGATTCGATCAAGTTGAGACGGAGGGCCTAACTTTGCAGCTAAATGAAGGAAATTATTGCCAAAGATATCATGTCGAATAACAGCTATGCGCATCTTTGCACCTAATTTGTAGACATGGCTAAAAATGTTTTCTTGGCGTTGAATAATTGCATCTGCAAAGATTGTTCTTCCGTTTTTATCTTTCCTCCATATGATTTCAGGTGTCGATTCAATCGCTTCGTCAACGAATTCCACTATTCCATTCTTTATAGCATCGTATATAGCTTCATCCCATCCAAATTTCTCAAGTTGATCGTTCTTAAAATATGGTATGTGCTGAAATACACATTTCAGAATTTGAATGGCCTCAATATGTTTGAACTTCCTCTCGTATAGATGATTTAAATCGGAATCTGTAATTCATGAAAATACAATATATAAATAAAAAAGAATTAAAGCTTTCATATTAAGTTTCAATACCTACATTTCATCTAGATAAAAGATAAAGTCCAAATTTCATGTACGTACTAATCCATGCCAATATGTTCCAAATAAGCCCTCGTAACTTACTGAAAAGCACTGTATAGAAAAAGATATATATATATATATATATATATATATATATATATATTTTGTTAGAAGGAATGAAATAAATGTGTAGCCACAGTTGAAAGTTTATAATTTTTGAATATTGGACATACCTTGTTGAATATTCAATTTCAATTGAATCCTTACATTGCTTTCCTCATCACTTGATTGAAAAATTGTGTCATACTGAGGGACAGTTACCCTTATACCTTGCATCATAGGAAGTTAAATGCATCTAAATAAACTATTCAATAAGGAAATTAATTAAGCAAGGTATAAATTTAAAGCAATATCACTTACATGAGTAAATCCACTGTTTCCAAAAAACATATCTGTTTCCACTTGGGAATGCAGAACGTTTATGAGCCAACAACTTGATTGCATAATTTCTATGAAGATCTTCCACAAAAGCCAGATGTGGGTATTTTTCCAACAGATGTAAAGCCACATCTACACATAATGATCAAATAATTTTCAACGTATGAACTTTATATATACTGATTGACCAGCGTTTGTAAGTAAAATCTAAAGAGAGAAGATCTTGAATTAATTACGTACAAAACAATTACAAGGAAACTCACCATAAAGCTCATCGGAGATGAGACAATTAAGAAGAGTGGCACCACTCCTATCAGTGTGTTCTGGGCTTAGCTCTTCATGTGGAGTCTTTGTGTAAAGATAACGTACCATCTCTCTGGAGCCATAAAACGATGCGGCAACAATTGGAATTAGGTTATGAGCATCCTTAAGCCTAACCAAATTATTATCCTTTTCCAGCATAATCTCAACCATATCTTTAAATCCATTGATGGCAGCAATAAAGAAAGCTGTGTAGCCCATATTATTTTTAACTTCTAAGTCTTCTTTTGTTGAATATTCTAACAACTTCTCCAGAATCTTTGTTTGCTCAGCCATAACCGCAACATGAAGAACGGTGTCACCGTTTAGTGTGATCGTTTCTTTTATAGCGTCAGTTCTTTCCTCAAGGAAAGTTCTTGTAGCTGCCCAATCACCTCTTTCCACGGCCTTGGATATGTCGCGATACTTCAATTGTTCTGCAAATTATAATACTATAAGACAAAGAATATAGAGTTTTCTTCTCATACAGTTTATTGTCTTCAGTAATCGCAGATTGATTTGAAATTAATTAAGTTCTCTCACGTAAGGTATATAAAATAGCCTCTCATAATGATCATAATATAGTATGCAAAAGTGTGCATATGCAAGTTTGAAGCAAAATATTTTAAATGAGAAAGGAGAACACTTATATGGAAGCTAATAAAGAAAATTAAATTAGAGGAAACGTAAGTATTAATTGAACGGTTTTCTTAATAAGTAACTGCAATTTTGTATTTTAGCAGTTAGACTATATGTGAACTAATATTATCCGGAATTAAAAAAGTAAATTCAGAATATCTGCAATTAAACTATAGTAAGACTGACAATTACCTTCTTCCTTGATGTCAACTCCTCCTTTTGGTGGTTTCGTTCTGTTTTTGTTAGCCAAAAGATTCCACTCATCCTCGGCGGATTCATTTCCCCTGAGCTTTGACATTGTATCTCGTTTACATGAAATTTGGATTGCATGTAACGCCATTGCATTTTTTTTAACCCACTCCTTATAGTTCGCTTCAGATGCCTCTGGTTTCTTATAAACCCCTTTCACAACATCCCAAAGATCATTAGCTATAAAATAGTTCTTCAAGCATTCCTTCCAATTCTCATAGTTTTCTTCAGTAAGTTTCTCGGTTGCAATGCCTGCAAATCCGGCCATGCTTTCTTCCCCTGAAAATTAAACAACACATCTATCTATTACCTGAACTACGTTAAGGCACTATAACTGAAAGAATAGATAAATTAAAATTGCTAAATGAACCATTAAAAATAAGTTGAAATCTTCACGAAACATTAAACTTACAAGAACTGTAGTTTGTAGCACAAAATTTCTAGTGGTGGTTAAATTTCCATAGAGTGAGATGTACTATATATAATACAGCGATAAACTCACAATTGTTAAGTAGCTACCTTAAGTTATTCTTCTATTTTGTTATCTCTTACTTTTTCTTTATAAACAATGCTTTAATCCAAGTTCTGTTTCCACGTGATTCATGCTTTTTGCTCTTTAGTGATTGGCTTTATATGATTTATTTATTTTGTCATCCAATTCTATTTGTAAAATCTATTAATTGAAATGTCATATACTTGATTTTCAATTACTTATTAGTATACTTTTGGAATTGTGAGACTTTTATTAATAAAGCATATTGACATTAATTCTAAGCATGTGATGTTTTAATTTGATACATCTTTTTTAGATATATATTTCGTATAAGGGTATGTGTTTGGAGAGGGCTTTTACAATCCAACACACTACATTCATGAATTAGGGTAAAATAAAGTTCAACAAAACAGAACAACACATATACATATGTATATGACACAAATTTTAGAAAAGGAAGAGCGAGGAGAAAAACACTGTCTTGAATTTTTTGTAATGTTTACTAAAGTTTAACAACAATTTTGCCCCTCATACTTTATAAAATATACTTTCACTCCTTGCTTACATTAATTTTAAGATTAATAATTATAAAAAAATAAAATTAAAAATTAAAAAATTCATCAACAACAATGCTGCTAGCGAATTGCAAGTGCAGTCCTAATCAAATCACAATTGAGATGGTGCACTTTGGTAGATCAGACTTGAAATTATGAGATTTGACTGGATCTAACATATTTAGTGTAATTACTACATAACCAAGGTGCAAAGGGCACATTTCCAATTTAAATCACACTAACTCAGTGTGATTCAATCGAAATTGCACACACTAAGATAATTCAACTCTAATTAGAAAAGCACTCTCACACCTTCAAAGTATAATTTCAGTTTAAATAGCACCGAGATGTTGTGATATTACTCATATCATATATTCTAAATATTAACATAATTACTTTTAATCATTATATATAACTAACATTTGAATTTTAATTGTGAATGGAAAATGTCCTTTGGTACTTAAAAGGTGGGAAAGTATTAATAACGCAAACCTTGGACGGAAAATTTTATTGAACTAATTATATTGTTCTACTTTATTTATTAGAAAATTCTTTAAATATAGTTGATAAGCTATAATAAAGTTATCATATAATTTCTACACTTAATCAACATAAAAGAAACTCACCTAGTATTCATCAAGTTAGAATAAAGTATTAAGCACTGTTCATCAACTTGGAATAAAGTGCAAAGTTTCCCATAAGTGAGCCGGTCTTAATCAAATGGATGTGCTCATCCTCAAATTTTCCATATTTCTCCCTTTCTATTATTTTAATTTCTGATCTCATGCATATAATAGGATCATATTACATCAGTGGTCCAATAATTTTATCAACCCAATATGAAAATTCATTGGATTATCCTGACAGGGGACTTGCATTTTAATTTGAATCAAACCAAAAATTAATATTAATCTAAAATTTGTTTTTACCGAAGCACCCAAACTTGGGTCCAGAAATTATTTATGACAAAATACTTTTTAGCCATATGGAGAGACTGATCTTATTTGGATTATTATTTTCTTCTTTCTCAAGTAAAGACTCAGGAATCTCGACATAATCATGCTCTTATAATGTAGATTTAGTAATATTTAATATATTCACTATAGTTGTACTTTACCTTTCTCTTTTGTTTTGTAATATCGGCACGCGAGCAATCTTCCAGTACAATTATTCTTCACCGACTAGATGCTTAACAAGTTAAACGCCATTGCCGATACCCCCATTTTTAAAGGGCCTTTATTGCGGTTAAAACTTAATTGTGGAAGGGTAATTCTGTCAATTCATCTCATAAAAGAAAATGTGGAGACTAAATATCTATTTTAATACTATAAATTGACAGGATTACCATGTCACAGTACAGATTTGACGTATGAATTCGAAAAATAGGGACAACATGAGTATTTTCAGAACCAATGGGAAACGTGTACATTTAAGAAAACCCAAAAAAGGGGCTGAAATTCAACCGAAACTCATCCCACGAAGATAGCAAAAAAAGCACTGTTTAAGTTCAAGTCAACAAAACATCTCACAATACAAAAACGACAGACAAAAACCGCCTAAATAACATGAAGACCAACGCAGCCAGCCACGGCAGGAAGCCAAAAACAGCAAACATTACCCAGCTATCAGTATCAAGCAGCATTTGGCAAACACCTGTATCAGAAAAGCAACAACCCATCCACCAGGAGCAATACCACAGAAACAGTCACACAAGGAGCTAACTGTGCAGCCATTTCATTAAGAAACAACTTGCAGGAACCCCTACAAAAAAGCCTCCCACAAAGTAACACTGCAGAACAGCTCCTGGAATGTGGTAGGTCCCAGTCCAAGCTTAAGATATTAAACTAGCAAATAGCTCTCTTCGGGTGAGAACAGACGAAAATGCTTGGGAAATTTTTCTCTGCTCTTCTTTATTCATTAGAAGTGTTTAGATACAAAAGATTCCTAACAACCTTTCCAATTATTGCGATCACAACCTACATGCATAAAACACAAACTAATTCATGGCAACATAAATAACAACTTGCAGAAAAAATGGCTATTTAAGTGCCATCGTAAATGAGACCATAACTGCAATTGTGACTCTTTCTTTGTGAACGTTGCTGCCCATGACTTAGTCCATATACTTCTGATTTGGCCGGTGAATTCACTGAGACCTTCATGGTTGTTGAGGTCGTGGCTTATCAATACCCTTGTCTTTCACTGGAACCTTGTCCTCAAGGTTCATGTTTATGAATCGATCCTGTAAGACTGCAGTCTCTTCCCAAGTAGCATCATCGACCGGTAGGTGTTTCCACTTAACAAGACTTCAACAAAATGCGAGCCTTTTTTAACCCAACATGTATCCAGAATAGCAGCAGGTTCTAAAACAACTACTCCATCATCATCTGTTAGTGGCAGATTAATTGTAGTAGTGTTGGATTCTCCCACTTTCTTCTTAAGCAGCGGAACATGGAAAATGGGATGAATTTTGGATCCTTCAAGAAGTTTTAATTTATACGCAACCTTGCCCACTCGTTGCTCAATCGGATACGAACAGTAGAATCGACATGCTATTTTTTGAGAAGCTCGGTGAAAGACCGTTTGTTGCTTATAAGGGTATAGTCGAAGAAAGACCAGGTCGCCGACTTGATACTCAATGTTACACCATTTTGAATCAGCTACTTGCTTCATGCGGTTAATAGCCAAATGTAAGTTGATCTTTAGTTGGTTCAATATGTCATCTCGGGATGCTAGATTTTGGTCCACTTCATGAACATGAGACGTACCGATCAAGTAGTGCGGAATGGTTGGAGGTAGTCGTACATACAAAGTTGAAAAGGAGTCATCCCTGTGGAAGCGTGGTACAATGTGTTATACCAAAACTCTGCTCATGGCAGAAAAGAAGTCCATTTGCGTGGTTGATGATGGACAAAGCAGCGAAGATATTGTTCAACACACCGGTTGACAACTTCGGATTGCCCATCTATTTGAGGATGGTATGAGGAGCTGAAGTTTAACTTTGTGCCTGATAGCTTGAAGAACTCTTGCCAAAAACGACTAATGAACACTGGTTCCCGATCACTAATGATTGATTGGGGCATTCCATGCAGCTTGACTATGCCATCAATAATTTTTTCAGCTATCATTTTCGCCGTGAAACGATGGGTTAAGGTCAGAAAATGTGCCAATTTACTCAATCGATCTACCACCACGAGGATTGTATTTTTGCCATTAGAAGTTGGAAGTCCTTTGATGAAGTCCATTGTAATGTCATCCCATACTTGACACGAAATGAGCAAAGGTTGTAAGAGTCCTGCTGGTGCCAGAGTTTCATATTTAATTCTTTGGCAAACATCACAAGCAGAGACGTACCCTTGCATTATTCGAAACATCGAAGGCCAATAAAATTGTTGAGCAAGTCTTTTGTATGTCCACAACACTCATGAATGAACACCAATATGAGAATCATAGAATTCTTGTAGTAGCTTTTTAACTAGTGATGAATTTGGAGGTAGCACCACCCTGTTTTAATAGCACACTAGTATATTTCTCTATGTGTAAGGAACACCTGGCCTTTCAGTTGCTAATTTGCCAATCTTTTCCATGTATGGATGCCAAATAGCCTCTGCCTTTATTTCATCCCAAAATGGAGCTTAAGAAGTGAATAAAGCATTTAGAGAAGGGCTGCCCATGACTTTGGAAAGTGCATCTGCTATTGAGTTCTTCTGACCTGATTTGTAAGTGATTTCATAGTCATATCCCAGTAACTTTGCGACCCATTTTTTATACTCCAGTGTTGCTATTCGTTGCTCTAGCAAGTATTTAAGGCTTCGTTGATCTATTTAGATGTAGAACTTTCATCCCAATAGATACGGTCGCCAGGTTTGAATGGCATGAACAATGGCCAGCATCTCTCAAGCATAAATAGACCACGGCCGTTTGGACACTCCCAAAGCTCGGCTCATAAAGGCTATTGGTTTTCCCTGTTGAGTGAGAATTGCACCAATTCCCTCTCTTAAAGCATCAGACTCAATGACAAAAGGTTCATTAAAATTAGGCATAGCTAGTGTAGAAGTTGAAGTCATAGTCTGTTTTAGTGCTTGGAATGCTGTTTCGGCATCCTCCGTCCATGTGAATTGTCCTTTCTTTAACAGATTGGTAAGTGGTCGAGCAATGGTTTCGTAGTTACGAACAAACTTTCTGTAATAACTTGTAAGGCCTAAGAATCCACGCAATTCAAAAACATTAGTAGGTCGGGGCCAATTGAGCATTGCTCTAATTTTGCTTTGATCTACCATGGCACCTTAAGGAGTTACAATATGGCCTAAATACTCCGACTCTTGCTGGCCAAAGGCATATTTGCTAATTTTAACAAAAAATTTGTGTTGCCTTAAAATTTCAGAAGCTTGTTTAACATGTTCAGGATGCATGTTCCAATTGGGGCTATAAATCAAAATGTCATAAAAAAAGACTAAAACAAATTTGCAAAGGTATGATCGAAATATAGAATTCATAATTACTTGAAAAGTAGATGGTCCATTAGAAAGGCCAAAAGGCATGACTAAATATTCATAATGACCATTATGAGTTCGGAAAGTAGTTTTAGAAATATCTAGAAAGTGCACTCGTACCTGATGGTAGTCGGCTCGAAGGTCAAGTTTAGTAAAATAATTTGCCCTGTAAAGCTCAACAAGAATGTCATCAACTATAGGAATTGGAAAGCGATCTTTGATGGTTATGACATTAAGTGTCTGATAGTCAGTACAAATTTTTATTGTTTCAGAATCTACAAAATTTTGCATTTTATTTTCCAACATTAGTATTAGAGCTTCAGGTTATGCTATGTCATCTATTCTGTAAAATCAAATTCTAAATATCTGGAATTTTTGGATTGAATTTAATTAGATTCGAATTTTGGACATGAATCAAATTAGATTAAATTGCATAAAATTGGAAGTTAAAAACATGTTACTATGATTGTTAGATGTCCTTTAAATATTTTATTGTAAAAATTGGACCAAAAATTGCCTTGAATCAATGAATTCAGAGGCCAAAATTGTTACCCAAAATCATACGTTGTTCATTGTTGTTTCATCAGATTCTAACAATTTTGACACTCGAAGTTCCTACAATTATGACTACTGACATGAGTTATATAATAGCCCCATGATTTCCAACCTAATTAATGGCCGAAAATGGTGAATTAGATGGTGGTAGAATTAGAGTTCTTTAGCAATATTCACATTGTAATCGAGTTGACAAAACCCAATTACCCAACCCATTTGGTTAACGGGGTAACTCGTAGGTAAAATGGGTTGAACTGAACTAGTCAACGCTTGTCGAGTTTATTGATCGGTCAACGACTCTCGATCAATGTTTGGAATCACCGATGCATGAGATCCTTGTTCTGGTGCCTAAAAGTGTGTGTAAGGCACATTTTACCTTTTTCTAGTGCATGGCCATGTGTGTCACATTGTTCTTGTGCGTAAAAGCACGTGAAAGCTCCCTTCCAGCGTCTAAAGCTATTTGTTGTTCAGATCAATATGTGGAACAAATTCTATGGGTCTTTTGGTTCATAAAAGCATGTAATACCTTATTTCAACTCATTCAAACACTTATAGGTGCTTTAAAACACATTTTTCTAATTCATCCAAACTTTTTTACTAAAGACCATCACATATAATATAAGATGTGATCAACTAATAATCTAATGGTGTTTATTAGGACTATATGTATAATAAATATTTAGACTTAATAATAAGTCGCATTCTTTTAATTGGAAAGAGATGATATATAGTTCATTTTTACCCATGCCTAACCATTAGACTCCCATAATAAACGGTCTTGTTCAAGACAAGAATGTAGAAAAAAATTTGGATTATATGGATACATTATAGCTTGCTAAAAAGCAACACATAGTAATAAATTTGAGAAAATCCACTACTTTATTGTTATTCCTAAATCAACGAAGTGTGAGACATTTGACCTATCTCAAATTACATAGAGGTTTATCATGAATAAAGTGACTTGAAGAATTATACGGAATGATAAAATAGTTTAAGTCATAGTAGTGATGCATTTGTTGTATTATATATTATAAATATTAGATGTTGGAATTTTGATATTGGTAGGATTTAATGAAATTCTCATTCAGAATTAATATTGATGCAATTGGATTGAATTTTAAAATGTCAAACATTTGATCTATAGAAAATATTAGGAACATAGTGAACTTTTGATTTTATGCCTTATGTGAGATATTTTAAATTTTAATGCGCAATTACAATGATTGATGTGTGTTTAATTGCATTAGTTAATGTTGTGTAACCTCTCCTAACCAATAGTTATGTTACAGAAAAACGGCAAGAGTTCCCCTATTTTAGAGAGTCTAGAGAATTTTTTTTTTAATGTCCTATAACACTTCTAATTAGCAATTCACACAAACTAGTCCTACCAACCGACTAGATTTTCATTAACTTAATCACAATTAATAAAATAAATACTTAATAATAACCATCATAAAATTACCACCTATAGAAACTTTATA
Organism: Mangifera indica; assembly: GCF_011075055.1. Lineage (NCBI taxonomy): Eukaryota > Viridiplantae > Streptophyta > Magnoliopsida > Sapindales > Anacardiaceae > Mangifera > Mangifera indica. Next base: position 12,752,160 of record NC_058137.1, on the reverse strand, counting down.
ACCAATTTTAATAACTAGCCATATATATATACATATATAGATATATATACACAATCACATATATACATATAGGAAACAAAATCTATACATGACCACCAATATTTATATCAAGTATATATATATGCATATATTTACATATACATCAAAAACATATAAACCAACAAAAACATGGTGTCTTACTCCTTTAGCCTCATGTCTCGCTAGTACTCGTCGGGAACCTTTGTTGCAACTCTTTACCTGTAAAGTATTAAATTAAACGGATTAAGCGACCACGGCTCAGTAAGAAAATCATACTCAATACTCAAAGCATTTCATACCAGTATTAATCTCTTCCATGCTTAGCTTGTCTAGGCTATTCACATACAAAATAATTGATACGAAACACGCATTAAACACATATCATAATTCTCTTCTTTCACCAATTTATTCATTTCCTTACTGTACAAATATGATTCACTCGTTATGATTTATGCATGTATGAGTGTTTTCTATTTTCTGATTGTATATCTTTCTTAACTCTGTATTAGCCACATAGGCTTGCATACATGATTCTAATGCAAATGACTTTTATAAAATATTTACTAATTCTTTTTTTTTTTGTCAAATTCGGTCTAAACTACATAAGATAGTACTCACAGTCACTAGACAAGGTACAGTCCTCTCTTACATGTATATTTCTCTATTTTTTTTCTTTGTTGTCCACACAATACAATTGACATCTTTATTTGTTGTCCATACAGTACAGCTAATATCTTTCTTTGTTGTTCACATAGTATAACCAATATCTTTCTTTGTTGTTCACACAGTACAACTCACGTGTAAGGATTTTAAGCATGCTTTCTGCTTTCTTGTATCATATGAGTTATCATAAAACTAAAAACATGCATAACTTAGAAAATGTTGTTCCTCTTTCTTTATTTTTCTGAAATCATGCATATGTTATGATTTCTCATGTATTCATATATAACCATAAGATGAAATATGTCCATTCATTGTTTTTCCTTATTCTTTTTAAGCCTCATTGAGTATCATATTATTTTCTCATGCATTTACATATATCTCATGCATTACATATGATATACATATTTATTATAATGGTTTTTACACGTATCATACACATAATTAAGCAAAATTAACCTATATCACATAAAATAACACTTTTATTCTTATGGCCAGAAGTTATTTGCCTACCCTTAGTGCAAATTATTCCATCAATTCATCATTTCTCACATACTCAATACACAAAATCAACTAAGCTAACCTTGGGAATAAGAAATGTTTAAAATACCCTTATGGCAAAAAATTACATCATAAGTCCTAATGAATTTCTTTATTCTTTTAAGCATAAATCACCTTAATTCTATACCCTACACACTTATACAAGTAAAGGTTATTTAAATAACCTAACTCAAATTACTTCAAGTATGTAAAGTATGAAATTCTTACTTTTTCTTTGTTGATTAGGTGATTTAAGCCCATCCTCCTTCTTTTCTTCTTCCTAACAACCTTAATCAACCAAAAACATAATCATCCATCAAAACTCTAAACTTGACATCTCTTAAAAATTAAACTTTTTACTTAAAACTTACCAGAATTGATAGATTTACACTTTTTATAACTGGAGGCTCTGGAAATTAGGTGGTTTAACTAGGTTTTTGATTAATTTTTGTTTGAAGAAAAACTTTAGCAACATTATGGAGAATTCTCAGCCAAGGAAGAAGAAAATGAATAGTTTGCTTGTTTTATAAGCATTTTGGACTAATTTACCCTTAACCTTCTCCATAAATGACTATTTTATCCTTAGCCAATTATCAAAAACCCTTAGCACCATTATATAATTGCAAGCGTGCCATCCAATTATATTCTCACTTTGTCTCTTAAATCCTTCTAAAATAACCATTTTATCCCATTTAAAAATTATTGCTCATTTTGGAAGTAGAGTTTACTGGTATATCTAAATTCGGGTGTTACATGTTGTGCATGATATGTCTCGGTGATCTAATTAACCATGACATCCTAGAACATCATAACTAAGCTAAATTAGTATAAAAAACTAAATATAGATAATTATAACGCATGACATTTAAATATGCATCATATCCTAGATAAACAAAAGGCCTTGGAAGCCATAAATTAGGTTATGGAAGAAATGCAATTGACTGAGGGACAAAATTTGGATAATACCCAACATAAACATGATATGGACACATATTATACTTGTGAGAAGTAAGACTCTACTACATGTGGTATCTTAACCAGTTCCATAATGATAATGTAGTATATGAGTAACAGTTATAGCCAACTATACATGTCATAAGGATGGTTTTTAAAGAAAACTTTAGAAGAATTGCATGAAGGATGAAATAGATGAAGATAAAGATGTAAACAAGCATCATATATGGTGAAAAAGAAGGAATCAAGACATGCAAGCTCAAAAGGAGAAAGATGGAAAACTTACCAACTATTTTGCCCCTTATGCAAAGGAGGATGATAGAATGAAGCTCTTTAGTTTAAAAACCTCCAAAAAATTGCACTTTCAAGCTTTCTTTCAACCTTGGCCAAGAGACACATACGAAAGAGAGGAAAGAGCTTTTATTTTATTTAGTGAGAGAAAGGATTTTCAAAAATGAACTAGGTTAGTTCAAATGAACTAAAATCCCCCTTTTTATAATAATGGGCCAAAATGTAATTTGTTAATTCTTTTTTTGCCTAACAAATTTTGAATTTGTAGGCTTGTCATGCATGTATGTGAATTATATACTTTTGTTTCATCTCATTAACATTTTAACCTTTAAAATGTTATCTTTGCCCCCTATATGACATTTATATGAATATTATTACCTTTCAAAGGTGCTACAAACCCCGAATAATCAATTCTCAATCTTGAAAGCTTGGTTTATCGATGTGACATTTTAGGTTCATTGTAGCATAGTCGTGAGTCTCATTTCAAATGATGATCTGAAAGGCATCCAAAAACCTAACTATTATCATAAAGATCTAGTAATGTGTCATAGACCCTAAACCACATTGAAGAAATACTTTATTGAACCTAATATCTCCAATCGTACATGCCTTGTAGGTAATATCCTTCCATTGTCAAATCCAAATCGATTTTAAATTCATGGATCATAAAGGCCCTAACTTCAATTTCATATAAGTCATCGATTTAAATATTTAAAACTCATCATTATGAACATCCTTTACATGACATACATTATACTCTGACCAGAGATTCAATTTTCAATATTTATTAACATTCAATTTGAAATTCAAATCCAAATTGAATCAACAGATATTCAGAACCTAATACTTTCTAATTTAATATATCCTATCTTGAGCATCATTCTTTTTCATATACAAATAACAAATGACCAATATGGTTTGTTCTACGGGATGTTATTAACCTAATATATATTCATACCATATGAATGACATATATTTGTATTGGGTCCAACCATGACATCTTAGGTCAAATGATTACTTTGTACACTAGTACGATCTTGCGATAAGTCATTAACTATGTTTTAATGACCATGTGACTTATTGTTATTGATCATGTTCAAAAAATAGTTTTCTAACTATTAATCTATACCAATACTATAATAACAAGACTATCATGTTCAAAAAATAGTTCAATAAAGGTATTTAATATACCTATTATGTGATATAATTGCCCATGTTATGTCATGTTAATAGGGAAGAATTCGATAACTCAGTTTGTATATTAAGTGAGTCATCAAATAGTTCACATAAATACTTTATATCATCACCAATAAAGGAAATAACTTATGCATATAAACAAAAAAAACTATTTTTTTAATTAATAATTCACATAAATATACATACAAGATTAAAATGCCCTCGAAACTGATAACACGAATGGATCTTAGGGTATACACTAACAAAACTCCCATTTACACTACAACCATTCGCTATTGTATAACATACCCATCTTTTCAAGATGATGGTCCAATTGTTTAGTGTCATCGCTTTAGTCAATAGGTTAGCTACATATTTTGCTAATGGCATCTTTTGTATTACTATCTCTTAAGTTCTAATGAATTCTCTCAAAATATATTACTTCTGTTGAATATGTTTAAACTTTTGATGCAACTTTAGTTCCTTTGTCTATGTAATAACACTTGTATTATCACAAAACATAGTTATCGAATAAGCCATGTTTAAAACCATACCAAGTTTGGATACAAACTTGAACATCCATACAACCTATTTTGCTACTTCTGAAATGACAATATATTCAACTTTTATAGTAGAGTCAATTGTGATTGATTGTTTGGAACTTTTCTAACTAACTACACCTCTATTACAAATAAAAATGAGCTCTAATGTAGACTTTCTATCATCAGAGTCTGAGTATCCATAAATGTTTAACTTTGAACACCTATAACTCAAAACAGAATCCTTAGTTCTTCTTAAATACTTAAGGGTTGATTTCATAGTTAACCAATGTTTTTCTCCTAGATTGATTTGACATCTACTTGTAAAACTTATGACAAATGCTATATTAGGTGTTGTACATAAGTCTTTCTACTATCGAAGCATAAGGCATATTATATGTCTACTATTGCTCTTCATTGGTTTTTAGACCCATATCTTTATAAAGATAAAGACCGTGAGTGAAGGGGAAAAGTTTTCTTTTCAATTTTTCCATGTTAAACCTTTTCAATAATTTTTCTATGTACAATTTTTGAGATAATCCAATTATCTCTACAAACATGGACTCTAAGGACATAGGTTACATCTCCTAGCTTTTTCTTTAAAAAGGTTATGGATAACTAAATTTTAATCTCATTCATCATCTTAATGTCATTTTCCATTAATATTATGTTATTTACATACAGTATGAGGAATGTTACGACATAATCCTTAACCTATTCGTAAACACAAGGTTCACCTAGATTTTTTTTCAAAACCAAACAATTTGATTATTTTATCAAATTAGATGTTCCAACTTCTGGAAGCTTATTTCAATCCATAATGGATCAATACAACTTACATACCTTATGTCTTTTTAAGGCAAATACAAAACCTTGGGCTATGTCATATATATGTTTTCTTTAATGAATCCATTGAGGAAGGTGGTCTTAACATCCATTTGTCAGATTTCATAACACGGTATGTTGCAATAGCTACCATTATTCAAATGGATTTAATCATAGCCACGAACAAAAAGTTTTCTCATAATCCAAGCCTTGTTTTTTAGTATAAACCTTCATTGTTAGTTATGTCTTATAGGTCTACATATGTGCATCCTTGCAACATTTCTCTTAAAAACCCATTTACAGCCAATAAAAACATTTCTTTCCAATGGATCAATAAGTGTCCAAACTCGATTAACATGCATGGATTCTATTTCATGATTCAGTGCTTCTAGCCATCTACCTAAATCTGTATCTAGTATAACTTTCTTATAACTTCTAGGATCATCACCATGATCTATTTCTTTCACTAAAAAGTGAAGAAAACTATATCTATTCAAAGGTCTAGATATCCTAAAAGATCTTCATACTAGAATTGTAGTATCTGATACTAAGGTTAACTGAATGGATAGTCCAACTTCAGTAATGTCAGTTTAAGACTCTCTGGAATCTTCCTTGAGCTTAACATTTCTTCCCAGCCTACCTTATTCCAAGAAATCTTTCTCAAGAAAGTGTTCTATTTCTACTGACTGTTATTCTTTAATCAATTGGGAAGCAAAAATAATATCCTAGATTATCTTTAAGATATCTTATGAATCAACCATTCTCTAATCTAACGTCCAACTTATCTGAATTAATTAGTTTGACATAAGCTGGACATCCCCAGATTTTTATATAATTGAGACTTTTGTGTTTAAAATGTTATAACTCATATGGTGTTTTCTAGACTAATTTTGACAGTACCTGATTTAAGATATGTATAGTAATCTAGAGGGCATATCCCCACAATAACATTGGTAAGTTAGTAAAGCTTACTATTAATCGTACTATATCCAATAGAGTACGATTACTCCTTTCAAATACATCATTATGCTAGGGTGTGTATAAAACAGTCATTTGGGAAATAATTCCATTGTCTTTCAAGAATTTCAGAAATTTTGTACTTAAGTATTCCCCATAATTTAGTCATAGAATTTTAATACTCTTTCCAGTTTTTTTTTTCTACTTCATTTTTAATTTGAACTTTTCAAAGGATTCTAATTTTTATTTAATCAAATATAAATAACCATACCAAGAATAGTCATCAATAATGGTAATAAAATAGTGAAAACCTCCCCTAACCATGTGATTAAATGGTCCACATACATCTATGTATATTAACTCTAATAATTCTTTGACATAATCCCTATTGCTCTTAAAGGAAGATTAATGTCCTAATCTATAATGCCATAGAGCTTTGGGGTTTGTGTTACTTTAAATTTTTTATTAGTGATAGAATTTATATGATAATCATTCAATTCCAATACATACAAACAATTTGTATTTATAATTTTGCCTATTACAATATTTTCACAAACTAACAAACATTTATTTTCATTAAATTAAACATTATAACCAAGCTTACATAATGTGAAAACAAAAATAATATTTCTAGTGGCTTTTGCAAAATAAAAAAACATTATAAAACCTCAAAATGTGCCCTGATAGAAGTTTGACTTGGCAAGTTCCCATGGTTTCAGCTATGACCTTTCCTCTATTTGCCATCTTTAAAATGATCTCGCCTTGTGACAAAATAAAACTATTCTGCAGTGCCTATATACAAACACATAAGTGTGACATAGTTGTTGAATTTATGATCCATGAATGATTATCTGAATTCAAACTTAATTCAAATTCAATAACTTGACAATGGATTATACTTGTTTTGCTCTTTTTAAGCTTATCTAGGTATAAAGGACAATTCCTCTTCTAATATCCATCCTGTTGACAATGGAAATACTTTACCTTTTGTTTTGCCTTGTTCACCCTAGTGGCATCTTTCTTAAAATTCATCTTCTTGGGTCCAACGTTTTGACCTTTCTTTTGCAGCTTTTTGGGCCTTTTACTAGCCTTGTTGGTAGAAGCTACATAGATATCCATATGTCTAGAGTCTTTCTTCCCTTTCTTTTAGAACTCTTGGAGCTCATTAAACAACTCAAGGAATATCTGCTCTATCTGATTAAGATTATAATTGGTTATAAACGATTTATAACTTGGTAGGAAGGATTCACTTTGATACAACCTGGTAGGACTACACCTCAAACATCTAATTACCCTATAACATTGATCATCTTTATGGCATGTTCATTTGGGGGCATGTCTACCCTTAATCTCTTGCTAAAAAGAAAAACACATAGCTCGTACTCAACTACCTTTGAGTTCTCGTTGTATAACTCTTGCAAGGGAATGAGGATGTCATAAGCACTTGAAACATTTTCATGCTTAGTTTAGAGCTCTTTATTCATTGAGGCCAACATATTGCCTTGAGCTTTTTTGTTGTCCTCGACCCATACTTGAATGTCTTACGTTCTTTATCAAAAACATCTGGAGCGATGTCGATAGCAAGCGATGCTTCCAAGACGTAGTTAATTTTTTTGAAATCTAAAACGATTCTAAGATTTCTTAGCCAATTTTTTAAATTTGGCCTAGTCAAAACGTTGTTGTCTATTATTCTTAGGAGTACATTGTTGGCCTTTGTTTTTTTTTTTTTCTAATGTATTACAATTAAACGAAAATACTGCAGAGAGACATAGTTTCATTAGTAAATCAAACATGTGAATTTAAACTCTTTTAATTGCATAATCTCATTAGCTTCCATTATTTTATTCGAATCTTATACTCCCTTTAGATAAAATCTAGAAATTCCATTAGAACAATTTCTAGTGGAAAATCGAATTCTTATTAAATGTAATTAATCTCAAATAATAGAAATCTTGGTTGATTAAATTTAATAAGTAGAAAACTCTTTCCATTTATATCTCTATATAAAACTCGATTTATTTTCCATGCCTTTCCTTTTAGATACCTCATATAATAGAAATCTTGGTATCCTTGGCTACTTAAATCTGAACAATCACGCTTTCCCGAACTGACATTTTTGTCATGTCCTTACATAATAAAAATTTTGGACATGATGATAATAACCATCCAAGAACAAGATAAATTTAATTCCCTGATATAAATTTCATATCCCTCACATAATAGAAATCTTGGGATATTAGAATTTATGTTATATAATTTTAATTATCTCATGATAGGAGTTATAAATAGAGATTTTAGGTTTAACTTATTAATTAATCTAATTAATATTTACATGACATACATACATCACATATATGCATAATATAAAACATGGTGGGATGATCATAGGGCTTTTGAAATTACAACTTAAAGGAAAACTATTCATCTAGGTCTAAGTCTTCATTTGGATTGCCATTCGGATTACCTTCGAGTCCTTGTCCATCCGTTCTGATTACATTTAAAACTTAGGCACACATAAGCCTGACAAAATTTAACATGATTTTTTAACCAAATACGACACAACACAAAAACAATTGGGTTAAAGTTATGATTTTCGATACGAAAAGTAGTTCATATCAGGTTTGGGCTGACCCTTAAAAAATCGAGTCAAGTTAGGGTTGAGACAAAGCCAACTCGAATTAACTCGAGCTAACATGAACATTTTAAACAAAATATTACATAATATCATAATGGTAAAAAATCTTTAATATCCTTTATTTTCGTCATTTGATAGAAAGAGTTTCAATCAACAAAATCTCTTTCCCTAATTTGAATCAACAAAGAAATTGATATTGTATTATCAAACACTAAATTTGCATCACCCGATGACGCTTAATTTAGTTTAATAACTCTTTTTGGCAAAAATGTTAAAAACAATTTGTATTTTAATTTTTTTTATTTTTTTGTTGGTGTGTCATAAATACTATTTATTTGAATTTATTATGTTTGATGTGTCATATATTTGTTAATAGTTTTAATATTTATGGTAGTCACATTCATTATATGGATTGGAAATTAAATTTAAATATTTAACAAGTAGTTGTTAATTTCGTTAGTTATCAGTTGCATTATTTTAAAATTAAAGTTATAAACTTATTTAGATTTTAATTATGATATTCTATTGTTTGTCGCTACTAGATGTATGCATGATTTAGTTCAAATAGTAAAATTGGATTAACCCATTTAAAATTATGGTTTGATTTATAAAATAGTTTGGTTTGAAATGATAAATTTTTTTAAACTATTTTTTAATTTGTATTATGATATAAACAATTTTTAAATCAAACCAAATTATAAACTGTATTTTTAAAAAATACATATTTATACTTGATAACATTTTTACTAAGCAATTAAATGTACAACTTGTTTTTTTTTAATATTTATTTTGTCATTTTTTTATATGTATATTTTATATATCTTTTATATTTATTTTACATGTTAACATCATATTCTAGAAAATTATAATTCAATTAATTTTATAAAATAATAAATATTTATAAATAAATTATTTTAATAAATTCAAACTGTAATCTAGACCGACTAAATTGTATTTTTATAGTTTGGTTTGAAACTTGATATGGTTTGGTTTAGTTTCAAAATTTTTCAAACTGTTTTTTCATTTTTGTTTGGAAAAGGTCTTAGACTACACTAAATCGGATCATGCACACCCTTAATTCTGTAATTGATCATATAAAGAGATAATAAGCAAATTATTATTATTAACTTGAAACAGAGCAATTTTATTTTGACAAAATATCATTTCATGTCAAAATGTTTTTTGTAAATTATTTTGTAACAAATTGTGTGATTTTTTCACATTTGACAGAGTGTATTGTTTGGCTATAAATCATGTTGTTACTTGTGTTTTGACACAACTTTACTTGTTACATAGTTTAAGTTATTTCAAGTCATGTCAAGTTAACACAAAAATATTTTAGCTTAGTTTAGGGTTAAAAAATTTTGACACAACTTTATTTTGGGTTAGGGTTTAAGGTCTTCAATCTGAAACACAAATTGATATGATACGAACACAATATGATGAAATGAATTCTTAGGTCTAGGCATACAGGCCAAAAAATGTAATTAAATTAATAAAAAGAGATGAGATTATTTAATACAAACCCTATCGTAAAAGAATACTACAACCTAATTGCTTAAAGTTTTTAAAATGGCAAATTACACCCATGATCATCCCTAAATAATCCATCCATCCAACTAAAATTAATATTTAATATCAAATATGAACTCATTCACATTTAATTAAATATTAATCCATAAAATTTGATCTAATCAAAATAATAATTAACATGCGATGATTCAATTACAAATGACATAATGTTTAATATATAAATATTATCTAATATTTATTTACATAATTTTATTTAATAATGGTCATGATGTCATGCATACCTATGCAATTTAATATTATTAATTTTCAAATTGTTTATATCAACTATCACACTCAATCAACATTAGGTACAAGTTGGTATATGTGTAATATAAAAAAAATATTATATTTATCATCATTTCAATTCATGCATGTTAGTGTATGCCCCAGTAACCATTCATGTTGTTGGTTCTGGGGGCATTTTAATCGTGTATGTACATTTATGTAAATTATTAATAAAAGAAGTAGTCTTTTTGTTTATATGCGCAAGTTGTTTCTTTTATTTATGATGATATAAAATAAGTATATGAACTATTCGGATGACTCACTTAATATACAAATTGGGTCATTGAATTGTTTCATACAAACGTGGCATAAACTTGGACAATTATATCATATAGTAAGCATATTGAATGCTTGCATTGAATGTCATGAGATGACATTAGTGCAAGTGGCGATAATGGTCATGTCACTACAGTATTGATATAGATTAATAGTTAGAAAACCATTTTTTAAATATAACCAAATAACGATAAGTCACATAGTTATCAAATCGTAGTCAATAATTTATCGTAAGATTGTACTAGTGTATGAAGTAATCCTGTGACTTGAGACATCATGGTCAGTTCTGATATAGATACACATATTCATATGGTGTATATAAATAGGGTTATTCATATCCCGTATGATAAACCATATTGGTCATGTAATTTGCATATGGAGAAGAATGATGCTCAAGATAGGATTTGTTGACTCAAAAAGTATTGGGTTTTGAATATCTGTTGATTTGACCTAGATCTGAGTTTTGATGCGAACATTGATAAATATTGAAAATCAAATCTCTAGCCAGAGTATAATATAAGTCTTACAAAGGATGTTCCTAATGATGAGTTCCAAATATTTGAATCAATGATTCATATAGAATCAAAATTAGGGATTTGATGATCCATAAGTCAGAAATTAGTTCAAATTTGATAATAGAAAGATATTACCTACATGAAACATACGATTAGAGATATTAGTTTTGATGGAATATTTCTTTATCATGGTTTAGGGGATATGATACATTGCTAAATGTTTACCATAGTCATTGGGTTTTCGAATGCCTTTCAAATCATCCAAAAGAAAACTCACAGTTATGCAACGGTGAACCTACAAGGTCACACTAACAAACCAAGATTTCAAGAGTAAGGATTGATTATCTAGGATTGGCTAGCACCTTTTAAAGAATAATAATACTCATATAAATGTTATATGGGAGGCAAAGATAACATTTTAAATGTTAAAATGTTGGTGAGATAAAACTAGGATGCCTAAAGTATATAACTGATATACATGCATGACAAGTCCACAAATTGAGAATTTGTTGGGCAAAGAGGGAATAAACAAATTAAATTTTGGCCCACCATTATAAAAAAATGGATTTTAGTTCATTTGAACTAACCTTAATTAATTTTACAAAATACTCTCTCACTTAAAAGAAAAAGCTCTCTTTTCTTTTTCTCTTGGCAAAGGTGAAAGAAGGCTTGTGGTAGACTTGCTTTGGAGGCTTTCGCACGTGAGGAGCTCTTCTATCATCCTATTTTCTATAAGAGGCAAATGAGCAAGTAATTTTTCCGTCTTTCTCCTTTTAAGCTTACATGTCTTGATTCCTCCTCTTTCACCATATATGTTTGCATCTTCATCTTCATTTATTTTATCCTTCAAAATGGTATCAAAGTTGTAACAACTCCTTGTTGTCCTTTTTAAAGCCAAAAACATGTTTAAAATACATAAAAATATGTTACTATGTCATATATATGCATGCATGTGCTCCTTTTGCCTTAAAATCAATTTCTCGAAGCTTAAACTCTTCCTGAAGCTCATAGTTGGACATTCTTGCTAGATGTTTCTTTTTCCTTTCATGTTTTAATGATTTTTAGGTGAAGAACATGTATAATAAGGCATGTATATGGTGAAATGTCCATAGATGTATGTTAGTGTGCTTGTTTTTGGCGTATATGTGCATTTTGGGTTGATAAATGAATTTTGATTCATAGAATATTGCTGCATGTCATGGAAACCTTGTATATGATGATATACAGTTTGATTTTGAGTTTATTTTGTGCTTTGGAACATAAAGGATGTGATTTAGATTCATGCATGTATAGCTCGATATATGTTTCAACTTGAGAATTAAAAGAATTTGAAGCTTAAATTTGTTACATGTTTTGGTTTTCATGAGTGTATTATGATATACTTTATGTTTTGAATTCATTTTGTATATAAAATACATATTTCAAAGACATGCAAACTTGGTATATGCATTGAAAGCAAGTATACATGATGATTTATTAGCATGTGAGCATATGCATATTTTGAATTATGCATAATAAAAATTTTGGATTTTTAAAGCTTTAATTTGGACATGCTAAATGATGTTTTAATGGTGATTAAAGCATTTAGATGAAAATTATAATATATGTGATTAAGTGTAATTACATTTAGTTTATATGATTATGGAACATGGTGAAAGAATAGACATAATTTGTATGAATAGGCCATAAAAGTTTGTTGCTTAATTTGATTAAATGGTGAATTTTTGCATGTATGTCAATTTGCGCTAATGATAATTAGGTGTTAAAGATGTGATTTATTATTGACAAAAAAATGAATTTTTGAAGGCACATGAAATAACGCATGTGTCCTTTGGCTACATTTAACCTTGATTAAATGTGATGTCATGCATAAATACCAACTAGCCCTTAGTAGTGATTGAGTGTGATAATTGGCATGAACTGATATGATGGTAAATATAATATTTTTATATTACACATATACTAGCTAACACATAATATTGATTGAGTATGATAGTTGATATAATCATTTGATGATAATTTGAAAATGAATAATATTAAATTGTATGGGTATGCATGATATCATGACCTATTATTAGATAAAAGTTACTTAAAGCAAATATTAAACATTATGTCATTTATAATTGAATCATTGCATGTGAATTATTATTTTGATTAGATCAAATTTTATGGGTTAATATTTAATTAAATGTGAATGAATTCATATTTTATATTAAATATTAATTTTAGTTGGATGGATGAATTATTTAAGGATGATCATGGGTGTAATTTGTAATTTTCAAAAGTTTAAGTAATTGGGTTGTAATATTAGTTTATTAAGGGGTTTGTATTAAATAACCTCATCCTATTAATTTAATTTAATTTTATTGGGCCTACATGGTTAAATTTTGAATGTAATTGGAGCGGATGGATGAGGACTTAAAGGAGATTCGGGTGATTATCTAAATAAAGACTTAGAGCCAGGTGAATAGTTTACCTTTAGGTTGTAGTTTCAAAAACCCTATGACCATTCCACCATGTTTTATATTATACATATATGTGATGTGTGTATGTCATGCAAATATTAATTAGATTAATTAATAAGTTAAACCTAAAATTTCTCTAATTAAAATTATTAAATTTATGTCTCCATCATGAGATAACCAAAATTCTATAATATAAATTCTAATATCCAAGATTTCTATTATGTGAGGAATATGAAATTAAATTTACCTTGTTCTTAGATGGTTATTTACATCATGCCCAATTATGTGAGGACATGATAAGAATGTCATTTCAAGAAGCATGATGGTTTGGATTTAACTAGCCAAGGGTATCAAAATTTTTATTATGTTACGTATCCAAAGTGAAAGACATGGACAATTAATGGAGTCTTAGATAGAGATATAAATGGAAATGGTTTTCTACTTATTAAATTTAATTAACCAAGATTTCTATTGTGTGGGGTTAAGTACATTTAATAAGAATTTGATTTCCTACTAAAAATTTAATTCAGATCCTATCTAAAGGGAGTGTTGAATTTGAAAAAAAACTGTAGGAGCAAATGAGATTATGCAATTAAGTCAGGTTTAAATTCATAAATTCAATTCACTAATAAAACTATTTCTCTTGGCAGTATTTTTATTTAATTGTGATATATTCGAAAAATGGCCAACAACATATACCTAAGGATCTTAGATAATAATATTTTGACTAGACCTAACTTCAAGGGTTGGTTAAGAAATCATCCAATAGTACTAGACTTCAAAAAAATTAGCTACATCTTGGATGTACCACTTCCTATTGATATATCTCAAATGCCTTTGATGAGGGACAAAACATGTTCGCGACTTGGGCCAAAGACAATAAGAAAACTCAAGGCTACATGTTAGCCTCAATTAATAAGGAGCTCCAAACCAAGCATGAAAATGTTTTAGGGGCTTATGATATCCTCGTTGCTTTACAAGAATTGTATAGTGAGAACTCAAGAGTAGTCGAGTACGAGCTATGTGTTTCACTCTTTATTATGAGATTAAAGGAAGACATGCCCCAAATTGACATGTCATAAAGATGATCACTGCATTGGGATAGTTGGACATTTAGGGCATGGTCCAACCAGACTGTGTTAAAGTGAATTTAATTCCATAGTCCCTCTCATCGAGTTATAAATTGCTTATAACCAACTACAATTTGAATCAGATAAACTAGATACTTTTTGAGCTACTCGATGAGCTCTAAGAGTTTTACAAGCAAGGGAAGAAGTACTCCAGATATGTGGATGTCTATGTAGCTTCTACCAGTAGAGTCAATAAAAGGCACAAAAAGTAACAAAAGAAAGGTCCAAATGTTGGATCCAAGAAGAGGAATTTAAGAAAGGTGTTACCAAGGCAGAAAAGGCAAAAGGAAAAGGAAATTGTTTCCATTATTAGCAAGATGGACATTGGAAAAAGGCTTCTCCCTTATACCTGGATAACCTTAAGAAGAACAAAATAGTTATACTCCACTGTCAAGTCATTGAATTCGAATTAAGTTTGAATTTAGATAACCATTCCTAAATGATAGATTTAGCAGCTACATCTCATATGTGTGTTTCTATGCAAGCATTGCAAAATAGTTTTGTTTTGTCATAAGGTGAGATCATTTTAAAGATGAGAAATGGAGTAAAGGATATAAATGAAGCTATGGGAACTTGTTAAGTTAAAGTACCATCAGAACACATTTTGAGGCTTTATAATATTTTGTATTTTGCAAAAGCCACTAGAAATATCATTTTTATTTCCATATTACGTAAGTTTGGTTACAATGTTAAATTTATTGGAAATAAATGTTTGATATTTGTGAAAATATTATGGTGGGCAAAGCTATAAATACAAATGGTTTGTATGTATTGGAATTGGATGATTATCGTATAAGTTTGATACTAATAAAAGAATTTAAAATGATACAAACTCTAAGGTTCTATGGCACTATAGATTATGTGACATTGGAGAAAGAAAACTAATTCAACTTAGAGAAAATGGGCTTTTAAGTTTATTAGGTTTTGAATCCTATCCAACATGTGAATCTTATCTCCCAGGTAAGATGACCAAATCTCCCTTTGAGAGCAAAAGGGAACATGACAAAGAATTATTAGAGTTAATACATAGAGATGTATGTAGACCATTTAATCACACAACTAGGGGAGGTTTGCACTACTTTATTACCTTTAATGACGATCATTCCTAGTACTGGTATTTGTATTTGTTGAAATACAAACCAGAATCCTTTGAAAAGTTTAAAGAATTCAAAAATGAAGTAGAGAAACAAATTGGAAAGAGTATTAAAATTCAACGATTAGATCATGGAGGAGAATACTTGAGTACAAAATTTTAGGTTGAGTTAGGAATTTTTGAAAGACAATGGAATTATTTTCTAAATGACTATTTTATACACACCTTAATATAATGGTGTATCTAAAAGGAGAAATCATACTTTATTGGATATGCTACAATCAATGGTAAGCTCCACTAACTTGCCAATGTCATTATAAGGATACGCCCTCTAGACCATTGTACATATCTTGAATCAGGTACCATCAAAATCAGTCCAAAAACACTATACGAGTTATGGCATTGTAAATCCTCAAGTCTCAACTATATAAAATTTGGGGATGTTCAACTTATGTCAAAGTAATTAAATCAAATAAACTAGATGTTAGATCAGAGAAGGGTCAGTTCATAGATTTCCTAAAGATGGTTTAGGATATTACTTTTATTTCTTGACTGATTAATGAATAACAGTAAATAGAAATGCACATTTTATCAAGAAAGAGTTTTTACAAGAAAATGGTTCTAGAAGAAACATTATGTTTGAGGAAGATTCCAAAGAGCCTCAAACCAATATTACCAAAGTTAGACCATCCACTCAGCAAACCTCAGTATCAGATACTACAGTTCCAACACAAAAATCTTCTAGGGTATTTAAACCTCCGAATATATATAGTTTTCTTCATGACCAAGATTTTGAATTTTACTTAATAGGAGAAATAAATCATGGTGATCATCTTAGAAGCTATAATAAAGCTATACTAGATACAAATTCAGGTATATGACTAAAAGCAATGAATTTTAAAGTAGTATCCATGCATGCTAATCAAGTCTGGACACTTGTTGGTCTATTGAAAGGAATTGTTCCTATTGGTAGTATGTGGGTTTTCAAGCGAAAGATTGGCAATGATGGATAGGTAGAAACCTATAAGGCACAACTAGTAGTAAAGGGTTATACTTAGAAACAAGGCTTGAATTATGGGAAAACTTTTTTGTAGGATTTTGGTAACAAAATTAAATAATTTAGATCATGTTCACTTCATATGCAACAATGGTAATATGAAATTTACATTTTGTTTCAAGAAATGAAGCATAGAACTATGTAAACTACCTTGCACCTTATAATTTAATTTGAAGTTAGGAATCTTGAATCACTAAAATAAGTGATTTCTTGACTTGCACCCTTCAAGAAGAAAAATAAAAGCTTTCATGGCCAAAAGAAGAAAAAGAAAGAATTTTTTCTTTCAATTCTTTTCTACCATTTTTTAGTCTAAATTTGATATTTATCTAGTTAAATCATGTGTCTATTTCTTATTGGTTGATAATTAAGAGTAAATTATAATTTAACACATGTTGAATAATTTGTGCCCAAAATTATTCATTCAACTTTCTAAACAATTTAAAAAGTGTAAAATAATAATTTTACCCCTTTTTTCGAATCTCATTCAAAAAGCACCATGTTTGTCCTCGGAAAGTGCTAGTCAATCATGGATAAATATGTTCAGCTTTATAACACTATTTTCTTCCTTGAAATATGGGTGTGACCTTTAAGATTTATAATGATGTAGTTGTGGATCCCATATCAGATGATACGTTTCGTTATATCACTATATAATCCAAAAGTATTGTTAACCGATATATTTCGTTTTTTGCTACAAAACAAAGCTCTTACTAATCATGTGGTGACATCTAGCAATGTTCCATTACCCTTGCATCACAATGAAGTACAAGCTTCATATAATGTCAAATGAACTTTTTTTACTCAAACTTACCATATAATTCAATCCCTCCGTCGTTACATCCTGATTAAACTTAGATTCATAGAATATCAAAATCCAATATTTAATATTTTCAAATATCAAGTAATATTAGAGCATGCCACATCGAAACTCTTTTCATGTGGACTTTTATTTGCACTGGTTAGTGTCTTAAATTTTCATGTTTCTTGATATTCGTATAAAAACTTAGGAGCAGTCAAGTTGACAAATCCTTGTATCATCCAGTGATATATAATATAATACAACACACGCCTACTATGCAATACTATTGCCCAAATAGATAGCCTATGGAGGGAATGATTTGATGACGTTTATTAAAATTTATCGGGACCTCTCATATGTCATATGTATATAGCTAATTTAGATGTAATATACAACTACAACATATATATAAAAGTGACACAAAAAACATTTGAAGTATGACAGAGCTCTTCCTTTATTAATAATGTATATGCAAGATATACAAGCCTTGAAACCGACAAAACGATTGGTTTTTAGGGCATACTCAACATTTTTTAGCTATGGCTATGATTAAATCTATCCGAATAATGTTACCTATCGCATCTTACCATACATAACATTGATATGTACCTGTTTTGCCCTTATCAAGGTATAAAGGGTAGTTACTCTTCCAATACCCCTCTTGGTTGTAATAAAAACAATTGTTCTTCTCCTACATATTTTCTTTCTGTGGAACAGAAGGTTGTGGAGGCTAAGAATGTGATGCCTCGATTCTAGAACCCTTTATTCTAGAAAGCTTGGAAGTGGTTTTCTTAAAACCTTTTCTTTGTACTTTTGGTCCTCTAGATCATCTATGAACCTCTCCTCCAAGTCTTTTGAGCTTGCCTCTTTTAGCCTCTCATGGCAAAAGTTGTTAATAACGCAACTGGTGTTTTCCCTTTTCTTCTCATTATTGTAAAATTTTTGAATATCATTGAGAAGCTCAGGGAGAGTGCGCTTAATCCTATTGAGATTATAATTTGTAATGAATGGGTTAAAGTTGGAGGGAGTGAATGGAGAATGAAATTCACCCGAACATTTTGCGGCAAATTTATGCCCATAATTTATAACTCCCTAGTCTTTTTAATCATTTTAATAACATGATCATTTAGGGAAACACCCTCCTTAAGCTCCATGTTAAATAGTGAAGTTATCAAATTATATTCCTTCACTTTAGCATTTTCATTATATAACTTTTTTAAAGTAGTGATAATTTCATATACACTTTGCACGTTCTTAAACCAAGTTTGAAGTTTAGAGTTCATTGATGCCAACATATTACTGTGAACTCATAAGATGACATCTATCCATTCAACATAAGCCTTTTGCTCCTCCTCAGGGGCGTTAAGGTCCACTATTACTAGTAAAGGTGCCTCTAAGACATAGACTGACTTTTCGAGATTGTCAGATTTCTCAGCCAGTCTTTAAAATTGGGACTAATAAGCACATGCGAGTCCATCAATTTCAAGAGTATATTGTTTAACATTGACATTTTGTATCACTAGAGAAAATATTGCAAGAAATGACAAATTCATTAGTAATTACTAATAAACATAATCTTATTAGCTCCTACTATTTTGTTTAAATCTTATACTTCCCTAACAGAAGATTCAGAAAGTTCATTGGATCACTTTCTAGTGGAGAATCAAGTTCTTATCAAACTTGACAAATCGCACATAATAGATCTAAGTCCAACAAGCTCAATAAGTAGGAAACAATTTCCTTTTGTATTCCAAATACAAGATATGATTCATGTAAGCCTCTAGCTTTGAGTACCACACATAATAGATCTAAGCATTTTAAACTAATCAAATTTAATTCATCGTGTTTTCCAGACGTAATACCCCATCAATCTTACACATAATAGAATATAGGGAATGACAGAAATATTACTCTAGACATTAATCGACTAATTTTACGTCATATGACATAGTATCCATCACATAATAAAAATATAGGATTTCCAACCGTATGACGTAACCTAATCAACCCATAATGGAAGGCTCAAATTTGATTTTGAAAATTTGGGGAAGGTTTTTTTTTTTTAATTAATTAGGTTTAGTTCATATCTCGAGTAGTCTAGTGTGTATCTTAGTATACGTATTTGTCACCCAAAACATGTTACTAAACCATATTCTTATGATTTATGCCATTGAAAACTTTTCTAATACCTGAAATGGCATTGTAAGAATATTTCATGCCTAAAAGTTTTAATTCTTTAAAACACAAAACTATGTATTATATGCCATAAATAAATTACATGATAATATAAAACATAAAACTTAGACATGCTATTGAACACATATAAACTATATTATTCAATAATCCAAAGAAGTTGTATTTGCATACAACTTAACATATCACATATCTAAAATGGACATTAGGTTGATCTTGCATATAAGAGATCCAATATCTTATAACTTAATCCTAGACTAGCAAACTTGATTTCTTATTTATGTATCTAAGACAACAAACATATCCAATATGTTATATCCATTCAATCTAGCATACATAATGTTTAAGAATTTAGATGCATGATGTTTAGCAAGTCATAATGTCTCATATATAGCATACACATGTCACACATTAATACTATTACATATACCTATAATAACATGACATTGTGGGCACCATATTAATATTTGTAACACCATGGTCAAATATTCAAACTTAGAAATTAAATTTGTAATTTGGTAAACTTAACAAGTGACTTTCATACTTTATGATCTTTATTCAAGATTGCTAAAACACAAACACATCCTATGTTTGGTGTTTAAAAATCAAACCATAACAAGTATACAAAATAATTAAACCAAAATTTTATATACATTTTTCTTGAAACCAAACATAAAACCCTAACTCTTAATGTTTCCCAAACACATACCAAGTTCACCAAAATCTCACTAAACATGTTTTAATTCATTCTTAAACACGAATAGGTTTTAGAATGACAAGTTGTAAACTAAACACACAACACATGCCTAATGTGAGCCAAATTCACAAGTGTAATTCATTTCACCAAATCATGACATATATGAATCATTCACCACTCAAACATAATCCATCTCACCATGTGATGATTATTCAAGCATGAATAAGGTAACACATAATGTAATTTATCCAATCCAAGCTATTAAGAATCCAATTCTCAATCAAACCAAGTCAAACACTAGGTTAATGAATTAATAACAATTCAATCAACAATGAATATTATTTCTATCAACTAAACACATGGAAATTATGTCAACTTGTTCATGCCTTTCACCAAGTCACACAAACTAAGTTTCTTTAAAACACATTCCCATGCAAAGTCAAGATTAAAATTCATATGTATATCATGACAATCATGTATAAATCATGATTAAACCAATAATTTCAAAAACAACCAAATTTCTAAAATTAGGAATTTTATGTCAAAATTTGTCCAACACAATTTCGACAATTTAAAGGTTCTTAAATGCTATTGAGACATTTCTAATAACATATGTACACTTGGTTTAAACCAATCACACATAACAAAACTTATATCTTAAGTTTTGATCACTAACACTTCCAAACACCTAAAAATTTGGCATATTTTTGCCATTCAAGGATTAAACTCTTGCTTTGATACCATTTGTAGGATTTTGGTAACAAAATTAAATAATTTAGATCATGTTCACATCATATGCAACAATGTAATATGAAAGCATAAAAATATATAAACTACCTTGCACCTTGTAATTTAATTTGAAGTTAGGAAGCTTAAATTACTAAAATAAATGATCTATTGACTTGCACCCTTCAAGAACAAAAATGGGAGCTTTCACGGGGAAAGGAAGAAGAAAAAGAAAAACCTTTTTTCTTTCAATTTTTTTCTACCATTTTTAAGTCTAAACTTGATATTTATCAAGTTAAATCATATGCTTATTTCCTATTGGTTGATAATTAAAAGTAAATTATAATTTGACACATGTTGAATAATTTGTGCCCAAAATTATTCATTCAACTTTCTAAACAATTTAAAAAGTGTAAAATGATAATTTTGGCCCTTTTTCAAATCTCATTCAAAAAGCGCCATTTTTATCCTCGGAAAGTGCTAGTCAACCATGGATAAATATTTTTAGCTTCATAACACCATTTTCTTCCTTGAAATATAGGTGTGACCTTCAAGGTTTATAGTGATGTAGCTGTGGGGCCCATATCAGATGATACATTTTGTTATATCACTGTATAACCTAAAACTATCGTTAACCAATATACTTCTTTTTTTACTACAAAACGAAGCTCCTATTGATCATGTGGTGTTATCTAGCAATGTCCTATGACCCCTACATCACAATGAAGTATAAGCTTCACATAATGTCAAATGAACTTTTCTTACTCATACTTATCATGTAATTTAATCCATCTGTCGTTACATCCCGATTAAACTTGGATTCATTGAATGTCAAAATCCAATATTTAATCTTTTCAAATATTAAGTAATACATCAGAACGTGCCACATCAAGACTCTTTTCATGTGGATTTTTATCTGCACTAGCCAGTGTCTTAGATTTTTATTTTCTCGATATTCGTATGAAAACTCGAGAACAGTTGAGCTGACAGATCCCTGTATGATCATCACCTGTCTTTTTTCTCAAGCAACATATGATCAAATCAGCTTTTGAACAAGACATGATTAGCCTCGTAATATGGATCATATGAACCATACATTCCAGAATAAAGTACAACCATGATATCTTTGGTCAAAAGATCTATACACTAGTATGATTTACGATGTATCATTGACTACATATTAATGCCCATGTGATTATTGTTTAGTGGTCTTATTTGATAAACAATATAATATAATAATCTTTGATCAATTCTCCAACCATCAAACGTATCTATTATTTACCCATATGTATATCCACCATGCATAATATCATCTACTAATATACTATAATGATATAGCACATGCCCACTATGCAATACTATTACCCAAAAGATTGTCTATGTAAGGAACGATTTGATGACGTTGTTTATTAAAACTCATTGAGACCTCTCACATGTTATATGTATATAGCTAATAAAGATGTAATATGCAATTACAACATAGATATAAAAGTGACATAGAAAACATGTGAAGTATGACAAAACTCTTCCTTTATTAATAATATATATGCAGGATATACAAGCCTTAAAACCGACAAAACAATTGGTTTTTAGGGCATACTCAACATTTTTCACCTATGGCTATGATTAAATCCATCCGAATAATGTTACCTATCGCATCATACCATGATTATGAAATTTCACAAATGGATGTTGAAACTATCTTCCTCAATGGATTCATTGAAGAAAACATATATCTGGAACAATCTATAGGTTTTGTATTCACCTCTAAAGACATAAGGTATGCAAGTTGAATCGATCCATTTATGGCTTGAAGCAAGCTTTTAAAAGTTGGAACATCCAATTCAATGAAACAATCAAATTATCTGGTTTTGAAAAGAGTCTGGATAAACCTTGTGTTTACAAATGGGTTAATGATCATGTTGTAACATTCCTCATACTGTATATAGATAACATACTATTAATAGGAAATGACATTGGGATTAAGAATGAGGTTAAAATTTCGTTATCCAAAACCTTCTCGATGAACGACTTAAGAGAAGTGACCTATGTCTTTGGAATTCGTATCTATATAGATAGAACAAAAATGATAATTCGATTATCTCAAAAATTGTACATAGAAAAATTGTTGAAAAGGTTCAATATAGAAAACTTGACATCACTCACGGTTTTCATCTTTTTAAAGATTTAGGTCCAAAGACTAATGAAGAGCGATAAAAAGTGCGCAATATACCCTATGCTTTGGTAGTGGGAGGGCTCATGTATGCAATGAAATATATAAGACTATTGGCTTGAGGAAAATAGTGGGAGCATTTGAATTATCAAATCTGTGATTAAAATGAATATTAATAATTAAATACAATTACTGATTCTTTTATTTGTAAATTGCATATCACATAATTACCATGTCAAGCCTAACGTATTGATCAATTCTCTAAAAGAAAAATAGGCTCACTGGACGAAACTTCACTAACTAGTACAAAAATCTTCGTATTATTTTACATCACAAAAAGAGGTTGTATATCCTTAACGAATCGTTAACTCTTCAGCCTGGTCTCAATGTCATTCAAGAGCAAAAAGATACTTTTAATAAGTTTCTTGATGACTCTATAGAACATCAATTCCTCATGTTGACTTCTATGTCACCTAAGCTTTGAAAAGAACATGAGGAAAAAATGCGCGATCTATACTTGCGCACCTTTGAGAGTTATATGTCATTCGTGCGAGGGCTAAATCATACAAGGTGTATGAGCTCACTATTGACTTGCTATTGAAATCACTTCCTAAATCATAGGCTAATTTTATTATGAATTTTAACTTGAACAAAAAGAATAAAATGCTTAAGAAGTTATTGAATATGCTCTAACAAGCTGAAAAAGAAGTATGAAGGTTAGCTTCAACTAATCTATTTACGGTTAAAGCCCAACCATCAAAAGTCAAGATTAAGGCTAAGGCTAAGCCCAAGCCCAAAGCGAAGAAGTAACTTGATACTATTACTCAGCCTACAAGTGGTATAGGGAAGAGAAAGGTTGTCTGCTTCTATTATGGCAAGATAGGTCACTAAAGGAGACATTGTAAGACCTTTCTAGAGAACAAGAAGAAGAATGTAGTTGAAGCCTCTACTTTAGGTATGTTTGTCATTGAGATAAACTATTCTCCTTGTTTATCTTGGGCTGTAGACACAAGATGTAGTTCTTATATTTGTTCTAATATGCAAACACTGTGACAAAGTAGATTGTTTGCTAAAGGAGAAATTGACCTATGTGTTGGAAATAAAATACATGTTGTTGCATTAGCCATAGGTGATTATTATCTTAGGTTGCCCACTAGGCTAGTCTTAGAATTAAAACATTGTTATTATATACCTTTTATTTCCAGAAACTTAGTTTTTATGTTCATTCTGGATAAAGAGGGATATTCATTTTTATTGGTAGTGGTATTATAACCATCAGCTTAACTAATATTATCTATGAAATTAATGAATTGCATAATGGTTTATACATTCTAAAGTTGGAAAATAAAATTCTCAATATACAAAATAACAAACGATTGAAATTGAATGATCTAAAAACTAAATATTTGTGGCATTGTAAGCCAGACCACATAAGATTAAAATGTACATAAAGACTCTTAAAGAAAAAGTCTTGCAATCATTAGACTTTTAGTCATATGATGAATGTTTATTGTGCCTATTAGGTAAGATGGCCAAAACACTCTTCACTAGACATAGTAAAAGGGCGATTGAATTGTTAAGGATCATACACAATGATATGTATAGGCCTATGACAGTGCATAAAGATATGAGGAAGTCTACTTTGTCACATTCACTGATGATTTCAGTAGATATGACTATATGTTTTTAATGAAACATAAATCTGAATGCTTTGATAAATTTAAAGAATTTAACAACAAAGTAAAATGCAACTTGAAAAACTAATTAAAATGCTCTAAAGTGATTAAAAGGGAGTTAAATTCAAAGAATACCTTAAGGAAAATAGGATAATATCTCAACTTACTCATCTTGGTACCCCACAACATAATGGTGTATTTGAATAGAGGAATAAGACCTTAACGAAAATGGTTAGATCCATGATTTGTTTTATCAATCTACCCATGTCTTTTTGGGGTTATGCCTTTGAAACTGTTGCCTTTACATTGAATTGTGTCTCATCTAAGTTTGTAGATAAAACTCTATATGAATTATGGACTAGGCAAAACTCAATCTATATTACTTGAGGATTTGAGGTTGTGAAACTTATGTCAAGAAATTTACTTTGAACAACTTAAGCTCTAAGTCTAAAAAGCATGTCTTTATAAGGTACCCAAAGGTTACTAAGGGATGCTATTTCTACCACCAGGAAGAGCAAAATCTTTGCTGCTCATACCAATATGTTTTTTGAGAAAGAATTAATGGGAGAAAATGGAGCTCGATGAAGTTTTTGTACCATCACAAATGGTTAATCATGATGTGAAAGTTCCTTCACTTTAGGTGGAACAACTTTACCACTTACAAGAGTTATGTAGGTCTACATAAGTACATTATGAGCCAGAGAGATTTGGTTTTCTCTTAACTTAGTGTGGTATTGTAATGGTCATCAATGATGATGAACCTAAGACCTACAAAAAAGTTATTTCACGTCTAGATTCTGATAAATGGTTAGATGTCATAAAATTGAAAATAGCTTTCATGCGCAAGAACCAAGTATGGACTTTGGTAGATGTACTTGAAAGGGTAAAACTTGTATGATGCAAATGGGTTTTCAAATAGAAAACTGATATAAAAGGTGACATGCATACCTATAAAGCATGAATGATTGCCAAAGGTTTCACTTAGAAGTATGACATTGACTATGAGAAAACCTTTTCACCAATAACTATACTTAAGTCTATTAGGATTATGTTTGCTATAATTGAATACTATGACTTTGAAATGTTTCAGATAGATGTTAAAACTACTTTCCTAAATGGTAATCTTGAGAGGATGTCTATCTAGTGTAACCTAATAGTTTTATTCTTGTTAGATAGATAGACAAAGTATACAAGTTGGAAAAGTCCATTTATGAACTTAAGTAAGCTTTGAAAAGCTAAAATATTTATTTTAATGAAGTTATTCGTGAGTTCAAATTCATAAAAACATGAAAATGAACCATGTGTGTACAAAAAGGTTAGTAGAAGTGTGATTGCATTTCTAGTATTGTACATCGATGACATCTTGATTATTGGAAATGACATACCAAACTTACAATTGATAAAAGCTTGGTTATCCAAGTATTTCTCCATGAAAGAATTAGGAGAAACAGCCTATAGTTTTAGGATTAAAATTTACTTAGATAGAAAGCGTAGGTTATTGGGCCTAAGTCAAAGCATGTACATAGACAAGGTATTGACTAAATTTAATATAGAAGAATCCAAGAAAAGATTTTTGCCTATGTCCCATGGTGTATATCTTTTGGAAGAGATATGTCCATGTACACAATCTAAGAGAGATAAGATGAGTAAGATCTCATATGCTTCGTTATAGGATCAATCATGTATGTCATGCTATGAACAAGGATTGATGTCT
The DNA here is from genome assembly GCF_011075055.1 of Mangifera indica. Taxonomy (NCBI): domain Eukaryota; kingdom Viridiplantae; phylum Streptophyta; class Magnoliopsida; order Sapindales; family Anacardiaceae; genus Mangifera; species Mangifera indica. The sequence continues at coordinate 12,725,194 of NC_058137.1, read as the reverse complement.
TATACGTCTTGAGCATTTGTAGTAGATATCAATCTGATCCAAGTGAAAAATATTAGATAGCTATCAAGAACATCTTGAAGTATTTGAGAAGAATTAAGGATGCATTCTTGGTTTATGAAAGGGAATCTGAACTCACTGTAAAAGGCTACAATGATAAAAGTTTCCAAACTGATTGAGATGATTATAAATCCTAATCAAGATTTGTGTTTTGCTTAAATGGTAGTGTAGTTAGTTGGAAAAGCTCTAAGCAAAGTATAGTGGCTGATTTTGCAATAGAGTCCGAGTACATTGCCCTTTTTGAAGCTTCAAAAGAGGTTATATAAATCAAGAAATTTGTTATTGAACTTTGAGTGTTTTCAAGTATCATCAAGCCAATTGAGCTTTATTGTCTGATCAGAGGTCTAAACACATACTCAAATGGTATCACTTAATCTTAGAGATTGTACAACAAGGTGACATATATATAGCATGGATTGATACAAATGACAATTTGGTTGGCTCACTAACAAAGCCTCATCATAGCAAAAGCATGATAGACATATAGGCAAGCTTAACATTAGATATATAATCGATTAGCTATAATGCATATAGAAGATTGTTAGGGTAGGTGTCCTAAAGCCAATTGAATTTGACATTTATAGATGTAATTCTATATTAATAATTAATAAAATGATTGATTATTACTCAATTCATATGTTGGTTATTTATAAGATTGTATGAATAACATACCCTTAGAATAGTATAATTGTGATAAGGGGAGTAGGTGACTGATCGTGAGAACCCTACATATGCATTTAGTGGCTATTCTAGAAATATCTATAATCCCAACATTACAATTAACAAGGACACGTGTACTGATGATAGGATTATCATAGTGTTAAGTGACCCTATAAAAAATTATGACAGTTCTTATGTGTTAAAACTCTTGCAGATAGCTTGGTACAACACATAGGTGTATGTTGTAAATGTGTTCATCGAAATAGCCTGATCAGTGGATAACTATATGAATGATTGCTACAATGTTTATGGAATAAATCTTCTAAATACTAATGATGCATATGATCCTTTGACTTAAGGTCGTCAAACTGTCTCGTGTAAAGATAGATATGGTTTGATGTTATCTAATGTGCTACCATAATTAGGTAACTATAAAGGTAGTAATCGACCATATCATGAGATACATAGAGGTTATGGTTGATTGATAAAGGATTTGTCACTCTTAAGCATAAGGGAAGATATATCACATAAGAATACTTAATGATATTTATAACAACTTGAATCTGTAGCCATAATAGGATAAGGTTATAGCCTAATGCACATTAGTCATTAATGTATATCAATTCATACCAAGGAACTACTAATATAAACACTTTTCTGTGTTTCAGCTTCGAGAGATATTGGTTGACGAAAAGATTAAATTACACATAACTGTGGTGTTGTAAAAGCTTAAGAAATGTCCACTGACACTCTATTGTTTGGGTGGCCATGATACTTTGCTAGAGGCTAAGTATGAATCTAGACTTTGCTAGTTGGATAAAGAGCTTATGGGTCATAAACATACAGAGGTTTATTCTAAGTCAAAAGCGAGGATTATTCAATAATAATCCTAGTGTTTAGGAGGAAAGAGAGAAATCTTATAAATAATGAGTTTTCCTATTTAGGTTATAGAATCTAGTTAACCACACTTTGATCAAGGTGGTTACACCATAGGAAATAAAAGGCATTGCATGGTTAGACAAAACATTGTCCAATATGAATTATCAATTGATATATTTAGAACACGTTATCATGAACATCCTTCGTATGACTTACTTCATACTCTTGCTAAAGATTTTAGTTTCCAATATTTATGACATTTGTTCTAAAACTCAGATCTAGGTCAAATTAGGGGATATTGTAAACCTAACATTTTTCGAGTCAACAGATCTTATATTGGTCATCATTCGTCTCTGCATACAAACAATGCATGACCAACATAACCTTTCATAGAGAATATGGTTAACCTTATATTTATTCACTCTATGAATCATGTGTTGTAACACCTTCATTTACATACCCTTACTTGGAATATGAACTTGAAGTGACGTCTCAGTTTTCAAAATTCTCAAAAACATTTATCACAGCAAACAAGTAAATAACCAAATGCATGACTCTCAATATGAACAATCACCAAACCAAGGGTGTAATTATCAAACATAATATATATCTCAATCCGAAACAACATGATAGGTTGTATACACATAAATAAAAGTTTGGACAAACAAGGGACTAAATGATTAAAATGCCCCTGTTATCATGCAATGTCTAGGCTAAATCATTGTCTATGTCATCACCTACTTCTCTATGAATCTACCTACAAAATTACAAGGAAACACTATAGTGAGACACACTTAGTAAGTAGGTAAGCACATAGCATAACATTATAATTTATTTCCCAAGTGTCCCATATTTAGCAATGTTATGGTATTTTAAATGTTTCCTTAGCATTCCTGATGACTATCTGATTTAATCGGCATCTTATGTCTATTCTAAGTATCAGTGTAATTCTCGATGACTTATACCCAATGATGTAAAATGGCATCCCTAATGTTAACTATATAGTGTACTCTATACACCTGCTGGCTAGGCCTAGGATTGGAGTCACATAAACAAACCTTATTACTTTCACCACCACACTATACTTAGCTCGATAGCTATATCACTTTACACCCAGGTTAGTGATACGTCACACTGCACATAACTTGATGACAAGTCATATTGTATTAGGTTTAGCTAAATACGCATTGTACGCACTTAGTGGTAAGAATCAAATAGTGCATCATTAGTATTTTTGACTTGGAACCACTTCGATTGAGGTTCATGTCGTCATTCACATAGTTAGGCATCCTTATAATGCCTTATATTATCAATAAATTTGATTAAAGCCTTTCTCCTTATGTATCGTTGTCAAATATAAAATTTTCATCTTTTAAATCCCTAAAGTCCATTTTTCCTAAAAGTACATGGGGGTGGGTCCTCTATGTATAAGGGTGTTCTCTTTTTTAATACATGTTCATGTACACATCATATATGGGGAGAATTTTCCCTAATTTTATATGGTTGTATGTCATGAGATACATGGTTGTGCGACATCTTTTCTAAGCTCATGCCTTTACTTGAATTCACCATTTTCTACCCATCTAACCAACTTTAAACTATCCAAGCTTTATGAAGCAAAAAGTAAACATGTCTATGCATATATTTACATCAATCTAAACCCCATTAAATCCTCTAACAATTATTAATTCCAGCAACCGGTTATACACATCCTCTAACATAATAAAGTATAACAATCATAATACAATGAATTTGATTTCTTCTTAAATATAAGCACTTAGCATAGCTTTTAGTAATCTAAACAAAGAAAGCAATAATAGTTTCATAACAAATAATCACTTGGCACTTTAGTCATAACACCAAATTTATCATCTTACCATTATCTATTGAAGTAGAGTAGTCAATGAATACACCTTAATCACAACATAGTTCTAATCATTCATCAATAGCATATAGTCTATGCATATATACATGCTTTTATCGAAAGGACAATCAATCAATTACAAGGACACCATACTTGCCATTCTTTTGGCAGTGTAATAATCTTCACATGGTAAGGATTCGTCACACGAACCTTCAACGACTTCCTCTAGGCTAAGTCTTCACTTATCTCACTGTCACATTCTCTAAATTTTCTACTGAAAGTAGATGGAATGAGCTAAAAACACGTCTGGATTCATTTTTATTTTCACAAAAAATTAGTGATATGGTCATGCATGTGGTTACACGAAAATGACGGTTCTTAAAATCTCTATGAAATTCCTCTTTGTAAAAAATTCAAATGTGTTGACTATGCATAGACATGTATTATTCATACATGGTTATGCATACCTTTCAAACTTAGATGAATTATATAGATTGCTTGGGAAAAGACCATTTTGCCCCATGCCATGATGTACTAAAACATATGGCAAACTTATACGATATGCATCATGGTTTTTAACATGTTTGCATACCTAGCCATAATTAATTATACGTATGGTCAAAAGACTAAAATACCATAAGGTATAACTGTGGGTGCTACATTTCTTCTTTTTAAAAGAATTTGTTCACTCTAACAGTTGTGAGAAACTCTTTGACTTAATGATTAATCTGGAAAACCTTAACCAAAAAGATTACTTGTTTCTAAGTTGCTTAACAAGATGGTCCAAGATTTGAAATGAGTGCTCCTTATAAACCAAGCTATCCTCCAACTTTATGTCCTTAATCCTCAATACGTGACTTAGGTCGTTGATATAGTATGGAGTAACTAGATATGGAATACATTATGAATCTGTTTCATGCTTGTTAGCACCGCAAGTCAGTAGGTAACCTTGCCTATATGGTCTAGAATTTTGAAAGGTCTCACAAACCTTAAAACAAGTTTTTCTTTCTATATGAACTTTATAACATATTGGTAAGGGGTTACTTTCACACAGACCTTGTCACTTACATTGAACTCTAGGTCATGTCTTTTTTTATTTGTATAACTCCTCTAATGATATAGGTTTGTTTCATTCATTCTTTGATTAATTTCATATCCTCAATCATTTTTTAGGTCATCTCTAGTTCTAAGGCCTACTCTAAAGTAGCCCTCTTGCCTATCTCATCCTAACAGAGTGTTGATATACACTTTCTCCCATAAAATACCTCATATATAGCCATCCAAATAGTTACTTGATAATTGTTATTATACAGGAACTTCATGAAAGGGAGCACATCAATCCAACTCGTTCTCTAATCTAGTTTACCTTTATAGTTTACCTATCTGTTTGAGGGTGATAAACAGTGTTTAAAACCTATTTGGTACCTATATATCTCTATAAACTCTACCAAAATGCTAAAACTGTGTGTCTCTATCTAACACGATAGTCATAAGCACCCTATAGAGTCTCACAATCTCTCTTTAATATTAATTTGCCCTTATTGATTAGAATAAGTACTATCCTTGATCAAGATGAAATAAGTCGACTTGGTCAAATAGTCCACAATCACTTATAATGCATTGAATCCAGCTCTAACCCTTGGTAGCCTAACCACGAAGTCTATCAAAATGTGCTCTCATTTCCATTCAAGAATACTCAAGGGCTACAACAACCTATATGGTCTCTGATGCCTAACCTTAACCTATTGATATACTAAGCACTTAACAATAAAATCAACAACATCATTTTTTATGCTAGACCATTAGAATGATCTATTTAAATTATGGTGTATCTTTACACTCCTAGAATGGATAATGTCAAAAGAACAATGCACATTTATGAGGATCTTATGCCTCAAATCATTATCACTAGGAGTACATTATGAAACCCCAACACATCATCAATCATAGAAAACTCAATCTTATTACCCTCTGTAACCCTCTACTTTATCAAATACACCACTCACTAACAATTATGCCATATAGATTTCATTAAAGAGGGTTGACTGGATACTTAATCTAGCTATCAATCCAGTAACCAACTCAATCAACTCCCTTACCAAGTCTTGCCATAACTCTCTACAAACAGTGATCTAAGGTAAGGTGACTTTCCTACTCAAGCTATCAGCCACCACATTAGCCTTTCTTGGGTGGTATTTGATGTCACAATCATAATTTTTTACAAGCTCCAACCGCCTCTATTTCCTCATGTTTAATTCTTTTTGGGTGAAGAAATATTTCAAGCTTTTGTGGTCTGTGTACACATTACATTTCATGCCATATAAATAATACCACCATATCTTCAAAGTAAACATAACTATAGTTAATTCCTGATTATGGGTAGGGTATCAAATGTCATAATCAAACTGTCAAAAAGCATATGCAATCACTTTACCCCTCTACATCAAAACAACTTTCAAGCCCTAATGAGAAGCATATGTGTATAAATCATACTCATCACCCTTAGTCAATAATACCAAAACTAGTTCAAAAGTCAACTCTATTTCAACTCTTGGAAACTCTTTTCACATGCACCAGACCATTTAAGAGGAATATTATTCCTAGTTAACTCTATCAGTGGTCGAGCTAACTTGGCAAAACCCTCCATGAACTATTTGTAATATCCTACCAAACTTAGAAAACTCTTAACCTTTTTGGTTGTCTTAGGCCTTTACTAATCAAGTATGCCCTCTACCTTACTTGGGTCCATTGAGAAACCATTAACTAACACCATGTTGTTAGTGTATGTCCTAAGAACCATTTGTATCATTAGTTTTAAGACATTTCATCTTTTATATAATCATCCAAAAAAATTATTATTAAAAAAGTAGTTATTTTGTTCATATGCATAAGTTGTTTCCTTTATTTGTGATAATATAAAGTATGTGTATGAACTATCCAGATGCCTCACTTAATACAACCTAAATCATCACATAGTAGGCATACTGAATACCTTTGTTGAATGTCATGAGATGGCATTAGTACGGGTAATGATGATGGTCATGTCATTATGGTATTACTATAGATAACAGTTAGAGAATCGATTTCTAAACCTGACCAATAACAATAAGTCGCATGGTCATTAAATCATAGTCAATGACTTATCGTATGATCATACTAGTGTACAAAGTAATCATTTGACCTGAAATGTCATGACTGGATCTGATACGGATATGTGTGGTTCATACGGTGTATGAATATGAGGTTAACCATATTTTGTATGAAAAACCATATTGTTAATGTGTTATTTGTATATCAAGATAAATGATGATCAAGATAGGGATCTGTTGACTCGAAAAGTATTAGGTTTTCAATTTTTGCTAATTTGATCCAGATCCGAGTTTCAAAGTCAATATTGATAAATATAGGAAATTGACATCTCTAGCTAGAGTATAATATAAGTCATGCAACGAATGTTTATAATAATGTGTTTCAAATATTTAAATTGATGATTTGTAAATAATCAAAATTAGAACTTTGGTGATCCATAAGTCTAAAATTGATTTGGATTGGATAACATAAGGATATTACCTATACAAAATATATGATCGAAGATATTAGGTTCGATGTAGTATTTCTTCATCATGGTTTATGGGCTATAACACATTGTTAGATGTTGACCATAGCTATTGAGTTTTCATATGCACTTTCAAATTATCCAAAAAAGGACTTATGGTTACGCTATAGTGAACCTAAATGGTCACACCAATAAACAATCTTTCAAAAGGGAGAATCAATTATCTAAGAATGGCTAACACTTTCCAAAGGATAATGAAAATCATATAAAATGTTATAAGAGTGCAAAAATAACATTTTAAAAGTTAAGATGTTAGTAAGATAAAATTAAGGTGGCTAAGGTATATATTTGATATGCATGTATGACAAGACTTCAAATTATGAATTTGTTAGGCCAAATACGAATTTTAAAATTACAAAATGGGCTACCATTATATATAGTTCATTTTAAACTAACATACATATTCTTGCATTTTACTTTCTTTGATAAAAAAAATTAAAAACTCTCCTCTCTCTCCAAGTTTTTGCTTGGAAGGTCCATTCCTTTGTTGTTACAATTTGTTTAAGGCCATATAAAGAATGCAAATTTGTGTTAAATTTATTGAATTTTAATTATTTTTAGTTTTTGCTTGATATTGTTGAGATTTGTACGTTATTAAATTTTTGGTTGAATGTCGAATTGGTTTCATGTTGTTATGTGAAATTGTCTTTGATACATGTTATTATGTGTTTTAAAGGTTGCTGCTAGTGTGAGGATGGTTTACATGCCATATTCCCTCACCTTGGCAATATAGCTTAGTAAAAATTGGAGAATTTTTTGGGTTTCTCTGTCAATGAAAAATGTGAGGAATTTGGGCCTAAAAAAGGCCATGCAAGACTAGCTCCTAGCCATGCATAAGGTGGCTAGGTGGCACCTTCCTCGACACCACCATAGTATAGTTTTATTAGGTACAATTGGATATTTTATGTCTTAGTCATGCCCTTGCACTAGTCCAGTCATGCCCTCCTTGGCACCTCCTTGGAATTATGTTTCCAAGCACAATTGGACATCCCATGTCCAAGTTGCACCTTTGTATAATTTCTAGGTGTGTCAAGGTTTCCAGCCGTGCATGCTTCTAGAATTTTGTTGAATTTAATATGCATGGTTGAACATTTTACCTACATACCTAATAAAGTGAAAAAAATAAATTTGGTCCTATTTTGTTGAACTGGGACTGAATTAAGATTTTCTTGACCTTTGGGGTTTAAATAAATTATGCAAAACTTGAGGGAATAAAATGTAAATTGACACTTGGGTAAAATAATTAAAATTAATTCATTTTAATTTTGATTATGATGTATGTATATTTGTATATGCATGATGCCCACTATATAACTTAATAACCTTATGTGAATGTTTTTTATTTTATTTATTATTTTTGGGTTTGTAATAACTAAAATAAAACTTGCGTGCCCTACCTTTTTTAAAGTTCTATTATACTTTTCTTCTCACCTAACTCTCTTCAAATGTAACTCGAGGTTTCTATTTTATAAATGTAAAATTGGAATGTAATTTAACTTTTTATTATTAGAAAAATTATAACCAGGAAACAAAGCCATGTACAATTAAAGACTAAAGATGAAGGAGTTTCTGAAGACCCAAAAAGCAAGACCTAGGTTGACCAATCAACTCTTCATGGCTCAAGGGGATTAACATTAGTTAAAATTATACACCAGCATGTTTAATTTACATTGTAGTATGCATGTTAGGTTTTATTTGTTAAAAAATCACCTCACATGCTAAATAACTAAAATTGGTAAGACAATAATAAATCCCTCAAATATATATATTAAGTTGAAAATAACCAAATACCTTCCAATACGATGCCTCGAGGCAAGCCCCTATTTGTTAGAGCTTTGTTCGCTAAAGTGAAGTGTAAATTCTACCAAGTGGAAGATTGAGTGATTGTTCGTGTTAGGTTTGATTTAACTAGTACACTTAACTTGCTCGCCAATGCGAAGGTGAAAGTGTATTTGAGGCAAAGTTAGGGACATGCAATTATTATTGTATAAGTGATACCCTACTAAAATTGAGAATCACAATTGATATCTCATGATTGGTTACTATATTAGAGATCATAGATTTTTGTGATTGGCTTGATCTACCTATCTAATTGGTTAATTCAAACTTGTTTATCAAAACAAAAAAGACAATTAATTCAATGGGATTTCGACCCACTAGAAAGTCCACCAAGATTTCTTGAGTACAATGGAGAGGGCTGTTGACTTGAATAAATAATGGGAGCATTTATTTATTGAAAGATCACATTAGACAAATATAAAATTAAAATATGACTTTATTCTTAGTTTTGTAGAATAAACTCAACACATAACCTAAAGTTTGAAAAGATATTTGAAAATGAGTTTGGTTTAGAGACAAAACACCTCAACTAGTATTGATGACTACTGACTGTACTAGAAGAAAGGAGAATCTTAAATGTTATCACACAAGATTTATCGGTTATGCCCAAACTTGGCGCTTAAATGAGGGAATTTCATCCTTAAAAGAAACATGAAAATGGATGACGAAGTAGAGAATGGAACTCACATGTTTAATATAATTAAATTGATTGAGAGGGCCAAAACTTTAGACTCTTGTGTGACAAATAACATGGCCTTTAACCTTGTTATCTCATCTCTGCTCGAATCTTACACTAAGTTTGTTATAGAATTTCTAAAGGATAATAAGGGAGAATCCACTAAAGGTTTGATAAGGATGATAGTGAATATTGATGTTCACATTAGAATGGCTAAATAGGTCAAAACCAATTTGAAAAGAGAAGAAGAAAGAAGTAAGGTTGATGTCTAGATAAATTTTGAATCTTAGCCAATACATAAGAACACACTAAACTCTCATAAGGTCATAGTTGGCAAAAGTAAGATAGTTTACTTTTCATATGGAAAGTCTGACCACTGAAGTAAACACTGCAAAAACTTTTTAGCTAATGAAATAAAGAAGACTAAATCTTTAACTTTAGGTGAGATTGAGAATTGAACCTTTTCTCAAAATCTCGGACTATTTAACTTAAGATTTAAATTTTCATATTTGTTTGATGTGAAAAAACTAAGGCATAGTAGATGTTGGCCAAGAAAAGATGTAGACCTATAAATTGGAAATACAGTATATGCATGCTATATTTCTTCTATGATTTATGTATTCACTTTCACCAATAAGCAAGATGAAAAGAAATAAAAATTAGTTGTAATATTTCTTAAAAATAAAACTTCTAAGAGATTTATCACTATGATTATTTCAAGAATTTTCAATTGTATAAATTAATTTGGTCTGATGATTCGGCGTGAAAAACTGAGTCATGACTAGAATTTTGATTCATTCGATTGTTGTTGAATAATGGATGCTAGTTATGTCTTTTAGACAAAGATTACCACTTCAATCTTTCATTGCTTTTAGTGGAAGCATAATTTGATTGTTGAATTTTGTCTAAACAAAAAGAATTAATAGTTTGTAACAAACAAAACAAATTTTGAATTTCATCTTAATGTTTAAGGTATAATAGGAGTTTTAATACCCATTAAATGTTCTAAGGTAATACCTTAGTGATTGTAACCCACGTTTATGTCTATAAGTATAACACATTTTTTATGTGTTGTACATAGTGGATTAAAGTCCAATGATTATTAACAATAGTGGTGAGACAAATATTAAGCAATTAACTTGAGTTAGTTGAACTATGTGTTAAATAGATTATCTTGTGTGATATTCTAAAGAAAACTTAAGAATATTATTTTTCCAATACCAAATAGGTTTTAAAATCTATTTTGGAAGATTCTTTTAGACGTCATTCTCTAAAAGATCAAATGAGAGGATAATAGAACTCAATTGAATTCTAATTCACAAGAACTATAAACACAAAGTGAATAATGTGCCAATAAGTATGGTTAAGTACCACTACAGAGATTATTTATTCTTATAAGGAATTGAGTAATCAACCAAAGTATACATAATCATGTAGGAAAGATGAGGCTTACAAGAATTAAAATTGTTATAACTCTTGATAAATGCACTAGTCATTTATGATGTTAAAACTTGAGACCTACAAGTGACACTAAAATTTAGATGCGATCATAGTTGTTGCACACCATTAAAAGTTCGACAACAAATTTTTAAAAGTAACTCTAATGAATAAAACCTAGAATGGTTGTGACCATATTATAACCAATAACATTAACCTTGAAAAGGAGTTGGTCGAGTATACAAATTGATGAGTTCTATTTAAGAACTCACATGAACATTGGAATATAGAAATATTCATACAAATAAAACCATCAAATCTTTTAGTTTTACTAAGATGAATATGATATTTGTATACAAAAGCAGGTGAGAGTATAATGATAATTCTAACATTGCATATCTATATGATAATAAACATATCAAAATTAAATGTGAAATTTGTAGTTGGCACAATAAGACTTAGGTAACCAAGTAATCCTTCATAAAAGAACTTAAAGTAAGCAGTCTATATCCTCACTTGATCTATTGTTGTAGATTATATAAACTGTTAAATTTAAGTTAGAGTGTCTATAATAGACGAAGGTTGAAAGGATTCCAGCAAACAAGAATAAAAAAATTTTCATCATGATGATACATGCCTCTCTTGGATGATGTGTCATTGAACTATAAATTGAAAGGCAAAGATGATTAGAGTTCTATTAGTGCTATATATTAGAATGATCATGAATATCATGATGCACAATCAAAGTTGATGTCTCAATCTTTTAAAAATATCAACTGTGTCCAAATAGGCTTCATTGGACGACATACTAAAAAAAATCTCTAATTTCCTAAAAAGGAATATGGATAATTCTTGAGATCTTAAAGGATGAAGTCACTAAATGAGGAATAGTGATATAAGACAAATTAGGTTGAAAATAATGAATATTAATTCAGAAAGATAGATCGTATTAATGTTAAGTCAATTCTATATTGAAAACTACATATGATGCATTGAAAATGTAAGGTCTTAAACAACATATTAGATCATAAAATTGACTTATACCACAGTTGATTTAGTGCTATAAGTACTAAACAAATGCGTTATGGAGTCATGGTCTCAACAAATAGCCTAATTACGTACTCTGGCAATTTTACCTTGTTAGAATGACAAGAGGAAAGGTTATCTAACCTTTGGAAATTTGAATAAACAAATGGTATCAATAAATGCATGTTAGGCATGCATAGTCATCTGATGTTGTTTGCGTGGATGATTAACCATAGTACAAGTGGGAGATTGTTAGGGTTGGTGCCCTAAAGCCAATCCCCATGATGATACAATTCTTTAATAAATGTCATATTTATAATCTATTGTGCCATTCTTTCTATATAAAATATATTAATATATACTCAGATAAATGTCCTAAGAATGGTTAAACTGTGATGAGGGGATTAGTGCTCGACACTTAATTGTGAGAACCTTATGTGCATATTAAGTAACTATTCTTAAAATGTCCGTAACTCTGATATTACCATGACCAAGGGTATGAGTAATAATGAAAGAGTTATCATAGTGTTAAACAACCTTATTAAAAGATAGTGACAATTCTCACATGTTAAAGTTGTTTGTTGACAACTTGGTGTAATACATGAGTACATGTTATTAACATGTTCACTGACTGACTTACCAAAAGGATTCCATATAGATAGTTACTTTATTATCTATGGAATATATCCTTTTAGTGAATAGAGGTACATGTGATCCTTTCTAGTCATTGATAGAAGTCAATCTATGTAACTCAAAAATCCTTGAGGGCGACATTTCATCCAAACCTCAACCTTAAAAAGATATTGTATAATGAAAGGATCGAATTGTATAAGCAACCATATCACTGATAGGTTAAAAAGTCTTATATTGACATTCTACTAATTGAGTGGCCATAATATCTTGCTAGAGGTCATTTTTGGTCTATGTCTAGACAGATACTAAGTTGGGAGCCTAACACAAATTTGATTATTATTGACTTAATAGAGAGCCTATAAGTCACACATAAAAAGAAGTTTATCAAACTTTAGAAGCGTAGAATTTTCCAAATTGAATTCATATCAAATCTAATCTAGATTCTGTATTGAAGGTTTTGAGTCTTGGAAAGGCTTTTAAACTTAAAAGTATATTTTATAATATTTAGGGAATAAAGTGAAATAATCTTAAGTGATTAAGGTTGTATGTGAGAAAGTACAAGGTTACATTGGATTTATCCAATTGGATAAATCTAAGTCTAATACATAATTTCATGTGTGAGAAAGTATAGAATTGTATATATGTCTTGTACATAGCATGACATACATAATTGATCTTATAGCCAAGGCATATGGGATCTTACTTATTTTATTTCTCTTAGATTATGAAGATAGACATATCTATTTTGAAAGATATACAACATTGGACATAAGCAAAAATCTTTTCTTAGATTCCTCTATAAAGAATCTTGTCAACACCTTATCTATATTTGTGCTTTGACTTAAGCCAAACAGTCCACACTCTTTATCTTGGTAAATTTTAATCCTAAGAATGTAGGTTGCTTCTCTTAAGTCTTTCATAAAGAAACACTTGGAAAGCCAATCCTTTATCGATTACAAGTTTGGTATGTTATTTCTAATAATCAAGATGTCATCGACAAAGATTCGTAGAAATGCAATCATGCTTCTACTGACCTTCTTATACACATATGACTTGTTTTCATTTTTGATAAAAGCAAACTTTTGTACAACTTTATCAAAAGGATTATTCCAACTTTTGGAAGCCTGGTTAAGCCCATAAATGGACTTTTGTAGCTTGCATACTTTGTTAACTTATCTAACAAGAACAAAACCATTAGGGTTGTGCCATATAGACGTCCTCTACAAGGTTACCATTCTAGAAGACAATTTTAACATTCATCTGAAAGATTTCATAATCATTTTATGCAACAATAACAAGTATAATCATAATAGACTTAAGCATAGTGACTAGCAAAAAGGTTTCATCATAATCAATGTTATCTTTTAAAGTGAAACCTTTTGTAACCTGTCATGCTTTATAGATATACACGTTACTCCCTCAAGTATATCCACCAGAATCCATACTTGGTTCTAGTACATAGAGTTTATTTTTGATTTCATGACATCTAACCATTTATCAAAATCTAGACTTAAGACAATGTCATCGTAAGTCTTAAGTTTGTTATCAAAGATGACTAATACGTCATTATGATGGGTTATAAGAAAACCAAATCTTTCTGGCTCGTGACATACCTATGTAGATCTATATAGCTCTTGTGTGCTCAGAGGTTGTTCTTCTCGAGTTGAGGAACTTTCTTATGATCAACCATCTATGATGACATATCATCCTATCTAACATTTATGGTATCTTATGATGCTAGAACTTCATCGAGTTTCATCCTTCTCCCACTGGTTCTTTTGATAATAAATTATTTCTCAAGGAACATGTTAGTACAAGCAATAAAGACTTTTTGCTTCTTCGAGTGGTAGGAGCAGTATCTTTTAGTTTCCTTTGGGTATCCCATAGAAATACATTTTTAAACTTAACATTCAACTTGTTCGAAGTCAAGAAGCTTTACATCTACAAATCCTGAATTAATCTACATTTAGCTTTTGCCTAGTTTACAACTCATATGGAGATTTGTTGACAAATTTAAATTAGACACGATTTAGTGTATAAGTAGTAGTCTCTAAGGCATGTCCCTAGAAAGACATAGGTAAATCAGTAAAACTTGTCATGGACCTAACCATTTTCATCAAGGTTCTATTCGTCTATTTAGATATACCATTATGTTGTGTTATACTAGGAGGAATGAATTAAGAGACTATCCCATGTTCCTTTAAGTATCCTTTGAATTCAACACTTAGGTATTCACCTTCACGGTTACTGTAAAGGGTTTTAATTTGTTTCCTAAGTTTTTTCTCTATCTCATTCCTGAATTCTTTGAATTTATCAAAGCATTCAAACTTGTGTTTTAACAAAAAATACGTACCCATATTTGCTAAGGTAATCAATAAATATGACAAAGTAGGTTTCCCTATATCTAGTATGTACTATCATAAACCCATACAAATCACTATAAATGATCCCTAACAGTTCAATCGCTCTTTCACTATGTCCAATGAGGGTGTTTTAGCCATTTTATCTAATAAGCATGATTCACATTTATCATAAAATTGGAAGTCAAATGATTGTAAGACTTTTTGTTCAAAAAGTCTTGATATGTGTTTCAATCCTATGTGGCCTAGCATGCAATACCATAGATATGTGGTATTTAATTCGTTTGTTTTCAAATGTTTATTATTTTACACATTAACAATTTCATTACCCAATTTTAGAATGTACAAGTTATTATGCAAATCAATTGTTCCATAAAGAGCATTATTAAAGCTAATGGTTATGGTATCATTAACAATAAAAAAAGAATATCATTCCTTGTCTAAAATAGACACAAAAATTAAATTTCTAAAAACAAATAGAACATAATAACATTTATTTAATTCTAAAACAAGCGTTGTGGCCAACCTAAGATAATAAATTTCTACATCGAATGTAATATCATGTGCTCTATTTCTAACTTGTAGGTTAACCTTTCCTTCAGCAAACGATTTACTAAGTATCATATGCTCCATTTTAAACTCATAGGTTAACCTCTCATTTGACAAACGATCCATTGTGTATCATATGCTCCATTTCAAACTCGTAGATTAACTTCTCTTTTGGCAAGCGATTTATTATGTTGTAGTTCCTGTATATTAGAACAAATATGAGTACGACATTCTATGTCTACAACCTAGGATGAACAAGGAGAATAGTTTATCTTAATGACAAACATACCTAAAGTAGAGGCTTCAACTGCCTTATTCTTCTTATTTTCTAAAAAAGTCTTATAATCTCCTTTAGTGACTGGTTTTGTCATAATAGAAGCAAACAACCTTTCTCTTTCTCACACAACCTATTGGCTTAGTAGTAGTATTTGGTTACTTCTTTACTTTAGGCTTAGGTTTGGCCTTGGTTTTACTTTTGCCCTTAATCTTGGATCTAGGTGAATAAGCTTTAACCATAAGCACATTAGTTGAAGTCACCTTTTATACCTCCTATTTAGACTGTTTAACATATACAACAATTCCTCAAGAGTTTTCTCCTTTTTGTTTAGGTTAAAGTTCTATAACATCCCTCTCTAGCATTACTATTCATCGAAGGAGAAATGTTACGAATTAATATCTGGAGCGTCGATTTTTTTCTTTTAAAATACTTTAAAATAAATACATCACTAAAAGTGTTTAGAAAACATTCCAAGAAAACTGAAAATCTATAAGCGAACAAAAGATGTATGTACTCATGTGAAAACTCATCTAAAAGTATCTAAAAACGTGGAGTAATCATATACAACTATACCAACATCTCAAAAAGGTTCAAAAGCAACAAGGACATGCGATTGTATGCATGTAATACAAACCAAAGATAACTTACTCCAGCCAGATCTATCTTCGCTAACCTGACCCTACCTCGCAGCTACCTCGATCACCTGTACCTTCAATCATGAAATAAAAGGAAGTGAGTGATAAGAACACTCAGTAAAGGGGAAAGAATCAAGTAAACTATCTCTTTTGTTGTTCTACCTCACTTTCGGGACTCAACATCGTATCCTAACCTCTATAAAAGATTAAGAGGGTAATCTAGTTCATTCTTTACTATTTGGGTCATACTTTGTCCCATCTAGTGTCTATTTGATACTTTCTAGAAGTTAACTATAGAGATTTGACACTTTTCTAAGCTCGAGCTCTCTTTCTTTCTTCACAACATTATTTCTAAATCTGAATTGAATTCTACTACGAGTGGATCCTACTAAGGGTCTATATCCTACTACGGACATATCCTACTATGGATGTGCCCTACTGTAGGCGGTGTAGTGAAAAGTGCCCCCTCATAGTTTATAGCATGCATACGGGTCTTATATCTTACTAATTTTGCTTCCATCTAAATTTATTCATAACTCACCAAACATTACTCTTAGGACGACCCCTAAATCTTGAGCCCCAAATTCATTTTCTTGCTTTTTTTTCTTTTTTTTTTTCCTCTCCTTTCTTTCCTTTCTTTTTCCTTTCCTTTTTCTCCTCTATTTCTTTCTTTCTTTCTTGCCCAAAACTACGAAATATTGTTCACAGAACGGTTATTTGACAGGGCAGCCTTATTTTTCACACAACTTAACAGCCCAAAAGGTTTCTAATTTATACAAGCTATATATCTCCGAAAAGCGGATTCAAAGATCTTTCCAACAAGCTATAATAGCACTCATAATTCAATAGATAAGGCAGTCAAAACATGAGATAAAATCAGTGGCAAAAACTACCTCATCTGTTTATTTGGTAAAACAGTCTTTGTGGTTCATGCAATATTTAGCAATCCAAATGATCCCCAATTCATACAAGCTATATATCACTAAAAAGAGAATTCAAAGAGCTTTCCAACAAGATATAATAGCACTCATAAATCCTTAGATAAAATAGTCCAAACGTGAGACGAAATCAGTGGCAAAAAACTCTCCCCTATTTATTTGGTAAAGTAGCCTTTTGTGGTTCATACATATATATTTACATACTTGTTCAATATATTATTATATATACATATATGCATGTGTGTTTTTTTTTATATATATATATCTAAAAACATATACATATAATTAGAAGTATCTCCAAATAGAGTCAAAAGACGTAGTTACCCTTGGAACATACCTAAGGGTATTATAAGTTCATAATGAAATTAGTCTACGATTTAGGGGGAGATTTCAACACCAAGTCAATGGCGAGCTCATTGTCCATGATGAAGTCCAAGCTCACCAACCACTAAATAAAGCCAATCATCTTGACCATATAAAGGCTAATTTGTTTTTCTTCAGAGAGTTTGCAATCAAACAATGTACTTGACACCTCATATCATTCAACCCTCGCATAAGTGACATATAACTCTCGAAGGTGTGCAAATATGGATAGAGTATTCATTTCCTCATGTTGTTTTTAAAACTCAGATGGAATAAAACTTAGCGTAAGGCACTAAACTTCTATGGAATAAACAAGATACTCATTAAAAGTATCTTTTTCCTTCTACATGGCATCAAGACCAAGCTTATAGGGCAATAACTCTTTAAGGATATACAACCTCTTTTCCTGATACAAAATAATCCAAAAATTTTTGTACTAATCAATGAGGATGCATTTAATAAGTCTATTTTCTTTTTCAACAAATGATAGATACATTGGGTTTGATAATTTGATTTAAAATTTACAAATAAAGATCATTAGTAATTTTATTCATAATTAATATTCATTTTAATTATGGATTTAATTAACTGTAATACTCACACTATTTTCCTCAAGCTAATAATTGTCATTATTATACTTGAAAAGTTCTGATGAGCTTTCTAGTGGATTGAGACCTTTTCGCATTAATTTTCCCTTTCGCTTTGACGAGCAAGTTTGAATAATCTAATAGGTAAATTTCAAATTAATCACTAAAAGCCCATTATCTCAAGTTAGGTTTTGGCCCAACAAATCATGCAACCTTAAATGTGACTCTCGGTATTAGAATGGTGGATACTACATATCACCTTGCATCGATAAATGCAATCTTTACTCATGCCTCTAATATACTTCACCTTTACTTTGGTGAATAAGCAAAATATACTAGTTAAGTCAGAACCAATTTGAATATCTCCTAATTTTCCACAAGGTAAAAGTGTACCCTTCGCTTTGGTGAACAAAGTGCCAATGAATAGAGGTTTAATTAAGGCATTATATTGGAAAACCCTAATTTAATCTTAGACTTAATATTTAAATTGAAGGTTTTTAATGAATTGGTTTCATCAGATCTTATGCTGCATATTAGGTGATATTTGGAAAAATATAACCATTCACATCCATCCAATAACGTAAAATTAAAACGTGTCATTACACAACCATAACTAATGTCAAACCTCTCAAGCCAAAAGAGGTTTGACTGGTCAACCTAGATGCATATTTTGTCTTTAGGACTTTATCTTCATGCTTGTCCTTTTCACCTCTAGTCTTCAATAATTACATACCTTTATTTCTTAGTTACATTATTCTAAGAAAACAAAATAATAACCTAAACTAAAGAAGAAGGGGAATGAAAGCAGGACGTGCATACCCTATTTGAGAATTACAGCTAAAGAACATAAATAAAATAAAAACATTCACATTAGTTCATTAACTGTGTATGGGGCAGGATGCATACATACATCTATACATACATATCTAATTAAAATTAAATTTTAATTATTAATTAGCTAAGTGTTAAATTATATTTTTACCCTTAAAACTTTGCAAAATAATTGTTCAAGGTTCAAAGAAATTTTAGTTTTGGTTCTAATTCAATGAAACTTGAACCAAAATCAAATTTCAAATCTCAAATGGCATGTAGACATCTTAGGAGGCATGATAGAGGACCATTGTACACTATTTGTACCAAAAATAATCACAGTTTAGGCAAAAAAACAGCCTAGCCACGCATAAGTTCAAGGTGTAATAAATGTACCAGTGATAGTGCACAGCCTGGACAAAACTACCCAGACCATTTGGTGATGCACTGGTCTGTACCTCAGGAATAGGATAAGGCAGAGGTTGCCCTACCATGTTTATGTGGCCAGAGCTTAAGCCACTACCCTTATTGACCCACAGAAAAGATTCTATCCAAATGCTCATTGTAATGTGGAATAACCTTGCCATGGTGGTACCACCCTATTTAATTTTCGTTCCAACCATGTAAGGTGATGTTTCTAGCCTTGATATATGGACTTTTTAGTGATAAGAAATCTAAGAGCCACAATGCAAAGGCAAGTCAATCATCGTGTGAGCAATCGTGGCACAAACTACGCAAACATGACAAATCAACTATCAATCTTGAATTTAAAGCTACATCAACAATTAAACTCAAGAAAATTTTAGGAATAATCACTCAATAAATTTAACACTTCTTTGATGTTTTTGAACTTAACAAATCGTGCGACAACATGATTGCAAATCAATTTTACTAATTTTAAGGTTTTGATTATTTATCAATTACATACAACAACATATAAAAATAACCAAAACTTATAGGTATATTTTCATGAAAGTATCACTAAATGGTGGCTTTGATACCATTGTAAGATTTTAGAGCGTCGTTAGCACGCAATATAGCAAAAGTTATGCACATATTAAAGACACATAAAGTGTTTAGACATTATACCTGTTTTGTTTGCTCCTCTAAGACTTCACATGGCTATGTAAATATCGTTATCTAACCCTCTTAAGGTAGTGCCTTGGTATCCATGTGGAGCACATATGGGAGGCAATCTAGAAGAAAGGTTGATAAGGCTTTTATCAACTGGATCTTAGAAATTAGATTATGACAATGGAAGCTTGCATGAACAAGATTTTAAGTGTAAAGATGTGTGTTTAGGATTCTTGTGTTTTTTATTGTTGTGTTAAAAAATTTGACTCAAGCTAAACACCTTTATTTAGAAGACGTGCATAAATCCCAAGTTAGTTAGGACTCTAACTACTTAGGTTATAAGTTGTCTAAGAGTTCTTATTAAATTAAAATCTTAATTTATTGAAATTTTTAATGCATATGAACCCTAATTAAATTACTTTCTATCAAACAAGGACTTTGAATTTATTAAAAGTTTTAATGCATAAGAATCCTAATTAAATTAGGATTCCAACTTAACCTAAACTTTCAATCAAATAAGGACTTTGAAGAATCCTTGTTTAACTAAAACACCTTACCCATAAGTTAACTCAGCCAAATAACTCACATGCATCATTTGGCCTTGCTCAATGAGACTCCTAAATGGGTTCAACTGAAACCATATAATGCATTTGTATGATGCCATATGGCACCGTGCACAACAAATGATTCTAATCAAAACATATCTATACATTTTTCTCTTTCCGTGATCTTAGGATTGTCATCAAATGATCATTACCTCTAGTTTGTATTAACCCCTTAATGTGTGTGACCTATAAGATCTGTATTGAACTAGTAGTGTTTGAATTCAGACCAAATTTAGACATAGACAAGGATTAGCATCATAGGTACCCAGAGAATAGAGTGTTAGCAAACATGTCTATAAGCTTTTATAAGATCACAGTTATATGCAATTCAATCCTTTCATCAACTGATATATCTCAAAGCTGAGATATAAAAGTGCTCTATCTACTACTAGCCTAAAGTCAAAAAATCACATGCACTTGTAGGGTTCAGAGGATTTGTTCTATAGACATTAGAGTAACTATTCATATGAATATCCTCTGATAAGGTCAGTCTGATGAACACGTCTATAACATGCACCTTTATATTATACCAAGCCATTAACAGACAACTTCAACATGTGAGAACTGTTGTCACCTTTCAGTAGGATCACTTAGCATTATGATAATCCCATCGTTATTACATATGCCCTTGGTCATTGTAATGTTAAGATTATGGATTTTGTAGAATGGTTATCTAATATGTGTATAGGGTTCCCACAATCAGTCATTTGATCCTTTTGTCATAATTCTACTATTCTAAGGCCATGTTATTCACACAATTATATAATAAATAAGCATATGAACTGAATAACTATAAATCCTTTTATTAATTAATGAGATAAATTACAATTACAAATATCAAACCAAATGACTATAAGGCATCTATCCTATCATCTTAGGTCTCTCTCAATCCAGCATAGCCTCAACCTTACTTAGGCCCAATAAGATACCATTCGCTTATAGGGTTTGGGGCATCGTTAACCAGAAGCATAACAGAATTAAAAATTTTTAAAATCAAACAATCCTAAAACCCTGATCAAGATACTCTTTTTAAAATATATTTAACATGAACATTCAAAATAACTATAGGGTGTTTTAGGGTTTATACCTGTGTTTGTGGCTCTTCCAAATGTTCGCATGCCCAACTATGTGGATGACTACACTAACCTTGATTGAAGTGGTTCTAAGTAAAAATTAGTTAATGATATATCACATACTTAGAACCATCGAGTTATGTGTAGTGTGGTAGTGAAAGTATTAGGGTAAGTCTGTGTGACACAAATACCTTTAGATATGATTTAGCATCGATAATAGACGTCGAAACATCTAGGATACATGTGTGATAAAAGGAGAGGCTCAAGGTTTTACTACTCTTAAGATATGGTATCTATAACTCTAAGCCCAGTTGGCATATACAATAGGTGTTCTTTATGATCTATATATAAGATGTCTTATGTTTCCATCAAGCGTTTGGGATGCCAATATATATCATATGGTATTAGTCATCTGGGATGACACCATTGCTATGGATTAGGCACTAGGAGCTGTGATATTTTGGATAGGCATCGAGGATGCTAGATAAACATCTATGCTGAAACAAGAATGATAAATACAGGACATGTGATACTTTATCATTATTTGGATGTACACTCTAGGATATTATGAGATTCTCTACTTATTGACTGTGTTTCACTCATATGCCTATTTTTGTGGTTTTACAGGTAGAATTATGGAGTAACAAGGGAGCTAGTGGGTTAGCTCATGGAAGTGTATGAGGTTAGGGACAATATCGTTATTTTTTATAATTGAGCTTCTAAATATGTTTTCTTTTATGCATTGTGAGATTTGTAATTATTATGCATATGAAGGATTTTATGGATTAATGTTTCCAATCTTGTTATCGACTTTCAGTTAATGATTTATGCACTTTTGGGGATTGTAGATAGATACTTATTAATAACTTCATGTTGTTTTAAATTGTTTAACTAATTTTAAATTAGACACACCTTTTTGGATACATATTCTGTCTAGGGTTATGTGTCTAGAGTAGCATGTTACAATATCTATAAAGATATAACGAAAAAGGTAATTGGATTATCACATAAATTGTACATAGAAAATTGTTGAAGAGGTTTAACATGGAAAACTAAAAAAGAAGACTTTTTCCCTTCACTCATGGTCTTCACCTTTCTAAAGATATAGGTTGAAAGACTGATAAAGAGTGACAACAGATACGAAATGTGCCTTATGATTTAGTTATATGCAAACTCATGTATGCAATGCTATGTATAAAACCTGATATAGCATAGTCATAAGTGTTACAATCAAAAATAGAGGAAAAACATTGGTCAATCAAAAAATCAATCCTTAAGTACTTAAAAAGAATTAAAGATCTTATTCTAACTTATGGATGTTCAGAGTTAAACATTTAGGAATATTCAGACTCTAATTTTCAGTCAGATGTTAACGATAGAAAGTTTATGTTGAAGTTTATTTTTATTTAAAATAGAGGTGTGTTTAGTTAAAAGAGTTCCAAATAACCACAACTAACTCCACTACTAAGATTGAATATATTACTGTTTCAAAAACAACAAAAGAGACTATATAGATGCATAAGTTAGTATCCAAACTTGGTATGATTTCAAATATGGCTTAACCTATAACCATATTTTGTGACAATATTGGTGCTATTGCAGAGGCAAATAAGTCATCAACATATTAGAAGTCTAGGCATATTCAACAAAAGTATCACATTTTGAGAAAATATGTTAAAACTAAAGAGATATCAATATAGAAGACATTGTCTACAGAGAATATTGCTAATCCATTAATTAAAGCGGTGACAATGAAGTGGTTGGATCATCATTTTGAAAAGATGGGTATTAGATACAACAATGAATGACTCTAGTGTAAAGGGGAGTTTTGTTAATATATGTCCTAGGAACCAATTGTGTTATTGGTTTCAAGGCATTTTAATTTGTATATACACATAATAATTTATTAATAAAAGAAAAAGTTCTTTTGTTCACATACATAACTTGTTTCCTTTATTTGCATTAATGTAAAATATGTATGTGATCTATCCGAATAATTTGCTTAGTATGTAAACTGATTATTGAATTGTTCCCTATGGATATGATATAAGTTAAGCAATAATATCACATAGTAGACATATTAAATATCTTTGTTGAATATCATGAGATGATATTAGTGCAGGTGCTGATGATGATCATGTCATTATGACATTTGTGTGGATTAAGAGTTAGAGAATTGTTTTTCAAATATGACCAATAACGATAAGTTATATTGTCATAAAATCATAGTCAATGACTTATTATATGATTGTACTAGTGTATGAAGTAACCCTTTGACCTAAAACGTTATAGTCAGATCTGATACGAATATATGTGATTTATGTGGTGCATAAATACGAAACTAACCATATTCCATATGAAAGGTTATATTTGTCATACATTATTTGTATGCAGAGATGAATGATGATCAAGATGAGATCCGTTGACTAAAAAATATTAGATTCAAAATATCTGCTAATTCAACCCATATTTGAGATTAAAAACGAATTTCAATGCATATTAAAAACCAAAATATCTGGTCAAAATATATTGTTAGTCATACGAAGGGTGTACCTGGTGAAATGTTCTAAACATATAGATCGACAATTTGTAGAGAATCAAAACTAGGGCTTTGATGAATTATAGGCCTGCAATCGATAAAGACTAGACAACAAAAAAATCTTACTTACACAAAATGTAAGATTTGAGAATTAAGTTTGATAGAGTATTTTTTTATCATGGTTTAGGGGCTTTGGCACCTTGCTAGATATTTACTATAATTGTTGAGTTTTTAGATGCATTTTTGAATCATCCAAAAAGAGCTTACGACTACGCCACGATGAACCTAAAGGTTACACTAATAAAACAAGCATTTAGAGAGAGGATACATTATCTAGGGTTAGCTAGCACCTTCAAAGGGATAATGAAAATTAAAATTACATAATGTGTTATATGAGTGCAAAAGTAACGTTTTAAAGGTTAAGAAGTTAGTAAAATAGAATTAGGGTGGCTAAAGTATATGTTTGATATACTTGCATGGTCATTATTTAAATTAAGATTTTATAAGGACCAATTGACAATTTTATAATTGCTAATTAGCCACCATTATAAAAGGAATCCATTGGTTCATTTTAACACATGAAGATCATTTAAGCTAAACACTTTCTCTTACAGAACAAACTTTCTCCCTTCAGCCAAGAGAGATAAGAGCTTGGCGGTGCAACTTTTTAGAGGTTCTTATCATTTCAGAGGCTTTCTTCATCATTCTCTATCACAGAAAGAAGCAAGGAGTAGGTAATAATCCTAAACTTACCTTATTTCCTTTTCTTATGGCTTGATTCTTGCATTATATGTTCATGCATGTCATCTTTGCTTCATTTTCTTCCCCTATTCTCTTTCAACCTATACATCAGTTCAAAATCATCCAACTGGATAAAACCCAATGTCCATAATTTCACATATGTACACATACCTCAATATTATTGCACCTTGGTCTTTAGGTGCAATAAATTGCACTTTGAGTTCAATGACCTTTCTGAGACTTGAAATCCTTATCTAGCTTTTGGATTGGATTCAACTTAGTTAATTCTACACTTCTAAAGTTTGATCAACTCCATTTGCATTTGACCTATAAGCTTTTTGTTAAGTTGGTAGTGATAGGATTTATGTCAAGCTTTTGCCTCAACAGCTATCTAGGCAAAAACATTATGACCACCGGACTAACAAAGTATCAGTGATTGAGTTATAACCTTTTAGCAATATTGTTACTTGTAAAATTTGATTATTTCATCATACAATATCTCTTTGAGGTTGAGACAAAAATTTAGTATTACCTTAGGGTACCATCAATTTATATAGATTAATGTCTGTATCAGTGTTTGGATGGAAATTAGATTGAGCAATAACTCAGTTCTATTGTGATAATAGGTTTTATAGATTTTTGATATCATTAGTATTGACCTATCAAAGATATTAATTTCTATGCTAAAAGTGACTAATCCTTTGTTGATCCATTATAGTGTTTTATATATCTCGATATGGTTAATCACCATCTTTTTAGCTATCCTATATAAAGATTATGTAGGGTTGAAGTCAAATTATATTGATCATAACACAAGACGGTCTAGTGATCTCAAGTGTAAAGAGCACATGTACCCCGTTTGTGAAAGAGGATTTATTCTATAAACACTAGAATAGCTATTCATATGAAATCCTCTTGGTGGATCATCCGATGAATATATTTGCAACGTACACCCATGTGTCGCACTACGTTGTCAACAAACAATTTTGACATATGAGATTCTTTACTATCTTTCGATAGAGTTGTTCAATCACTATTACTCATGCCCTTGATCATGATAATATTAAAACTACAGATGTTTCTAGAATAACCACCTAATATCAACATAGGGTTCTTTCAATCAAATGTCATATATTGATTCTCTTATTACAGTTTAACTATTTTAATAACATTTGTCTAGACATAATTGTATACTTTCATAGACAAAGAAAGTCATAGAAAATTATATATAAAACCCTCATTTATAGATATGTATCATCATGGGCATTGGTTCTAAGACATCAACCCCAATGGTACTTTTTTTTTTCAAAAATAGAGATTGTGTACACAACTTTTTTATTGGTATAAGACGTTTGTCTTTAATCGCTTTAATTCTTTGAGAAAAGTCTAAAATTTGTAAATTAGAAACAGAGAAACTGAAGAAAATTGATTTCAATCAAAAACATCTTACTGAAAATAAATGTAAACTCAAGTGATATGACACTGTTTGCTTTTATATGAGCAAACTTAAAATTTCTCTCAAAGGTTAAGAGAAGCTAAAATACAAGACTTAATAACAAACGTTAGTGGACTAGCGGCAAATGGGACTAACATTTTAAATGCACCAGAAGAGTAACTTCTAACTAAACATCTTGTAAGTCTTAAAAATTCTTAAGGTTAAGTCTAAATTTTGTGTTGATAGTTTTACATTTCATATTTGAAATTTTATTTATTTTTTTTAAGTAGATTATGATACCAAATTAATATAAATTAGTAAAAATAAGTTATTACATTAATTTCCTCCATATTCAAATACATAAATTAGGAAAAACAATCAATTATCGTCTAACATAGATCCTTTCTTCGGTTTGTCAAAGATGTCTCGCCAATATGTGCATATAACCATTTCAACGAGAAGAGGAAACTGTAATAGGGCAAAGAAAACAACTGGGATTGAAGAAAGAACAATGACTGCGATGGCCACCCATTCCAATCTTGCTTTGAGGACAATTGAAAGAGCTGAACCAAAAGCTAGCATCATAGTTACTATTGAGAAGAAAAGAGAGAAAAGACCAATGATCAATTTTGTTGGCGAGGATTTGAGAAAGTCTCTTTCTTCATAACGCGAAGTGAGGATTCCTAAGAACACTAACACAGCAGTTGAAGAAGAAAACAAGGCGAAAGCATTTGAAATGATGAAGACGAGGAATGCATCGTACTTTAAGAAGATGGGGAAGCCTGATTCGTTATCGTCGCCACCGGGAACTGTAAAAGCTGAAGTGAACATGACTGCCGCGATGAGTGTTGCTACAACCATGCATGAAGCTGCTGTGTTCTTCATCCATCTTTCTCCTTCTCTAATCAACTCTTGGTGCTCCTCTGAGAACAATGCACTTGGTGTTTTGTTGTTTTCATTGACTTCTTCCATGTATTTTGGTGGCACCATGCTTTGCACCTCCTGAAACAATTGCATCCATGTTGCTTAATTTAGTAATGAATTTAAAGAATGGCGAACAATGCATTGAATATTTACCTTAAACCATTTTAATTCTCTTTGCATCTGCAACGCTGCACCCGAGATTCGATCAAGTCTCGAAGGAGGAGATAGCTTGGCAGCTAGATGTAAAAAATTGTTGCCAAATATATCATGACGAAGCACTGCTATGCGAAGCTTTGCGCCCA
Source organism: Mangifera indica (assembly GCF_011075055.1). NCBI lineage: Eukaryota > Viridiplantae > Streptophyta > Magnoliopsida > Sapindales > Anacardiaceae > Mangifera > Mangifera indica. The sequence goes on along the minus strand of NC_058137.1, from coordinate 12,697,295 downwards.
ATCTGTAAACATGGCTAAAGATCTTTTCTTGACGAAGCACAAGTGCATTAGCAAAGATGGTTCTACCCTTTTTATCTTTCCTCCATATGATTTCAGGGTTGCGTTCAATCAACACATCAACAATCTCAATTATTCCATGCTTGATTGCATCAAAGATTGCTTGATCAAATCCAATTCTTTCCAGTTGTCTATTACTTAACTTCATAATTTCCTTTAGAATGCAGTTGAGGATTTCAAGGACTTGAGCATGTCTCAATTTTGTATGATATATATGCTTAATGTCAGGAACTGCAATTAGTAAAATTGTATATATTGAATATTAATGCTCTAAACAATTTATCTTATTGTTGCCAAAAGGTATAAATATATATCGGTGAAAATCTTTCAGAAAATGCTACATACCGAAGCAAGTTAAGAGCTTCCAAATAAGTCCAATAAATAAACTGTGCACTGCAATTGTGAGATCAGCATTTATTAGAAAGAGAGAAATTCATTGTAACAAACACATCACTTAATAAGATTTTATTATTTATAAATTTATTTTAAAATGAATGCGCCAATTCTAAACTCTTGAATTTTTTGTTTTCTGTCACATATTTATACATACAACTAGAAGTACTCGTGATCTTATTTATTGCAATATCAAAATTGCGGTTGATGTTAAATGTAAAATACTTGAAAAAGAGGTATAATCACGGACCTTGCCTTAGAAAGCAATTGCCATAACTTGAGCATTCTTGAGACCTTATAATATTGCTCTCCTCATCACCACCAAATTTTCGAGGGGGCCATTCATCATCATGGTGGTGAACTATCCCAGATTGTTTAACACACATACCTTATAATAAATATATATGTTAGCAATCAGTTCAGATATTTGAGCAATAAGAAAGAAAAAATTATTATTCAGAAATCTATTAATTGCGTGAGTACTCACATGAGTAGATCCATTGTTCCCAAAAAATTAGCTTTTTTCCACTTGGAAATGCCGAAGGTTTATGCGCTAACAATTTGATTGCATAGTTCCTATGAAAATCTTCAGTGACACCAAGTAGTGGATACTTTTTTAGCAGATTCAGTGCCACATCTATAATTATGCAAAAAAAAAAAATGTATATATATACATATATATTATAAACGAGTTTTGAAAGGTTTATCACTTAGACCTCTTAACAACGGTTCAATTTCATCTACCCTTACTGTTTTCAGGAAGTACTACAAATCCTTCTCTACGATACTTCCCAATAATAACAGTATGTGTAGATGAAATTAAACGATCGCTTAATGGTCAATGATAAATTACTAGAATTATTCATGCACTCACCATAAATACCATCTGTGATAAGACAGTTGAGTAGTGTGGCACCACTCCGATCATTATTTTCAGGACTTAGAATTTCAATTGGAGTTTTGCAGTAAAGATAGCGAACCATATCTTTTGAGCCATAAAGGGAGGCCACAACGATTGGGATCAGGCCATTATCATTCTTTACACAGACCAAATTGGGATTTTTTCTAAGCATTGTCTCGGCCATCTCTTTGAATTCATTGATGGCTGCAATGGAAAAGGCTGTATAACCGAGACCACTTCTGAGTTCCAAGTCTGTGTCTGACATTAGCCTCACCAACTCCTCCACGAGCTTGCCGTGTCCAGTCAGAACGGCGACATGAAGAGCTGTATCAGCTGTTAATGTAATCTTGGCTGTGAGGGCATGTGGGTTGCCATCAAGGAAATGTTTGGTGGCCACCCAATCACCTTTGCTCACAGCCTTGTACAGAGCTTCGTACTGAAAGGTGTCATTCCATGTTCCTGCTACATATACGGGGAGATTCTTCATACGAGATTAATGAAACAATGATCATTAATTTTACGAGTTTTCTAAAATTCAGATTTTTTTATCTGTAGTTATAAAAGATTACAAGAACTCTTGCATGCAAAAGTTAATTTTTTTTAATTATGGTTTATATGCAGATATAAAATACAAATCAGAATATCTCCAAGAAAGAAAGGGGGTACAAAAATTTTCCAAATAAAATTTAGCTATACAATTTTTTTAAAATTTATTTAACAATTATCGGAATTAATCTTTTGTATTTAAAGTTAAATATTTTATGAATGCTATGATTTTCCCAAGGTTATTCACTTTTAATGAAGGCCAAGGCTTTAAAATTTTGAATATGATAAGCTCTAGAGGTCAGGAAAATACTGATAACAACCAAAAAAAAGTAGAACGTTGACCAAAGGAATTTTTCCTTAGAAAAAGAGAAGCACTTTTCCAAAGTACTAAATCTGATTTAAACTAGAATTACCATCATCTGCAAACAAGCCGCCACCTTCTGGCAACGGGGGTGGGCGCTTTTCCGCCAAACGTTCCCATTCATAATTGGCGGATTCACTGCCCCTGAGCTTTGAAATTGTATCTGCACCACAGGAAACTTGCATCGCATGCAAGGCCATGGCATTTTTTCTAACCCAAGTTTCATAATTGGGTTCAGATTCTTTGGGTTTGGCTTCTTCTCCAGAGACGACATCCCAAAGACCTTGAGCAATCAAGTAGCTTTTCAAGCTTTCCTTCCAATTCTCATAGTTATCTTCTGTCAGTTTTTCCGTCACAATACCGGCTATTGCAAAATTTGCCGTCCCCATGCCTGCTAAATAGAAAAAATATATATATATAAAAAATAATATTGATAAATATATACATATATTAATTGTCGATCTTTAAGGATAAATTTTTACTGAACTAATCATATTAGAATAAAATCAAATGTCTGATTGGTTACATAGTTAGCTTCACCTTTACAGTAGCTATTAACTATTTAGCAGAGAAGACAGTTACGAGAGAGATATGGTGAATTTTATTTAATTAATGCAACATTTGGTTAATTTTATTAATATCTCAAAATTTTAAATGCCAACCTAAATAATTAACTCATTCATGTGCGTAAATTAATTCCTGAAGTTAAGGTTTTTGTCTTTTATATATCAACAAATCAAGCCAGTGAGAATATTTGTGATCCAGATATATTAGAAAGATCAGAAGGTCCACCAGAGAAATTCACTAATAATATGAGATTTATATAGATAAGAAAATTGTTATGTAAACTTGAGAATAGTAGTATGCTATACCTACCTATTGAAGACTTCTCTTTTGTCTTTTTTTGTCTCCTTTCACTTTCCGTCACCACAAGGTAAATGATTTCAAGTTATTGGTCTAATTACATTTCCGGTATTTATTTCTATTTATAAACATAACATGAGCATCGCAATGTGGCAAAAATCAGTTTGTGAAGCACTATGAAAAAGCGTAAAAGACCATAACATTGACTGTGATTCACGCTTCCCACAATACTTACACTTTGTTTATTGCAATTTGCAGCTTTACAACAATCAAGTTCATGGAATATGCAGCACCACAGAAAAAAGCAATATCATCAGTCATCACTGTGAACTGTGTATCACATGCCATACAGTAATTTTCACGTTGATGTGGAACATGCAGCACTATCGAAAGTGTTCAAGTGGACATCAATTTTCACATTGACAATATATGTGAATTTGGATTCATTATTCCTTGAAATTGCTAACATGTGAGAATCTCTTCATTTTAACGACCTATAAGATTATCTAATAAAAAATGGATGTGTTATTGAAAAAGAAGAAAATTGAAGAAGACCACTGAATATTGCTTTCTCACTAACAAATGAAAATTCTTATATAACAATAATAGACTAAGAAACTATTACAGCCCTTGATTAATAAAAGAAAAATGAAAACTATTACAAAGGAAAATCGTTTTCATGAGAGAAAGAGAAGGGGAGCGTGTGCTGTGAGGTGAAGATATTTTTGAGAGAAGAGGATGGTTCAAAATACTTCTAAAGATTTTTAAATGTTTGTAGAAGAGAATGGTAAGTGTATTGATAGAATGGCGACATCAACATACTACAACACTTAATGACTGATCAAGGAATTTTGTTAGAAGGGCCTTTGCGACTTTATAATTATTTATCAATTAACTAGTAAAAATTTAAAATAAAACCACAAAATATTGAACAATAGAAATAATATAAAAAAATAAAATATGATAAATAATTTTTTACGTGAAAAAATCTCTCAATGTATAGAGAGAAAAAAATCATGAGGTCAAACAATCCATTTAAATTTAATATAATCAAAACTGTTTACATCAATTATAATCTACAAAAAAGTATTTCATAGAAATTTAAAGCTCAATAATAATTCCAACACAACTAATTAAATTACATAAAGGTTTACATAAAGATAGATTAAATTACCAGAATTTGTCAATCTTCAGGCTTTATAACTCCAAGTTTAGTTGTTAAAATCAAAACTCAATCATCTAAATTAAAGATCCACATATCTTATTGTGTATTAATCCAAGAATCAAGTTAAAATAATAAACTTAAAAATATTTAAATATCAATTATTTAAAGAGGAAAGCAAGTTAGAATGATATACCTGAAGGTCTTTAGTTTAATATGATTTTTTGCTTTGATATATTCTAAAAGCACTCAATAATATATTCATTGTTAATTGTAGCAAAAACTTCCTTTTGAATGTAAACCAATAATCAATTGTTTATCCACTAATCGCTCATTTGATTACACAAACTAGTTTTTACAAGATCCATTGCAGAAAACACCCTTTCAACTATTGCATTAGCCACAAGCAAAACCATTGCTAACTTTATAAGCAAGAAAACTTTATTGTAGACAACGTACTTCTAAAACTCAACCATTTTTCTATTAAGGTTGGTAATTCCATCAATATGAGTTGAATTGACATCGGTACTACCACCCTCATAATAGTTTTCAAGTTGATCATCAAACAACCAAATATCATATTGAGGTAATCTACCTTTGTTAAATGCAACAAATGAGTTATTTGGACTAAAAGATGTCATACACTGAAGCAACCTTGTAAATACTTCTTCAAAACAATTATTGAGTTCTTCTTGAATGTTATCTAAAACTATATACATCAACTCTATCGTAAAATGATGTTTATTCAATATTGGTATAATTTCCCGTTTCGTCCTTCCAAATTTATCTTCCATGTTTTCTAGGATTGTTATGTCATTAATTTTGCACATATCAGAAGCTTATTTCACCAAGATGTTGAAGCAAGTGTCTTCATTTCTCATTTTATGCATTTGAATCTTCGAAATTTGTACAAACTGCATAGAATTAAAAAATCATGATCTTTTCTTTGTAATACTTGTGATAGTTCATTTGTGACTTCTAATACTTTTTCACAAAAAATAACAAAAAGACACATTCACAATTCTCCATGATTCATAATAAACTTCTTACTTGACTTTTGTTTTGCCAATCATCTCTTTCAATTTCAATAGTCATGAACACATCAATAACAGAAGAAAATAAATTTATAGCACTATGAATTTTCCCTATGTGTGAACCCAACCATGTATCTCTTGGTTGTTTAATAGCTAATTTTTTATTCAAACCTTATCTAATCTAAAGATTACCATTAGAAAACTAAGATATCATATATTCATATTGTTTATCTTGTAAAAGATCTTTACGCTTGTAAGATATTTCTATGGTGTTTGATAACATTGGCCAATGTTAAATGGTTACTTACAACTTTGATTAGTGTTAATTGGAGTTGATGAGAGAAATTAATTGGAGTTGATGAGAGAAACTATAAATGTAGAAAGCTAATTTATGTTCTCTCAATATAAAAATCTTCAAGTTGTTGAATTCACCCCTCACATTGTTTGCTCTATCATAACTTTGTCGTCATAAACTTGTTAAACTCAATCAATGCTTTACAAAAGAAAAATTATTACAGTTTTCAAAGAGTGTGTAGAAGTATTCTTAACATGCACAATCTCAATAAAACATTCAATAATACAACTTGCTTTGTTCACATACCGAAAAACAATAGCTATTTGTTCTTTCACTAACACATCATGACATCCATCAACTAGTAATGAGAATGGTTCTTTATCTCTCATAATTTCTTCAATAACTTTCTAGGTCATCAAATGAGCACAAGCATTAGTCAATTCTTTCTAAATCTTGGGGGATGTCATTTTATGGTTTTCCAGACCATTTTCAAGCATAACTTTCTTTACGTTGTCACTATGATTTGATAGACACTTTAGTAGTCTAATAAAATTGTCTTGGTTTTTAGATTCAACTGACTTGTTATGTCCACAAAATGTCAATCCTTGTTGTAAAAGAAATCTAATACAATCATTGGATGCATTTAAATGAATTCAATAGTCCAATTTGACTTTTTCCTCATCACAAGCAAAATTTATGTTGATGTGTTGCTTTTGGCTCATCAAATCAACACACTTGGCATGACATCAATTATGATTACTAGAATGATCTCCAATATTTTTTTTTCACTTTTTTGTATCTTTTCAATCATTAAATTCTTTGCTGACAAATGTTTCACCACCCGATTGGTCACTATAATCAGCTATTTCACCTTTGAAAAGATAATGATGCAGATAAAAGATTGCATCTTTTGCCTCACTATATTCCATCCAACTAGAACCTTTTTTGTACCATTTTAGTGTAAACCTACATTTTTTATCTCCAAGAAGAGTGAAAGGAAAATTATGTTATTTAGGTTGACAAAGACCTTAACAAATCTCATTAATTGGTATCCTCAATCTTTGATCAATTTCAAATTCGTCTAAATTGAACACTTCTTTTATTTAGTGTTGTTGTCAACATTGTAAAGCTTATTCTTCTAATGAGATTTGATTAATCTCCATAACAAAAGTCTTTGTCAACAATCTATGTTGGATTTTTCTTTAATCTCTTAAAATACTTGGATATCATAGCTATCAAATTGATGGCAAATCATATTAAAAATAATAATAAAACTCATATTAATTAAGTGAAACAAACAATGAAGTAATTGAAAAATGCTATACAAAAATAATACCTTTAAAGTGAAGTTTGAAATATTGAACCACCTTATTTGGAAACAAAATCATGAGACATCACCAAAATTAGGTTAAAGATATAGAGAAAGAAATTTGGTACCTGAAATTAGCATATTTTTTTTTAATTTCAATTGACAAGTATTTTGGGTTTTTATCAATGTTCTTAATTCAAGTTAAATACCAACATTTCGAGCTATAATGAATCTCATACCTCAACCACATAAATGAGAAAATAGTAAAGGCCATCAAACTAAATGCTCTCTACATAGCAGTATGTTGGGTCTTAAGGTCATCGGATACCGATAGGATAATGAATAAATTACAAAAATTTAATGAAAGAAACCCGAAAACCTCACCAAGGATCATGTTACAGAGAATAATTTCATGAATCTATAATTAAACATTTATAGGGTGTTTAGGAATACCATAACTATGTTGGACAACTTTTCCAAATCTTTACATAGCTTATGAGATTACTATCCAACCCACAATGAGGTGGCATCTTGGTATCTGTGCAAAGCACAGACTTGAAGAGGTTTAGCTATGCACTAAAGGCTATTAAGATTTTATGGATAATGTGTGTATGTATTAGGAATCATGCGTCATGGCTAAGGTTTGCAATAAACACTTGTGAATTCTAAATCGCATTTGTATAAATAGAGAACAACATGAATGGTCACACAATAAAGGCATGCTTGCTCATTCCCATTTACTTAACAAGAACGATTATTCATGTCATATGACTGTTTGTTCCAGTTCAGTAAAAATCAATTTGAGCTAATTTAATCCTATTAAACAAGTCCATTACGATCCAAAATTCACACTGCTCCATATACACTTGGATTCTCACCAAATAACCTATTGCCTCAAAGTTTAACATAGAACAAGATTGGCCTTTAGCGAGGCATGATGGTCATTTGACTAACAAAGTATCAGCAAACTACTCTTATCTTTGTCAACTAATGATTACATATAATTTGATCCCTTCATAATCAATATCTCTTGAGGTTGAGATGTTGATGTGTCTATTTAAGTGACTTCTCGATATAAAATGATACACATCGATAATCGACTGACTTTGACAAGGCTATGACCCAATCCCATTCTAGGCATAGATTCAAGTGCTCGATGAGTAATGAATCCTCTATTAATCCACCATAGCCTATATACAAATCTAGTTATGGTTAATCATCATCTTAATAGTACGATAATTCTATCATTATTACTCATGCCCCTAGTTATAGTAATATCGAGAATATAAATGTTTCTTGAATGGTCATCTAATGTGTCATAGGATTCCCACGATCAGTCATCCGATCCTCTAGCCAATATTTTCCCACTCTAAAGACATATTATTCTTACAAACATATTTGGTTTAACATTAATATGCATGAACAATAGAATACATTTTATTTATAAATGAATAAATCACATAGTTACAAATATACAAAATAATTGTCTAGAGAGCACTACCCTAATAATCTACCACTTACATTATAGTTAATCACTCATATGTCTAATGTCATATGAGGCAACATGCCCATCACACTTTTATTATGACAGAGGCTTGGTTAGCGGTTTTGTTAAATTGTTATATCCACATTGAACAATCTCTTAAATAAGGTGATATTGTCTTAGTATGTGCATGGACAATTAATGAGACCTAGGTTCCTTTGCCTGGCAATGGTTCTATTATTGTCGCAATAGAGTTTAATTAGCTCGACAATACTAGGAACCATTCCAAGTTTTATGATAAACTTCTTGATTCAAACAACTTCTTTTGTCATTTCAAAGAGGGCAATATACTCGAACTCCATTGTAAAATAAGCAATTGTACATTGCTTAGAGCTTTTCTAGCTAATTGCATCACCATTAAAAGAAAACACAAATCTTGACTAGGATTTGAAGTCATCTTGATTAGTATAAAAGGTAGTCTCTCCGACAAAAATCAAGAAAGTATCTTTAGTCCTTCTTAAGTATTTGAGGATATTTTTAATAGCTTTCCAATGTCTTTCACTTATATCAATTTGAAATCTGCTACAAATGCTTAAGGAATATGAGACATCAACCCTTCGTACATAGCATGATGTACATGATAGATCCTACAATAGATACATATGGGATTTAGCTTATTTGATCTTTCTTAGATTATGTTTAAGAGTATATCTTTCTTTATAGACATACGCTATAGGACATGGGCAAAAATCCTTTCTTGGACTCTTCCATATTGATTAACACCTTATCGATAGATGTGTTTTAACTTAAGCCAAACAACTTATATGATTTATCATGATAGATCTTAATATCAAGGATATAGGTTGTTTATCCTAAATTTTTCATGGAGAAGTATTTGGATAATCAATTATTTATTGATTGCAAGTTTGGTATATCATTTCCAATAATCAATATATTATCAACTTACAATACTAGAAATGCAATTATACTCTTTCTAAATGTTACCTTCTATATTAGTTTTCTTTTTGAAAACTTATTTTCATTATATGGGTTTAACCCCTTCAAATGCATTCATTAGAGTCTATACTTGGTTTTGGTACATAGAGTTTATCTTAGATTTCATGGCTTCAAGCTATTTCTCAGAGTTTAGATCTAAAACAACATTAGCATAGGTTGTAGGCTCACCATTATGGATAATCAATACATCAACATATCGAGTTAAGAGAAAACCAAATCTTTCAGGCTCATGGCATACTTGGCTAGACCTATATAGTTCTTGTATGTGTTGAGTTGGATCACTCAATTCCATTAAAGGTAGAATGACCTCTTTACTATAATCAACCATTGGTGATGACATATCATTTTGTCTAACATTTGATGTATCTTATATTATTGGAACTTCATATGTTCCACCTTTCTCCCACCAATTCCTTTGAGAATGAATTTTTTTCTCAAAATAAACACTAATTCAAGCAACAGATACTTTCTCTATTTTGGGTGATAGAAGCAATATCCCTTATTTTCCTTTAGATACCCCACAAAGATACATATTTTAGTTTTGACGTTTAGCTTGTTTGAAATCAATTTTTTGAAATTAGCCTCATAATCCCAAATCCTCAAGTAATCTAGATTAGGCTTATGTTTAGTTCATAACTTGTATAAACTTTTATCTACAAATTTGGATAAGACACAATTTAGTGTGTAAATAATTGTTTTTAAGGCATGCCCTAGAATGTCAAGGGTAAAGATGTGAAACTCATCATAAACCTCACCATATCTATCAAGATCTTATTCCCTTATTCAAATACACCATTGAAAACATAAGTGAATTTAAAAATTTTCAAATTAAACAATCTAAAAACTTTAACTAGGATACCTGTTTTAGAATATATATTTATGAATATACAAAACACTCAAAGGGTATTTTAGAATTTAGACTTACGTTGTTGACTTTTCCAAATGTTCATGTGGGTTGTGATTGAATGTTATCCAATCCTTGAGAGGCAGTGCCTTAGTATCTATGTAAAGCATGAACATGAGAGAGACAATCTAGGTGAAAAGGTTACTAGTGTAGGGTTTTAAAGTGTCATTATCCAACAACATAGCAAAATTAAAAATTTATGAAAAAAGTAAAAAATCTTAAAACCTATCTAGGATACTTGTTTTAATACATAGATTCATGAACATGTTAAACACATGTAGAGTGGTTAGAAATTGTAACTATGTTGTTGGCTCTTCTAAGACTTCATATGGCTATGTAAAGAATATTATCCAACCCTCTTGTAGTAGTGCCTTGGTATCCATACAAAGTACAAATGGGAGGTGATCTAGAAAAAGGTTGCCAACACTTTTATCAACTAGATTTTAGAAATTAGATCACGATAATGGAAGTTTATGTCAACAAGATTCTAGGCATAAAGATGTGTATTTAGGATATATGTGTTTTGAATTGTTGTGTTAAAAAATTTGACCTAATCAAAACACCTCTATTTATAAGGTGTGCATGAATCCTAAGTTAATTAGGATTTTAACGACTTACGTGATAAGGTGTCCATGAGTTTTTATTAAATTAAGACTTTTAATTTATTGAAAGTTTTAATGCATAAGAATTTTAATTATTGATAATTTTAATGAATAGGAATCCTAATTAAATTAGGATTCTAACTCAACCTAAAATTTCTATTAAACAAGGACTTTGAAAAATCCTTTTTTAACTTAAGTTCCTTATCCATGAGTTAACATAGCCAATTAAGTCGCATCCATCATTTGACCTTACTCAGTTAGACTCCTAAGTGGATCTAGTCAAAACCATGTAGTGCATTTGCATAATGTCATATGGCACTGTGCATACCAAAAAATTCGAGTCAAAACACATCTATATGTTTCTTTCTTTCCATGATCTTAAAATGTCATCAAACGATCTTTGCCTCTTGATTCATATCAACCCCTTAATGCATGCGACCCATAAGCTCTCTATTAAACCATTAGTGTCTAAATTATGGTTAAATTCAAACACAAACCAAGATTGGCCTCTAATAAAGCATCATGGCCACCTAAACAATAAAATGTCAGTGAACATCTTTATAAGTTTTTACAACATCATAGTTTTGTGTAATTCAATCTTATTGTTAACCAATATCTTTCCAAATATAGAAATGTTTATCTTATTAGTTCCTCGATATGACTTACACAGATTAGAATACAACCTCATCCCACTATAGCCATAGATTCAAGTAGTCATAAATGTCTTTCAGTATTCATATATCAGATATCTTCTTTTGTGCTCAAAAGTGATGAATCTTTTATTGATCAATCATAAGCCTCCATGTATCTTATGGTATGACTGTTCACTACCTTTATGAGACCCTTATTACAGCGATATGTTAGATAGTGTTAAACTATACCGATCTTTACATGAGATAGTCTGGCAACCTTAAATAAATGAATCACATGCACTTGTGATATTCAAAAGATTTGTTCTATAGACACTACAGTGACCATCCATATAAATATCTTATATTAGGGTCAGTTTGATAAACATATCTACAATAGACAACCATGTCAGTAAATAAATTTGACACGTGAGAATTATCATCATTCAGTAGAGTGGTCGCTTAACATTATAATAATCTCATCACCATTACATGTACCCTTTGTCATTGTAATGTTGAGATTATGGAAATTTCTAAAATGGCCAGCTAATGTGTGCATAGGATTCCCATGATCAATCATCTAATCCTCTCGTCACAATTCTGCTATTCTAAAGACGTGTTATTTGCACAATCATATAACATATAAGCATATGAATTGAATAACTATAATTCATTTTATTAATTAATAAGATAAATTGTAATTACAAATGTCAAATAAATTGGCTCTAAGGCATCTGCCTTGATAGTATCTCATTTACACTATAGTTAATCAGTCATATATCTAATGTCTAATTCTGCTACGTGTTTGTCATCTTTCTACTACGACAAAGGTTTTGTTAATGGGTTAGCTAACTTGTCATTTGTATCAACCTTGTCTACCTATATTTTACCTCGCTAAATAATCTCTCGAATTACATGATATTATTTAAGTATGTGTTTGGACTTCTAATAAGACCGTAGCTTATTTGCTTGAGTAATTGCTCAATTATTATTAAAATAGAGCTTAATCAACTCAGTAATGCTTAGAACCACTCTAAGTTTTATCACAAACTTCTTGATCCAAATAACCTCTTTTGTCACTTCTAAAAGAATAATGTACTCAGTCTCTATTATAGAATCAGCCACTGTACTTTGCTTAGAGCTTTTCCAGCTTACTGTATTATCATTTAAATAAAACACAAGCCTAGATTGTGATTTTAAGTCATCTAGATTAGTTTGTAAATTAGTATCACTATAACAAATCCTTAATCTTTTTTAGGGACTTTAGGATGTTTTTGGCAGTCATCTAATGCTTTTCACTTGGATCATATTGATATTTGCTACAAACATTCAAGGCGTATGAGACATCAAGTCTTATACATAACATGGTGTACATGATTGATCCTATAGCCAAGGCATATAAGGTCCTACTTATCTTATCTCTCTTAGATTATGAAGATAGACACATCTCTTTTGAAAGATATATACCATAAGACATAGGTAGAAATCTTTTCTTAGATTCCTTCATAAAGAATCTTGTCAACACTTTATCTATGTATGTGTTTTGACTTTGGCCTAATAGTTTATGCTCTCTATCTCGATAAATTTTAATCCCAAGAATACAGACTACTTCTCCTAAGTCTTTCATGGAGATGCACTTGGATAACTAAACCTTTACTAATTACAAGTTTGGTATATCATTTCTAATAATCAAGATGTTATCGACATACAATACTAGAAATATAATCACGCTTCCACTAACCTTCTTATACACACATGACTCATATTCATTTTTGATAAAATCAAACTCTCATACAACTTCATCAAAACAAATATTCGAACTTCTGGAAGCCTATTTAAGCCCATAAAAGGACTTTTACAACTTGCATACTTTATTTATCTATCCAATAACAACAAAAACATCGAGTTGTCTATCCTACAAGGTTACCATTCAGAAAGACAATTTTGACATCCATATGAAAGATTTCATAGTCATGGTATACAACAATAGCAAACATAATCCTAATAGACTTAAACATAGTGATTAGCGAAAAGGTTTCATCATAGTGAATGCCATATTTTCATGTGAGACCTTTGGCAACTAGTCATACTTTATATTTGTGTACATTACCTTTCATGTCAGTTTTCTTTTTGAAAACCCATTTGTAACTTACAGGTGTTACTCCTTCAAGTGCATTTACCAGAGTCCATACTTTGTTCTAATGTATAGAGTTTATTTTGGATTTTATGACATCCAAACATTTATCAAAATTTGGACTCAAGAAAGCGTTATTGTAAGTTTTAGGGTTGTCATTAAGGATAACCAATACATCATCGTGTAAAGTCATAAGAAAACCCAATCTTTTTGGCTCACGACTTCCTCTTGTAGATTTATGTAGCTCTTGTATAGTTTGAGGTTATTCCTCTCAAGGTTAAAGAACTTTCTCATGATCAATTATTTGTGATGGCACATTATCCTATCTAACATCTGTGGTATCTTATAGTATAAAAACTTCACAAGTTCCACCCTCTTCCCACTGGTCTTTTTGAGAATAAATGTTTTCTCAAGGAACACGTCAATATGAGTATCAAAGACTTTTCCCTCCTTTAGGTGGTAGAAGTAGTATACCATAGTTTCCTTTAGGTACCCTATAAAGATACACTTTTTGAACTTAGCATTCAACTTGTTTGAAGTTAATTTCTTGACATAAACTTCACAGCCCTAAGTCCTCAAGTATTCTAGATTAGGCTTCACAGATTTAGATTCAGTGTATAGGCAACAGTCTTTAGAGTATATCCTCATAAAGTCATAAGTAGATCGATAAAACTCATCAAGAACCCAACTATTTCCATCAAGGTCTTATTCTTTCATTTAGATACATTATTATGTTATGGTGTACTAAGAGGAGTGAGTTGAGAGACTATCTTATGTTCTTTTAGGTATCCTCTAAATTCAGCACTTAGGTATTTACCTCTACAGTTACTGTAAAGGATTTTAATTTGTTTCATAAGTTACTTCTTTACCTCGTTCTTGAATTTTTCAAATTTATCAAAACATTCAAACTTGTGTTTCAACAAAAAGATATAGTCATATCTACTAAGGTCACTAGTAAATATGATGAAGTAAGCTTCCCTATATTGAATAAGCACTATCATAAGCCTACAATTGTTATTGTGAATAATTCTTAACAGTTTAGTTGCCTTTTCACTATGTCCAATTAAGAGTGTTTTAGCCATCTTATTTAATAGGCATGATTCATAATTATCATAAGATTAGAAATCAAATGATTGCAATACTCTTTATACAAGAAGTTTTTATATGCGTTTTGGTATTATGTGGCCAAGCTTGGAATGTTGTAGATATATGGTATTTAGTTTGTTTGTTTTCAAATGTTTATTATTTTGCATATTAAGTATTTCATTATCTAGTTATAGAATGTACAAACCGTTATTTTATATACGTTTTGGTCTTATGTGGCCAAGCTTGGAATGTTGTAGATATATGGTATTTAGTTTGTTTGTTTTCAAATGTTAATTATTTTACATATTAAGTATTTCATTATCTAGTTATAGAATGTACAAACTGTTATGCAAATCAGTTGTTCCATAAAGAATATTATTAAAGTTAATGGTTACAGTACCACTAGCAATAAAAAATGAATATCCTTGCTTGTCTAAAACAAGTATAGAAATTAAATTTCTAGAAAAAGATGGAACATAATAGCATTTATTTAATTCTATAACAAGCCCAGTGGATAACCTAAGATAATAAATTCTTTCAACTAATGCAACAACATGTGCTCTATTTCTAATACATAGATTAACCTTTCCTTTTGCAAGCAATCTACTGTGTCGTAGTTCTTACATATTAAAACAAATATGAGTACCATATCTTGTGTCTACAACTCAAAATAAATAAGAAGAATTGTTTATCTCAATGACAAACATACCTGAAATAGAGGTTTCAACTGTTTTTTTCTTATTTTCTAGAAGGGTCTTATAATGCCTTTTCTAGTGACCAGTCCTTTCTCCACACCATTTATTGGCTAAGTAGTAGTATCTGGTTTCTTTTTTGTTTTTGGCTTGGGGTTAGCCTTACTTTGTCTTTGCCTTTAGCCTTAGATGTAGGTGTATGGGTTTCAACCATAAGCACATTAGTTGAACCTACCTTTCATATTTCTTGTTCATTTTGCCTTAACATATACAATAATTTCTCAAAGGTTTTCTTATTTTTGTTTAGATTAAAGTTTATGATGAAATTAACCCATCATTTAGGAAAGGATTTCAACATCAAGTCAGTGGCAAGCTCATTGTCCATGATGAAGCCCAAGCTTGCCAACCACTCAATATAGCCAATCATGTTAATTACATAAGGGCCAACTTATCCTCCTTTGGAGAGTTTGTAATCAAACAATGCACTTAACACCTTATATCGTTTAGCCTTCGCACAAGTGACATATAACTCTTGAAAGTGTACAAGTATAGATAAAGCATCCATTTCCTTATTTTTTTTTTTTAAGCTCAAGTGACATGGAAGTTAGCATAAGGCATTAAACTTCCATAAAGTCATCAAGAAACATATTAAAAGTATATTTTTTCTTTTGGGTGGCATCAGGACTAGGCTCATAGGGTAACAAACCCTTCAAGGATGTACAATCTCTTTTCCTGATGCAAAATAATTTGAAGATTTTTATACCAATAAGCAAAGTCAGTTCCAATAAGACTTTTTTTTTTTTCGAGAATTAATCAATACGTTAGGTTTGACATAGTGATAATTTGATCTACAATTTATAGAAAAAGATAATTAGTAATTTTATTCACAATTAATATTTATTTTATTTATGGATTTAATTAATTAAAATGCTCTCACTATTTTCCTCAAGCATATAGTTGTCACTATTGTACTTAATGAACTTTTTAATGAACCAAGACCCCATCGCATTAATTCTCCCTTTTGCTTTGGTAAACAAGTTTGAATAATCAAATAAGTAAATTTCAAATTTATTACCAAAAGCCTATGATCTCAAGTTAGGTTTTGGCCCAACAAATCATGTAGCCTCAAATGTGATTTTCGGTATCAATGGGGTGGATATTACATATCACTTTGCATCAACAAATGCATTCCCTACTCATGCATCTAATATACTTAACTTTTGCTTTGGCAAACAAGCAGAGACAACTAGTTAACTCGGACCCAATATGAATATCTCTTATTTTACCACCTAGTAGAAGTATAACATTCACTGTGGCAAATAAGGTTCCAACAAACAATGGCTTAATTAGGTTATCATATTGGAAGATATTAATTTAATCTTAGACTTAATATTTAAATTGAGGGTTTTTAATTAACTAGCCTCAGTAGATTTTATGTCGCATGTTAGGAGATATCTATAAAAATATAACCATTCACGTCCATCAAACAATGTAAAATTAAAACATGCTAGTACACAGTCATAACTAATGTCAAACCTCTTGAGCCAAGAGAGGTCTAACTAGTCAAACTAGGTGAATATTTTATCCTCAGGTCTTTGCCTTCACACTTGTTCTTTTCGCCTCTAGTCTTCAATAATTATATGGTTTTATATTTTAGTTACATTATTCTTAAAAATAATAAAAATAACCTAAACTAAAAAAGAAAGGGAAACAAGGTAAGGCATGCAAGTTCTATTTAAGGATTACAACCCAAAAAAATAAATAAATAAAAACATTCACATTGATTCGTTAGTTATACACTAGACACCATGCATACATACAAGCATACATACACATCCAATTAAAATTAAATTTTAATTATTAATTAGCCAAGTGTTAATCAGATTTTATCCCTAAAACTTTGCAAAATAATTTTTTAACCCTAAGATTCAAGGAGATTTCAGTTTTGGTTCCAATTCAATGAAACTCATGCCAAAATCAAGTTCCTAATCTCAAAGGGCATGTAGGCATCTTGGGAGGAATGTCAAAGGCATGCTAAGGACCAATGTACACGGTTTGCATAAAAAATAATCACAACTTAAGCAGAAAAATTGCCTAGCCACACACAAGTTCAATGTGAAATAAGTGCACCAATGGCAGCATGCAGCCTACACAAAATTGCCCAAACGAGTGTCGTTTGATGACGCATCGAGCCATACCTTAGGAACAGGATAGGGTAGAAACTGCCATACCATATCGAAGTGGCTAAAGCATAGGCTACCACCCTTGTTGACCCATAGAATAGATTTTGTTTAGCTATGTGTCACGACATGGAATAGCTTTGTCATATGCAGCACCGCCTTGTTCAGTTTTTGTTTCAATCATACAAGATAATGTTTCTAACCTCCATTTCTAGACTTTAAAATGATGAGAAATCCAAATGCAATGGTGCAAAGGCAAGCCAATCATCATGTGAACTACGGTGGCACATAATCATACTTACGTGACAAACTGACTATCAACCTTAAATTTAATCCTAATGAACAATCAAACTCAAGAAAATTTTAGGAATGATCACTTAGTAAATTTAACACATCTTTACATTGTTGTTGAACTCAATAAATTGTGCAACAACACGATTGCAAATTAGTTTCACCGATTTTAGAGTTTTGATTATTTATCAATTACATGCAACAACATATAAAAATAACCAAAACTTATACAAATAATTTCATGAAAGTCTACCGAGACAATGGCTCTAATACCACTATAGGGATTTTGGCACCACTAACTAGTAGCGTAAGGAAATTAAAATTTTTTTTAAAATATTAAAGATCTTAAAAACCATCCAGTATACCTGTTTTAATACATAGATTTATGAAAATGTTAAATACACATGGGGTGTTTAGAAATTATACCTACGTTATTGTCTCCCCCAAGACTTCACATAGCTATGTAAAGATCGTTATCCAACCCTTTTGATGTGACACCTTGGTATCCATGTAGAGTACGAATGACAGGCGGTCCAAAAAGAAGGTTATTAGGGTTTTTGTCAACTAGATTTGGAAATTATATCACAATAATAGAAGCTTACATCAACAAGATTCTAGGAGTAAAGATGTGTGTTTTGGATGTACGTGTTTTGAATTGTTATGTTAAAAAAATGGACTCAAACTAAACATCTTTATAAGGTATGTATGAATCCTAAGTTAGTTAGGACTTTAACTATTGAGGTGATAAAATGTCCAAGAGTTTTTTTTAAATTAAGACTTTTAATTTATTAAAGTTTTAATGCATAGAAATCCTAATTAAATTAGGATTCCAAACTACTAAGGCTTTCTAGCTACACTAATGTCTACCTGAGAGGAGAGGAAAAATAGAAAAATTGTAGTTAGGGTTTTCTTCCTTTTCAATTTTGTATCTTTTGTTTATTTTAATGCACACTTTATATATGTGTAGGTGTCCAAGTATGACAAGAATTTTAACCAAGCCTAACACTTTCAACACACACATGCACAAGTGGTAACACAAATGTGTTGTTCGACACGTTTTTCAAGTCTTACACAATTAGATAATTTTTTCTCTAGTTGTGCCATGCCTTTTATTTTTCATGCTACCAGTTGGCATCGTGGACATCAAGTGTACTTTGGTTAAAGTGTGATCAACTAGGTTTTTCAACCTGAATGGGCAAACCCAGTTTCTTAATGATTTATTTCCTCCCTAAACACTAGATTATCACCAAATAGTTCCTGTCTTGGGTTTGTATCAACCCCTATATGTGTGTGACCTATAAGCTCTTTATCGAATTGGTTGTGTCTACATTTAAACCAAATTCAAACACAAACTAAGATTGGCTTCTAGCAAAACATCATAGCCACTCAAATGATAGAGTGTTCATAAATATCTCTTAAGCTTTTATAACATCATAGTTACATGCAATTTAATCTTTTCATTAACTAATATCTCTCATGGCTGAGACATAAAAATATATTTATCTTAGTAATTCCTTAATGTAAACTAATACACATATATGACTAACACGGATTAGACTACAACTTTATCTTATTGCGGCTATAGATTCAAGTTGTTATAGATGTCATTCAGTATTCTTATGTGAGATATCTTCCCTTGTGCTTAGGAGTGACAAATCCTTTATCAATCAACTATAGTCTCCATATATTTCATGATATGGTAGATGACTACCTTTATAGTTAGCCTAATTATGACAACATATTAGATAGCATCAAACCACATGATCTTTACACAAAACAGTTTAGTGACCTCAAGGCAAATAATCATATACACCCATGGTGTTCAGAGGATTTATTTCATAAACATTAAAGCAACCATTCATATGGGT
The DNA here is from genome assembly GCF_011075055.1 of Mangifera indica. Classification (NCBI taxonomy): domain Eukaryota; kingdom Viridiplantae; phylum Streptophyta; class Magnoliopsida; order Sapindales; family Anacardiaceae; genus Mangifera; species Mangifera indica. Next base: position 12,677,487 of record NC_058137.1, on the reverse strand, counting down.
ATCCTCTGGTCAGGTCAGTTCGATGAACATGTCTACAACATATACCCATATGTTACACAAAGTTGTCTGCAATAGTTTTGATATGTGAGAACTGTTGCCACTTTTGGTGGGTTCATTCAACACTATGATAATCCCATCATCATTACGCATACCCTTATTTATTGCAATATCGAGATTATGAATGTTTTTAGATTGGTTACTATAAATGTACATAAGGTTCTTATGATTAGTTATTTGATCCTCTTGTCACAGTTTTACCATTCTAATTGCTTGTTATTCATTCGATCATATAAATAGACAATATATGAATTGAATAATAATAAATCCTTTATTAGTTACTAATATAAAATTACAACCATAAATGCCAAATTTGATTGACTCTAGGGCACCTATCATAACAATCTCTCGCTTACACTATAGCCAATCGATTATATATCTAATATTGAGCTCATGTACATACGTATTATGCTTCTACTACAATAGAAGTTTTGCCAATGAGTTAGCCATATTATCATCTATATCAATCTTTGCTATTTATATATCACCTCATTGTATAATCTTTCAAATTAGGTGATACTGTTTGAGTATGTGTTTGGACCTCTTATGAGATTATGACTATTTTGTCTAAGTGATAGCTCTATCGTTGTAGCAATAAAGCTTAATCAGCTTGATGATATTTGAAACCACTTTAAGTTTAGTCATAAACTTTTTGATCCATACAACCTCATTTTATTGCTTCTGAAAGGGTAATGTACTCTAACTTAGTTATAGAATCAACTATTGTACTTTGCTTAGAGTTTTTCTACCTAATTACACTACCATTCAAACAAAACATAAACCCTGATTGGATTTGTAATTATTTAGATCAGTAAGGAAACTGGCATCATTGTAGCTTCTTATAGTGGGTTTAGATTTTCTTCCAAAAACCAAGAATACATCTTTAGTCATTCTCAAGTACTTCAAGATGTTTTTTACAGCCATCCAGTGCTTTTCATCTAGATTAGATTGATATCTACTATAAACACTCAAGGCATATAAGACATTAATCTTTGTACATAACATGACATATATGATTGATCTTATAACCAAAGCATATAGGATTTTACTCATCCTATCTCACTCAGATTATATACATAGACACATAGGGAAAAATCCTTTCTTGGATTCTTCCATATTAAATCTAGTTAATAATTTGTCTATGTATGTGTTTTGACTTAGGCCTAGTAGTTTATGCTCTTTATCTTGATAAATTTCAATCCTAAGAATGTAAGTTACTTCTCTTAAGTCTTTCATGGAGAAACACTTGGATAACCAAGCATTTACTTATTACAAGTTTGGTATGTCATTTTTAATAATCAAGATGTTATCAACATACAATACTAGAAATGCAATCATGTTCCTGTTAACCTTCTTACATACACACGATTCATCTTTATTTTTGATTAAATCAAACTCACAAACAACTTTATTAAAATGAATATTCCATCTTTTTGAAGCTTACTTAAGTCTATAAATAGACTTTTCCAACTTGTATATTTTATTTGCTTATCTAGCAAGAGCTAAGCTATCAGGTTATGCCATATAGACATTCTCTACAAGGTTACCATCCAAGAAAATAGTTTTGACATCCATCTAAAAGATTTCATAATCATAGGATGCGGTTATAGCAAGCATAATCCTAACAGACTTAAGCATAATGACTAGCAAAAACGTTTCTTCATAGTCAATGTCATACTTATAAGTGAAACCTTTGGTAACCAATTGTGCTTTATAGGTATGCATGTTACCTTCTATGGTAGTTTTCTTTTTGAACACTCATTTACACCCTACAAGTTTTACCCCTTCTAATGCGACCATTAGAGTCCATATTTTTGTTCTAGAACATGAAGTCTATTTCAAATTTCATGGCATTCAACCATTTATCAGAATTTGGCCATGAACATGAATAGAGTTACAACAGTAATATAATATTTACATAGCAGAAACCCTAGCCACAGGTTTTTTGTTTTTCTCTCATATTCCTGTGAACACAAATAATCCAATAAAGAAGTCCTAGTAGCCTTTTACTTGGATTGCCTCTTACGTGTTCATGTTTTGTGTATATACCAAGATGTTGCCTCTCAAAAGTTGGATAACATTCATTCTAAAGTCATATGAAGTTTTGGAGGAGCTAACAGAGCAAGTAGAAAATTTGTGTTATGTCTGTTTATAATTTTATGCCTAAAACGGGAATCCTGGTTAGGGTTTTTAAAATTCAATTATTTTAAAAATTTTTAATTCTACTGCATTGCCGGTTATCAGCACCTTGAAAACCCTATAGTAGTATCAAAATAATTGTTTAACATATTTTCATGAAAATATATACCTATTAGCTTGTTGTGATTAATTTTATTTGTTGAATGAATGTAATCAGATTAATTAAAACTAAGATTAGTTAAGATGATTTGCAATTGTGTTGTTACACAATTTGTTAGGTATCATGTACAACGTAAACTACATTAAATTGTTGAATAATAATTTATGAATTTTTGTTTGATTTTGGCTAATATTTGCAAGTTAAATTTGGATGAAAGTTATAGGTTTCATGTTGTTGCATGAAAACACCTTCAAATCATATTGACTGTATCATAGCAGGTGTGAGGATGGTTTACATATTGCATTTCCTCACCCTAGTGACTGGCTTGCCAAGAATAAGAGTTTTCTAGATTTTTCATCGTTGGAAAACCCATAAGACTGGGCCTGAAAACCTCCTTGCAGGGCTTATTCTAAGTATGTAAAACAGGTATCAAGTGGTTTGGCCTAAACACCATGAGTGGTACACAACTAGACTAAATTTTGGTCCAATTGTGTAACACCCCTCTCTAGGTACTTACCCCTAATGGGAATATACCAGAAGAGTCATACACAACTAGACTATTTGAAAACTTAAATGTATAATCATAATTACAAAATGTGCAAAAAATTGATGTAATAAAAATAGCTGTTTTATTAATCAAATCCATAAAATAAAAATATCTAAAATCTCTGTCATAAAATCAGTATATAAATCGTGAATAAACCAATATGTCTGCAAGTAATAATGATAATAATAATAAGGCTAAAAGTATGTCTGGTAAAACTAAAATAACGTAAACACCCTTTTTCTTATACAGTTGCTTGCTGGACCACTGGATCTCTACTTCCCACCGCTACTCACCTCTGGAATGATACACAAACGTGTATAGGACTATACACGGATGTGTGTCACGATCTAAAAATCATACCTTAGGGTTTTTAGACGTTTCTAATTACAATCTCATTGATGCACATACTAAAAATACACAACAGTAATCTTTACACATCTTAGAGTATTATTTTCACTATCTTTTTAACCATAACACACATTCACAAAATCTCACGGCATCAAATCTAAAAACAAAGATCTTTCAAGTCAAAACATATATTCTTCACATAATTCAAAAACTATAAAATTAAAAGCATGCTTATAACTTGTTTTATTCACAATCACATCTAAATCACCCTTGATTACATATTTAATAGAAAAAGACATCATAAAAATCGTGATCAAGTAAGGAAAGCCATTCCACTTACTTGGATTACAATGACAAAGTCTCTCTTGAATGACAATTAAGATTTTGGTGATTGGTCATGGCTCCTTAGGCAACCATAAACTCTTCTCTCACACTCTTTCACTTTTAAGCTACTAGGAAGCAAAATGAATGTGAGAAAATAATGATTGATCACATTTTTATTTTTATCTCCAGAAAATGTACACAGGCGTGTATAGACCATACATGGTCGTGTGTCTAGTTGCATAACTAAGGCAACTTTTTGTGTCCCTATGATCATAATTTGATCTACTTATTGACTTCTACTAACATTACACGATCACGTATATCTCCATAGATGGGTATATACTTCTAAAATTTAAAGAAATCACCAAATTTAAAACTAGAAAAAAGATTAAAATACCATTAGGTTTACCTATGGGTGTTATAATCCTTTCTCATAATATGATTTTTTTCATCAAAATTCACTTAAACAAATATGGGAATCTCTGTTACATATCCTACTTAATCTCTTATATGGCATCCTCAACACGACGATTCCTCTAAAGAACCTTTACTAAAGGAATCCACTTACATCTGAGCTCCTTAATTTGCCTATCTAGTATTTGAATTGATCATCCCTCGTAGACAAGATTATCCTTAAGCTCGACATCTTTAACACTAAGCATATCGGTGGGATCACTGATATACTTACCTAACAACTATACATAGAACACATTATCAATGCAATCCATACTCACTGGTAACACAAGTCGATAGGTAACCTCACCTATATACTTTAACACCTTAAAAAGTCTTACAAATCTTGGTGTTAACTTGTTTTTCCTACTAACTCTGATAAACACCTTATCACCCATCTAAAACTCAAGATCACGTCTTATCTGATCTGTGTAACTCTACTAGCAATCTTGAGCTTACCTCATTCTCTCTCTGATCATCCACACATCCTTAATCATTTTCTGGTTTAGCTCGAGTCCCAATAACTAAGCTTCCTTCATAAAAGACTTAGGAGAAGCAACCTACATTCTTAGGATTAAAATTTACCAAGATAGAGAGTATAGATTACTGGGTGTAAGTTTAAAGCATATACATAGATAAGGTATTAACTAAATTCAATATGGAAGAATTCAAGAAAGGATTTTTGCCCATGTCCTATGGTATATATCTTTCAAAAAAGATTTGTCCATGTACACAATCTAAAAGAGATAAGATAAGTAGGATCCTATATGTTTCGACTATAAGATCAATTATGTACACCATGCTATGTCTGAGGATTTATGTCTTATATGTCTTGAGTGTTTGTAGTAGATATCAATCTAATCTAAGTGAAAAGCACTGGATAGTTGTCAAAAACATCCTAAAGTACATAAGAAGGACTAACGATGCATTCTTAGTTTATTAAGGGGAACCTAAACTCACTATAAGAGACTATAGTAACACAAGTTTTCAAATTGATCGAGATGATTATAAATCCCAATCAAGATTTGTGTTTTGTTTAAATGATGGTATAGTTAGATAGAAAAACTCTAAGCAAAGTACAATAGTTGATTCTAGAATAGAGTCTAAATATATTACCTTTTTAAAAGTGACAAAAGAAATTGTATGGACAAGAAGTTAATTACTGAACTTAGAATGGTTCTAAGTATTAGTGAGCCAATTAAGCTCTATTGCAACAACAATAGAGTAATTACTCAAGCTAAGGAGTCACAGTCTCATAAAAGGTCCAAACACATACTCAAATGGTATTACTTAATCTAAGAGATTGTATAACAAGGTGGTATACAAATAGTAAGAATTGATACAAATGAAAATTTGTCTAACTCACTAACAAAACCATTGTCACAGTAGAAGTATGATAGGCATGCAACTGAGCTTGGCAATAAATATATAACCTATTAGCTATAGTGTAAGTGGGAGATTGTTAGGTTAGGTGCCCTAGAGCCAATTGAATTTGGCATTTATGGATGTAATTTTATATTAATAATTAATAAAAGGATTTATTGTTATTTAATTCATGTGTTGACTATATATATGATTGTACAAATAACATGTTTTTAGAATAATAGAACTATGACAAAGAGATTAGACAAATGATCGTGAGAACCTTATATACACATTAAGTTGTCATTCTAGAAACGTCCGTAATCTCAACATTATAATGAACAAGGGCATGTGTAATGATGATGAGATTATCATGGTGTTAAGTGACCCCACTAAAAATAGTGACAATTCTTACATATCAAAGTTGTTGTAAACAGCTCAGTGTAACACATAGGTGCATGTTGTAGGTATTTATCAGATTAACCCAACTAAAAGATATCTATATGGATGGTTGCTCCAATGTCTATGGAATAAATTCTCTGACCATTGTGAGTGCATGTGATCCTTTGACTTGAGAATGTCAGATCATCTTATGTAATGATCGGTATAGTTTGATGTTATCTAATATATTGTTGTAATTGCGAGAACTATAAAGGTAGTAATTAGTCAGATCGTGAGATAGATAAAGGTTATAGTTAACTGATAAACGAGTTACCACTCATAAGCATAGGGGAAGAAATTTCACATAAGAATACTAAATGGCATCTATGATAGCTTAAATTTGTGGCTACAATGGGATGACGTTATAGCCTAATCTGTATTAGTCACTGATGTATATCAATTCATACTGAGAAACTACTGAGATAGAAACTTTTCTACATCTTAACATCAAGAGATATTGGTTAACGAAATGATTAAATTGCACGTAACTATGATTTTGTAAAAGCTTAAGAGATGTCGACTAACACTCTGTCGTCTAGGTGGCCATGATGCTTTATTAGAGGCTAATCTTGGTTTGTGTTTGAATTCGATTTGAATCTAGGCACTATTGATTCAATAAAGAACTTATGGGCTACACACATATAGGGGTTGATTCAAACTCAAATGTGAGGATTATTCAGTGATAGTATTAGTGTTTAGAGGGAGAGAGAGAAATCTTTGAGAGACTAGGTTTGCCCATTCAGGTTATAGAATCTAGTTAGCCACACTTTGACCAAGGTGGTTAAATCATGGGAAATGAAAGGCATGGCATGGTTGGACAAAACATTTCCATGTATGCAAGGCTTGAAACATATTGGTTGTACATGGTTACATGTCAACCGTGTATTGGTAAGTACTGTCGTCAACACCCAAATTAAAATCCTAAATTTTTGTAACAAAAATGTAGTAAAAGAAAGTAGAGATCGTTTCTTTGAAGAGATTCAATTAGTATGTCGTCACAAATCAATCAAAACAAGGAAATAAGAGGAGTTTTTGAATTGAACACGAATTATAATTAACAGTAAATAAAAATTCAGAAAAATAATCTAAAATAAATAATCAATTAAACAACCGTTGGTCTATGGTCACATCCACCATTGAACTACGATTGATTGTTGATACCAAAAATATCAAATTAATTATTCAAATATTCGTTATGGTATTAGTTACCTGTCTTTCCTTATTATTAGTTAACCAAAAACATGTATTCTAGTTAACCCTTATTGAATAGTAATTTGGATACAATCTCAAATTTAATTAAACAATAGCATTAAGAATTAGAAAGACCAATAAAGCAAGACAACACAAGCGTACAACATTGCATTTAATCTAGTTGAATATTTTTCCTAGGAATTATAGTTTTTGACGTAGCAAACAATAAATCTCAGTTGCCACTTCGATTAGATGGATTGAACAATTACGGATTCAACATCTAAACTAGCATTAGATCGTATGAATCAATAAACTAATCGCACGCCTTAGCAATCAACTAATACAATCATAATAAATAAGCCAATAAAATAATCAATACTTGAATAATTAAAAGATGCATTAAAGAACAAAACTTAATCTCACAATTCTTGTAGTTCCATGGTTTTAGATCCCTTCAATCAAGAGAAAAGGGTTTAGCCACTGTAAACCATCCTAAGCCAACCACAAATCCAGAAAAATGTTGCTATCAATTACAATGATCAATCCCAACAAACTAAAAATAAAAAAATATATTTTCGCCCTACTCAGATCTGGAAATAAAAGGTAATACTAATCTTCTAATCCAACCAAGCAAATGTGATACATCTCTTCCCAAAAAGAAAGGAAAAGATATATATATTTTAATTTATATCCTTCCCCCAAAAATATTCTTCCTTATCTATCTAAAATAATCCTCTTTTCTAGCTAATAATCATCCCTTTTCTAGGAAGCAAATTTTGACTTTTTTGGAATGTCTCAGCTGATCTAGACATCCAAATTTAATTTTCGAAATCTGCTGTCGTCACTTCACTTGTCCACACCTAGTCAGCATCACAAATTTTGTTAACTGGTAAGTCTGCTCCAATTTTAGTCTTTTTGACCCAAACTTCACTCCAAAAATATTTAAAACTTCCTAAATGCAAAAGATAAATAATTCTCTTAGATTGAATTAAATTTCCACACAATATAAGGGAATTAGAACTCAAAATATTAACAATTAACGACGTTATCATGTATATGTATGTTAAAGGTGTCGGGTTTGGTTCAAATTCTTGTTGAGCTCAAAAACTTGCAAATATATATTAAGCATGCATTAAAATAAAAGTAAGATATACACATATAGATAGAAAAACTTAGCCATAAGTTTTCTGGTTTTTCTCTCCTCCTATGAACATATAATTCTAGCTAGAAAACCTTAAGAACCTCCTATCTTGGATTACGTCTCTCTTATTCAAACTTTGCATGGATACGAGGCACCTTTTCTCGAGGGTTGGATAGCATTCAGTCTTAAGCCACTTAAAGATTTGAATGAGCTATCAACACAGGTATAGAATCTAAAACACCCTATGTCTATTTTGCATGTACATGAATATATGTCTAAAACAGATATCCTAGTTAGGGTTTTTGAGATTGTTTAATTTGAAAATTTTAAATTCCGTTACGCTGTCAATTATCAGTGCTTTGAAAACCCCACAATATCTTTATCACAAGCTTAAAATAATAATTTTATGAAGCAAATTATATCGATTTATAAAATAATACTGTAATGTACTATAGACTTATATGGTTAACAAGTCCCCCTTAGTTCCTATAATAAAGGAAAATTAGTCACTCATGATAGATACATGTGGGCAATAACAAATATGAAGCGTCATATTAAAAATATAAAAACTCATATTTAAGTATGAATGTATGTTTCCAAAGGTTAGTTGTTGTTATCATGCACTATTGTAAGTTTTCCTGGTGGCCTTTGGAATACAGACTACAAATTGCTCGGATCTATCGTTAAAACCTCCTCTCTTTTCAGATAACTTTCTAAATGAGTGTTGGGTTTATTTTATATCTTTCTTTTACTTATGCGCTTAGGAATCCTTGCAATTCCTTTCCTAATTTTGTCTTAGTGCATAATTTAGGCCTTCCAAATTCTTTGATGTTAACAATTTTGGATTTTTTCCTCTTCTCCTCCATCTGCATCAGCTTAGTCTGTATGTGATCAAAAAACTCTTTTTGAAAGCTTTCTGATTTCTTTAAGTTTCCCATAGCAATTCTTTATTTTTCTGAGTTATTTTCCTACAAAACAAAATAAAAATAAAAAGAAGATAATTTAATAAAATTTCTAATTAACAATGATAAATAAATAAAATCCTAATCTAAATTATTATTAAATGTAGAATTTTGATGCCATTTTAACCCTACATGCGAGTGCGTATTTTTAATGTAATAAGGCATTGTGGTCATCTTACCTAACTTATATGATTCAAATTTTTCATATAACTGGAAGTCAAATGATTATGAAACTTCTTTTTAGAGAAGTTTTAATATGTGTATCAGTCCTATGTGTCCTAGCCTACAATATTACAAATACATGGTGTTCAGATTATTATTAGTTTTTAAACGTTTACTTTGCATATTGAGAACCTTATTATCAAGTCTTAAAGCATACAAACCATTGTACAATTTTGTTGTCCTATAGAGAATATTATTTAAGCTAATAGTTATAATATCACCAACAATCAAAAATAGAAATCTTTCTTTGCCTAAAACAAACATAGAAATTAAATTTTTAAAAATAGAAAGAATATAATAATAGTTTTTAAGTTTTAAAACTAGCCTAGTGGGTAACCTAAAGTAATAAGCCCTTACGACTAATGTTTTAATCTTTGCTCCATTGCCAACAAGTAGGTCAACCTCTCCCTAGGAGAATAATCCACTTTGTTGTAATTTTACATATCAAAACAAAAATGAAAACCACATCTTGTCACTACACCTTAAGATCTACCAGGAGAATAGTTTATTTTAATGATAAACATATCTAAAATATAAGCAACAACATTTCTTTTATTGTTTTCTAAGTTGGCTTTGTAATGTCACCTTCAGTTACCAATTTTGCCATAAAAAATGTAGACAACTTTTCCTATCCCCATATCACCAGTACGTTATATAACATTAGTGGTAACTGGCTACTTTTAGGTGTTGAACTTGAACTTGGCTTTCATCTTACCCTTGCCTTTAACTTTAGGCATCTTGGCATCTACCACAAGCATATTATTAGCAACAGCTTTATTCACTTCTTGCTCAGTAGTCTTAAACATGTATCAAAACTACTCAAGGGTTTTATCCTTCTCACTCAAGTTAAAATTCATGACAAAATTAATCTACGATTTAGAAAGAGATTTCAATAATAGGTCAATGACAAGTTTATTATCTATGATGAAACCCAAACTCGTAAATAGCTTAAAGTAGTAAATCATCTTGACCATGTAAGGGCCAATTTGGCCTCCCTTAGAGAGTTCGCAATCATACAATGCATTCGACACCTCATAATATTTGGCCCTTGCACGAGTGTTATACAACTCAAGAAGATAAGTAATAATGGATGGCACATTTATCTCTTTAGACATTGAACCTCGATAAAGATACCTATTAAAGATATCCTTTTGCTCTTGGGTAACATCATGACCAAACGTATAGGGTGACAACTCCTATTGAATATATAACTTCTTTTCTTGATGTAGAACAATTTAGAGATTTCGATATTGGTTAATGAAATTGCCTCCAGTGAACCTATTTTCCTTTTCAAGAATTGACTGCTATGTTGTTATCATAGTGGTTTATTTCAGTCTACAATTACAAAATCATAAGGCATTAGTAATTTAATTAATTTATTAATCCAATTTTAGTCTCCATGTGAGGTTTTAATTAAGCATGCATTCTACAACATAAAATAAAATGTGTCGACATACAACTTTATTCTAATGTAAAGGTTTTCGAGTCATAAGGAGTTTCACTAGTCAACCTATTCTTGCTTTTTAGGATCTTCAAAAGTAAGAAACCTTGAATTACATTTGAAGGGAGTTAGATAAGAAAAAAAGCACAACATGAAAAATAGAGAAAAGGTAAGACATGCAGACCCTATTGTCAAAATAAAAAATTACATCCCAAAATGTAAACATGGCATGAATGCCATCCTCATACCAATAAAAACCCTCAAGGCATGCAATAACGTGTATCAAGGGAAATTTCATGCAACAATGTGAAACATAAGAGGCAATTTACCAAATTTTTCAACCTACAAAATATTCACAATTCTCAAGCAAAAAGTTAGAAATCAAAACTCAATAAATTAACAAATCTTTACATTATAACATGAGAATCAATGACTGTGTAACACAATCGCAAATTGTCTTTATAGGTTTTTATAAAACTGATTGATTATCAATATACACATATGTATCAACATATACATATAAATACAATTAATCAAAAAGGAAGGTATGAATTTCATGAACTTACCCCTAAATGATAGTTCTAATATCACTATTAGGTTTTTGAATCACTAGATATCGATAGGGCAATAGAATACATTACAAAAATTTAATTAGAGAAACTCAAAAACCCCACCAAAGATCATGTTATAGAGAATAATTTCATAAACATGCATTTAAACATCCATAAGGTGTTTAAGAATATCATACTTGTATTAGATGGCTAATCCAAATCTTTATATGGCTTATAAGAATGTTATCTAACCCACAATGAAGTGACACCTTGGTATCTATGTGAAGCACGAACTTGAAGAGGCTTAGCTATGCATTAGAGGCTTTTAGGGTTTTATGGATAGTGTGTGTATTAGGAGTCATCCATGCTAGAGTCTGTAATGAACACTTCTAAATTCTAAAATCATGTTCATATAAATAAAGAACGCTATCAAAGGTCATGCACTAAAGGCATACACGTTTGTTCTCCTTTACTTAATAGGAACAGTCATTCATGTCACATGACTGCTTGTTCCTATTTTAGTAAAAATCAATATAAGCTTATTCAATCTTATTAGACGAGTCTAGTATGATTCAAAATTCACACCACTCTATATACACCAAGATTATCACCAAATAACTCAATGCCTAACAGCTCGAATCAACTCCTATATGTGTATGGCCTATAAACTCTTTATTGAACTGATAGTATCAAGATTCAGGTCGAATACAGATTAGATCTAGATTAGCCTCTAACAACACATAGTGGCCACCTGACTGATAAAATGTTAGTGAACTTTTAACACCCTCTTTAAAAGAAGATGTCATACCTTACATTATATGAGAATGCATGAACTTTAAACTTAATCAATTAAACTCAAAACTACATCATAATATTAAAATTACTAAAATACCCTTACATCATCAACCAGTAGAAACATGTTAAGAGACGTCTAAAAAAAACCATCAATTATAATATTATAAGGTGTGTAGCCAAATGCATTAAATAAAATCTAAATACATGAACTAATCAATAATTAAAATGATAGAGATGTTGTCCACTGCTCTATGCCAGCTGATTGTTACTCGTCTTATAGTCATCAAGATCACTAGTACTTGCACACATAAATATATAAAAGTAAGTGACAAAACATTCAATAAGTGGGAAACTCTATTATCAAACTTTATATAATCTCTAAAATGTCTTTAGCTTAACCAATGCTACTCTATCATCTGGAGTCTATCACTAAACTTCTATTAGAATGATAATGGGTCATGTATCTCACATCTATAACTAATACTGTGTTAGGAAATATCTAGGCTACTTATGATAACCCTCGAATCGAACTATGTCCTACTTTGTCACTAAGAAATCACTCTTCAGATCCCTAATTAGTGTGACTATAACATCTCTAAGTAAAAGCACTATCATTTTGAAGCTAGGTATCATAGTTGTATACTAAGCTAATCAAACTAGATCGAGTAGAGGGATTTGACACCTTGGACATGTAAGCACTTGTTTTGTAGTTAACTTACCTATACCGTTATTAGACTACCAAACATTATCTTAACTGGCTTTACTGCGAGCTAGTACCCTATTACTAGTATTGTGTCCTACTACGGACATGTCTTATTGTAGACGGTGTAGGGAGTATATACTCATGGTACCCCCTCGTAACAACCTTATAACTTTTAGCATACATAAGTCTCAAGACACAAATCACCTCGGTAACTTTCACCCTAATCATAACTTTTACCCCACCATAATTACATATCTTAGACACATTAGGTACTACTATGTACCTAAGATATTTATATTATCTCTTAGGACAACCCTTAAACTTTTAATCTAGTTTCCCTTTTCTATCTTTAAATTGCCTTTATATACAAGAGTTTCTTTTGGGATACACGAGCATGTACTTTTCCTTGTGCATGAGACAGAATTACCCTAAAAAAACCATGTCATCCCTACGTTATACATACAAGCATGTTACCTTTGGAATACAAGCGTCTTATTTCTTTATATCATAGACAATCTTCACTCACTAGGAACTCTCCTTATGCAAACTAAGTAAACTACACATGGGCATGTCTGCCTCCAAGCATAGGTGTGCGCCTATTCTAAACTTAATCTTTTCCAAGCTTCTCACTTTGACTTGTGTACTTATCAGGGGTATTTTAGTCATTTTACCCCACTCACAAATGTTCATATGACATAAACAAATGAACTTCAAACTATAATTGATTGTTCAATAGTAAAAAAATTTCCAACAATTGTTGGATAGTCAAAAAAATTAAACTGAAATTTGGGTTCCACGCACATAGGTCTATGTCCCATACCACACAAATATGTGTTAAAAAAAATCAAAGAAACCTAATTTCGATTCCTAGTTTGTTTTAATGTTTTCTCTAAGCTTAACTCATCAGAAACATTTACCTAGTTGATCCACAAGAAAACAACTACATACTAAAAAGGTTCAACATAATTCCATGTAATCCATTCAATCATGAGAATTTGATCAAACAATAATTTCAAGCTAATCTCAACAAAAACAATGTATAGCCTTATCCATAATTTGGCATAATTAAACATCACAAAACTAACAAACAACTTACAATCATTCATAGTAATAGGCATGAATAATCTAACAAATTATGCACCAAATGAAAGCCTCACAATCATAGAATAATCACCATCTAATTGGTAGCTCATGAAAAATCAAATCAACATTATGATTCAAACATCATATATCCTTAATTTAAACATATAATGATAGAGAATAAATCCTCAATCTATAGTCAATCCTTGCATTAGCAGAAAGGGTAAAGTATCTTACTTACCTGAATTTTCTACAATAAGAAAATCAAGATGATCAATAGCCCTTCTTCTTTCTAAAATTGCCGCCAATTGCCTCACCAAAAAACCTTACCAAAAGTCTTGGATTTAATACCAACAGTTCATCCTCAAAATCAGTACAACATGTTTTATTTAAACTATCAGCACGTAACATTGCATACAGACATTTGCCTTCCCCACACATAGCCATACGTCACTCAAATTTCAAATAACATGATGCTCATCTTATCCAACTATTGTGGGAACTAACACAAAGATGTGACCACCCCATGCATAACTACCCCTCACCTGAAATACATATTTTTTCATTTATTTCACATTAATTCAATTATACAAGAATATTAACATCAGAAAATAACTATAATGCCCTTTAGATGTATCGTAGGTGTTGTAAAACTACTCTCAGCTTTGTTAATAGCACGGTTGCCTACAATTCGATCCCTTCATCAATCAATATCTCTAGAAGCTGAGACACGGATGCGTGTTTATCTTAGGGACTGTTTGATATGAAGTGATACATATTGATAATCAAACAACTTGGACTGAGTTGTAATCCAATCCCACTGTGGCCACAAATTTGGGTGGTTATGGTGTCTTTTAGTATTCTTATGCCAGATATCATCTCTTATGTTTGATGTGTGATGAATCCTCTATTAATCTTTTCATAAGACTGTCTAGTGACATCAAGTTTAAGGATCACATGTACTTGTGAGTAACTGAGACTTAAGTTCACTTACAAACTCATGTTCTAATTTATTCCACATTTCAGAGGCATACTGATGTTTAGATATCATACTAAACATGCTCTCAAAGATCGAAGCAAGCAACCAGTTAACAAGTATCTTGTCTATTCTTTTCCATTGCATATGGTTAGGATGAGGTTTTTTGATCTTACTAGAGCTCAAATAAGACTCATCTACTTGAACGCTATAGAATTGAGTTGGAAATGCACACAGGCTTGTTAGGTGATCTTCAAGGTCATGAGCTCTCACCGCATATTAGGATCTGTGATTTTCAGAAATGGTAGTTATCTAAGGTTTATTGTTGAGGAGAGAGGGAATAGTTGAAAAATTAGTCATAGAATTACGACGCTAGTCTTCTTGGCTTTATTACCATGAATAGGACTATAAAAGGAAAAATGAAAGGAGACCACTGAATATTGCTTTCTCATTAACAATTTAAAATTCATATATCTCGTTAACCACACTATTAATTACTATAAATCTAAATCATCTTCTGATTTTGAGTTGAATATTGAAGGTAAGTTATGGGGAAGATTTTATTCTGATGATATATTCTAGCACTTGCCACAGGACTAATGCAAGGAAGGCCAATCACTGAAAGAAAATTCTAAAAAGCAATAAGAAAATTAACTTTTATATGCTTCATTCAAAGTCGTCGGTCTGTGCAATTTTAACCAAACGAGTAGAACTTCAATTGGTACAAACCAACTGGCCATAATGACAGCGTCAAATGAACAATTAGTCAGAATCCAACATCGGAGAAATGTCAAAGTTCGCGACTAAACTCTGACGCAATGATTTATTTCTCACAACTTGTCGGAGAAATTTTCTTTTGGTTATTGAGAAAATTCGTTGAAGGTATTATTGTCGCTGCGAAAGAGTGCTTGTATTGGAAAAATCAGCCGACTGAATATTGATGTTGACCAAACAAAAACAAACGATGGTAATTAGATGCTGCAAACTCAATATACTTTGTATAATATTATTACCATCAATTGAAATAATTAGGCCTAAAACCAACTTAAATTATATTTTATATTATAAGAAGGTCTACACTTACAAATTTAATTTCACTATCCAAAAGTTAAACTTAAATCAAACTAAATGAAATTTTTAGATTACAATTCAATAAAACATATTATATACAAACTCATGTCTTAAGTTTTCGATATAATACAAACTACAAATTACGTTTTTTTTTTTTTTGTTTATTCATAATGAATTTCCTCTGTTTGTTGTATCACGTTTAAAAAATTATAATTGATCTATTTTTAGATGTGTTTAGTTTGGAAATATTTTATTACCAATATTATGCACGAAAACATATTATCTTCAAAATATTTTATTACCAATATTATTCACGAAAACATATAATCTTCAAATATTATTACATATAAACTATGATTATATTTGATAAAATTTATAAATAATTATTTTATTTTATTGATATTAATAAATGAATATTAAAATATTATTTTTCTTAAATACCATTTTAAATTAATGGAATAAATTAATATTTTTTAAAATATTCTCTCCATATTAATAATATGTTAAAATTTTTTATGTTATCAAATTATGATTTAATTAATTAAATTATTTTTTCAAGTTATCATTTTAAAATATATATATATATTTAAAATATTTTTTAAATATTTAACATTAAATTGATAATAAAAATATTTTTTTAAATTATTTTAATATTTAAGATTAAAGTGGGAATTAAAATACTTCTAAATTACTTACCACGTGATTTTTGTAATATATGATAATTGTGATATTTTATTATTGGTATATTCCTAAGGTGACCTATAGCCTTGTGATTTTTATAGTAAATGGCGGATAGATATTGCAAACGAGTTGGGCCCAACAGCCGCTTCTACTCTGTCTGTTTAAAGAAAGGTCAAATTAAGTCTACCCAAGATTTGATAAAACGAACATTCCGACCCTTTAAAATTGAAAAACTCATTTGCTTACCTATATATCAAAGTGTACTATTAATTTTAACAATTAAAAGGCATTTATAGCATTTTATCCAAATATTATAATAGAAGTGTAATTAATTGTCGTTTTTCTTTAAAGTTTAAAATATTACAATAACACCTCTATTAATCTGAACAATAAAAAGTATTGTAAGTGTGTAAATGCATTCTATAAATATTAATAGGAGAAAATTGATATTTCTCCTAACTTTTTTTAATTTTAAAAATATATTTATAACACTAGTAGTTTGTAATGTAATATTTGCACATTCAATTTATTGCATTCCATTAAGTTCTTTGAAGACACAACTGTCATTTTTTAAACTATTACAGGTATATTGAAATTTTAAAAATTTCAAAAACACCAAACATTTTTCAAAAGTCTAAAACCCCTTAAACATTTTATTCAAGCCTCTAAAATTTTCAAAAATTATAGTTTACCTTCAAGTATATAATTCTACGTCATTGAGACCCAAATCTATACTTATACTAATAAATATTTTTTATTATATTTAAATGAAATTTATGTAAATTAAGAGTATGACAATTCTTTAAAAGAATTTTGGGGGTACAATGTTATTTAGCTTGAGAGGTTTTTTGTGTATTTTTAATGATTTTAGCAAATTTAACAAATGGGTAGAAAATATATATATATATATATATATATATATATATATATATATATATTTTTAACTTAAATGTGAGAATTTGTCAGTTCATCAAACCTTGGGTGAAAAAGAGTTATTTGGCCTAAAAATAATGAGAGATGATTAGATTCTACAAACACAAGAGTTAGGCTCAGGCAATATTAAGTTGTTATTTCACCTAAAATCTTAATTTAATGTGTAATGGTTCAATTTTATTTTAGTTCAGTAGACTTGTCATATAAAACTTTATTTTTTTTGGCCCTTCTCATATGAACAGCAGAATTGTTGATTTTTGGGCACTCGTAAGTGCACTTAGTAGGTGGTAGTTACTTGATAACTACTCAAATAACTGTTGAGTAGTGGAAAGCAGTTTCCAACAATTATTTTCTCACATCCTAATATAACTCTTCACTGAGTAAGAGAATGCGATGAGTTTTGGGAATCAAAGAAACAAACATATAATTTTATTTCACTCTCTTTGTGTCTTGGGATTGAGGGAAGTCCTTTTGTCATGATTTGTGTAAAATTTAGTCAATCGCATACAACAGTTTCACCATAGGATTATCAAGTTTTAGAAGGGTGTTGTGAAACACTCCGTTGACTCTATGACATTAAATGTAACGTATTTATAAAATTATGCTTCCACACTAATATTAGATATTTTCCTACATTGCTGTCAAAGCATTTTTAGAGTGTTTTCATACTTGTTTATCACATATTTATGAATTTGTTCTGATAAGTTATATGAAAACCCAAAACTATAAATCATTCATAACTTTATATATACACTGCATACATATTTTTGCACTAGATACATGTCATTGAAATCCTCATTGAAAGAGCTTTCCATTGATAGATTATATGCTCAATTTTGAGATCGACTTACAAAGTTACTATGTTTTTAAGTTTCTGATAGAACTGGACAAAAAAATTCTAGAAATTGCTTGTGTTCAATGGCTAGGATGAACAATGTTACTGTTTATAGCCATTCTCACTACAAGTGTGTTTCACCAATCACCTTTGAAATTGAGTTTATGTTGATATTATAACCGTAGTGATCAACTTGATGTGCCAAACGAAATGGTATATTCAACATTTACGGAATCAGTGAAGGTATGCCGTATTTGAAAGCTTGATCTCAATATTAAATTGATTCATGTGAATTCTAACAAATATATACATATAATATAATCACTCTAATATCAATAACAAATACTGAATCACCATATTCAAATAGTTTTAGAATATTGAAATGAAATGTTTTAGGGGTATTAATAAACCTGATAGTTATTACAGAATCAATTGAAATCTAATCAATTCTCTTTTATATATTTTGGGAAGGGGGCCTAGCCCTTTATATAATAAGTTTTTGGGTCCTACCATTAAAAGTTCAACAAACCACACATATGGTAAGAGACTTTTACAATATGATCGCATAATATCTAATAAAGTAATTCACATAATATCCAGGTTTATTATAATCAAATAAAAACATAATCAATTTATGCCCACATAAGAAATTCCAACATTTTTGCACTGGAGCAATATTGATTATCAATTCTTTTTAAGAAAATAGACACCTTTTTTCTTATGTAAATGACATTTTAATTATTTTTTTTAAGTAACCACTTATTTTAAGAAAAAGAACATCATCTAGAAACAACACTTATGTCAAACAATCATGTCAACATGAGGGAACCCAAGCAATCTATATGCCTCAAAACAACATATTTTAAGATATTATTACAATTACTTACAATCATATCACATGGATCACTAATTTAGACATGTGACAAGAATAGCATCCAAAAGTTATCAGAAAAATATGTTCTTACTTGTCGGTCCTCAATATGATTTCTATTTAACCAATATGCATAAATATAAAAGCTAAAGAAATCAACAACTTCCAATAAAGACATTATGTCTCACCTGTAGTCTCAAGATAAGCAAAGAAACATACTCATACAACTGTTATACTCAAAACCATACTTTTGAGACACATATTGTATAAATACAATTGTCATACTCAAGATGACCCTATTCTTGAGATATATTATATATATATTTTTTGATATAATCAATCATACAATTGTTATATTCAAGAAAAACTTTATTCCTAAGACATTTGTTACACATAAATTTTAACAATGTAAATCACAAAACTGTTATACTCAAGAGAAATATTATTCTTGAAACACATGTTATACTATAACCATATGTGCATATATAATTATATTTATATCAAAATGAACATGATCAAAATAAAATTATCTATTCAATCATAAAGAATATGTCATTGCGTTAACAAATTAAAATATCACCCACTAACTCTAAATATCAAAAAGACCTTAAATGTCCTCATGTTTTCAATATGACTGTATGGGCTACAGGTCTTAGTCATTTGGTTAAGGGATTTAATCTTATCAATTTTGTATTTATATACTTTTTTTATAATGATTCCTTTCTTTATAAGATTCTTGATGGCAAGATATTTATTTCTTTATATCTATATCTACTTGTGATATTGTCGTTCTTAGTAAAGAACACAGGTGCACTGGTATCATAATAGGCATAAGTTTTTTGGAAATTGAACAAGTAATTAAGAATGCAATCCTTCAACCTCACAACCTGGGACATGAAGCAAGTCATAAATTTCATGTACATGGTTGAAAGCACTACTAATAATTGCTCCACATTTTATCCAAAATATAGCCCTTTCACTGTGTACAATAATATATCTAGAACTAGATTTTATTACATCTTGACAACAATCATATTATCCTTAATCTTTTGTTAATATGTCATTACCACCAAAGTTATAACCTAGTGATCAATATCTAGATCAGTGAGGTATCAATTGAAAGCCTCAATTGCAAAAGAAATATCAAGTTTCATGCATATTTATCCATGCATCTAACTTTCAATAGTTTTATCACAAGGGACCATTCACATGTTTCATTTCAGTCTCATTCTTTAAACAGTCATTGATAATAGACTTACCCTTTTTCACAACAGGCAAATTATTTGTCTTGCTATTCTACATGTTATGCCTTTTAAACATACATTCCACGAATGTCATTTTGAGATAAGTAAAAAAAAGTCCATGACTCTTATCAATAGATATAACACTAAGAAAAAATTGTGTATCTTCAAAATCCTTCACATCAAATTAAGAACAAGAACTAGTTTGGCCTAAATAGCAAATTGGTGCAAATGCTACCAACTTAGGTAACCATTCAACAAAGACATATACTCCCACTAATCTTCACATACCCATACTAATTCAATTTGTTTTTTATGAAGTCATATGAAGTAAAAATTTCATTGTTCATAATACATCATTGTCAAGGAGTCTAGATCAACGATAAATAAACTTCTTTAGTCTACAATCTAGAAGGTTTTTTCTTTATGCTTCAGACTAAAATGATTGCACCAAACAGGCTTTTTATTAAGACTTTCATTTAGAAAGACAATTTTCACAACCATTTGGTAAAGCCCTAGTCATAATAAGCCACCATGTCATTACAACCTTGAATGAGTCCTTGATAGATATTAAAGAGAATGTCTTATCAATATGTTCTCTTCGGGTTAATCCTTTTGCAAGTTATCTTGCATCATACATTTTTATTCTCCCTTTGAAATCTCTTTTGAACTTGTAAACCCATGTACAACTTATACATTTACCAGTTCGTTCTATAATTACTCATACCTCATTCGGAAGCACAATACTTTAAGGAGAATCCTCATCATATCTACTGTGAAACAAACTTATAGTAATAAAGTACATATCTAACCATTTCATAAGGTTATCTGAGTCCATACCAAGAAGGGCTAAAACTTTTGAACAAAAGTCACTACGTACCCCAACTTCTAAATTAAGAAAAAAAAATACTATAATTATGGATATATTGTTACTTCTAAAGATCTACTAATGAGCACAAATTCTAATATAGTAACACAAAAGTACATCCATCTTAGGAACTCAAGTAATAAGAAACATACTCATAGTTCAAATCTTATCTCATTTTATTATAAGGACACTTTAGGCACAACAAATTGGGGTAACACCCTTAACAATAATGTAGTAATCATTATTAGTCTAAGTTGTCACTTTAACACCTATGGGACTAAAACGGCTTTTCCCTTGAACATTTATATATGCAGTAGAAGCATCTTCACTAATTATATTACCCTACCAAATTAGCTGCTCAAAACTCAACTAGTGATCATTAATCATCCTTGAAGGAAAAGACAATATCATCAATCGAAACAAAAACATTATCTATCCTTGAACATCTAGGATCTGTTCAAAATTGGTATGTATCAAATATGTCCCATGAATTAGAAGCATGTCTTATAGAGTGCCTAATACCCAAAATATGAGAACTAAGCAACCTATGTAAAGGTAAAAACCTTCCTAAATGACTTCAGATTTCTCATATTAGCTTCTTGCATACCATGAAAAAAAAGTTCAAAAATATCATGGTCACCAAAATAACCACATTGACACATTTGGTCAAAAATTATCACCAGATAACAATTTAGAAAAATTATCACCTAACATTTGACGATTATGACCAAACATATTCACTTGAGAAGGTTCTCATTGGAAGATCACATAAAATCATCCCTAATCTTTGCCTTTTTGTTTCATAATAAGAAACAATTTTATTATGACATCCCAAAATTTTGAAAAAATCTCATTTATGTCTCACTTCAACATCCACATGTTCTCCACTCTTAATTTGGACTTCTAATTGCTTAACCTTCATTTATTGATCAACCACATGTTCTCATAAAAGAAAAACTTTGGGTCCTTGAAAAAGACATATCTTTTTTAGAATTATGTCACACAACAACTGAGAAGCTTTAGTACTGTCAAATGTCTTATACTTTTAACTAACTTAGATGGTGAACTTAACATTTAAAGTTTAAGGCAAACCACCATTGTGGTATTTGACAATATATATAAGTTCATTAGATTTCTCCCACTCATAATGGAAATCATCTTTATTCAAATGAATTTTCATCTTTATACTTAGGTAGTTAATCTACTGGTATGGCCAAATTTATTTTCTTAGCAATAGTGCATAATCAATATCATTCCTCCAACTATTAAAGTTGAAGTTAATCAGGAGCGCTATTATGGCATCTTTATCATTGTTTATTACAATGGAGTCTATCGAATAATAGAATATAGTAGAGTAATATCGTTGACAATAGTATTAAAACTTTATAAACTATTCTTTATAAGGGTTCCTAGTGCATCATCATAAGCTCCCTTTAGGCAAAAAATATGACTTGCAATTAAGGCCCTCTAAACATAAAGTTACCATTAATAAAGACATATAACTTTGAAAAGTTTATCTTCTTTAGACAGATAAACCTCTTAGGATGTTGTTCTCTTCTCACCGAAAGTAAATACATGTCATTTGAAGAATCATAACCATCTTTGGGTGAATTGAAATTTTCACAAGAGAAATACTTTTATTCAATTGAGCTATTATCTTTTGGCTTGGGTGATTTATCAACTTGTTCCGCCAAATTTATATCTTTAATCAACAATGCAAATTTAATATATTATCTCTAGCTCTTTAAAGTTAGAATTACTTAGGACTTTTGATGTAGTATTATTATTATTGTTCACAATAATAGAGTATATTAAAGATAGAAAGCAATAAACAATATCATTGGTGATAAATAACTTCAAAATCTTATAAACTATTATCCACGAGGGTTTCAAGTACATCATCATATAATCACGTTTGGGCACATACTGTGACATGCAATTAGGGTCCTTAAACATAAAGTTACAAATAAGGAAAACATATAACTTCTAAAAAATTGATCACTTTTGAGAAAATAAACCCCATAGGTTACTACTTTCCTCGACACCAATAAGAAACATATGTCAATTGAAAAATTATAACCACCTTTGAGTGAATTGAATTTTTCACCACCAATATAATTCCATGATCACCTTATGTAACCATTAATTTTAACACACAAAATAACCACTTTTGGGCAGAAAATTATATGCATCAAATTGAAGAATATCTCTTTCACCAAATATAAAAATTATGCAAGTTCAATAAATGCAGCGCTTTGGCAATTAAATATTTTGACAACTTACATTAATTTTTATTAAGACTAAATAATATTGCAAAAATTAAGATTTCATGAGATACAACACCAAATTATCTTTAACAATTTTAATTAAGTATTACAACAAATTCGTATTAGGTAATAATTAAAGTAGCTTTAAAATCATAGAAGTCACACCTTATAAGGATTCATGGTGCATCATCAATAAATAGCCTTTAGGCAAAAAAAAAAATTGCATGCTATTAGAAACTCAAACCTGAGATTATATAAATCATAATGAGGACCTTCAGAACTTATCATTTTCGAAAGAAATATCACCTTTGAACAGAAATACTTCCTAGACTACTATTCATCCTCTATCTAATAGAAAAAAATATGTCAATTTAATAAACTCAACCACCTTTGGGTGTATGGAGTTCTTCAAGACCAATGCATTTCCAAAATTAACCTTATGCATTAAAAACCTATTAATGTATCATTATTGAATGAAAAATTTTGTAAGCTTCAATATTGTACAACTTTGGCAATTAATGTCATGAAAACTCATAAAATTACTACAATAATACTAGATATTACTATTTAAATTAAGATTTTATGAGATACGATATCTTATTATCTCTAACAATCTTCCGTAAAAATTATTGCATCTAACTTAGTGAACAATAATTTTAACCTATTGTGATAACTTAATCACACACAATAGATTTGATATTATACTTAAACTTTATCAATCCTAAAAGGTAAGGTAATTAATACCACAATATTCATTGTAAAATTAATTCTGCTTTAAGTGGAGTGCTACAAGTGCCTCATATGCTTTTATATGCCACCACAAGTCTTCACGTGCCATAATAAGTCCTTAATGCAAGTCATGTGTTGTTACTTGTCTTTCACGCGCTCTGACATGCATCCTTAAACTTTCATGTGCTTTACATGCACCTTAGAAAACATAATGTGTCTAAACTAACTTTTATGCCCTCACATGTACCATATAAAACCTTTCTCGTGCACTTATGTGCCTTAGAAAAACTTTAAAACCTCATCACGTGTTCTCATAAGACATTTATCATGTTAATGTGTCCAAAAAGTTTTTTTTTTTTTTATGCATGTACATACCCTAATAGGAATCGCTTACACACTATTACATGTAGCCACTCGGTATATTTTATTATTTACATGCATTGATATACTTTTGGAGGACTTTACTTGTTATTTACGTCGACCATAAGTTTACAAATGCCTCCAGGGACAACCAACACGTCAAATGAACCATTTCATACACTAAACACATCATCAGAAAGCTTGTTTGTGCCTAAATTATGTCTGCCTCTGGAAGTGATTCATATGCTTATACGTGCATCATTCACTTTTGTACATGCTTTCACGTACACCATATATTTGTCATGCACTACATGCATCCTTCACCTTAGTTGATAGTGCATGTAACACACTTGTCAAAAGTCAGGCTCATGCAAGGTGTACATATAGGGTCAATAACAAGAATCTCTTTTAGAATCTGTAATAACACCTTCCAAAAAACACTAACTACTTCAAGCAATAGAAATCACAAAATAACATCTTCAATCATCAAGAATAGCACCTAACTCAAGCCATCAACATCAAGCAAAGTAATACATGATAGTACACCAAAGAAAATGAGAAAAAAATACCTCAGAAATTTCATTCAATAGCACACTAAACACAACCAATAATTGTGTAAAAAACAAGTTTATATACAAGAACATGTAATTACTTTTAGGTTGTCACAAGCAATATACATCATTCAATTTACAATTGACAATAACATCTTAACCAAAACTCACCATAAATGCCCTCATTAATAATTACCTCGATTTGTAGTATCACCATTGTCCAAATCACACCAAAGTGAAGAAAAGAATCATAACCCTAGATCCCCTTTTAGTCAAAGAAAGCCAAGTTGCTGTAAAGAGAAGAAAAATCTTTCAGCAGTGAAAGAAAAGCCCCTTCTCCAATATTCAACTAAAGTTCAATGAAACATTGCATTTTGGAAAACTATCCAAAATGCACTGTTTTGTTTCATTTTATTTATTTTCAGCCACGTGTACTTTAACATCCTCTTTCAAGCCAAAAAAGGACAATACAAGGCTTGTGAAAAAAAAAAGTGAACAAGGCAAACAACTTCCAAATACCTTTGCAAGCATACCAATTTCTTACTTTCCTAGATTTTACAACTTAAACCATGCTACAATTAAGTTGGCTTCAACAAAGAATCATCAATACACCAGAAAATAAAACTACCTTTGTGCCTAGAAGCTCTAGAATTCGCCTTTCCTTACCCAAACTACTTTATGACTATCCTCCCACAACTTTAATTCTTTTGTAAAGTCACAACATCTTTAAGACATTCCTAGTTACTGTTCACTTACCATTGAAACTTTCCATATCACCAACAGACATGACATCGTCAAAAAAAAAAAAAAGCCATAAAAGAAAGAGACAAAGAACTAGAAATGAAAGCGAGCACATCAGTCATATTAGCTGAAATTTTAACACACCTCTGAGCGTTTCACTCGCTAATACTACCTAGCTCAGTTGCAAATCCTCCTTGAGCGATAACTACTGTATCTTCTTGTTATCCTTTCTGCTGACAAATATCAGTTTCTATTTTATAAACTAAGCCAATATTCAGCTTAGCTTTCAACATTGTAAACCTAGCACAGATAATGGTTTTGTAAGTATATTAGCCACCTAAAATTCAGTGGGTACATATTGAACTTCCAATATTCTTACAACCTCTTGCTCTTTTATGAAGTACACATCAATCTCTATGTGTTTCATTCAACTATGAAACACTAAATTAGAAGCTAAAGCCCCTAAACTTACATTATCACTCCATACTACTGCTAGACTATAAAAATGAACCTGTATCTCTCTTAACAAACTTCTTAACCATGCTATTTCAATTCCAACTTGACTCACTGCCTTGTACTCTAATTCTATAGATGATAAAGCCACTACATTTTACTTTCTAGAAGTCTACTATACTAAATTCTCCCTAAAATAAACATAAAATCCACTTGTAGACCTTTTATCTCTAATATTTCCAACCCAATCTCATTAGCCTATGTAGCACGGAAACGGAAACGGAGAAACATAAAAACACGAAAACAGAAATGTGGAAACGTATTTTTTAAAAAACATAGGAAACGGAAATGTGGGGAAACTTATAAATATGAAAAATATAAAAGTTTTTTATAAATACTAATTTTTTTATAATAAAAATACATAAACTTGTATAATATAAAAATAAATAATAAAAAAAGAATGAAGAGAAAGAATACTATAAAATAGAATCATAGAACCTATTGTAAATTGTTCTTAAGCAAACGCATGTAGATATTTAAGAAAAAAACAACAATACACACCAATCTATATGATATGTCAGGGAAAAGATGAGTAATTTATCAAAAAGTAGAAAAGAGATGAATTCAATATGAGATTTAAAGATATTTTCAGTTTGAAAATATAAAAGATATGTGTTTAATCGATTTCACGATTTTTCTTCTAAAATAAACGTGTTTCAAAATTTTTCAAAAATTTTGAAATGACCCGAAATGTTTCCTACAAGTTTCGGAGAGTTTCTGAAACGACAATATTTCTGAAACGTGGAAATGCATCCTATTGTAAGTTTCCGTGCGTCCTTGCCATTAGCATAAACCTCAACCCGGAAATGTGTCACTAGTTTAAACAAAATCCCACTATCAAGTCTTCCTTTTAATATACCTTAAGGTCCTCTTACGTGCTTGTCATTGAAGTTATGCGGGTGCCTTCAAAAATTAACATAGTTTATTAACTGAGAATGACAAGTCAGGCCTTGTCATTGTGAGATATTGTAGAGAACCGATGGTACTCCTATAAAGAGTGGGATCTTTAAATAACTCACTATCTCCTACATAAAGCTTTACACCCACAAACAAAGGCGTAGATATAGAATTTGCTTCACTCGTCCTTGTTTTAACCAACAAATCAGAAGCATATTTGGACTACTTCAATATAAACCAGTTTCTATTCTCTCAACCTCAAATCCCAAAAAATAACTCAACTCACCCAACCTTTTAATGCAAACTGCGAGTCCAAATATGCCACTAACTCATTAATATAATATGCATCAGTTCTTGTCAACAACATATCATCTATATACACTAGAATAAAAATCCTCAGCTTTCCAATTTGTAAGGAAAACAACCTGTTATCTACAACTGCATTCATAAACCCCTTTGCTAATAGTCTTCTTTAATTTTTCATACAATGCTTTCGGTGCCTGTTTAAGCCCATATACTGCCTTCACTAATCTGCACACATGATTTGATTTTAAAGGATCTATGAACCATTAAGGCCGACTCATATAGATAATTTCTTTTAACTCCCTATTTAAGAATGCATTATTCACATCAACTTGAAGAATGGGCCAGTGGTTAGACACATCCATGGTAATCATAATCCTGATGGTAATGGACTTTATTACAGGACTAAACATCTTAAAATAATTAACTTTAGAGGTCTATTGGAACCCCTTAGCTGTGAATCTAGCCATTAACTTCTGCAAGGATCCATCAGGATTTAGTTTTATTTTATAGACCCATTTATGACCTTCTACATGCATCTCTGGTGTATAAGGCACCAACTTCCAAGTCTTATTTTTTAATAAGAAAGAATAATCATCAAACATAGCCTAAAACCATCCTGGACTTACTAAAGCCTATGCCACAGTTTTAGGTTCTTTAGGAATAGAAGGAAGAGAAAAGGTTGAATAAACTCTAGGTTTAGATAAAGAACCAGTTTTGGATCTAGTTATCATTGGATATGTAGAAGAAATAGGTAGGTTAGGTGCTGACTTATCACAATGCACAGACTAATCTAGGTTAAATTGAACAATGGTAGAAGAATTAAAGTTTTTAGGTACATTTATATTAGATCCTAGATTGCACTTATCAATTGGAATAGTCTCAGATAAAGGTAACATCAATTCTAAGTTAATCGTGGATAAGGATCCATCAGGATTTAGTTTTGTTTTATAGACTCATTTTTTATCCACTATATGCATTTCTGGTGTATAAGGCACCAACTCTCAAGTCTGATTATTTAATAAGATAGAATATTCATCAGACATAGCCTGAAACCATCCTAGACTTTCTAAAGCCTTTGTCACAGTTTTAGGTTCTTTAGGAATAGAAGGAAGAGAAAAGGTTGAATAAACTCTAGGTTTAGGTAGAGAACCAGTTTTGGATCTGGTTATCATGGGATGTGTTGAAGAAACAGGTAGGTTAGGTGTTGATTTATCAATATGCACAGACTGATCTAGGTTAACCTGAACAGTGGTAGAAGAATTGAAGTTTTTTAGGTACATTTATATTAGATCCTAGATTGCACTTATCAGTTAGAATAGTCTCAGATAGAGATAACATTAACTCTAAGTTAGCAGTGGAGAAGGTGTCATTAAAATTAATAGTCTATGAAGAAATAGAAATATCAGTTGGAACAATGCAATTAGATACAAGAGACTTTCGAGACATTTTATTGGAATTTAAAGATAGAGATAAACTTTTATGTGTGAATAGCTTTAGGAACAGGTTTGAAAATAGGTGTAGAAATCATGATATCCAAATGATTATCATGACTTTAAGTAGACTCCAAGGAGCTATTTGGTTTGGTTTAACCAGATTGTATATGGTCAATGCTAAACTGACTATTTGGATGTAATGAATTCTGAAAACTTAAGTTTATGAATGTAGAAGATTTCTGCTTAAGAAATCTAGAATATGTTTTCAATAGGAAATTATTTTTATCAAATTTCACACTAGCAGAAATATAAATTTTGCCAAATGAATTTAAACACTTGTAACCTTTGTGCATTGGACTATAACCTAAATATACACACTTTTGAGTGAAAATTAGTTTTATGCTTATTATATAGCCTAAGAAAAGGATAACAAGCACATCCAAATGTTTTAAGAAAAGCATAATTAGGCTTATGTCCAAACAACACCTCAAATGGTGTTTCTTGATCAAGCACATGAGTAGACAACCTATTTATTAGATAAACAAATGCTTCCCACCAATACTTTAGGGGCATACCTGCCTGTGATAACAAAACTAAGCCCATTTCAACTATATGCATATGTTTTCTCTCTGTTTTTCCATTCTGTTGACATATGTGTGGACATGGATGCATAAAATTGATTCTATATTCTTCAAAATAACCACTAAGAACTTTGAAAAGTTTTTATTTTTCTTTCAAGTTGATTTTCTACCAATTTGTGAAACTTAGTAAAAATCCCTTTGACTTCAAATTTTGCTCTTAATGGAAAAATCCATGTAAATCTAGTGAAATCATCAAGCAAGTGAACATAATACCTAAACCCTTCACTATTGTAAATTAGTGCTAGACCCAGTACATCACTACGAACTAACTCTAAAGGCACAGATGTTTTTGATTGAGAAATAGGAAAATTATGTTGTTTATGTTTACCATACAAGTAATCAGCATAAACAAATTCTTTGTTGAAATTCACAAAAGTAATATTCAAATCTTTATACATCATTTTGAGCACTTGAGCATAAGGATGCCCAAATCTTTTATGCTAAATCATATTGTCAATTTTAACACTAT
The DNA here is from genome assembly GCF_011075055.1 of Mangifera indica. NCBI lineage: Eukaryota > Viridiplantae > Streptophyta > Magnoliopsida > Sapindales > Anacardiaceae > Mangifera > Mangifera indica. The sequence goes on along the minus strand of NC_058137.1, from coordinate 12,647,187 downwards.
GTAAAAACTGAAATTTCAAGTTCTGAAAACTGAAAATTACAAGCAGATGTATTAAAATTTGAACATTTTGTTGACAATTCAGAATGACATGAAAGAAACTTGAACTTTACTGGAACAGATAATTGGTAGAGGTCATTCCTAAGACTCCCTTGAAGTATAATTGTCTTAGATTCTGTTAGGAACTTGGAGTTGTCGCAGTTGGCACTAGCAGACTTCTGCCGCAGTGAAGTGTGCAGATAGTGTTCCTAGAGAAACAAGACTCACTTGTGGGCTGTTATTCGTTTACTTTCAATGTAATAGTAAATAAACACGAAAAACAGAATGCAAATTGATATTCCAATTGTAATAATTCTTGTTAAGAAACAGAGACAATCAATTTTCTATCTCCGTATCACTTGGATTACAAAATTGAGCGGCACACTCTATGGACTCAGACTAATAATCTCCTCATGAAACAATATAACTTAAGCCCCCCAAAAGGTTACAAACAATCAAAAGAAATGCAACAGCAACATAGCTAAAACTCTTATTGAATACAATGACTTAAAGAAATTCAAGAAAGTTTAGTGCCATCTAGCTTTCGAGAGGCTGGAACTCTCCCCACTTCCCTTCTACTTCTTCTCAAAAGAACCCCCCTCCTCCTTCTCCAGATCCCTATTTCTTAAGTCCTCACAATTGCTCTTCCAATCCCTGTGTGCTAGCTCAGCTTTCAATATCTTCATGATTTCTTTCTTTTCTAGCAGGTCCCAAAACTTTTGCTGTATGGCTATTGCTTTTGTTGCCTCCGGAGTGCTGCCATCTGGAGCTCCTATAAACTGCTCACTAAAGTCACCACTACTGTTGCCATCTACATTAAAATTATAGCCCTCTGCTACCATGATTTGCTTTCCAGTGTCTTCCTCTGCTCGTGCCTTTATTCTTGCCTTCCTTCCTCCTTTCTTCCTCCTCGCGTATACTCGGGCTCTAACATTGCCCCTCCCATCCAGAGGCACCTTGTCTTCAAGGTGTAAATAAGGAAAAGCATGGATTAAATTTTTTTATAATTTCTAGGAGTTTTCATGATCATGTAAACCATTCCATTTAATGAGCAGCTCCAGGTCTCCCTACTGTGAATAACGAAAATCTAAGACCTCTTTAGGCTGTGCTTCTAGTTCAGCTTCCTTGTTCAAGCAGTTCAAAAGAGGCATACTGGTTACTGAAGGGCCTATTCTTTTTTTCAGCTGAGAAATATGGAAGATTGGATGGATTCTAGCTGTCTTTGGAAGTTTGAGTCTATATGTAACCTGCCCAATTTTCTCTTCTACCTCAAAAGGCCCATAATAGTATGGACTTAACTTCTCGTTAGGTCGTGACACTAATGATCGAAGTCTATAGGATTGTAGCTTCAGATACACCTAATATCCTATTGCCAGTTCTACCTCAAGCCTGTTTCGATCAACCAATATTTTCATTCTCTGTTGAGCCTTATGAAGATTTGATTTTAGCCTATCTAAGGTTTCATTCCACTGATTTATCATGACATCGACTTCATCGACTTTGGAGGGTTCTTCCACAAACTTCAAGAGTGGTGGCGGATCACGCCCATACACCGCCTTAAACGATGTCATTCCCACTGATGAATTAAAGGTAGTGTTAAACCAATATTCTGTCCAAGGTAGCTAGTTTGGCCAAGTACGCTACTGTTCAAAACAAAAACTCATAAGATATGTTTCCAAACTCTGGTTCATGACCTCCATTTGTCCGTCAGTTTGAGGATGATAGGTCGAGCTGAATTTGAAAGCCGTTTCGGACACCCTAAAGAGTTCTGACCAAAAGGCACTTATGAAGACACGGTCTCTATCTGAAATAATGGTCTGTGGAAAGCCATAGAGTCTTACAACCTCTCTAATGAAAATTTCAGTGATGTCTTTAGCTATGTACGGATGGGGAACAGCGAGGAAATGCTCGTATTTAGTCAAACGATCCATTACCACCATTATTGTATCGTACCCCTTAACTTTCGACAACCCCGCCATAAAATCCATTAACAAATCTTCCCAAATTTTTTAAGGAACAAGAAGAGGCTGCAAGAGCCCCGTCGATAATGTCACTTCGTATTTGGCCCACTAACACATTTCGCACTCTACCACAAACTTCTTAACATCATTCTTCATCCCCTCCCAATAAAAAATTGATGAGACTTTCTTGTAAGTATGAAAGAAGCCAGAATGACCGTCAAAGGGTGTAGAGTGGAATTCAGTCATGAATAATTGAACCAACCTGGAATTTCTGGGCAATACCATGCGTCTTCTGTATAACAAGTTCCCTCTCCTTAGCTTATAACCAAAGTATGCGATTGTCTCCCTAATCAAATCCTGTACAATTCCTCTCAATTTCTCATCCTTCATTACCTCTTCTTGTATCTCCTCTGCGTCAACTGGAGCAGCAAAGGTGATGGCTTTTAATTCTCTTTCTCCCAATGGCTTTCTAGACAAGGCATCGACAGCTTTATTCTCACACCTAGGTCTGTACACAATGTCGAAATCAAATCCCAACATCTTCACTAGCCATTTTTGTTGCTCGTGGCCTACTGTTTTCTGCTCAGTTAGAAATTAAGGCTGCGCTGGTCAGTTTTCACCTAGAAGAGACGTCTGAGCAAATAATATCGTCATTTCTGTAAAGCTAAAATGATGGCCATCAGTTACCTTTCGTAAAATGACTTCTCTTTGTTTCGGGGTGACAAAGCATTACTTAAATAGGCAATGGGTCTCCCGACTTGCATGAGGATAACACCTAATCCTGAGCCCGAAGCATCCATTTCCACTATGAACATCTTTATGAAATTGGGTAGCGCAAGAACAAGGATAGTGACCATTGCTTCCTTAAGGGCTTCAAATGCAGTGTACACCTCTTCATTCCACCTGAAAGCATTTTTTTTCAATAAATCAGTTAATGGCTTCGTAATTTTTCTGTATCCAAGCATGAACCTATAATAATATCCTGTGAGTCCTAAAAACCCTCTCAGATCACACAAATCCCGTGGTATGGGCCAACTCCACATATCCTCTATTTTTTGGGGGTTGACTTCTACTCCATGTCTTGACACAATGTAGCCCAAATAGCCTATTTTCTCTCTGCCAAACTGACACTTTTTTTTGTTGACCACTAAACGATGACTTCTTAATATCTCCAACACCGTTTGCAAGTGCTGTAAATGGTCATCGAATCCCTTACTAAAGACCAAAATGTCATCGAAGAACACTAATACGAAGTTCTTTAAGAAAGGGTGGAAGATGTCATTTATCAAGCTTTGGAACGTGGCAGGGGCATTTGATAAACCGAACGACATGACAAGGAAATCGTAGTGTCCATCATGTATCTGAAAAGTTATCTTCTCCACGTTGGTTTCTCTTACCCTTATCTAATGGTATCTTGAGCGTAAATCCAGTTTACTAAAAATTTCGGCCCCTACCAATTCATCGAGGAGTTCATCTATCACTGGAATTGGAAACTTGTCAAGTACCATCACATGGTTTAAAGCCTTGTAATCAACACAAAATCTCCAACTCCCATTCTTCTTCCTCACCAACAAACCGGGCTTGAGAACGGGCTCACACTGGATTGGATAATCCCCATCGTAAGCATCTCTTGGATAATTCTTTTTATTTCAGTTTTCTAAAAATGTGGGTAGTGGTAAGGTCTCAAGTTTGGGGGCTAGCCTCCCTCCACCAACCAAATAGCATGGTCTCTATCTCGTTTCGATGATAGTCCGTATGGTTCTGCAAATAAATCTTCAAATTCTTCCAATAATGGTGTCAACTCTGCTAGTATATCTTCCCTGTCCAACTCCGAAATTCTCCCTTCAATGCTCGTTTTTAAGGTGAAACCATCACTCCCCTGTGCCATCAGTTTAAGTAGAGTTTCCACAAATGTCTCCAGTCTAGTCAATGACACATCCCCCTTCAATTCGATCCTCTGCCCATCCCATTCAAAATGCATGGTTTATTTTCCCAATTAGTCTTTACCTTCCTGAGCAGACTCAGCCATTCAATTCCTAATATCACATCTACCCTACCCAATCTAAAAGGAAGGAAGTCCTGAATTATTTTCACCCTCTGCACAATCAACTCAACTCTCTTACATTTCCCAACTCTTTTAACCTTTCTACTATCTCCCAATACAACCGTAAAGGTGACTGGCTGGACGAAAATTTGCATCTCCGTAACTAATCGATCTGAGATGAAATTGTGTGTCGCCCTACTATCTAATAGTATCAACACCTGTCTTTCCCTGATGGCTCTGATAAACTTCATTGTTTTTGGAGAATCTATTCCCACCACTGAGTTTGAGTTAAGGTTGGCTTTCATCTCCTTTGCTTCGATGCCCTCTTCTTTTACCTCTTCTTCCTTATCCACTGAAGTATCTTACACACATGTTATCATTATCTGTAGGTGTCGATACCGGTATTGGTGCCTCGGGGTGCATTTCTCTTTGCACTAAAAACACAAGCCTTTCTCTATTTTGGATCAGTATTCATCATCAGACAACCTTCAAAAATTATCGTCTCTTCATTGGTTAAAGGAAGACATGACTGAGGTGTTTAGGGGTGTCACCGTAGATGTCACGTTCGTGTATGGGAAGGCGTTTTTTGACCTACCTTGACCAAATAGGCATAAATTTAAGGGGGAACGAGTTGGGCTGGATGCGTGGGTTGGTACTGGGCTGGGTGATAGGTGATTGGGTTATATAATTAGGTTTAGATTTGGTTGGGTATTGGGCGGGTAGTATGAAAGCTGGAGTGGGCCATTGGATTGCATGGGTTGGCCTACCTTTGGGGGAACTAGTTATTGGGTTAGAGCTGTCTAGGTCCTTGGGTAAAATTTTTCAGGTCGGTTTCCCCCTTTGTTTTCAATCAACGTATTTTTCCTTTCTATCTCCTGTGCTCTTTTATCATTTCCTCTAAGGTTGCTAGATGAAACAAACGCACTTCCTCTATGAGTTCTTTCGAAAGTCTGTTCATGAAAATCACCAATAATGTACCTTTTGACAGCTCTTCAACCTCCGTCAATAGTAGCTCAAATCAACATTAGTACTCATAAACGGATTTCATTAAACGAATGGCAAATAGCTCCACTTGAGTAGTTTATTCGTCATCCGTTTTGAACCTCCTAAGGGTGGCATTTCGGAAGTCCTCTCATCCAGTGAACCATTGTCACCTCTTTCTCCATCTAAACCAGTGAAAAGTCACCTCCTCCATACAGACCCCTACGATTGTCAGCCTCTCACCCTCCGCTACTCAGTTTACGTCGAAGTAGCGCTCAACCTTCTCTAACCACTCTAAGGCTTGTTCACCAGTAAATAGTGGTCGGTCCAATCGACAAAACTGAACGTCACATTGCCCTTCCCCTTAGTAGTTATCTCCTCTCTATCCGATTTCGAATGTTTCCTCCCCCTATCAACATTCTCTACTCCATGTGGCGGTCGAACTAGGGTAGCCCCAGTAAGAAGGTGTCTATTGGGAGTCAGCTCTCTCTCATTTGATGTTGTGTTACTTTGGTCTGTAACCGAAACTGTGAAGGGTCCTGGGTCCATCGGAGTTTTACCCTTGTCGCCTCCTTTCTTATCGATCATGACCTCCTTAAGGTCTTAGAGATACCCTTTTATGACTTTCATGCCATTCTTTATCCCTTCCATCTCACCTGCGTGTCATTTGCCTTCTCTTTTACCTTATTGTCCAATCTTTCCAAACGATCACCCATTCTTGTCAACCCCTCACGAACCTCCGTTACCTCATTCTCCAGCCCTTCTACTCGATTATATATTTTGGTTATGCTCTGATACCACGTGTTAGGAACCTGGAGTTGTCACGGTTGGCACTAGTAAACTTCTGTTGCAGTGAAGTGTGCAGATGGTGTTCCCAGAGAAAGAAGACTTACTTGTGGGCTGTTGTTCGTTTACTTTCAATGTAATAGTGAATAAACGTGGAAACCAGAATGCAAATTGATATTCCAATTGTAATAATTCTTGTTAAGAAACAAAGACAATCAGTTTTCTATCTCCGTATCACTTGGATTACAAAATCGAGCAGCACACTCTATAGACTCAGACTAATAATCTCCTTACGGAACAATATAACTGAAGCCCCTCAAAAGGTTACAAACAATCAAAAGAAATGCAACAGCAACATAGCTAAAACTTTCTAGTATATGATACGAACCTTAGGAGAATCATATCTCAAAAGCTGGCTATTGAGATGGGAGAGCCCAAGGCCATATAAACTCCACACTAGTTGCCCATATTTTTCAATGTGGGATTCAAGTCTCATACCTTGCACTTGAGATCCTAACATACCACCACGCTCCACAACCTTGGCGTCTACACAGGTTGGTTGTGTGCTAGCTCCCTGTTAGCCCCAGGCGAACACTGCAATATCGGTATCACCACCCACGCTGCATGATTGCAATTAGAAGGCATGGTGATGGCTCTGATACCAAATGATACGAACCTTAGGAGAACCACACCTCAAAAGCTAGCTATTGAGATGGGAGAGCCCAAGGCCATATAAACCCCACACTAGTTGTCCATACTTTCCAATGTGGGATCCAAGTCCTATGCCTTACACTTGAAATCCTAACAGATTCTTTATCCTTCACAAGGTAACACTTAGAATCAAATTCTACAATAACATTGTTCTCATATGTAAGTTTAGAGATATTAAGCAAAGTTTTGGTAATTTTGGGCACACACAAGATATTTTTAAAATGAATGAATATGTTTTTAAAGTGAAAAGGTAAAAATGTGGTGCTTGTATAGGAGATATCAAGACATTCTCCACTGCTTAACTAAATTTGTCGTTTTCCCTTATAATCTGATTTCACATCAAGTTGATTCATGCTAGACTAAATATGGTCAATAGCACTTGAATCCATGCACTAACTAGGATCAACTATAATTAAGGGACTGGCTATAAAGGTATTAGGTAGTTGCTGGTTTGTTTTGGTAGAATTCAGATTAAACAAAAAATGAATTTTTGGACTAATAAGACACTAGTTTATAACTATGTAATAGATACAAAATTTAGGTTGAAAGATTTTAGACTTTTTCAGTTTATGTAGTAAGGTATAGCTATGACACATAAGACTTGTTAACTTGCCCAATCGGAGACAAAACTTTGGCTGACTTATATCCTACATTACTTCTAATATCATGACTTTAGGAATTGTCAACAAAATTTATATCAAACTTGTGAGAACATTGCATAACCACATGTCCAGCCTTTTTACAAAGTTGACACATAACTCTAGGCCTAGGAAAGGTTTTACCTTTGCCTTTTCCAATCTATCTATTTCCTCCATAACTACCTCTATGTTGACTCAAGGAGTCATTATGCTCTTATTTTGATGATAACAAACTAATATGTCCCTTAGCATATTAACTAATGATTTTACTTGAGTATGTGTTTAGATTGCAAGAATTAATCTAGTGCACTTGAAGGAGTTTCAAGATGAAAATGAAGACAAGGCTCAAATGAAGAATTCTTGAAGATTTGAAGTAAAACTCAAGTTTAGGTAGACATGTTTGTAATATGGAGCATTCATTTTGATTAGAATATTTATTTGCATGACATAGCTCACTTGAAAACTCATTTTTATACCTTTCACATTTTGGGTTAAAATGTCGTTTTTCAAACTTATTGGGTTAAGCCAAGTTTTTCACTAAAGTTTATTAATTCATTTAAAATGATGAAGTTTTGTGAACTACATTTTCATATCTTAAAGTTGGTTTTGAAAGAATTTTCAAAAAAGGGTTAAATTGTCACTTTTCAAAGTTTTAGGGGTCAAATTATGATTTTTGAAAATTCAGGGGGTAAAATGTAATAAAATTTGATCGACCGAATTTGATCGACCGAATCAGCTTCTGAATTGTCCAGAAGCCATGATTTTTGGCTTCAGAAATTCGGTCAACCGAATTGAATTCGGTCGACCGAATTTTGGTTTGAATTTTTCCAACGGCTAGTACCACGTAAGCTCCACGGAAGTGCCACGTCACATTCGATTGACCGAATTCCATCCGGTCGATCGAATTGTGCGTTTTCTGGAAAATTAAAACGGTTATCTTTGTGCACAACAGTAACTTTCCTTATTTTCCCCTATATAAACCCAATCAATTTCGTTCGAAAAGAACTTTTGCCACAAAAAACTTTCATATATTTGAGAGCAAATTAGTTTTGAGCTATTGACTTGCAAATTCTTCTCTCTAATCAAAACTCTTGCTCATACACTTTGTAATTTCATTTGTTTTAGGTTGTACTAAGCTTTAACTTTCATATACACTGTTGAGAGAGGTCATATTTCAATATTCATATTAAAATTCGTGTTATAAAAGAGTAAGGTTCACTCTTGGAGAGATTAGAAAATTTCTTGTGAGAGAAATTGTGTTTCAACATTTGTAAAGGTTAATAGCACCTTGGAAGCTATTTTGGTTGTGAAGAAAAGCGTGGTTGAGGTTTAGTCAACCAAAGATTAGTGGAATACTCCAAGGGAGAAAGCTTGGAGGAGTGGACATAGGCTGGGTTAAGCCGAACCACTATACATCGCGTGTTTGATTTTCTCTTCCCTTAAACTTATATTTTATGTTATGTTATTTTGATTGTATTGATTATTTGAGATATTTTAGTTATTTTCATACATTGGATTAAAAATAGGCAACATTATTTGATTTGAGTAAATTGCTTTAATTCTCAAATTTGGTAAAGATAGTTTTAAAATTGCCTAATTCACCCCCCCCTTAGGTCATTCGATCCTACACTCTAGTCATTTTTTATTCTCTACCACCTGAATCTACATACTCATTACTTGCACCTCTTCCATTTTCACTCAAACTACTATATAATCCTACAATTGATAAATTTTTCTCCATACTATTATTCCAGCCTCTTGTAGGTTGATTTCCCACCCTATTGACTATATTGGCCATACTACTATGAACATCGAACATATAACCCGACTTAGGTTTACTCTTTGCTCATATCTTTGTAACAAGGATTTTACTCCAATCATACTAATCTTGTCATTCTCAAAATCCATTTTATCAATTGCAAGAGCTCCATTGGATCAAACTCTAGTCCTAAGCCATTTATCACAAAGTTTATCAATTCTACCTTAGTCATATTCTACACACTATTTACAAGTGCATCAAACATCTCAATCATTCTGTTTATGTACTCATTTTTACTTAAAAAACCCTTCTTTTGAGTTTGTAGAGTAGTTTTTAGCTATAGAACTCTAACTTTTAACTCATAAATAAAATAACTCTACAGTAACTCCCAGATTTTAATAGAGGTTAAGCACTTGAGACATGCCTAAATAAAGGCTCAGATATGGATGCAACTAACCAACTCATCAAGAATCTATCGTGCTTTTTCCATAGAGAATAATATGGATTCATCTGTTTTATTTCCCCAACACTTCTATTAGTTTTAACAATTACAAAAGGTAAAGGACATGGTATTAAACTAGTGAGGTGTTCTTTTAAATCATGTGCTCCTACTGAATATAAGGTCTGGGCTTTCTATAAGGTATAATTTTCATCAATAAGCTTAAGAGTTAAACATTATAAACTAGTAATTTGAACATTGTTAGAACTAGTGAATTCAGTGTAAGGAACAGATATACTTGAGGTAGTAGGTTCAAGTGAAAGTAATAAATATGACTGATTATTAGCCATTAATCGCCGTTTGTCTATGGCTCTATACCATAACAAGAATCTCTTCCAAAATCTAAAACCTATTGCCAAGCATATAATCTCCATCAACACCTTTGAAGTAATACTAACTACTTCAAGCAATAGAAATCACAAAATGACATCTTTTCAATCATCAAGAACAGAACCCTAACTCAAACCATCAACATCAAGCAAAGTAATACATGATAGTACACCAGAGAAAATGAGAAAAATACCTCGAAAATTTTATTCAATAACATACTAAACACACCCAATAATTGTGTGAAAAACAAGTTTATATACAAGAAAATGAAACTACTTCTAGGCTATCCCAAGCAATATACACTATTTGATTTACAATTGACAACGACATCTTAACCAAAACTCATCATATATGTTTTCGTTAATAACTACCTCGATTTGTAGTATCACCGTTATCCAAATCATGCTAGATTGAAGAGAAGAACCACAACCTTAAATCCCCTTTTAGTCAGAGAAAGCCATGCTTGTAACATCCAAATTCAAGTGTGTCAGTAAACTCCACTTCCAAAATTACCCCTAGAGTTGATTTTATAACTTGTTGTGTAAAGAAATTGTGAAAGAATTATAGAAAACTACTAAATGAGCAATATTTTTCAAAGGGGGTAAAATGATCATTTTATACAGATTCAAGGGACAAAGTGGGAATTAAAATTGAAGGGCACACTTGAAATTATATGGTGGTGCTAAGGGTTTTTGGTAATTGGCTAAGGATAAAATAGTAATTTATGGAAAAGATTAAGGGCAAAATGGTCCAAGAGGTTTATAAAACATATAATCTATTCATCTTCTTCATCATTGCCGAGAGAACTCCATTTTTTTTAGCTAAAGCTTCCCTTAACCAAAATTCACCAAAAAACCTAGCTAAACCACCTAATTTCCATAAGCTTCAGTTATAAAAAGTATTGATCTGTCAATTCTGATCAGTTCTAAGATAAGAAATTTAATTTTTAAGATATGTCAAGTTTAGGGTTTTGATGGATGATCATATTTTTGGTTGATTAAGGTTGCCAGAAAGAAGAAAAGAAGGTGAATAAGCTTAAATCACCAAATTAGCAAAGAAAAGGTAAGAATTTCATACTTTACATACTTGAAGTAAATTTGGGTTAGATTATTTAAATAACCTTTACTTATATAAGTGTGTAAGGTATTAGAATTAAGATGATTTATGCTTAAAAGGATAAAGAAATTCATTAGGACTCATGATGTAATTTTTGGACATAAGGGTAAAAAGGTAAATTTTTGCCATAAGGGCAAAAATGTCATTTTATGTGATATAGGATAATGTTGTTTAATTATGTGCATGTTATGTGAAATAACCCTTATATTAAGCCTATATTGTATAATTGAAATTAATTTGAGACATGATATATATATATATAAATGCATGAAAAAATAACATGATGTTTGAGAAGGAATGAAAAGAATAAGGGAAAATAACAAATGCGCATATTTTATATTATGGTTATATATGCATACATGAGGAATCATAACATATGCATGATTTAGAAAAAATAAAGAAAGAGGAAAAATATTTTCTAAGTCATGCATGCTTTTAGAAAATGGAAAACAAGTATTTTTGGTTTTATAATGACTCATATGATACAGAAAAGCAGAAAACATACTTAAAATCCTTACACGCCAGCTGTACTGTGTGGACAGCAAATAAAATAATCGATTGTACTGTGTGGACAGCAAAGAAAAAATATCAGCTGTACTGTGTGGACAGCAAAAGAAAAATATCAGCTGTACTATGTGGACAACAAAGAAAAATATCAGTTATACTGTGTGGACAGCAAAAGAAAAATATCAGCTGTACTGTGTGGACAGCAAAGAAAAATATTAGTTGTACTGTGTGGACAACAAAGAAAAAAAAAATGCGTGTAAGAGAGAATTATACTTTGTATGGTGACTGCAAGTACTATCATATGTAGTCTAGATCGATCAATGAGAAAGAGAGAGAAACAAATTAGTAAATATTTTATGAAAGTCTTTGCATTAGAATTATGCATACAAGCCTGTGTGGCTGATAAAGAGTTGAGAAAGATGTACGATCAGAAAATAGAAATGTCATGACACTCATACATGCATAAATCATAACGAGTGAATCATATCTGTATAGTAAGGAAATGAATACATGTGTAAAAGAAAAGAATTATGATATGTGTTAAATGCGTGTTCTGTGTCAATTATTTTATTGTAAATAGTTCAGACACGCTGAGTATAACAAAGATTAGAAAAGATTAATGCTGGTATAAACTGCTTTAAGTGTTGAGTATGATTTTCTTACTGAGTCATAGTCGCTCACTCCGTTTAATTTAATATTTTACAGGTAAAGAAATGCAGCAAAGGTTCCCGGGGAGCACTAGTGAGACATGAGGCTAAAGGAGGAAGGCACCATAATTTTGTTGATTTAAATGTTATGATGTATATGTAATATATATATATATATATATATATATATATATATATATATATATATATATATATATATATATATGACTAGATTTGAAAATTGGTTATAAAGTTTCTGTGGGTGATAATTTTTTTATGATAGTTATTATTATGTACTTATTTTATTTATTATAATTATGTGATGAAAAATCCAATCGATTGGTAGGATTGGTTTATGTGAATTGCTAATTGGGAGTGTTACAAGGCATAATTAAAAAGAAAAAAAAAATTCTCTGGGCCCTCTAAAATAAGGGAACTCATGTCGTTTTTCTGTAACACATCTATTAGTTGGGAAACGTTACATTTTTGGTATCAGAGCGCGATTTTGGGCGCTTAAAGAAAGATATAATATAATGTGTGGTAATATAATACAATATATCTATGGTTTTGCATTCTAATATTGCACAGGTGCCTCTCATGTCTCACAGATTAGCTCCCGAGAATCGACTGCAGTAAGTTATTTTCTTTACCTGTATTCAAATAATAGAATATTATGTAATTACACTTATGCAGTTATTAGATGATGAGTACTACAAGACGAGGACGAGGACGAGGATGAGGACGAGGACGAGGACGAGGACGAGGACGGGGTCGTGGAAGGGGTATTCAGAGAGAGACGGGAGAACCGTCTAACCTTGCCCCGTCAGTTGGTTCGAGATCTGGGCTAGCAGAAATAAGAGATATAATCCGTCAGGTGTTGACTGAGAGTCAAGATAGACCCACACCTGAAAATATAGCCAGAGATGCCATCCGAGATGAGATTAGAAGCGAGATTCGTGAGGAAGTCATAGAAGAAATCAGAAATGAAATGAGGAATGAAGGGAAAGGAGAAATTAGAGCTCAAAGGCGACTTGAGCCCATTTATTCCTTACCTAATCAGCATACCCCTCCTGAATTTAAAGGTACTAAAGATCCTTTAATGGCTGATGACTGGATCAAGCAGATGGAAAGTACTATGAATTTATTTCCTATGACTGATAGAGAAAAAGTTCGGTATGCCAGTTTCTTAATGAAGGGAGAGGCCCGCGTATGGTGGGACCTAGTTAAAGAAACCAGAAATGTGGATCTGATAACCTGGAAAGACTTTAGAAGGGTATTTGAGGCCCAATACAGAACAGCTGATGTGGTAGCAGTCAAAGTTCAAGAGTTCATTTCTTTACAGCAGGGAGAGGGTTCAGTAAAAGATTACTCTACCCGTTTTGATGTCTTAGCCAGTTTTGCTCCAGGTATGGTAAGTACCCCTAGTCTCCGATTAGACAGATTTCTTCAGGGCCTTAGACCGGAGATAGCCTTGCATGTGCTAGCTGGACCTCAACCTCCTCAAACTTATGAAGAGGCATTGGAGAGAGCATTAAGGTTGGAGGTATATGTTAATAAGCTACCCAGGAATGCACCTTCCATGTCAACACCTCCATCATTGACAGTATCCCCAATAGTGATGCCAAGTCGGTCAGTTTTACCTGCTTCATTGACTATTTCAGCACCAGTTACAACATCAGGGGGTAGTTCAATTGGCTCCAGTTTCAGAAACAATAGAGGAAAAAGAAAATTCCAGTCAAAAGCAAGTAGAAAAGGCTGGAAGAGTGACAAGAAGCCTAGAAAAGAAAATATTCCCCAATGTCAGATTTGTGGGAGACATCATAGTGGAAAATGTTGGTACCAGCAAAAACAGGTGATTTGTTATAGATGCCAACAACCAGGGCATATAGCAAAGGATTGCCAAAGTACCAAAGTGCCAGTTTAGATACAGCCACAACAAAGCCTAATTATGCCAGTGCAATCAGGGAGAGGTACTAATGCATGAGTTTATACAACTACCCATAGTCAGGCGGAGGCTAGTCCATCTGCAGTTACTGGTCAGCTCTTTTTCCACTCTATTTCTTTATATGCATTGATTGATTCAGGAGCTACACACTCCTTTATTGCACTAGGGGTTATTGAAAAGGTAGGTTTAGTGTCTGTTAGATCTACCCATTCCATTAGAATTGAGATGCCAGATAGGGGGAGTGTGATTACAGATAAAATGCTAAAAGACCAAAAGGTAGTGATACATGGGAGAGAGTTAAAGGTGGACTTGATTGTCTTTGATATGCCCGATTTTGATGTTATCTTAGGCATGGATTTCTTAGAAAGATATGGAGTCGAGATTGACTGTAGAAAGAAAAAGGCTCGATTCCAACTCGATAATAGAGATCACTTTAATTTCGGAGAGGGCCATCAGCCTAGTATGATGATCAGTAGTGGAAAGGCGAAAAAATTATTGAAAAAGGGGTGTACGGGATATTTAGCTCATGTGGTACATGAGCATGATGTTCAAAGATTGGGTGTTCAAGATGTCCCAATAGTACAAGATTTTCTAGATGTCTTTCCTGATGAGCTACCAGGTTTACCTCCAGAGAGAGAGTTAGAGTTTAGTATCGAGTTAGAACCTGGCTCAGCCCTAATTTCAAAAGCCCCTTACCGAATGGCTCCAGCTGAATTACAAGAATTAAAGAAACAGTTGCAAGAACTTTTAGATAAGGGTTTTATTAGACCTAGCCACTCTCCTTGGGGAGCACCCATACTATTTGTCAAAAAGAAAGATGGGTCGCTTCGTATGTGCATAGATTATAGGGAGTTGAATAAACTGACGGTGAAGAATAAATACCCGTTGCCTCGAATTGATGATTTATTTGATCAATTGAAATGAGCTTCTGTGTTCTCCAAAATTGACTTGAGATCAGGTTATCACCAAGTGAGGATTACAGAGTAAGATATTCCAAAGACAGCTTTTCGGACTCGCTACGGGCACTACGAGTTTGTGGTGATGCCTTTTGGATTAACTAATGCCCCAACAATCTTTATGGATTTAATGAATCGAGTATTTCATGATTGCCTTGACAAATTCCTAGTGGTATTTATTGATGATATCTTGATATATTCTAAATCAGAAGAAGAACATGCCAAACACTTGAGATTTGTGCTACAAAGATTGAGAGAAAAGAAATTGTATGCCAAATTCTCTAAGTGTGAATTCTAGTTGGATCGAGTAGTATTTTTGGGGCATGTGATTACTAAGGAAGGTATAGCTGTAGACCCCAGTAAAGTGGAAACAATACTTGAATAGGCGAGGCCAAAGACTGTGAAAGAGATCAGAAGCTTTTTGGGGCTAGTTGGCTATTACAGAAGATTTGTTCAAGGTTTTGCCCGGTTGGCCAAGTCACTTACAGCTCTTACCAGACAAGGAACTTCTTTTCTATGGACTGAAGCTTGTGAGAAAAGTTTTCAAGAGCTAAAAAAAGGGTTAACTACAGCTCCTATTTTAGTATTACCAGAGGAAGGTGTAGATTATGATATTTATTGTAATGCCTCATATAATGGCTTAGGAGCCGTGCTGATGCAAAAAGGTAAGGTTATAGCGTATGCCTCTCGGCAGTTAAAAGTTATGAAACACGCTACCCTACCCATGATTTAGAGTTAGCAGCAGTGGTTTTTGCTTTAAAAATTTGGAGGCATTATTTACAAGTATTTTTGGTTTTATAATGACTCATATGATACAGAAAAGCAGAAAACATACTTAAAATCCTTACACGCCAGCTGTACTGTGTGGACAGCAAATAAAATAATCGATTGTACTGTGTGGACAGCAAAGAAAAAATATCAGTTGTACTGTGTGGACAGCAAAAGAAAAATATCAGCTGTACTATGTGGACAGCAAAGAAAAATATCAGTTGTACTATGTGGATAGCAAAAGAAAAATATCAGCTGTACTGTGTGGACAGCAAAAAAAAATATTAGTTGTACTGTGTGGACAACAAAGAAAAAAAAATATGCGTGTAAGAGAGAATTATACTTTGTATGGTGACTGCAAGTACTATCATATGTAGTCTAGATCGATCAATGAGAAAGAGAGAGAAACAAATTAGTAAATATTTTATGAAAGTCATTTGCATTAGAATTATGCATACAAGTCTGTGTGGCTGATAAAGAGTTGAGAAAGATGTACGATCAGAAAATAGAAATGTCATGGCACTCATACATGCATAAATCTTAACGAGTGAATCATATCTGTATAGTAAGGAAATGAATACATGTGTGAAAGAAAAGAATTATGATATGTGTTAAATGCGTGTTCTGTGTCAATTATTTTGTTGTAAATAGTTCAGACACGCTGAATATGAAAAAGATTAGAAAAGATTAATGCTGGTATAAAATGCTTTAAGTGTTGAGTATGATTTTCTTACTGAGCCATAGTCGCTCACTCCGTTTAATTTAATATTTTACAGGTAAAGAAATGCAGCAAAGATTCCCGGGGAGCACTAGTGAGACATGAGGCTAAGGGAGGAAGGCACCATAATTTTGTTGATTTAAATGTTATGATGTATATGTAATATATATATATATATATATATATATATATATATATATATATATATATATATATATAAAACTAGATTTGAAAATTGGTTATAAAGTTTCTGTGGGTGATAATTTTTTTTATGATAGTTATTATTATGTACTTATTTTATTTATTATGATTATGTGATGAAAAATTCAGTCAATTGGTAGGACTGATTTATGTGAATTGCTAATTGGGAGTGTTACAGGACATAATTAAAAAGAGAAAAAAAAATTCCTTGGGCCCTCTAAAATAGGAGAACTCATGTTGTTTTTCTGTAACACACCTATTAGATGGGAGATGTTACAATGCTATCGTACAGAGAAGAAGAATCTTTCAACAGTGAATGAAAAACCCTTCTTCAATCTTCAACTAAAGTTCAATGAAACATTACGTTTTGGAAAACTATCCAAAATGCACCGTTTTGTTTCTTTTTATTTATTTTCAGTCTTATGCACTTTAACACTTCAACTTGGCCTCTTTTAGAGAGTTTGCAATCATACAATGCATTCGACACCTCATAACATTTGGCCCTTGCACTAGTGTTATACAACTCAAGAAGGTAAGTAATAATAGATGGCACATTTATCTCTTTATGTTGTTTTTGTAACATAGGTAACATGAAGGACAACATTAGTCATTGAACCTCCATGAAGATACCTGTTAAAGATATCCTTTTACTCTTGGGTGACATCATGACCAAATGTATGGGGTAACAACTCCTCTCGAATATATAACTTCTTCTCTTGATGTAGTACAATCTAGAGATTTCGATATTAGTTAGTGAAATTGCCTCCAGTGAACCTATTTTCCTTTTCAAGAATTGATTACTATGTTGTTATCATGGTGGTTTATTTTGGTCTACAATTACAAAATCATAAGGCATTAGTAATTTAATTAATTTATTGATCCAATTTTAGTCTCCATGTGAGGTTTTAATTAAGCATGCATTCTACAACATAAAATAAAATGTGTCGGCATATAACTTTATTCTAATGTCAAGGTTTTCGAGTCATAAGGAGTTTCACTGGTCAACCTAGTCCTGTTTTTTAGGATCTTCAAGATTCCTCCTTCATTTTCATTCTTCAAGAGTAAGAAACCTTGAATAACATTCGAAGGGAATTAGATAAGAAAAAAAGCACAATAAGAAAAAAAGAGAAAATGTAGGACGTGCAGACCCTATTGTCAAAATGAAAAATTACATCCCAAAATACAAACATGGCATGAATGTCATCCTCATACCAATAGAGACCCTCAAGGCACACAACAACATGTATCAAGGGCAATTTCATGCAACAATGTGAAACATAAGAGGCAATCTACCAAATTTTTCAACCTACAAAATATTCACAATTCTCAAGCAAAAAGTTAGAAATCAAAACTCAATAAATTAACATATCTTTACATTATGACATAAGAATCAATGATTGTGCAACACAATCGCAAATTGTCTTTATAGGTTATTATAAAACTGATTGATTTTCAATATATGAATATGCATCAACAAATACATATAAATACGATTAATCAAAAAATAAGGTATGAATTTCATGAACTTACTCCTAAATGATAGTTCTAATATCACTATTAGGTTTTTAAGTCACTAGATATCGATAGGGCAATAGAATACATTACAAAAATTTAATTAGAGAAACTCGAAAACCCCACCAAAGATCATGCTACAGAGAATAATTTCATGAACATGCAATTAAACATCCATAAGGTGTTTAAGAATATCATACTTGCATTAGATGGCTAATCCAAATCTTTATATGGCTTATAAGAATGTTATCCAACCCACAATGAAGTGACACCTTGGTATCTATGTGAAACACGAACTTGGAGAGGCTTAGCTATGCATTAAAGGCTTTTAGGGCTCTATGGATAGTATGTGTATTAGGAGCCATGCATGCTAAAGTCTGCAGTGAACACTTCTAAATTCTAAAATCATGTTCATATAAATAAAGAACACTATCAACAATCATGCACTAAAGGCAGGCACACTTGTTCTCCTTTACTTAACAGGAACGGTCATTCATGTCACATGACTGCTCGTTCCTATTTAAGTAAAAGTCAATATAAGCTTATTCAATCCTATTAGACAAGCCTAGTATGATTCAAAATTCACACCACTCTTTGTACACCAAGATTATCACCAAATAACTCAATGCCTAACATTTTGAATAAACTTCTATATGTATATGGCCTATAAACTCTTTATCGAACTGATAGTATCAAGATTCAGGTCAAATACAAATTAGATCAAGATTAGCCTTTAACAACTCATGGTGGCTAGCTAACTGATAAAATGTCAATGAACTTTTAACACCCCCTTTAAAAGAATATGTCATACCTTACGTTATATGAGCATGCATGAACTTTAAACTTAATCAATTAAACTCAAAACTACATCATAATATTAAAATTACTAAAATACCTTTACATCATCAACCAGCAGAAACATGTTAAAAGGCATAAAAAAAAACCATTAATTATAATATCACAAGATGTGTAGCCAAATGCATCAAAAAAAAATCTAAATACATGAAGTAATCAATAATTAAAATGATAGAGATGTTGTCCACTACTCTATGCTAGCTAATTGTCTTGTCTCATAGCCATTAAGATCACCTGGACTTGCTCACATAAATATATAGGAGTGAGTGACAAAACACTCAATAAGTAGGAAACTCTATTATCAACTTTTATATAATCTCTAAAATGTCTTTAGCTTAACCAATGTTACTTTGTCATCTATAGTCTATCACTAAACTTCTATTAAAATGATAATAGGTCATATATCTCACATTTATAACTGATACAATGCTAGGAAATATCTAGGCTATTTATCATAACCCCTCGAATCGAACTATGTCATACTTGGTCACTAAGAAATCACTCTTCAGATCCCTAATTAGTGGGGTCATAACATCTCTAAGTAAAAGCACTATCATTTTGAAGCTACGTATCATAGTTGTATACTAAGCTAATCAAACTAGATCGAGTAAAGGGATTTGACACTTTGGCCATGTAAGCACTTATTTTATAGTTAATTCACCTACACCATTATTAGACTACCAAACATCATCTTAACTGGCTCTACTGTGAGCTAGTACCCTATTACAGGTATTGTATCCTACTACGGACATGTCTTATTATAGACGATGTAGTGAGTATATACTCATGGTGTCCCCTCATAACAACCTTATAACTTTTAGCATACATATGTCTCAAGACACAAATCACCTCGACAACTTTCACCCTAATCATCCCCACTTTGACTTGTGTACTTATCAAAGGAATTTTAGTCATTTTACCCCACTCAAATTGGATAATCAAAAAACTTAAACTGAAATTTGGGTTCCATGCATATAGGTTTATGTCACATACCATACAACTATGTGTTAAAAAAAATCAAAGAAACTTAATTTCGATTCCTAGTTTATTTCAATGTTTTCTCTAAGTTAACTCATCAGAAACATTTACCTAGTTGATCCACAAGTAAACAACTACATACTAAAAAGGTTCAACATAATTCCACGTAATCCATTCAATCAAGAGAATTTGATTAAACAATAATTTCAAGCTAATCTTAACAAAACAACGTATAGCCTTATCCACAATTTGGCATCATTAAACATCACAAAACTAACAAACAACTTACAATCATCCATAGTAATAGGCATGAATAATCTAACAAATTATGCACCAAATGAAAGCCTCACAATCATAGAATAATCACCATCTGATTGGTAGCTCATGAAAAATCAAATAAACATTATGATTCAAATATCATATATCCTTAATTTAAACGTATAATGACAGAGAATAAATCCTCGGGTAAAGTATCTTACTTACCTGAATATTCTATAGTAAGAAAATCAAAATGATTAGTAGCCCTTCTTCTCTCTAAAATTGCTGCCAATTGCCTCACCAAAAAACCTTACCAAAAGTCCTGCATTTAATACCAATAGTTCAACCTCAAAATTAGTACAACATGTTTTATTTAAACTATCAGCACATAACGTTGCATACAGACATTTGTCTTCCCCACACATGGTCATATGTCACTCAAATTTCAAATAACACAATGCTCATCTTATCCAATTATTGTGGGAATTGACACACAGATGTGACAACCCCATGTATAAATACCCCTTACCTGAAATACATATTTTATCATTTATTTCACATTAAATGAATTATACATGAATATTAACATCAGAAAATAACTATAATGCCCTTCAGATGTACCTGTGGGTGTTACAAAACTACTCTCGACTTTGTTAATAACATAGTTGCCTACAATTCGATCTCTTTGTCAATCAATATCTCTAAAAGCTGAGACACAGATGCGTGTTTATTTTAGTGATTGTTTGATATGAAGTGATACATATCGATAATCAAACAACTTGGACTGAGTTGTAACCCAATCCCACTGTGGC
The DNA here is from genome assembly GCF_011075055.1 of Mangifera indica. NCBI lineage: Eukaryota > Viridiplantae > Streptophyta > Magnoliopsida > Sapindales > Anacardiaceae > Mangifera > Mangifera indica. The sequence continues at coordinate 12,626,169 of NC_058137.1, read as the reverse complement.
CACAAATTTGAGTGGTTATGATGTCTTTTAGTATTCTTATGTGGGATATCATCTCTTATGCTTGATGAGTGATGAATCCTCTATTAATCTTTTCGCGAGACTGTCTAGTGACATCAAGTTTAAGGATCACATATACTTGTGAGTAACTGAGACTTAAGTTCACTTGCAAACTCATGTTCTAATTTATTCCACATTTCAGAGGCATACTGATGTTTAGATATCACACTAAACATGCTCTCAAAGATCGAAGCAAGCAACCAATTAACAAGTATCTTGTCTATTCTTTTATGCTGCATATAGTCAAGATGAGGTTTTTTGATCTTACTAAAGCTCAAATAAGACTCATCTACTTGAACGCTATAGAATTGAGTTGGACATGCACACAGGCTTGTTAGGTGATCTTCAAGGTCATGAGCTCTCACCGCATATAGGATCTATGATTTTCAGAAATGGTAGTTAATATGTGTGAGTTTTGGAGGGATGGCTTGTAAAGTCAAGGACGGTATAGTAGAAAATGGTTCTGATTTAAAAAATGCCCAAATTTCTTATCTAAGGTTTATTGTTGTGGAGAGAGGGAATAGTTGAAAAATTAGTCATAGAATTACGATGCTAGTCTTCTTGGCTCTAATACCATGAATAGGACTAGGTTTTACATTAAGAATAAAAAGAAAATGAAAAGGAGACCACCGAATATTGCTTTCTCATTAACAATTTAAAATTCATGTCTCATTAACCACACTATTAATTACTATAAATCTAAATCATCTTCTGATTTTGAGTTGAATATTGAAGGTAAGTTATGGGGAAGATTTTATTCTGATGATATATTCTAGCACTTGCCATAGGGCTAATGCAAGGAAGGCCAATAACTGAAAGAAAATTCTAAAAAGCAATAGGAAAGTTAACCTTTATATGCTTCATTCAAAGTCATCGGTCTGTACAATTTTAACCAAACGAGTAGAACTTCAAATTGGTACAAAAACAACTGGCCATAATGACAGCGTCAAATGGACAATTAGTCAGAATCCAACATCGAAGAAATGTGAAAGTTCGCAACTAAACTGTGACGCAATGATTTATTTCTCACAACTTGTCGGAGAAATTTTCTTTTGGTTATTCAGAAAATTCGTTGAAGGTATTATTGTCGCTGCGAAAGAGTGCTTTAATTGGAAAAATCAGCCGACTGATTATTGATGTGGACCAAACAAAAACAAACGATGGTAATTAGATGCTGCAAACTCAATATAGTTTGTATAATATTATTGCCCTCAATTGAAAAATAGTAAATAAAATTTAACCAATCAAATAATTAGGCCTAAAACCAAATTAAATTTCACAAATTTAATATAAGGACTACACTTACAAATTTAATTTAACAATCCAAAAGTTAAACTAAAATCAAACTAAATGAAATTTTTAGATTACAATTTAATAAATATTATATACAAACTACAAATTATGAATTTAATTAATTAAATTATTTTTTCAAGTTATCATTTTAAAACAATTATTTGTTTTTTATTTGTAATGAATTTCCTCGTATGAATATAATTTCCTCTGTTTGTTGTATCACGTTTGAAAAATTATAATTGATTTGGGCAAAAATTATTATGGTCTATTTTTAGATGTGTTTAGTTTGGAAATATTTTAATACCAATATTATTCATAAAAACATATTATCTTCAAGATATTTTATTACCAATATTATTCACAAAAGCATATAATCTTCAAATATTATTACGTATAAACTATGATTATATTTGATAAAATTTATAAATAATTATTTTATTTTATTGATATTAATAAATCAATATTAAAATATTATTTTTCTTAAATACCATTTTAAATTAATGGAATAAATTAATATTTTTAAGTATTTTTTAAAATATTTTCTCCATATTAATAATATATTAAATTTTTTTATGTTATCAAATTATGAATTTAAATAATTAAATTATTTTTTCAAGTTATCATTTTAAAACAATTATATATTTTTAAATTATTTAATATTAAATTGATAATAAAAATATTTTTATTTTAAAATTATTTCAATATTTAAGATTAAAGTGGGAATTAAAAATACTTCTATATTACTTGTCACGTAATTTCTGTAATATATGATAACTGTGATATTTTATTATAGGTATATTTCTAAGGTGACTTAAATTGAAAGGCATATCAAAGTGAACTATTAATTTTAATAATTAAAAGGCATTTATAGCATTTTATCTAAATATTATAATAAAATGTAATTAATTATCATTTTTTTAAATTTAAAATATTATAATAACACCCCTATCAATCTAAACTATAAAAAGTATTGTAAGTATGTCACTAAGTCAATATAAAACATAGCCATTATGTCATTACACAAGATGTGTCACCAGGTCAATATATTATATTTATATTAATTCATATATTATGCTAATATGTGCTACAACAAATTATACACCAATAAATGAAATCATGCCCTCAAATTTAGGACAAAATCTGAAAGGATATCTTTGATCTCATCATCAAACTTGGTGGTAGCTCTCCTCCACCTTAAGTATTACTTGATGCCATTGTCAAGTATTACATTTTAATTCATAAATTTAAAAATAAAACTTAGTCATGAAAGAGTTTTTGTTATCTCCAAAATCTTACCTAATTTTCGATGAGGTAAATAGTTATTAAAAGAAGAAAATTTCTTTCTTTTTACCTGTGTAAATAATCATTCCTCCATTTTAATTAATGATGAAGACTCATTCGATCTAATGGTAATAAATAAACTTGTAATACTATTAATTATATGTTAATTATATCATCAATTAATGGTAGAATTATATGTTAATTGGTGTAAGCTAATGAGACAATGTTAATTATAATTTGCTTTATTCATTATTTAATTATCTTTTTGTGTACAATGAAATGAACTATCATTCAAATACTTGATTGCAAATATAAGGTACTATTTATATCCATAGGTTTATAAAATTTTAGAAATTATAATATTCCACAAAGTCATCCAAATATACATCATGAACTTTCACATGCGCACAATCTATCTTAGATTAATTTTTATTCTATTTTTAAAATTTTGAAAGACAAAAATAACATTATTTAACTAGTTCAATATACTTTACTTAAATTGTTTGTTAGATTATATAAGAAAATTATTTGCTATTTCGATAAATAGATAGAAAAAAAAAAATGAAGATCATAGTATTATTATTTTTTTTTACAAAACTTGGTGATATATAATATTGTTCATATAATAAAAACTCATTACTATATATGATAATGTTATGATCAATTTTATTCATGACCTAACTTGTTAGAGTATTTTAATGCATAAGCTATATATGATCAATTTTGTATTAAGTATATGTGATTTAAACAATTAATAATAATAATTATGAAATAACATCAAAGTTTTATTCATAGAAGTCCCTTTTCTATGTAAGACAAGCTAATATTTATATTGAGAGGACCATATTCTTGTTCACAATACTAAGTTTATGTATCAATAATTTTAGATTAGGCCAAATGACTATATTCCCACCTTTTAGGTTTAAAAAGTTAAACTTTCACCCATCATTTAATTTTATTAGTGAATCTGTTAAGTTATTCTAAAAATGATTGCTTTGTCTTTTATCGAAATTATAAAATTGATATTAACACTTAATATAAATATCAAATTACCAAATTGTTATTGACAGTTTAGAATTTTATCACTTAAACTCTTAAAAAATATTAGAATTTTAATCAATTTTAAAATATTTTGTTTAAATCAGTTCTTTTAGAGTGTAACTGTCATTTATGAAACTACTGAGAAATATATTAAAATTTTAATATTCTCAAAATCACCATTGAACGTTTTTAATTTCCAAATACCCCTTAATATTTTCATTAACACATTTAATTTTTTTAAATTATAATTTTCCCCTTAAACTTTTGGAAAGGGAAAATAGAAAAAATAAGGGAAAAAGAAGAATAAAAACAATAAGGAAAAAAAAAAAGAAAAGTCTATACAAAATAACTTTCTTATCATTTCACTAAACATAATTCCCTAACAAAAGTGAATGATGGATGGAAATTCGGCTTTTTGAAAGTTAAAGGGTAAAAATTTGTTATTTCAACAAACTTTAGGTGGAACATAGTCTTTTGGCTTTAAATTATCTATGGAGACAATCTTCAAGCCATGATAAAAATACTAATAACAATTATTTTATAAGTCCCACGAAAAGATTATTCTTATTATAAATTTTGCATCAATTTTTAATTTAAATCATTTTTCTTGCGGGCTTCATAGTAAACAAACAAACTAGATATGACAAATGAAGAATTAATATTTACTCATTGTATATGTAGTCGAAATTCTTCTTCAAGTCAACTTTTGAATATAATTTTTAGCCACGAATAGTGATCAATAAATAAGTTTCATTCCAACTAATCACAACTCGTAGGACAAACCTTGAGAAAAATGTCTTCTCTTTTAGAAGCCATGAAATAAAAATAAAAATCAATTTCACCACAATCACAACAATCTTTAGACATTAAATAAGTATTTTCTATCGTCAATAAATCATCCTTCTCAAATTCGATAATTATAATTAAAATATAATTACTCTTCTATCATATTGAGACCATTACAGTATTTATATATTATACTATTAACCTTTGCAGTATTCTAAACTAATGTAACTGTAACTCTCATTAATATAAATATAAAATAGTGAGAAAGAGAGATGGATCATATGATTTTTTTACTTTAAAAAACTTAATAATATTGTTATTTTCTAATCACATTATAATTTTATATTATACCAAGGTAATAACAACATTTTCAGTATAGCCTATTAACTTTTTTGGTTGAATCACATAAAAATTGTATGCTTTCCACCTATTCTATCATATCTATTTATATTCTTGCACCTAAGTCTCCCAAATTTAGTGTATTACTCATTAGTGCATAGTCCCACACCATCAACATATATAAGTCAAACTTCATCATGAAGTATACCCCTTTAAGCTATTGAAAGCAATATTGTTATTTATCTATTTATTGAATATGCACAATAAAAAAACATACCTAACGCTCTAGTCATCGTTATTCAAGTAAAGCAATAAAACACAAACTCTCAGTTTTCTTTTGAATGTTTTCTAGCCTATACTAGTGAAGTGCAAAATGACAATACAATGATGGTGTTGTCACATACCTTTTATATTGATTAGGTTAGGGACTTTTCATTTGTAGGTATGTTAATCAAAAAACAAAAAATTGTTTTCTATTATCAAGAAAAAATAATTACTGCATTTGATCTTTAATTAACTATCACTTTAATAATTATCATTAACTTTAAAAAAAGCTTAAAAAAATAAACAAAATAGTCATTAACTCTTAAAAGAAAGTTTCAAAATTATAAACATAATGGTCATCATTAACATTCAAAAGAAAGTTACAAAATTATAAATATAATGAGCATCATTAACTCTTAAAAGAGAGTTACAAAAATTTAACATAATATCCTTTTAAAAGGGAGTTACAAAGGAATAATAGTTACCATTAACACTTACAAGAGAGTTACAAAAAAAATTAATGTAAAAAATAATGTCTAATAAATAGGTCATCCTTAAGTCTCAAAAGAGATAGTGTACAACATTCTCCCACTAAGTTTACTTAAACAAATAGATAGTTGAAAATTATTATGGCCATAAATAAAAAACGTAGTAATAATGATGAAATGGTCCTCAAATGGCCCATTCAAAATCCTGCAGACATACAAATTCATTTTGTGCACAAAATAATATTTCTTTTATTTCAATTTTGCCTTTTACAAAATTCTTAACCCAAACATCCAAATAAGAAGCAAAATATGAATGGATTAACAAGTCCCATATGATTTACATGACCTTTATAATGTTTAGTCGACAATCCTTTGGTCATGAGATATACAATCATTAGTTTTGTACTAATATATTGGATATCCACTTCTTAATATGTTCTGTGACAACAAAATATTTTATATCAATATGCTTGTTGCGACTTCCACATTTGTCATTTTTTAAGAAAAAGACTATTGTCAAGTTGTCATAATAAATCTTTAAGGGTCTATCTATTAATTAACAACTTTTAATCCAAAAACAAAATTTTTCAACCACAATGCTTATAACGTAGCTTTATAGCATGTAATGAATTCTACTTCTCTAGTGGATGAAACAACTATTGTTTGTTTGACACTTCTCCAAGATATAGGACCTTTAGCAAAATGAAAATATACCCTGAAGTAGACTTTCTTGTGTCCATCCATCTGCCAAAATTTGAGTTTGTCTACCCAACTAGTTCCAAATTATTTGTATACCTATAAGTGAGAATGCTTTCCTTGGTCCCTTGCAAATATCTCATAACCTTTATAATAGCTTTCTAATGTTCTAATCTTGGATTACTTTAATATTGGTCAAGCATTCCTACTACAAATTCAATATAAGGTCTTGTACAAACTTGTGCATACATCAAGCTTCCTACTATAGATGCATAAGACACATATTTCATTTTCTACTTTTTTTTAAATCACTTTGTGGATATTGAGTATGACTAAAATTTTCCCCTTTAACAATGGGTGTTGGAGTAGAAGAATAACTTTGCATATTAAATCTTCCTAAAACTTTATTAATGTAGGCCTTTTGAGATAAACATAATATTCTTAAGGATCTATCTCTATGAATCTCTATGCCAATGACATAAGAGACTTCACTTAAATCCTTTATTTCAAAGTTTTCAAAAAGGAAGTGTTTTGTTTTATATAGCATAGTCATGTCATTAGTTGCTAACAAGATATCATCAACATATAAAACTAAAAAAATGATTTCACTCTTAGTTACCAAAAGAGTTAAATCATTGGTCGTATGATTGTTTTAGCTCATATATTGATTTTTTTTAACTTGCAAACCAAATGACCTTTCTCATTGAAACCTTTGGGCTACACCATATAAACCTCTTCTTTAAGATCTCCATTCAAAAATGTTATTTTCACATCCATTTGATATAACTCTAAGACAAAATGAGCTACTAAAGTCATAATAATTCTAAATGAATCCTTATTTGAAATTGAAGAAAATGTTTCATTGTAGTTAATGTCTTCCTTTTGAGTGAAACCTTTTGGCTACTAGTCTAGCCTTATATCATTCTACATTACCTAAGGAATCTCTTTTGGTTTTATAAACTCATTTACAACCAATGGTTGTTGCTTCTTTTGGTAATTCAATGAGATCCCAGACTTTATTTTTAACTATTGATTTCATCCTTTCTTTCATAGCATTAGGCCAAAGTGCAAAATTATTATCATTCATGGCTTGTGAAAATGATTTTGGACCATCTTTAGGACTGATGTCGAATTCAAACTCTTGTTGGTATACAACATAATCATTAGAAATTGTTGACCTTCTTTCTTTTGAGGATCTTCTTATTCCTATTATTTCTTGCATTTCTTGTTCATTATGAACTTGTTCTTAATGTTCATTATAAATTTGTTTCAGATGGAATATTTGTTTTTAAATTGGTTGTTCCAATGTGGGATTCATAGTTTGGTATATTACTTCTTTAAATTCTATTTTTCAAGGAAAGTTACTCCTATTATGCTCAAAATCTTTAAGAAATTTTGCATTTCCAACTTCAACAATTTTAAGAAAATGATTGGACAATAAAATTTGTATCCTTTGGAGTTCACTACATAACCAATAAAATATCCACTAATTGTTCTTAGATCTAGTTTCTTTAAGTTTGGGTTATACACCCTTACTACAACTAGGCATCCCCGTACTTGGATATGATTCAAGCTACGCTTTCATCATTTCCACATTTCAAAAGGTGTTTTAGGAACAATTTTTGATGAAACTTTATTCAGGATATATATATTGTAGTTTTTAAAGTTGCACTCTAGAGGGACATTGGAAGATTAGTGTAACTAATCATGTTTCTCATCATGTCAATAAGCAAATGATTCATTTTTTCAGCTATACCATTTTGTTGTGGTGTACTAAGCGTAGTATACTGACCAACTATACCTTCTTCCTCAAGGAATTTAGCAAGTAGAGCTAACATTTATCCCTTTTCTATGTACCTTTCATAGTATTCCTTATCTCAGTTTTACCTTACTATTTTAATTTTTTTTTTTCCTTTTGTTTCTTTACTATTGCTTTATAAATTTTAAAGGCATCAAGTATCTCTGCTTTATCATTTAGAAGATAGAGATACATATATCTAGTATGGTCATCAATAAATATTTCTAACAATTGAAGTAAGAAATATCAAATGGTTCACATATGATTGTGTGTTGATTTCTAAGTCTTAGAACTCATTTTGGCACCTTTAATGTTCTTGTTGGTTTGTTTTCCCTTTATCCAACTTAAGCAAATACCATAAGTAATAAAATCAAAGGTTCCAAAATAAGTTCTTGGTCTCCTATGTCATTTCATGAAGGAGATATATCATAATTTTTTATGTCATTGTTAGGATAATGCGCTAAAGCCAATCATCATAATTAACATTTACTATAATCTTCGATATTTAATTAATAAAATTAGAATTTATATTATCTGTATATTATATTAAATGGATAATTGTCATAAGAATGATTGAACCATTACAAGGGTATCAGTACTCGACATCTGATCATAAGGACCCTATATTCACATTAGTTGGCTTTTCTTAAAATGTTCATAACTCTAATATTACCATGACCTAATGCACAAGTAATAATAATAAAAGTTATCATAGTATTGAATGACCTCGTCGAGAAATCATGACAGTTCTCACATGTTAGAGTTATTTGTTGACAATTTAGTATAATATATGGGTGCACGTTCAAGACGTGTCCACCAAACTGACCCACCAAAAAGATTTTATATGGATAGTTGCTCCAATGTTTATGAAAAATATCCTCTTAAGGAATAATGATGCATGTGATCCTTAGACTTAAGGTCACCGGACTGTCTTGCATATGGATCAATATAGTTTGACACCAACTCAATGTAGTTCGATCAGAATATTACCAAAAAAGTGGAGATTGGCCATATTAAGATTTGTACAAAGGTTATGGTGGATCAATAAAGGACTTGTCACTCTGAGCACAATAACTGATATCTTAGTTAGGATCTACTAATATATGTTAATGACTAATTAAATATATGGCTACAATGGAATTGAGTTGGCGTCAATTCAATATTATCAGGTTATTGAAAGAAGTCAATCTATGTTATTCAAGAAGTCCTAAAAGAGACACTTAATCAGTATCTCAACCTCAAAGAGATATCTATAACAAAACGATCAAATTATACGAGTAATCTTATCATTGATAGGTTAAAAAAGGTTATATGCTGACTTTTACTAATCAGGTGGTCATGATGTCTCGCTAGAGGCTAATCGTAGTCTATGTTTGGATGAATGTCAGGTCAAGAGCCCAACACAAATATGGTCACACGAATTAGAGTAAGCCTATGCTTGTTATTGATAGTGGCTTTTTTATAACATTTCTTTGTCAATGAAAAACAAATGAGTCACTCATGCTAGTATGACTAACAAATACCTTATGTTTGTTGTATATGTTTGTAAATTAATCTTACTATAACGATGATCCAGAAGGGGGTTTTGTAGATTATTTGATATTAATTTAAAATTTTAATATGTAATTCCATTGCCCAAGTCCACAAAATCCTTACAGTGGTATTAGAGCCACCCTTAAGAAATTAATTCACGAAAGATTATACCAGTAAATTTATTTTATTCGATTGCATAATATTTGTTAATATCAAATATCTGAAATTTGTAAATTGTTGTTACAAAAATCGTTGATTGTTTGATATTAATTTAAAACCGTTGATCCAAAGGTGGTTTTACAGATTGTTTGATATTAATTTAAAATTTTAATATGTAATTCCATTTCTAGAGACCACAAAATCCTTATAATGGTATCAGAGCCACACTCAAGGGATTAATTCACAAAAGATTGTACCTATAAATTTATTTTATTCGATTGCATAATATTTGTTAATATCAGATATCTATAATTTGTAAATTGTTGTTATAAAAATTGTTAAGACAATTTTGTGATTGATGCAATGAGAATGTAAATTGGTATTGATTTTATTGAGTTTTCTCTCTCAATTTTGTTGAATATTGTCAAATTTAATATACAGGTTATTAAAATTTTGGATGAAGGCTAAATCAATTTCACTTTGTTGCATCTTCGATGCATGTCATTGCATATTTCAAAGTTGCTACTTGCGTGAGTATAGTTTATGTGCCATGTTACCTTATCCTGGTATTGTAGCCTACCAAAATTCAAAGATTTTTAATCGAATTACTTCACAAAAACTTGACAGAGAAACATGTCCAGAACACCTATGCACAAGTAACACTTAGTGTGGGTGTATGATAGAACAAACAAGACCTTCTCCAAATATTTGATTTTTCCAAGCATGGCATGGCTAAACACTTTTTGTGCTAGCCATGCACATGTTGTGCCAAAGAAGGCATGGCTAAACACTTTTTGTGCTAGCCATGCCTATGTTGTGCCAAGGAAGACATGGTTGGACACTCATAGTGCTAGTTGTGCCAATGCTAAGGAAAGCATGGTTAGGCACTCTTTGTGCCAGTTGTGCCCATGTCATCCTGGGGATGGCATGGTTAGACACTCCTTATGCACAGGATGGCATGGTTAGACACTCCTTATGCTAGTCGTGCCCATGGAATGACATGGCTATACATGGTTCGTGTGGTAGACACTAAACCGTTTTGCAAGTCATGCACACTTTTGGAATTTTGGTGAATTTAATAAACATGACATGCAGAGTTGGCAACCTACCTGCACATCCGACTATGGCAGGAAAAAATTTAATTTAGTCCCATTTTGATGAATTGGGATTGAATTACAATTTTCCTAGCCTTTGGGGTAAAAATATTGTGTAAATTTTGATGGACTAAAATGTAAATTGACACTTGGGTTAAAAATAATTAAAATTAATAGTTTTTAATTTTGATTATATGTATGCATGTTTGTTGATATGTATGTTACCCTGTATACAGTTAGATGGCCTATGTTATTATTGTTTTTTTGCATTTGTATTTTTTAAAAATAGGACATGTGTGTCCTACCTTCTCTCAATTTATAATATACTTCTTTTCTCACGTAATTACCCTCGAATATAAGTCGAGGTTTTCATTTTACAAATATAAAATTAGAATAGGAAGTTTTTTTTTTTTTTCTTTATTAGAAAAATTATGATTGAGAAACAAAGCATACTTTTGAATATTAAAGATGAAGGACTATTGAAGACCAAAACAGTAAGACCTAGGTTGACTAGTCAATTCCTCATGGTGCAAGGAATTGACATTAGTTAAAATTATATACCGACACGGTTAATTTATATTGTAGTATACACATTAGGTTTTATTTTTCTGAATAATCACCTCACATGCTAAATAACTAAATTGGTGAGACTGTAATAAATATATTAAATATGTTAATTTGAAAATAACCAATTCCTTCTAAGACAATGCTTTAAGATAAGCCCCTATTTGTTTAAACCTTTTTTGCCAAAGCGAAGAGTATACTTCTACCAGGTAGAAGACCAAATGATTGTTTTTATTGAGTCTGACTTAACTAATATACTTAACTTGTTTAGCAAAGCGAAGGTGAAAGTGTAAATGTATTAGAGGTCGAGTTAGGGACATGTAATTGTCGTTACATAGGCGATATTTAGTAACCTTCCTACTATAAACCAAGAGTCACAATTGATATCGTACAATTGATTCATACTGATTAGAGACCGTGGACTTTTATGATTGGTTTGATTGACCTACATGTTGATTAACTCAAACTTGTTCATCAAAACGAAAGGGAGAGTTAATACAATAAGATCTCAGCTTACTAGAAAGTCCACTGAGAGTTCTTGAGTCTAATAGAGAGAACAATTGGCTTGACAAAATAGTGGAAGAATTTATTTAATAAAGATCATGTTGAATAAATAATTAATTAAAATAAATATTATTAATATTTTTTTTCTGCACATGTAAATAAAAAACCCACCATATGAAACAATATGAATCTTCAATAGATTTTGGAAAAAGAAAATAGGCTTAAAGGCAGTAACTTTAATGACTAGTACCGGAGCCTTTGGATCATGCTAAGTCAAGAGAAAAAACTATACATTCTTGGAGGAGCAATGCCTCTTAAGCCTGGACCCAATGCCACACAAGAGTAAAAGGATACTTATAACAACTATCTAGATGATTCCAATGATGTCTAGTATTTAATGTTAACTACTATGACACCTGAGCTACAAAAGCAATATGAAGACATAGACAACCAATCTATTCTTCTTTACCTTAATGAGATGTTCATAACTTGTGCAAGGTATGAGATTTACAAGGTGTCAAAAGCATTTTATAGGTGCAAGATGTCTAAGGGAGAACTAGTGGGCTGATGATTGGCTATACAAAACAATTGGCATCACTGGGAATGATTATAGACAATGACTTGGCTATTAACCTTGTCTTGCAATCCCTTCCTCACTTATATGAGATGTTCAATACAAACCATCTTATAAGTGAAAAGGAAAAGTCTTTATCTAAGCTCCTAAAGTTACTTAGAATTGTTGAACAGTAGATCAAGAAGTCTGCTAATATGCTTTTGGTAAATGCCAAGGCACATAAAAGCAAAAGTAAGGGCAAGTCTAAGCCCAAAACCCAAAAGTAGGCTTCTAACCCTATACATCCTACATATGATATTGGAAAGGGTAAGGTTATTTGCTTCTATTGTGGCAAGACTAGACATTAGAGGAAACATTGCAAGGCCTAACTTGAGAGCAAGAAGAAGAAATCCATTGCTTCAACTTTAGGTATATTCATTACTAAATAAACTTCTCAACATTTATGTCTTGGGTTGTGGACACTAAATATGTTTCTCACATATGTTCTAATATGTTGGAACTAAGGGAAAGTAGACTGTTCACTAGAGAAAAAGTGAACTACATGTTGGAAATGGAGCTAAAATAGTTATATTAGTTGTAGAAAATTATTTTACCAATTTGCCCTCTAGGCTTGTTTTAGAACTTAAAGATTGTTTTTATGTTCCTAGCTTTTCTAAGAATTTAATTTATGTGCCAACTTTGAACAAGTTTGGATATTTTTTCTTAATTGCTGAGGGTGTTATAACCATCAATTTGAATAATATTCATTATAGAACTACTAGTCTAATGAATGGTCTTTATGTTCTTGATTTGAATGATAAAATACATAATATCGAAAATGAGAGGACTACGCATTCTGATCAAAACACCATTTATCTGTGACATTGCAAGCTTGGTTATATAAGACCAAAATGCATTTCAAAACTTCATAAAGATAGGGTTTTATGATCAGTTAACCTAGAGTCTTATGATGAATGCCAATCAAGCTCTTTAGGCAAGATGACCAAGTCGCTCTTCACTGGACATAGTGAAAGAGCAATTGAACTATTAGGCATCATTCATATGATGTATATGGACCCCTAATAGTGCAAGCCAAGAATAGGTATTCATACTTCACATATTTACTGATGATCTCCATAGATATGACTACATGTATCCAATGAAACAAAAGTCTAAATACTTTGAAAATTTTAAAGAATTAAAAAACGAAGTAGAAAAATAGACTGGAATTAGTATAAAGATCCTCTTAAGTGATCAATAAGGTGAATGCTTGTTTGTTAAGTTTAGAGGTTACTTGAAGGAGTATGGGATAATATCTTAACTCACTCCTTTTGGTACACCACAATATAATAGTGTATCTGAACAGAGGAATATAACTTTAATAGATATAGTTAGATCCATGATAAGCTTTACTTATTTACTTATGTCATTATAAAGGTTCGGGGCAGTAAAACTTATGTCAAGAAATTGACTTCAAACAAGTTAAGTTCCAAATCTAAAATATGTATCTTTATGGGGTATCTTAAGGAAACCAAGGGATACTACTTCTACCACTAAGATGAAAAAAATATCTTTATTGCTTAGACCAAAGTTTTATGGAAAAGGAGCTCATTTCTAGAAGATTAAGTACGAAGAAGATTGAACTCGATGAAGTTCAAATACCACAAGATACCACAAACATAAGACAAGAGGATGTGTTACCTTAAAAGATTGAATGTCGTAAGGAAGTTGTTATATAACCAACTCAACATACACATGAACTGTGTAAGTCTAGTCAAGTACATCTTGAGCTAAAGAGGTTTGGTTATCTTTTGACTTAGCACGACAATGTATTAATCATTCAAGATGACGAACTTAGGACTTACAAAAATGTTATCTCAGATCCTAACTCTATTAAATGGCTTAAGGTCATAAAATCCAAAATAGACTTCATATACCAGAACCAAGTATGGACTTTGGTAGATCCACTTGAAGGGTTAAAACCTGTAAGGTGTAAATGGGTCTTCAAAAAGAAAATTGACATGAAAGGTAACGTGTATACCTATAAAGCATGACTAGTTGCAAAAGGTTTCACGTAAAAGTATGACATAAACTATGATGAAACTTTTTCACTGGTTGTGATGCTAAAGTTTATTCGAATTATGCTTGCAATAACTATATACCATGATTATGAAATCTGGCAAATAGATGTCAAAATTGCTTTCCTAAACAAAAACCTAGTAAAAGATATGTATATGACACAACCCAATGATTTTGTTCTTGATAGACAAGTAAGTAAGGTATGTAAGTTATATAAATCCATTTATGAACTCAAACAAGCTTATAGGACTTAGAACATTCGTTTTGATAAAGCCATAAAAGAATTTGGATTCATCAAGAACGAAGATAAGCCATATGTATACAAGAAGGTTAGTAGGAGCAAAATAGTATTTCTAATATCATATGTTAATGACATATTAATCATAAGGAATGATATACTGAACTTGCAATTGATAAAGACTTAATTATCCAAATGCTTCTTTATGAAAGACTTAAGAAAAATAGTCTATATCTTCGAAATAAAAATCTACAAAAATAGATCATATAGGTTACTTAGATTAAGTCAAAGCACATACATTGATAAAGTGCTGAAGAGATTCGACATGAAAGAATCCAATGGAGGATATCTTCTAATAAGTCATGGTGTATATCTCTTTAATCAAATGTGTTCTAAAACACAAGAAGTTTAAAATAAGATGAAACTGATCTCTTATGCTTCTACTATAGGATTGATCATATATGTCATTTTATGTACGAGGATTGATATCTCATATGTTTTAAGCATTTGTAGTATATATTAATTAGATTCAAGGGAATGTCACTAGAAAGTTATAAATAACATTCTAAAATACCTAAAAAGAACTAAAGATATGCTCTTGGTTTATAGAGGAGAGTCTGAGCTCATTGTACAAGGATATAATGATGTTAGTTTCCAAACAGATCGTGATGATTTCAAATCCCAATCAAGATTTTTATTTTGTATAAATAATAGGGTAGTCAACTGGAAAAGCTCTAAGAAAGGTACTGTGGCTGATTCTATGATCAAGTCTGAGTATATTACTTGGTTAGATGTGACAAAAATAGCAATATGGGTCAAGAAGTTTGTCACCAAACTTGGTGTGGTTCCATCTATAGAAAATATTATAGAACTCTATAGCAACAACAATAGAAAAATAGCGTAAGCAAAGGAACCATGGTCCCACTAATAATCCAAAGATATACTTAGGAATTACTACCTTATTAGAGAAATCATTCAGTGTAAAGATGTGTAGATAGGAAAAATAGATAATAATGATAATTTGGCTAACCCATTGATAAAGTCTTTATCACAATAGAAGCATGATAGGAAGATAGCCTCATATGGTATTAAATATATGTCTGATTGGCTATAGTACAAATTGGATATTATTCAGGTAGTGTCTTGGAACCAATCATCATAATTAACATTTAATATAATCTTTGATAATTAATTAATAAAATTGATATTTATATTATTTGTATATTATATTAAATGGATAATTATCCTAAGAATGGTTAAACTATAATAAAGGAATCCGTGTTTGACACTTGATCGTGAGAACCCTATGTTCATATTAGGTGATTATTCATAAAATGTGCATAACTTTAATATTACTATGATCGAGGGTACATGTAATAATAATAGAGTTATCATAGTGTTTAACAACCTTGTCTAAAGATGATAACAGTTCTTACATGTAAGAGTTGTTGGTTGATAACTTAGTGCAATACATGGGTACACGTTGTAGACTTATCCACCAAACTAACCCATTAAAAGGATTTAATATGGATAGTTGCTCTAATGTCTATGGAAAATATCCTTTTAGTGAATGGAGGTATATGTGATCCTTAGATTTGAGGTCACAAAACTATATTGTATAAAGATTGATATGGTTTGACACTAATACAATGTAATTCAATTAAAGGATTACCAAAAAAGTGGTAATTAGTCATATTGAGATGTGTACGAAGGCTATGGTGGATCAATAAAAGATTCGTCACTTTTGAACAAAGGAGCTGATATCTCAGTTAGAGCATACTGATGGATGTCAATGATCAATTAAATTTGTGGTCATAATGGAATTGCGTTAGTGTTTGATTCAATATTATTAAGTTATTGACAGAAGTCAATCTATGTTATTCGAGAAATACCGAGGGAGATATCGTATGATGAAATGATCAAATTAGACGAGTAAATGTATCATTGACAAGTTAAAAAAAGTCATATACTGACCTTTACTAATCGGGTGGTCATGATGTCTTGCCCGAAGTCAATCTTCGTATGTGTTTAGATAGATGTTGGGTCGAAAGCTCTACATGAATTCGATACCAACTAACTTAGTAAAGAGGCTAAGGTCAAACATAAAAGGAATTGATAAACTCTGGAGGTATGTAGATTATCCAATTTAGGTTCAGTTTGAATTATGGATAAATAATCTAAAGGACTTGGAAAGGTTTATGGATCCAAAATATATTTTAATATATTTTGAGACCTTAGTGTAATAATTCTGAGTTACTGGGGTGTATGTGAGATTTAGTAGAATTGAGTTGGATTGACCCAAATCCTTGTTACCTAATTTGAAATTCAAATGAGGATTGTGATAGGATTTTATCTTATCTTCATTAATGTTATAATCTTCTAAATTTGGGTTGAATGTCAACTATGGTGAAGAAATAATTGGATATTAGAAATGAAATATACGCATTATGTTAACCAAAGTACAACTTGCATAAGTTGTATACGCGAAAGCCGGAAGGGAATCTTCCCACATAAGTCAAGGTCATCCAACACATTCACTTGTGTCGAGCGAGCATGCTTGTGCCACTTAGGAAATATTAAAGTCCCAAGCGGCAAACCATGATGTGTATAAATATATATATGTGTTTTATTGTTTTAAAAAACACATGTTGCATAAAACTTATTAATTTATAACCTTAGCAAAACAAAGAGTGATAACTTTCTTCCCTCTCACATTCAAAGTTATTTTCTAATTCTACAAGCCATGAGTGTAGTTTATAGTACTACATTTTATGTCAATATTTTTACTATGCACATATGAAAAATTGCATTCATAAATAAGATCCAAACTAATTTTATATAAACCATATATTAGCCAACCAGTACCAACAACACTTTTATTTTTTAGAATACTAAACATAAAGTCTTAAGAAAAAAAAATTAAAACCACCTTTAACAAGACTAGAAATAGAAACTAAATTTCTTGAAAACGAAGGAACATAAAAGGTGTTTTCAAGATCCAAAATAAAACAACTTTTTAAAACCAAGCGAATAGTCTCCACAACTTCAACTTATGAATGCATTTGATCGCCAGATGCTTTGCTTACTTTCCTTCAGTTTCCTTTGGTTGAGAAAACCCTGCATGGTATTGACAATGTGAATTTTAAAAGCAGAATCAATCTACCAAGTATTATTTGGAATATCAACTAATAAGGATTCATAACATACTAGGGATACGAAGGTACCTTTCTTTTCAAGCCACTTCTTGTACTTTGTGCAATTCTTCTTCATGTGTCCCTTCTTCTTGCAAAAGAAACATGTATCTTTATTGTCATTTTCCTTTATTGGCACTTTTCCATCCTGCTTCCATTTAGGTATAGTTTTCTCATTTTTCTTATTCCTATTTCCATCAGTCACAAGATTAGCATTTTCTTGCTTGATATCAAGTTTCTCATGTTTCAATCTTTCTTCCTCTTGCACACACATGGTCAAAAGTTCATTGATTGACCAATTTTTCTTACATGTATTGTAGGAAATCTTGAAGGGATTATACTTCATAGGCAAAGAGTTAAGCACAAAGTGTACAAGAAAAGAGTCTAAAATATCAATGTTCAAGGGCTTGAGTTTAGCAACAATATCTCTCATTCCTATAATGTGTTCATGCACTCTCTTAGAATTGTCAAATTTCATTCTTGAAAGATTTTTCATAAGGGTGTTTGCTAATTTCTTATCATAATTTATAAATTGTTCTTCAATTGCTTTCATTAGATCCTTAACCATTTCATATCCAAGGATTGATCCCTTAATCCCTTAATGATCCCCTAAGTTACTAAGGAAGTTACAAATGAATAGTGATAACAATTAGCTCTCAAAAGAGAGTTTGAAAAAATTAATATAAAAAATAATGATTGATATATAGGTCATTTTTAAGTTTCAAAAGATGAAACGGTTATAATATATTAGAGTTCTCCTTTTAATAATTGCATGGTTGAATGCCACTATTTCTTGTTTTTCAAGGTTATAGAGTTACTAGCCATCGTTTTGGCAAGAGTTGGCTGAAAGATCAGGTAACGTGGTTTGTTCTCAGAAGATCACCTTCCAATTCCAATTTATATATGATTCAATCTCATTATCTTTTTCTTCATCATAAAAATTCATTTTTATGAGGATTACAATTTTTAGTACAAGTTAAAAGACATTTTCCAATGGTATTAAACGAAGACTTGTCACAAGAATGACTTGGTTTAAACAACTTATGCTCACCTTCAACTAGAATTTACACACTATAAATTATAGATTATTTAAAGAAAAAACATAAATTGCCTTTAGTAGCTATAATTAGGGTTGGTTCTCCATCCACAAACGTGTAGATTTGTGTAACATATTTAACTCCATTTAATTAATGTCTAATTAATCAAATAATTATTGGAATTAATTATTTGATTAAACAATTTTAGACCCACTTTCTAGTGCATACTCATCATTGTAATTCCAATTTTTGTCATCATTCGGGCAAACTTTAGGGTTCTTTATATTTATCTTTTTCCATAAAACAAGGAACAATTTGAATTATAATTCTCATAGAAAAAGACAATTTACATGGTACAATTCTGGTCAAAGATGAAGAAGAATCCTAATTAATTTTTTGATAATTGAATCTAAACAATAGGGGCCCTTGATGTGCTAATTTAATTGTACAATTTATGGACCATCAAATGGAACACTAGAAAATATATATAAATATATATATATATATTTTGTTGACCAAAGCTACTTAGAAATTGTTTAATCATCGTAATTAATCAATTATAAAATTGATTATGCATAGATAATTTATGATAATGTTTCAATTGACAGACAACTAAACCCATCTTCACGTGATAATCCAGCAAAAGTTAATGCAACGAGTCCACAATTTTTATTTTACTTGCTCAATTTTATTTGCTTTGAAGATTTTAATTTTTCTAAATAATGAGAAAATTTCACCCTATCCCAATTGACCAAAAAGATAATTCTAAACATTTTTAAGGAAAAAATGAGTTGTAAAATCATTATTATTATTATTATTAAAAATAACAGTACAAGCTCCATATATACCTTAACAAATTATATTTGAATTTCTCTAATTAAGTATATCCTTTAAAAAAGAACCTGTTAATTATATTAAAAGTAATAATTAATAAGTAAATATACCCATTACGTATTAATCAACTTTATAAACTTAATAATATAGCTTTGAAAAAAACTTTAAAAAACTATAATTCTAATACCATAGTTAAAAAAAATATTTTTTTAAGAAGAAAAATGAGATTGAAAATTATTTTTATATGGAAGAAGTGTTCTGAAACTCTTTGATAAATTTATAATACCCATAAATTACACATTAATCAAACTTTAATAATATAGCTTGAGAAAAAACTATATGAAAAAATCAATAATGAAAATAATACAAACATAATAAGCCAAGCAAAAAATAAAACATTAACCATAAATCAAGATATGTGATGTTTGGCTAGCATAAATCCATTTAAAATTTGATGATGACTCTAATTATTCCGAATATATATATATATATATATATATATATTAGAAAAAGAATCCAATGGAGCCTCAAATCATCACCAAACTGTACATCAAATTGCCTTTGTTCCCCGTAATCAAGGGAGCAAATAAGTTTGACATGTGACTTGACTGGAGATATAATATTATTATTATTATTACACGTCTAAGTTAAATATTAAAATAAATACACTCACAAAATTTTAAAAATTTAAAATTTCACTCATGACCTAACTTTTATTAAAACTTTTTATTAGAGACAATGACAAAATTATTATTCTACCAATAAATTAAAAAATATAAAATTCAACATTTTTTTTCCAAAATTTTAAAAATAATAACTTTACCTCTGTCTAAAGTTTTGTAGCTTTGAAAAGTAACATTCCCCCTCCCCCCCACCCACCCACCCAAATCTAGGGTTTGTATTCTTTCCCTCTTCGACCACTGACGAGGATGTTTTCGCTTAAGAACACATCAGCCAATGCATCTTCATCTCTCACCAACTCTGATGCACGATGAAGATGCCTCTTCGTCAATTCCAAAAAAGACAATCAACTTCATTGATTCAAACAAATTGACACATCTTTGTTGATTCATCTAAAATTGAGGAAGGCCTGTCTTCGTCATGCACCGAAGAGGGTGAGAGATGAAGACGTGTTGGTTGGTATGTCCTCAGACAAAGGCATCGACGTCAGTGGCCAAAGAGGGGAAGAATACAAACCCTAGATTTAGAGGGTAAAATGTTACTTTTCAAAATTAGAAAACCTTATATAAGAGTGAAGTTGGTAGTTTTTAAAACTTGGAAGAAATGTTGAATTTTATATTTTTTAATATTATTGATAAAATTATAATTTTACCCTTACCTCTAATAGAAAATTTTATCAGAAGTTAACCTACAAGTGAGATTTTAGATTTTTTAAACCTAATAAATGTATATTTGTTTTCATATTAAAACTTGGGTTAGAAATAATCCCTCAGCCTTATTATGATTATAGGCCATCAAATTCGTATTCGTGCTTCAATAAATGAGAAATAATGTTCAATAATTTGGATGATGTTTCGCGGAAATGTTTTTATTACCTCAATAAATGTTCATCAAATCATATCAATAGACAAAATTCACGAAATCTTCATCACAGGATACATGGGATCACTTTAATTCCCTCATCTTAATGGCAATTAATAATACAACAAAAGCCTAGAAAATTAAATTTGACGCAAGGACATGGAAAAGAAGAGTAAATGCTAATTTTATTCAACTGAAATCAAAACCTCTTTTTGCACGTACTAATGGTTATCTGATCTTTTACACGCAAGACTTATACCCAAGAATAGGAAATATATATATAATAAACCAAAATAAAATTCAACAATTAGGACTTGGAACTTCTGTTAATTAAACTAAAGATAATCAATTCTCTACAAGCAAATAAAAATAATAATAAAGATCAAACTAGAGAGTTTCAGAACCCCATTACATTTCTACTACAAAAGCAGTGTCATGATCGATGATGAAGATGAAGATGAAGCCATAAAAAAAGAATTGAAGATCAAAACAAAAACCCATTTACAGAACATCCAGCGACCTTTTCAGTTTGCAGAAAGAGAAGAAGAAAATAAATGAATAAATAAATAAATATATATAGAAGTCAGAGGGACCTTTAAGGTTGAAGGTTCATGGTAATCTCCAGTTTTGTATGCCAATGTCATTGTGTTTCCGTGAAGGACCAGAGGCCGGTATCGGGAAATGCCTCGGAAAGAACCCGAGGAAATGGCCGCTGTTCTTGGAATTCTGTTTGGGGTTGAAGAGGTTCGTGGTTCTTGAGGCGTGGCAATGGCCGAAAATAGAGATGAATAACATGAAGAACGAGAGAAATAAAATTAATATATGCCTTCTACATAAACAACCCATTATTCTAACGAAGAATTCTGACAATTTTCAGCTTGAGTTTCAGAGAGAGTGTTTGAGTTTAGACAGAGAAGAAGATACAAAATGGAAAAATTGGATGGTTCTAAGAGTAATGGCAAAGTTGAAGACCCAGGCAGCCAGCTGAAAGTTCAAAAGCTTTAGAAAAGAAAAGCTAGAAAAAATTTTCTAGGGTTTTTGTTTATTTCTTTCTCCTCGTTGTGGATTGAGAGAGAGAGAGAAAATTTATTATTTTACTTTTTTGAGCGTGTGTGTGTGTGTGTGTACACTTTCGTGGTTACTAGGTAAGTGGTTGGCCCTACAGAAAATCAATAAGATAGGGATGGAGTGGGACTGCTGTTTTATGGACCTAAAACAGGATAACTTGTTCTAGTGAAAGGGATATCGTTTGTCGGGAATTGATCTGATTTGAGGTGTGTTTTTAAATGAGGGCAAAAGGATTATTTCCCATCCAAGTTTTAGCCAAATTTTAAAAGCACATTTGTGGCTAATAAAAAATTCAAACACCTATTTATGAACTAACTGTTGTTAAAATTTTTAGTTAAAAATAAGAGTACAATTGTTATTTATCCTTAAACCCTAAAACCTTAAAAATTTATATCATTTTCTCTCTTGGTTTAAAAAATTAATAATTTTTCTCATAATTAAACTTTAAAAATTCACTTTTCCCCTCATTTTTATGTTTCATCTTTGGTGACTTAAGAAATCCAACTACCAATCTTAGGGTTAGGGAATCTGATCGACAATCATCTTGACGAATGACGAAGGACGATGTGATGAAAGACAATAAAATGTTGTCCTTCGTCATTTAGACAACATGACAAAGGACAATAAAGCTTCATCCGATCTTCCAAACGATGCTTTATTGTCCTTTGTAGTAGTAGGTGGTCGTCCTTCATGGCTAGATCTAAAAGATGGGTGAAAAGCATCAACCGTCAGCTAGAATGGCGATGACCAAGGAAGGGAAACAAACTCTAGAAGTGAAATATAAATTTTTCAAACTTTGAGAATGAGAGTGAAATGTTAATTTTTGAAACCTGAGGGAAAAATAATATTAACTTTTAAGGTTCTAGGGCTTAGTGGTAAAATGACAATTGTACTTTTACCTATAACTGAAAATTTTAATAACAGTTACCTATAAATGAGTGTTTGGGTTTTTCATCGGTTTTCCCTGAATTAAATTAAGTTTATTAATATTTTCCAAAGTCATACACACTCGGGTATAGGGTATACACGTTCGTGTATCATTAGTAAATTTGAATTTCTCTGATAGGATTACACTCGCAGTAAAATCAGGTGTTGCCATTGTTATGCGACATGACACACAATCATGTAAAGTCCTCATGTCACATCCAGGAGGCAAATAAAAACACATTTAACCTATTTCTCATCATCATTCTCACCCACAACTACACTCTAAAGAAAGAGAGAAGAGAGTAAAGAGGTTTTGGTCATTAGAGGAAGTCATCAATCGTCAAAAATGCCACAATCACATGAAAACCTTAGCGATCTTTAGAAGCCAAGTAAGTCGATCTCTCCCTTTTGGTTAATCAAACATGTTTTTCAATGAGTTTAAAGATTTTAATCAAAACTGTGATTTTTGAGTGATTTTATGATGATATGATAATTATTGATTGGATGCATGAATTTTCCTTATGTTGAATCAAGTTGTAATCTTACTGATAATCTTGATTGTGGGTTAATTCATGTTAAGATGAATTCCGTTATGACCCATGATAATTAGACTATATTTTCATACATATTGTTTGATGAAAAGATGCCTAAAATGCTTAGAAATGCCCTGTGAATAATGTGATGCATTTAAGTTGCTGAAAACAAATCAGAATTGCTTAGAATTAGTAAGGTTGCGATTTCTAGATCGCAACAGATGGTTGTGCATGGTCTCATACACGACTGTGTGCCTTTAGTTCAAAACATGAATTTTGCAAATTTCGTGCATTTGCTTTTAGGAAACGCATACACGGTCGTGTGGTATAGGACACATGCCTATGTGTGACTGTCCAAAAGTGAACATTGCACTTAAAATGAGGAACGGTGAACTTTAGGCACACACCTATGTTGTTAGTAAAAAGATCATTTCACCCCTAATTTAACTACAATGAAGGGGAAGAAGAATAAAAGGTAAGGATAAGAGATTTTACTAAAGAAAAAGAAGCCAGATAAATCTAGAAAGAGTGCCCAACTAAGTGAAAGGTGGCACGATACCCTGACTGAGTCTGATCCAGGTCAAAAATTAGAAAAGTTAAGAAAAGTAGTTCATATTTGGATAACTACCAGTTGTGTGCATAAGTGGGAAGATACATGAAAGTAATAAGGTTGGATACCCATAAGATACATCATGCACTCGGTGTTGAGACACATAGCCACTAAGTTCATTTCAAGTGCGCATTGTAAAGGTAGTGGCTTTTTAGATATTTTCTCATGTGGTCAATAGGATGCATCATATATACACCAACAGTAGGGGTCATCCCAAGATAGTTTAGATAACAATTCTGATTAGCTTAAGTGATAAAGGAAAGAATTGCTACCAGATCATTCCATGTGTAACCAAGGTGTCTTAGATAGCTACTTCAATAGGTTGTATGGCATGTGCATAAGTCATGATAGATACTAACACACAAGGTGTCTTATACTTTCACTAAGGCATTAGAAATGTTGATTTCAACTTAGATCTTTGTAAACTTTATAGATGGCCTAAGCCAAAGCACATGAATGTCGAGTTGTGACCACATTTAGATTCACAAATGAGACATCGTGTTTATAAGTATTATAAGTATTCAGAGTGTTGAACGATCACCAACTTACTAAGTGTTTGTAGGATCGAATGGCCTAAGAGGGGGGGTGAATTAGGCAACTTTAAAACTATCTTTACCAAATTTGAGAATTAAAGCAATTTATTCAAATCAAATAATGTTACCTATTTTTAATCCAATGTATGAGAATAACTAAAAATATTTCAAATAACCAACACAATCAAAATAGCATAACATAAAGTATGAGTTTAAGGGAAGAGAAAATCAAACACGCGATGTATAGTGGTTCGGCTAAACCCGGCCTACGTCCACTCCTCCAAGCTTTCTCCCTTGGAGTATTCCACTAATCCTTGGTTGACCAAAACCTCAACCAAGCTTTTCTTCACAATCAAAATAGCTTCCAAGGTGCTATTAACCTTCACAAATGTTAATACCCAATTTCTCTCACAAGAAATTTTCTAATCTCTCCAATAGTGAACCTCACTCTTTTATAGCACGATTTTTAGTATGAAATTGAAATATGACCTCTCTCAACAGTGTATATGAAAGTTAAAGCTTAGTACAACTCAAAGCAAATGAAATTACAAAGTGTATGAGCAAGGGTTTTGATTAGAGAGAAGAATTTGCAAGTCAATAGCTCAAAACTAATTTGCTCTCAAATATATGAAAGTTTTTGGTGGCAAAAGTTATTTTCGAACGAAATTGATTGGGTTTATATAGGGGAAAATAAAGAAAGTTACAGTTGTGCACAAAGATAGCCGTTTTAATTTTCCAAAAAACGCACAATTCGGTCAACCGGATGTGACATGGCACTTCCGTGGAGCTTACGTGGCACTAGCCGTTAGAAAAATTCAAACCAAAATTTGGTCGACCGAATTTAATTCGGTTGATCGAATTTCTGAAGCCAAAATACATGGCTTCTGGATAATTCGGAAGCTGATTCGATCGGTGAAATTCGGTCGACCGAATTTTATTATATTTTACCCCCTGAATTTTCAAAAACTACAATTTGACCCCTAAAACTTTGAAAAGTGATAATTTAACCCATTTTTGAAAATTCTTTCAAAACCAACTTTAAGATATGAAAATGTAGTTCACAAAACTTCATCATTTTAAAAGAATTAATAAACTTTGGTGAAAGAATTGGCTTAAACCAATAAGTTTGAAAAACGACATTTTAACCCAAAATGTGAAAGATATGAAAATGAGTTTTCAAGTGAGCTATCCCATGCAAATAAATATTCTAATCAAAACGAATGCTCTAAATTACAAATATATCTACCTAACACTTGAGTTTTTCTTTAAATCTTCAATAATTCTTCAATTGACTCTTCTCTTTCATTTCCATCTTGAAACTCCTTCAAGTGCATTAGATAAATCCTTGCAATCTAAGCTCACACTC
Source organism: Mangifera indica (assembly GCF_011075055.1). Taxonomy (NCBI): domain Eukaryota; kingdom Viridiplantae; phylum Streptophyta; class Magnoliopsida; order Sapindales; family Anacardiaceae; genus Mangifera; species Mangifera indica. Next base: position 12,599,761 of record NC_058137.1, on the reverse strand, counting down.
AAGTAAAATCATTAGTCAATATGTTTAGGGACATATTAGTTTGTTATCATCAAAATAAGAGCATAATGACTCCTCAAGTCAACAATCTCCCCCTTTTTGATGATGACAAACACATATGCACTTCAAGGAATTTAGTAAAATATATCAATGAATGTATTTCCTTGAAGTTAAGAAACACTTGATTTTAAAAAAAAAATTTGCAAGAGTTCGCCTTAAAAAATCAAGTTTCCTCCCCCTGAATATATGCAAATAATAATATGTTTAACATTAATCTCATCAATCACATATATCCTCATCAAAATATCCACAACATATATATCTTTATCAAGATATCCACAATAACCACAATATCAACGAAATGAAAGTATCAATCATCAATCAAACTTTTCTCCCCCTTTGTCATTATCAAAAAGAATAAGGCAATGAATAAAATGAGATAAGCAAAGAGATAAGGGAAAAGCAAATGATCACAAAAATGGTCCAAAAATAATCATCAAGACAATGTCAAAATATATCGATACTCATCCAGAACCATAGCAATGCATAAAGACAATGTCTAAACCAGCAAAATAAAAGTATATAATGAAAGTCCATACATAACAAAAAGATAATGAAAAATATAAATAAACTAAGAAGGTGGAGGAAAACGACGAAGAAGCTCAGCGATGCCTCCTCGAAGCTCATCCATGCCTCCTCGAAGATCGGCAATACTGGCACGAACATCAGTAAAATCAGACCGAACCTCAGCATGAAAATCAGCAAAATCCGAGCGAACCTCAGTAAGCTCTATAGATAAAAGAGATATACGATCAGTAGCTGAGGCGGTGGTCGACTCAGCAGATGAACTCGGTCTAGTAGCCATCCGAGATCTCTTGCCAGAAGTACATGCATGGAACTCAAAAGAGTCTCGGTCCTCATCTGCCTCATCGTCAGTGTCAGCAATATCAGTTGGAGCATCAAGTGCCTGGGGCTCAGCATCCATATCAGCGCCTAGATCGGCGGCAGCCTCTCCTTCACCAGGTACTAGCTCAGAAATATGACGCCAAACATCATTGTGCTGTCGGAAGCCCATAGCACGGAGGTTTGAAGCAGTGTAGGGATCAGCAGCTGGCTCGAGATCTGGCTCCTCAAGGAAGGGAACGCCCACCTTTGAAAGAATCAAAGTGATAATAGGGGCATAAGGGAGAAAATGGGTGCGATGAGATAGTGTAGAGACCATCAAATCAAAGATGACATGACAAAGGTCTATAGGAGACCCCTGGAGGAGATGTGAAACCAGATAGAAGTCAACCGTGCTAACTTCATTGAAATGGCTAGATTTGGGTACAAGAGTGTAGCCAATAATGTTATGAAGTAGACGGGCTGATGGAGTAAGATGCCTATAGGGTGGACGAGAGACTACGTCAAGGTCAGGATTGCCCGTCATAGCTCGAAGGGCATCAAGATATAATGGGTCAGTAAAATGCCACCCTCGGGGGGGAAGAAGAGGACCACGAACAACTGGAAGACCTAAGGTGACACGAAGGCTAGCAGGAGACAAGTGAATGTCATGGCCTCGGACGAAAGAGGTGGCTTCATTATGAAGCCGATCAAACACCATGTTCGCATAAAATTCACGAACAAGGGTAGGATAGACAAAACCACCCAAGGTGACAAAACGAGTCCATCTTAATCTATCAAAAAGAGGCCTAAGGTGGAACTGTGCTAGCAAGTTAAAATCGACTCGTCGAGTTTTACACAAACCACGACGATTATAGCGTTTAGCAAAAATCACAGTAGCTTAGGCGGAACAAAAATGAGCCTCATCAAACGGAGCCTCAGAAGGCTTGGCTTGATCAATAGGTGCTAAAGAGCTAGTGCTAACATTTCTAGATGGCCTAGGGGAACGCCTAGCACTACTATGACGAGTGGTAACCATGATTGCAAAATACGAGGATATACATAATAACTACAAACTCTAACTGTTTATGCTAATAGAGTACAAACTGAAAATTTTAAAGGATAAAACAGAGAGCAAGAAAGAAAATACCACACAGAACACGATGAAATGTGACAAAAAGAAATGCTACGTCAAATGTACGTATAAGGGCAGAATCGTCATTTCACACAAATGAACCCAAATTGGAAAACTAACTGCACACCTCAGTAGGAAAGGATGAGAGGATGACAATGGTGTATTCGAAAGTAAAAAGGGTCGATCAGAAGGGGTATTTTTGGAAACAAATCAAAAAATAGGTATGAAATTTGGGGGTTTTTGATGGAAAGCTAATGTGGACAAATTGATGCTTGGAACTTGGAAGAAGGATGCCGGGAGTGATGATTTTGTGATCAATTTGATGAAAACTCAGCAAAATTTGAGGATTTAGGATGAAATTTTAAAAAACCTAGGGTTAGGGTTTAATGAGATTTTGGGGAAATTTTGGTGTAAAATATGGTGTTTTGGAAGGGTATTGTGGTTTAAAACAAGTAGAAATGATGTGGGGAATTGATTTGATGCAACAATCTCAAGTTTAAAGCGGATTAAACAAGTATGGAGCAAAAGAGGTTGAGAGAAGCGGAAGGGGGGCTGTAGCAGTTTGCAAGAAAAATGAAGAAAAGTGCCCTTTTTATGCTGGAACTCGACCAATTCGGTCGACCGAATACTGGAAAATTTGGTCGACCGAATTTTTCAGAAAATTCGGTCGATCGGATTTTGCAATTCAGCAGCCGAATTTGCAAAATTCTGGTCAACTTGTTTTATGCATTTTGTTTTCTCAATTTGAACATATATGAGTCCAAATGATTCAACTATGCACTGTTGATTCAATCATGCATGAATTTCAATGTAATTTGATGCAAAGATATGATGAAAAATTAAATCAAGCAAATTAAGATTAATGCAATAATAATTGATACAAAAAGAAGCATCAAATATGATCAAACATTAAAATAAAGCATAAATCATCTATTGACATTTTCAATTCAAGCAAAAACACCATAACCACAATGATATGTAAGTGCAAATGCTAATATGGTGATTCCATGATCCCAAGCTCACCTCTAAGTTTGCAAAAACGTTCTTCCCCAAGAGGTTTTGTAAAAATATCCGCAAGTTGATTTTCGGTAGATACAAAGTCAAGACAAAAATCACCTTTTTGAACATGATCTCGAATAAAATGATATCTAATTTCTATATGTTTGGTTCGAGAGTGTTGAATGGGATTTTTGGATAACCTAATAGCACTTGTGTTGTCACACAAGATTGGAGTTTTAGATAGGCTAACTCCATAATCCCTAAGGGTTTGTTGCATCCACAAGGCTTGAGCACAACAACTACCGGCGGCAATATATTCCGCTTCCGCGGTTGATAAAGCTACGGAGTTTTGTTTCCTTGAAAACCATGAAACTAATGCATGACCTAGAAAATGACAAGTACCACTAGTACTTTTTCTATCAACTTGGCTTCCGGCAAAGTCGACATCTGAATAGCTCACTAGGTCAAAAGATGTTTCTCTAGGATACCACAACCCCAAAAATCTAGTACCATGTAAATATTTGAAGATTCTTTTAAGGGCTTTTAAATGAGATTCCTTGGGACATGATTGGAATCGAGCACACAAGCACACACTAAACATAATATCGGGTCTACTAGTGGTTAAATATAAAAGAGAGCCAATCATACCTCTATACATTTTAACATCAACATTTGGCCCACTCTCATCTTTGGTGAGCTTGATAGTTGAACTCATTGGTGTGCTTGAAGCTTTTAGTCCTTCCATGCCAAACTTCTTTAATAAGTCCTTGATGTATGAAGCTTTTAGCCCTTTTTGCTTTACTTGATATTTAGTCCGAGAAAATACTTGAGTTCTCCCATCATGCTCATGTCAAATTCTTTGCTCATGAGGTTAGAAAATTTTTCACACAAAGAGACATTAGTAGATCCAAAGATGATATCAACATAAATTTGAACCAAAAGAATATCATTTTCTTTTCTCTTAATAAACAAAGTAGTATCTACTTTTCCAATGCAAAAGTCTTTTTCAAGCAAGAATTTACTCAAACGTTCATACCACGCTCGGGGTGCTTGTTTTAAACCATAAAGAGCTTTTTGAAGTTTAAAAACATGGTTTGGGAAATCATGACTTTCAAACCCGGGAGGTTGTTCAACATAAACTTCCTCCATGATAAATCCATTTAAGAAAGCACTTTTGACATCCATTTGATATAAAATAAAATTTTTGGAACATGCAAATGCCAAAAGCATCCTAATGGATTCTAGTCTAGCTACCGGTGTAAAAGTTTCTTCAAAATCTATTCCCTCCTCTTGGTTGTAGCCTTGAGCCACTAATCTAGCTTTATTTCTAATAACCACTCCGGATTCATCCATTTTGTTTCTAAAAACCCATTTTGTGCCAATAACGGATTGATGATCCGGACGAGGGACTAGTTCCCAAACATTATTTCTTTCAAATTGATTTAGTTCCTCTTGCATGGCTAAAATCCAAAATTCATCATTTAATGCATCATGAAATGTTTTTGGTTCAAATTGTGAAAGAAATGCTAAGTTATTACAAAGATTAAAAGATGATCTAGTTTTAACACCTTGATTTTCCTCACCAATAATTAATTTTTTAGGATGAGCATTTGCATACCTCCAAGCCTTAGGAAGATCTTTATCTTTATCTTCTTTATGTTCTAGCTCTTGTTTTGCTTCATCCTTATCATCATTTGGTGAATCATGAATTTCCGTTTGGTCACCATTTTTAACTTGATCATCATCAATATCAACTTGCACACTAGTTAAAGGATTAGATTCATCAAAAATAACATGCATGGATTCCTCAACTACTAGTGTCCTTTTGTTAAACACTCTATATGCTTTGCTAGATGATGAATATCCAAGAAAAATGCCAATGTCCGATTTTGAATCAAATTTTCCTAAGTTTTCTTTTGTGTTCAAAATAAAGCATTTGCATCCAAAAACTTTAAAATAACCAATATTTGGTTTTTTTGTTTTTCCAAAGTTCATATGGAGTTAAATCTAAAGATGGTCTTATTAAAACACGATTTAAAACATAGCATGCGGTGTTTACGGCTTCCGCCCAAAAATATTGAGGTAAAGCTTTTTCATTTAACATGGTTCTAGCCATCTCTTGAATTGTCCTATTCTTTCTTTCAATAACACCATTTTGTTGGGGAGTTCTAGGACAAGAGAATTGATGTTCAATACCATGCTCATCACAAAAGTTTTCGAATAAATGATTTTCAAATTCTCCCCCATGATCACTTCTAATGCAAGAAATATGCATTTCTTTTTCTTTTTGTATTTTCTTGATAAATTTTGAAAAAGCATGGAGGGCTTCATCTTTTGATGCAAGAAAAAGTACCCAAGTGAATCTTGAAAAATCATCAACAATAACAAAAGCATAATGTTTTCCACTTAGGCTTGCGGTTCTTAAAGGACCAAAAAGATCAATATGAAGAAGTTGTAAAGGTCTAGATGTAGAAATATGAGTTTTACTTTTAAAAGAATTTTTTGTTTGTTTACCAAATTGACATGCATCACAAATTTTATCTTTAATAAAATCTATTTTCGGAAGACCTTTTACAAGCTCCTTCTTGGAGATTTTTGAAATCAAGTCCATGCTAGCATGACCTAATCTTCTATGCCACAACCAACTATTTTCATGCAATGCGGAGAAACATAGATTTTCATGAGATGCATTTTCTACATTTATAGTGTAAACATTTCCATCTCTATTTCCTACACAACTTGTTTTTCCATCATTCATATTTTCTATAGTGCAACTATTTGGCTCAAAAATGACTTTAAATCCTTTATCACATAGTTGACTAATGCTAAGGAGATTATGTTTAAGACTATCTACCAAAAGAACATTTTCAATGATAATATGAGAATTGTTACCAATATCTCCAATGCCAATAATTTTACCTTTCGCATTGTCTCCAAAGGTGACATGACCTCCATCTTTTTTGCTTATTGTCGAGAAAAGTGAGATATCTCCGGTCATGTGTCTTGAGCAAGCACTATCGAGGAACCATTTGCTTTTCTTCCTTTTATTTTTAGGTTCCTAAACACAATGGAAGATTCAAGAATTTGACTTAGGTACCCAAATCATGTTGGGTCCTTGGTGATTAGTTTTTGTTCCCTTAGGAACCCACACTTTCTTAGTGCCCATATGATGTTTCTTTTGAATTGGACAAGATGATGAGATATGACCTTTATTTCTACAATAATTGCAAGTTATATTTGATTCACTTGAAGTTGAAACTTTAACAAAATAATTTTTTAAGTATTTTGCTTTGATAAAAGGTTTATAACCAAGTCCTCTTTTGTTTAAGACTCCCCTTTGCACACCAAGCATTTTATCAAGAATGTCTTTTCCATTTTTAAATTTTAAAACTATTTCACTTAAGTCCTTTGCTCCCCTTTTTAAAACTTCAATTTCATTTTCTATAATTTCTTTTTCCCTTTTGGCTATGCAAAGATCATTTTCAAACTTTTGTTTTTCTTTTTCAAAAATGGAATACTTGTTTTCTTCATTTTCTTTTCCTTTAAGCTTAAAGATTTTTTGGTTAAGATTTTCATTTTCTTTCTTTAAAGACTCATTTTCCTTTTCCAAATTAAAATTTTTCTTTTTAAGGGTTGTATTTTTAGACATGCAAAGAGCAAGTTTTTCATTCATCTTTTCAAGTGTATCATATAACTCTTCATATGAGGGGTTTTCATCTATCTCATCATCTATGTCATCTAAATCATCAAAAGTATTAGATGAGTTAGAGTTAGTTACCTCATTATTTGTAGTTGCCATGAAACACATGTTGGCCACTTCATTATCCTCCTTTTCGGATTCACTTTCATCGCTATCATCCCACGTAGCTTTCATTGCTTTCTTTTTCGGTCTACCAATTTTGAGGAGAGGGCAATCATATTTGATGTGTCCTGACTTCTTGCATTCATAGCACACAATTTGTTCCCTCCTTTGTCTTTCTCCCCTTTCACCTTTAGAAGCATCCCTTTTTATGAAGTTTCCATTTCTTCTTAGCTTTCTATTCCTTAGAAGCTTTCCAATCTTTCTACTCAAGAGTGCAATGTCTTCATCTTCATCATTTGATGTCTCCTCTTCCTCTTCTAGGAACTTTTCATTCTCTTTGATTGATGATTTGAAGGCAATACTTTTTTTCTTCTTTTCCACTTCTTCAATTTGTCGTTGCTTCATAGTAAGCTCATGAGTGAGAAGTGAACCTAAAAGTTCTTCAAGAGGTAGAGTCTTGACATCCTTTGCTTCTTCGATTACCGTCACTTTGGGATCCCAAGAGGGAGGCAAACATCTAAGAAGTTTCTTGACATTTTCTTGGTTAGTATAAACTTTACCAAGATTTTTCAATTCATTCACAATAGTAATAAATCTATCAAACATGTCACTAATGGTTTCATTTTCATTCATCCTAAACAACTCGTATGAGTGTGTGAGCATGCTAATTTTAGTCTCTTTGACTTGTGAAGTCCCCTCATTTGACACCATCAATAATTCCCAAATTTCTTTAACCGAGGTACAAGCTTGTACCTTGTTAAAGTTATATTCATTTAATGCACAATATAACACATTCATAGCTCTAGCATTAATGGCAATATTCTTCTTATCTTGAGGGGTCATTTCTTCCCTAGTTTTGGGCACTTGTTTTCCATCCACTTCTTTCATAGGAACAAAAGGTCCATCTTGCACTACATCCCACAATTCATAATCACTTTGAAGGAAAATCGACATGCGATTTTTCCAATGGGCATATCTGGTGCCATCAAACAATGGCGGTCTATTAGGGGCAAACCCTTCACTAACGGTATAGGATTTTCCTAGGTTCATGGCCATTGCTCTAAATGGTTAAGTTTATGAGAATGAGCAACCAAGCTCTGATACCAATTGTAGGATCGAATGGCCTAAGAAGGGGGGTGAATTAGGCAACTTTAAAACTATTTTTACCAAATTTGAGAATTAAAGCAATTTATTCAAATCAAATAATGTTACCTATTTTTAATCCAATGTATGAGAATAACTAAAAATATTTCAAATAACCAACACAATCAAAATAGCATAACATAAAGTATGAGTTTAAGGGAAGAGAAAATCAAACACGCGATGTATAGTGGTTCGGCTAAACCCGGCCTATGTCCACTCCTCCAAGCTTTCTCCCTTGGAGTATTCCACTAATCCTTGGTTGACCAAAACCTCAACCAAGCTTTTCTTCACAATCAAAATAGCTTCCAAAGTGTTATTAACCTTCACAAATGTTAATACCCAATTTCTCTCACAAGAAATTTTCTAATCTCTCCAAGAGTGAACCTCACTCTTTTATAGCACGATTTTTAGTATGAAATTGAAATATGACCTCTCTAAACAGTGTATATGAAAGTTAAAGCTTAGTACAACCCAAAGCAAATGAAATTACAAAGTGTATGAGCAACGGTTTTGATTAGAGAGAAGAATTTGCAAGTCAATAGCTCAAAACTAATTTGCTCTCAAATATATAAAAGTTTTTGGTGGCAAAAGTTATTTTCGAACAAAATTGATTGGGTTTATATAGGGGAAAATAAGGAAAGTTACCGTTGTGCACAAAGATAGTCGTTTTAATTTTCCAGAAATGCACAATTCGGTCGACCGGATGGAATTCGGTCAACCAGATGTGACGTGGAGCTTACGTGGCACTAGCCATTGGAAAAATTCAAACCAAAATTCGGTCGACCGAATTTAATTCGGTTGACTGAATTTTTGAAGCCAAAATACATGGCTTCTGGATAATTCAGAAGCTGATTCGATCGGTAAAATTCGGTCGATCAAATTTTATTACATTTTACCCCCTGGATTTTCAAAAACTACAATTTGACCCCTAAAACTTTGAAAAGTGATAATTTAACCCATTTTTGAAAATTCTTTCAAAACCAACTTTAAGATATGAAAATGTAGTTCACAAAACTTCATCATTTTAAAAGAATTAATAAACTTTGGTGAAAGAATTAGCTTAAACCAATAAGTTTGAAAAACGACATTTTAACCCAAAATGTGAAAGATATGAAAATGAGTTTTCAAGTGAGCTATCCCATGCAAATAAATATTCTAATCAAAACGAATGCTCTAAATTACAAATATATCTACTTAACACTTGAGTTTTTCTTCAAATCTTCAATAATTCTTCAATTGACTCTTCTCTTTCATTTCCATCTTGAAACTCCTTCAAGTGCATTAGATAAATCCTTGCAATCTAAGCTCACACTCAAGTAAAATCATTAGTCAATATGTTTAGGGACATATTAGTTTGTTATCATCAAAATAAGAGTATAATGACTCCTCAAGTCAACAGTGTTTTCACTCATACATTCTTTTTTATTGTTTTTATAAGTAAAGGTGAGTAATGAGACATACAAAGAATCCAGTGGTCCAGTGAGTAATTACACAAGGGTGAGAGGCATATTAGTCATTTTATTCAGATTTATCTATATTCATGTATTTAGACATTCAGTAATAATTTTATAGTTATTCATGCACCAGTATCATTTCAATTAAGTTTGAGACATATTTGTTTATGAATATTAATAAATAAGGTATTTCACTACTTATTATCGCACATTTCTACACATTTAAGCATTTATGATCATGCATGAAATTATAAAGTTTTAAATTAGTCAGTCCAGTCGTGCATGCCTCTTCAGGTCATATTTTAGGTAGGGGTATGGATGTAAATAGGGGTGTTACATTTATGATATTAGACTATGATCTTTATACCTAAAAAGGTGTTTAATTAGTAAGTGTCTGAAAAGTGCATAATAGAACTAAGTAAGGAAAGTAGTCTCTCATACAGCGTTAACTGCCCCCAGACTCTTACTGTTATAATTATGTTAAACCTGTATTTATTTGAAGTATTTTATATGTTTAAATCATGATCGTATTTTAGGATGAGGAGATCCAGGAGGTTAATCAAAGATACCCTAAAGATCTCTAATCAGAGGAGGAGCTAAGATAAGGCTCAAGAATAGGCATCTGATGTGTCAATTGTGTCATAAATAGATAGTAAGACTATCCAATAGATAGTAAAAGATATTCTTAAACAAAATAAAGAGGTGTTTCCGAGAGTGTTAGACACCTAGTTCCTGCCTCATCAATGCCTAAGAAACCTCTAATCATTGACATTTTACCTTAGCAGGATAAAATAAAGGTAATAGGTGGCAACAAAGGTTAGGCTCACTTTATTTATAGCCTGGTAGATAGACACCAACCCTTTGATTTCAAAGGTAGTACAGTATCAGATGTGTTACTAATTGAATATTGGTTAAAAGTAGTAAAGGACATCATGAGGATTTACACCATGACGGATGTAAATAAGATTTAGTATGCTATCATTCTACTTAAGGTATGTGGGACTCACCAAGTATCAAAGATGACTAGAGTTAACTTTAGATGGGCTTTTATGAAAGAGTGTCTGTCTATAGACATTATGTATATAAAGGCTCAAAAGTTCCTCCATCTGAAACAGGCTAATATGTCAGTCAGGAAGTTTTCCACTAAGCTAAACTCATTGGCCAAGTATGCTTCAAGAGTAACCAGTTTGAATAGAGGTAAGTTAGAGGTATTCTTTGGTAGACTTAGATCAGATATTGCCAAGGTTGTTATGATAGGAGATAAGCCTCCTAAATCATTATTAGAGGCCTTAGGCAGAATATTGAGGTCAAAGGCCTAAGATAGAAGATAGCCTGAGAAAGAGAGATGCTAAATCAACTAATACCAATAACCTTATCCTTAAGATAAAGCCAAATAGTCATAGGTGGTATTTGAGATTAGGGTAGCAAGGACCCTAAAAGCAAGATGTTTTTCCAGTCGAGAAACAAGAAGAACTAGAGAGGTAAGAAACAGATGAGAAGAGATCAACTAAGGTGAAAAGATCTCTTTACTTGCCATATATATGGATAAAGACATGTTGGAGAGTGTTTGGCTAACTAAATAGTGTGTTATAAATGTAAGCAACTAGACCACTTTGCCAAAAAGTGCATACCAACACTAACCCAAATAGAATAAACAATTAGAAAAAGACAAGCTCGAGTGTATGTAGCCACTCAAACTCAAATCAAGGCTAGTCTGATAGTAGTGATAAGTCAATTAATATTTCATTATTATCCTCTATATACTTTAATTGTTTATGGTGTCACACATTGTTTTGTTATTAGAGGCACAGTAAAGAGTTAGGGTTAAAGCTCGCAACTATCTTACAGATTAATATAGAAATGCTAGATAGGGAAAGAATCCATATATTAGAAAGGTGGTTTATTTAGGAGGCTGAGAGATGGTCATAGACCTAATAGTTATAGATATGTCTGATTTTGATGTAATACTCGGCATAGACTTCTTAAGCAAATATGGGGTAGAGATAAACTATACAAAGAAAAAGGTTTAGTTCAGTTTAGATAATAGAGAGCAGTTCACTTTTGGAAAATACCAAGTTTTCAGTATGATGATTAGCAATGTCAAGGCAAGTAAAATATTGAGTAAAAGGTACATAGCATACTTGGCACATATAGCGTATAATGAATAGATTAGATGAGGCATCCCAAGTATGAAAGATACTCTAGTGGTACAAGATTTTCTAAATGTGTTCCCAGATAGTGTTATGGGGTTAGCACTTGAGAGAAAGTTAGAGTTAAGTATTGAGCTAGCCTTGGGTACAACATGAATTTTCAAGGCACCATACAAAATGGCCTTAATAGAACTGCAAGAGTTAAAGAAATAGTTGCAAAAGTTGTTAGATAGTGGATTTATCAAACCAAACCACTTGCCATAGGATGAACCAGTCTTATTTGTAAAGAAGAATGGCCCTACAGGGAGTGAAACAACCTAATAGTGAAAAATTAAGTGTTAACTCTTAAACATTGATGATTTTTTTATTAGCTAAATGGTGAATCAGTATTTTCTAAGATTGACATTATCATCAAGACCAAGTTACCGAGTAAGATATACCTAAAACTGTATTCAAAACCAAATATAGACATTAGAGTTTATGGTTATACCATTTAGTTTGACTAATGCTCCATTAGTGTTTATAGACCTTAAAAACAAAATGTTCCAAAAATTGCCTAGATAAGTTTTTGATGGTTTTTATAGAGGACATCTTAGTATACTCTAGGACGCGAGAGGAGAACGCACAACATCTGAGGTTTATACTCTAGAGATTGACAAAGTGACAGTTATATGCCAAGTTTTCAAAATACGAGTTTTGGTTAAACAAAGTGGCTTTCTTTAAACACATTGTCTCAATAGATGGTATTTTAGTTGATCCTAATAAAATTGAGGTTGTATTAGAGTGGTAGAGACCTAAGATAATAAAAGAGGTTAGGAGCTTCCTCAAGTTGACAAGCTATTATAGGCGATTTGTTGAGGGATTTGCCAAATTAGCCTAACCACTTATAGAGTTGACTCGTAAGAATGTTCCTTTTAAATGGTTAAACCACTGCAAACAGAGTTTCCAAAAATTAAAGAAAAGGTTGACATCAGCTCTTGTTTTAGCTTTGCTAACAAAGGGCAAAAAATATGATTTGTACATAGATGCCTCAGAACAAGGATTTGGAGTTGTTTTGATATAGACAGGTAAAGTGATAACATATGCCTTTTGTCAGTAAGGCACATAGTTCTCTTTACATTGCCCACTTCAGGGGCGTAAAAATGTATTAGGACTTGAGAAAATCTTTCTGATGGTCAAGTATAAAGAAAATTATAGTATACTTTATGGCTAAGTGTCTAGTCTGTCAATAAGTTAAGGTTAAATATCAGAGACCATCAGAACTGTTACAGCCTTTTAGTAGTCTAGAATAAAAATGGGAACATATCTTGATAGATCTTGTGATAGGATTACCGAGGGTTAAATGAGGATATTATGTTTTATGGGTCAGTGTTGATCGATTAACCAAGTCAATGCACTTTATTACAATTAAGGACACCATGAATATAGATCAGTTAGGTTAGATGTATAGTAAAGAGATAATCAGGCTTCATGGGGTACCCAATACAATAGTTTCATATTAAGATACCAGGTTCATCCTAGTTTTTTAACTGAGTATTTAAAGGTCCTTAGGTATAAGGTTAGTTTTCAACACAACATATCATCCCCAGACAGTTGGTTAGACTATAAAAGTCAACTATGTGATGTGGATATGTTTGAGGGTTTATTGCCTAGATAGAGGAGTGAGTTGGATAGATGCATTATTATTGATAGAGTTTGGATATAAAAATAGTTACTAAGTAACTATCAAAATGGCTTAATATGAGATTTTATATGACAAGAGATATAGATCACTATTGCATTGGGATGAGATATGAGAAAGAAATGTTTGACTTAGGCTTTGGGACCAAAGATAACCCAAAGGATGATTAAAGATATCATATTGATAAAGGAAAGAATGAGGCAAGCTCAAGACCGTCAACAAAGTTATTCAAACCAAAGGAAATGTGATTTTGAGTTTAGTGTGAGTGATAAGGTATTTGTTAAAGTGGCCCTCTACAAGCATGTTATGAGATTTGGTAGGAAAGTCAAGTTAGCACCAAGGTTTCCCAGACCGTTTGAAGTGTTGGAACATATAGATAAAGTTGCCTACTAACTTGCATTACCAACAAGCATAAATTGCATTCATAACATGTCTCATATATTACTGCTACAAAAGTATATTAGTGACTTGACCCATATGCTTAGAGTTAAAGATGTCAAACTTGATGATAATTTGATATATAAGGGGTGTTTAGTTCAAATCCTAGACAAGTGAGTTAAGGAACTCAAACATAAATAAATTCCCTTAGTCAAGGTTTTTTGAAGGAATCCCCAAGTTAAGAAGGCTATATAGAAGGTCAAACAAGACATGAGGTAACAGTTCCTATAGCTTTTTGGGTGAATTTCGAGGATAAAATTCATATAAGAAGGGGAGAATTATAATACCTACAAGTTCATTAATGTTTTTCAGAGTGATAGAAGTTTATGTATAAAGGTATACATAACCGTGTATCGTCAACAAATTTGAATTTCTTCTATAAGATTATGATCGCAGTAAGATTGGTGTTGCGTTAGTTGTACAACATGACACATGCCTATGTAGAGTCTCTACTCTCCACTAAAAGAAAGAGGGAAGAGAGTAGAGAGGTTTTGGTCACTATAGTAAACTATTGATTGTTGAAAACACCGTAGTCACATAAAGACCTTAGCAATCTTCAGAAGCCAAGTAAGTTAGTTTCTCCCTTTCGCTTAATCAAACATGTTTTTCAATGAGTTTAAAGATTTCAATAAAAATTATGATTTCAAAGTGATTTTATGATGATTTGATTATTATTGATTGGATGCATGAATTTTCCATATGCCAAATCAAGTTATAGTTTTGGTAATCATCTTACTTGTATGTTAATTGATGTTGAGATGAATCTCTTTATGACTCGTGATGATTAACTATATTTTCATATGTTTGTTTGATGAAAAGATGCCTAGAATGCTTAGAAATATCTTATGAATAATGTGATGCATTTTAGTTACCAAAAATAGATTGGGATTGCTTAGAATTAGTAGGGTTATGATTTATAGATCGCGACACACGACTATGTATAGTCTCATACACGTCTGTGTCCTTAGTTCAAAATAGGAATTTCACAAATTTCATGCATTCATTTTGAGGAAAGGCATATATAATTGTGTGATATGGGATATACACTTATGTATGACTATTTAAAAAGAGGCACACAAGCACACACCCATGTAGCCAATAAAAAGACCATTTTACCTGTAGTTATACACAGTGAATGGGAAGAAGAATAAAAACTAAGTATAAGAGATTTCAGTACAAAAAAACAAGCTAGATAGAACTAGAAAAAGTGTTTAACTAAATGAAAGACAACACGAGAACCCGATCAAGTCAAATCTGGTTTAAAAATCATAAAAGTTAAGAAAAGTGGTTTACATCTAGATAACCACTAACTGTGTGCATAAGTGGCAAGATATGTGAAAACAATAGGGTTGGAAACCTATTAGATGCATCATGTACTCGGTGTCAAGTAGTTCATTTCAAGTGTGCATGGTAAGGATAATGGTTTTTTAGATATTTCCTAACATGGTCAGTAGGATGCATCACAGATGTATCCACAGTAAGGGTTATCCTAGGATGGTTTAGATAGTAGTTCTGATTAGCTTATATGATAAGAAAGGAAACTACTGCTAGATTATTCCTTGTATGACTAGGGTGTTCTAGATAGCTAGCCCAATAGCTCATATGGTATATGCCCAAGACATGATAGATAATGACATGCAAGGTATCTTACGTTTTCACTAAGACATCATTTATGTCGATTTCAGCTTAGGCCTTAGTAACCTTTATTGATGGCTTAAGTTAGGGCACTAAAGTGTCAAGTTGTGACCATATTCAAATTCACAAATGGGACATTGAGTTTATCAGTTTTATGAATATACACGGTATTGAGAGATCATCAACTTATTGAGTGTTTTCACTCATGCATTCTTTTTTGTTATTTTTATAGGTAAAGGTAAGTAGCGAGACATGTAGGGAATCCAACAATCTAATGAATAGTTACATGAGAGTGAAGGGTGTATTAGTCATTTTATTGAGATTTATCTATATTCATGTATTCAAAAGTTCAGTTATAATTTTATAATTATTCATGCATTAGTATCATTTCAATTAAGTTTCAAACATCTTTATTTATAAATAATAATAAGTGAGTTATTACAGTATCTTCTTATCGCACTTTTTGCACTTTTAAGTATTTATGATCATGCATGAAATTATAAAGTTTTAAATTAGCTAGTACAGTTGTGCACATCTATTTAGGTCATATTCCAAGTAGGGATATGTATTTGGAGAAGGGTCTTACATGACTCTGGTTTTGCCTCTCTTTCTAGCACATTTACCTCTTTTTCGTCAATATTGCTTGTTCTTGTTTCTAGGGCCTTATACAACCTCTTTCCCCTTATTAGACTTTCACTACTTGCGTTTCAAGCCAAAAAACCTCTTAGAACTAGACTTTGCAACATATGCATGAGCATTTGGTCCAACTATCTCAAGACATTCATCCTTTAGCTCAATGTAGCGAGCAACATCATAAAAAGTTTTCATATTCTCATTATGGGCATATTCACTTTCATATGTTCCCAACTATCGAGAAGAGATCATATTATTGTCTAAACCTATTGTTCATCCATCAAGTTATGCCTAACTAATTTCAACTCAATAATCATATTTGACTCGTCCTTTAGATACTATTTCATCGATTTGTTAGAGACCTTATTATATGTGTCAAATTTGATAGTTAACTGCCTTAGTTTAGAGATAGTAGTTCCTCCAAGCTTTTCTTTAAAAGCCATTCATATGGCATTTGTAGTTAGGTATTGTTGGTACTCATATACCAAATTATCATACATAGAGCTAATTAAGATACCATACATAGTGAAGTATTTCTTCTTTCATGCATAATATCCATCCATATCATGTTTGTGTTGGAAATTATTCAAATTCCACCCCCTAACCAATCGTGGCTCTTCCATAACCTGATTTATAGCCACCAAGACCTCTTATTCATCTAAGACATAATGCATCTTTAAATATCACATATTATAGTTATCCCTATTCAGTTCATCACCCTTATTCAAATCAACTATAATATTTTTGGATGGCATGGTTAATCAGAGTACAGAGACATATCAAACACAACATTAACTAATGCAATAATATACACATCAATTGTCACAATTGTACATAAAAATTTAAAATATCTTATAAAAGAAATAGAATTGAAAGTTCACTATGTTTTCAATCATCTTCTATGATTCAAATATTTGATATTTCAAAATTCAATCTATTTATGCTAATATTAATTTTGGATGAGAATTTCATTAAATTTCACCAATCTCAAAATTCCTGCATTTAACATTTAAAATATATGATACAATAAATGCATCACTACTATGATTAAGATCATTTCATCATTATGTATAATTACTTGAGACATTTTATACATGATAAAATCTCTATATTATTTACAATAGCCTAAATACCTCACAATTTGTTGATTTGGGAATAACTATAAAGTAGTGAATTTTCTCACATTCATAACAATGCGGTTCTTTTTAGTAAGCTATAATGCATCCACAAAATCCAAAAAAAAATTTACATTCTTATCTTGCACAAAATCGTGTACTATGGGAGTCTAATGTTCATACATGGACATAAGTAAACTACATATCATCTCTTTTCTGGTTAAGAGTATGTGACTTTCTTTCAAGTCTTAATATTTATGATATACAGCCCCAACATGTACCATTTGACTACCATATTGTCTTATCTCATGTAATGGTCCTTAGTCATCATATTTGCATGATTTATAAACATATGTTTTGAAATATTGTTACGTGTTTGCATGAGTTGAAATGAGGTCTTACACATATTTATGGGTTGTAAGACCTACTGGATTTGTTCCACACGTTGATCTAAGTATCAACTTGTTGTCATGCGCTAATAAGAAGGTTTCACACGTAGAAACAAAGTCCTATGCACTCTCACATGCTAGAGCGATGTTCCACGCACTACCACACGCTAAGAATTGGACTTCACACACCGGATGCACCGTCCACACACCACCACATTGAAGGTACAAATCAAGTATGGGTATGGTTGACTTATTTACTCAGTTGAGTCAACCTATTAATCGATCAACCAACCTATTAGGTGTTGACTGATTTGGGTTGCCCGGTTGACCAGTGTGTTTTTCAAACCCGGCTGTAACCTGATTGTGCTAAAGAACTCTAAAAGTACATATGTTCAATTTACCGTTTTTTGGCCATCTATTTGGCTAGAGAGCATAAGGCTTTTGAAGTGCCTATATCGGTGATCGTAGCCGGTCCATTTTTCGACGTCAAGATCATCAAAATTCAATGAAATTGCGACATGAAATCACGGTCTAGGTCTTAGTTTTTCAATTATTCTAACCAAAAGTTTGCTTGATTCAACTTCAAAATCATGCATCATAATTCTAGACATCATCCTAACATGTTTCTAAGCCCAATTTCACACAATTTTGTATAAATTAATTCGAACCCAAAATTCAAATTTTGAATAAATTTCAATGCAAAATTAAAAATCCAAATAACAAGAATTACAAAATAGTTGGCATAATCATTAACCAGACTCTGATACCAATGTTGAAAAAGCATGCTAATTCTACAAATTCAAAATACCATAAATAAACAAATCCAAATTGTGATTCTGTATTCGAGACACAATCTGAAGCATTTCAATTTAATTATTCTTTACAACACAATTTGCTCGAGTACTGCATTTCTAGATTTCGTGATAAAGGAAACTTTTGCTCTCTTCTCTTTTTTACATATATTTGGGAGGAGCCAAATCTTTTTGGTTTAGGTGTTTTAGTAACTTTTACACAGAGAGAGGGAATGTGACAATTTTTTTTACCTTAAATATGTGTCCAACTGCCCAACTGCTAACTCTCTCCAATTGTCCGTTGATAGTTAATGTAATCTGATCGGGTTGGGTCAACCCATCATAGATGGACCCAAACTCAATACAATTGACATACAAAATTCAAACTCTTGACATAATAGACTTTAGTATAGTATTGAGGATCCATTACCCAATCCTAATATCTACAACTGTGTAGGTAAAGTGAATAAAAAATAAAAATAAATAAGACATAAATGATTTTTAACTTAGTTTAACCTAATAATTAGAAATTTGCATCTATTGCGTATTATTAGTCGATATTGATAAAACAAAAGATATCTTGAGAAAGGTTGGAACAAGGATTCAAAATAGTATATTTGCTAGTTTTCTCGTTGCTTTCCTTTCCCTATGTGTTAAAACTTCATATTTTTAAGATAAAGAGAAAATGTTACATTCAAATAATAATTTCTATGTATCCCTATTCAAATATGACTCTCAAGATCTATTTATATTTTAGTTAAACATTAAAAAAAAATAATCATCCTAATGATATAATCTCGATTGTGAAGGAAAAGATAATTTTCCTTTGAATAATAGGAAAACAATCTCATATATGTTTGTGATAGTACTATATCTTATAGAATTATTCACAGTGTCTTGGGTTGGAAAGCATATTTGTACTCTAGGTAATAAGTGAATAAGAAACACATCTAGTCACAGTTACTATAATTAGTCACTAAACATAGTTATTCAAGCTTATTTGAATAAGGCAAAACTTCTTGGAAGATGTTTCGTGGACATAAGATTGTCATATAATAAGAAGTTTAAGTGTGTTGAACTAAATGATCAAGTAATAATGTTAACAAGAATGTTAACAAGAAGATGTTTCGCGGACATAAGCTTATTTGAATAAGGTAAAGTTGTTTTTTGAATAAAGATGGCAGCCTATCTTGAATAAAAGAATATTAGATACCCTTAATTGTGAGATTAAGTTTATTTGAGCGAAAACAGTATTAGGAATGGTGGCCCTAACCCCTAGAGAGAAAAAAATTACTGACTCTTTTCGGTTTTAGATTGGGATTAATTTCACCTCTCAAAAGATTACTTCAACTTAAGCGTCCTATCGATTCTCAGAAATTATTAAATATCTCTTATTCCGGTTTTATGTTTGTATGTATCTGTTAAGAACATTTCTGACTGTGTATATCTATACCTCTTCAACTTGTGAGGTTGTGATATTTACCCAAAATATAATATAGTATATGAATAACAATTGATCAACTTCAAAATAATTTTCTTCTCTTACTCTTCATATTGAGAAAATGAACAACTATAAACCCATTTATATAAATTAATTAACTGGCTATCCATATCCATTAAGGCTAAAACTTACCCATTTATATAAATTAATTAACTTGTTCCATATTTTTTCACTTAATTAATTTATATAATCAACAATTTACTTAACTTGTTCCTTAACAAAAATAAAAACCCATTTTCATCTCCTCCGTACGTTTAAAATTTTCCAATTAGTTCAATTTTCCCCCAAAAACAAGATATAAAGATGATGCTTGGCTTGATTATGGAAAATTATTATAATTAATTGTATTTTAGATATATATTTTATTTTATAATTAATTGATATAGACTGAAATTAATCTCGTACTCAGGAATATTTTTGTATCTTGCACGGGATGTTCGTGAAATATCATGAAGGGATTTTGAAAATATATGAGTAATTAAGGGAAATTAAATTAATTGTCCAAATACAATTGGTTTTAAAAAAAATGTCCAAGTTTGAAGGACTAAAGCAAAAATATCCAAAAGTGAAACAACTTAACCAAAAATGTCCAACTATTTTCGAAAAATACCTTTCATGTCTTCTTTATATACCCCCACTTTTCATGCATTCCTCACACTATTCAAATTTTCATTATCAATCAATATTTGATATTATGGGCTTGTTCAAAAGAAAGAAAGTTCGTATTTCTAAGTTCGATTAGAAGAAAATCAGTTCATGATAATAATGTACTTATACAAATCTTAAATCAAAACTTAATTTATTTATTAATTTAAGTTCGTATGTTTTAAATACTGACACAAAATTGTGTCATAAAACGACGTTAGAAAAATATAGGAGTATTTTGATATTAGACAAAATATGAGGGCATCAAATAAAATTTGTCAAAATATACGGGTCATTTTGATACTAGACAATGTGTGAGGGTGTTAATGGAATTTGTAATAATATAAGTATTATTTTTATATTTGATAATATATGAGGGTGTAAAAAAAAATTTCAAAAATAAGGGGCTTTTTGAGATTATACCATGCAAGGTGGAGGGATAAGTAGTAATGTGAGGTTAAATGAAATTTGTTCATATATATGGTGTATATGGAACTTCTTTGAATTAGGGGGGTTGAATTGATATTTATCCAAGTTGGGTGTAAATTAATATTGACATTTAATGATGTGGGGGTATTGTGATATTTTATACGTTACGAGTAAATTAATAATAAAATTCATATTGAATTAATCAAATAGGATTTATACTCATGAAGTAAAGTTGATTATATTGATACAGTTTAATGTGGATTTTTCTGATAAATGTTTTTTAACAAAATATTAGTAATTGTAGAATTGATTATTGAAATAATAAGTTATGTTGTTATTCATTATTAAGAAGAATGAATTCAAAGTGATCACAATGAAATGAAAAAAGTTAGAGGTCATAGAACAGTGGTTAAAATTCTAGAGAAAAAGACATTTGGGGGATTTATCTAATTGTTGAATGAAAAGTGTGGTATCGACCCGACGTTAAACAATATTCAACTATGCATGAAACCAAAAATCAAAAATGATAAAGATGTTGAAGGTCATATTCACATGTCTAAATACTTCGAGGAATGTATTCTAGTTTTTATTACATGTACCTTTATTGAAGCATAAGAAAAAGAAGAAAGTAGTGGCAACGATGATGGTGAGCTGAAACAGAAATCTGATGGGGAAGACTTAACAGAATTTTATAAAGATGCATTGTACACTACTAAAGAATGGGTTTGTGGAAACAAAGAGAAGGTTCTAGAGTAAGGTAACTTTGATGGGAATGAGATGGTTGATGTTCCTCTTGATAAGTTGGACTTTGAGGAGACATCACTTGTTAACTATGATATAAGTAGTCTCTAGCTTGCAGATCCTCTTCAAGGTAGTAGGAATTATGTTGGACCATTTTTCAATAATGTCCTCATTAATCCATTTAAATGGCTACCTGATTTTCCTCTGTAGCCTTTAACATCAACAACAACATTAAGTGGTGTAAGATTGGTGTGAGAAGGGAATTCGATAATAAAAAGACTTGGTAGATGCAATGGCTCAATTTGTGTTAGAGAAATGATTTCAGTACAAAGTGTCCAAGTTAGACACGAGAAGATGTGAGGTTAAGTGTGTTGATCCGTAATGCCAATGAGATGCAATAGGAAAAAGATTAAAACCCATTGAGTTATTCCAAATATATTTCATGAATCCCACGAACACATGTTTAAGTGATCAGATAAAACTTTAGGCCAATTAATGAAGTCGAAGTTTGTGTTGATTGATCATATTTATCTACCTGAGGAGATTATTACCAATATCGTCGACAAGTATAAAATTGATATATCATATTCACAAGCTTGATGAGCAAAAAATTGGACATTGCAATCATTGAGGGGCTCACTGAAAGAGTCATTTATACTTTTACTAGATTATTGCTACAATTTAGAGCATGTTAATCGAAGTACTGCTTTCAATACTTTTTCGTGGCATTGGGTTATTGTATCTATGCATTTCAATGATACATTCGATCAGTTATTTGCATTGATTTTTTTTTTAAAGAGTTGATATCTGGGGCATTTATTTTCTTGTCGTGGCCTTGGATGATAATAATCAGATATATCTAATAGCTTTTGATGTGAGAAGTAAGGAAAATCATTCAATGTGGTCTTGGTTTTTTGACAAAACTAAAAAATTGCATTAGTAAAGTATTAAAGTTGACAATAAGCTCATATTGACATCACATCATCTACTCAACAGTGGACTAATTGAAATGTAGCCTAGTAATAAGTGTAAACTTGATAGGGCAAACCCTACGTCAACCTCATTAATCTATATTCATAACTAATTTCTTGCATCACTCTAGTACAACTGTCTTAATAGGAAGAAGTATACCAACACTCTACTGAATCTCGTGTCTCGAAAATGAAGGAAGTGCTTGAAATGTTGCTTTGTTAATGTAGATTTTATCTTGGATATAGCATTTTGTTACACACATGATGTCACCTCTACCCAGAAGTGTTGTGTCTTATTATAAAATTTTCATAAATATAGACATAAAATTTGAAATCAATATAAAATATATATTTATAATTTATCAATTCCTACAATAATTGAAAAAGAAAAACAGGAACTCAACTTTGAATCTTACACATCGAGAAACCCCTGAAATAGGGAAATTTGAAAAAAAAAAACAAAATTGAAATTTGAAAACTATGGATTGAAAAACCCTACAATGTAAAAAATTTAAAAGAAAACTTGAAATTCGAAAACTACAAGTTGAAAAACATAGAATGGGAAAATTTGAAAAAACTAACCTAAAATTTGAAAACTACAATCAAAATACCCTAGAATAGAAAAGACAAATATAAAATTTGTAAACTACACATAAAAAAAACCATAGAATAGAAAAAATATCAATTTGCCCCTGAACTCGTGATTTGCCTCCTTAAAAATCAATACTGTTTAAAAACTCACAATTTTCCCCCTCCCTCGAGTTCCTTGAGTTTCATTGTTTAAAAAATAAAAAATTTCTTCCATCCCACGAACTCCCCCAAGGTTTCTTGAGATGATGACTATTTAAAAAATCACAATTTTTCCCCTCCCTCCGAGATTACCCAAGGCCTTCCACCCCTTCAAGGGAAGATTATCCACCTCGAAATTCCCCAAGGTGGAACATTTTCCCCTAAGGTGGAGCGCCGACCCCTAAGATTCATATTTTTCGAGTACTATTTCAACAAAAAATAAATGTACACCTACTCTAACAAAATAACCCTCAATTAATTCATCCAAAATAAGCAAGAATCACCCCATAAAATCAAATGATCAAAACTAAAAACCCTAACTAAAAATGCCCAAAATCTTCATCCAATCGATAAAATCTCAATAGCAAAATGATTAAAACATAACAAAAAGATGATGTAGTAAATTTTCTTACCATTTTAGTTGTTATAAAATTGGAAAAATTGTCGAAGAAAATTCGATCTCGTGTGCCTCATGGAAGCTCCATGGGAGAAGGAAATTTTCTCGGAGTTTGAAGAGTGATTTTGAGGAAATCACACACGGATTTTATTTTTATATAAGGGCATTTTTGTCAATTCACATAAGTTGAGTATTTTTGCTTTGTGTTGATAAAGATGGGTTTTTTTTTTGTATATTTTGGGTATTTAATTTAATTTCCCATTAATTAAAGCAAAAATTTTTAATTTTGTATAGTAATGCAATTATTACCTGAGCAATAATATATATATCCAATTTGAATACATAAATTGATATATATTAATATGTATCATTATGTGATTAAGTGTTACTTTATATGTGACATCATGTGAGTTAATTTTATTTTATCTTTAATTTAAAATTACTCAACCACATGATGTAATACCTAAATGTGTATCTTTTGTATATTTTAAACTTGACACATATAATTATATTATTATTGAATTTGTACAACTTACTGTACATGTTACAATTTTGTTTAAGTTTATTGGTATAAATATTGAAAATAATGACAAACTTGTTATAAATTTATTTAAGTAACTATGAAAAAAAGAATTGAGGAATAATGGAGAGAAAGACAATATTGTTTACTTAAAGGAATTGAGATGAGAAGTGAGAAAGAGAGTTGCAAATTCGAATGAAAGAAAAGTGTATTTAAAAGTGAAAGATGAGTGGCGTATTTATACAAAAAGTTTTTACCAACTCCCTTTGACATTTTGGCTTACTCATATAAAAGGCATTTCATGCCTTCCTTCAATTTTCCACTTTCACCATCATATAGCCACCATTTCATAAATGCATTCCCATGGATTTACTTGACTTGATTAGGTGAAAAGCCACCTGGATATGTAACACTCCCCCTTGGATTTCTAACACTTACAAATAATTATATTAACCTTGTTAAGAAAAAACCTAGTGGGATAAAAACCAAAACAAAGAAACATAATTATTTAATATCTTATAAGTTGGTGTTGGACATGTTTAAGTTGACTCATTAAAAACCTTACTAAGAAAAACAAGTGGGATAAAACCTAGTGAAGGAAAAAAAAGTACAGTGCATATTTTGTCCATAATATGATATCCTTCAAATTGGTCTTATAAATGCTCCCCCTGATGAACACTCCCCCTCTTTGTAGTGGGCTTAATTTGATTGCTTGTTGAGTCGCCGCATACCAATGTTATATATTAACTTCTCAAATGTTGATGTCGATAATGTCTTAGTAAACAAATCTGCTAGATTCTCATTGGATCTGATTTGTTTGATATCAATCTTTCTACTCTGCTAGAGCTCATGAGTGTAAAAGAACTTTGGTGAAATCTGTTTGGTTTTGTCTCCTTTGATGTATTCTTCTCTAATTTACGCAATACATATTGCATTGTCTTCATTTAATGTGGAAGGAGTGTCTATTGTAGATGGAAGACTATATGCATTCCAAATATGATGGATAACAGACTGCAACCATATGCATTCTCAACTGGCTTCATAGAGAGTTAGAATTTCTGAATAATTTGAGGACGTTACAACTAAGGTCTGTTTGGTGGAGCACCATAATATTATTGTATCATTATAAGTAAAAACATATCCCATCTGTGAATGGGCTTTATGAGGGTCAGAAAGATAATCAGCATCTGCATATCCAACCAAACTAAGATTTTTAAGGGATTTGATAGAATAGAATAATCTCAAATCTTTAGTTCCATCTAGGTAACAGAGTATGTGTTTAATTTCATTCTAGTGGCGACGGGTTGGTGCAGAGCTAAATCGGGCCAACAAATTAACTACGAAGGATATGTTTGATCTAGTGTATTAGGCTAAATATAATAAGGCTCAAATTACATTCAGATACGGTACTTCAGGGTCGAGTATTTTTTCATCTTCTTCTTTAGGACGAAATGAATCCTTTTGCAAATCAAGAGATCAAACGACAATAGGGTGCTCAAAAGATAAGCTTTATCCATATTAAAACGTTTTAATAATTTGTCAATGTACACTGATTGATGGATAAGTATTCTATTTGAATTGTGTTCGATCTGCAGGTCGAGACAATATTTTGTTTTTCCCAAATCCTTCATTTCCAATTCTTTTTTAAGATATTCAGTAGTTTTTTAGAGCTCTTTAGGAGTTCCAATTAAGTTTATGTCATCAACATAAATTGTTATAATGGCAAATCCAGATTCTGACATTTTGATAAAGACATAGGGACATATAGGGTTATTTACGTAGCCTTCCTTTTTCAAATATTCACTAAGGTGGTTGTATCATATTCATCCAGATTGTTTTAATCCATCTAATGATCTTTGTAATTTGATGGAGTACATGCCTCTTGAATTGTCCCCTTTCACTTTAGGCAATTTATATCCTTCAGGGAGTTTCATATAAATTTCAGTATCCAAATTTCTATACAAATAAGTAGTAATTACGTCCATTAGACATATATTCAGTCCTTCAAAGACTGTTAAACTGATTAAATATCTTAATGTGATTACATCCATCACAGGTGTATATGTTTCATCAAAGTCTATACCGATCCTTTGGGAAAACCCTTAGGCTACAAGCCTTGCTTTATATTTAGCAATTTTATTTTTCTCATTTCTTTTTCTTACAAATACCCATTTATATCCAACAGGTTGTATGTCTTTCGGTGTTGAAACTAATGGCCCAAACACTTGATGTTTTGCTAGATAAGCTAATTCTGCTCGAATTACTTCTTCCCATTTAGGTCAATCTTGTCTTTGTTTGCACTCAGCCACAGTAAGTGGTTCAAAATCATCATCATTCAAAATTTCAGTAGCTACTACAAATGAAAATATATCATCAATTATAATTGTTTCACGATTCCACATTTCTCGTGTATGAACATAATTTAAAGATATTTAAATATTTTCATTTTCTGATTCTTCAGGATTTTGTACCACTTCAAGGGTTTGTGCCACTTCAAGGGCTTATGCCACTTTAGAAGCTTGAGTTTCTTCAAGGACCATAACCTCTTCTGGAGGAGTATTAGAAAGTGTGGATTTTTTATTTATCTTAGGATCATCATGATTGATATTTGTTTGATTATTTACCTTTCTTTTTCCAGGAATCATGTCCTTCGATCTAATAGGTCTACCATGCTTCTGGTGTGTAGTAGATTGATCAGTTATGACACGAATAGACTGTTCAGCAATCACATTGATTCTTGCTAGTATGTTAGTAGCTGAAACATGTGATCTTGTCACTTTTGTCGTATCTACAAATGCATCAGACATTTGGTTGGCAATAATTTATAAACACACTATCCTCTGTACTTCAGTTTCACTTTGAGATGTACAAGGATCTAAATGAGACATGAGAGGTACATACCAAGTAAGTTCATGTCTAACTTCAGAAGGCATTTTCTTTTTCCCTAAAGATGGGAAAACTGTCTCATCAAAGTGATAATCTGAAAATCGTATAGTAAAAAAATCATCTGTTAATAGTTTCAGGTACCTGATAATGGATAGTGAATTATATCCAACATATATTCCCAAACGATATCGAGATCCTATTTTGTGCATTGAGAAGACACAATAGGGATATATACAGTACAACCAAATATTCTTAAATGAGATATATCAGGTTGATGACCAAAGACCAATTGTAGAGGAGAATATTGATGATAAGAAGAAGGTCGCAAGCGAACTAATACTGCAACATGTAATATAGCATGTCCCCATATAGAAGTAGGTAATTGAGTTCTTAGTAACAAGGTACGTGCAATTACTTGAAGTCATTTGATAAAAGACTCAACTAATCCATTCTGTGTATAGACATACAGGACTGGATGTTCAACCTTAATCCCCATAGACATGCAATAATCATCAAATATTTTGGATATAAATTCACCAGCATTATCGAGTCATATTGGCTTGATCGAATAATCTGCGAAATATGTCTTTAATTTGATAATTTGTGCCAACAATTTAGCAAATGCAATATTTCGAGTAGGCAATAAACAAACATGAGACCATCGAGTAGATACATTAATTAAGACCACAAAATAACGAAATGACCCACTTGGAGGGTGAATAGGTCCACATATGTCCTCTTGAATCCTGTATAAGAATTATGGGGATTCAACTCCAATTTTGGAGAGAGATGGTCTTATTACTAATTTACCTTGAGAACAAGCAGTGTAAAATTTTTCACTGGACAATAAGAAGATATGATTCTTTAATGCATGTCTATGTGAATTTTCAATAATCTTTTGCATCATTGTAGATCCTAGGTGGCCTAAACGATTATGTCAAAACATAAATGTTTTTGGATCATTGAGCTTCTGGTTCAATATCACATAAGTTTTAATTGCTTTTATGATTGTATGGTATAATCCAGATGATAAAGCGGGCAATTTTTATAGTACATGTCTTCTTTCAGAGGCATTATTAGTTATACATATATATTCTGCACCATTTTCATTCATAGTTTCAATATGATAACCATTGTTTCTTATATCTTTAAAACTCATTAGATTTCTTCTAGATCTACTTGAATATAATACGTCATTGATGTTTAATTTGATCCCATTTTTTAACAAAATTATAGCTCTTCCAAAGCCTTCAATCAGATTTATTGATCCGAATATAGTATTTACTTTAGCCTCTATTGGTGATAAAGTTAAGAAGAATTTTTTTTCTTTTAATATTGTATGGGTGGTTGCACTATCGACCAAACACATGTTTTCATCACTAGCTTTCGAAGTTAACGCTTTAATTTTGGAGTCCATTTCCTTTTATTTTAAAATTTACATTAGTCATTAGTTATTACAAAATTTGAAAGGAGGAAATATATATAGTACTAATTATACACTGTAATGTACATAATCTCTAAATCTTGAATAAATTCTGAAATATCAAAATTTGCCAAATCGATAGGGTTTGGATTATCAACACAATTTGATTCGATCTTCTTGTCTGTATTTTTAATAGATGCTTGGTATAAATCTACCAGATGTCTTAGCTTACGACAGGTACGCGACCAATGACCTTTAGAACCACATCTATAACATTTACTTTCATGGTTTTGTGGTTTATTCAGTATTATTTTTCCTTTATCTTGTTTTGCCTCATCTTTGGTCCTTTAAAAGTGGAAAGATTTTCTATTATGACCACCTCTGAATCGAAACTTATTTTGTCCAAAACTTTGTTTGTGCCCACGATGACTACTACTAGTAGCACAGTACCAGGGGGGCATGTCTAATAGTTCCTCAATAATAATTCATTGTTTTGTTCAACCACCAATAAACAAGATATCAGTTCAAAATATTTTTTAAAATTTCTTTCCCTATATTGCTGTTGCAGGAGCATATTTGAGGGATGAAATGTGGAGAAAGTTTTTTCTAACAAATTTTCTTCAATTATTTTTTTCTCCACATAGTCTCATTCGGGAGATAATTTTGAACATGGCAAAGTTATATTCACTTACAGATTTAAAATCTTGTAAGCATAAATGAGTCCATTCATATTGGGTCATTGGTAATGTTATTGATTTATGGTGATCGAATCTTTCTTCAGATTTCTCCATAATTCTAGTAGGTCCATAATATCCATGTATTCTGCTTGTAGCCCTTCGTGGATATGATGATGAGGAAAATAGTAGTTTTAGATTTATCTTATCGGGATGCTTTATTTCCTTCTTTTATTGTTTCTCTAAGGCTCATTGATTGTAGATAGAGAACTGTGTCTAAGGCCCATTCAGAATAATTTTCTCCATCCAATTGAAGGGCAACATATTGAAGTTTTATAAGATTTGTCAACATATTGAAGAAATAAAAATTAGTGATATGATAAGGAAAAATTATGTGCGAACTTTAGGTTCGTATTTGTCTTATATTCACAAAACTTCTGATTTTATGATTAATATTCTTAATATTATAGTATGTAAAACTTACATAATATTTTAGACTTCTATTTCATTATTTTCCTCACTTATGCAATCTTCAGGTTGCAAATAAGATATAGTTCTAATAAATATTTTAATGAATTTTAGGACTTCAGACCTATATAAATTTTCTCATGATTTTGTAATCTTCAGATTACAAATCATATATCGTAATCATATTTAGGACTTCAAGTCTATATTCATAATTTTGTAACTTTAGGTTATAAATAATATTCAGGACTTCATGTCCAAATTTATGATATTTTACAAACTGAGTAGATCGTGCTGATAACATGTTATAAATTTACTTAAGTAACTATGAAAAAAAAGGATTGAGGAATAATGGAGAGAAAGACAATATTGTTTATTTAAAGGAATTGAGATGAGAAGTGAGAAAGAGAGTTGCAAATTCGAATGAAAGAAAAGCGTATTTAAAAGTGAGATATGAGGGAGGTATTTATACAAAAAGTTTTTATCATCTCCCCTTGACATTTTGGCTTACTCATATAAAAGGCATTTAATGCCTTCCTTCAATTTTCCACTTTCACCATCATATAGCCACCATTTCATAAATGCATTCCCATGAATTTACTTAACTTGATTAGGTGGAAAGCCATATGGATATGTAACAAAACTGTAAATGTTAGCAATCTATAATTAATAAAATAATAATGAATTAAAAATATACAAAAATTAATTCATTTTTGTAATATACAAAAATTCAATAATTTTCAAAAATATTAATGAATTAAATTCGCCCTTGAAGAAACTATTAAGTCTTAATCGTTATAATAATTTTCAAAATCTATTATTTATCACTTTAATAAGATGGTTTTTATATTTTTAATGTTTTGAGATTTAGCAATCTATAATTGGAAATTAAAAATATTAATACACATACAAATTCAATTATGGTAATCATAAGATTAAATTATTTAAATTTAATGATTAACCCAAAAAAATCAAATAAAACATACAAGTCCGCTTGAAAGATGTTTATTTGATTTTTTTTATCTTTTTGTTTTTTTCTTTTAAACAAATTACTGTACATGTTACCGTTTTATTTATTTTCATGTTAATTTATAAACATTTATTATAATAAAATTATTTTTAAATTATAAGCCAAAATTTAAAACAATATATATTTTACTCTTTTTATCATATAGATTTAGCAATCTATAATTGTGGATGTCATTTTGCTTATTTGTTTGTCTTTTGCTTTTGTTGGGCTTGTGATCTTTCTCACATCGTATCAGAGCAAAAGACTAACACGGTTCACCTAGGAACCAAGAGGTAGCATTTCCTTTGAGCAAAACAAGCATCGCTCAATCGCAATTGGTAACACCTTCGCCCTTCAATTCTTTAGTTTTTTGTAACCTTGGTTGATTCATAAGATTTGTTAGCTATTTATGTGCTTTGCATGTATTGATTGTTTATTCTTTTATGTGACTAAATATCCTTAAATCTACCCTGGTATGATATTATACTATTTGATTAGTTGTGGTTTGATAAAGATCTGCTCATTCTTGTCAAGATTTGTTAATTTTTTTGTCATGTTGACTTTAGCTTTTTATTCAAATCTGAGATCTTTGTGTTAATAATTGTATATTTGCTCTGTTGTGGTACAATTCATGTCAATCTTTGCATTTTATGTAAAGCTTTGTTAATATGTGTGTAGTGTTGATTTTTTTTCTTTAAATAAGTCTAAGTCACTTGTTTAATGCATTGATTTACTCAGTTGTACCTTAATAAAGATTGGGTTACCTAAACTGTTGATTTTTTTTTTGTTGCATTTCTTGTTGAAATATGCTTTCTTGATTTGTGATCTTTTGGCCTTACTTGTCAATTTTATGTTGATTTTATTGATGCCTTCTTTTTATGTGTAAGAATTGTTCTGTTATCAGACCTTTTATATCTTTGACTCTGTTTTCATTATCCCTTTATTCACATTTGTTCATGCATAGTTGGATTATATTGATTGTGTGATTTTGGGTTAATAGTGTGTCACTACATAAGTTGCTTCAATGTTACACCAGCTGGAAACACAAGGGTGTAGTGCTACTGGTGCGAGAGATGAAGGTTCTTACCTTTAGTCCCCGAGTGTAACAATGGTGCAATTTATGATAATGATGCATTTTTTATACCTTTTTGATTTTTTTTTTGGTCTATATCTTGTATATTTATGCTTATGTGATTACACAATTATTGTTGACTCTCTTGTTTATTTCTTTTGGGTTATTGTTTCCTTAAAAAAAAAAAACTTGTTGGTGTCTATATCTTGCATATTAATGCTTATTTGACTACACTCTTGCCATTGACTTTCTTGTTTGTTTCTTTTAGGTTGTTTTCTTTTTAAAAAAAAAAAAAACACTCTCTTCTTTTCAGGTTCAAAAAAAAAAATCATTTCATTAATTTTGTCACTTTTCATGGAAAAATCACCAAATATCTCTATTGACTTACATCCTAATGGTAATTAGACTACTTCCACTTTCTCTTCTAGTCTTTAGTCAATCACACATAAACTTGATAGAACTAATTATAGTTTTCGGAGGTCCAATGTTATGTTTTCTATTGGAGTTCATGATCTAGAAAGTAATCTTTTAGGCTATTCACCTTGTCCACCACCCTTTTTATAAGTCTAAGTTGCTCACCCTAACGAAGGTCCCTTTGTTATTCAAAATCCTAACCCTGAGTATGTTGTTTGGCAAAAGTTGGATAAATAACTAGTTAGTTGGTTGTTGCCTTCCATTATATCTAAATGTCACTATGCTCATGATCTCTAGGTCACCTGAGAAAATAAGTTTCATTCCGAGTCTAAGTCTTAACTTTTGCATGTCGAGGCCTTGCTTCAGACCATTAGGAAAAATAATCTAAGCATTAATATGTCACTCAAACAAAAGAATATGATGACATACTTCTTTCAAGAGGTCTAAACATCACTAATGAAGATATCTTAAATCACATATTAGATGGTCTTGACTCTGATTATGATCCTATTTTGGTTATGCTAAATTTTATGCTTGAATCAAAGTTTGATAAACCAACTTTGCAAGATGCCCAGTATCATCTTCAAAAACATAAACTAAGACTTAATGAGAACCCAACAAAGTCTGAACAATAGTATGTCTTTAGAGTTTCATACTAACAACTCTGTTTATCTAGTAAAGTAGTTTAACTAATCCACTAGTTATATCAACATTATCCAACCTTGTACGTATCAATATCATACACATCCTACACTCTTTACATAACCTGTTGCATACAATAGCATATCATCTTAATGTAATACTTTCTCTAGTTTCAATCAGTTATTACCTTAGTATACCTCTCAACCTCAACAATTACTCAATTTCCCTATACAACAACCTTATAACATTTTTGGTCTTCACCCTATCAATTACACCTCCAATCAAGGCTTAAGACCTTCATTACTACCTCATCACAATTTTAGATATCAATCTAACTTTGGTTTTTAGGTAAAGTAATTTGTCAAATCTAGAAAAAAACCTAACCATTTGGCTCTTCATTGTTATTATAGAAATAGTAACACTCATAATAGCCAACTTGTTCATCCTCATTTTTATCATAGTGCGATTAATGCTCTTTCTCCTAATCACAAATACAATAGTGTTCCTTCATACCCTTAGTACAACTTAGCTCCTCTCACATCTTATCATACACTAAAGACTT
Organism: Mangifera indica; assembly: GCF_011075055.1. Taxonomy (NCBI): domain Eukaryota; kingdom Viridiplantae; phylum Streptophyta; class Magnoliopsida; order Sapindales; family Anacardiaceae; genus Mangifera; species Mangifera indica. The sequence continues at coordinate 12,566,377 of NC_058137.1, read as the reverse complement.
ATAACCTCTCTTAGCTCTTATTCTCATTTTCCTACTTCTCAATACACTCTTCCTCTAACATTTTCATATCCAACTAACCCTTCTTTTGCTCCTATCCTTCCTTCTATAAATGTAATAGGTTCTCACCTAGCCTATTTAACATATAATCCTTATCCAATCTTTTAACCATCCATGCATCCTGCTAGACCTTCTAGCTCAATTCCAATTACTTCTACTCAATTTGCTTCTACCATAACTACATTATCCACTATTCAAGATACTTCTTGGTATATGGATTCAGAAGCCACTAATCACATTACTTTTGGTCCACTCAGTTGGTCAACCCATCTCCTTCAAGGCCCTGATTAACTTCAAGTGGTTAATAGTGATAATCTAATCATCTCTCATACTAGTTAACTCTTATTTCCTAGTCTTTTTCATAATAAAGCCTTGTAAATAAAAAATATGCTTTGTGTTCCATAAATTATAAAATACCTCCTCAGAATTTCCAAAATCACTAAAGACAATAATGTTTCAGTTGAGTTTTCTACTGATTAGTGTGTTATTCGTGATAAACTGAGTCAAGCTATCTTACTGCAAGGAAAACTTAAAGATGGACTTTACCAACTATCTGTTACCAAGCTACCTGACCACTCTATCTTTCCTGAACACACTGATGTCTCAATTGCTCCTACTTACAAGCCTTCATATGCTTCCAAGTCCACTACTATCACTACACCTTTGAACATTTTTTGCTTTAATGGTTGTAATAAACTACCTATAAACAAGTTTCAACTAGATTGCTCTAAAAATTTTACAAATGTTATTTCTTATAATTACTCTGATGTTCATAAAGTTTGTCATGCTATTGATCCTACTCATGTTATCTCTTACAATGTAACCGATTTTAATAAAGGTTTACATTTTGTTATTAACTATTTTGTGTCTAAATGTAATAATTTGTCTCTCTATATTCTATGGCACACCAGACTTGACCATCCTCACTCTAAGATAGTCTCTTTTATTCTCAAACTCATAAATCCTTCTCATACTACCTTCCTTTCTAAAAACTTCTATAATGTTTGTCAATGTGGCAAACTTACTTATGATTCTTTTCCTTCCTCTACATTTTGAGATTCACAACCTTTAAAGTTTATTCATACTGATCTATGGGAACCCTTACCCATTCTATCTTCAAAAGGCTATAGATACTATATTTATTTTATTGATGATCACTCTAGGTTTACCTGGATCTTCCTCTTAAAATTGAAATTTGAAACCACCTATGTTTTTCAAGCCTTCCATACTCTTGTAAAAAGGCGATTTAGTACAAAAATTAAATGTGTGTAGATTGACTGGGGAGGGTAATATAGACCTTTAGCTGCATATCTCGGGCAAACAAAAAGTGCCTCTTGTGAGAGTCAAAATTGCAAAACAAGTCCTCTTTCTTGTACCTTGATCAATATGAGCCTTAAAAAAAAAAAGATAGAGAGATGAGACTGTATGTAAGCCTTAAAAAAGCAAGAAGAGAGTGTCCCTCCCTTGTGAGAGACAAAATTGCTAAAAGGAGAGAATCATTGTTGGGTATTCAAAAAAAAAGTAAAAATTGATTAATAAAAGCCAAAAAAAAAAAAAGAAATGTTCCTTGTGAGAGACAAAATTGCAAAAAAAAAAAAAATGTTACTCAAAACTCCTCAATTGTTAAGCATCATGCATAGACTCATCTGGATAAGCTGACTTCTCTCACCTCAGTGCTCTTTTTAGACAAACTTCTGCTTCTTACCTATCTCAGGTTTTTTTTTGCTTTATTTTTCTATAGTGCTCCTCCTTTTATTTTTTTTTCATGTTGTTTCCTTTATGTTGCTTTGGCGATTTTTCTCTCTATATGAACAGTAACTTCTTCTCAAGCTCAGGTTGTTGGATCTGTGCTGTAATTTCTTTTCTTGTCTGTGTGTTGTAAAGGTTTCCTTTGATGTGTACTTTTTGTTATATTGATTTTGATTATGTCTTTTTATGGGTAATCTATGTTGCCTAGTTGAAGTTTAAGGTCTTCTACATATTCTTGATTTTGTCCAACCTTTTTGTTCCTGTTATTAATCTACTGCGCCTGGGGTGTCAGCTGTGTGATCAAAGATCTATCAAATGTATGACCAAAGATTCCTTAAATTGTGTCTTTTGCAAAATTTGATTAGACTTTATTAAATTGTTCCTCTATTGTTCTTCTGCTCATAGTAACTACCTCAAAACTTAATTAAGTCTCTCATGTCTTTATTAAATTAAGTTTGATTTCTAGTATTGATTCTGTTTTCCAGTTGTTTTCTCCTTTGGCACATCAACTACGTTGCTTTTACCTCTTGTTTTGCATCAAATTTGACTCTTTCTACTTACTAGTTTTCTATCCCAATATATTAGTGCCCTTTTTTTCTTTAACTTCCTTTGGTCTTGATAATTTTGTCATCTAGCCTTCTCCTCCTTCTACCAAATCCCAAAATTTAGGTTTATCAAATCCCTTTCTTTCTTCTTGTTATGATAAATCCTCCTACTTGTACCCTTGATCATTGTGAGCCAAAAAAGAAAGGAACAAAGAGTGTCTCTTGTGAGAGCCAAAATTGCAAAACAAATCCTCTTTCTTGTACATTGATCAATGCAAGCCTTAAAAAAAAAAAGGAGAGAAGAAATTATATGTGAGCCTTAAAAAAGCAAGAAGAGAGTGTCTCTTGTGAGAGACAAAATTGCAAAAAGGGGAGAATGATTGTTGAGAATTTAAAAAAAAAAAAAAAGAGAAAATTGATCAAGAAGAGCTTGAAAAAGGAGAGAAGAGAGTGTTCCTTGTGAGAGACAAAATTGTAAAAATTAAAAAAAAAAAGGAATGATTGTTGGATAAAAAAAATAATAGAGAGAAATTGCAAAGTTCCCTTGTTGATAAATTTTGAGAGAGCGAAATCACAGAGGTCAATATAAAGAGAGAGAGAGAGAGAAAAGATCAACATGTTTTGGTATTAAATCGTTTTTCTATATAATTTTTCATTCTTATTTTTGTTTCACTTTTACCTATTTGAATTTCTTTTAGTAGGAGATTAGTTGTAATGTTGCCTGTTTTCTTATTAATAAGCAATTTATGTTCTTTAATGTACCAATTCACTTTCTACCTATAATGTTGTTACCATATCTCAAAAAAAGATCAGCATATGGATGTTAAAAATAAAAATAGAGAGAAAAAAGAAAGAAAAGAATTTGAAGAAAGAGGAAAAACAAAAGAGAAAATTAAAGAAAGAAAGGGAAAGAAAAAGAGTGAGAGAGGAAAGAAAACAAAGCAAAAACAAGAGAGAGAAGAAAACAAAAGAAGATCAACCAATATCTAATTGACACCTAGGACCCGAAAGAGAGGTAAAGAACACCACATGACATCTAATTTTTTCTTAGAGAAAGAGCCCAAGCAAGCAAGTCCGCCAGCATGTACTTCGGATTAGACAACCAGGACCTGGAAGTAGAAAGGAAAAGAACACTACATGACATCCATTTTTTTCTTAGAGAAAGAGCCCAAGCAAGCAAGCTGAAAGAAACTAAATACAAGTTTCTTGCTCTTTAAGTCTTCATTTTTGTTGTTGTGTATTTGTCTTAAAAGGAAAATAAAAAGTACATATAAAAAGAAAAAAAAGAGATAAGGAAGATTGAAAAAAAAAGAAAAAATAGGAAAGAAAATTAAAATAAAAAAAGGAAAAAGAAGAAAAGAAAAAGAAGAAAGAAAAATAAAAAAGGAAAGAAAAAGAAAAAAAAAAAAGAGAGAGAGAGAAAGAAAAAATATTAAAAGGAGAAGCAAATCAGTATGAAGATTAAACATTATCGGTAAAAAAATCTCAGGAAGAGTCAGAGCATCCACAAGGGTAACAGTCAAGCATAGAGTTATTGAAGAAGTCTACAAGAGAAACAGATCAAGTATTAGGCAAAATTAGAGCACCCAAAATGGCTAATAGCGTACAATTATTGGAAAAGCCTACAGAAGAATAAATTGAAATAGTAAATTAGAGGAGGTTTAGCTCAAGAGGGCACGTTGGTATATGTGTACAAACAAAGTTGTTGGACCAAATGGTACGCTTATAAAACTGGGAGGACGATGCTATAGTTTGTAAACAACTAAGATGGCATTATAAAAATCTATAATAGTTTGGGTTTTGGTTTATTTTTCAAATGAAAAATTCTTTCCGTCGTTCCAAAACCTTCATTTCATTTCGTGAATGTCGTTTTGCTTAACTGTTTGTCATTTGGTTTTGCTAGGCTTATGATTTTTGTCACAAAGCCCTTGTCAAAGCTCCTGCAAAATACTAAATCTATAAATAGACAATTTATGTTAGCGCATTAAAAATTTCTTTTGATAGTTTATTTTATATTTTTATTTGATTTGTAATTTTTATAAAATATTTTAATAATTTTTATTATTAATGATAATATGATAGATAATATAAAAGCATTATGATTATTATATTTATCTTAAATATTAAAATATTATCGACGTAATTTTAATTTTATTACAATTATATCTCTATTTATTAATTTGTTATTAAAAATAATTTTATTCTCAATTAATATAATAAGTAATATAAATAATATTTTAAAATAACAATAAAATTATGCATACAAACAAACTATACAAAATGAGATGACACTTTATTATTGGTGATATGATTGTTAACTTTTTCTTTCATTTCAAAATTACTTAATCAGAAACTATAATATCAAGTTATACACAAAATTTTATATAATTTGTTTATACATATAATATTATTCTTAAAATAATTATATCTAAGGACATTTAAGTAAAATAATATCTTACTATTCCTTTATTACTTTCTATCAAACACAATAATTATTTATATTTACCAAATTTTTTTAAACATAATAATTTATATCAAGTAATTTTCTAAGTAACATATTTTTATAATGATATTTCATTTTTGAAAATAAAAAATTATATAAATCAAATACATAAGTTTTTATTTGGAAAATTATATAAAAATAATTAATTAATTTAATATTAAATAATTAATTTTTGGGTCTCGTTTGAAAAATAGTTTGTTTTTCAAGTATTTACAAAAAAAATCTCTACTTAAAATATCCATTACCCAAAAGATGCCCATTTAAAAAAAAGATAAATAATTATTTTCCACTTGAACTTTGATAAAATAAAAATTTCCAATCTTTCAGATTTAAAAAGTTTATTTATACAATTAGTTGTTAAAGTTAAACACAGTTCTAATAAGTAATATTTTTATCACTTTGTATAATATATGCTATGAGTAATATCACTTATATTTCTAAAGTATAAACAAAATATATTTTCATTTTAACTAGTTTATAAAAAGTTCATTACAGCCACCATCTTCAATCCACATACCATCAAAGTTCTTCACCACCAAACAGTATGACCATTTATAACCACTTAGAACCCATGGTGCAACTATCACCTTCTGCAACCTATACACCATAGTTCTTCACCAACCACCACCCAATCAATAAGGCCCACAATGCAATAATCAACAACTGCAACCTATACGCCATAGTTATTCACCAACCACCACCAAATCAATGAGACCGATGGTAACTAAAGAAGAATGAATTATAGTAATGGCCAACAAGTATACAATTGTATTTGCCCATAGTTGTTAAGGTTTTGAATGGTGCAAATCAATCATCCCCCTAATCACCAACTTGAAAAATCTCTCAAAAGATAACTTAAGTGACAAAAATCGAAGCACCCAAATAATGAAAGAGTATGAGTTTAAAATTCATTAAAAATACATCAGATCAGACTCTTAACTTATATAGTATAATGATTATAGAGCTAGTCACTCAACTTTGGTCTTTTTTTGTTTTTATTTGATATGGGTAATTTAGGCCTGATTAAAAAAATGTAGCTCTTAACTAGATACAAAAAAGGTATTTCGACTTAAGATAGAGTTCCTTGTTAAAAAAAATTACAACATCTTTTTAATCAATGTAAACTCTCCTACAACTCTTCGATTTCACCATTATGTCAAAAAAAATGCCTTTTTTTAAAGCAACATAACATCCTTTCTAGCTTTTCTTTTGTTTCAAGTGTTGGAGCTATTTCTAATTCTTTTGGTCATACACAAATAACCACCATGTCTGGTCCTTTTTTTCTTCTTTTTTTTTATTCCATCATTTAAATTGGGTTTCTTTTTGTTCTTTTTATTAGTTTTACTTGTACATTTACACATCTTCTAGATAACATTCACTTAAATTCTAATGTAAAACTAAAATAAAAAATTAGTTTTTCATCTAAATCAAGTGACGTGACCATTGGATCATGACTTCAAGGTCTGATCACTTTCGACCAATTAGCAACCAAATTAACCCAAATAAGCAACCTCAACCAACGTCTTCACAACCATTGTCGTCAAACTTCCCTTCTTTTTCTCTCTCAAACCTACAACTCTCTCACACCATTTCACATTCTATTTCGTCAAAATCACTCCTTTCCTTTCTACAAACAACAATTGTTGTCACTCTCTTACACCTTCAATAGCCAAGGCATTGGTGAAAATGGGAGGTGGTGTGGTGTTGGTTGAGACAAAAAAAAGTATATGGGTTTGAGAAATGGTAAAGGAGCCATACATACTGCAAAAACCTTTTTTGGATTACTCTTTTAGAATAATTAATTCACAAATATATTATTTGTACTTATAAGATGTTTATAAAATATATTTGTATAGGTGATTTATTTGACTTTTATTGATTGAGACAGTTTATAAAGTCGCTTGTAAAACTAAGTGTAATCCTGGACCTTGCTATTCATATGAAGCAAGAACAAAACTGGAGATTGAAACCGTGCTTAAAGGCTACTAGACGTTTGAGGATGGTACTTGGAATTCATGATGAATGCCACGCCAATAATCCTTCTTGAGTTAACGTGGAGGGTAAAAGGAAAACATGGTTTTTTGAGAAAGTCACTGCCTGTAAGAAATTAAGCGCATGTGGCTAGGGCTTTTTATTTTTCAATATGTCGCCTGTCTCGTCTTCCGTGAGTTAAAAAATAATTGCACAAAATGTGCATTTATATATGTACACCTGTAGGCCCTACCCATATGGGATATATTATTTTATATATAATTATTTTTTTATATTATTCAATTTTTTTATTTAAACTTATGGGCACATTGATACAAAATCCTTGGGTAAATCTTATATTAGCAAAATATATGAAAGATATTGGATTTGTATGTACATCCCACATCGCTTGAGGATATTAAGTTTAAACTAGTTAAATAATTTATAAACTCTTTAAACTGTTAAAATATATTTTGAGTTACAAAACTCAGAAACAAAATTGTAATAGACTATATGTCCAAAGTAGACAATATCTTTAGGGTGGATACAAGTTGGGCTAAGCTCAAACATCACTTAACCCGAGTTCAACTTGAATATAAAATAGTCTGGCACGTGTTTAACTCGAATGAGAAATGGTTTAGCTCAGTTTGGTTTGAGTTCAATTTGATTTCGTAGCTCGAATCAATGGTTTGAATTTATAACTCAATTCGATTCGAATTTATAGTTCAAATTTATTACTTAAGTTCGTGGTTTATTAATAAAACAATATCGTTTTACCTAAATAATATTCAAAATTACTTATTCGAGTCATGAATTAAAGTTGATTCAAGCTAGGAATTTTTTAGCCGAATCAAGCCATAAATTTAAACTACTGATTTAAGTTATAAATTCGAATTGAAATCAAGACGAATCGAGTTAAACACCTCATAGCTCAAGTTTGGCTTGGTTTCAAAAAACAAGCTAAATCATTTGGCTCATATTTGACTTGAATTCGAATCAAACGAATTCAAACCGAGCTAAATCAAACTGAACCAAATTTCAAGATTGAGCTTCTTCGGGTTATATCCAAGCTTAAATATGTTGATACTTGATCGAACTATTAGACCAAGGATATTACAAATGGTATCAGCGCTACTTCACTTGTCCTTTTGAGCAATTGTGAGGCAAACCTCAATGAGGATGTGAAGTCTCGTAAAGGGGTGATTAGACAAATCACACATCAGTAAAACATGAAAAAGATGTTGGGTTTGTATGCGCATCCCGCATTGCTTAGGGATGTTAAGTTTAGATTAATTAAATTGCTTATGGGCTCCTTAAACTATTAAGACATATTTTGGGTTGTAAAGCCTAGAAACAAAACCATGATGGACTATGTGTTCAAACTAGACAATATTTTGATAGTAAGTCAGGTTATTAGACAAGAGATGTTATAATAGAATTAAAAAATGAGTTGGATTTATCTAATCGAATAAATACAATCCAACCCTGTACTTTCTCATATAGAACTTTAACCACTCAAAATTATTTTACTTTACTCTTTAGGGATCATATGACTAAGAAAATTTATGCTTTTAGAGTTCAATCAACTCCTTTTTTTGTATGACCCATAAGCTCTCTACTAAATTGGTAATAACCAAATTTGTGTCAAGCATATGGGTTCTAGCAAAACATCATGACCATTCAATTAGTGTAGTGTCAACATATGACTTCTTAACCTGTCAATGATACAGTTACTTGTACAATTCGATCTTTTTGTCATATAATATCTCTTCGAGATTGAGATATAGATAAAGTGTCTCTCTCAAGTATCTTCGAATTATTTAGGTTGACTTTTGTCAACGACTAAAATAACATTGAGTCAAGTATTAACTAAATCCCACTATGATCATAGGTTTAATTGGTTATTCCCATATGTGAGGAGTTTTTGATTGAGATATTAACTCTTGTGCTTGGGACTGATGAACCCTCTATTGATCCACCACAGTCTTTGTACAAATCTCGATGAGGCCAATTGCCCTAACTAGATTACATTGGGTTGATGTCAAACCATATTAATCCTTGTACAAGACGATCTGATAATCTCATGTCTAAAAATCACATGTATCTCTATTCACTAAAAGAATATATTCTATGGCCACTAAACCAATTATCCATATGAAATCCTCTCGGTGGGTCATCTAGTGAATACATCTACAATATGCACCTATGTATTATACCAAATTATCAATAAACAATTTTGACGTGTGAAAACTATCATCATCTTTCGATAAGAGTATTTAATACTATGATAACTTTATCACTATTATCTGTTCTCTTGGTCATAGTAATATCATAATTATAGATGTTTTAAAAATAACCACCTAATACGCATACATGGTTCTCACAATCAAGTACCGAACATTGAGCCTTTCATCATAATTCAACTATTTTTAACACATTTATCTGAGCATATACTAATATGTTTTATAAACAAATAATGTCACAGTAATTACAAATATGACACTTATAAACAAATTTGTATTATAATGAGAATTGACTATAGGATACGAACGCTAACAGATATTAGGGAGTAAATTATTATATAGCTTCATAGAGGACAATTTTGTCTTTTTCTCTTACTTTGGAAAAAATAAACAAATTTTATTAACAATTATAACCATACATGAAAATTAGAGTTTTCAAACTTCATTGATAGAAAACCATCATTTCATCAAAATTAGACACGTCAATTGGACCGAGTCAAATGAAGGCCTAGCCCAAAACACGAAAAAAGAATCCGACACAACAAGACTCAGTCTAACACTGTAGAGTGTCAGGTCAGACCTAGCTAAGGGCTTTAATATTAGACCTATAGGGTGACCCACTCCCAACACTGGTTACAAAATAAAACAAAAAAATAACTTCTTTTTTACTTCTTGTGGCAGAAGCAGACTTCCACCTTATGGCAGAAGCAATGCTTTTGCCAAATGGCAGAAGTTGTTCTACTTCTACGGCAGAAGCAATGGCTTCTACCATAAGGTAGAAAGCCTTATGGCAAAAGCCATTGGCTCTTCAATGGCTAGTTGTTGCTTAATTTTTTTAAATTTTTTAAATTATTTATTTTTTCTCTATAAAAACCTATCTTTCTCAAAATCTCAATCTCAATTATTTCATTATATTTTTAATCTTATTTTCTTTTATTAACTCTCTTTCGAAAAATATTTGAATTCACAAATAATTATACTTTGTGTTTATAATTTCATTTTTATTTTAATTTTATCATTACAAAATATTACAAATGGATACAATGTCAAATGAATTTAATCTATTTGAATATTATCATACCGGTGTTGATGATATTATTGATGATGCACAAGGTGGAATAGGTGGAGCACCAATGGGCAAAAGCGGTATAGGTTCGCATTATTCAAAAAAGAGAAAAAAAAACAAATGTCAATGGTATGGGAGCACATCGATAAAATAGAGGAAACAATAGACAAAAAATTAATTCGTCGAGCAATATGTAAACATTGTGGTTCTTGTTTAACATGTGCAAGTACAAATGGGATGAGACATCTTTGTCGACATGTTACTGATTACCGTAAAAAAATTCAACATGAGCTCAAAGGATAAAAACAAATTGCATTCACCAGATCGCGATCTATTGGTCCAAGTGCCACTTCAGTAGGAGGTTCGAGCAGTTATGGACATATGGGAGAAATGCCGACTTTTATATATGATCAAATGAAGATACGAGATTACATGGCCAAATACGTAGTTGCTTCTGATCAACTTTTTAGTTATGCAGAAGATAAAATTTTATAATGGATGATGTAAAATAGTATTCAACCAACATTTAAAAAAATTTCTAGGTCAACTCTTAGGTCAGATATATTGAGAAATTATGAATTAATAAAAATAAAAATTATTGGAGAATTAAGTAATTTTAATAATATTATTTTAATAACTTCTGATTTATAGACTGCTACAAATCAATATATAGGGGATCTTTATGCAATTGCCCATATATTAATTCTGATTGGCAATTATGCAAAAAAATTATTGCATTTAGAAATTTAGAATATCTGTATGATGGTCTTACAATTTATCGTGCATTAGTAAATATTTTTGAAAAATATAAAATTAATAATTATATTTTTTAATTACTTTTAATAATACTAAAAATAATGATAAAGTTATTAAATATACGCATAATTATTTATCTCCTCCATTAATGGAAAATTATTTCATGTTAGGTGTGCATGTCATATTATTAATTTAATCGCTCAAGAAGCCTTGAGCTTAACTAAAAAACAGTTAAAAGTAATTAGACATGTCATTGCATATATTTCATCATCCCCATCACAAGTATAAGCATATCATCAATTATATAGATCAATGAGGTTGTGAAGAAAAAAATTAAAAATAGATATTAAGATTATGTGGAATTCAACATATCTCACATTGAAAACTTGTGAAGGTATGAAGTTCTTATAACACGATACTTCAATACCCAACCAAAAGATTCGATAGATCCTATTTTTTGACAGATCAAAATTGGAAAATAACTATGGCTTTAATGAACTTGTTAGAGTCATTAAAGACAACCACAGATCATTGTTCAGGTGTGTATTATCTAACAACTTGTTCTATAATATATAATATAGCATAAATAAGTGATATTTTTAAAGAACATAGATATCATCACCCTTATCATACTTTTCCAAATATATGCATGCAAATGAAACAAAAATTTTAAAAATATTGGAGTGAAATTCTTTTGCTTTATTCTACAACTACTGTTTTAGAGTTTAGGGCAAAAACTAATGGATTGCAAAATTTATTTAATGTTATTAATGAAAATTTGTCCATTAATAGCAATGTTAATTCTGTTGAATATGTTCAAGATGTTTTACTTGATATGTATAGTATTTATAAACAAAAATATGAAAAAACTGGACAAAGTTTTGTGTCAGAGGTAAGTTCTGATAGTTCAGGTAAAAAAAAGTCATGCATATGGTCTCTGTTGCGCAAAGGTAAACAAACTACTAGTCGAACTACAAATTATAGTCAATTTTATAGTTATATAAATATTGACTATTATCCAGAAATTGTTCAAAGATATAATATTGAAAAGCTAGATGTTTTGGCATGGTGAAAAGACAAGGAAAAAATTTTTTCTATGCTTGCAGCCATGACCGGAGATCTACTAACACCTCCGGTGTTAACTGTAGCATCGAAATTTGCTTTTAGTGCAGGTGGATGCGTGTTGGATGATAGATAATCTAATTTACATCCAAATATGGTCAAAGTGATAAAGTGCATGAAGAATTGGGTCAAAGCTGATTTCAAATTACAAAATCATGTGGCAGAAGATGTCTTTGAAGAATTCAAAGACTTGGATGTAGAAGATGAGTAGATAAATGTTATATAATAGATATATTTTATTTATGTTTTGTAATTTATATAGATATAGTATGTAAATTAATTTATTTGTACTATATTATCAATTTATAATATTTTTTCATCATGTAACTACGGTATTCTTCCGCTACAAGTGAGAGATTATAAATAAAATATTTGGAATACTCTCCTTAGTCTTAATAATTGAAAAATAATTTGTGTTTAAAATTTTTTTTAAAATATTGATTAAATGGGCTGACCCGGCCCAATTAAAGCCCGGTCTGATTCAATTAAGGTCTATTATTATATGGGTCAGGCCTTGGGCCTTTATATATAAATGGATCGTCCTAACCTGAAGGCTTATTACAGTTTGAGCCCATTGACGCCTCTGATCAAAATACAGATGGGAAATAGTTGTTCCACCCTATAAAAGTCCCAAAATATGATAAACTGAATTTAAAAATGACATTACAGAAGGAAAGCAAAGATGTGAAACTCAAAAAGAAAAAAATTAATCAAATTTTTATTTTTTTCGTAATTTATGCTATAATTGTTTCTACATGGACTTTTTGTTCATAAAATGGAGTATTTACAGTTGTGGGAGAGAATAAAATTTCTTTTTATTCGAGACAAGCAACAAAAGAATTAGTGCTTTGAATTGATTGTGTGAATAATAAGGTTTATGTTATATTATATTTATATTTATATCGATATCTTTATAGAGACAAGTTGAATGCTTTTTTTATTTTTTTACGTTTTCAAATATTATTTTCTACAAACATGTAAACGCATTATCAAATTTTATTTTTTTCACTTATTTTGAATATTGAAAAATCACAAAATTAATTTTTTTTTAAAAAAAACAGAACACTCTTAATTTTTTTTTTTTAGATTTTGTTCTGTATTTTATATGATAAGAATTTATAAGCTATTTAGTATTTATCAAAGTTGTCTAATGTGGTTAATTGACACTAATAAAAATAAGTTCAATAAAACATTTTAGTAATATATATATATATGAAAATTGTATCTTTTTAGTATTTGCTAGTGCCATTTTTATTTAAGAATTTTTTAGAGTTTTCAGTCTTGTAATATTTATTATCAGGGAAAAAATAAACTTATAATAAGCATTTTATGTATATAAATTCAAAAAATATTGTAAAAATTTATCTTTTTAATAATGCTATAGGATAAAAGTATGTAGACTTTAAGCATTTAACGTCGACAAATAATGGACATATTTATCGACATTAAAAAATAAAAATTTATTCAAACTTTTTCCTATTAATTACTTATAATAAATAAAATTAATTTTAGAATAAATTAATGATAAAAAAAAAAAGTATGTGTGATACTTAACTTAAAGGAGTTCAGATAAAATAGAAAAAAATAATAATAACAAACTTATATATACCTATTTATATACCAAATAATTTATTACATATTTGCAAAATTTGACGTGAAACTAGTTTTATAATTTTAACAATTGTTACATAAAATAATAGTACTTCTACACTAATTAACAATACATATCAATACCACGAGGTGCCAAGGGAGGCTCAGCGTGCAGGGCATTGAAAGCCGTGCCAAGCCCATAGACTATGTAGATTGTGCCCTGGGTCGTGAAGTTTGGCCCACGATATTGTTTATAATTTTTTAACAAATTTATTATTTATTAATATTACGAAGAATTAAAAAATAATAATAAGTTATTATTAATTTTATGAAAAAATCAAAATGTTAATGTGGGTTACATCAATTATTAATAATTAATGTTATGGGGACAACCAAAAGATTAGTTTGGAAAATTCAAAAGATATAATAAAAAATTTTGAAAAAATATAGAATTAACAAATCGATCCATTAAAATTTGTTATTAATGTTAAAGGTAAAATTATTATTTATTGATTTTATTTAAAGAAAGAAAAAAATTATCTCATTTCCTAATTTAATTTTAAAAACTAAGAATTTTTTCTCTAACTTAATTTTAAAAGTTATTTTTTTTAGGTTTTCAAAATTAACATTTCCCCCCTTTTAGGGTTTACAGTTTTGAAACCCTCAACTAATCCCCTATGTTTTTCACTCTTAAAGTACAACCATCACCTCATACTTTGAAACCTTCACTTTCCTTTCTCTTTCCCGGTTTGCCCTTTACTTTTTAGAATCCTTCTTCGTTTCATCGGTGCTCTCAGTCCCAAATCAAAGGACGGATAACGAAGGTTGAACACAAAATTGTTGGCTATTGAATAAAAGCAAAATACACATCTTAGGGTTAAGCTTCGTCTTCAATTTGTCAACCAATTTTGCGCTGTCATCTATTTCTTCTTTAGTGGTTAATGACAACATGACCATCTCTTTCCTCCAATTCATCAAATAGAAAACAAAGTCGAACCTTAAGTCACATATTTCGCACCAATTTGATCGATGATGACTCTGTGTTTGACCTTTATTGTCCATCCATCAATTCAAGAGTGAGAGAGTGCCGATGGAATGAAGAAGGGCACTAGAATGTGAGGGGCAAACCAGAGAAAGGAAGGGGAAGTAAAGGTTTCAAAGTATGAGATGACGATTGTAAGAATTAAAAATATTGGGGGGGGGGGGGGGGGTAGCATAAGGTTTCAAAAGTGTAAACCCTAAAAAGGGGAAAATGGCAATTTTGTAAAGTTGAAAAAAAACTTTTAGAACTAAGTTAGGGAAAGTTCGTTAGTTTTTAAAACTTAATTAAAAAAATAAAATGAATTTTTATTTCTTTAAATAAAATCAATAAATGATAATTTTGTCTTTGACAATAATAATAAAATTTAATAAATAAATAGGTATTGATATTTTTTAAATTTAATAAATAAACGAGAGTTTGAAAAAATGATACTCTTTGCGCTGAATAAATCATTTGGCCTTCTATTAACTAGAGAGCAAAAAGGTGATTAATAGTCAATTGATAGATACTAACATAACATCATACATTTTACGTAAAGGTATACAAAATTTTTAGTAGTTTATAGTATTTTCAATTACATAATTTTTAATTGAACAATTTTCTTTTTTTTTTTTTAAATTAAAGGGTTGTTGATTATTATCCAATCTACAAAATTTTAATATTTTAAAATTTTAATTTCCAAAGAAAGCGATCAACAATGATTTCAAGCACCCAACATGTTGGTGCAATGGACCAAAAAAAAATATATTTTTTTGATGTATTATTACTCACTTCAATTTAATGCTATTGTCTTGCAAGTTACATTTTAATCATATGTGTTTCTATTTATAATTGCTTCCATTAGAGGCCGTGCAAACAAAGCTTTCCTTCCAAATTTTTATGACCAAATTGCCTTCCCTAAAATATAATGAAGTGGATTTTTAATTATTCTTTTGTGATTTGAGCTCTCGTAGGATTTTCATGATCTTATCATACATGCATATTAGCAATCATAAGCAGTTTAGACATTTATTTTATTTTGTATTATTGTTTTTTTTTATAAAGAATATCAATCATGCAAACTATTTTTAATACGAAATATTAATTAAAAATATAAATATTATTGAGAATACCTTACAAATAAATTTTCTTTTGATTTACCTTAGAAAGTATTTTCTTTTTTACTTGAAAACAAAATTTGATTTCATATTTTCATTTTGTAAATTTATTCATAATTAAAAGGAGAATCTATTTTCCCACTTTTTTTTTTTAAAAAAAATTGTTTCCAAAAAAAAAAAATTAAAAAAAATGATACAAGATGAAGGACTACCTAATTCTTTTAGGGTCAATGGAGTAGGTAAATATTATAACATGATAAAAACATTGAAAAATTGATGAAAATGTATAGTTAAATGTGACAGGCAAGTGGATGAATAGTTACAAAAGAAAAAAAAATATTTATTTTTTATAATATAGTATGACTAAGAGGAATTTAAGTCAAGAATGTATGTATGTGCGAAGCCGTCTTCAATTTGATTTTGTAATCTTTTATATGAAAATCAAATTGGAATAATGTTGTCGAGGCATAAAAGAATAACAAAAACAATCCATCATAAGACATTCTTGATAATTTAACATGTATATTTATGATGTGTGTGTGTGTGTGTGTGTGTATATATATATATATGTACATGCACACTCACCTTTTTACTACACGGACACATGATAAATTCCCATAACAATAAGATTTGTGAAACCTTTCACTTACCTATAACCCACGAAACAATATGATAATGACTGAAGCTTAGAAGACAAATTTGAAGAAAATGGAATGCTAAGTTTTCCTATAATTGACTATGAACAAAACAAGTGAAGCAAGCAAATACATTGATATTGATTAATTGCCGTAAAGAAGGTGAGAAAGAAACCGACCAAATTGGACTTTAGTGTTGGGTCGGCTGGCAAGTTATTGACTTTGAAATATGATTGTTACAATCATAACACGACGTCGTAATCTACACTCGTGTCTTTATCATTGCTTCTATTTCCTACCTACGTGATTCATGCCCAAAATTGTAATGATCTGGTTAATTAATGCCTCTCGTCTCTTCTCTTCTCTTCTCTTCTCTTCTCTAGAGTTAAATTAAAAAGAGGAAAAGTCAATAACTTGCCAGATGATTGTTAAAAATCCATTGTAGAATATGGAAATGGAAACTTTCGGTGGAATTGCAATGATGGATGTTTTGAAGATAATTTATGAAGGTGAATTTAATTGAAGGAAGTGAACGATCGTCCCCATTCATGCTTGCTTCAGATTCAGCTACCAGTTTTATTTTTAACTTTTTAAGCACTTCATTTCTCCGTTAAAAAAAAGATGAAATTATTATTATTATTATTATTATTTGTGATGTCAAGGCCCTTGATATAATTTTTATTTTGCATATATTTTATGGGTTCCACACGTTGCTTTATAACAATAATTATTTCAAAAATCTTTCATATTAGTGGTGGAGATGTTAGTCTCTCTCAATTAAATTTATTTAATACTATTAAATGCAATTAACATAATAATGAAATATCATATCCATCAGTCATCTCATGACCCTCCCCTTCCTCTGCACTTCTGCGTCTTCTACGTATACAGTACAAATGATGTAACCGGACCGGACCGACCAAACGAACCCTCTGCGGGTCCCAGTCTCATTGCTCCCTGGACCCCACCCCACGTTCCCCTCCTTATTATGTTAATTTATTATCAATCATCCTACCCTCACTTTCCCCCACGTGAATTTATGTCTCCTCCTCTCTCCCATCCTAACCGTCTATCATGTTTTTGCTTTTTCATCTAACGGATTTTATTCGATTACGTAAATTCAAAAAGTGCATCATATTCGGACGGAAGTTAAAGAAAAACATATTTTTTTAAAAATGATAGTTTGACCAAAGACCAAAAGTGCGAAGAGCATTATAAAAAAAAAATAATAATAAAGAAAATGATCAAGTCAGCATACCTTTGACTATTTTTCTCTTTCGTCTTTAAACCCACCACCACTTCCGTCTCTTCCCGTCCACCACCTGACACAGCTACACCTCGGATTTTAATTTTAATTTTTCATTTTTCCGTGGATTTTCTTTTAGTTTCTTCTCTCTGAAATTTCCGCCCGGCCAAACGGGCCAAAATGAGAGAAAAAATGGTTAGGGATGATTTGTACACTACGGTTCCTAGTTTCTTCAGGTGTCCGATTTCACTTGACGTCATGAAATCTCCTGTCAGTCTCTGTACGGGCGTAACCTACGATCGAGATAGCATCCAGCGGTGGTTAGACAGCGGCAGCAACACGTGTCCGGCGACGATGCAGGTCCTTCAAAGCAAGGAGTTTGTTCCGAACCGTACGTTACAACGTCTCATCCACGTCTGGTCTGACTCCGTGCAGCAGCACCGAGTCCGCTCAACCGAGTTGGAGAATTTAGTCATCTGTCAAGATCAAGTTAAGGACATCGTCAATGTGACGGATATAAAAAATGAAGATTTCGCAGAAAATTTCTCCAAGATAATCTCCTTCGCGGGAGAATCTGACGAGAACAAGAAGTTTCTCGCGGAGATGGACGGCTTCGTCGTCTTGCTGGTTGAGATTTTGATTATAGTTAAAGATAAGAACATTTTGGAGCAAGTAGTTAGGGTTTTGGCGTTGATTTTGAACAAAATTGACGATCAAGAACATTTGATGAACTTAATGTTGAAGAAACATCAAGATAGCTTGACTTCGCTCTTTCACGCTTTGAAACAAGAACAAAACGTAGATTTAAAAATTGATTCGCTCAAAATCCTCGAATTCATTGCCGTAGACGCCGAATCGAAGCTTTTAATCGCCGAAAGAGAAGGATTATTATCGGAACTCAAACACATATTAACTTCAAACGGTGCAGATCAACCACTAATTGGCGCCTGTTTATCTTGTTTAGTTTCAATTTCAGTACCCAAACGCGTGAAGTCAAAGTTAATAACAAACTACAAACTCATACCAGAGCTGAAGAAACTCATAACGGACGGAAACGTTACTGTTTCGACGACGGAGAAGGTTTTGAAATTAATAGAAACTTTTTGTTACAGCAAGCAAGGGAGAGCGGAGATATGTAACGATTCTAATCTGATGCAAGCGATTGTTCAGAAAATGCTGAAAGTATCGAGTGTAGCAACGGAGCACGCGGTGACGATAGTGTGGAGTGTGTGCTATTTGTTTAGAGATCAGCGGGCGCAGGAAGCGGTGACGGCGGGGAGCGGTTTGACGAAGATTTTGATGGTGATGCAGAGTAATTGCTCGCCGGGAGTGAGGCAAATGAGCGGGGATTTGTTGAAGATATTTCGGATGTATTATAAGGTAACTTGTTTGTCCAGTTATGATACGAAAACTAGTCATATTATGCCGTTCTGAGTGCATGAATGCATGTGTTTGGATGATGAGAAAATCGAAGGGTAAAAATTGGATGCAGATGAGATGGAAGTTTAAAGGAGAAGAAAAAAATTATAAATCTCTAGTGAATACAAGCACAGAATTGAAAATCAATTCAATTTTTTAGTTTCCGTTGTTCGTTTGTTTCGTTTTTCAGAACCCGGAAAAATGAGCGGAAGGTCAATGTCCCTTGCTTGCTTCTATCAAGTATATATTTGACGTGTCCTTAACCTGACCTGCCTATGAATTAACGCATAAAGCTTTTGGCGTGTAGACTGGGAAGATGATCGTGGGGAGGACTAGTTATTGGATAAAGCGTGTGGTAGGTTAACTACTAGTTATTTTTTGGTTTCATACTCAAAATTAACGTGCCAGCGGGTGAACGATTGTCATTATTAAGCTACTCTTGTTTTCAATGCCCTGTTAGACAGGTAATACTAACCCGTCTATCGTCTGTTGTTAATTTAAGTTCATAAAATGTGGATCCAAAGTCCATATTTTAATAGTTTTTATCTGTACGTGAAAATTTTTTTTGGGTATTTTGTTTTGAATATAGAATTGGAAAAGAAGTGCTTGAGGGTAAAGCAATGAGCTGGCAGATGAATAGGAGGGTGAGATTTTAATTAGATTGGAAAAAGAGATTCCTTAAAAGGCAGAGAAGTAAGCAATAAAAAGTTTGACAAGAGAGAAAATGGAACCTGCCTTTTTTTATTAATAATTTGCGTTGAATTTGATTTATTTGGAAAAAGCAGAACAGGGGTTTACTGTTTAGAGTAAGACAAGGGGCTGCAAATAATGAAATGGGTTTGCTTGTTTATAATATATTAATACTATTAACCCTTCTTTATCAATTCGCAATTTCATTTCTTTGGTTTTGTGCAAAGGAATGAAAGGGATGGGAATCACAATCCCAAAAGATAAGTTTGACCAATTGCAATCCCTATAAAATCAAATAAAACAAACTACAAAATATTAGCACTAATAGGAAGCACATACAAAAGGGAGAGTAACTCTGAATTTATGTGCTTAATTACAAAATTATATCATATTTTATGCAATGGGTTTTGTTTTTTATTGGTTACAACATACATATTAAAGGCAGGAAAGAAATGGGTTCCCCAAAGCACTCCCAAGTCCTTCGGCTTTCCTTTTTATTGTTCTCATTCTTTTTCCATTAGAAGGTGGGCTCTATATATACATATATATTTGGTAATTGAATCTTATGCCGTTCGTCATCACCAGATTATTATAATAATTATACACTATAATAATCAGAGGAATACGTTAAAAAAGATTCTTAACGTCAAAGTTTTCCAAGTAAATAATATTTTATATTATTTCAAAATAACTAATTCTAATTAATTTTTATAAACTTTTTAGAATCCATTTAAGTTTTATCTCACTTAAATGGCCACCCCACAAAAAGTCTTTTTCTATCCGTCCGCAAAGTTAATTGGCAGTTTTAACTGTTAAAAGGTACTAATGTTATTTTATTAAATATTATAATATGATATTAATTACAACCGTAATAATATAAATAAATTACATTTTAACATTAAATAATTTATTTTTTCACCTTTAATTTTATTTTATCTTAAATAAATTAAAAAATTAATTACAGCCAATGAAATCTAGAATCACACTAATTGATGTAATATTAGTTGAAATTACATCAAATTTATGCGACTTCAGTCTAATCATATCAATTTGGTTTGATTTAAACTAAAATTGCATTGATTGATGCTATCCTTGATGTCGTCAATAATGAATATGATTAATCACAATTAATTTTCAATGTATTTTTTTATTATTTTCAATTGAAATTAATATAAATTAGAAGCACCATATATTTAATAAAATTTTGAGGCCAAAATGTTATTTAATTTGAGTTTTTAACAATTTTATTTAAAAAATTGACAGTTTTTTTCAATAAATTTAATAGATGAGTGTAAAATTGATAATTTCAAACTTAAAGCATGAGAATTTGTTGTTTATCAAACCTTGGGTGGAAAATAGTCATAGCTTAAATTAATATTATTTATCACTGATTATAAAGAAATGGTGGCGAATTTTGATGCAAATTGTCAATTGTTTTGTAGTGGATGGGGTAGAATGGGCACATCTCGCATGTATTGAAATTGAAACAAAACAAAGCAAGTGGTTGTTAGAATTGAGCGTGGGGATTTATACATTTACATCTACATCACTAAATCATATTTATCACCTTTATTATGATTGGATGCGATGAAATTGATCATATTGAAGTTGATAGAATGAACTTGGGTGACGAGCTACTTTAATGGTTAAGGAGGAATTGAACATAATGATTGTGATTTCCTTTGTGGCTTTTGTTCTTCTTCCTTCTAATGTCCAATCCATAAGACAAAAATAGGGATGCTGATGGGGCATGGTGGGCCACGGTTAGGGTTGAAGGCGAAGAGATTGTTTGCTTCCATTCCCTATTTCACTATAAATTTTGGTTCTTACTCTCTACTTTAATTTCCCAATTATTAGAGCGAGGAGGATGGGGTCCCTTAAATGGAGTGTTATCCCAATCTTATTCTATATTCTTTGTTTATTTGAGTAGATGAGATGAAAATGTTTTATAAAACTAATAGGCCAAAAGACTTATCCCCATCCAAAGTTTAGTGTAAACCCAAACTTTCATTTGTTAATTTTTAAAAATTTAAATACTTCTTTATTTGTTAAATTTCACTGTTATTGTTAAAGGTAAAATTGTTATTTAGAGATTTTATTTAAAAAAAATTATTTTATTTTTTCACTTTAGTTTTAAAATTCACAATTTCCTCTCTATCCTCATATTTCATAGGTTTAAAAATTAACTTTTTTTCCCTAAGTCTAGGGTTTGCAACTTTCGTATTTTCCCATTCACAGTCACCCCTCAGTCTTATGAAAATCCTCAGTTTCATGAAAATCCTCAGTTTCAACCTACTTCAAATTAAGTTTTTAGGTTGTCGTTGATGACCTTTTCCCTCTAACTTTGACATCTCATCAATCTATTCTAAGCTATTGACATCTATCTCCCTCCCATTTCTCTCCTGGCCAACGTCTTCATCTTTGGATGAAGTTGCATCTTCATCTCTGGAGACAAAGGCATCGCCTCTATCGTTAATGAAAGATCCTCGAGGGAATGCGTCTAGACATCTCAAGAGTGGATGAAGAGATGTGAGTGACATGCGACATCGGTGATAGATGAAAGTTGTAGAACGACAAGGAGAGCTATCATATTGTGATCTGGTTGAGGGAAAGAGACTTCATTGGAGAGAGAGTTGGGCTGACATAGGAGGGGAAGGGAGGCACAGTCTTGGGCAGAGAAATTGGCCAAAGAAGGTCACCAACATGTGTAGAAAGTTGAAAATGAAAGGGGGTTGAAATTGAGATTTTTCATATGGATGGGTGCGAATGGGAATTGCAAATCCTAGGTTTGGGGAAAAAAAAATCAGCTTTTAAACCTAAGAAATATGAGGGTAAAGTAGAATTGTGAGTTTTCAAAACTAAGATAAAAAAAAGGAGATAAAATTTTTCTCTTTAAATAAAATATTTAAATAACAATTTTACCCGTAACAGTAACAGTGAAATTTAATAGATGGTGGGTATTTAAATTTTTAAAAATTAGTGGAT
This sequence comes from Mangifera indica, assembly GCF_011075055.1. NCBI lineage: Eukaryota > Viridiplantae > Streptophyta > Magnoliopsida > Sapindales > Anacardiaceae > Mangifera > Mangifera indica. The sequence goes on along the minus strand of NC_058137.1, from coordinate 12,543,661 downwards.
GGAAGTTTGGGTTTGTATTAAACCTTGGGTGGAAATAAGCCTTTTGGCCAAACTAATTTATATATTGTATAAATAACATTAAAGACAAAAAAATATTTAATCAAATAATAACACATTAATAAATAAATAGCATTCTAATTGAATAAAATGTTACCATTTAGTATTAATATATTAAATAAAAGCAATTATCTCACAATTTGTTACAATCTTAAAAAAAATTATGCATACTATAACCCGTTTCTGCATACTTTTCTATTTCACTGTTGGTTTGGGAAATATATGCTAAAATTCCAAGAAAGAGATTCTTTTAAAATAGTTTTAAAAAAATATAAATACATTTTATAGTTATTAACATTTTCTATTATAAACATTTTATTAGCAATATATCTTCATGCGTTATTATAAAAATAGAATAAATTTTAATATTAAATTAGGAATAAAGCTAATTTAAGCTGGAGAGTATTAAAACATTCCTAAATCCAGCTTATTCTCCCTACTATAACCAATAAAGGCGAATCTCAGCATGAGTATGGCCAAACTTGTAGGGCTTGTTCCCATTCTTAATTTTAAATAGGCCTAAAGTTTATTTCCCACCTAAGGTTTGATGTATATTTAGCTTTTTTACACGTTAATTATTGAAAATATAAATTCTCACCTACAAATCAACTCTGTTAATGACTTCTATTAGCAAAAAAAGTATTTTAGTTGATTAAATTAGTTTGATTAAAAAAAAAAAGAAAAAAAAATCTTTTTTTGAAACAAAAATTTTGTGGCGAAATTAATGTGGGTGAGGATATTTACGTGCTAACCCTCTTGGCGCTAACGCGTGGAGCCTTGGAAAAACGAAAGACGCTGTTTTGTTGCGCTTCACCAGGTAACGCAACAATTTATTCATTCTGCGTGGCATGAAGGGGGCTTTTGCTTGCAGGGGTGGCCCTTTGGTTCAAGTTTATTGGACACGCAGTGGGAAAAGCGGACAAAGGAAAAAAGAAATTGACGGCTCTTTCCTAGGCATGTATGTCAGCACAATAAATGTGCCATAATTTAAATATAATCAACGGTCCAAAAAAATTTTCATAGAAATCAACGGTTATGGACTTGTTTAGAATGAAGCAACAAATATATGTAAGACATGTGGAGGGTGGATAAGTAATTTCGCCTCTGCACGGGAAAAAAATGCTTTTAAAATAACAAATTTTTTTGTTTGTGGACGAATCATCCTGCAACACGTGCCCTCCAAAGTTTCAAACACAATTTAAAGAAAATCAATCCAGATCTCTTCATTTTCTTCTCTCGTTTAGCCTCTGTTATGAGCGAAAAAACTCTAGAAATTTGAGTGTGAGCACAGTATAAAAAATCAACAAACAATTAATGTCAATGACAAAAACGATGATGACATCAGTGTTTCTTACGCTTTGAAGGGCAATCGAAGTCTTTGTAACCCAATATGAGGACCACGTAAACGGTTCTCTTCTAGTGGTTCTACCAACATTAGCAACAATAATGTTATAGCTTTTTGTGATGGTTGTTGCACCAAACGATGATGAATAGTACACCAACTGTAGGGTTTAAGAGTTCTGTTGTGCAATTGAGTTATAAATAATCATGTTCTTTGTTCTTCGTTCTATGTTATCTGTTTATTATTATTTATCCTATATTATTTTGATGTTTAGTTTTTTTTTTTGGTTTTTTTGTTTCTCTGTCATATTTTAAGGTTAATATAATGTTGTTGTATGATAGGTATATTTTAGGGTTTTTTACATTATGCATGGGAACATGGTATTGTTGGTATAATATCTAGGGTTTACCTTTTATTTTTTATTCTGCATTTTTAATGATTTTATTTGTGTGTGTTTGTTAATGATTTATGCTTTTGGCTGTTGTGGTTGTTATTGAGTAATAAAGTTGCTACTGAGGTTGATTTCTATTGAGGTTGCTTATGTAGATAATACTACGTAGTATATATCATGTATATTGTTAAGGCTAGTTAATCATTGAGGTTATTGTATATTGTTGCAGGATATACTGTATATATGCTTTTTGTTTGATATCATGTTACATGCTTCATATATTGTTACTGTTTCATATCATGCATACATGGTCATTGGTGTATAGGCTAGAAATTGGATGAGTGCAATGCTACTGGTGCAAATGAAAGGTTTCACTTTCATTCTCTAAATGTGACAACACCACGTATCGGTGATTCATGTTTTTAAAACTTTGTTGCAAACATGCTTACATGGTTACATAATGTATACATGTTTACATGCTTTCTTGATTGTGGTCTATTTGTTACTAGATATTTGATACACTTTAATTCATAGGATAATGCCTTCAATGGTGTTTAATTTGAGGTTTGAAATAAGTACATTAAGTGTCATATAAGAAATGTGAATCCTGATATGTATAACTACATTGTCTTCATTAAGAAAATGAAGCAATGCATTGTATACGATAATGAAGAAGTTCACTTGTACCATGGGGAAAGGATAAAGGTTAAGGCAAAAATGCCAAATGAGGAACATAGGTATGTACTGGATAGTGATGAAGACATAACTTATTTGTTTGAGTAATATAGCAAAGCTAGGGTTAAGGATATTGATATGTTCATTGAGTTCCTCCTAATAGAGACAAAGAAATCCCATCTAGCTCTGCCACCTATACGCAGTGAACCACATTCTACCCATGTGAAGATAGTGAAACCATACCTGCCTACCCATTTACCTGCAAGCACTACCCAACCATCCCAATCTCTTGCCTAACCATCCTAAGCAATTGAGTACAGTGATAGGTCAAATCAAGATATGCCTGTGTTATCTCTTATTGAGTGTAGTGAGGATGAGTGTCACTGAAGTGATGGTGATGAGAATAGAAACAATGGGGAAAAAAGGGACAACCATACAGTCTTGGTTAAGGGGAAAAACAGTGATGTTAGTGTGTTGTCAAATCACAAAGATGATGGTGAAGATGAGAATTTAGGAGCTTCTAGTGTGAAACATGATACTGCCAATAAAGTGTCTAGATCTATGAAAGGGAAAACCTTCAAACATGGCGCTGATGGTGATGGAGCATCGAATAGAGTACCAAGCCATAGGGTTGATCTATTTCAAATACCAGTAGGACCAATTATAAAGAGTCGAGCCAAGAAGTTGTAACAAGCCTTAAATAGACTTATAGAAGAGTTTTGGTCTAAGTCAAACATCATGAAGGCCGAATGGGTCAAGGAAAGCACCGAGGGACTAGTTAATTTGATCTTGTTCTTAGTTCAAGAAGAAGTAGAGGAATTAACCATGGGGAATAAAAGGTCAATTCAAGAGTAGCATGTCATATTTGACTATCAAGGAAGCATTCAAGGGAAGACGTCCAAACATGCCTTGGTTAGGCCTAGGATTATGTTATTAGTATTTTTTTGTAATGGGCTAAGACTTCTTTTATTAAAAGCCCAAGCTTTTATTTAAGTTATGTGTTATATAATAGGCTACTTAAATTAGTTATTTTTAAAGTCCAAATGTCGTGTTAGTTTTTAACTTAAGTTATTGGGCATTTAATTAATTAATAAGCTTAAGTAAATTACGCAGTCCATTAGGTTAAGGTCAAGTTAGGCCTTTAGGGTTTGTGAACACTATTTTAAAAAAACAATTTCTTTTGGAGAAATGAACAGTAACATAAGTTCAACCTTGTTTCAAGATTTCAACTTCTTAATTCAAAACTATCAAGAACTTATCAAGGTTCATTTCTTGTGACGTTCTAATCATTAATCTATACTAAGGGTCATATGAATTTAATTTATGTCGGGTCAAGATGGAACCTGTTTCAATCCTTAAAAAGGATCAATTCTTGATTGAGTTTTGCACGTCATCATTGAAGTTCACATCAAAAATTTGTTGTTGTCATTCTTTTCGAAAAATTTTCTTATTCTTGTGTTTCTTGGTGTTGCCAAAAATTTGTTGGCTATTTTCTTGAGTCTTTCTTTGTTTTCGTGTGAAATTCTTTTGTTTCCTTCCTTTCTACATCTAATCCAATCACCTAAGGAAGAGTTTGATCAAATTTCACCAAATCTTGGTGAATCGTGATAGTGCCAAATTTAGGATTTATGATTCTTGTCTTGTTTTTCAATTTTCTTTGTGATCTTGATCCTTATTCTTGTGTTTTTTGTGTTAATTGTCATTCTTGGTGTTTTTTCCTTTGATTCTTGGAATTCTTGCTTGAAAACCTAGTGAAACCGAATTCTAAGTTGTGTGGTGCTAAATTTGTTCATGATTGATCTTTGATTGAAAAAAAAAGCAAAAAAACAAAAACAAAAACAAAAACAAACAAGAAAATTAAAAAAAGAAATTGATTATTATTGAATAGGTGTGTTGTGTTTTGTTTAAGGTTTGATTGGTTTATAATCAAAATTTCAAACAAACCTTGGTCTATGTAGTCTGAGCCAAATTGGGAAAGTAATATCTTGGGTGAATTTTCTTTTATGTTGATCTTAAAATTCTTTGAGAAAAGTTTGTTCATTGAGTTGGGAAAGTAGTTTTTTGGTTGATGTTTCTTATTTTGTTCTTGAATTCTTAGGAGAATTTTGGGTTGACTGAGAGTTATTGTGAGTTTGTGTTGATTTTTTTGAACGTTAGGAAGAAATCTTGAGATTGTTGAAATTAAAAGCTTGAGTCTTGGTTTATTTTCTTTGAGTACATGAATCTTGTTTGGGAAAAGGTGTGAGTTTGCTAAAAAAGAGAGATCAAGGAGAACAATTAGAACCACTTACCTCCTTTGAATTCAACTCTCCATTCTTGTTGTCTTTTTCTAGTTTTCTTTTCTTGATTGTTTCATTCTTTTATTTGTTTCAATCTTTTCAATTCTGAAAATTTTTCCTTCTTGAGTTTTCATTCTATTTGTTTCTCTTCATTAGCGATTGTGTTCGTCTCAAGGTTGTTTTTGGTGGGTTCTTTATAAATTTAAATTATAAGGTGTGTGAGAACATTAGAGCGAAAACATGAGCATGAGTGTAAACATGTGAAGGAGTGTGTGAGGATTCTTATTTATATATCTACATTTTTTTGTTCTAAAATTTTAGACATTGTAGATCCCAAAAACACTAGTTATGGAAGATTCAGGTAATATCGAGGCTTTTACAATGCAAGCCATCCAACAACAATTCAAACGCCTCTTTGATGTGATAGGGAGTGTTAATGATAGGTTGGATAGGTTAGAGAAGCAACAAAGTGATAGAAATGGATCTAATAGGAGTAAGAGAAGTAGAAAAACACCTTTAGAGCGAGATGAAGATAAGATCGATTCTGATAGTGAGGGTGATGAGGGTAGTGATAGGAAAATTAGTTTAGAGAGTAAAAGGGGATGAAGATGACATAAAAATAGTTTGTATAGAAAAGATAGACAGGGTGATAGTAGCTTTAATAGTATTAGGATGAAAATTCCACCTTTTTAGGGTAGAAATAACCCAGAAGCCTATTTAGATTAGGAATGTAAAGTAGATCACGTTTTTGATATCTATAGGTATATAGAAGAGAAAAAGGTGAAATTAGCAGTTATAGAATTTATTGATTATGCAAGTATTTGGTAGGATTAGTTACTAAAGAATAGGCATAGGAATTTGGGTAGACTCATAGATATTTAGGATAATATAAAAAGTGTGATGAGGCGATGGTTTGTTCCAAGCCATTACCATAAGGATTTGCTTTAAAAATTATAGGAGCTTAGGCAAAGGATAAAAAATGTAGAGGACTTTCATAATGAGATAGAGATAGTCATGATCAAGGCTAATATAGAGGAAGATAAGGAGACCACAATGGTTAGGTTCTTAAATGGGTTGGACAAGGATATAACAAATGTAGTAGAGTTCTAACATTATGTAAAATTAGAGGATTTGGTGTATATAGTGATGAGGGTAGAGAAACAGTTACAACGAAAGGGTAAAAGGGATGTGGGGTCCTATTCTAGCCCTTGGAAATTGAGTGTGTCAAAAAGAGATGACAAACCACCTTATAAGCCAAAAATCGAACACTCAAAACCTAGGGGAGAGAAACCCAGTAGAGAGAAACTTAGTACCAAACCTGAACCACCAAAGAGAAACAATGAAAACAAATGTTTTAAGTGTTTAGGTAGGGTTCACATAGCCTCTTGATGTCCTAACAAAAGAAATATACTGTTGAGGGAGGATAGTAAGTATGAGACAGAAGAAAAATCGAGTGATGAGTCTATGCCACCATTAAAGGATGCTAGTGATCAAGAGCTGGAGTATGCAGTAGAAGGTAAGGCACTAGTGTCTAAGAGAGCTTTAAATTTACAGCACAAGAAAGAAAATGATGAGTAGAGAGAGAATATCTTTCATACTAGGTGTCATGTGAAGGGTAATGGTGCACTTTGATCATAAATAGGGGTAGTTACATGAATGTAGCAAACATCAAGCTTAGTTTACCTACACTTAAACACCCTAGACCTTACAAACTTTAGTGCTTGAATGATTGTGGAGAGATTAGAGTGAATAAACAAGTGGTGGTGGCTTTGTCTATAGATAGGTATCAAAATAAGGTTTTATATGATGTAGTACCCATGCATGTCGGTTAAATTTTGTTAGGTAGGTCGTGACAATATGATAAAAAAGTATTCCTTCATGATGAATAATAAGTTAATAACCTTTGTACTTTTGTCACTAAAACAAATTTATGATAATCAAGTGAGGAGGAGGAAGATGCTTGATGAAAAGAAAGAAAGTGAGATGAGAAGAAAAGAGAAAATTTAAGTGAGGATGAAAGAAGAGAAAGTGGGGCCAGAAATAAGAAAGAAAAAAAAAAGAGTGAGAAATTCAACCTTGCGAAGAGAAGAGGGAGAGAAAAAAATAAGCGGGAAAAAAAAGGCTTTTATGCAAAAGCTAGTGATGTGACGACAGCCCTTGTAACTAAACAATATTTATTATTATTGGTCCATAAGGAACAATTTTTGTTTTCCACTAACACTGACCATTCTCTTCCTAATGTTTTTGTTTCTCTTTTGCAAGAGTTTGAAGATATATTCCTTGAGGAGATTTCAGATAGATTGCCATCGATTTATGAGATTGAGTACTAGATTGATTTCATATCTAGAGCAACAATACCTAGTTAACCACAAGTGGAGAAACGGTTGAAGAAGGGATACATGAGGGAGAACATGAGTCTATGTGTTATACTAGTGATTCTAGTACCTAAGAAAGATAGGTTGTAGAGGATGTGTGTTGACTGTCAAGCTATCAACAAAATCATTGTAAAGTATTGCTATCTCATACCTAGGCTAGATGATATGCTTGATGAATTGCATAGATGATGCATCTTTTCAAAAATTGATTTAAAAATGGGTATCATCAAATTAGGATAAAAAAATGTGATGAATGGAAAACTATTGTATGAGTGGTTGGTAATGTCATTTGGGCTTACTAACACCCCTAATACATTTATAAGGTAAATGAATCATGTCTTCCATGCGTTTATAGGCAAGTTTGTAGTTGTCTATTTTAATGATATACTCATTTATAGTCATAGTCTAGATGATCATAAAGGACACATGCGTGATGTTTTGCTTATGCTTAGGAAAGAAAGATTGTTTGGTAATCTTAAGAAGTGTTCTTTTTGCACTGACCAGGTTGTGTTCCTAGGATTTGTGGTCTCATCTAAAAGGATTAAGGTAGATGAGAAGAAGGTTAAGGTTATTCGAGAGTGGCCGACATTTACTTCTATTACCAAGGTTAGGAGTTTCAATGGTCTAACTAGTTTCTATAGGAGATTTGTGCGAGATGTTAGTACACTAGTTATACCATTAATTGAAATAATTAAAAAGAATGTAGGGTTCAAGTAGAGTGAGGAATAAGAACATGCATTTACTTTGATTAAAGATAAGTTAAGTACTGCACCATTACTTGCTTTGCCTGATTTTTCTAAACTGTTTGAAGTTGAGTGTAATGCTTCAGGTATAGGCATTGAAGTTGTTTTGATGTAGGGAAACAGGCCCATAGCATTTTTCAGTAAGAAACTCAATGAGGCCACCTTGAAGTACCTTACTTATGACAAGGAGTTATATGCTTTGATAAGGGCATTAGAGGCATGGCAACATTATCTTTGGGGGTGCAAGTTTGTCATTTTGATAGATCATAAGTCCCTAAAATATTTAAAGGGACAAGGTAAATTGAACAAGAGACATGCCAGGTGGGTTGAATTCATAGAAACATTTCCTTATGTCATCAATTACAAGCAAGGTAAGGAAAATGTTGTGGCAGATGCATTATCACACAAGAACATAGGACACTTACATGTAGTTCTGAGAAGTATCGTGTTCGATCAAGATGTTAAATTTCTTAGTTACTTTTAAAAGGTATTATGGGGAAAATTAGGTACAAAGTTCTTATTTTCCATTACATGTCACCCACAAACTAACGATCAAACTGAAGTAGTAAATAGGGCATTAACTCAATTATTGCATGCTATGATTGAAAAGAACCTAAAAACTTGTGAGGAATGTTTATCATACATAGAATTTGCATATAATAGAATGGTGCATTATACTACAGGTTATTTCCCATTTAAGATCATTTATGGTTTTAATCCACTAACCCCTTTGGATCTTTTGCTATTGCCTGTTGATGAGAAAACTAACTTAGATAGGAAAAGAAAGACAAAGCTTATGAAGCAGATTCATGAAAAGGTCAATCAAAACATTGAAAAACTGATTGAGCAATTTGCTAAGCAAGCTAATAAAATAAGGAAGAATGTGGTATTTCAACTAGGAGATTGGGCATGGGTACACATGCGAAAAGAATGATTTCCTTAGTAGTTGAAGTCAAAACTCCACCCAAAAGGAGATGGTCCATTTCAAGTCCTCGAGCAAATTGGAGATAATGCCTATAGATTGGATCTTCCAGGTAAGTATAATGTAAGTGCTATTTTTAATGTGTTTGACTAATCTTTGTTTGATGATACAGATTTAAAGGCAAATCCTTCTCAAGAGGGGGAGAGTGACGAAGCACAAAACAAAGTATCGAGTCATGAGGTTGATTCGCTTCAAATACTAGTAAAACCAATTACAAAGAGTTGAGCCAAGAAGTTACAACAAGCCTTAAATGAACTCACGAAAGAGCTTTGGTCCAAGTCAAGCATCATGAAGGTTGACTGGGTCAAGAAAGGCATTGAGGGACTAGTTAATTTGATCTAGTTCTCAATTCAAGAAGGTAGAGGAATTAGCCATGGGGGATAAAAGCCCAATCCAAAAGTAACATGTCATATTCGACCATCAAGAAAGCATTCAAGGAAAGACATCCAAACATGCCTTGGTTAGGCTTAAGATTATGTTATTAATATTTTTTTGTAATGGGCTAAGAGTTATTTTATTAAAAGCCAAAGCTTTTATTTAAGTTATGTGTTATATAATGGGCTACCTAAATTAGTTATTTTTAAAGCCTTAATATCATGTTAGTTTTTAACTTAGGTTATTGGGCATTTAATTAGTTAATGGGCTTAGGTAAATTGGGTAGTCCATTGGGTTAAGGCCAAGTTAGGCCTTTAGGGTTTGTAGACACTATTTTAAAAAAACAATTTCTTTTGGAGGAATGAATAGTAATCATGAACAGTAATATGAGTTCAACATTGTTTCACGATTTCAACTTCTTGACTCACAACTATCAAGAACTTATCAAGGTTCATTCCGTGTGGCGTTCTAATCACTAATTTATGCCAAGGTTCATATGAATTTCATTCATATCAAGTCAAGGTAGAACTTGTTTCAATCCTAGACAAAGATCAATTCTTGATCGGGTTTACAATCATATCATTAAGCCAAAATAAAAGTTCCACTAAAAGTGATGATTTGAGGACGAATCATTTTAAAGAGAGGGGAATGATATGACCTATGGAAGACCAAGAACATGTAATCTAATAATGAAGGACTATGACAAGAGTATGGTAGACTAGATAGCATTAAATACATTGAAGACATAAGCTAAAGGTAAGAAACATGATGTGACAGTCAAGGACGACATGGCAAATGACGTGGAAAGCATCAAACACATGGGAAATGATTTGGCACACTCCTGGTGACATTTTTACTTGTCAAAATATGAAGAGGAAGCTTGATTAGGTGAAAATTCATGTGAAGAAACCAAAAGAATTTAATTAGAGTTCAGCTTCCCAGTATTTCTAGTTTTCTAGTTGTTTAGGAGTTTTATTTGTTTTAAAAGTCTTAATTTTATTTTCTTTAGGAGTTATTCTTACATTTGAATTATTATTTAGATTAGGATTGCTATTCAGATTAGGATTGGTATTATCCTAGAAATTAGATTTACTATTATCCTATTTAGACTATAACTATAAATAATCGTGTAAGCCTTCAGGCAGAGGATACACATTTCTCATAATAACATTGTGAGATCTTTTCTCTTAGTTCTTTTGGGAACTCATGAACTTATCAAGAATATTTTCTCGTGGTGTTCAAATATGACTTGTTACTCTCTTTCTTTTCTATTCTAGAGTGTGACGTCAATTTATACCTTTGGTTCATGTCAGTTATAGACATCAGGTTATTATTTTTTGTACTTTTGGTTTGTGTCAATTATAGGTATTGGGTCAAGGTTTTCTTTAATTTAAAATCTTATTTAGCTTTTTAAGGTTCTCAGCTTTCTTGCTTATGTGTAAGTTCTCATAATTCATTTACGAGTTTTGCATCAAATAGGAAAATATATTTAGAGGTAGGACAAGTATCCCAAAGTGTGCATCATTTCTAGAAGGTTTTGCAAGATTACACTATTTAAAGGGGATTTTAGTTGACAAAAAAAAAAATATAAATATATAATGAATAGAGAAGAATAAAAATGGCGTGTAAAACAATAAGATGTCCATTCCACCTTTATGTTGCACTTATGGTGGATGAATAGTCATATAAAATAAGAAAATATAAGCGCGCACACATGTCTAAGGTTTCATAACAACAGTGTTATAGGTCCCAAAAAAGGTCAAGTATTAAGCCTTTGACAGATCAGATAAAAAGGGATTACTACTTGAAAATTCATTGAAAAAAACTTTATAGGGCTTGAAAAATTACAGCTAGGACTATAGTCAAGGAGCATGCTTAGTCCTTTAACTTTTTGTTCAAGTATTGTCAAATCCTTGAGCAAAGTAATTCAAGTTCAACGATTGCACTAAAGGTGATTAGGAAAGAAATCCCATCAACTCTTAGGGTGCGTTTGGTTTATGAATATTAAAGATTACTTTGGTAATCTATATTTTATTACTTATATTACTCTGTTTGGTTTATAAATAATAAAATATTCTGGTAATTTTCTATTACCAATAGTAATGTGACAAATAATATAAAAGGTAATCTGATTACTACCTGTACCTTAGGTATTAAAAGATTACTAAGGTAATCTTAATTTCATTATAACATATAATTTATTTATTAATTTTTTTTGGGTAAAAGTAATCTTATTTTCAATTAATATAACAAATAATATAAAAAATATTTTAAAATAATTATACCTAAGGGTATTTAAGTAAAATAATACACTAGTATTATTTTATTATCTCTAATCAAACACAATAATTATTTATACCTATCCATTTTTACCAAATCTTATTAAATATAGTAATAATTTATACTCAATAATCTTTAAGGTAATATATCTTCAAGATGATCTTTCAATTTTAATAATAAAACATTTTCAAAACTAAATGGCCCCTTACGTTTCATAGATTATCTTTTAGCTTTGCTGTATGAAAGTAGAGATTTGTAAATGATTGTAGGCATTTCATAAGAACGAATGTCTATCATCTGAAGGGGCTTTTTTTTTTTGGGGGGGGGGAAGGGGGTGGCTATTATATACAGTGTCTTTATATGCCAATAATAGGATATTCCCACTAGCTATATGTATATGTGAGGTGGAGAACAACGAGACTTGGGGCTATTTTATAAATCTATTACAAGATTTCTTGGGAGATGTATATTCTATCACTTTCATGAGTGATAGGTAGAAAGAGTTGATGTATGCTTTGGAAACTCATTGACCTACTGCAAGAAGTAGATATTATGCTAGACATGTGTATGCCAACTTCAAGAAGAATTTTCCTAGTAGACACTTAAGAAACTTGTTTTGGTCTATCTGTAGAGTATCAAACTTTTCTGACTTGTTTTGCTTTAACACAAGTCAAAAAGAGTAGAGGAGAGGGCTCACAAGTGGATGATAGACAATGAGTATGATTAATTTTCTCGATTTAGCTTTGATACAGATGTCAAATCTGATCACATAACAAATAATATGTCTAAAACATTCAATAGCTAGTTGGGAGAGGACAATGAGCTACCAATATTCAGTATGTTAGAAATGTATAGAAAGAGGATTATAAGGAGGCTGCAAAGTAGGTTAAAGGTTGGTATTGAATGGGTAACTTGACTGCCTCTTTTTGTTCTTTTTAGGTTGAATAAAAATATTGAGGCAGCTAGAAATGTAAGAATTTTGCATGTTGGGCTGATAGAGTTTAAGGTTGTTGATATAACATTTATACCCAACAGAAGTTATACCTTGAATTTGGAAAAATAATTTTGTAATTGTTGCATGTGGTGGCTAATTGTATTGCCCTGCCAACATGTTATTTGTGCCATCCTCCATATGAATTATTCTAATTTTGGAGAGTTTGTTGATGAGAGGTTGAGGATTCTAGTTTATATAAAGACATATGGTGGCATGATTCATCCAGTTCCTGATCAGAGAAGTTGGGCAGATGACCCTGAAGAGCAGCTCCAGCCACAATCTAGACATTTCAGGGCTATCAGGCCAAAGAAATAAGGAGGAGGGACCCTGAGGAAGAAAGAAAAAAAAAACAAGTCTCCACACTACGATGCCATGAGTTGGGACACAACAAAAGGTCTTGTAAAAATAATCTTGACAATGCTAACAACGTTAGGCCAAGGGTAAAAACTCCGATTGCAATTTTAATTCATTAGTTTCTTTGTTTACTTTTTCCTTTCTAAATTTCCTCTCAACTTTTTTTAAACAGAAAAGGACAATTGCTACCATGACAACTCAATCTAGGAGATCACAGTATGCAACATCTTCATCCAGACAACCTCCTCAACCAGGTTTTAATGGATATGAACATCTCCATCTTTCTGTTTTTTTTTCTCTAGTTGAGGGTTCATAAATGTACTAGTTCTAGGTTGAAAATTTCAATTATTTTTTCCACAAGTACCCAAATCATTAACTACATGAAGCATGCATCTGTCCAATCTGCTTGTGAAGGATTTCAATCAAGACGGGAGGAAAATGCATTATTGTTTAAACAGAATATCAGTTTGAATTTTTGAGTTGGATGCTGATTTACTTTTATTCTGAAATGAGTTTCAGTCGGATATTTGTTTTTTTTTTTTTTTTTTTATGAACTGGGTTGTTGTTTTATTTAAATTATGTTAAATATAAATGAAGTTCAAGTGTATGGTCTATCTTCTATTTTATTTCATTTGCTTGTATGGTTTCTGTCCAATCTACAATGTATGGTTTCTAGATTGAATTGCATGTGCCGCATTTATAGTTTCTGAATAGTTTGCATATATGGTTTCTGTCCAGTCTGCATGTATGGCTTCTACATTTTGTCAACTATTTTAATTCATATATGTTCTATAGCATGTTATATCCTGGTTTCTGTCAACTTTTCATGCATTTAATATTCGTTTCATCCAACTTAATATATTTGTGAAATTAAGTAGATTAACTAAATCAATAATCTCTGGAAATGAGATGAATTTATAAAGCATAGAATTCAAAAACAAAACGGCACTACAGACAAACACAACATGCAAAATTTTCTTCATTACAAAACAAGGGGTCAAATGGTAATTTCATATTTAATTACAAATTCAATTTTATATTTTAAGTTGATGGGCATTAACGTCATTTTATTTGTTAGAGGTAAAATTATAATTCTATGGTTACACTAATAAAAGTTATTAATAAAATTAGTTAATAGGTGAAAAGTTAGAATTCCGATAATACATAAGTGAGGAATAATTTTTTTACTTTTTAAATTTTAGCTTTTAAGTGAAGCATAATTAGTTATTATGATTATCAATAAATCATTTTCTTAGAATAGTAAAATTGTAATCAAAAGGGAAACAAAGTGGATCTAGATGGCCCCATTTTTAAAGAGTCAAGTGTAATAAGGTGCTTGTCTAATCTTGGAATTAAGTTACGAAAGAAGAAACAATCCTACCATTCCTTTCGTGTCTTCTTTTTCTTTTTTCTTTTTTAATGTTACCTTCGAAACCCACCTCACAATCCCAAATCCCAACCCTCATTTATTCTCCTTTTACTTTATTTAAGGATAATTAACATTGACACAATCCACTTGATTAGACCGATTTAGGATTTGGAATAAGATCATTACATCTTTTCAATTACTTGATATACTATTGCATTTTGCCATATTGGCATTACTTTCTTATTGATAAAAAAATAATAATAATAAATTCATGAGACCTTCTAGCAAAGCCTAAGAATAAATTCGAGATATTAATTAAAATAATTACTTTTTTGCTTTTTATATATATATATATATATATATATATATATATATATATATATATAATCACTTTTTTTTTATTATATATATAATCACTTTTTAATTTGATTTTTCTTTTAAAAATAAAATAATCTCTAACAAAAAACAATGGTAGTCCAAAGTTATGATCCACTTATAGCAACATTCTAACTAGACACGTCAATTGGGCCGGGCCTAAGCACAAAAAAAGGCCCGAGCACGATAAAGCCCGGTCCTGCACTGTAGAGTGTCGGGCTGGACCTATGGGCCTACCGGGCTGGGCCTAGGACTTTAATATTAGGCCCATGGGCTGGCCCGGCCCGACCTGATACTGTTTATATATATATGTATATATTTTTTCCTGGGCAGCATAAGCAAAAGGACCTTGCGGCAGAAGCAGATTTCTGCTTCTGCCAGGCAGAAGCCTCTACATAATTTTAAAAAAAATTGTTTTTTTAAATAAATCTATTTTATTTTTTTTATTTTCACTTTTATTTATAAATCTTTTAATCACTCAATTTCAATTATTTCATTATATTTTCAATTTCATTAACTCTCTTTCAAAAAATATCTAAATTCGTAAATAATAATTATTTATTTTTGAAGAATTCAGAGATTTGAATATAAAAGATGAGTAGATAAATATTATATAGTAGATATATTTTATTTATGTTTTGTAATTTATACCGTATGTAAATTAATTTATTTGTACTATGTTATCAATTTATAATATTTTTCATCATATAACTACGGTATTCGTCCATCACAAGTGAGGGATTATAAATAAAATATTCGGGATATTGTTATTGGTTTTAATAATTGAAAAAAATTTATGTTAAAAAATGTTAATTAAATTTTTTTTTTTAAAATTGATTAAATGGGCCGTGCTGGCCCGATTAAAGCCCAACCCAGCCCGACCCCATTAAAGCTCGGCCCGCCCCTATATTATATGGGCCAGGCCTTGGGCTTTTATATTTTAATGGGTCGGTCCGACCGGAAGGCCCGTTACTGTTTGGGCCTTAGGCCCGGTACGACCCATTAGCCCGATAGGCTGAGCCAGAGCCAGCCCGGCCCGACCCATTGACATCTCTAATTCCAACAGAAAAAACAAAAAAAAAGTGGTTAAAACATTAATTAATTAAAATTATAAAAATTGTAAAAAAAACAAAGTTAAAAACAATTTAAAAAATTAAATTTAAAATTTTAATAATTAATAATTTCAAATTGGTTGGCTACTGTGACCATCCTATTTTTTGAAAAAAAAATTAGGGTCAACCTTTCTATTTGAAGTATTGATGGTTGGCCACCAAACTCTTTTTTAAAGAAAATTGGTTGGTCGGGTGAGCTAACCAATTTTTTATTTATAAAATTTGTTGGTCTGCTTGTGGGCTGGCCGACCAACTAATTTTCAAAAATTTTAAAATTTCGAAAATTAGTTAGCAACCGTGACCATCCTATTTTTTGAATAAAAAATTAGGGCTGATCTTTCTATTTAAAGTATTGATGGTTGGCCACCAAACTCTTTTTTAAAGAAAATTGGTTGGTCTGGTGGGCCAACCAATTTTTTATTTATAAAATTTGTTGGTCCGCTTGTTGGCTGGCCGACCAACTAATTTTCAAAAATTTAAAATTTTTAAAAATTAGTTAGTTAGGAAGTTGTCCGACCGGCTAACCAATTTTTAAATATAAAAAACGGTTGGCCAGCCAGCCAACTATTTGGCCAACCAATTTTTAAATATGAAAATTGGTTATGGGTTGGTTGAGTGGATGAGTGAGTAATTTTTTGCTTTGGCTAGATGAATAATTTTGCTTTATGGGTTGGTTAAGTGAGTGAGATTTATGTATTGATTGGATAATTACAAATACTGAAGATATTTTGGACTATATATGTATAGTAAAAAAAAAAGAGCTACATATATATATATATATAAAATAAAAAAATGACTATTTTAATTAATATCCAATAAATTTAGTATGAGTTTTAAATTTAAAGTGAATAATATTATAGTATTATTTCAACTATATGAAATTGAATCGTTGCAATTAGTGTTAAAGCCTGATTTTTCTCATGGCTTGTGGGTTGAAGAAACTCCAACACTTGGAGATTAATTTACACATATAAATGTGGTAGATTTGTAAAACACCAAGTCTAAGAGTGATGAGATACTTTGGGGGAAACCCAGAATAGAGATAAAAATTTCGATTCGAATTTAGGATCCTTAACTCTAATAGAGAAGATATTTCTAATAGAAACAAGGAATAGGATAGGGATACATGTGTCCCGTCCTTGTCTCTGTCTTCATCTCTATCCCTGTTTATTTATAGTAATGTCTTTGTTTAAAATATCCTTATAATTTTAGATGATTTATATTTTTTAAATTTATTTATATTTTTATTGTGTATATTAAGATGATTAATGTATGATATTTGTGACATTTGAAATAGTGGATTGATTTTAATTATAATTAATTTTGTTATTTAATATATTTATGTTGTATTTAAAAGGTACAAAGATAAGATTTTTTCGAATGGTGACAAGGACAGAAAAGAGATTTTTCTTTGCAGGGAAATGATGGAAAATTCTTATCATTTCTGGCAATAAAAATTGATATCTTTTACTAGAATAAAGACAGTTTGAAATCTCCTCCTTGTCTTTCCATGTTGCCCTCCCCACCCCAAAGGGAAATCTATGTAGGCTACCCCTAAAGTGAACCAAATCCTCATACAGTCCATCGCATTGCCATTATCGGGTCAAAAACCAAATCCTCATTTAGGGCCTGGGGTGAATGCCAATGAACGCTCATTGGGCTCATAAAATGGCTTAATATATTAATAAATTTTTTGTATTCTACGATTAGTCCATAATTTATTGGGCTTTCTTTGTGTATTCTTTTTTTTTTTTTATAATTAAAGTATTTGTGGATTTAAAAAAAAAAAAACACAAAGGGTTAAGGAGATCTAGGAACAACCTATGCTCATCATATCCGAAGAAAGCATAGCAGGAGCAAGCAAAGATTGACACTATAACTCGTGTAAACTATACAAGTTTGGGATTTACTCTTTTTGGAAACCTAGCAGAATTTCTACAGGGATAAAATTTAAGAAGAGGCCCCTACAAAATCAAAGGGTTAAAGAAATTGTTATTAAAATTTGCAAAATGTTATTAGCTTATTATATTATATTGCATTATGTTACCATCATCCTTAATGGAGAAGGTCTATTTTGGACATTTACTATTATGGGGTTTTCAAACTTAGGTCTTTCGGTATCAAATTTTGAATAATACCCCTCATTATTGCATTAGAAGGATGAAAATAGTTAAAAGCCAATATTTTTGTCCTTATATCAAGATTTTGAATAAATTGCATATTTATTTTAGTTAAAAAAAAATTGGTCAAAAAAAGTAAAGAATAATAATTAATATTGTAAGAATGTTTAGTGATATTTTTTTTATAATATTTAATTGAAAATCATTAAAAATAATAATATATTATGATATTTATAATAATTTATATTATAATAATATTTAGTGATATTTTTGTTATAATTCGTATATTAAAAATTACTAAAACTTTTATAATTAGTATAACATTTATAATAATTGACACTATAAGAAAATTTTTTCCATAACAATTGTTTTTCTTTATAACTCCTTTTAGTTTTCTTTAGCCGCACTCATCAATAACTCAACAATTTGCTCTCATTTTTCTTCAAAGGTGCAAAGCATATCCCCTTCATCTGTTATGTATATATTTTTTCTTTTTCTTTTAGTACAACAAATATTCAACTTAGGATAAATTCAATTTCACCCTCAAATGATAATTTTAGAGAACAAATTTTTAATTTCATCTATCAAAACTTAACACTAAATTTTAGAGATAAAATATTTAAAAATGATTTCAATTTCGTCGTAAAATGATTACTTTAGGGGAAAAAATCAAAGTCTAACATTTAATTTTAAAGGCAATTTTAATTTCATTCTAAAATGATAATTTTAATAAACGAAATTAAAAATTCATCTATCAAAATTTAGGGAGACAAAATATTTAGCGATAATTTTAATTTCGTTGTAGAATGATTATTTTATGAGACAAAATTTTAATTTTGTTTGCCAAAGCTTAGCATTAAATTTTAGGAGCATTTTTAGTTTTATTCTAAAATGAAAATTTTATGGTATGAAATTTCAATTTTGTCCACTAAAACTCAGCATTTAATTTTAAGAACATTTTTAATTCATCCTCCAATGATAATTTTAAAGGATAAAATTTTAATTTTTTTCACCAAAACTTAAGATGAATTTTTGGGACAAAATATTTAGAGACAATATCAATTTTGTCCCAAATTTATCATTTTAGGGGAGGAAACTTTAATTTCTTACATCAAATCTGAGCATTTATATTTAGGTAGAGTTAACAAAATTTGACACGACCCGGTATGATATGATATGAAAATAATTGAATTAGGGTTATGATTTTTGACATAAATAGTAATTTGGGTCAGGTTAGGGTTGACCCTTAAAAATTGGGTCGAGTTTGGATTAACACGAATCCAACTCAAACTGACCCAAATATTTTGAAAAAATTATTATATAACATGATATTATGAAAAAATCCTCAATATTATTTATTTTCTTTATTTGACAAAAAGAGTTTCAATAAAAAATCTATATTCTCTAATTCGAATCAATAAAAAAATTGATATTGTATCACTAAACACAAAGTTTGCATCACTCATCCATTGCTTCTTGAAACATTGTACAGGTTAGTTAGATGCTTTTTTTTTTTTTGATAAATTTTAAATATCTACTTGAAGAAGCTAGTCTTTGGCCTTTTATAAAAATTTTATCATCTTTTACTAAAGACATTTATTTTAATTTAATAACTCTTTTTAATAGACTTGTAAAATCTATTTGTATTTTTTTTTTATGGTTTGTTATAGACACCACTAAATTGAACTTATTATATTTGATGTGTCACATTCATATGCTTATTAATAGTTTTAATATTTATGATAGTTATATTCATCATATAGAATAAAAATTAAATTTCTTAAATATTTGATAAGTACATATTAATTTCATTAATTATTAATTGTATTATTTTGAAATTGAAGTTATAGAGTTATTTGGGTTTTTGATTATAATATTTTGTTTTTATCCCTACAATTGATTATATAAAGAGATAATAAGCAAATTATTAGTATTAGTTTGAAATAAAATAATTTTGTTTTGACAAAATGTTGTTTCTTGTCAAAATGTAATTTTGTGTGTTATTTTGTAATAAATTAAGTAATTCTTTGACATTTGACAACATTTATTGTTTCGTAATAAATTATGTCATTGCATATTGTGTTTTGATATGATTTTACTTTTTACATAATTTAGGTTACTTTGAAACGAGTTAGGTCAACCTGTAAATATTTGAATTCAATTTAAGATTGAAAAATGTTGACACGACTCTATTTTGGGTTGGGTTAGGGTGTAGAGTTTTCAATCCAAAACTTGAATTGATATGATACAAATACGATTTGATAACACGAATTGTCAGGTTTATATCTAGGATGACTTTAATTTCTTTCTACAGTGAACGTTTTAAGGGATGAAATACTAATTTCATTCACCAAAACTTGGTACTTAAATTAAGGGACAAAATATTTTAGGACAATTCTCATTACGTATTAGAATGAGCATTTTAGAGGATATATATTTGAGCTTTATCGGCAATTATTACGTGTGTATATTGGTCTTGTAAATAATTATCATTAAAATTTATGACAATAATTGCCATAAAAATATTAGTAGCATTTACAAACACTGCTAAAATTACTAAAATTGTTATAGTGTCCCAATCACACTTTCATAAGGAAATCTCAATGTAATTCTAGCTCAATATACCTTGGAGGTCATAGTAGTGTAAAAATGTAACATTTAAATCGAGTAAATTCAATGACTTTTATGGATTGGATTTATCACAATGGGAAACAAATCCATAATAAATCGTACAAATAAATTAAATAAAAATCATACCAAAAAAGCACCAAAATTTTATTCTGTGAGTTGTGTTTTGAGGTGATCTTATCAAAAGATTTTACGTACTTATAAATCCAATCTTTTATTGTATCTTATTCAATTAATCTCAAAGGAATGCAAAATTTCAACATCGCACTAACAAGAATAAACAGACGCCTCATTTTAGTAATTCACATATTATAAATCACCATCTATTATTATTAGATAGGTCAATTTTCGCCCATCAAGTTTGCTTTCCAATTTCATGAAATGATGGAAGAATTTAATCACTCATATACAAGATAAGAAGCACAACCACAAATGCACTGTTTCAGTCAACCAACCAACCACTAATTTGCATGGAAATAATGTGTAGTTTTCTCCAAAAATTTAAAGTTCAATATCTTGAAGTTGAATAGATAATGCTACCGCTGTGTGTATGAAATATACACAAGTAGCATTTATAATAATATATTTTTAAAGTAAATTTTGATTTATTTTATTGAATTCTTTAAGTTTTATTTCTCTTTAATGCTTTGATCTTATTTTATGCTTTAAATCATATTTATAGATATTTTAGAGAAGTTTGAACCTTTTTGAAGCAAAAAGGGATGTTTAAAGTGTTAGTTTTTTCTTTCTTCATGGCTTCATGCATGGTAACTGCTTTCTTCATGGCTTCATGCATGGTAACTGCTTTCTTCATGGCTTCATGCATGGTAACTGCAGCAGTTACCTCTTCATGGGATAATGGTAACTGCTTCATGCAGTTACTTCTTCATGGTGTAATGGTCTGTAACTCCCATGTCATAACTCCACAATTTGCGTAGCATTCTTGATGGTAGAATGCTTCTTCAGGCTATAAATAGGGTCCCTGGGTGAGCTTTTTCTACACTGAAAACATACACCATTCTATGAGAAAAAGAGATCACCTGGAAGACGAAGGTTCAGAACAATTCCAGAGGATTATTCTGCATCAAATCGTCAAGCAATGGCTGGAGGTTAGTGTTTAATATTCCGCAATTTAGTTTTGGTTTCTATCTTGCATATTCAGTATATATATATGCTTAGATAGAGACCATATACATGAATCTTACATTTGGTATCAGAGCTTTTTTATGCCTCTGCCTTGCTTTGATGTGTTAAACATGCATAATTTTATGAAATCCCGAATTTCTTTAGAGAGAGAAAGTTGGCTGTTGGCATTTTTTGAATAAAATTTTTATTTAGATGAATTCTACATCAAAAACTGAGAATTTTGATATATGGAACGTCAAAATCAGAGTTTTATAGGCTGATTTAGAGTGCAAAATGTATACGGGTCTGTCGACCCGAATCTTGACCCGGCTAGAGGTCAGGGACGATCTTCAGATGACATGTCGTTTGCTTTTGGTTTCTACAGACGACATGTCATACGCATCACTTCTGTCTCTTTTGTTATGCACTGCCAGCCGACATGTCATTTGCATTCATCTCCAGTGGATGACATGTCGTTCATCTACTTTATTAAAATGTTAAAATTTTCTTCAGTTTCGTCTCTTGAACCCAGGCCACAAGGCACAAGGTTCTGAATGAGACACTTGCCGCTCAGCCAATTTCGTTTTCGTAGAAAATTTGGGACCTCATACATTGTTATATGCTTTAGGTTTAGTTTTCATGAATTTAGGGTTCAATTTGAATATATTTTTGGCCTTAATAAAATATATTTTATAATATGTGATTGCCAAAATTATTATTATTAATTTTAATTGGATAATTTAAGTTTCATTTATCCAATTTTTAGTGTTTATTAAATAATTTAATATTATTTATATGATTAATTTTATGCATAATTTTAGTTTAAATGAAATTATACTTTAAATAATTTCTTAAGGATTATATGCATAAAATTAAATGTCATGTGATTAGTATAATATTTGATTGATCATAGAGTAGCCACAGCATCTTTGATTATATCAAAGTTATACATTAAGTATCCTGGAATCACATTTAGTTATATGACATCAATTGTAATTAATCAATATAAATATGATAAATTTTATCCCACAGGAATTTTTATTATATTTATGTGATTAATTAGGATGAAATAACAAATTATTTTTCTTAATCTACCCACAGGAATTAAGAAAAGGAATATAATTTGATAGTTTTATCATACGGTTTATATAGTTGTAGATAAACCTATTTAAATTAAAAACTTAGCCCACAGGCAGTTTTTATGTTATATGGTTTATATATTTAACGCATGTTTATACATTGGTAGAACATGATATTAATTTTGATAGCTTCAAATTTAGTGATTTAAGCGTGTATGTTAATATTTATTTGCAGTTATTCAACCTGTGAATTTCTCTGATAATGTATGTGATGTTCCTATTTTGAGTGGTGACAATTATAAAATTTGGAAGGAGAGAATTCTTCTCCAATTAGGGTGTATGGACATTGATTATGCTATTAGGAAGGATGAACCACCTATAGCTACAGAAACTAGCACTCAGAATGAAATTGCCCTGTATGAACGTTGGGAGCGATCTAATCGCTTGAGTATGATGTTCATCAGGACACGCATATCTGCTAGTATTCGTGGTTCAATCCCTGAGTGTAATAATGTCAGGCAATTACTGAAGGCTATTGATGAACAGTTTGAGTCTTCAGATAAAGCACTTGCCAGCACTCTAATAACAAAGTTTACATCAATGAAGCTCACTAGTGTTAGAGGTGTGCGTGAGCACATCATGCAAATGAGGGATCTTGCGGCTCAACTTAAGGCTCTTGAGATTGAGATGTCTGAATCTTTCCTGGTGCATTTCATTCTAAATTCTCTTCCACAACAATATGGACCTTTCAAAATCTCTTATAACACACATAAGGAAAAATGGTCAATCAATGAACTTCTGACCATGTGTGTTCAAGAGGAAGGAAGGTTGTTGATTGAAAGGAATGAAAGTGCACATATGGTTACACAAGGGAAAAAGACGAAAAACCAAGCTAAGTATAAGGGAAAGGATAAAATATTCAATCAGCCCGAATTTAAGAAGGAATCCAAATGTTTTTTCTGTAAAAAGAAAGGACATGTCAAAAAGGATTGCATTAAGTTTAAAGCTTGGCTTGAAAAGAAAGGTAATCCAATCTCACTTGTATGTTATGAATCTAATATGGTTGATGTTTGTCATAACACTTGGTGGATTGATTCTGGTTCAACAATCCATGTTTCAAATACCTTGCAGGGCTTTCTAAACCAAAGGAAGCCGATGGCCAGTGAACAAAGCATCTATTCAGGAAATAAGATGCGTTCACATGTGGAAGCGGTCGGAACGTGCAGATTAGTTTTAGATTCTGGTTTTGTTTTGGATTTAGAACGAACCTTTTATATTCCAAGTTTATCTAGAAACTTGATTTCTGTTTCAAGACTTGTACCCTTTGGATTTTCCTTTACATTTAATGAAACTGCATTTAGTTTGATTTATAAATCTGCAGTTGTGGGAAATGGTACATTGTCTGATGGTTTGTTCCGAATTCATTTACAAAATAATGTTTCATTTAATTTGATGCATGTTCAAGATAATGTTGGTATTAAAAGAAGTGTTATGAATGAAAATTCTTCTACATTGTGGCATCGGAGATTGGGACATATCTCCATAGAAAGAATTAAAAGGTTAGTGAATGATGGAGTACTAGATACTCTAGATTTTACTGACTTTGATACTTGTGTGGATTGTATAAAGGGAAAACAAACCAACAAGTCAAAGAAAGGTGCCAAGAGGAGTTCAGACATATTAGAAATCATACATACAGATATTTGTTGTCCTGATATGGACGCTTATGGTCAAAAATACTTCATCTCATTTATTGATGATTATTCACGATACATGTATCTCTACATGCTCCATAACAAGAATGAAGCATTAGATGCCTTTAAGGTTTTCAAGGCAGAAGTAGAGAAACAATCTGGAAAACAAATTAAAATCGTGAGATCAGATAGAGGTGGAGAATATTATGGTAAATACACTCATGATGGACAAGCACCTGGTCCATTTGCAAGGTTTCTTGAAGAAAATGGGATTGTTGCCCAATACACTATGCCTGGTTCTCCGGACCAAAATGGTATAGCAGAAAGAAGAAACCGAACTCTATTGGACATGGTGCGGAGTATGTTTAGCAGCTCCAAACTTCCTAAATCACTGTGGGTAGAAGCTCTTAAAACGGCAGTGTATATATTGAACCGAGTTCCAACCAAGGCTGTTTCTAAAACACCATTTGAGTTATTTAAAGGTTGGAAACCGAGTTTGCGACATATACGCGTTTGGGGATGCCCGTCTGAAGTAAGAGTTTATAATCCACATGAGAAGAAATTAGACCCAAGGACTATAAGTGGTTATTTCATTGGATATGCTGAAAAGTCTAAGGGTTATAGATTTTATTGTCCATCACATAGCACTAGAATAGTGGAATCTCGAAATGCAAAATTTCTTGAAAATGACTTAATCAGTGGGAGCGATCAATCTCAGGATTTAATTTTTGAGAAAGATCATTCAGGTACTCAACCACCCATTTCGAGTAATAGATTGGTTGTTATTCACAACACCCCTCAAGTTCAAATGGATGTTGAACAACCAATCAATGAAATTCCACAAGTTGCTGATAATACTCTAGTAGATCAAACTGTTCAACAACCGTCAGATATTGTTGAACCTCCAGTTGTACACTCTACTCCACAAGAGGATAGTGTTACAACATTAAGAAGATCAACTAGAATGAAGAAATCAGCTATTTCTAGTGATTATATAGTGTATTTACAAGAAATTGACCATAATTTAGGAGCCGAAGATGATCCTGTTACGTTTTTACAAGCAATAGATTGCAGTAAATCTATTTTGTGGTACAATGCTATGAAAGATGAGATGGAATCTATGAAGAGTAATGGAGTCTGGGATCTTGTCAAGTTACCTAATGGGGCAAAGGCCATTGGGTGTAAATGGGTCTATAAAACAAAGAAAGACTCATTAGGTAACATCGAGAGATATAAAGCAAGACTCGTTGCTAAGGGTTTCACTCAAAAGGAGGGAATCGATTATACAGAGACCTTTTCTCCTGTATCTAAGAAAGATTCTTTTCGTATTATAATGGCATTAGTAGCCCATTTTGACTTAGAACTGCATCAAATGGATGTGAAAACGGCATTCCTCAATGGAGATTTAGAGGAAGAGGTATATATGAAACAACCTGAAGGATTCTCCTCTAGTGATGGTGAGCAATTGGTGTGCAAGCTTAGGAAGTCCATATATGGATTGAAACAAGCATCCCGTCAATGGTATTTGAAATTCCATGAGGTTATCTCTTCATTTGGTTTTGAAGAGAATATCATGGATCAATGTATATACCAGAAGGTCAGTGGGAGTAAAATTTGTTTCCTTGTTCTATATGTGGATGATATATTACTTGCAACCAATGATAAAGGATTGCTTTATGAGGTGAAACAATTTCTCTCTAAAAACTTTGATATGAAAGATATGGGTGAAGCGTCTTATGTCATTGGCATTAAGATTCATAGGAACAGACCTCAAGGCATACTAGGTCTATCTCAAGAAACCTATATCAACAAAGTTTTAGAAAGATTTCGGATGAAAGATTGTTCGCCGAGTATAGCACCAATTGTGAAGGGTGATAAGTTCAATTTGAACCAATGCCCTAAAAATGAACTTGAAAAGGAACAAATGCAGAACATTCCCTATGCTTCAGCTATTGGAAGCCTTATGTATGCTCAGGTTTGCACAAGACCTGATATTGCATTTGCTATTGGGATGTTAGGAAGATATCAGAGTAACCCAGGTATAGACCACTGGAGAGCTGCAAAGAAAGTGATGCGGTACCTTCAAGGGACCAAAGAATACATGCTTATATATAAACGGACTGATAATTTAGAGGTAGTTGGTTACTCCGATTCGGATTTTGCCGGCTGTGTTGATTCAAGAAAATCAACATCTGGATATATTTTCTTGTTAGCCGGCGGAGCCATATCTTGGAGGAGTGCTAAGCAGTCATTGATTGCTACATCTACCATGGAGGCTGAGTTCGTTTCTTGTTTTGAGGCTACATCACATGGTGTATGGTTGAAGAGTTTCATATCTAGGCTTAGGATTGTGGATTCTATTTCTAAGCCGTTAAAAATTTATTGTGACAATTCAGCTGCTGTTTTCTTGGCTAAAAATAATAAAAGTAGTAGTCGAAGTAAACATATCGACATTAAGTATTTAGCCATTAAGGAACGTGTAAAAGAAAATAAAGTGGTCATTGAACACGTCAGCACTGAATTGATGATAGCCGATCCTTTGACAAAAGGCATGCCACCAAAAAGTTTTAAGGATCATGTAGAGCGAATGGGAGTTGGTCTCATGTTGTAATAGTGATGGTAGTGAGTTCCATCATGTGATTTGATGTATATACATTTTCTATAATAAAATTATTCAGTTTTTCAATTGATTAAGTTTTCTCATTTTATGTGCACATTTTGGTTGAGAAAATAATCAAATTTGGACCTAGAATAAACATAAGGTTTATTCATTAAGTTATAGAGGAATAAATACATCGTGATACATGGAAGATAATACTCGTTCTTAGAGGACTTATCGCCATGATTCATGTATTTTATTTCTTTACTTCAGTATGTGGATTGATGGGTTACAGACCAAGTGGGAGAATGTTAGTTTTTTCTTCATGGCCTCATGCATGGTAACTGCTTTCTTCATGAAGCCATGGTAACTGCTTTCTTCATGGCTTCATGCATGGTAACTGCAGCAGTTACCTCTTCATGGGATAATGGTAACTGCTTCATGCAGTTACTTCTTCATGGTGTAATGGTCTGTAACTCCCATGTCATAACTCCACAATTTGCGTAGCATTCTTGATGGTAGAATGCTTCTTCAGGCTATAAATAGGGTCCCTGGGTGAGCTTTTTCTACACTGAAAACATACACCATTCTATGAGAAAAAGAGATCACCTGGAAGACGAAGGTTCAGAACAATTCCAGAGGATTATTCTGCATCAAATCGTCAAGCAATGGCTGGAGGTTAGTGTTTAATATTCCGCAATTTAGTTTTGGTTTCTATCTTGCATATTCAGTATATATATATGCTTAGATAGAGACCATATACATGATTCTTACATAAAGAATCAAAATAGGAAGAGTTTATAAAAAATGAAAGTGGTCAACTATAGACAATTTTATAGTCATAATTATACTAATAATTATAGAGGGAAAATAAAATGTTAAAAAAAAGGAAAATAAGGTTAAGTGACATACAATATAAAGAAAATTACATTATTTTCACTTTCCTATTATCAAAATACACTAGCTCAGAAAATTTTTAGTGAGAGAAAGCTTCGAGCAACAAGTAGAAGATTAAAGATTAAAAAAACCTAAGAGAATCAAGATTTGAGTAATCTAGAGTTTTTTTTAAATCTTTGTAAATCTTCTTTTATTAATTAAAATGTCTCTCTTTTCAACTTCATCTTGTTGTTTGGACTTATTTGCCATGAATAGCTAAATTCCTTTGCTAGGGATTGTGATGGATCTATAAATTCTCAAAAATTATGTAATAGGTTTTTATTATTGATTAATGATGATAAATGTTGGATTTAATAATTGAGTTTCTAATCTCTTGCTTAGTGTTAGGACTCAATATCATGTTTATTTGTATATTGATGCATGATATTTAGAAATATATATACAATTAGTCCATGTTTTTGCTAAACCTAGAATTTTATTTAAAGATAAATATAAATTCTTTGTGGATAAATTGATTATCATAGAAATTAATGAATTTTGATTAACATCATAACATAAAAATAGGTAAGATTTTAATCTTAACACACCTAATTAATTTCAAAAGAAGACTTAAGTAATTTGGGATGATCACCCATCAAATTATCATCAATTTATTGCTTTAGATTTGATCCGTTAACAATTACAAGTGATTCATAGTGAAGTTTTAAATTCTAGACAAGTTTGTTTGATAACTAGCCTTTTAATTTTCTGTTTGATCGATTTCTTTGTTGATTTTTAATTAATTTGTTGCATTTTATTCATTTTGTGGATTAAATATTTGATTTCTTTGGGACTAACATTTTTATATGTTACTTAGTTGATTCGTGCATTTGTGAGCCATTGGTAACAAGTGTTAGATTTATCTCATAGAACAGAATAAAATAAATCATTCAATTACAATCTCAAGATCTATGCATAAATTATAAAATACTGAATTAAACTTTAGGGTTTTAGAAATACCTAGATCTCTATGCAATTTAAAACTAAAAAAACTATTGAAATCATTTGAAATTATCTGTCGAGATCACCTCTCTATGTGACTTGGTCTTCTACTCCAGAAACTTTTTTGAATGACAGCTTTGAATAGGTAACCTATACTACATTTATTCTATATTAGATTTTGAAGCAGGGACCTAACCAATTTATAATAGGTTAATTGACCCTCTATTAAGGTCCAATAAACCTTAAGACTCACACTTATGCTGTCCACCCAGATTATAACCTTTAAGTGTATTAGACTTATCTTTATTGATCACTTAAGCCTATCTTTAAACTGGCATTGGATTATTCAATTACTCGATTTTATTAAATCAAAAATCATAATTAATGTTAGCCTATATCAGAAAATTTCTAACATTCTCCCACTTGGGCAACATTAATTATTTTTATTTTATTTTAAAAAAAGAAAACAATTTTGACTCTCAGGTAATTAACATTTTAAACTTTAAGTGACCATTATTTTAAAAAACAAAATAGTCCAAAGATAAATTACACTTTAATAACCAATCTAGTTAATATGACCATTAATATCGAACCAAAACATTACCTATGTCCTTTATCAACATAAGATTATTCTTGATCATAATTACTAATAATCAAATCAGCACGGATCAAATCTGGGAGTGTGATAGAAATAACACCCAATAATGCGATTACAAACATATGCTATATCTCTGTCAGTCCTCTTTATGATTTCTCTTTAACCTTATGTTTCAAAAGAAACAAGAGAAATCCCTTTACTTCTAACGAAGTCTGTATGTTTCAACCTTGCTCGAGACTCGTGAAACATATACATACAACTATCATACTCAAGAGAAACCTTATCTTGAAACACATATTGTACTTTAATCGTATATATGCGCATACATTCATAGACAAATAAATATGTCAATATGATCATGATCAATGAATAAATAAATAAGTAACAAACCATATCAATAAAAACAATGATAATAAAAAAAAAATCCCACTAACCCTAAATGTCAAAAGACCTTAAACACTCTTATATTTCAACATGACTTTATGCGTTATAGGTCTTATTTCTTTGGTTAGAGGCTTAACCTTTTTCAACTTTGCATTATATTTTAGTTTAATGTCTCCTTTTTTAATGAGGTTCTTGATTATAATACATTTTATTTTGTATGTATCAATCTACAAATGGTTTTTTACCTAATTGCACTGCTAAAGAGTTGACACTAAGTAGTTTATTCAAGTAATCCTTCAACCATATGCTCAAGAAGCTACTCTATGATAAACTACAAATTGAATGTTTATGGTTGAAGCTGCTGCACACGACTACTTAGTACTTTTCCAAATATATGCCATTGTGTGAGTATAAGAATATATCCTAAAATAAACTTTAGATCATCTTTATAACCACCAAAATTTGATCTTTTGCAAACATTTCATTACCTCTTAAATCACAACCCAATAATCAACCTTAGATTTAGGAGATGTAAATTGAGAACCATAAATGCAAAAGTTACTTGTATATTCATCAAGCTTCAAATATTGAACCATACCAAAAATAAATTTGCTCCCACTGATCTTCATATTCCTATATTGGTCTAATTTATTTTTTATGAGGCTATAAAAAGTGTATTTTATTAAAACACCATTGTCAAGAAGTATATTTCTACCCATATTAAAGGTTTCATCCCTTATGTTTTTGGTAAACCTGATTGTACCATACAACCTCTTTTACTAAGGTTTTCATTTATAAAGACAACTTTGACATTCACTTTTTATAACTCTAACTCAAATGAGTTTTCAATGTCATAGGGTCTTCTTTGCTAAGATACATATAATAATTCTTGATGATGGCAAATCATCCTTTTATAATAGACAATCTACCAGAATTTCTATACCTTTATCAATTGTATTTGACTTATCTATTATAATATTAGCTATCAATTATTTAGGAAAACGTCTTTTAAGGTGATCTCAGATTTCATAGGTCTTTGTAAACCTCATTGACTCCCACTATTATTTTAGCCATAAAACCTTCATACCTTCAGAAGTTTTAAGAATTAAACTTATCCATTCCACCTTTTTTAAAAAAGAAGAGTATCACTTATAGAAAGCTCAAAGCCTAAGAACTTTTCTGTATTGAAGTTAATCACTTTAGTATCTTGATTTGGGTGATGAATATCCTATCTTTTAAAATACCCCAAGTGAATGATGACGAATTAACAACTAATATCAGTTTTAAAATACCCTAAGGCTGCTTTAAGTGAACCATCCCTAACTTAGCCAACACTTCAAACTAGGTTTTCTTCAGGCCAAAAGGATTCAAAGAAAATTTTTGACATAGATTTACCAGAAATTCTTTTAAAACATACTATGTTTGTTGTCTACTTTACCCCAAGGATACTCAATCACTATTGCTTCTCATCATGGGTTTAAAACTACAATTGAGTTTTATAGCTATGTCATTTTGGAGTCCCAAAACATAGAAATTTGGTAAAATTTTCTTTATGCCCATGTTACTAACCTTAATATCCACATAGTTTTCAACTTAAAGGTGGGCTCCCATTTACTTGGCTTTCATCTATTGACCAACTTTACATCCAAAACCTTAACCTTATTTAGGGAATTAAAACTAGTACCATTTATTATTGCTCTTTCCTTTACAATTGAGTATCAATTGAACAATCAAGTCTACCATTAAGGCTCCTTCACTTTATACTTTCCTTATTCGAGAACATTTATAAATCAGATTAATAGAACTTCATATCTGATTCTAAACCATACCTAATCTTAATTTGATTGAAGTCAAAAGTGAGTCTTATGGGGCCTTTTGAAAACTAACACATACTCATCAATCTTTGACTCCTTTGGGAATATCATACCTTTTTAGAGTCTTACTAATTAAAGAGTATTTTCAATATTGTGAGACATTTTAGTAATCCTTAGGATAAACCTCTAACGAGGTAATCAACAGGAGATTCCTTATGACGAACCACCTTAACTTGATAGATTTCTTCCATTCATCCTAGAAATCCTTTTATTCAATCGAGCTTTCATCTTGAGCTTAGATGGTTCATCAACTCACTAGCCAAAGGTATATCTTTAATTAGCAGTGCAAAATAAACTTTTATCTCTAACTCTTTAAAGTTAAAGTCAATCAAGACCTCAATTGTGGCTTTATTATTGTTATTTACAATGATGAAGTCTATCAAAGATAGATGCAACAAATAAACAATATCGTTGGCAATAAATAGCTTGAAAACCTTATAAGCTATTATCCACGAAGGTTCCAGGCGCATAATCATATAACCACTTTTGGGTAGAGAATACGATATGCAATTAAGACCCTCGAGCATAAGGTTACAAATAAGAAGAACAAATGACTTTTGGAAATCTATCACCTTTGGGCAGATAAATCTCCTAGGTTACTGCTCTCTTTCACATCAGAAGGTAAACATATGTCAATTAAAAATCGTAACCACCTTTGGGTGAATTGAAATTTTCATGACCAATGTAATTCCACAAATACCTTATGCAATCATCAATTTTAACACATAATAACCACCTTTGGGTAGGAAATTGTATGTGTCAATTGAGGAATGTCTCTTTTACAGAATATAGAAATTTTGCAAGCTTCAATGAATGCATCGTTTTATCGATTAAACATTCTGACAACTTACAATAACCTATATTGAGACTAAATAATACTGCCAAAATTAAGATTTCATGAGATACAACATTGAGTTATCTCTAACAATCTTAATTAAGTATTGCAACAAATTCACATTGGGTAAAAATTAAAGTAGCTTTAAAACTATATAAACCACACCTCATAGGGATTCTTGGTGCATCATCATTAAATCACCTTTGGGCAGAAAAATGACATGGTATTAGGATCCCAAATAGAAGGTTAAAGTCATATGAGGACTTTTAAAACATGTAGTTTTCAAAAGAAATATCACCTTTGGGCAGATAAAACTTTCTAGACCATTGTTCCTCTGTTTAATAGAAAAGCACATGTCAATTAAATAAGCTCAATCACCTTTGGGTGTATTGAGTTCTTCATGACCAATGCATTTCCAAAATTAACCTTATACTTTAAAAACCAAAAAAATATATCATTACTGAAGGGAAAATTGTGTAAGTCTTAATAATGTACTACTTTGGTGATTAACATCATGAGAACTCATAAAATATTCCAATGATACTAAATATTATTACCTTAAGTAAGATTTCATGAGACACAATACTTTATTGTCTATGACAATCTTCCTTAAATTATTGCATCTATCCCATTGAACAATAATTTTCTTTCTAAGAGAGTACTTTATGCCACAATAGTTAACTTAAAATTCAATTTATCTCAAATGGAGACATATAAAGTGTCCAATATGCCTTTATATGTCGTCACAAGCCATTCACATGCTACTATTTGTCTTTAATGCTATTCAAGGGTTGTTGTTAGCCTTTCATATGTTGTAACATGCATCCTTAAACCTTTAAATTACTTACGGCCACATGTTCTTATTGGGTTTCATGTGCTGCCTTAGGGTTTTACACACACTAATGTCCATAACTAACTTTCATACACTCACATGCACCTTATAAAACCTTTCATGTATTTTGCATATCCAAAAAAAAACTTTAAAACTTTATTACATGCTATCAAAGAACTTTGACACATACAAGTATGTCTAAATGATTCTTTATGCATGTATATGCACATATTAGGAACAAATTACACATAATCACATGCAATCACTCAATCTAATTCGTCATTTATATGCATTGACATGCTTTTAGAAGACCATACATGTTATTTACACAAACTGTAAGCTTGTACGTACCTTTAGGAATTGCCAGAAGATTGTAACGCACTTCCACTATAGTTCACGCTCTTGCACGTGCCTCTAGACAAGCACCACACGCTCTCACGCACTAGGTACAGTAGACACGCGCTTCCTTACACTGATATAAAATCTCCACACTCTTGCACGAGCTGTCGGATTCTTTCACATGCCTGCACGCTTGGATGTAGCCTTCCACGCACGTGAAGACATGCACCTTAGGCCGGGTAATTCAGTTGACACACGGATTGGGTCATGGGTCAAAGCAACTCGTGTTGACTGTTGACCAGGTCCCTATGACTCATTTGACTTTGACCTGGTTGAACTCAACCTATTTGCTTGTGGGTCAGGATTTTGGGTTTTCCCAACCCGGTAATGACTCGCAAATGCATAAACCCTAGCCGTCGCCATTCTTCTATATAGTGCAGATTTGCCCCAGTTTGGAGGGTAATCAAAATTCCAGACGACGGAGAAGCTCCAAAACATGCCATCGACATCTGATTTGGTGTCTCCAATTCTGATTATAGCCTAGAAAAATGTTAAAGAAGCCAACCACCTTTGATCTCCGATTATAGATTTTCTACCCAACTACGTTGTCGATTGGTTAACTGGTTAAAGAAGGAGGGAATTGACAGTAAGAATCACGCTAGAGGTGGCTTTGACTCCTCTAATTTCGTTGAAATTTTGCGATGACGATTAACAAATATACAAGCATATGTTACCCGACTACTGTTCATGGTTTTTTTTTTAATTAAATGAAATTCAATCGTCAAAATACTAGATTTAGGGCTTTTGAAATCTAATTTAATTGATTTGAATCCCTAGTTTCAAATTGAATAAACCCTAATTCCAATTAAAAAGAAACTTAATTTCTTGGGTTTGATCTATACTGAAATTGAATCAATCCCTAATTTAAAAAAAAAATTAAGCCTTAATTTTCATTTAAAAAACCCTAATTCAGAACTAGAATTATTAAAGGCACAAAAAAAAAAAAATTTAATTCCAATTCTGAAAACTCAAACCCTAATTTAGAATCAATGGATTTCAGATTTTATAATCTAATACGTACCGCTTTGATACCATATGCTAGATTTATCTCATAGAACAGAATAAAATAAATCATTCAATTACAATCCCAAAATCTACGCATAGATTATAAAATACTGAATTAAACTTTAGGGTTTTAGAAATACCTGGATCTCTATGCAGTTTGAAACTGAAAAAACTATTGAAATCACCTGAAATTATCTACCGAGATCACCTCTCTATGTGACTTGGTCTTCTACTCCAGAAACCTTTCTAAATGATAGCTTTAAATGAATAAACTATACTACATTTATTCTGCATTAGGTTTTGGAGCAGGGACCTAGCCAATTTATAATAGGTTAATTGACCTTCCATCAAGGTCTAATAAACCTTAAGGCCCACACTTATGCTGTCCACCCAGATCAAAACCTTTAAGTGAATTAGACTTATCTTTATTGATCACTTAAACCCATATTTAAACTAGCATTGGACTATTCAATTACTCGATTTTATTAAATCAAAAATCATAATTAATGTTTGCCCACATTAGGAAATTTCTAACAATAAGTTCTCGGCATTATTGTGGGGGATCAATGGTTGATTTTGTATTGTGCCACGCCTAATGCATTGAATTTTGTACAGTATAATAATTTAGAAGTTGGCTACAAATCTTTAAATGGGGACATTGATTTTGATCAAACCAATATCAAGATTGTATTAAAGTTCCTTACACACAAAAGTTGGCTACAAATATTCAAACAACGACTAATCAACTAAAGTAATAGTCTCTACTTCAATTAGTGGATAGATATCTCTCGATCAGATAATGTGTTTTGCTAGGTGGCACTCTCTTCATGTCATTTGCCCATTAGGGAAAACAATAATTTTTAATTTTATTAGTCTTAATCTTGATATTATCTTTAATTTAATTGTTTAGAAAGTTTATATTTGAATTTGAATTTATAATCAATAACACTATAATCCATTTCTTGAATTCTATAAACATTAAGGACTATCAAGGAAAAAAAAAAGGACTGGAATAGGTTAGATTTACAAATATCATAACTATGCATGCAACATCTCAAGTAATAAGCCAAACTATTGGAGTCAGTACTCTACAACCATTTTTCTTAATGATATAAATCCAAAATAAATCATATTTTAATATCACTAATACTACTCTTTATCTATAAGTGCTTATGTTGCATGTATGCTTGAATAATTATCTTTAGGTTAGTAGATCCATGACAAGAGGATTAATGTGTAAGTTGATTAGGGCTAAATGCGATCATAGCCTCATTATTATCCTGATTAAGGGCACAAATAATATTATAGACCCATGATTGACAAAACAGGTATTCCAATAAAAAGCTAAGAGATATAAAGTTTAGTGTGGTTGATAAAGTATCTATCAAAGTAATTCCTTATAAGCAATTCATGAGGATTGGGAGAAAAGGTAAATTGACCCTTAAGTTTATCGATCTTTTTGAGGTATTGAAGTGGGTCGGTAAGGTAGCATATGGCTTGTGTTGCGAATAAGTAATGAGTTTCATTTTTTGTTGTTGCGCAAATATATTGGAGACCTTTCACATGTGTTAAGAATTGAAGATATTGAGTTGACTGACAATTTGAGCTATGACAAGAGACCAATGCAAATCCTAGACATAAAAGTTAAGGAGTTAAAAAACAAATAGATCTTGTTAGTCAATGTCCTTTGGAGGAATCACAAGGTAAAAGAGGTTAACTAGAAGGTGGAGAAGGACATATGAGATCGATATCCTAAGTTGTTTTGGTGAATTTAGAGGACTAAATTCCAATAAGAGGAAAGGAATCGTAACACTTACAGGTATGTCATAAGGTTATTTTTTGTCCTTTCATGTTTATTTGGGGTCAATGTTAAATGTGACATAAGTTGTAGATTTGATTAAGTATGAAATTGAAATGTGACTCTAAAGCAACAACTCCAATTGTTGATACTCTTTTGGTACTTAAGCCAGTGGCTTTCTCTTTTTATGGTCAAATCAAAGGCAAAACAAAGTCAATCATAGCCATTCAATGTGAACCCTAGACATGCATCATTCATTCCATGATGTAAACAAAGTATGTCTAATTAGGTTTTGTGAAGACACAACCAACATGCAATAGTAAACATACAAAGCAATAATTCTACTAGCTAAGAAGTCATTTATCATAAAGATTTCATAATTCCCATATGGAATCAATCCAAGCATGTAATGGATGAAGTTTTCGAAGTTGTCCCTATACTCTAAAATTGTTGTATGGTAGTTCCTTACCCATAAAGAACCTCCTCAAGAAGCAACCAATCAGTAGAAATGATACCAATGCTTTGACTATTGGACAAACATCCCTCAACTAGAGAACGTGTTACACTAATTGGCACCCTCTCCCAGTTATATGTCCACAATGGAAAAAAATAACTTTCTACCTTAATAGTTTTGAGCATAACTTATCTTCATTGCAATCGTTTAGAGAGTTAATGTTTGAATTTGAATTTCAAATTTATAACTTATAACCATGTAACCTCTTCCATGAATCCTATAAATATGAAGGATTTTCAAGAGGAGGGAGCATAAGACACACACAAACAGATACTAGATATCTATTTTGCACTTAAAGATTAGTCTTGTTTCATACCAAGTTAGGTGACAATACCCTTAGACCCAAGAATCTCACCGGAGTTGTCCCTCCACTATCCTATCCCTTGTAGGACTTCTTTTGTAACCTTTATATTTACTCCATTTACGTACTCTTTCATTGATACTAATAACGGACCCATAAATGTAGATTCTTAAGCATCACAGTAAATCACATTAAAGAACAGCTTTATGTCCAGCTTTTTCTCCACACTCAATTTGTATCACCATAATTAATATCATACTCTATTAACGAATCTTTGATATTGTTATTATACTTTATTATATATAAGACTATGAATTATATACGTCAAAAGGCGACTAGAAATTTCATCAATAATTACTGGGACATGTCTTTATCTTAATGTTACTTTTTATCTGAAATTCTTCAATCTTTTATTTATTGTTGAGTACAAAAGTTGTAGCCAACGTGAGGATTTGTAAATTCCAAGATAAAGTGTTTCGTGATCTTCATCTTAAATAAAACATGGATTTGGCTTTAATTAGGGCATCGTCACTAACGTGGGATTTCTATTATTTAATTGCTTAATTAATGTAGATTTATACATATGGTTTGACTTTAGATTTATAAGGGAGACCATTTGAATTGAAATCAATGTATGGTGAGATTGGTAATATAATTATTTATCTTCTAAGTTGATTTTTGTATTTCAGATCTCAAACAAGAATATTAAGACTCTGGTTTCATTACGTAATTATGTTATTTGTCTGATAAGTTTGAAATGTAATCGAGAATTAGAAATTTAGAATAGAGCTGGATTAGATAAAATATAGACAAAAGAAAGGGCTGGATGAATGACTCCGACTTCAGAATATTAAATAGGGTTAATTTTATCTAATTCGAGAAATATGAGAGTATCAAGGACATGAAGATTATTCAAAAGGCTGCATGACTATTTCCTGAACTTTGAAACAATCATTTTTCACGTTTTAAATTTAAAAAGTTTATATTTCTATCCGTTATTCACTTTTATTAACAGAACCATTTGATTTTATTATAAATTATTAGTTTCTCTTTTATTAGTAAAATTATAAAACTATCCTAAACACTTAATATAATTGTCAGTTATCAATATATTTTTATTTTATTATTATTATGAAAATATTTAAACTAATTAAATTATGATTATTTTATTTTAATTTTTTTCTTTTTTATTTATTCTCACCACATCTTCGCCATCTTTACCATGACCAACACATTCTCGCCACCACCAGCAATAAATAGAGCCACCCACACATACTATCATCATAATGGCACCTCTAGAGGTGATACTTGCAAAACTTTATTCTCATATAAGCTTCGTGATGTTGATGCTATGTCGTCGTTAATGTAAGCCACACTTGTTGTTGAAGCTACCAAGTTCGTAATCGATAACCTCCTCCTTTGTTGTAATGTATCAACAAACGAATTAGAGATTTTGAAGTTGCATTTCTGAGATTGTTGGCTGATATGGAGAGTGAGTTTATGTAGTTGCAATGAATAAAATCCATGCTTGTTTGGTAGTTACGAGCGGAGCTGAGAGTTTATGTTCAAACCCTAAACAAGGTATATTGATTTGGTATTTACAAGAAAATTTTAAAATTGATTGAGATTGAATTGAAAATGAGCAGGCATATAAACTTGTTTATGTCCTTTTTTCACCCAATATTTTCAAATATTTTAATTCCTCGCGCATTTTTTTCTCTGTCCATTCTCTTTTTCTTCCCTGCTCTCTTATTTCTTTGTCTTCTTGTCTCTTCTCTTCTGTACAAGCAGTTGTTGCTTAGCCTGCCAGCGGTTGTCATTGCTTACCACTAACAAAATTAATGTGCAGAAAGACTGTTTCTGTTTATCTTATTTTCTAAATTCAGATTACATTGTTACATGTATATTTATACAAGTTTGAGAAACAAACCAAATAAACTGATATCCTAAGATTAAAATTTGAAACTAAATATAACAACAAACTTGTAGAACAATATGATAAGAAAGAGATGAGGAGAAGAGCGGAATTTCAAGTTTTGAACTTGTGATTATCGTTAACACCCCACCTCAAGCCATTTTGCCATTAAACAAAGTTTGTCTCAAAGAGTAGTAAATCGAGGATAGCACAATGGCTTGGTAAATACACAACAATTTGATCACTCGAGGATATGAATTGGACTTTGAGAAATCCTTTTGTAACCTGTTCACAATCAAAGTGGCAATCTAACTCAATGTGCTTGGTTTTAGCATGAAAGACAATATTAGAGCTCAAGTAAATTGTGCCAATATTGTCACACCACAATATAACTTTTGTAAAACATGTGTAACCAAATTCATGGAGAAGAGATTTAAGCCATAAGAGTTCAACTGTGGCATTGGCAACTGTCTCATACTCACTTTCAATAGAAGACCTTGCAATTGTTGGTTGTTTCTTGGCCATCCATGAGACCAAAGATTTGCCAATAAATACCCCATAGACATTGGTAGAGTGCCTATCATCCACACAACTCCCACCCCCCCCCCCCCTCCTTGATCGCTTTAACTGAAACAATGTAAATCAAGGCTAAAATCTTTTGCTAGAAAAACACCATGACCAACTGTCCCTTTTAAGTAACGAAGAAGTCTCTTAGCAGCTTGCCAATGACCATCACATGGTGCATGCATAAATTGACATAATTTGATAATGGAGAAAGTAATATCTAGCCTTGTAATTTGCAAGGTATTGCATGGCACTAACACTTTACCTATAAAATTCACCATTAGGGAAGGGTTAAACCACCTTTTTTGAATAAAGGTTGATTTGCTACCACTGGCATTGTATAAGGCTTTGTTGAATCCATACTAGATTGATAAAGAAGATCCTTTGTATAATTGCATTGAGTGAGCAAGAAATCATTCTTTAGTTGTTTCACCTTAATGCCAAGAAAGTAGCAAAGATCATGAACAAGAAACTCCCTTTTGATAGCAGTAACAAAATTTTCAATTAATAGAGAAGATGAACCTATTAATACAAGATCATCAACATAACACAAAAGAAAAAGTTTGTTAGTGCCATTAATATAAACAAAAAATGATGTGTCGGTCATGGAAGGTTTAAATCCAAAAGAGGTGAGAAAGGCACTAAGGGGCCGAACCAAGCTCTAGGGGCTATTTGAAACCATACAAGGACCTGTGCAATCAACACACAAAAGATGGATTATTAGAATAAATAAATCCAAAAGGTTGGTCCATATAAATTTCCTCATTCAAGTAACCAAGGAGGAAAACATTTGATATATCAAGCTATCGCATAGGCCAATCATGTATAGTTGCCAAGGAAACCATACAAGGACCTGTGCAATCAACACACAAAAGAGGAAAACATTTGCTTTAACTAAAAATCCAAACTAGATTTTTGTGTGTACCCTTCTGCCATTAAATGTGTTTTATAGCGAGCAATTGAACCATCATCATTCCTTCTGATTTGAAAAAACCATTTATTGCCAACTATATTTTTGTTTGGAGGTCTAGGAACCAAGCTCCAAGTCTTATTGTCAAGCAATGCCTTAATTTCTTCATTAATAGAATTTTTCCATTCTATGTTAGGATGAACTTGTTTATGGGTTTGGAGTTCGATGGTGAGATAACCATGCTTTTTGGTTTCAGTTTTGACATAATTTGTTTCTTTGCGATGCATAGTGGAAGGGTGAAGGGTCATAAGGTGAGTATGTTAAGGTAGAGGGATTTGAGGGGAACAGGTTGAGGCAAGAATGTTGTCTGATTGATTTTAGGGAATACCAACAATTAGATTTAAACCATAATTATTGGAGGATGGTAGGTTACATGAAGAATTATTGGTTGCTAGATAGTGTATAATTTGAGATAAGTTTGGGGATAAGAGAGGACATGGAGATGAAGTATGAGAGGTAGAAGTTGAGTCAGATGAGTTTGAAGGTAAAACGCTAAAATAAAAATACTGACTTGATGAGAGTCTTAACTTTGATGGAATTGTAGTTTGTATGTTGAGCCACAGTTGAGTGAAATGATATCCTTGTGAAGAGCCATGCAAGTGGTCCTCAAAAGAAAAAATGTATTCATCAAATTTAGCATGTTTCATAATATATATCCTATTAGTAGATAAGTCTAAAAAAATAACCTTTATGATTAGGAGATTGACCTAAAAATACACATTGTTAACTCTTAGAACAAAATTTATTTTTGTTAAATGGTCTCAACAAAGGGTAAATGACCCAACAAAAAATTTTAAAATTACCATACAATGGAGATTGTTTAAAATGTAGTTCAAAAGGAGATTTATCCCCAATATTAGGAGAAGGCAAACAATTTATTAGAGAAACACTAGTGTCAAAAGCATAAGTCTAGTATTTCAATGGTATTTTAGCATGAGGAAGAAATGTCAAACTAGTATTAATAACATGTCTAATTTTTCATTCAAAAACACCATATTGTTCATGTGTAAATGGGCAAACTAATATGTGATTTATTCCAATTTTCTTGAAATACCCATGTAATTTTTTATGTTCTTTGCCAAAGTCAGATTGAAAACATTTTATTTTGGAATTGAATTTCCTTTGACAAATAATTGAAATTGAAGAAAAATACCAAATACATCACTTTTACTTTTTAGACAATAATGTCAGGGTAAATACTTTAGAGCTAATTGTATGTGATATTTGTAATTGTTATTTTACATTAATTATTAATAAAAAGATTTATTATTATTCAATTCATATGTCCATCAATTATATGATCGTATGAATAATATACCCTTAGAATAGTAGAACTGTGATGAGGGGATAGATGACTGATCGTCAGAACCTTATGCACACACTAAGTGGCCATTATAAAAATGTTTGTAATCTTAATATTACAATGAATAAGGACACATGTAATAATGATGAGATTATTATAGTGTTGAATGACTCAGCCAAAAATTGACGACAACTCTTATGTGTCAAAGTTATTTGTAGATAGTTTGGTATAACACATAGGTGCATGTTATAGACGTATTTATTGGATTGACCAAATCAAAAGATATCCATATGGATGATTGCTATAGTATTTATGGAATAAATCCTTAGAATACTACGTAGACATGTGATCCTTTAACTTGAGGTCATCAAACCATCTCATGTAAGAATTAATATGGTTTGACACTACCCAACATACTGTCATAATTAAAGTAATCACAAAGGTAATGATTG
Source organism: Mangifera indica (assembly GCF_011075055.1). NCBI lineage: Eukaryota > Viridiplantae > Streptophyta > Magnoliopsida > Sapindales > Anacardiaceae > Mangifera > Mangifera indica. The sequence continues at coordinate 12,501,091 of NC_058137.1, read as the reverse complement.
ACCATAGTGTGAAATCCATAGAGACTATGGTTGATCAATAAAGGATTTGTTACTCTTGAGTACGAAAGAAGTTATCACATATGAGAATACTGAATAACATTTATGATCGTTTGAATTTGTGGCCACAGTTGGATTAAGTCGTAGCTTGGTCTATATGGGTTATTGATGTATATCAGTTTATATCGATGAGTTATTAAGATGACACACTTTTATATCTCAACCTTGAGAGATATTGGTTGACAAAAGGATTGAATTGTACATAATTATGATGTTGTAAAGGCTTAAGAAATATTTGCTAACACTTTATCGATTAGGTAGCTATGATGTCTTACTAGAGGCCAATCTTAGTTTGTGTTTAATTCAACCTAAATCCAAACATTATTGACTCAATAGAGAGCTTATGGGTCATATGCATAAAGGAGTTGATTCGAACTCAAAGGCGATAATTTTGGTATTTAGAGACAAAAGTGAGACCATGGGTGGACTAGGCTTGTCCAATAGGACAGAAAAGCCTAATTTGACCTCTTATTGACCACACAAGGTCATGTTTCTTGCTTGTAAGCCATGCACTATGTTGGAGGAGAGAGCCAACCATACCACTTGTTCTAAACAGTATATAAAGACACACATTCATGAAAAAAAAAAGAGAAAGACAGAGAGTTTTATTTTCATAAAGATCTAACTATCACTCTTTTTTTCTCCTTACACACAAGTTTCCAATCATAGAGCCCTAATAGTTTCTTGTGATTAGATTAGCCTCCTTTTGTGGTCGTGTTCTATATGGATACTAAGGTGTCGCCTCCTAAAAGTTGGTTTGTGTATCATCTTTAGCCATGTAAAGATTAAAAGAGCCATTAACATAGGTATAACTCTATATTACTCTACGTGTGTTTGAACATGTTTAAGAAATTTATGTGCAAAATGGGTATCCTAGTATGGGTTTTTGAGATTATATGATTTTTTAAATTTTAATTTAGGAAAGGAATATTTACCACCCAAATTTTAACCTAATCTTAAAATCATATCCACGATAGTTGAAAAATCCAAACACCCACCTATAGACTAATTGCCATCCAAATTTTCAGTTAAGGATAGGGATAAAATTATCATTTTATTTATAAACCTTAAAACTTTGAAATTTTTGTTATTTCCCCCTAAGCTTTAAAAACTAACACTTCAACCCATTCTCAAAGTTTGAACAGTTTAGATTTCACCTCTAGGGTTTGCTTTATTCTCTAGCCACCATAATTCTAACCAACAGTCGACATTTTTCACCCATCTTTCATCTTCAGCTATAAAGGACAACTATCCAGATGTAACGATGAAGGATAACAAAGCATTGACCTTCGTCATCTGGATGACACAACAGAGGATGATGAAACATCGTCCTTCGTCTCTTCTTGCATATCTAGATGACGTTTCGTCATCCAAATTTGGATGACAAAGGGTTATTCTTCATGAGAGAAGACCTGTGCTTCTTCCTGATCGTCGATTGGTTTCTTAAGCCACTGGAGATGAAACCTGGAAAGGAGAAAGTGAATTTTTTTAAAGTTTAATCATGGGGGGTAAATGTGAGTTTTCTAAACTAAGGAGGAAAATGATATAAAGCTTTTAGATTTTAGGGTTTGTAGGTAAAATGATAATTTTACCCTTATTTTTAACTGAAAATTTAGATGACAATTAGCCTATGGGTGGGTATTTAGGTTTTTCATTTGACATGGGTGTGATTTTGAATTTTGATTAAAACTTGGGTGGAAAATTATCCTTTTTCCTTTTAATTCCAATGTATTGTAGTTACCAGTGCCCCAAAAACCTAATAGTGGTATTAAAGACACTGTTTGACATATTTTTCATGAAAAATATTTATACAATTTTTTTGATTAATTGTATATGTTGATCACATGTGTTTGAGTTAATCAAAACCTATTACAATTAGTAATAATGATTTGTAATATTGTTGTCTCACAAATTGTTAAGTTTGATGTGCAACATAAATTTTGTTAATATTATTGAGTTTTGGTTTCTGGATTTTGTTTGGTTTTGTTGAAATTGTAGGTTTATTCATATTGGTTGAATGCCATTGATTTAGTGTAGTTGCATGAAATCATCTTCAAATCATATTGTTGCATGATATGAGAGTTGTTATTAGTATGAGTACTAAAGCTAGATTCAAGCCGAACTTGTTCGAGCTCAAGCTTGTGCTTGAGCCTAAGCTAAGTAGCCTTGCGGCTTGCATGGCTTGCAAGGCTCCCGAGTCACGCTATCATTAAAAAATTTAAAATGAAAGCCTTTTTTCCCTTTCACACACAAATTCATATCAAGGTTCAACATTTCAGTCTTCACTTTAGTGGTTCTACTTCTTCTTCAGTATTTTGGCAATTGGGTTTCTCTTTTTCATTTTGCATCAATTTAGGTTCAATACAAACGACAACATCAGTTCCAGTTTATGACGATGTTCGACATTCAACATGTTCTAGTCATATAGTGTCTTTGTGTTTGATGTTTATGCAACTATGTTTATCCAGTATTTGTGTTCGACGATGACAACTTTTGTGATGATAAAACTAGGTTTGTTGTTTGTTATTTGTTTAGTTGAATTTCTTAATTATTTGGTGGAATTTATTGAACCCTAATTTGGAATTGTGTTTTGTCATGTTGTGTACTATATGTTGCTCTCATATTACTATTGTGTATTATGTGTTGCTCCCATATTACTATTGTGTACTGTGGTGGAGTGAGATTTGTGAAAACGGACTTATTCGATGTCCTATTGGTTGTTGATTTTGTTCAATTTATGAAATTTCTATATTAATTTTGAGTTATTTTAGGTGAGATTTATAGTCAATTGTTACATGTGTAAACTAGCCTTATGACTCTAGCAAAGACTAGACAAAATTAATATAAGTAACTAGCCTTATTTTAGAATCTTGTGATCACTTTCTCATTGTTCTACTATACTGATAATTGATGAACCCATCAGGATATCTCCCAGTTACGAAATAAGTAAGTTATTAATACTACAAGAAGCTAAAGGAATTTTTTAGAAACCCTAAAAAAGCCAAACAACTTACAACCTATTAATTAATTTTTTGTTTATTATTTTAGTTGATGTTTTTTGTTTCTTCAAGCTTGTGAATTGTGATAAAGTAATACACATATATATGACCTTCAAACCATCACATCTTCCCTTATCCTTATTGTTGCATCATCAGCTAGCACCTATTACCATTATCAATAACTACATTACTTCATAAAAATAACTCACCCGTTAACTAGGCTATGTTATCTTTCCATCATTTTAATTAACACATTATATATATTAAATTAGGATTATGATATATACTACAGTTACAAATATATGGTTTTGAAGTTGAAATATATGGCTTTTGAATCTTGATTTTGTTATGGTTATTTGGTTTTTAATCTCCTTTTCTCTAAAAAAAAAAAAACATGCTTCCCCTCTTTCTCTTTTCCTTAGGATAGGGTTTTCCTTATTTGTTAAGTATGTAAATTTATAAACTTATGGTTTATTAAAGTAATATTGATTAAATGCAGGTTATTAAAGATTATGCCAAATATGAATTGCACCTGAAGTTGCAGTGGGGAATTGAAGAAGTGAAGTATTGGGTTGAAGTAATAAAGAATAGTGATGGAAAAATTAATATCTACTCTTATGATATGTTTGGATAGGGAATGAACAGACTACTACCTCTTTATATAATGTTGTATGTGTACCTTTTATGAAGTACCATTTTCCTTTATTTATTGTTTTTATAAAATTAAGGCATGTTCTTTATATAGTGTTATATGTTACCTTTTTTGTTCTTAAGATTTCTTTTTTGAATTTTTTATAAAATTATGCACTTTTGGGCTTATTAATTATATATTCCATATTTTGGATGATGAGGAAGTCTATACCTTTTTATTGTTTTTTAGTTGTTTAATGAATCTTGATTGAAATAATGTTATTTATATAGTTTCAGATTAATAGATAAGTTAATTTAGTTCTAGATTATTGAAAAAAAAGGCTGGAAGCATGGGAATGTTGAACAGGCTTGTTAGACACTCACCAAGCTCAGTTTGGGATTGGGCTTATTGAGCCTAGCTGAGCTCGTTAACAGTTTGGATTGTGAATGAGCTTGAGTCAAGCAAAGATTTTTTGGCTCATCGAGCCCGAGCTTGGGGTTGTTTTTGTTAGTGTATGCCTAGAAACTATTCGTGTTGTCATTTTCAGGGCACTTCATCTTATATAAAATCTTCTAAAAATTTATTAATAAAAAAGTAGTTCTTTTGTTCATATGCATAAGTTATTTCCTTTATTTTGTGATAATATAAAGTAAGTGTATGAAATGTCCAGATGACTCATTTTATATAACCTGAAACATTGAAGTGTTTCCTATATATATGAAATAACTTGTGCAATTATATCGCATAGTAGACATATTAAATATCTTCGTTGAAAACCATGAGATAACATTAGTACTGGTTATGATAATGGTCATATCATTAGGGTATTAATATTGATTAATAGTTAGAGAATCATTTTTTGAACATGACCGATAACGATAAGTCGTATAGTCATTAAATCATAATCAATGACTTATCGTATGATCATACTAGTATATGAAGTAATCCTTTGACCTGAGACATCATGGTCGGATCTAATATGGATACGTGTAATTCATATGGTGTATGAATACGAGGTTAACCACATTCCATACGAGAAACCATATTAGTCATGTGTTATTTGTATATGGAGATAAATAATAATCAAAATGAGATCCGTTGACTTTAAAAGTATTAGGTTATGAATATCTATTAATTCGATCCATATCTGAGTTCCAAAACAAACATTAATAAATACTAAAAATTGAAATCTTTGGCCAGAGAATAATGTAAGTCATGTGAAGAATGTTTGTAATGACATATTTCGAATATTTAAATCAATGATTTGTAAAGAATAAAAATTAGGACTTTGACGATCCATGAATTCGAAATTGATCTGGATTGGATAATAGAAGGATATTACCTACATGAAATGTATGATCGAAGATATTAGATTTGATGGAGTATTTCTTCATCATGGTTTAGGGGCTATGACACATTGCTAAATGTTTACTATAGTTGTTGAGTTTTTGGATACACTTTCGAATCATTCGAAAAGGGACTCACGACTATGCTATGGTAAACTTAAAGGGTTATACCAATAAACCAAACTTTTAAGAGCGAGCATCAATTATTTGAGGATGACTAGCACCTTCTGAAGGATAATGAAAATCATATAAAATGTTATATGGGTGCAAAAGTAACATCTTAAATGTTTAAGATGTTAGTAAGATGAAGTTAGGGTGGTTAAGGTATATATTTGATATACATGTATGACGAGGCTTCACATTAAGATTTTGATGGCCAAAAGTAGAATTTTAGAAACCACGACTAACCACCATTATAAAAGAATGAAGTTAGTTTATTCAAGTAAGTGAGTTAGTTCATTTTAAACTAAAATTCTCTCACCAAAATTACAAAACTCTCTCCCTTCTCTCTACCTCATAACAAGGGTGGTCTCCTGGCTTGATGGTGGACTTTCTTTAGAGGTATTGTAAGTGTGAGACTCATTCCATCATCTTATATCCATATAGGAGGCAAAAGAGTAGGTAAAAGTTTTATCATTCTCTTAAATGCCTTAATAATGCTTTGATTTTTGTTTTACAAACATGCATGACATTCTTCGCATCTTCTTCTTCATCTATTATTTTTCAAATGGTATTAAAGCTAGAATAGCTCCTTGTCTTTTTGAAGCCAAATATGTATTTAAAATACATAATGTATTGATATCATATGCATGCATGATCTAATTTTGCCATGAAATCATGATTTCCAAGCATTTTCTCCTCTTGAATGTCATGGCTAGGTTTTTATTTGTCTCTTCATGTTCTAATGATTTTAAGATGAAGAACATGTAATATATGTATGTACATGATGTATTGTTCATGGGATACATGTATATGCGCTTGATTTAGATATGCATATATTTTTTGGCTTGAGAATTGAAATTTAAAAACCTGGAATTTTTATTGATGCATGTTGGTTGGATGTATATGATGATATACATTGAAAATGTTATGTTAATTTTGTGTATTGTCCATAAAATGCATGAATTAAGGGCATGCATGTATGGTATATGCATAGGAAAGTTTGATGTATGGTGATATGTTAATATATTTGCATATACATCTTAAAAAGTTCTTAAAAAATTTTTGGATTTTTCAAGTTCACATTTGGACATGCTAAATGATGTTTTAATATTGATTAAGGCACTTGGGTGAAGATTATGATGTATGTGATTAATGTAATTACATATAATATAAAAGGTATGATGCATGGTGACAGTATATACATGTTGTTTTGAATGGTAATGGATGTGTATGAGCCATGAGATGATGGACAAGATTTTGTTTACTTTAGTTGAATAAAAGATTATGTACAAAAATCAACATGCATTAATGTGGTTAGGTGTATTAATTAAATGAAACATTGTGTGCAAGAATCAACTTGCATTAATGTGACTAGGTGCATTAGTTGAATGAGACATTATGTACAAATATCAACTTGTAATAATATGATTGAGTGTAAGAGTTGATAAAAGTACACAAGGTCAACTAACAATTAATGTTGATTAAATATGAAAGTGGTCATAGTCTAGCGTTTATGTTTGGATAATACACATCATGTTATTTATGTTTAAATGATTGAATCATTGCATGTTTTTTATTAGATCATATTTTATGGATTAATGTTTAATAGATTATGAATGAGTTCACAATTTATATTGAATGTTAATGTGAATGTTGGATGGATGGTTGATTAAAGGATGATTATGGGTGTAATTTGTCTTCTTTATAATTGGGTTGTAATAATATTTTAATTAAGGGATTTGTATTAAATACCCCTATCTCATTTGTTTAATTTTATTTTATCGAGCTTGAGCGCCTTAGTTTTGAATGTAATTTGAGTGATTGGACAAAGACCTGAAGACAATTTGAATAGTGATTTGAATGAAGAAATAGACCTAAGTGAATAGTTTGCCATTAGGTTGTGATTTCGAAAATCCAATGATCATCTCATCATGTTTTAAATTGTGCATATATAAGACATATGTATGTCATGCTTAATTAAACTTAATTAAAATTAAGTTAAACCTAAATCTCTCAAATCAAAATTATTAAATCTATGTCTCCTATCATGAGATAATTAAATTCTATAACATAAATTTTAATATTCTAAGATTTCTATTATGTGAGGGATATAAGATTTATGTCATTGAATCAAATTTATCTTGTTCTTGAGTAATTATTTTCATCATGACTAAAAATTCTATTATATGAGAATATGATGAAAATGTCGTTTTGGGAAAGCGTGATGGTTTGGATTTAACTAGTCAAGGATGCCAAGTTTTTTATTATATAAGGTATCCAAAGTGAAGGGTATGAAAAACGAATCGAGCTTTATATAGGCATATAAATGGTTACTATTCATTAAACTTAATTAACCAAGATTTCTATTATGTGAGGTCAATTACGTTTAATAAGAATTCAATTCCCTACTAAGAAATTTAATCTGACAGAATTTTTAGATCCTCTATAAGGGATTTGAATAAAATATTAGGAATTAATGAGATTATGTAATAAAAAAAGTTTAAATTCATATATATATACAAGACACTAATAAAAATTAAATTTTCTTTGTAGTATTTTTTAAACGATTGTGATAAGATAAAAGAAATGCCCATTAATGTCTTGCTAGGAATTCTGGATAATAATTTATTGACCAAGACAAACTTTAAAGACTGACTAAGAAATTTGAGAATTATTCTTACCTTTGAAAAGGTTACATATGTATTAGAAGCACCCATTCCACTTGACTTGGCTCCGAATGCCACAGATGATGAAAAGGAAGTTTTTTGAAACCTAGCAAGATTATAATCCAAGAGCTTGAAGCTACATGCTAGTTTCAATTAATAGAAAACTTCAAACAAAACATCAAAACATGCAGATGCGTATGTTATACTCATAGCCTTAAAAGAGTTATATAGCGAGAACTCACAAGTGGTTGAGTATGATCTGCGTGTGATACTTTTTGGAAAGAGACTAAGGGAGGGAATGCCTCTAGATGACCATATCATTAAGATGATAAATATTCTAGAGTAGCTAAATGTCTATGGGTTGTGATTCCCACAAAGTCAAGGTGAACTTGATTCTCCAATCCCTCCCGAATAATTATAAACCATTTATAACATATTATAATTTGAGTAGAATCAAATGCATACTTCCAGAACTTCTAAATAAGATTTAGGAATTTTATAAGTAAGGGAAAGGGCATGGGGAAGTTAACATTGCTTCAATGAGTGGAGCTAAAAAGAAACATTAAAATCCTCAGAAAGGTTTAAAAGTTGGACCAAGGAAAAAGAACTTTAAGAAAAGCCAACTCAATACAAACAAGGCCAAGGTAAATAGGCAATGCTTCCACTGCAACAAGGACGAGCACTGGAAGAAGAATTGTCTTCTATACCTTCAGAGTTTGAAGGAAAAGAAAATAGGTATATTTCCTTTATTTGTGATAAAATTTGAGTTAAATGTTTATTCAAATGATCTAATTTGGATATTAGGTTTAGTAGCTACATCTCATATATGTATGTCATTGTAAGACCTACATAAGAATGAAGTCATTTTGAAGATGTCCAACAAAGCAAGAGTTGTAGCTAAAGTTATAGGGGATCATTTTCTGAAGCTTTCATCAGGATATCTTTTGAGATTGTACAGAGTTTTGTATTTTGCTAAAGTTACTTGAAATATAATTTTTGTATTTGTCTTATGTAAAATGGTTACAATGTGCAGTTCAACAGTAATGAATGTTTGATTCACTTTGGAAATTTTCTAGTTGATAAAGCAATAAATACAAATGGTTTGTATGTTTCGACTAAATCATCTAAATATTATAAATTCTATCACAAATAAAAGATCTTAAGAAGAAATTAATCTAAGGTTACTTTGGCATCGTTTTTTAGGTTATATAGGAGACAACAAAATAATGAGATTGGAAACAAATGTAATTTTGAATTCATTGGATTCTGGCTCTATCTAACTTATGAATCTTGTCTTCAAGAAAAAACGACTAAATCACTCTTTAAAAGTAAGGGAGAAAGATTCAAAGAACTATTAGAACTAATATATTCTTATGTATGCTAGTTATTTGGTGAAATAGCGAGAAGTGGTTTTTAATACTTCATCATCTTTTTTTATGATTATTCAAGGTATGAGTATGTATATTTAATGAAATACAAATCCGAATCTTTCGAAAAGTTTAGGGAATTCAAGAATGAGGTAGAGAAACAATCCATACAGAATATTAAGGTCCTATAATCAGATCATAGAGGTGAATATTTGAGTATGAAATTTTAAGACTACCTTAAGGAAAATGGATTCATATCCTAGCTGGCTTCTCTGTAAACACTACAACATAATGGTATATCAAAAAGGAGGAATTGTATCCTATTAGACATGGTAAGTCCATGGTAAGTTTTACAAACCTATCGACATCATTACAGGGATATGTATTGCTTACTATCGCACATATTCTAAATAAAACATCATCTAAATTAGTTCAAAAAACACCATATAAGATGTGGTATGGTAGGCTTTCTAGTTTCAATTATCTTAAAATTTAGGGATTTCTATCTTATGTTAAATTAATTAAAATCGATAAGTTGGACATCAAGTCTGAAAAAGGTCGATTCATAAGATATCTTAAAGATTGTTTAGGATATTACTTTTACTTCTTGATTAATCAAAGAATTTCGATCAGTAAAAGTATGTACTTTTTAAAAAAGAAGTTCTTACAAAAAGAAGGTGTAAGAAGAATAATAAAGCTCAAAGAAAATTTCAAAGAGCCTCAAATTGAATAAGCTAAGTTAGAAAAGTCCTTTTAGCAAAACTTTACATTTGATGTACCAATTCCAATTCAAAGATCTTTTAGAGTATCCAAACTTTTAGAAAGATACGAATTTCTCTATAAATAAGATTTTGAATCTTATTTAATGGGAGAAATAAATCATAATGATGATTCTAGAAGTTATAAGGAAACAATATCAGATATTGATTTAGGTAGATGGTTGGAAGAAGTGAATTCTGAAATAGAATCCATGAATGCTAATCAAGTATAGACATTTGTTGATCCACTAAAAGGAATTGTTTCTATTGGCTATAAGTGGGTTTTCAAAAGAAAGATTGGCAAAGATGGATAGGTGTAGACCTATAAGGCATGACTAGTAACGAAGGGTTATACTTAGAAAATTGGTTAGATTATGAAGAAACTTTTTTGCCTGGGCTATGATTAAATTAATTCGAATAATATTAATTATTGTAACATACTATGATTATGAAATTTGGCAAATGGATGTCAAGACCGTGTTCCTTAATGGATTTATTGAGGAAAACATATATATGAAAGAACCCATAGGTTTTATATCCACTTTTAAAAGACATAAGATATGCAAGATGCATCGATCGATTTATGGATTGAAGCAACCTTCCAAAAGTTGGAACATCCAATTCAATGAAACAATCAAATTGTATGGTTTTAGAAAGAATCCACATGAACCCTATGTTTACAAATGGGTTAAGGATCATGTCGTTACATTTCTCATATTGTATATAAATGACATACTATTAATGGGTAATAATATTGACATGATGAATGAGATTAGGATCTGGTAAAATTTTTTTAATAAAAGATTTGGGAGATATTACTTACGTCCTTGGAATTCATATCTATAGAGATAAATAAAAAAGATAATTGGATTATCCCAAAAATTGTAATAGAAAAGTTGTTGAGAAGGTTTAACATGGAAAACTTGAAAGGAGGACTTTTGCCCTTCACTCACAATCTCAATTTTTCTTAAGATATAGGTCCAAAGACTGATAAAAAGTAACAATGGATACGTAATGTGTCCTATGCTTTAGTTATAGGTAGACTCATGTATGCAATGTTATGTTCATGGCCTAATATAACATTTGCTATAAGTGTTACGAGTAAATATCAGCCTAATCCAGGGGAGAAAAATTGGCCAACTATGAAATGAATCCTTAAGTACTTAAGAAAGACTAAGAATCTTATTCTAAGTTATAGGTACATTTACAGATATTTAGACTCTGATTTCCAGTCGAACATTGATGATAGAAAGTTTATGTCAAGGTTCATCTTTAATTGTAATAAGGGTATGTTAGTTAGAAGAGTTTCGAACAATCGACCACAACAAACTCCATTATAGAAATTGAATATATTACTGCTTCAAAAGTTAAAAAGAGGTTGTATTGATGCCTAAGGTGGTATATGAACTTGGAGTGGTTCCAAACATGGCTTATCCAATAACCATGTTCTATGACAATACTAATGCTATTACATAGGCAAAAGAACCAAAGGCACATCAAAAGTCCAAACATATTTAGCAAAAATATCACATTTTAAGAGAATTTGTTGGAACTAGAGAGATCATAATTCAAAATGTACCATTAGCAAAAAACATTGCTGACCCATTAACTAAGGTGATAACACTGAAACAGTTGGACCATGATCTTGAGAAGATGGGAATGTGATACAACCACAAATGGCTTTAATGCAAGTGAGAGTTTTGTTAGTACATGCCTTAGAACCCATTCGTGCTATCAGTTTCAAGGCATTTCATCTTATATATAATCTTCTAAAAATTTATTTAATAAAGTAGTTCTTTTGTTCATATGCATAAATTGTTTCTTTTATTTTGCAATAATATAAAATATATGTATGAACTGTCTGGATGACTCACTTAATACAAATTAAATTATTGAATTGTTCTCTACAAACATAATATAACTTAAACAATTATATCACATATTAGGCATACTAAATATCTTCGTTGAATGTTATAAGATAACATTAGTATAGGTGACAATGATGGTCATGTCATTAGGGTATTAATATGGATTAACAGTTAAAAAACTGTTTTTCGAATATGACCAATAATGATAAGTCACATGGTTATTAAATTATAGTCAATGACTTATCATATGGTCATACTAATGTACGGAGTAATCATTTTACCTGAGATTTATGGTTGGATCTAATACAGGTCGTGTGATTCATATAGTGTATGAGTACAGGGTTAACTATATTCCGTATGAGAAACCATATTAGCATGTGTTATTTGTATATGGAGACAAATGATAAGTAAGATGGGATTCGTTAACTCAAAAAGTATTAGGTTCTAAATATCCATTAATTCGACCAGAATCTTAGTTTCAAAGCGGATATCGATAAATATTGAAAATTGAAATCTTTGGCTAAAGTATGATGTAAGTTGTGTGAAGGATTTTTGTAATCATATGTTCTGAATATTTAAATTGACAATTCGTAAAGAATCGAAATTAGGATTTTGATTATCTATGAGTTTGAAATAGATCTAGATTGGACAATAGAAGGATATTACTTATACGAAATGTACGATTGAATATATTAGGTTTGATGAAATATTTCTTCATTATGGTTTAGGGGTTATGACACATTGCTAAATGTTTAACATCGTTGGTTAGTTTGCAAATATACTTTTGGATCATCCAAAAAGCAACTTATGACTATGTGATGGTGAACTAAAAGGTTGTACTAATAAACCAAGTTTTTGAAATGGTGAATTAATTATTTGAGGATGGCTAGTACCTTCCAAAGGATAATGAAATTCATATAAAATGTTATATGGGTGCAAAATTAACATTTTAAATGTTAAGATGTTAGTGAGATGAAATTAGGGTGGCTAAGGTATATATTTGATACACATATATGATAAGGCTTCACATTAAGATTTTGGTGAGCTAAAAGTAGGATTTTGGGAAACTATAACTGACCACCACTATAAAAAAATGGAGTTAGTTCATTCAAATAAGTGTTTTAGTCCATTTTAAACTAAAATTCTCTCATTAAAATTGCAAAAACTCTCTCCCCTCTCTTTACCTCACAACATTAGTGGTCTCTTGGCTTAGTGGTGGACAATCTTTGGAGATCTTGCAAGTGGGAGACTCATTCTATCATCCTATATCTATATAAAAGGTAAATTAGTAGGTAAAAGTTTCATCATTCTCTTATATACCTCAATTGTGTTTTGATTCTTATTCTACCTACATGCATTACATTTTTTTGTGTCTTCTTCTTCATTTATTATTTTTCAATTTTAACATTAACTGAGTCAACTTCAAGCTAGGTTAAGCTCGAGCTCAACTTAGCTCGAATCTAACCCTAGTAAATATGGTTTATGTGACGTATTTTCTCACCCTAATGTTGTGCCTTACCAAAAACTTGGGGAATTTTTTGGTAATCTCCTTCATGTGAAGAGATTGGAAACATGTCTAGAAAACCCACCTGTACACATGGCACCAAGTCATGCATAAGTGGTATCCAAAGTAAGTGTATACTGGAATGGCAACATCTTCCTCGAAATACTAAAATTGCATTAAGGAGCACAACTGGACACTTCTCATGTCTTAGTCGTGCTTTGTGAAGTTTCAGTCATGTGTTATGTACTAGCATATTTGTTTTACATTGTAAAATGTAATGTAGGTTTTATTTTCACAAATATCACCTAACATACACCTTAAAATTGAATATTAAGACAAAGATTTAAATTGGTGTCTTTTAATATAATGCTCTAATTAAGCCTCTGTTTATTGGAACATTTTCACCAAAGCGAATGGTACACTTTTACCAAGTAAAAAATTAGGAGTTGATCATGTTGAGTTTAACTTAACTAGTGTACTTACTTGTCGATATAAGGAGATATGTAGTATCCACTCTACTAATATCACGAGTCACTTTGATGTCAGATGATTTGTTAGGCTAACACCTAGCTTGAGATCATGGGCTTTTAGTAATTAATTTGAAATTTACCTATTCAATTAATTTGAACTTGTTTTCCAAAGTGAAGGAGAGAATTAATGTAATGAGATCTTGGTCCGCTAAGATGTTCACCAAAACTTCCCAAGTACAATAGTAAAGGCTATTAACTTGAGAAAAATAGTGAAAGCATTTTAATTAATTAAATCCATAATTAAAACGGATATTATTAAATTAAAATATAATCTCTTATTCTTTTATCTGTAATGGTAGAAAACAAATCACCATGTCAAACCCAACTTATCGATTAATTCTTGAAAAGGAAAATAGGCTCATTAGAACAATTTCATTGATGTGTATAAAAAAATATCATATTATACTATGTCAGGAGAAGATGTTGTATTTCCTTGAGGGGTTACTACCCCATAAGCTTGGTCTCGATACCTCCCAAGAGTAGAAGGATAACTTTAATAATTATCTGGATGACTCTGTGGAGGTTTAATGCTTTATATTGACTTCCATGTAACCTGAGCTTTAAAAACAACATGAGGAAATGGATGCACTATACTTGCATACCTTCAAAAGTTATATGACACTCATGTGAAGGCTAAATGATATAAGGTGTCAAGTACGTTGTTTGATACAAATTCTTTGAGAAAGGCCAAGTTGGCCCTTAGGTGGTTAACATGATTGCTATATTAAGTAGTTAGCAAGCTTGAGCTTCATCATCGATAATCAACTTGCCATTGACTTGGTGCTAAAATCATTCCCTAAGTTGAAGGCTAATTTCATTATAAATTTTAACCTGAACAAAAAGGAAAAGTCCCTTGAAGAGTTGTTGTATATGCTCAGGATAGTTGAACATGAGATATATAAGTTTGTTTTGAATAATGTGCTTATAGTTGAAGCTAAGACACTTAAAACCAAGGTCGAGGGCAAGGCCAAACCCAAGCCCAAAATAGAGAATCAACCTGATATTACTACTTAGCCTATACATGGTATGGAAAAAGGAAATATTATTTGTTTCTTTTGTGGCAAAGTTAGTCTCTGGAGGAGACATTGCAAGGCAAGGCCTTCCTAGAGAACAAAAAAGAAAAAGACAACTGAAGTCTCTACTTTAGGTATGTTTGTCATTGAGATAAACTATTATCCTTGTTCATCATTTGTTGTAAACACAAAATGTTATCCTCATATTTGTTTTGACATGCAAGGATTGCAACATAGTAGATTCTTTGCCAATTAAGAGGTTGACTTATATGTTGGAAATGGAGCATGAGTTGTTGTGTTAACCACAGGGGTTTATTATCTTAGGTTGCCCATTAGGCTTATTTTAGAATTAAAAAATTGTTATTATGTTCCTTCTAGTTTTACAAACCTTGTTTCTATGTCTATGTTGGATAAAAAATGATATCTATTTCGGTTGTTGGTGGCATTATAGCCATCAATTTAAATAATATTTTTTATGGAACAGTTGAATTATCTAATGGTTTATATATTCTAAAACTTGATAGTGAAATTCTCAATGTACAAAAAGTAACCAACTAAAATCAAATGAATTGAATACTGCATATATGTGCCATTGTAGGATATGTCATATAGAATCAAAATGCATATCAAGACACTTTAGACAATGAGTCTTATGATCATTTGAACTTCAATCATATGATGAATATGAATCATGCCTACTTGGTAAGATGGCTAAAACACCATTTACTAGACACATAAATGGTTAAACCACCATATACTGAGGTCAAATTTATTGATGACCTTAGTAGATATAGTTATGTGTTTTTTATGAAATACAAGTTTGAATGCTTTCATAAGTTCAAAGAATAAGCATTCAAGAACGAGGTAGAAAAGTAACTTGCAAAACAAATTAAAATCATTTGTAGTGATCAAGGAGGTGAATACTTGAATGCTGAATTTAGAAAATACCTAAAAAAAAGGGTATTGTCTCAACTCACTCCTCCTAGTACACCACAACATGATGATGTATCTAAATAGAGGAATATAACCCTGGTGGAAATGGTTAGGTCCATGATGAGTTTCACAGATCCAACCATGTATTTCTAAAGACATGTCTTGGCATATATTGTCTATAGACTGAATCGTGTCTTATCTAAATCTATGGACAAAACTTCATATGAGTTATGCCTTGGTGAAAGCCCAATCTAGATTACTTAAAGATATAAGGTTATGAAGTTTATGTCAAGAAATTGACTTTGAACATTTTAAACACTAAATTTAAAAAGTGTATCTTGTAGGGTACCAAAGGAAACAGAAGGATACTAAATCTATCACTTGAAGGAGGAAAAAGTCTTCATTGCTTACACTGGTATGTTCTTTGAGAAAAAAATTATTTTTAAGAGGACTAATGAAAAGAGGGTGAAACTTGATGAATTTCTAGTACCATAAGATACCACAAATTCTAGATAGGATACTATGTCATCATAGATGGTTAAACTTGATGAGAGAGTTCCTTCACCTCAAGTGGAACAACCTCAACACATATGAGCTACGTAGATCAAAACAAGCACGTCATGAGCTAAAGAGATTTAGTTTTCTCCTAACTTAGCAAGGTGATGTATAAGTCATTTGCGATGATGAATTAATGACCTATAACGAGGCTGTTTCAAGTCTAGCATTTGAAAAAATTGTTAAATGTCATGAAATCTGAAATAAACTTTATGTATTAGAGCCAAGTATAGTCTTTGGTGGATATATCTAAAGGGGTAAAACCCTAGGGTGTAAATGGGTTTTCAAAAATAAAACTAACATGAAAGATAACATGCATACCTATAAAACTAATTGGTTGTCAAAGGTTTCACTCAAAAGCATGACATTGACTATGATGAAACTTTTTCATTGGTTGCTATGCATAAGTCTATTAAGATTATGTTTGTTATAATAGTGTACCATGACTATGAAATCTATCAAATAGATGTCAAGAATACCTTCCTAAATGGTAACCTTGTAGAGGATGTCTATATGGTGCAACCCAATGGTTTCATTCTTTTTAGATAGAGAGGCAAGGTATGCAACTTGCAAAAGTCCATTTATGGACTTAATCAAGCTTCATGGAGC
The DNA here is from genome assembly GCF_011075055.1 of Mangifera indica. NCBI lineage: Eukaryota > Viridiplantae > Streptophyta > Magnoliopsida > Sapindales > Anacardiaceae > Mangifera > Mangifera indica. The sequence continues at coordinate 12,484,093 of NC_058137.1, read as the reverse complement.
TGGAATATTCATTTTGATGAAGTCATTCACGAGTTTAGATTTGTTAAAAATGAAAATGAACGATGTGTACAAGAAGGTCAGTAGGAACGTGATAACATTTTTGATATTATATGTTGATGATATATTGATGATTGAATATGACATTCCGAACTTGCAATCAGTAAAGACTTGATTATGTAAGTATTTCTTCATGAAAAACTTAGGAAAAACGACCTACATTTTTGGAATCAAAATCTACCAAGATAGAACATGTAAAATGCTTGGTCTAAGTCAAAACATGTACATAGACAAGGTATTGACTGCATTTCGTATGGAAAAATTCAAGAAAATATTTCTATCTATGTCATATGGTATATATCTCTTAAAAAAGATATGCCCGTGTACATAATTTGAGAGAGATAATATGAGTAGAATCTCATATGCCTTGGTTATAAGATCTATTAAGTACATCATACTTTGTACGAGGATTGATGTCTTATATGCGTTGAGTGTTTGTAGTAGATATCAATATGATCCAAATGAAAAACACTAAACAACTATCAAGAATATCCTGAAGAACTTAAGAAGGAATAAGGATGACATTCTTGGTTTATAAAGGAGATTCTGAACTGACAGTTACAAGCCATAGTGATGTTAGTTACTAGACTGATCGAAATGATTATAAATCCCAATTGGGATTCATGTTTTGTTTGAATGGTAGTGTAGTAAGTTGGAAAAGCATCAAACAAAGTACAGTGGCTGATTTTACAATAGAGTCTAAGTATATTACCTTTTTAGAAGTGGCAAATAAAGTTATATGGGTCAAGAAGTTTGTAATAGAGCTTTATTGTGACAAATAGTGAAACCATTGCTCAAGTAAAAGAGTTGCGATCTCATCAAAGGTCCAAGTACATACTAAGACGATACTATTTGATTAAAGAGATTGTTCATTGTAGTGACATACTGATAGTAAGGATTTATATAGATGACAATTTGGCTAACCCATTGACAAAGCCTTTGTCACAGTAGAAGCATGATAGACTTGTAGTTGGATGTAACATTAAATATATGACCTATTAGCTATAGAGCAAGTGAAAGATTGTTAGGGTAAACACCCTAGAGCCAACCGTATTTGACATTTGTAATTGCGATTTTATATTAATTATTAATAAAAAAGATTTATTATTATTCAATTCATATGTTCATCAATTATATAATCGTATGAATAATATGCCCTTAGAATGGTAGAAGTGTAATAAAGTGATCAGATAACTTATCATAGGAATCTTATACACATATTAAATGGCCATTCAAGAAACATCATAATCCTGATATTGCAATGAATACTAGCATATGTAATGATGATGGGATTATCATAGTGTCAGTAACTTTATCAAAAAGTGGCAATAATTCTCACATGTCAAAAATGTTTGTAGACAGCTTGGTACAACATATAGGTACACATTGTAGACATGTTCATCAGACCAACTCGATCAAAAGATATCTATACGGATTGTTGCTCTAGTGTCTATAGAATAAATCTATAAACATCATAGGTGCATGTGATCCTTTGACTTGAAGTTGCTAGACTATCTCATATAAGGATCAGTATGGTTTGACATTACCCGATATATTGTCGAAACTAGGGTAACTATAAAAGTAGTGATTAGTCATATCATAAGATACATAGAGGCTGTGGTTGATTAATAAAAAATTTGTCACCCTCAAGCATAAGAAATGTCTCACCTAAGAATATTAAATGAAATTTATGATCACTTGGATCTATGGTCATAATTGGATTAAGTCATTACCTGATTCATGTTAGTCATCAATATGTATCCTTTCATACTATGTTACTAAGATAAACAAGTTTTTATGCTTCAACCTCAAGAAATATTGGTTGATAAAGGGTTGAATTACATGTAACTATGGTGTTGTAAAGGCTTAAGATATGTTTGTTGACATTTTGTCAATTAGGTGGCCATAATGCTTTGCTAGAAGCCAATCTTAGTTTGTGTTTAGATTCAATTCGAACCTGAACACTATTGACTTATAGAAAGCTTATAGGTCACACGCATAAAAGAGTTGATTTGAACTCAGAGGCAAGGATTATTTGTTGATAATCCTAGTGTTTAGAGATGACGGTGAGATCACAAATGGATTTGTCTAATAGAATAGAAAAGCCTAGTTTGGCCTTCTATTACCATGCATGACAATACTCCTTGCTTCTAAATAGTATATAAGGACACATATTCATGGAAAAAAAAAAGAGACAGAGTTTTGTTTTCATAAAACCCTGGTCATCGTCTCTTTCTCTCCCTACACATAAGCTTCCAATCACAGAGTGCCAAATACTTTTTGTGATTAGATTAGCCTCCTTTTGTGTTCATGCTCTATGTCGATACCAAGGCACTGCCTCTCAAGCATTGGATAACGTATCGTCTTTAGCCACGTAAAGATTAAAGGAGCCACCAACGTAAGTATAGCTCTAAAAAACCCTATATGTGTTGAAACATGTTCATGAAACCTATGTGCAAAATAGGTATCCTAGTATGGGTTTTTAGGATTATATGATTTTTAAATTTTTTTATTGTGTTGCACTGCCAGTTACCAGCTCCCCAAAAACCTAATAAATAATACCACGTATACCTAATAAAAACATTGACAAATAAAACAAAATATTTATGACCAATAGGAGAAATTTCAAGTGTAAGACTCCACACATTTTAGTGGACTAATTCAAATGACACTATACTTATATGATTCGTAGAATTTAAATGCAACCTAGACATCTTACCCATTGAACAAAAAAGACAAACATGATTGCATTTAGTAGAAGAACACAAGAAGTTGTGTTTATTGATTATTTGAGAAATAGTTCTTGATTGAGGATGACCTAATTGTGCATTTCAGTCTTCATAGGATACCTTTTTACCCAATAGAGCTTGCTTCAACACTGAAGGAAAAACATAAAAGCCATTTTCACTTGGTTTGCACAATAGGATTTCCTTGGTCTTCTGATCCTTGATTAAGAAATAAAAAGGCCAAATTTCAAAGGAAAAATGATTGTCAGTAACAAATATTTGGATTGAAAAAAGAGATTTGGTGATTTTGGGAACTAATAAAGTGTCTTTGAAGAGAAAATTTTTATGAGGTCTAGAATATACACTATTACCATAATGAGAAATAGGCAAACCTTAACCATTACCAATCTTGATTTGATCACGTCTAGAGTACTCGTTTGCAATACTAAGATTGGCTATATCAGGTGTCATGTTATGATTTATTCCTGTGTCTGCATACCAACAAAAAGTTTGCACACCATGTTGAAATTAAGGCATGGAATTTTGTTGACACGGTAGCATTGGTGAGAAATTAGGTTGTTGATATGCCACATTAGCTTGAACATTGAAATATTGCCTAAGAGCATAACGAAGATGATAGTGATCTGTTATATGGTTTTAATAACCACATATTTGGCATTGTTGGGTTAGATTTGGTTATTATTGTTCTAGTTTTGGGTTGATCGAGTAGATGGTATTGTGTTTGAGGGTCTGTAAGCAATATTGGCTAAAGGTCTTTCTTGAGTGCTTTTAATTAAGATTTCATGAGCTAAGAACTCCCCATAGAGTTTTGTAAATGAGACAGGTTCTGGTCTAATGTTGAAAGCAGTGATTAGTATATCAATCCCAATGTTGCAATAAAATCGTACTGAATTCAACTTGACTTACTATTCTACCAGTAGCTTTTAACTCATCTGCATGTGCCTTGGCATGCTATAAATATTATGGTACTAACATATCATTTTTCTTCAATTCTTGAAGTTCAATGTTGAGTTGAAGCTATTAATTCTGAGATATAGAATGGAATGCATTAGCTAATATAATCCATACTTGGTATGATGATTCCAAGCCAAAAAAACATATGAAAACACCTCTTTGGATAGAAAGGACAAAATCCAAAATAATAGGAGTTGGTCTTTTTGGAACAAAACTTCAAAATTTATGTTAGTGATGAGTTTATTTGGGTCAGTATTGGAAGGAATATGTTTCGATGGTGGTAGTGTTGAAGCATCAATGTATCCCATGAGATTTTCCATGCCAAATATTTTCTATTATTCAATTTAATTGGGAAGGTTTGATGGATTATTATAGTGGGAGTAGCTTTTGTGGTTAGAGGCAAAGTAAATTGAGAGTTGTTTGTAGAGGATGACATGATGAGATTATTTTTCTAGATGTGAAGCTCTGATACCATGACAAACCTAATGTACAGAAAGATTGTTTCTATTTATTTCATTTTCTAAATTCAAATTGCATTGTTAAATGTAAATATAAAAGTTTGAGAAACAAACGAAACAAACTGATATCCTAACATTAGAATTTGAAACTAAAGATAACAATAAACTTGTACAATATGCTATAAAGAGATGATGAGAAAAGGGAAAATTTATGTTTGAACTTGTCATTATCATTAATGACCATAACCATCTCAAATTCCCAAAGCCAACTTTCATTTGAGGTTAAAGGGTGGGTCTAGCTAATTTGATGAAAAGATGGGTGAAATTTATATAAAGAAATAGATGAGATTTTGACTAGAGCGCGAAAATTGAAAGGGTTAGTGAAGAAGAAATTAAAAAACAATGGATGGAGGAGAAGAAAAGCAATATATTTCTAAATTTTTAAATATTTTTTAATAGCCATGTTTTTGGGTCGATGCGAAATAATATTTTTGTCATCCATGTACGCGATTTTTTTTTTTAACAAAAATGGATGATAGGTTAACAAATAAACTTTCCAAATTTAAAATGAAAAAATTGCCATTTCATCAAATCTAAGGGGAAATAGTCATTTGATATATTTAAAATTATTAAACACCATAATTTTTACAATATTATTCTTTTTTAAGTTGATGTCAAATTAGAGAATAGTATTTGCTTTAAGTTAATGTCAAATCAACAAAAGGAATACTGAATGAGATTTGCCAAAATTATCCTAGTATACAATAGAGATTTGACCATTGTTCTCATTTAAAATTGCTTATCTCTCACTCCTTAACTACAGGACCATTTTTACCCTATACACAGTAAGTGCAATTACTTCTATGTTATTCCTATCCCAGATTGATGAAATTGTCTAGGAATAAACAAAAAAACAAAGTTGATTTTGGAGTTATAAATATTAGGAGTAATTAGAGGTGATTGTAAGTCATGTCAGCATGACCCACTCAATTTTGGCACCATTAGGCTTTGGTATAACTCACAAATTTGCAAGTTGTGTTAAATCGCTCAAATTGTAAACATGGCTACTATGTTAGGCTTGGGCCCTCAAAAGAAGACTTGTAGATCTGCCTGCCACGACTTATAAAATTAAAAAATATAAAGAATTTATATATATATATATATATATATATATATATATATATATATATATATATATATATATATATATATATAAACCCTGCCAAAAAGCCCACAAAGGCATAACCTACCATGTTATAGGTCATGCCTTGAGCCTTCAAATTTTATGAGTTGGTTTGGCCCATCAGGATCTACATTTTTATATGTCTTGGCCTGACATGATCCATTGATAGGTTTAGGATACTCTTACTTTATAAACAATAGGTGTAATTACAATTAACTTACTCACACCCAAGATTTATTCACATTTTACACAAATTCTAACATTAGAATTATATACACAAGATTAAGAATCATATTTCTAACTGAAATTCACTATAAAATTAGAGAATTGACCCAAAAAAAAAAGGTTGGTATTAGACTTAAACAAAAATGGTGAAATCACTCCTACCCATAATTTCTTCTAATTTTGAGCAAATTCATACCAACCTTTAGTAAACCAGATTAGGTATTAGACTTTTAATTCAAATTCACAATAAAAAAGAAGGATTATTTAAATTAAAGAGAAGATTAAAATTAGACTTATGTGTACTATGAGAAAAAAAGTCTATCCCAAAAATTCTTTAAATTTCAAACTTAAATTCACATAATTCCTAAAAATACAAGGAACATACTTACTGGGATTAAGATGAAATTATCATTAGATTTTTTTTTGGTGAATTTTAGCTATAATTGTTCGTGGAGATGAGAAGCAGCAGTTAAGGTTTACATAAGGTTAGAGATGTGGGTATAATGGGTATTATATTGTTCTCCTAGCTATATTCATATATTTCTTGAAGTTTTGGTTAATATTATATAAACCCCTCTAGTTTGGCTAATTTAATTTCTTATTGTAAGTATAATTGATGTAAAAAAATTCTGATGAATTATATTTTATATTATATTTACTTTTTTGTAAATTTATTATGTTCATAAATGTTAGGAAATTTTGTAACCTCAATTATTGTATGTATTTGCCTTATAACTAATACTGTGTCTTATTATTTTCATCTTCTCTAAAAGTGTTTGAAGATTCAAAGAAATAAAGAAACATAAAGTTCGTTTGATTGTAAATCAACTTTTGTAAATACAAATTAATTAATAATGAAGATTATTATGAAATTTAGTAGTATTGATGACAAATAAACTTAAACATAATGATATCAAATAGAGATTTACATGGAAAACTAAAATAAGGAAACCTGAATTTGAATTAAAAAAAAGAGAGAGTAGGTAGTTATCTCTTTCAATACAAAAATATGAAACTCGAAAAATTTGAAACCCTAATGATGTTTTTAATTTGAGTAATGTTTTATTACTAAAAATGAAATATTACCAAGAAGATGTTAGGATAGTTGTCATAGAGTCAATCGAATTTAGCATCTGTGAATTTAATTTTATATTAATAATTAATAAAACATTTATTGTTATTCAATTTATATATTGTCTATTTATATGATCGTGCAAATAGCACGCCCTTAGAATAGTAAAACTATGACAAGAGGATTCGATGACTGATTATGGGAACCCTATGTATACTTTTAGTGGACATTCTAGAAACATCTGTAATGATAATGAGATTATCATCGTGTTAAGCAACTCCACCAAAAGTGGCAATAGTTCTCATGTGTTAAAACTATTGTTAATGGCTTGGTACAACACATAAGTACATATTGTAGACGTGTTCATTAGACTGTCTGACCAGAGGATATTCGTATAGATGGTTGTCCCAATGTCTATGAAATAAATCTTTTAAACATCAAAGGTGTATATGATCCTTAACTTAAGGTTGTCAAACCGTCACGTGTAAGGATCGGTATGGTTTAACGTTATCCAATATACTGTCATAATAGGTGTAACTATAAAGGTAGTAATTGACCATATCATAAGATATATGAAGGCTATGGTTGGTTGATAAAAGATTCATCACTCCTGAACATAGGAAAAAATATCTACATAAGAATACTGAATGACATCCATGATTTCTTGAATCTATGGCCACAGTCGAATGAGATTGTAGTCTAATCTATGTTAGTCATTGATGTACATCAGTTCATACCAAGAAACCACTAAGATAAGTACTTTTTTATGTCTCAACCTTAAGAGATATTGGTTGATGAAAAGATTGAATTACATGTAACTGTGATGTTGTAAAAGCATAAGAGATATCTATTGACACTTTATCGTTTGGGTGCGCATGATGCTTTGCTAGAGGTCAATTTTGGTCTGCGTCTGAATTCAATATGAATTTAGACATTACCAATTTGATAGAAAGCTTATGGGTCACACATATATAGAGGTTGATTCGAACTCAGAAGTGGTGATTATTTGATGATACTTTTAATGTTGAGGGAAAGAGAGAATTCAGATGATCGTATTTTGACCAAGGAAAACCTTGATGTGCATGGTGCTAGTTGGCACAATGCAAATTATAAAAAGGCATGGCATAACTAGACAAATTTTTATCTAGTCATGCAAGGCCAAAGTGCATGTCAAGTGGCATACTTGTTTGTGCATGCCTTGAAAACATGTCAGATGACATACTTGTGTGCCACTCATATATGTCATGAAACATATTGGTTATCATGTTTACATGCTAGTTGTGCATGTGTGTTGAGGTTGTCCAGTCTAGATGAAATCCTTATTGTACTTAGACACATACACATATTTAAAATGCATTAGCAGTAAAAAAAAAAAAAGAATATATACATAGCAAAAACCTGAGCCACAACTTTTATGATTTTCTTTCCTTCTTCCTAACAACACAAATAATCCAGTAAAGAAGCCCTAGTAACTTTCTCCTTAGATTGTCTCTTACGTGCTCATGCTTTACATGGATACTAAGGTGTCACCTCTCAAATGTTAGATAGTGTTCACTCCTAAGCCACATAAAGATTTGGAGGAGCCACATGTGCTTGTATAAAGTTCAAAACACCCTATATCTATTTTGTATGTTCATGATTGTCTGTCTAAAATAGGGTATCTTGGTTAGGTTTTTGGGATTGTTTATTTTTAAAATTTTTAATTCCACTTTATTGTTGGTTACTATTTTCCTAAAACCTGTAATGGTATCAGAGACATTGTTAAGCATATTTTCAGGAAAAGATATACCCGTTGCATTGTGTTGATTAATTTTATATATTGAATGCATGTAATTAAATTAATCAAGAATAAATTGGTAAAGATAATTTGCAATCATATTATTACACGACTTTTTGAGTATCATGTACAACGTAAAGTATGCTAAATTATTGTGTGATGACATTCGAATGTTTGTTTGAGTTTTGTTGAAATTTGCAGGTTGAATTTTGCTTGAAAGCCATTTGTTTCATGTTATTGCATAAAATCACCTTTGAATTATGTTGATTGCATGATTCGAGGGTTGTCGTCAATGTGAGTATGATTTGCATGTCGTATTCTTCACCAAATGATTGGCTTGCTAAGAATAGAACTTTTATGGAATTTTTGTCCCTAGAAAACCCAAAAAACTGGGTCTAGAAACCCCCCTACATGGTTTTTTTTTTTCCAATTATGCAAAGAGGATGCCGGGTGGAGTGCCTTTGCACTAAGGCATGGCACAACTGGACCATTTTGGACCAGTCATGCACTTTTATGCATGGCATGATTGGACCAATTTGGTCCAACCATGCACTTTTGGTGCATGGCACGACTAGACCAATTTTGGTCCAGTTGTGCCTCTTTGTGCACCCACTCTGGTTGCATTCCAGTTGAATTCTAGATGCATGGTTGGACAACATGCCTAACAAAGTTAAAAATTATTATTTAGTCATATTTTGTCGAATTTAAACTAAATTGAGAATTTCTTGAGTTTTGAGGGTTGAATTATAATTTTGTAAAACTTCAAAGACCAAAAGTAATTTAACACTTGAGATGATAATAATTAAAATTTAATTTTTAATTGATATGTATGTATGCGTGGTGCCCAATACACAACCAAAGAACCTTTCTAGATGTTTTTAAATTTCTATTTCGTTTTTAAGTTATAATTCCTAAATAGGGGTTGTAAGCCTTGCTTTTATTCTTTTTCTTCTTTTAGTTAAAGTTGTTTTTATTTTCTTAGAATTCTATAACTAGAAAATAAAGTCATGTAATAATTGAAGATTAGAGATGAAAGGACAAGCACAAAGACTTAAAGATAAAAATTCACCTAAGTTGACCAGTCAAACTCATATTGGCTCATAAGGTTTGACATTAGTTATGACTGTATATTGGTATATTCTTATTTGACATTGTAGAATATATGTGTAGGTTTTATTTTGCAAATGTCACCTTACATGCGGCTTAAAACCTGATGAGACTAAATAATAAAACCTCTAACTTAAATATTAAGTCAAAGATTTAATTAATGTCATCCAATATGAAACTCTAATTAAACCCTTGTTTATTAGACCTTGTTTGCTAAAGTGAAAGGTACACTTCTACCAAGTTGAAAATTAGGTAATGATCATGTTAGGTCAGACTTCTCAAATATATTTAACTTGTTCCCTAAAGCAAAAGTGAAGTATAAGTAGGAAATGTATTTCTCGATGCAAGAAGATATGTAATATCCACCCTACTAATACCAAGAGTCACATTTGAGGTTGTATGATTTGTTGGGATAACATCTGTCTTGAGATCGTGGACTTTTGGTGATTAATTTGAATTTTACATATTTGATTAATTCAAACTTGTTCACCAAAGCTAAGTAGAGAATTCGTGCGATGGGATCTCAATTTACTAGAAAGTTTATTAGAACTTTCTGAGTTTAATAGTAAAGGCTATTGACTTGAACAAAATAGTGAGAGCGTTTTAATTATTAAACTTGTAAAGTAAAATTACTAATTCTTTATTTGTAAATTGTAGATCATTTAGTCATCATGTCAAACCCAATGTATCGATTAATTCTTAAAAAAGAAAATAATCTCACTAGAAACAACTTCACTAATTGGTACAAAAATTTTCAAATTATTCTACGTTAAAAGAAGAGACTGTATATCCTTGAGGGGTCATTTACCCTTTAGCTTGGTCTCGATGCCACCTAGGAGTAAAAAGATACTTTCAACAAGTACCTTGATGACTCTGTGGAAGTTCAGTGCCTTATGTTGACTTTCATATCACTTGAACTTCAAAAACAACATGAGGAAATAAATACGCAATCCATGCTTATACACCTTTGAGAGTTATATGCCACTCGTGCAAGAGCTGAATGATATGAGGTGTCAAATGTACTATTTGATTACAAACTCTCTAAGGAAGGACAAGTTGGCCCTTTATGGTTAAAATGATTGGCAACATTGAGCGGTCGAGGAGCTTGGGTTTCATCATGGACAATGAGAATACCATTAACCTGGTGTTAAAATCCTTCCCTAAATTGTGAGCTAACTTCATTATAAATTTTAACATGAATGAAAAAGAGAAAACCCTTAAAGAGTTGTTGTATATCTTTAGGCATACTAAACAAGAAGTATGAAATGTAGCTTCAACTAATTTATTTGTGGTTAAAGCTCAAACATCAAAAGTCAAGGCTATGGGCAAAAACAAGGTTAAGGCTAAACCTAAGCCTAAAGTTAAGAAGCAACCTGATATTATTACTCAGCCTATAAGTGGTATGGGGAAGGGAAAGATTGTCTACTTCAATTATGACAAGGTAGGTCACTAAAGGAGATGTTACAAGACCTTTCTAGAGAACAAGAAGAAGAACGCAACTAAAACATTTACTTCAAGTATGTTTATCAATGAGATAAATTATTCTTCTTGTTTATTTTAGGTTATAAACATAAGATATGGTTCTCATATTTGTTCTCATATGCAGGGACTACAACAAAGTAGATTGCTCACCAGATGAGAGGTTGACCAACATATTAAAAATTAAACATTTGTTATTACATTAGCCATAGGTATGTATTATCTTAGGTTGCCCACTAGGCTAGTTTTATCACTAAAACATTGTTATTATGTTCTTTCTATTTCTAGAAACTTAATTTTTGTGCTTGTTTTGAAAAAAAAAATTCATTTTTTATTGCTAGTGGTATTATAACCATCAGCATAAATAATATTCTCTATGGAAAAGTTGAATTACATAATGGCTTATATACTCTAAAACTAGATAATGAAATTCTTAATATACAAAATAGTAAACGATTGAAATCGAATGATCTGAATACCACATATCTATGACATTACAGACTAGGCCACATAGGATCGAAAGTATATCAAGACTTATTGAACAAAGAGTTTTGCAATCATTTGACTTCCATTTATATGATAAATGTGAATCGTGATTATTAGGTAAGATGGCCAAAACACCTTTCACTGGACATAGTGAAAGGGCAACTGAACTATTAGCTATCATTCACAGTAATATGTGCAGGCCCATGACAGTGCATAACAGATATGGGGAAGTCAACTTCATCACATTTATTGATAACTTCAATAGATATGTTTATGTGTTTTTTATGAAACACAAGTTTGAATGCTTTGATAAATTCAAAGAATTCAATAACAAAGTAGAAAAACAACTTAAGAAACAAATTAAAATCTTCTAAAATGATCAAAGGGGTGAATATCCGAGTGTGAAATTTTGAAAATGATTGAAGAAATATGGGATAGTATCTTGACTTACTCTTCTTGTTACTCCACAACATAATGGTGTATATGAACGGAGGAATAAAACCTTGATGGAAATAGTTAGGTCCATGATAAGTTTCACTGATTTACCCATGTCTTTATGAGGTCATGCCCTAGAAACTATTGCCTTTACACTAAACCGTGTCTCATCTAAATCTGTAGATAAAACTTTATAAGAGTTATAGATTAGGTGAAAACCTAATCTAGATTACTTAAGAATTTAGGGTTGTGAAACTTATATCAAGAAATTGACTTTGAACAAGCTAAATGCTAAGTTCGAAAAGTATGTTTTTGTAAGGTACTTGAAATTCACTAAGGGATACTACTTCTACCACCTGAAGGAGAAAATTTTTTTTTTTGCTCATAACTACATGTTTCTTGAGAAAGAATTTCTTCTCAAGAGAACCAATGGGAGAAAGGTGAAGCTTGATGAAGTTATTGTACCATAAGATATCATAGATGTTAGACAAGACAATGTGCCATCATAGATGGTTGATCATGATGAGAAAGTTCCTTCACTTCAGGTGGAACAACTTCAATGCACACAAGAGTTATGTAGGTCTAAACAAGTATGTCACGAGTTAGAGAGATTTGGTTTTCTCCTAACTCAGCACGATGACATATTGATTATCAATGATAATGAACCTAAGACTTATAACGAGGCTATTTCAAGTCCAGATTCTAATAATTGGTTGGATGTCATGAAATCCAAAATAGACTTCATGTACCAAAACCAAGTATGGACTTTGGTAGACACACTTGGAGAGATAAAACCCATACTATTCAAATGTTTTTTCAAAAAGAAAATTGATATGAAAGGCAGTGTGCATACCTATAAAGCATGATTGGTTGTCAAAGGTTTCACTAAAAAATATGGAATCATCTATGATGAAACCTTTAAGTCTATTAGTATTATGCTTGCTATAGTTGTATACTATGACCATGAAATCTTTCAGATGGATGTCAAGACTGCTTTCTTGAATGGTAACCCTGTAGAAGATGTCTATATGACACAACCTGATGGTTTTTGTTCTTATTAGACAGGTATATAAAGTATGCAAGCTGGAAAGTCCATTTGTGGACTTAAGTAGGTTTCCAAAAGTTGGAATATTTGTTTTGATGAAGCTGTTTGTGAGTTTAGATTTATCAAGAACAAAAATGAACTATATGTGTACAAGAAGGTCATAGGAGTGTGATTGCATTTTTGGTATTGTATGTCATGACATCTTGATTATTGGAAATGATTTACTGAACTTGCAATTGGCAAATGTTCAATTATCCAAGTGTTTCTCCATGAAAGACTTAAAAGAAGCAATCAACATTCTTTGGATTAAAATTTACCAAGATAAAGAGTATAGACTACTAGGTCTAAGTCAAAACACATACGTAAATAAGGTATTGACTAAATTCAACATGGAAGAATCCAAGAAAAGATTTCTTCCCATATCCTATAGTGTATATATTTCAAAAAAGATGTGTCTATATATACAATCTGAGAGAGATAAAATGTGTAAGATCCTATATGTTTCAACTATAGGATCAATCATGTACGTCATACTATGAATGAAAATTGATGTCTTATACGTTTTAAGTGTTTATAGTAGAGATTAATCTAATCTAGGTGAAAATCACTATATGGCTATCAAGAACATTCTAAAGTACTTGAGAAGGATTAAGCATACATTCTTGGCTTATAGAAGGGAATTTGAACTTACTATAAAAGGCTACAATGATGCCAATTTCCAAATAATTGAGATGTTACAAATCTCAATAAGGCTTTGTGTTTTGTTTGAATAGTGGTGCAATCAGCAATAAAAGTTCCAAGCAAAGTATAATGGTTGATTCTACAATAGAGTCTGAGTACATTACCCTTTTAAAAGCAATAAAGGAGACTGTATGGATCAAAAAGTTTATAACTGAACTTGGAGTAGTTTCGAGTATAGTTGAGCTGATTAAGCTCCATTACGATAACAATTGAGCGATTGCTTAGGCAAAGAATTCATGGTCTCATCAGAAGTCTAAACATATATCAATTGATATCATTTGATCTGAGAGATTGTACAATAAGGTGACATACAGATAGTAAGGATTAATACAAATGAAAATTTGATTGACTCACTGACAGAGCTTCTGTCATAGCAAAAACATGATAGACCCATAGTCGAGCTCGGTATTAGATATATAACCGATTGGCTATAATGTAAATGAGAGATTATTAAGGTAAATGCCCTAGAGCCAATCGAATTTGATATTTGTGAATTTAGTTTTTATATTAATAGTTAATAAAAGATTTATTATTATTCAATTCATATGTTGTCTATATGATCATGTGAATAACATGCCTTTAGAATGACAAAATTATGACGAGGGCATCAAATGACTAATTATGAGAACCATACGTACATTTTAGTGGCCATTTTAGAAATGTCCATAATCTTGATATTACAATGAACAAAGGCACGTGAATGATAATAGGATTATTATAGTGTTAAGTGACTCCACCAAAGATGGTGATAATTCTCATATCTCGAAACTGTTGTAGACAGTTTGGTGCAACATATGAGTGCACGTTATAAACGTGTTCATCATACCAACTCTATCAAAAGATATCCACATGGATTGTTGCTTTAGTGTCTATAGAATAAATCCTCTGAACACTGTAGGTGCATGTGATCTTCGACTTGAGGCCACCAGACCATCTTATGTAAGGATCAGTATGGTTTGACGTTATCCAATGTGTCATCGTAATAGGGGTAACATAAAAACAGTAATCGGTTATATCGTGAGATACATGGAGGCTATGGTTTATCGATAAAATATTTGTCATTTCTCAACATAGCCATAGTGGGATGAGGTTGTAGTCTAATCCATGTTACTCATTTATTTGTATTAGTTATTACTGAGGAACAACTAAGATGGACACATTTTTATGTCTCAACCTTGAGAGATATTAGTTGACAAAATGATTGAATTGCACGTGAATATGATGTTGTAAAAGCTTAAGAGATGTTCGCTGACACTTTGTCGTATGAGTAGCCATAATGCTTTATTAGAGGCCAATCTTGGTTTGTGTCTGAATTCAATTTGAATTTAGACACTATCAATTCAATAGAGAACTTATGGGTCATATGTATATAAGGGTTTATCTGAACCCAGAGACGGGGATTATTTTATGATAATTCTAGTGTTTAGGGAAAGAAAGAATTCGGTTGATTGCACTTTGATCAAGAAAAACCTTGGTGTGCATGGTGCCAACTGACATTATGCAAATTATAAAAAGACATGGCACAACTGGACAAATTTTTGTCCATCCATGCAAGGCCAAAGTACATGTATGAAACATGTCAACTGTGCATGTTTACATGCCAGCTATGCATGTGTGTTAAGGGTGTCAGGTTTAGATGAAATTCTTGTTATACTTGAACACCCGCACATATTTAAAGAGAATTAGAATTAAAGAAAAATAAAAACACATACACAACACCCTTGCTGCAAGTTTTTTTATTTTCTTTCTTTCCTGTGAACAGAATTAATCCAGTAACAAAGTCGTAGTAACCTTCTCCTTGGATTACCTCTTACGTATTTGTGTTCCATGTAGATACCAAAACGCCACCTCTCGAGGGTTGGATAGTATTCGGTTTTAAGTCACGTGAAGATTTGGAGGAGCCATTAGCGTAGATATAAAGTCTAAAATAGTCTATGTATTTTGTATGCTCATGATTGTATGTCTAAAATTGGTATATCTTGGTTAGAGTTTTTGAGATTTTTTTAAAATTTTTAATTTTTTTACACTGCCAATTACCAACTCCCTGAAAACCCCACAGAAGAAAGATTACTTATAAGATTATATGATATAAATCATTACTATATTTGGTAAATATTGATATGTATAAATAATTATTATATTTAATTAAATATAATAAAAAAATACTAAGATATTATTTTACTTAAATATTTTTAGGTATAATTATTTTAAAATATTTATAATATTATTTATTATATTAATTAAAAATAAATTTATTTTTATCCTTAAAAATAAATAAGTAAGAATAGATTAATAATAAATTTAAAATTACCTTACTATTCTTTTAAAACTTAAGGTGTAGTTGACAATTAGACTACCTTTTATATCACTTATTATACTAATATTAATAGTAAAAAATTACTGTAATATTTTTATCACTTACAAATCAAACAGATTAATCTCAACAATAAAAAATAAATTATCAAAATAATATTTTCTCTAATAGTATATCACTCTTTTATACAAGTTTAAAGACAGGTCTATATCACTAAATCCCTGTGTTAACACCCCAAAATATCCTGATAATCCATAGTTTAGACATAATAATCCATGTTTCGGGTCTGTAAAATGCAAATTTCTACAAATTAATTAATTAATTAAATTAGTAAAGTAGATTATAATATTTAATGGCATTTGATTAATGTAAGTAATTAATATCCAAGCACAATATTGGATACCGGGGAAATTAATTAATTTGGTAAAATAAATTGGAGCAATAAACAATAATCTGATTAGCTAGCTCTGACCAATGTTGAATTAAGAAAATGTAATTGGTGAATTGGCCCGGCAATTGGGTAGACTAAATATATGATCACATGCCTTCACTGATCTTCTCTCTAATAACATAATTAATTTAATAATTGAAGGATCTTCATATCTCCCTCTAATCATAAACTAATAAACAGAATTAAAATCTTTTAATAAATTAATAATCTAGCCATGCGTGGGCAGTGACAAGTGTATCCCATCAAGTGGGCAGTTGGGCAATGCAAAACACAAATAAATAAATAAATAAAAACGAATATGAAAGAGGGTTGAAGAATGTGCAATCCCAGTAAAAATTCTAGCAGAGGTCAGGTGAGTCTCTAAAGCAAACTAGCATGTGAGTGGATCTTTTTTTTTTTTTGTTTTCAATTCATTACCATTATTAAACTCAATAAAAACCCTAGCTTTGGAAGCTATAATTTGGTATTTTGTTACTAATTACTTGTACATTCTTAAGTTTTCACTCATTCCTTATAAGTATGAAGGAATTGATGTGTTATTGATTCAATAATGTTATTAATATTAAATCAAAATGGATATATATGGGTTGAATTTTGGGAGTTTCAGTTTGGACAAGTTCTCTTAAGCAACAATAGGGTAAGTGGGATTAGCAAGAAAGAGTACCAGACAAACCTAATAAGCGCATAAGTAATACTATTATGTATAAACAAATTTTATTAGTTTATTCATAAAATTTGATATAGTAATATATGATTAGATGATTAAAATGAAAGAAAAATACATAGTCACATCATCAAATTATCTATTTTTACTAATATTGTATAAATAAATTAATAAAATTTGTTTATATATATAGTTTTTACTCATAAGGGCATTAATGAGAGAATATAAGAGGATATTGCAGCCCCATCTAAGATAGAATTGAACAGATAAAAGATGCAATCCTGTGACAATATTGAGGGTCCTAGTAAGAGATATTGACATTACTCTCCACAATATATATATATATATATATATATATATATATATATATATATATATATATATATATATATATATATATATATATATTGATTGGTAAGTCTCTCTACAATATTCATTACTCAATAAGTTCTCATTCGAATATTATTCGTAAATAAATTGCATTTTCCCACATATACAAATAAAACCCTACGGGTGCGTTTGGTTGGCGGTAAGATAGATTACCTTGGTAATCTATCTTTTATTCCCTTGTTTGGTTTGTCAGTAATAAAAGATTACAGTAATCTTCTATTACTAATGCTGACGTGACAGGTAATATAGGTGGTAATCTGATTACCACCTTTACCTTAGGTATTTAAAGATTACTGGGGTAATCTTGAGTTTATTATAGAAAAATTATTATTTATTAATTTTTTGAGATAAAAATAAATTTATTTTTAATTAATATGACACATAATATAAAAAATATTTAAAAATAATTATATTTAAGGACATTTAAATAAAATAATTTACTAGTAATCTTTTATTACCTTTAACCAAACACAATAATTATTTATACCTATCAAATTTTATCAAACATAGTAATCATTTATACTCAGTAATTTTCTAAGTAATCTATCTTCAAGGTAATCTTTTTATTTTAGTAATCAAACATTACCCAAATCAAAC
Source organism: Mangifera indica (assembly GCF_011075055.1). NCBI lineage: Eukaryota > Viridiplantae > Streptophyta > Magnoliopsida > Sapindales > Anacardiaceae > Mangifera > Mangifera indica. The sequence continues at coordinate 12,465,911 of NC_058137.1, read as the reverse complement.
GCCCCTTACGAGTAATATCCTTTTGCCCTTCATTTACCATGAACAACAACTTCCATAATTATTTTTAAACATGATTCATTTATAGAATGAGGGAAAGATTTTTTAATATCTTTTTCCTTGTTTTAATTTATTAAATAATATACGATGAGTTGGGGAAGAAATCAAAGAATACCTTTTTGGTTTGCATGGAGAGATATCAATAAAAGATTTTGTGGATATTCCCTTAACTACTACTCATAAATAATCATTTGTATCTTATAACTGTAAAAGGTGCTTGATTCTTCCAAGCTTGCATGTGATCTTAAATGGTGAGAAATGGAAAATACAATGAAAAATAAAATAAAAAGGAAAAATAAAAGGACACTTTACTAAATATTATTCAGTCTTACCTGAAAAACCAGGAATTTATTTTGCGGAAGGCTAGAAATGTTTTTCTTTTTTTAAAATTTCACTTAGGTATATTTAAAATTGTTTGCAGGAATTGTTAGTATGGAAAACATCCATTAACATAGATCAAGAATCATACATAAACCCTAATACGGGATATAATAACAACCCTTGTCCTACAATTTTTTTTCTTTTTATGTAATTCAAAAGAAACGTTAATTTTATGATAATAATAGAAAGAAAAATGATTGTCTAAATTTTGAAAAAGAAACCACTCAACTAATCTTTTAAATCAACAAAATAAACAGCCTCCTTTATTATACATATTAAATACACCTAGTTTTGAGTGTTATATTGGATACTCAGATGGTTTATCATTATATGACAGAATGATTTTAAATTAAAAATGAAGTAATATCCAATTATAAGACGATACGTTATTTGAATACTTAAAATTGTGTGTACATAACATTGTTCTATTAAATAATTGATAAAACTATATGCACTTAAAAAGAGTATCAAATTGTATGATTTTAAATTAAAAATAAAATAACTATAGTTAGTAAAAAGACGAATTATTTACGTTTAATTCGTGTACTTGTTTAATTTGCATTTTAAACATGTTGTTCTAAATTTGTGAACCCAAAATGTATTAAACGCGTATTTTTATTATTTTTTATGTTTTCCGTTTTTTATAAATTTTTACAGTATGAAAATATCTTTTGTATTTTCAATTAATTACCATAATATCATAATTATATAAAATAAAAAACCCAATTTTTTGTCATCCAAATTTTAATCTCTTATGATAATTTTTTTTTATGATAATTGAATCTTAATTATATATTATATTATATTAGATTTAATTATTAATTAGATACTTTACATTTGAATTATTAACTAAAAGATTTATAAAGTGTTAAAATTATGTTTGGTATTGTCATATTTTTATAAACGTATTATTGATGATTTGTTATATTAAACATGTATACACACGTTTCATATTTTTTTCATATCTGAATTTTATAATCATTTTTTTGTAAATACATTTTTTACCATTTACCGTATTATAACCATATAATTCTTATTCTATTTTTTTTTCGTTTTTATATTTACTAATTAGGAAAGTAACATCTAATCATAAACCTTAAACGCTAAACCAATGAAAAAAATTACAATAATAAGCCATAAAACAAGGTTACACATCTACATGAACACTAATAACATAACATATATTTAATTCTCGATTAGAAAAACGAGCATACCTTTTGGCTTTTAACGAGAGCAAATCGAGAGAAGATCGAGCGAGATATGCCCCTTACAACTAATTCCTCCATTTTTTGCTTAGGTGTCGTCTCTCTATCTACACTGTTAACTTTTCTCTTAATTATTTATGGCTTCAAAAATACTTCCATAAAATAAAATAACTACTTTTATTTTGATTTCCCAATTACCGAACATGCCTCTATTATACATACATATAGATATAGATATATAATAATATGCCATCTCCCTTCTTCTTGTCTCTTTATCTCTCACTTTACATAACTATTTACAAACTATTCAAAGCTTTATCATTGTGGGGATTTCACAACGAGAGAGATTCAGCCATTTCTGTTTGAGGTCAGTTGGCTCTTTAACTTCCTTTCTTTTAGATTTTGCTTATGTTTTTCTTGCCCATTTTGCCTTTTTGTGAGTTGTTTTGCGATAGAATGAGAAAGAAGTGATGCTATATATGAGTATATCTAGATATCTCTTTATCTCTCTCTAGCTACCTAGCTTTCTATCTCTGTTTCTGCTTGTTTGCTGAGAAAAAAGTATTGGATAGTGAAAGAATCAAGTGAGAAAAGAAGGAGATCTTTTCCCACAAACTTTCATTTGATAGATAGATAGATAGATCAATAGCCAAATGGAGCTGCAGCCGCCTGCCTGCCATAGCTTGAGGACCAGTCTTTTGGTTCTCATTTTTCTGCAATGATTTGATACCCTTTTCATGATTTAGGTTTTTACTCATGCTTTAAAATGTAAATATATGAAAAAAAAAATGCATTCGTTTTGGCAACTTCCTTTCCTTAAATGGATAGTTGTTTTAGTTTACATTTTAGCCCAATAAGTTATTGGGTTTGGCAAATGGCATTCCCCATGTCTTGAATTTGGCATTTACCATACGGGCATGGAAATTCCCACTTTTATCCAAGTTCCCCAGCACTAAGCTTGAGATAGCACACAATATTATTCACTCAAAACAAAGAAAAAAAAAAAAAAAAAAATTATAAAAACAGCTATAAAAGTTTAAAACTAGCCATTTTTGAATTAATGTAATTAACATACTTTTATATTTCATGTTACGAGTCAATTATTATAAAAAAAAAAATGAAAAAAGTTTTATGATATTACAATACCAAGTCAGTTTACACTAGATGATACTTTATTTAAATATTATTATGCATATTTTTTTTCCTTTTTTTGGTCTATTTTTGCATTTGATATTGATAGTTTCTGCTTGTACCTTAGTGTACATCCACCAAGATAAATTTTATATGAAAAATTATTGAAATAAAAAAGACACAATTTGCCATAAAAAGAATAATAATAATATTAATACACAAAGGGCTAATGTTAGATCTCACACACCCCAATAGTGCATGTGTCGTTCATAATCTCCTGGACACAGAAATATGATGAGATTGCCAGATAGATATAGCTTCGTCAAATTTTATTTATTTATATTTTGGGATGAATAAATAAAATATTATTATTATTATTAATAAATGGAAAATAAAAAATTAAATACAGTGAAGAGAGATCACTTCACATTGCCAGACAAAAACAACACATTCATGGTCCATTTTGTTTAGTCTTTCTTCACTTTACCCCAACATTATGATCCAAACATCCAATGTGACTTGCTAAAGTTTCAATTATTTTGAAAGAGAAATTAATATGCAATAATTAAAAAGAAAAAAACTAATAATAATACAATGAAATGCAACTTTCTTTTCGCTGTATCTTAAATTATTCATGTCTAAATACTAGACAAGAATATCATTAATTATTACAACATTTTTTTTTTTATAAAAATATATTATAATGATAATCATTGGTCGAAGAAATAAATAAAGGTTGCATTTTTGTAGTCTTAAAATTTAGATATGAAAAGATTATTATACTACCAACAATAATAATAATAATAATAATAATAATAATAATAATAATGCCCATTGGGTAAAGCGATAAAATTTTGCGTTGAAATATAATTTGGTAGATGAAGCCAAATATTTTACCACAAAAGGTGACAACAATTGATGATATACATGCTTTCAGAGTGGAACCAAAAACACCAATCATGATTCTGTCAAAATCAACGGTTGAAATTTACGTAGAAGCAGTGTGGTCACAACCATCAATAGGCACTACCTCATACATGCATGCAGAGAGTGACACTTGTTTTTGGATGCATCTCATCCTCACCATTCCTATTTATAATATAGGCCATTTTCCCCTATGTCTCCCTGCTTCGGGAAATTAATTAAAATAAGTAAAATTTTAAGCGTTTATATATTTTTAGGCCACCTTAGAAAAGTTTTACCAAAATAAGCAAATCATATTTTTTTACCTTTTTTACCCTTATATTGAAAAACCAAGTAAAAATATTTTTTCTGAGAATGTGCGTCGGTTTATGGTGGTTACGATGTTGGCTAAGGATTTTACACTGAAACTCTAAATATGTCGAATTATGTATATGGATGTTTTTGAATGTTTCAAACGCTTAAAATGATGTAGTTTCGATGTTAATGAATGTCTGGAAGTGTAGCCGTTGAGAGACAAAAACACGCAAAAAGTGAACAGTGTCACACAAACTGTACAAATTTATAGTGCCGTGCAAGTTGCGCAAATCGCGTAAACACTGTTCACATCACGCAAAAGTAGATATCATAGTCTGTGAACAAGATTTTTACGCGATTTTGCAAGCGGTTTACACAGTTGAACAGTGTTTACGTGATGTAAACAGTATTTGCACGATTTGTGCAGTTTGCGCGGCACTGTAAATTTGCACAGTTGCGTGATATTGTTCACTTTTTACGCTTTTGTCTCTCAACGACTACACTTTCAGATATCCATTAACATCGAAACTACATCATTTTAAGTGTTCGAAACATTCAAAAAGATCCATATACATAATTCGACATATTTAGGGTTTTACTGTAAAATCCTTAGTTACCATCGTAACTATCATAAACCGATGCAGATTCTTAGAAAAAATATTTTTACTTTGTTTTTCAACATAAGGGTAAAAAGGGTAAAAAAAATACGGTTCACTTATTTTAATAAAACTTTTCTAGAGTGTTTAAAAACGTATAAACGTTTAAAATTTTGCTTATTTTAATTAATTATCCCCTGCTTCCGTTCCATCCACGTCCGTACAATATCTTTTCTCTCAACCATGAAAAATTATATTTATCATTTTATATTCACCCCTTCAAATTTCCCCTTAATTAATTTACCAAAATAATTTATTACTATGAATGTTGTGTATAGCAAGTCTTACGCTTGGGTGCATTGGTGCTAATAAAATTATTAAATTTCTTTGAGCTGACTGATTTTCCTTTGGAAAATAATTCAAACCCTTTAATGTGGATCTTCAAAGATACTCTGCTGTGAATTTTTTATTCTCACTTCCATTTATAGTGGCTCACGTGAATGAAAGTTCTGGTTTTCTTTTGTTTGAGGCAGAAAATTGGTGTTTTTAGCGGCTATGAAAATCAATATCATGATTCATGCATTCAGAACATAACGTAACCCTCATGCAAGAGAGTTGAGTTGAGTCGTACTGATTAACATGTCTGATCGAAAACAAATTTATAAATTCTTGCAGAAGAGGCAAAACCTCCATGTTTCAATACAAGTTAGTTCGGTTTCCTTTTCCATGAAACATTTTATTTTTCTGTAAAAAGAAGAAAAACAATGGTGATTGATTTTGGAGGCGGTGGATTTCTCTGTTAGATATGATAGCTCTATCTCATCACAAGTGCCAACAATGAAATCAAGGATGCTTTTGCTTTTTATGTGTAATGTAACTCTAAACACACCTTTACACAGCAAGAGTGCAAGAAACCCGGAATTCTGTTTTCTGAAAACATAAAAATAAAAAAGAAACAACTTCTATTTCTCCTACACTTACAACTCTTTTCAACCTACTACTCTCTATTAGCTTCGTTTTCCCACAGTTTATAGCTTTCACTGATGACCTCAAAACATTACCCTGCAACAGCAAGCCCAAGGATATTTATGTGCCTGCCTGTGTTTTGTTGTTTCTCTTGTTTAAAATTTATTGTGTAGTGTAGGTTCTGCTGTAATGGTAGTTGAAATTTGCTATTTTACCTTTAATCTCTCCATAATATAGCCAACTTGTTCAGAGGCATTAATGGCTTCTTCAGTTTCCTTATTTGGGATTCTTTTAGCTTTTTAAAATGGCATCAAACTTTCCTAATTAAGTGTGGTTCTTTTCCTTTTTTTAAATTAAAATTTTGCAGGGATTTGTAGACTAGGTTCTTGTTTGAAGGGCCGCGCCGTTTATGTTTGTTGCTCGTGCACAGCGAAATCCAGATCTCGAGAGAGGGCTCATTTGAAGATAATGCCATCTGTGTTTTTTTGTTATATAAAGTTTTGTTTGTTTTAACTTTACTTTGTCCGCCATTATCGGTTGTGTTTGGTAAAGCTGCCAAATGCTATTCTTTGGATTTTGGAGACCTCTCTCTATTGGGTTGGATGCAGAGCACTTAAAGAGTTTTTGTGATTGATAGGGTTGTTTTTAATGTGCTAAAAGGTGGGAGAATTGATCTCTAAGATGTTAAGGAAGCCACAATCTCAGGAAGGTCGGTGCTGGTTTTGGCTTTTGTTTGTTGCTTTGCATTGAAACCGAGGTACTAGTCCTAAGAACCTTATGGCTTGGGTTTGTGTGTGTTTCTTTATTTGAATATTGCATCGTTTCCATGATTTGAGTTTGAGGTTTATTTTATTCATATTTGTACTGGAATTTATCCATATGGGAAGCTTAGAACATGCTAGCCAGGGTTTGTCAACTTGTTATTGGTGTTTTAGGGGTTGAAATTTGGTTCCTAGCACTTGCCCATGTTTTTAAATTGTTTATTGTGTTGAATTTGTGGGAATTAAGTTTGTTATTTTATACCATTCAGGAAGAAAATCACGGTCCGCGAATTGAGGCTTTGCTGGGTTATATAAGTGAGATTTGAGCATGCTTGTTTGGTTGCAATAGAGGAAGTGTTTAGTAGAAGTGGTTTTTGATGTGGAATATTCGATCTAACTACAGGACATGCTGGGCTCTGATGAGGGAGTAGGTGATGTGTTCTTCGACTCTGTTGATTATTTGTCATCTGAAGAGTCAGCTGTAGTGAAAGACGAATTGAGATGTGGGAAATCTGAGTATGAAATTTGGATGAATGAACCTCAAAGTGTCGAGGAGAGACGCAGAAATTTTTTAAGCAAAACTGGTCTAGTTAAGTTTGCTTCTCTGAATGGGATGATTGGGTTGGATAGGATTACAGAATGCAGTGGAGGTGTTCTGAGTTCTACTCAGGGAACTGGTGAAATTTTGGATTGTGAAAGAGAAATGAATTGTAAAGCCAATTGTATTGTGGATGAATCGGAGGTAGATGATATGACTGAACAAAGTGTGGCTCTTGAAGCTAAAAGTACTGAACTTTCACCTTCTGTTGATGAATGTAAGCAAAGGAACAATGAGTCTCATTTAGAAGAATGCAAGCACGTGAATAAAAAGAAAGCAAAGAAATGGTGGAAACGTCTTATAAGTACGAGGAGGAGAAGACAATATTCAACTACACCTGATGTGAAAAAATCAAATTCTGAGAAACCAAAAACGAATAGGGTGAAGGTGAAGCAGAACATGAAGAAGTGCAAGGAGTTTACAGCTCTTTACATGGGACAAGAGATTCAAGCGCACAATGGCTATATCTGGACTATGAAGTTTAGTCCAGATGGGCAGTATCTGGCGAGCGGTGGTGAAGATGGAGTCGTGCGCGTTTGGCGTATTACATCAACAGATTCCTCTTGCAAATCTTTCATTGATGAAGACAATTTTGATAGCACAGTCGAAGAAAAGACCATGTTTGGTCAAAAAAAGTATAGCCATGTGCCTGTTGTTGTACCTGATATGATATTCCAGATAGAAGAGTTCTCACTGCATGAATTCTATGGCCACACCAGTGATGTTTTAGACCTGGCATGGTCCGCTTCTAATGTGGGTACATCCCCTGCAAAAACTTTCCTTTTAGTACATCTTGCTGTTGATATACAACTAAATTGGAATTTCTATTTGCAGTATCTTCTTTCATGTTCGATGGATAAAACTGTTCGATTGTGGCAAGTGGGATGCGTAAAATGCCTAAATGTTTTCCATCATGGCGATTATGGTAAATATCACTGCAACAATCTTCCACTCTGCCGTTTTCCATTTTCACAGTGATGCACAATTTTAATCATATGCTACATATGAAAACAGTGACATGCATTCAGTTCAATCCCATTGATGACAGTTACTTCATCAGTGGCTCGATCGATGGGAAAGTCCGGATTTGGGGAGTCTCTGTAGAGCGTGTTCTTGATTGGACTTATGTAAGGGATGTAATATCTGCCATATGTTACCAGCCAGATGGAAAGGTATGAGTCTGGTTATCTTGCATAAGAGTGTCACTATTAAAATGTTACAAGTTAGTTAACTTTAATTCTCTACCCAAGCAGGGCTTTGTAGTTGGAACAGTTAGAGGCACTTGCCGCTTCTATGAAGCATCGGGTAGATTCTTGTTCCAAATCCATTTGGCGGATTTAAATTCGTAAGTCTTTTTTCCGGATGTATCCTAAATAGAATTTGTGATGGTACAGGCAATGATCTCCAGTTGAAAGCAGAGGTACATTTTCCGGATAGAAAGAAATCCTCTGGCAAGAAGATCACTGGGATTCAGGTATTTGCCTTTAAAAGCTCCATCTAGCTACTGTAAACTTACCTTAACCATAATCCTCATAGTTATTAACATCCTATTTCAACTGCAGTTCTCAAAGGATGAATCTCAAAAAATTATGATAACCTCCGAAGACTCTAAACTTCGAATCTTAGACGGGTTTAATGTCATTCATAAATTTAAAGGTACAGATTATGTCTTGGATTTGCATTTGCATTATGTTATATTCTCAGTATTTTCTATAAATTTAAACGTAGAATCAATTCAATTATTTGAGCAACTTTATGTTTGCTTGTAAATGCTTTATTTATTTGACTTTAGGATGTAGTAAAACTGTAGTTCTAGATCTTGTTACAGCTGTGTAATAAATCTTGTGCATGAAACTTATGAGTAAGCCTTTGACATTCAATTCATGGAGACAAGACTTGAACTTTATTTCCCCTCTTGAAATCCCAAAGACAAGTCAAACTGTAGTCCTGCATAATATTAATATTTACCCCATTCACACATACATTGCATCTAAAACTGTAGATCTGCAGAAAGATAGGGAATCTGATCAGCTTGAACAGTTCACAAGTTTTTGGCTTTCTCATCAGCCTTTACAGCTGGACTTTTACAGCCAGCTTTTACCTTGATGGATGGTGCAGTCAATCTTGGTTTTCTAGTCTCAACTTATTTAATGGCGAACACTTTTCATAGACAATGCATTTAGCTTCACTTCTTAAGGTTTTAATCTTCATAATTTAAAATATAATACACATTCTAGGTCTTTCAAAGTCTGGAAGTCAGACGTCGGCTTCGTTTACTACAACTGGGAAACACATAATCTCAGTCGGAGAGGATTGTCGCGTTTATGTCTGGAGCTACGAGGATTTATGTATCCCATCGTCCAAACAGGCCAACTGTGTTGGTTCTTGCGAACATTTTTTGGCAGAAGGTGTGTCAGTTGCAGTGCAATGGCCAGGCATGGGGACTCAACACACGAGTTTGAGTAGCGTTCAAGGTAGATGGGATAACCTGGAGGGTTCATCCTGGAACAGAGATATGGAACGATTCTCCTTTGGAAGTTGGTTCTCCATAGACGGCGCATGCAGGGGCTCCGCCACGTGGCCCGAAGAGAAACTTCCACTGTGGGGAACAGGAGATGTATATTCTCAAAATCATCATCTACAACAACAATGGCGGTGTAATCTCTACGATCATGCAGCAATGTCAGAAACTTGGGGACTTGTCATTGTAACAGCGGGATGTGATGGAATGATCAAGACCTTCCACAACTACGGACTGCCTGAACGGCTGTAAAATGTTGCTGTCCATGCCAAGTTTATCCATTTGTTTGTATGTATGTATGTATTTAGCATGGTATAATTTTTTACTAGGTCATAGGGCTTAAAATTGATTTGGTCTTGCTCATGTTGATGTGGACCAATTGATTTTTAATCTAGCTAGTTTCATTGTTCTTGTGAATAATACCTAGAGTTACGTATTACAACAAGAATGAAGAAATACGATTTCATTTTTGACCCATTTTGATTGGTTTATTAGGCATATAAATATATACATATATATATATATATATATATACATAATTAAAACTAGCCATTGATTTTTTTAATAAACAAATAAAAAAATTAATTTTTCTAATTTTTAAAAAATATAAATCTGTCATTTCATCAAACCTAAGTAGCAAATAGTGTTTCAGTCTAATTATAATTAGCCATATAAATAAAAATTCATAATTTCATTACCTTTTTGTTTTCAACCTATTTAATTGACTTATAAAAAATTGATCAATACTTTTGAAATCCATGAACATTTATTTCATTTTAACATTTTTTAATATACATATATCCCTGAAATAAATATTATAATATAATATAAAAAGTTGCTAAGCTAACGGAACAACAAGTCGTTGTAGTATAGTGGTAAGTATTCCCGCCTGTCACGCGGGTGACCCGGGTTCGATCCCCGGCAACGGCGTTAGAATTTTAAATTTTTTGGGGAAGGAAGGTCAAGTCCAGGGTTATCTGATGGAATGGAAAGCACAAGGCCATACTGTTGAAAGAATAAAAGCTTAGCATCTCATTAATGGGTTTGCAGAAGCCTTATTTCTTAAATCCTAAATTCAATAAGAAAAAAAATTAAAGTTAAAAATAATTGGAAGAACATAATATTTGATCAAAATAAAAATACAATAACTTTATATATGAAGCTATTACTATTATATTGCTTGCAATTTCATCCTAAATTTTCTTAAACTATCTTTTGGATCTTAAAATGATTTTAATTCAAGCATCCATGAATAATTAAAAATTACTACTAATTTTAGTACAGAATATAGATAGAGTAAATCTATCATTATAAGATTTATTGAAAGCTAAAATTTCTTTAATCCAATAACAAGGTCTCTCTCAACGAATCCACTCCCCCATAAATTTTTTTAAGAAATGGGGTTTTTAAGCCCAAAAATTATCTAAAGAAATGGAAAGCATAAAAGTTATTTGAACTTGTTTTATTAAAAAATTCTTATTTTTTAAAATAACTATAATAACAAATTTATCTTTATATGAATGATAAAATAATTTTTATTTCTTATTCTTGAAAAATAATTATGACGTCCCACTATTGCCTATAAATACTATATTTTATGTTAGAAATAAAAAATATTTTGAAGAAGGAAGAAGTTAAGAATTTGATATATCACATTAAAAGCAATACAAAAATGCAAGTTTATATATATGTTTATGAAATTTAAAGGGTGCGATAAGAAACGAGTGAATTTTTAAAACATTGAAATAGTGTGTCTTTAAGAAGTGGTCTCTTTTGTCCATTAGTGGGGTGTCAATAGCTTCACTGTATTTTTATTATCAATTATATATTTTGGTATTATTCCTTTTAGTAATATCACAATACAATGTCAAAGATGTGACAATTTACCTGTAACATTGGATTGATTACAAAAGTAAAAAACCGATAATTTTGACCCCCACTTGATCGTTGTAGAACACGAACAAGCCTCTTGACATAGCAACTCAAGGGACCGAAGACGAAAGGGTGCTTCACAGGCGACAAAAAAAATGACCGCTTGTTGAGTGAAAATCCTGTTGGAATGCCATGACCATTGGAGGAGTAACCGCTGAAAGGTGTTGAGGCCTGATTGAGAAAGGGAGTGAAATGTTGAATTAAAAAATAAAATAATTACTGAAAAGAGAGTGAAAGGTTGAGTTAAATTATTAATTGAGAAAGGAAACGAAAGGTTGCGTACTTGCTATGATTACTTACCGAGAAAGTGAAGACTGATGGGCCATCTTTTATTAACAGGGAAATTAATTAGTTTGTCTGAAATTGGGAGCTGAAAACGATTTTGTCTAAATTTTTAAACATAAACAAAAATGCCATTTTTTACTATGACGACGAAACTACTCTGTTTGAAAAAACGAAGAAAAAAAAACAAAATTTTCTTCTCAGCCATATGAAAATGCTTATTTTGGATGCACAAATTTGTAGACAATCTGACTGATTTTCTTAGATGATTTTGATAACGTTTTATATGATTAAGATAGATAAAAAAGTTAGTAAAACAATTATTTTCACTTATTTGGGCCTTGCATAAGTCCCGGATAGTCTTTGTTTTGTTTCACTTGAGCTTTATACAAGTCTCGAGTAGTCTTTGCATTGTGCCACTTATATGTTTCATAACATACAGGTGGTCCTTTTGATTCCCTATCCCGTGATTTTTGGCAATCAACCAAAATCACAAGTATGGATAAAGATAAGACAAAATCTTTATCTATTTATCTATCATTAACACGTCAATAGAAATCTTGGACATGGCCTAAATCGTTGTTTTACTAAAGACCAATATTGGTTTATGTTTGGATCCACTATGAATTTAGACACTACTAATTTGATAGAGAATTTATGGATTCCATGCATATAGAGGTTGATTCAAACCCAAATGTGAGAATTATTTGGTAATAATCATAGTGTTTAGGGAAAAAAAGAATCCAATTGACTGCGTTTTGACCAAGATACTATGGGTCTGCATGGTGTTGGGTGGTACCATGCAAAATTATAAAAAGCATGGCACGACTGCACAAAAGACTGTCCAGTCGTGCAAGGCTTAAATCCATATTGGACGACACACTTGTGGCGCCACCCATGCAAGTCATGAGACATTTCGATTGTGCATGTTCACATGCCAACTGTGCATGTTTACATACTAGTTATACATATGTGTCGAAGGTATCGGGTTTGGATGAAATCCTTGCTAAAGCGTTCATTAAAATTAAAATTATATAACATATACACAACAAAAACCTTAGCCACAAGTTTTCTATTTTTCTTTCATTCTTCCTGTGAACACACATAATCTAGTAAAGAAGCCTTAGTAGTTTTCTCCCTGGATTGTCTTTTAAGGGTTGGATAACATTCAGCCTCAACCCACGTGAAAATTTGGAGGAGCCACCAATGCAGGTATAAACCTAAAATACCTTATGAGTATTCTGTATGATTCATGAATATTTGTTCAAAAACGGGTATCCTAGTTAGGGTTTTTAAGATTCTTTGATTTAAAAATTTTTAAATTCCTCTACTTTGCTAATTATCGGTGCCCTGAAAACCCAACAATATGATCCTTACCATACAGTCTAAATTTTATAGTAAAATCCACAATATTATTTTTGGTATCCATTCTCAACTTTAAAGAACTATAAAACTCAAATACTAGATTCTTATAGACATCAAGTCGCATGGAAAATAGTTTCTTCCATTTCATCCTATTTACTATTTCCATGAACTCATTTGCAATCCCAATCTCCTCTACAATAGGAAAGTACACGCTGTTACCCACAAGAATATTTTTATGCCTAATTTTATTCAATAACTTCTTCTGTTCATCATGTTCAATAACAATTGTGTAATATGATCGGGCAGTACCTGTATACTTTGTTAACTTAGGCTACTTAGTTCTTGGAGCTATGAAGTTGAAGTGCAAAAAAAAACTTGAAGACCTATCAACATAAACCCGTGATAAACATGAGGAAACAGTATAAGAGCTTGAAGAACTCATCGACAAGAATCTTTGATGAGGAGACGCAAAATGGCATGAATATGATTGAAATTATATATATATATATATATATATATATATATATATATATATATATATATATATATATGTAATCATATAAACATCTTGAATGCATTTTTTTACCAAATGTTCACCAATCAATTTGGATGACTACTCATGCATTTTTTAGAAATTTAGTTGAGCTAATTTTTGTCACAATTAGACCTTGAATAACACAACCATATAAGCCTCCCTAAAAAGAATTTGCAAAGGCTTTCTACAACAAAGGTATTAGAAATTAATAGAATAAACATTGGAGCAGATAAAGTTTTCACAAAGACCACATTTAGCAACGAAAGGTTCAAGTTTGCATTGATCAAAATATCTTAGAAACAACAATCTTGGCTATTTTAACCAAACAAGGATATTTGATATAATTCAAGATTTGATCAACTTTGAATACAAGTTCGAATTAATTTAATTTGAATTTGCATTGAACTTTTATGCTAGTAAATGTAAATACATTTTCAAATAATCACAAACATTTAATTTCATTAAAGTGTCATATAACAAGAACACATATCACACAATTAATCAAGATAACTTATAAAACCAACACCATCAAGGCTTATATCAATAAGAGCATTAGGCACCTATTTGATTTGCATTGATCATACCAAACTCTCTTTGATTAAAGAAAAAATGATTCTTATCAAGAAGCTCAGTAAAAATATTAACAAGTTGATGGCTAGTTTTAATAAATTCAATCCGATTATTAGCTTTACAAACATAATCACACAAACAATAATGTCTAATGTCTATATGCTTTGTCCTAGAATGCAAGATAGAATTTTTGGAAAGTTGAATGACATTTGTATTGTCACAAAAAATTGGAATGTTTTTCATTTTAAACCCAAAATTCATAGGTTATTGTCTCTTCCATAAGAGTTGTACACAATAACTAGTTGTTAAAATGAATTCGACTTTTGTAATAGATGTTGCCACTAAATTTTGTTTCTTCAAAAACCATGAGACAAACATGTTACATAAAAATTGACAAGTGCTACTTGTGTTTTTCCTATATATTTGACATCCTCCAAAATTAGTATCCGAAAATACTCGTAATTCAAATGAAGATCTCTTAGGGTACTATAAACTAATGTTTGGAGTTCCCTTAAGGTATCTCAAGATTCGTTTCATGACATTTAAATGTGATTCCTTAGGATTTGCTTGAAAACATATACACATTCATCAACTAAACATGATACTGGGCCTAGATATAGTTAAATACAACAATGCACCTATCATGCTTCTATATGGTTTGGTTTTGACACTTTTACCTTACTCATCCATATCCAATTTGAGTGAAGTGCTCATGGAAGTGGTTTGCTCTTTGGCATCTTGCATGTTGAACTTTTTGAGAAGGTCTTTGCCATATTTGGCTTGGTTGATCAAAATCCCTTCCTTTGTTTCTTTGATTTGAAGTCCTACGAAATAATTAAGCTTTCCTATCATGCTTATTTCAAACTCACCCTACATCATCTTGGAAAAATCTCTATAGAGATATTCATTAGTAGCACTGAAGATGATGTCATCAATATAAATTTGAATAATCAAGATGTCTTGCATATGCTTTTTTATACAAAAAAGATGATATCCTCTTTTCCTTTTGAAAACCCTTTTTCAATTAAGAAAAGACATAATCTTTCATACTAAACTCTAGGAGCTTGTTTTAAATCATATAAAGTTTTTCTTAATCTAAACACATGATTTGAAAATTCATTGTTTTTTGAAACCAAGAGGTTGTTCAACATAAACCTCTTCTTGAATAAAACTATTTAAAAAACACTTTTGACATCCATTTGAAATACTTTGAAATCAAAATGACATGCATATGCAAGCAACATCTTAATTACTTTTAATCTAGCTATGGGCGCGTAAGTTTCATCAAAATCAATACTTTCCTTTTAAGAGTACTTTTGAGCAACTAGCCTTGCCTTGTTTCGAATAACAATATTGTACTCATCCACCTTATTTCAATATACCCATTTTGTGTCGATAATGGCATGATTCGCTGGCCTTGGAACTAGTTTCTAAACATTGCTTCTCTCAAATTGGTTTAATTCTTCTTGTATAGTAAACGCCCAAGTCTCTTCTTTAAGAGCTTCTTTTACCTTTTTGGGTTTTATTTATGATAAGAATGCCACAAATTGACATGTGTTCCTCAATGAAACTCTTGTCTTCACTTCTTGGGTAGGATCTCCAATAATCTTTCCTTCTTTCACTTCACCCTTCACCCTTGGGATTTCCTTTTATGGTTTTTGAGGTTACATGAGCTCATCTTCTTGATTTCAACCTCAACTTGATGATCTTCTTTCTTTTCCATTTGATGAGACAAGTCCTTGATTTGTAGATCTTTCATAAGTTCAATGACTTCATCTTCATTACTCTTTCTTACACACTTGGAAGATTCATCAAATACCACATGTATAGATTCTTCAACCATGAAAGTTCTCTTGTTGAAGACTTTATATGCTTTAGAGGTGGTAGAATAACCTAGGAAAATTGCTTCATACAACTTGGCATCAAATATTTCTAAGATATCCTTATCATTATTTAGCACAAAAGACTTACATCCAAAGAGATGAAAATATTCAATATTAGGATTTTTTACTTTGAATAACTCATAAGGAGATTTCTTAAGGATTGGCCTAATCATAGCCTTATTAATGTTGTAACAAGGAGTATTTATGGTTTCTCCCCAAAAATACTTAGGCAAGTCATTTTCACATAACATGGTCTTAGCCATTTCTATAGGTGTCCTATTCCGTCTTTCAATAATTTCATTTTGTTTAGGTGTTCTAGGTGCCAAAGAGTTGTGATTAATGTCATGTTCATTACAAAAGGTTTCAAAATCTGAATTTTTAAACTCTTTTCCATAATCATTTCTAATACATGTGATTGCATAACCTACTTTATTAACAAAAGGAACAAATGCATGGAATGCATCACTTTTATGTGCAAGAAGCAAGACCTAAGTAAATCTTGAAAATTCATCAACAATCACAATGCAATAATGTTTTCCACCTAGATATATATTTCTAGATAGTCCACATAACTCTATATACAAAAGTTGAAGGGGCTTTGAGGTCTAAACACAATTCTTTGGTTTAAAAACAAATTCTTGTTTGTTTGCCTTTCATGTAAGCATCACACACATAATCCTTTTTGAAAACTAATTTACGCAAACCTTTTACTTAATCTCTTTTTGGAAGTTTTTGTAGAACGTCAATACTTGCATTCCCTAATCTTCTATGTCATAACTATATGTCTTCCTCCTTGGTTGACATGAGACATAGGTCTCTAGATTCTATATCATACAAATCTATAATGTACACATTAGAATGCCTATAACCAATGAATACAATGACATTTGTGCTAACATTAACAATTTCACAACATAAAAAGTAAAAACTAATTTTGAAGTCTTTATAACATGATTGACTTATACTAAGTAAATTATGTTTGAGACCTTCAACAAGCAAAACATCATTTATAGAAAAAGAAAAGTTACATATAGTATCAATGTCGATTACCTTTCTCTTGGAGTTGTCCATAAAGTTGACATTTCCACCATTATTAGCTTTCAATCAGGAGAATAGACTCCTATCTCCCGTCTTATGTCTTAAGCATCCACTATCCAAGTGCCACTTGCTAGAAGACCTCAAGGAAGATTGGTACCACATCTACAACACAAATTAATTCATTTACTTTTTGGTACCCAAATGGTTTTGGGTCCAGCAATGTTAGTTTTCATCATCCCTTAAGGAACCCAAATATTTTTAATCTTACAAGGTTTACCATTCTTAATTGGACATGATCTAATGGTATGTTTAACAAATGAACAAAATTTTCATTTCATATTTAATGCATATGGTTTCTTTAAAGGCCTATATGAGTTTGAAAAAGGATTATTTCTATTATAGCCTAATCCTTTATTAAGACTATTTCTTTGAGATGCAAACATCTTATCTAACCTTTTTAGTGCTTATTTTGAACTTTTCAAATAATCCATTTGAACTAGACACCTTTTCTTTAATTCATCATGTTCCTCTTTTAAGCATATTAATTCTTTTAGGCAAGATTCCTTTTCATTTGTGACAACTTGATATTTCCTAGTCAACTTATCATGATCATACAAGAGTATGTCATATTTCCTTCTTAATGTAAGTCAATTGTTTCTTTAATAACTTATATTTTATTTGGATGTTTTCACACTCATCTATCAAAGATTCAAATGCATCTTATAATTCATTTAAAGAGTATGAGTTTAAATCATTTACCTCATCCTTTTAATCACTCTTTGTCGTGAAACATATATTGGCATTTTCTTCCTCCAACTCACTTTCATCACTTAAGTCATCACTTCCACTCCAAGTAGTTGTAAGCACCTTTTTCTTAAGTTTTTTTTCCTTCTTGTCATTTTTCTTCTTTCTTAAATGACACTCTTAGTGAATATGACCCGGTCTCTTATACTCATAGCAAATGATTTTGTTATGGTTGTTTTCACCATCTTTTTTTCCTTTTCTTTGTCTAACAAATCTCTTTCCCTTGTTCCCTTTGATCTAGATAAAAATTTACTGAACATCCTAGCTAGAAGACTCACATCGTCTTTATCCATAAAAGAGTTTCCTTCCTCTTCTTTCCCATAAACTACTTTTAAGGTAATATCCTTTTTTGCTTTGACTTTATCTTCCTTTGGTTTTCTTTTCATCTCATAGGTGAGAAGACTTCCTATGAGCTCATTCATTCCCATCTTGCTAAAGTCCTTAAACTCTTAAATTGTTGTCATTTTCATGGTCCAAGAGTCCGATAGAGATCTTAGGATTTTCTTTACTAGTTCAATTGTCTCAAACATTTTCCAAGTCCTTTCAGGTCATTTACTAGGTTGTAAAATCTTTTGTATATATCGGTGATGTTCTCTCCAGATTTCATTTTGATTAGCTCATATTCTTGAAAGAAAAGTTCAAACTTCAACTCCTTGACTTGGCTTGTCCATTTATGTGTGGTTTAGAGTATGGTCCAAACTTCTTTTGTGAACTCACAAGTCAATACCTTATTAAATTTTGCACCATCAAAAGCATAAAACAAGATGTTAATAGTTTTAGCATTTAAGTTCATCATCCTCTTATCCTTTTCATTAAAGTCTATTTCCTTTTTGGGTTCATTAGTGTTAGGGTCTATTGGCACTAAGTCCCTTGCTTAATGATTCTCCATAATTTAAAATTAAAAGGCCTAACATGGAGTCTTACTCTAATTTTTCATTGGGTATAATTTGTTCCACAAAACAAAGGAGGCCTAATGGTGTATTGCCCTTTGAAAAAAATTGGTGTAGACGTGCTAGCCATTAAAAAAAACAATTTAACTTTAAAAATCATTAGATTTTAATAAAAACTAGAGCCCAAACTCTGATAAGGGGTGAATAGGTTATTAAAAAATTTTAATAAATAAAATTTGAACACATAACAATTTATAACATAGTAGATAAAAACAAAATAAACAAGGATAATAAATACAAACAAATAGAAAACGAGTGTAATGAATACAAATCAAATAGACAGTTAATGCAGGTAATCAATAACCACCAAACAAGTGTTAAGGAGTAAAGTTTAGAAAGGCTTAGTTAAGAATGGTTCGAAGCTTTCTCTTGCAAGCCTCCTACATCTACTTATCCAAGCAATTTATATTAGAGTTCTACTATCACTTGAAAGATTTTTACATGTAGTTTGTCAGGGATTACACCTAATATACTAATTCTCTGAGATTGTGCCCATAAGTTTTTTATTACAAGAAGATGCGAGTATCAAATACCTCTCTAAGGTTGAAAAATACAAGCTAAGTACGCTTGGACTCTTAAAGAATAAAGTAAAAGCTTAGTGAGAATTTTAGAGAGCGAGCAAAGATTTTTCTTTTTCATGTGTAAGTATCTAACCTTTTGCTCTTCAAACATAGCTCAGTTTATAGAGTTAGGTTACTAGGCTAAATAGGATTATGTTGAGACTGAGTTGTCATAAAAAAGCAACTAAAAATTTTGGCAAAGACAACCTCGATCAGAGTTACAATGGATAACTTTAAATGCATTCAATATGAGCGACATTTTTGGCATTTTCTAAACACTGATGGCTTGCTTCATTTCCTTATTTTTTATAAAAATTTTTGAAGCCTGAACGGCTTGCATGCCAACTTATGCATAGTTGAAGTACGAGCTTGATTTTACAAAAAATAAAAAGGGGTAAGACCAAAAGAAAGAATGGCACGATTAGACGAGCTTGAGCATTATTGGAAACTTTTACAAACTGCATGGCTAAAACACTCATTGGCATGGCTAGACAAGGCTGAAATATGCACGACCAACATGAATTCTTAAATGGATAGACCAGGTTGAAATATAAATAGTTGGCACGAATTCTTGCATGGCTAGACGAGTGTTTCTTGTTTCATGGCTAGGATGTTTTTGTTGCTTGTTGAGCACAATTGGGATGAAATGATGTGGAGCACGATTGGATAGCTATAGAACATATCCTTGATAACTTTTCTAACTTGTTGTGTGGTTAAAGCATAACTTGTGCATAGGAGAGGCATGACTTCATTTTTTTTTTTTTTGCTACAAGATTGCTCTGCAAATTTCACACTTTGTCCAACTTTTAATGTTTAATATATTCATCAGACATGTTAGTATTTTTAACTTATGTTTTTATCATCATCAAAACACAAGGGTTTCAACACAATTGACATGTATAAAAAAGGAATATGAGACATTTTCACATGAGCATGATAAGTTAAAAATTGATTTTGAAAATGTATCAAAATAAAAGAATTAAGTATAAAAGAACTAACATGTATTAAAGATGAAAATAAGGATTTCAAAAGAAAGGTGTCAAGTTCAAATGAATTGTTTGAAAAATTCAAAATAGACAGCAAAATGTTAGATAAGATGTGTGCATCTCAAAGGAATGGTCTAAACAAAGAAGGATTAAACTATCATAGGGGTAACCCCTTCACCAACAATCATAGGTAGACTTGGATTCGAATCGAGCTTGTTCGAGCTCAAGCTCGAAAAGAGCCATTGATGAACGAGCTCAAGCTCGAATTTAAGCTGCTTGTTTACAGATAAACGAGCTCGAGCCTAAAACTGAGCAGCTCGAAGAAACTCACGAGCTGAAATAGTTTAAGGACTTCTGGAGGCTTGTTTGAGAAGGAGTCGACCACCATGCACAAAAACGGTGACTTTTCTTTGGCTTTGTTAAAATATTCTGTCAAATTATTTGCTGAGGAAGAATTTAATAATTTTTAATAAAAAAACGGTGACGTTTCTTTGGCCATCATGCACAAAAGCTACTTTTAATAATTTTTTATCAATAAATTTAGTCAAAGTTAGTAGGTAGCCAGTAGTAAAAATATCTCAAAACTTTGTCAGTCTCTTTCAACTTCAATCAAGCACCCGTCTTCTTCTTCTTCTTCTTCTAGAGCTTTTGGAATTCTATCTTCTTTGAGCTTCAGCTTCACAAAGCCTCATCAATCTACATCTCCATCAAACTATTGACTTCACGATCCAATCGACTTTATCTAACTTGCAAGGTCAAACACTTTATTAGTTCTCGAGTCACGAATCATCTCTACTTTCAGCTTTTAGATTTGACAACGACAACTTTAACCGTTCTTGGATAACAACACGGACATAATAATTAACAGTTTTGTTCTTGTTTATTATTCTATTTACTTGAATTTGTTTATTTGTTGGTAGAATTGAGTAAACCCTAATTTTATTATAAGACATTCATGTTCAAGTTTGGAGATCATTTTTATTAGGGAATACTATGGAAATGTTTACGTCATTAGACATCACTAAAATTAAAATTTGTACGTTGTATGATGTACTTAGAATTATTTTGTTAGTATTTTCTCTTCTAATAAATTATTGAGCATTTCCAGAGGAGAGTAATTTTTTTTTATTCGAATTATATCAAATTTCTTTTTTAATTGAAATGGGTAAGTTTTTTAATGAAAATATGAGTTGCTCCATTAAATAAGAGTTTTTTGGGCTCTAAGTTTATTTATTTATTTAGCCCAAAAGACTTATTCTCAGAATTATTTTATAAGTTCACCCAAGTAAAATAATTTCTTTTTGTTGCTCATATACCTCTTGCAAGTTAAATGTGAATAAATGAATAAGTAACCAGTCTAGTTTATCCTTTGAACCTGGAAATTTTTAGTGTTTGATTAATGAATTTTTATTATAAGGCATTCATGTTAAAGTTTATAGATCTTTTTTATCCATGAATACTAAATACATTATCCAGTATCATTGAATAATGTCCAACATCATAGGAATTACCTCAATAAAAGATATTAATATTTACTTAGAAATAATGCTGTAAAAATTATGATTATAAATTAAAAATCTCTTAACTAAAACTCTCTTTTCCATATTTGATTTGGGCTCAAAAGTCAAGTTCAAATTTATTATTGTTTCATGCTTTTAATTACATTAACAACTAATTGTCTAATTTTAATTGTGACATAAAATATGACATCAAGAAGAGTAGAACCATCCGGAGCAAGTCGATCTTCATCGTAAGTGTCTACAGCTAGTATGCTGGCTCTTTCTATACGTATATCTATGAAAGGAAAGTCAGTGCAAATTGAAGCACCTATAATAGATGATGCGGATGTTGATATTACTGCAATAAAAGATTTTGATGCTTCATATAAAGCTGGGGAAGATGAAGCAAATGTACGTTCAAAAGGATCGATGGAAGCACCACCTTCTATTATTCCATCTAATAAGAGGAGGAAAACATCAACTGTTTGGGAGTGTTTTCCATAATAGATGTTTGTTACTATTAGAGATTCTACATTTGCAGTATGCAAGTATTACAATAGAAAGTTGAAATTACAAAAGACTAGGGCTACTACCCATTTGACAAGGCATATGGGGCAATATGTTGATAGGAAGAAAGCAATGGGGATGAATTTAGTCATGGGGGGACAAACCATATTGGGCTTTAAGCCTTCAAAGGTAGGGTTACCTACCCCATCTATAGTGAAGACAAGCTTGAATTATGAGCATCCTAAGGTAAGTTTGAGTTTAGTTAATTACTTTATTTTTACTGTGAAATTGTTATAAAATAAATTGTATTAACTAATGCAATGATTATATTGTTGGTGTTTCAGGTTCGAGAGGCCTTGGCTCACATGATTATGATATCCGAATTGCCATTTAATTTCGTCGAGCATCCTGATTTCATTAATTTTTGTAGGGTTCTTCAACCTCTTTACGAAAAAGTTGGAAGAAAGCAAGTAAAAGCTTATTGCATTAGAGTTTATCAAACAAAACATATGAAGGTGAAGAAGATTTTTCAGGAGAGTAGAAGGATCAGTGTTACTACTAATCTTTGAAAGTCACATTGCCAAAATATTGAGTATATGGTAATCATAACATATTGGGTGGACCATTCGTGGTCCTTAAACAAAAGGATTATAAATTTTGTGCATCTACCTCCACCTAGGAGAGGAATTGACATTGCAGCAGCTATTTTTTAGTGTTTAAAGGGTTGGGGGATTGAGAATAAGGTAAATTCAACTCTGAAAACTTTTTATAAGAAGAATATATATATATTTATATAATTTTATTGTACATAATTTTGTTAATATTAATTAATTTTGTAGGTGGAAACTATCACAGTGGACAATGCTACTACAAATGATAGTTGTGTTAGGAGAATGAAAGAAGATTTTCAAATGCAAAGACCATTATTGTGTGATGGAAAGCTTTTCCATGTTAGGTGTACTGCCTATATAGTAAATTTGTTAGTCCAAGATGGGGTGGCTATGATAAAACCCATCATAGACAATATTCGAGAGAGTGTGAAGTTCATAAGAGCTAGCGAGGCTAGAAAAAAAAATTTTGCAAAAATTATTATGCAATGTGGAATCAAAGAGAGGAAGTTAGTTTTAGATTGTCTTACCTGCTAGAATAGTACATACAAAATGCTAACTACAGCATTACAGTTCAAAGAGGTTTTTCCTCGCTTTATGTTTGTTGAATCAAGCTATACTTATTGTCCGACCAGGGAAGAGTGGGAGAGATTAGAGGTTGTTTGTGAGTTTTTAGCAATTTTTGATGTTATAACCAAATTAATTTCTGAATGGCAGTATACAACTGTAAATAGATATTTCATAGAAGTGTTTAGAATAAAAGAGATCCTTCAAGAGCGAGAATTCGATGAAGATCATGTTATATAAATGATGGTGACTAAGATGTTTGAAAAATTTAACAAGTACTAGGGCGAGGTGGATTTTTTTATGGCGATTGCTAGCATTATGGACCCTCGGTAATAAACTTATACTTGATTGTGTTTATTATAATATATATGTATACAACAAAAATGTCTCTAACTATTATTTTTGTTTGTGATTATTTTAGGATAAAGTTTCTTATGATTACTTTGGCATTTCCCATTCTATATGGGGAAGAAAATTCCTCTAAAGAGATAGAAAATGTCAAACAAACTTTAGAAAAGTTGTACAACGAATACGTTGACATGATGCCATCGGACAATCCATCAACTACATTTGGACTCCCACAACCTCAACCAAGAGCTCAACAAGCACCATTAAGTAAATCAAGTACCTTAAATAATTGTTTTTAATCGAAACTTTATAACATATCCTAAGTTCCTAACTTATATTATGAAATTTGTAGGCAAATCATGCAGTTCTCAATATTTTCAAAATAAACAATATGGGCCTGGATTTAGTTGGTTGCGCTTGAAGGATCATAAAGAAAGAACATATTCGGAACAAACTGCGAAGTCTAAGTTAGAAATGTATTTTGAAGAACGTGGTGTTGAGATACCTGATGATATCAACTCAGACGACTTTAATGCGCTTCATTGGTGGAGGGATAATCAATATAAGTATAAAACACTTTCACGATTGGCAGCTGATATCTTGGCAATTCTTGTTTCGACAGTAGCCTCCGAAAGCCCATTTAGTGTTGGTAGTAGAGTGATTGACACGTACGGGGCATCTCTATCACCAGAAACAGTCAATATGCTTATGTGTGGAGCTGATTGGATAAGAACACTTTATAATATTCCTAAACAAGATCAGGTAGACAATAATACACCAGATAACTACATGCTTTTTAAATTTATTTTTCATTAAATTGTTGGTGGTATAATTAATATATCTCATTTCTTCTTAATTTCATAAAGATGGAAGATGAAGCTGAGACTGTTGAGCTTATTTTGCTAGACAAATGAAAATACAATAGAAGGTAAAATATATTTGTTGATGAATGGCTACATCTTTGATACTTAAGAAAATGTTCTTGACATCCACATATAGTTCTTTCACTTCCTTAAGTTCTGCCCATAAATTATGTAATTAAAAACCAGAAATTTCACATATAGGTCATTCTTGCAAGTATCTTTGGTGTTTGTCTCTATGCTATTTCTGATAATTTCATCTTTATTCATCAATCTTCTGTTTTTTTTTTATGTTTGGTGTTCTCTAATACACAAACTTAGGTATTTACTTATTATGTTTCCTGTAGAAATTCTTTTTTTTGTTATATAGTTTTGATATTATTGTTCTTCGAAACAGCTAATTGCTTACTTATTAAACTCAACTCTTGACAAACACATTGTTTAAAAATGAATTTAGCAATACATTTCCTTTTCCTTGCCTTAGTTAATTTGCTAACAGGAATAAAGGAATAAGAGGTAATTGTATATGAATCTAATATAGTGATTGTTGTCATAGTTTTAGCTCTAGGTTGAAAACTATTTTGGCTAAAATGGTGAGCTGCAATGGTGGAAGAAACTTTTTGGAAACTGGAGAATGTCAAATGGTTGTGTCATTTTGTAGAATAATGGTAGCTTTTTGAGAAGTACAACTTTTAAACTGGAATTCAGTTAGCCATGCAGCCTTTGTTTTTGGGCTTACTTTCAAAAGTCCATATTTTTCTGCTTTGTCTATTGATTTTTTTTCTATAGTTTTCCTACTTTTGATTTCCCATATTTGGTGGGCAGATGTATGCCATCACAATAGGAGAATATTACAACAAATTGTTCACAATATGTATCTCATGTATAATTATATCACATTTTAACAGCTAATATTAATTTTGTTATATATTTTTTAGTTATTTTGATGAATTTTGACTGAAATAATGATATTTATTTATTTTTAGTTTATTAGATGAGTTATCATAACTCAATTTTATTCCAGATTATTAAAAAAAAGGAAAAAACTCATAAGAGCTAATTGTTACAAACTGGGTAGTCTCACCACAATTACCAGGCATTGTGAGAGAATTGGTACATATGGAGAATGAAAATAGTGGCCAATATTAATCTGTTAATTTTATATTCATTTAGCGTAATTTGTGCTTCAATATACCTTGGCAGCGGGGAGGTTCAAAGAAAATTAACCATTTAGTTTATTTGGTTTTGCCCTTTTCCTAGTAACCTGGCCATTTAAAGTGATGAGAGGTGTGTGTAGTGTGAGTTACAAATTTGGTTTTGTTGTGTAATATTTTTCTTAGCTAATTATTAAAAAAAAGGAAAAAACTCACAAGGGCTTTGAACAGTATGCTTGAAGCTCGTTAAACTCAGCTCAGTTAGAGCTTGTTAAGGTTATCTGAGCTAAGCTCGCGAGTAGCTTGATAGCTCGTGAGCTTGAGTTCGAGCCATTATTAGTTCAACTTGCCGAGCTTAGGCTTGTGCTTAAGCTCCTTTAATCATTTATCGAGTTGAGCTTGAGCTCAATTCGGCTCGAATCCAGGCCTAATCATAGGCCATTAAATAAATCATATACATTACATATGAAATGCAAATTTTGTTATTTTATTAGGCATGACATTAGACAATGCCCAATTATGAATGATAACCCTTTTAGAATTAAGAAGGTTTGGATTCATAAGGGGATGCTTAAAGCTAACATCATTGGATAAAAAACCATTTGGGTACTAAAGAATAATGAATAAAATTGTTTTGTAAGTATGCTTGGAAACCAAGATGAAATCTTCTAGCAAATGGTACTTGGATAGTAGGTGTTCAAGATACATGATAGGGGATAGAAGTTTATTCTCCTCATTCAAATTTTGGTGACAATTCCAAAGGAAGGTAACAACATCGACATTGTAGGTAACTCTTCTTTCCAAATTAATGATGTATTGTTTGTTAAAAACCTTTAACATAATTTACTTAGTATAAGTCAATTATGTGACAAGGACTTCAAAATTAGTTTTTATTCCTTATATTGTGAAATTGTTGATACTAGCACAAATGCCATTACATTTATTGATCATAGGCACTCTAATGTATACATTATATATTTGTATGACATTGTATCTGCAAACATATATCTTATGTCAATTAAGGAAGAAGACATGTTGTAAGGTTTTTAAGGTGCTTACAATCAATAGCGCATTAGAATTTAAAATTTAAAAGTAAAACAATCTTGAAAACCCTATCCAAGATGCCCATTTTAAACATAAAATTCATGAAGTATGCAAAACACTTATAGGATGCTTTAGATTTTATACTTGTGTTAGTGGCTTTTCAAACTTCATATGACTAGAGAGAGAATGTTATCCAACTCTCACAGGGCAATGCCTAGTATCCATATGAAGCATGAACAAGAAAGAGGAAATCTAAGCAAAGAGGTTACTAGAGCTTTTGACTAGATGTACATGTTTACGACAAAAGGAGAAAACACATAAATTAACTAGGGTTCTCTGTGTTTTTGTGTATTTTTTGTTTCTCAAACTCATGCTTTATTTTACATACATAAGTGTTCGAGCACAGTTAGAATTTCAACCAAGCACGACACTCTTCAACACACATATGCATAGTTGGTGTTTGGAATGCATAGTTGACATTCCACCAAAGCTCTTACGTAGTTGGCATCATTTGTATGTATCAATTGAGATGGCCAAAAGCTTATGCAACCAATACCATATGTGTGTGTTGATTGGTATACTTTTCACTCATGGTGTCGGTCAACATCATGCATTTGCATGGCCAACACCACCCCACCAAGTGCATAACTGGTACTTAGTTAAAGCGTGGTCAACTATGTCCTTTCAAACTTAATAGACAAACCCAGTCCATTTGTAATCTCTCTTTCAACCTAAAACACCAGGATTGTCAACAAACAATCCTCACATTTGAGTTTGATTTAACTCTTTTTATATGTGTGACCTATAAGCTTTCTATCAAACTGTTAGTGCTTTGATTTAGGTTGAATCTAGACACATACCAAGATTGACCTTTAACAAAGCATTATGGCCATTTGGACAATAAAGTATCAGCAAACATCTTTTAAGCTTTCAAAATGTTACAATTATGTACAATTTAATTCTTTTGTCAATTGATATCTCTCGAGATTGAGATATCGAAATATGTCTATCTCAATAGTTTTTCTATATGAACTAACACATCAATGACCATCACGGATTAGGTTATGACCTTATCTCACTATGACCACGGATTGAAGTAGTCATGGATGTCATTTAGTATTCTCATATGAGATATCTTTTCTTGTGCTCAAAAGTGATAAAACCTTTATCAATCAACCATAGTTTTCATGTATCTCACGTATGGCTGATTACTATCTTTATAGATACTTAATTATAATGGCACTTAGATATTGTCAAAGCATATTGATCTTTATATGAGATGGTTTGTTGATCTCAAAATCAAAGGATCACATGCACTTATAGTGTTTAGAGGATTTATTTTACAGCCACTGGGGTAACCATCTATATGGATATCCTTTGGTTGGGTTAGTCCAATGAACATGTCTACAACATGCATTTGTGTGTTACACCAAATTGTCTATAATAACTTTGACATATGAGAACTGTCACCACTTTTAGTAGGGTTGATCAACACTATAATAATTTTATCATCATTACATGAGCTCTTGTTTATTGTCATGTCGGGATTATTAACATTTCTAAAATAACCACTTAATGTGTACATAGGGTTTCCATGATCAATTGTCTAATTCTCTTGTCACAGTTCTACCATTCTAAAGGCATGTTATTCACACTATCATATAATTAAACACATATGAAAAGATTAACAATACATCCTTTTATTAATGATTAATATAAAATTACATCTATAAATGTCAAATACGATTGACCTCATGTGGCTATGACATAGGAGATTAGAACATGCAAGCAATGATGTTTTACAAAAACTTTCTAAAAGAAATTTGGTAAAAGGTTTGCCTAAATTGATTTTAAAAAAGGATCATATGTATGCTGCTCGTATGAAAGGAAAACAAATAAGGATTTTCTTTAAACCTAAAAATTGTGTTTCAACTTCTAGACCCCTTCAACTTTTTACATATGGATTTGTGTAGATAATCTAGAACTACAAGTGTATATAGGAAGTATTATTGCTTTATAATAGCTAATGATTTTTCAAGATTTACTTAGGTTTTACTCTTTGCACATAAAAGTGATGCATTTAATGCTTTTGTTCCATTCATTAGAAAATTGCAAAACTAAGTAGGTTTGCACATCTAAATTCCATCAAAAGGATTTTTAGATATATTAAAGGCACCACAAACTAGGGTTAAATCCAAACTTATTGGCTCAGGCTCAAAGGTCAGCTTAGCTCGGTTCGATTCTGCTCAGTTCAAATTCGTTTACTTCGAATATGAATCAAGTTTGAGTTAAGCAATTCAACTAAATTTAAAACTGAGTTAAACTTAAGCTATAGAGAGTTTGGCTCGATTTAGCTCATGAGCTTGATAAATGGTTTGATTTGATTCAAACTTAGCACGAAGCTCGATTTGAATTATATTAAATAATTATTGAATGATAGTATTTTATCAATAAATTACTATTGAATGATAGTATTTTAAATAATTATTGAATGATAATACCATAAATTCAAGCTAAACTCAAATCAAATTCAAACCAAACCATTTTCATTTGAACCAAACTTGAACCAATTTTAATGTTAGCTTGACAAATTTGAGTCGAACTTGAGTTGAGCTATTTTTCATTTGATTCGAACTTAAGCCAAAGGGTGTTTGATTCGAAAATTGGTTTAGGGTATCTTAAAGGTTCATCATTTAAACTAAGGGCATATTTAGATGCCAATTTCAAGGGTTGTAAGATTAATAAGTGAGAAACCCTTTTGTAATGACTAATATGAACCTATAGAGCGGTTCAATAGGTTATTAAAAAAATCAAATAAAATCCTTCTCAGTAACCAAATGTATAGTAGAAATAATTAATAAAGCAACATTTAACAAAAAGTAACCAAATTTATAGTAGTAATAACTAACAGAGCAACATTTAACAAAAAGTAAGTGAGAATAATCAATGCAGAGCAAACAAACAAGTTAAACAATTAATTAACACACACTAGACAAAAATTAAAGAAATGAGTTTTAGAAAAACTCAATTTAGAATGGTTTAGAGCTTTCTCTAGCAAGTTTTCTACATCTATTTCTTTAAACAAATCACCTTAAAGTTCCATTATCTCTTGGAAAACTTTTACACGTAGTATGTCTGGGATTATGCCTACTACACTAGTTGATACGAGATTGCAACTAATACATTTGATTTATAAAGAGATAAAAGTACTGAATACCTCTCTAAGGCTATAAATATAAGATGAGTGCACTTGGAATCTCAATGAATAAAGTGAAAGCTTGGTAAAAGTTATAGAGAACAGGGAATGTAAAATTTGTTTGGTTTTCCTTTTCTTTTTTTGGTTTTTGCGTGTGAGTGTCTAACCTTTTCTTTTCAATTCAAGCTCAATCTATAGAGCTAGGTTATATGGTTGAGCAGAGTTTTATTAGGATTGAGTTGCCATTGAAAAACAACTGAAAAATTCAGTGAAAAAGACTTCAATAAGAGTTACAATGGATAACTTTAAATGCTCTCAGCACAAGCGATAAATCCTTGTCACGAGTGGTACATTTGCCTCTCCATGTTGCAAAGAAATTTCAAAAGGTTGAACGTTAAAGGCATGAATCGTGCATGGTATGAGTATAGCTTGAATTTTACACAAAATAAAGAGGTGCACAACTAGAAGAAAGTGTGACATGGTTGGCACATTTTATACAAGGCATGACTATGATGACTTTATAAAGTGCATGGCTAGGATGACATATGGCATGAGTTGATGTTATGATATGTCATGGTTATGACGTTTTAAGGTGTCACGGCTGGGATGATACGTGGCATAAGCTAATGCTATGATGTGTCACGGTAGGGATGTTGTAATGTGTCTCGACTAGGATGACACATGGCATGAGCTGATACTTTGATGTGTCACGGCTGGGATACCTTTAGAGCATTATTGTTGGGACATTTTTAGAGGTCATGGTTGGAACACTTTACATGTGGCAAGGTCAGATGATTTACACGTGTCATGAACACCTCTGATGCTCATGGTTAGGACATTCCAAATGGCATGACTAGACAACATAGCACATTTTCTTAATAATTTTTCAGAATGTTATATGGTTAAAGCACGACTTGAGTATAAGAGTGCACAAATATATTTTCTTTGCTTCAGGATTACTCTGTAAATTTTACACTTTGTCCATCTTGTAATGCTTTCATGCATTTCTTGGGCATGTTAGCATAGTAAACTTATGTTTTTATCATCATCAAAACATTAAGGTTCATAATCTCTCTCTTTTTAATTGATAACAAAGCTAGGTTTAGAAAAATATACAATACAAAGTGAGAAATTTAATTTTGTATCACACTCACTCCTCCTCACTTTGATGGTAAAAAAAAAGAAAGACTTTGCCTTATATTCTTTTACTTATTTCTCCCCATTTTTGTTAACAATCAAATACCATTATATAATAGCAATATCAAGCAAGCAGCAAACTTGTATAATAATCAAGAGTGCATCATCAAATCAAAGCAAAAAATTGAATAACACAGTTTATAAAATGCAAAATGTCATTATATGAAATGTATGCTCAAAGGCGACGATCAATCCAATCGCAGAATTCTTGATGAAAGTTATGTTGTTCTTCCATAATTTTATCTTGGTGCTCATGAAGTTCGTGAATATTAAGTTGGATATCTTGAAATCCTTTGCTCATGAACTCCATCATGTGATCTAATTGCGCTTAAAATGGATTTTCAATAGCTTCATCCTCCCCTCTTGGATGTTTGGCAAAATAAGAATGAGAGCTTGATTCGGGAGCATCCCTCAGTGCAAGAGGAGTAGACACTTGATACTTAGGAGGAACTTATTCTTCTTCACCATCAATAATTCTTTGATGTATATGATGGTAAGCTTGCTTTGAATTTGTAACCCCCTTGATCAGCTCTTTCAATTAATTCTATCTTGATTAAGGATTGAGCAGAGAAAAGGTTTAGATTTTTGAATGTGATGCGATACTCTGGATCTTTTGCTGCTAAGTTTAATCTGAGCTTCTAAGTAATAAATGATATGATCATACCAAATTGAATAGCATAATCATCAGTCTTGATAAGATATAATATATGAATGAGCTAGCTAGCAATACTAACTTGAATTTTGTTTTGAGTAGCAAACATCAGCTTTAAGTCTTGAATCAAAACAAATCCATTCAAGTGGGTTCAGACATTCAAAGTGTAGGCAATCATTCTATGGAGTACCTTGTAGACTGGGTTATCCAACTTCCTTGACTTAGAAAGATGTGAATTATAAGTTTCTTGTCCTCTTAATTGAATCCAAGCGATAGAGTGATTGAAATTTTCTAGAGTATTTAACATTCTATTGTCATCACATTGTAACCACTGAGTAAGCATTTGTGAAGTAACGGTATAATCCTGATCAGACAATCTAAATTTCATGGTAAAATCCATAATATGGTGTTCGACATCTATTCCCAACTTTAAGGAATTGTAAAACTCATACACTAGACTTTTATAAATATTAAGTCGTATGAAAAATAGGTTCCTGTAATTCATCCTATTTATTATTTCCATAGACTCATTTGTAATACCTATCTCCACTAAGAAAGACAAGGACATACTCTTTCCACAAAAAATTTTCTATTCCTAATTTTATTTAAGTATTGCTTCTGTTCACCATTTTCAACAATAATATCATAGTATGTTCTAGAAGTACTTATATCCTTTATTGACTTAAACTGCTTAATTCTTGGAGCCACGAAGTTGGAGTACAATAAAAAGTTGAAATCCCATCGGTACAAACCCATGAAAAATTATGACAAAACTGTGATAAACTTGTGAGCAAATCATGCAAGAACTTGATGAACTTGTTAGCAAAAAGCTTTGGTGAGCAGATAAAAGATGACATAAATATGAATTGAATGTTGTCCTTATGAGATTTTGAGCAAAACTTGGAGGAAATTTTGGGGGAAAAGTTGTCAACAAGCAAAAAAAAATTAAGGATTTAGTTTAAAGAAGAAATGGGAAAGTGTTGCATGTGACATAAAAGGACAAAAAAGTATACATATACATAATATATATTTTTTATTTAAAGTTATTGTCACGGGTGGCATTTTTGTACATATTAGCTATGACAAATGAATCTTTTATATATATATATATATATATATATATATATATATGTTTACAAATATAATAGAATAATATAATAAAAAAATAGAATAATACCAAAAAAATAATTGAATCATAAACTTTTTGAATGCCAAGTGAGACCACGTACTGTCGGATGTGTCAAAATTATTTTTACTAGACATGCACTAGTTAAATGATAATTAGGTTATATTTTTTAGAAATTCAGTCGAGCTGATTTTTGTCACGCTTGGACCAAGAATAGCACGACCATGCTGGGCAAAAAAAGTTTCAAAACAAAGTTTCCCAAATCAAGGTTTTCCAAAAAATCACAAAACAAACCTTTGCAACAGATGAAGTTTACAGAGAACAAATTTAGCAGTGACAGGCTCAGGTCAGCATTGATCAAAATATATCTCAAAAACATGAATCTTGGATATTTTGACTGAATCAAATACATTTGATATAATTCGAAAGTTGATTAACTTTGAACACAAGTTTGAATTTATTCGATTCGAATTTGCATTAAGCATTTATGCTATGTAAATGTAAATGCATTTTCAAATAATCATAATCATCCACATTCATCTTAACAAGCACAAATATCACACAATCAATCAAGATAACTTATAAAGCTAACGCAATCAAGGCTTATATCAATGACAACATTAGACATGTACTTAATTTGCATTGATCATACCAAACTCTTTTCAAATAAAACAAAAATGATCTTTATCAAGAGACTTAGTAAAAATGTTAGCAAGTTGATGGTTAGTATTAAAAAATTCAATTTGATTGGTCTCAAAAAAAGGTAATTGGTTATTTTTTATAGACCTCATAAGAAGCAATTAATTTTATTAATAAAACTATGAATATCTATTTTGAATATACAGATAAGTATACTTTTATATATATTATCATGTGATTAGATAATTTTAAATTAAAGATAAAATAATATTTAATCATGTAATAATATATATAAATATATACTTATTTATTTACTCAAAATATATATATATATATATTATTTTTTTAATTTTATTAATATCACTAATATTTGTAGAAATTATATTTAATGACGTTATTTTCATCCTCAAGTTGAGAGTTGACACTTTTTTCTTTATTCAGTCACAATAAATATCCTTTCTATGAAAAATACCCTCAGTGCGCTTTACTAATAAGATAGAAAGGGCTTTTCTCACTTGTTCAGTGAAGTCAAGTTTTTGGCCTTATCTTGCAGGTGACGACGATGCCGAAGTGTGGTACGTTGTGGGTTCCCCTGGCTCCAAAACAAACAAAAATGTGTGTCGTACTCACAAGGGGCTGCCAATGAGATATCGGAGGAAGGTGGGGATGACATCAAGTCATCTAACAACATAACCCTTTTCATCATCAGTCATCTATAAATTCACTTTATTTCACTAGATATCTTTATCTTCGTTCAACACCTCTGTTTAATTAAATAAAATCTTTCAAATGAAATTGCCTTTATTAACTAATTCATTACCATTAATGCAAAACCAATTACCTCATTTGTTCACAATTCTATTAATTCAATCGACTCATTTCAATTTAAGATGCCATAATTGAAGAGATGATCATGAAGAATTGAATTAATACTTTATAATATTATATAATTTTTTTATTAATTAATATAAGTGGTATTTATTAAACATTTCCAAATTTATCACTAAAAAAGACCAATATGACTTTAAAAACTTTAAATATATTTGTTTATATTGATAATACAATGTATAATATTAGGGCACAAATAATTAACATAAACTGCATTTGATTTATCATAAACTATTGACTCCAAATTTTAATAGCAAAAACTCTTTTGTATTTAGAACCAAGTACTTACAAAAATTCTCATAAAATAACAAATCTATATTACTCACATTTGTATCCTAAAAGGTGAGAAGAGTGTATTTACTTTTAAAGAAAAGTTTGATTCTAATTTTAAGTTTTTTAAAAACTTTTAGGTTTTGATTTTAAATTTTAAATTTTGTAATTTTGTAATTTTAACATTAAATAAAATATTAGGTAAATTGTCAAGCTAGATAAAACCATGTTGATTGGGTTTAAACAAATTTTTTCGTTAGCTAGTTTTCCTTGGGATTGACCAACTTTTGTTGGTTAATAATTAAATAAAAATCCAATCAAACTAAAGACTGATTATTGCTTGAATCAATCGATCCAATCTGGTTTTGATAATATTGTGCAAAACTCGAATAAAACAGTATTTTTTTATAGATTTATTTATATGACTCATCAAAACTCATCTTTAACACTTAAAACCCATCTAACCCATTCTCCATAACTATTAATCTCTATTAACATTGGTTGTGTTACTTGTGTATATTAGTTTTAGATGGGGATATTGAAAAGGGAAAGATTTAGATGATTTTTACAAAACTTAGGTCTACATATTGCCCAAAATCAACCGCTTTGATAATCCAAGGTTGAAGACCACGAAAAATGGTTGAATTCAACCAAAACCACACTTTTGTTTTGGTTTCGTTTTGGTTTCGTCTGAGAATATCTTTTGACATTTTTAGTGATGTATGATTTGAATGATTTAATTGAAGGGTATTTTTGTAATTTTAGAAAGTGAATTTTCCAGTTTTTCATTAAATGTATCATACTAAGTTAATAGAGTGTAGTATCATTTCTCTTTTGAGGACAATTCTTTTAGAAATCATGCTCGTTCTAATATCCCCTTTGTTGTCAACAACATTTGTCAGTTCATGCACAAGCTTACTCGTATTCATTTTAAGTTTTCCAAGCGTATTTGACGTTATGTTTGGATTTTGGTTTTCACATTTCCCTCTCTATGTCCAAAGGGTTACTCGTTTTCTTTGATGTCAACTAGGTAGATTATCCTGATACCCGCAACTCCACTGTAGGTGTAACTATTTTTATGCAAGTGCTCTTACCTCTTGGCTATCCTGCAAACAACATATTGAGACAACCTTTCATTTTGTTCATGAAAAAGTTGCCTCTAGTTTTTTTTATCTCTAAGTTGTGGAGATTATCATTAAGGAGGCGTTTGATTTGAGTAATGTTTTATTATCAAAATAAAAAGATTATCTTAAAGATAAATTACTTAAAAAATTACTGGATATAAATGATTACTATGTTTGATAAAATTTAGTAGGTATAAATAATTATTGTATTTGATTAAAGGTAATAAAAGAATACTAGTAAATTATTTTATTTAAGTACCCTCAAATATAATTATTTTTAAATTTTTTTATATTATTTGTTATATTAATTAAAAATAAATTTATTTTTGTCTCAAAAAAATAAAAATAAAAATATAATTATAATAAAATCAAGATTACTTTGGTAATCTTTTAATACCTAAGTTGAATGTGGTAATCAGATTACCACTTATATTACCTCTCACATCAACATCAGTGATAAAAGATTACTGTAATATTTTATTACTGACACACTAAATAAGGTAATAAAAGATAGATTACCAAGATAATATTTAAATCCTGGAACTAAACGGCCCCTAAAGCTTTGCCTGTCATTGGCTTCCATGATCTGCGTAACAAGCTTTACTTGAGTTCCCTCAGTGCAGCTTGACGGGAGATGTTATAGAATATTTGTAACTTATGACAACTTATACAAAACATTCATATATGAATCAGTCCTCACTACACTATACATGAACAAGATACAAATATAAATTTTCTTCCAGTTTAATTAAAAATATTATAAAAAAACTTGAAAGAACAAATTAGTTTGGAAATGAAGAGATTTGACAAAGAACTTGAAATTCCGTGGAGATGAAAGAAGTGACGATGCTCCTTTTCCTTATCTTCTTTTTTGGGTTGTTTTAGAACCCATGAAGTCAGTTTTTTGACTACTAATCATCATCATCACCATCATGGAACCTCAAATGGATGGTTGTTGATCAACTTTGCTCCTCATTAGAGATGGATTCCTCTCAGAACCCCATATATATGAGGTAAAGTGGGCATGTATTTTTTCTTTATTTATTTTTTTGAAGTCTATGGATTGTAATGTCGTATGCGTATTTATTGTTTGTGAAAATATCTGTTTGAATTCTTATGGCGATAGTTTTTAGATTTTGAGATAGCTAGGTGTTAATGGTTTTGCTTTATGCTTCATTTTGATGAAGTTTTATTGATGGAAAATTATTGAAGATAAGCACATGGTGATTGACTTTAAGAACTGTAGTGATTTTAGAGGGCTGTTTTTTTTTTTTTTTCAATGATAGTTGATTAAGTTGTTATCATAGTTCTAAGAATGATGGTTTTGCATTTTCAGGAATCTTTGCTTCAGTTGGCTTTGATGAAACACAAAGAAAAAGAAATGGAGAAACTACGTTGAGGCTAGTGAAAAATATTGTGATTGGGCTGAATTAAGAATAGTAGAGCGTCTCTGCATTGTATTTGTTGAAAATTGGGATTATGAAAAAGATTAAAGCAAGTGTTGCACTTAAACAAGAGAGGATCAGTGCAAATAATTATATCAGAGTAGAGCGACTCTGATATAATTATTTTTCTACTTGTTTCAGTTCATTAAAATAGATAAATTGGTTATGATTATTGGTTTTTTTTTTTTGGCTTGTTTTGGGTTGTGATAGTAGGGCAAATAAGTTAAAGCACCTTTAGCTACTAACAATGAACTTTTGATATGCATAAAAGTTTGTCA
This sequence comes from Mangifera indica, assembly GCF_011075055.1. Taxonomy (NCBI): domain Eukaryota; kingdom Viridiplantae; phylum Streptophyta; class Magnoliopsida; order Sapindales; family Anacardiaceae; genus Mangifera; species Mangifera indica. Next base: position 12,428,170 of record NC_058137.1, on the reverse strand, counting down.
GGCAATTATAAGTGGGTCCAATACATGTATAACTATCATTTATGATATCAAGAGTTCCGCAAGGCTCTGCACTACAGTTAGTAGATTAATGATAATACTACTTAGTGAGAAAAGGTTGGATTCAAGGAGGATTTAATTCAGTTGGAAGCAGAAGAAAGGAGATTTCCATGCAAAGTTGTTGTATTGCAGGGAATATCTGCATTTATGATAAGTGTATTATTTCCATGAGGACTGTACATAGCATTGAAAGTCTTATTATTTTAAGGCTTTATAAACTTTACTGACATTTAAGTTAGTTACAGGAAGATAGTGGACTAATTTAAGTGGTTCTTTTAGTATCTGTGAATTGTGAATGTTATTACTAGTTAGGGGTGTTTAAAACCAGTTAATTAAATTGGTTTGCTAATTTTTTGAATCAAATTAAATTTTCAGTTAAGAAAAAATCATGAATTGAAACCAAACCGATTTAAATATTAATTGATTTTGAATCGAGCAAAAAATACTAATTAACTTAACCGAATTTTTGATTAACCGGTTTTTGAACCAAATTTCAAAAAAAATCATATTTTATTATTTTTTTCAATTTTTTTAAAAATATGTTCAATATTTTTATTAATTTTTTGTTCAACTTTTTTAAAAACCGGTTTTAAAAAATAAACAAATTAATAACTGAACTAAAAAATTGATTTTTTTTCTATATTTTTAAACTAATATACAAACCGTTTTTTGAAACAACCTATTTTTTTGATTCGATTTGGTTATCAAATAGTTTTGAACATCTTTATTAATGAGGAATATAAGTGTATAGGAACCTTGGCTTCGATTGGCTTTGATGAAATAGTAATAACTAGTGGAAAGATTAGTCATAAACCTTCACTTAACTTTCATGCTCTTGTTGATTCATTTTTTATAGTGGATTATACTGTCAAACTCTAAATAAGATTAATTAAATCTAGTTAATGTTTGTAGTACATCCAAACTCCGAAGTGTCCTTCTATGTCTCTAGTTACTATAATTGTTAAAGAAAACTTGACAGATTGGAAGTCTTTCCATAGTTATGCTTGCTGTTGGATGGAATGATTGTTTTTTGACTTTTTAATATGACAACTTGTTGTAAAGAATACCCTTTGTTAAACAATTTATTAGGGGTTTTTGATAGGGACCTTGCACTGGCAGGATAGAAGAAACGAGAAGGCAAGAGATTGGTAGCGGGAGGGGAGAACCATCCAAAAGAATCCATAGCAACCTAAGCGCTTGACAAGTGGAAATCCTTGATTTGAGAAGACAACAAATTCTGATACAAAAGCACATATAAAAAAAAGGGTGTGAGGGGAGTGGGAAGGAGGCATTTTGTGAAAACAATTTCATTGATTATGTGTTAGTCTTTATGGAGAGTTTTGGCCTCTCATATTAGCTAGTTTAGTATTTTGATTTTCATATTGGAGTGTTGTTTTTTTGGGCAGTGAAACAAATTACGCAATTGAATATTGCATTAATGAATGAAATCAACATTTTTATATTAGCATTTTGCCCATATTTTCTAAAATCACATAGTTTCCTTTTGGTTAACTACTAGCTGAGTAGAGAATCTAAAGTTCAATGGAAGTTGCTTGTAAAAAAAAAAAAGTTGCAATACTTGTGCTTCACTTGAAAAATAAAAAAAAACAACTAAGGTTCATTTCAAGTGTTATCAAAGCTGACGATTCTAACTAATGGTGTCAACCAAAATGGAAGGGAGAATTTAAAAACTGGAGTGTGGTGGAGAGGATGACAACCATGGATGTTCAAATGGAGGAAATGCCTATGAAAATCATCAAAACAAAGAGTCAATTTGATGCTTTAGATAGTTTATGAGATCTGACAATATATGATTAAGGAGGCTAAAGGGAAGGAAGAATCAGTGTAATCTTCGTCGGTCATTAACAACCTAATGCACTTCCATTAGAAGAAAGGAAAGCTAATGATGCACTCTACTAATGTTGCTTGACCATATTTTCAGCAAGGAACAAGGATGATGATTGGAGAAAGCTTGCACCCTATCTAATCATCAAGCATGGTGATGACAAAAGCTTTAATTTAGAGGGAGTACCATGGGTGGTAATTAGAATTACCATTGTTTAACAACGAAGACCTTTATAGATGGTTGGCTAAAGTGAAGAGATATTTCCAGATGAATGGAACCAATGAGTTTGAACGTGTTACAACAATGTTGTTGTATTTCAAAGATGTTGTGGTCAAATGGTTGCAATTCTAGGAGATTTGATGGTTGTTCAACAACTAGCAGGAACTATAAGTCCAACTTCTTCTCCAATTAGATTCTCCTCAACTCAAATCACCACAAGAAGAGCTTTTCAAGCTCCAACAGATGGGAACAATAATTGAATATTAGAATAAATTTGAAAGTTCGATAATAGAGGTTTCATTGACAACAGAAGAATAACTGACTAGTGTCCACATAGTCAAATGACGGATGAAATTTAGGCAAAGATACAAATATTTAGTGTGACGATGTAGATACAGAGATGTGTCTCTCTTTTTATGTTGAGGCAAGAAATTAGGTACTCTCTAGGTTGGGTCCTCTAGATTTGTCAATTGAAACACGTATAATCCAACCCACACCTATTTACCCAAGTCCTAATCTAACCCAAACCTAACTTAAACCCAAGTTTCCAACCATTAAGCCACCCATATTATCTATTAACCTATTAACCCAACTATAATCCATCAACCTAGTAACACAAACTCAAAGTCAACCCAATAATCACTCAAACCTTCAAATCCACCCTACAACCTAACTTTTTTATAACTATAACTTTAGCCCACACACATCTAAGCCCAATAACATAAACCCAAGCCTTGCAAACCCAATAAATCCAAACTACCTAACCAAGCCTACTTCACCTAATTCACCCTTAACCCATCCCACTCAAAATACACTCATATAACACGCTAGTTTTTCTTCTCCATCCGTTAATAATCCAACTACTTCAACAACCATTTCATAACAACATAGCAATGAAAATCCTACAAGATAAACTTCTTCCTCTCATTACAATTACAATAGCCAATAATCACCCCATCCTAATAGCTCTAAGTTTTTGTCATAACCAAAAATTCAATTGAAGATTTCACAAGAGCTATGTTTTCAATGTGATGAGCGGTATATTCTCACTCATTAATGTTGGTTCAAGCAACTCAAAGTAATACTCTATCATGAGGAAGAGAATGGAGAAGAACCGATAGAGAAAGGTGGAAAAACAATTTAACTTGACCAAAAATAAAAGCTGTCAAACTAACTCTAGCTAGACATGGGCCGCAGAAGACTATAAAGATAAAAGGTAGTATACGAAGGGAGCTAGTAACAGTGTTGATCAATTGTAGAGTTACATATAGTTTCATCACTCAAAACTTGGTTGATAAATTGTAATAATCAGTCCCCCCAAAGAACTTCCAAGTGACTTTGGGTAATGGACAATTGTTATAAGCACTGGAGTTAGTTATGATGCTCAACTGAAGTTGTAGAATCTTGAAATGGCCTAACAATTTTTTTGTGTTTCCATTAGAAAATGTTGATATAGTCTTGGGAATCAACTAGCTCTCGACATTAGGGGAAATTCATAGTAATTGGCAAATACAAACTATGCATTTTGATTGGTATGGATAGGAAATGTAAATTACAAGGATTCCAACATTAATGACTATGGAAACCTTTTTCAAAGGAATGTGGAAATTGAACAAAACTTAGGGCGAAATATTTTGGATGAAGTTTATCGAGATAAAAGTTCACATAAGGTGAGGGTACTTGGGGAATAGGGGTAGTAATGATAGCAACCTTACATTGGCATGATGGAAAAAATGAGAAGGTAAGGAAATCATAGCTGGAAAGGAGAACCATTCAAAAGAATCCATAACAACCTAATCATTTGACAAGTGGCAATCTTGATTGGAGAAGACAACAAATTCTATTGCAAAAACATATATAAAAAAAAGGGTGTGAAAAAGGTAGGAAGAAGGTGCTATATGAAAAAAAAAATTGTTGATTATGTGTTAGTCCTTGTGGATAGTACTAGCCTCTCATGTTAGTTAGTTTAGTATTTTCATTTTCATACTAGAATATTGTTTTCTTGGGTAGTAAAACAAATTACTCTATTGAATATCACATTAATAAATGCAATCAACATTTTTACATTAGCATTTTGTTCTGCCTATATTTTCTACAATTACATAGCTTTCTTTTGGTTAACTGCTTACTATATGAAGTTCAACGAAAGCTACTTGTTAAAAAAAAATATGCAGCAGTTATGTTTCACCTAAAAAAGAAAAAAAAAACAATCAAGGTTCACATCAAGTGGTATTAGAGTTGATGATTCTAACTAATGGTGTCAACTAGAATGGAATGGAGAATTAAAGAATTAAAGCAAGGGTATTAGAGTATGGAAAGGATGACAACCATGGATGTTTGAATAGAGGAAATGTCTATGAAAATCAACAAAATAAAGTCAATTTGATGTTTTAGTTAGTTAAATGTAGGAGATTTGACAATATATGATGTAGGAGGCTAATAGGAAGGAAGAATTAGTGCAATCATCAATAACCTGATGCAACTCCAACAAAATGAAAGAGGGATGATGATACACTCTCTTAACATTTTGGATTCTATTTTCGGTTAGGAATAGGGATGTTGATTGGAGAAAGCTTGCACCCTATCCAATCACCAAACATGGTATGATAGAAATGCTAGTTTAGAGGGAGCACCATGGTCAATAACTAAAATTACCATTGTTCAACGGTGAAAACCCCCATAAATGGTTAGCTAAAGTGGAGAGATATTTTTGGATGAGTGAAATCAGTGAGTTTGAGCATGTTTTGATGGTGTTATTGTGCTTCGAAGATGTTGCACTCAAGTACTTGCAATTTCAAAAGATCTGACAATCATTTAACAACTAGTAAGAACTAAAAGGCCAACTTCTCCTATAGTTCGACTCTCTTTAGCTCCAATCGCCAGAAGAAGAGTTTACCAAGCTTCGATAAACGAGAATAGTGATTGAATACTAAAAGAAATTCAAAAGTTTAGCAATAGAGGTTTTACTAATGAAGGAACAATGGTTGACCAATATCTACATGGCTAAATTGAGGGATGAAATTTAGGTAGAGATACAGATGTTTAATGTGACAACATTAGATGTTGTGATGTGTCTCTTTTTTTTTGTGTTGAGACAAGAAATTATGTACTTTCCAAGTTGGGTCCTTTGGATCCATCAACTGAAATAAGCATAACCCAACCCAAGCCCACTTACCTAAGTCCTAATCTAACCTAAACCTAGGTTTCCAATCATTAAGCCATCTGTATTATCTACCAGCCTATTAACCCAAACTATAATCCATTTAACTTGGTAACACAAACTCAAAGTCAACCTAATAATCACTCAAACCTTTAAATCCACCTTACAACACAACATCTTTATAACCATAACTTTAGCCCATACACATTTAAGCCCAATGACACAAACCCAATAAATCTAAACTCCTAACTAGGCCTACCCAACGTAATTCACCCTTATCTTACTCAACCTAAAATACACTCACCCAACACATTAGTTCTTCTTTTTCTCCACTTGTAAATAATCCAACTACTCCTACAACTATTTCACAATAACACAACAACAAAAATCCTCTAAGGCAAGTTTTTTCCTCTCATTCCAACTACAATGGCTGACAACTACCTTATTGCAATGGCTCCAAGTTTTTGTCACAACTAGAAATTTAGTCAAAGATTTTACAAAGGCTTTACTTTTGATGTGATGAATGGTACAATTCTAGTTATCAATGTTAATTCAAACAACTTAGAGTAATACTCTGTTAAGAGGAAGAGAAGGAAGAACAGTACATAAAGGAAGGTAGAGAAGCAATTCAACTTGACAAGGAAAACATATCAAATTATCTTATAATTTTGTAGTTGGACTTGGGCCACCAAAGACAATAAAGATAAAAGGTAGTATACAAAAAAAACCAGTAACTGTGTTAATCGACGGTGGAGTTATACATAGTTTCGTCACTCAGAACCTCGTAGATAAATTACAATTGCCAGTCACTCAAAAGAATTTCCAAGTGACTTTGGGTAATGGATAATATGTTAAGGGCACTAAAGCTAGTTGTAATATCTGACTAAAGTTGTAGTATATTGAAGTAGCCCAAGAATTTTTTGTGTTTCTATTAGGCAATGTTAATGTAATCCTAGGAGTCGATCGACTCTCAACATTAGGGGAAATTTGCAGTAACTAGTAAATGTAAACTATGCATTTTGATTGGCAAGGACACAAAGTGCAAATTATAGGAGATCCAACATTAATGACTGTTGAAATGTCTTTCAAAAGAATGTAAAAATCAAACAAAACTGAAGGCAATGGATTTTGGATAGAGTTTGCTGGGATAAAAGCTCACCTTGAGGACAAGGTAAGACTATTTTCAAGAGGGTAATGATAGGAACCTTGTATTGGTAGGACAAAAGAAATGAGAAGACAAAGGAATGGTAGCTGGAAGGGAGAACCATCCAGAAGAATCCATGATAACCCTTATTGATTAAGTGTTAGTCTTTATAGAGAGTACAACAAATTCTATTGCAAAAGCATATATAAAAAAAATGTGTGAAGAGAGTAAGAAGGACGTATTATGTGAAAAAAATTTCATTGATTAAGTGTTAGTCTTTATGGAGAGTACTAGCCTCTTATTGTTAGGGTTTCCCTCTTATATGAGAAAATGACTCATTTACTATGTTATCTACTTTTGACCTTTTGGTTAAATGTGGATGGAGGTTATTTTAGTCTTTTCAACAAGTTTAATGAAGACTTATAAATATCCATTCAGATGAAAAATAAAAGAGTTGAAAACCCTATTAAAATAGTAAGAAAAAGAGAAGAAGAAAAGTCACTTTTCTGTTTTTATTCAAACTCTAGTAATTTTTGTAAATCTAAGTTTTCGAAGTCGTTTACCGTTGGATCGAGTTGGAATTTTGTGAAGGTGTTCATGACACAAGACTCTACATTCTAAATGGTATAGATCTAATTTCTAGTTGTCTAGATTAGAATCTACATATGCAAATAAAAACCCTATTTTGGTGATCTCTCTATTAGATTTGTGTTATTTGGTTCCTTGTTGCCAGTAATAGTTATTTTTGATGTATTATTGATTATATGTCTCTAACTTTACTAGGGAAAACTCTGTTTGTACCTATGATTGTTGTTGATAGTGGAAGATTTATCTAGATTAGGTCTTGTGGTTTTTCCTTTCCATATTGGGGAGGTTTTCCACTTTGAAAATCTGGTGTCCATTGATTTATTTAATTTTGAAGCATTTGTTTTGCTTGTGGGTTTCTCATAGGTTTGTACAAAAGACTGGAAAGTATTTTTGATCCTAGACCATTCCTTTATTTTGTTTGATTATTAGGTAATCTGATTTTATTACTCAAAAAGTGGTATCAGAGCTATTGGATATTTTGTCATTGAGTATTTGTTCAACAATGGAAGCCAATATAAGTAAAATGGTGTTTTTTATTGGTCCAAATTATCCTCTTTGGAAGACTAAAATGGAATACTTTCTTTATGTTAAAAATTTACATTAGCTAGTGTTTTGCATAGAAAAACCTGAAGATAAAATAAATGAAGAATAAACATTGTTATATAGGCAAGTGTGTGGATATATTAGACAATGGGTTAATGATAATGTGTTAAACTGTATTGATGGAAAGCCCCGTGCTAGAACTCTATGGAAGTAACTTGAAAGTTATATGCCATGAAAAATGTAAACTACAAAATGTACTTGATGAAACAGATAATGATTGTGAGGCATCAAGATAGAACTCCTATAACTGATCACTTGAATGTTATTAAAGGAATCTTTAATCAACTTTCAACTATGGGAATAAAGTTTGAAGAAAAGGTTTAAGCTTTAATTCTTCTTTGGTTATTGCCAGAGTTATAGATGACATTCAGAATGTCTCCAGAAGGAAGCATGACCATAGAATCTATTAAGAATAGTATTCTAAGTTAAGAAATGAGAAGAAAATCACAGGGTTCTTTTTCACAAACAGAAGTTCTTATTATAGAAAAGAAAGGAAAAAACAAGAGTAGAGGTTAAAGCCTAAAAGCAAAAAAAAAAGGGTAAGTCAAACAAGTTTGCCATTATTGTGGGTTGAAAGGCCATATCATGAAGTATTGTAGAAAACTCAAGAGAGACAATAAAGAAAAAGATAGTGAGAAAAATAATCATGTTGACAAGGTTAAGAATCATATTGCTACAGCTATTACTGAAGGTTACTTTATACTTCTTCGTGATGACCTCATAAATGTCACATGTAATAAGACTACTTGGATTGTTAAGACTGGTGTCACAATTCATGCAATGTCTTAAAAGGAATTTTTTGCATCCTACAATTCTAGTGACCATGGGATTGTTCGGATAGGTTGTAATGATGTTTCAAAAATTTTTGGTATTAGAGATGTGTGGCTATAGCCTATTCCAGATTTATCTCTAAATTTGATTACCATAAGCAAACTTGATAATGAGGGATATTTTAGTTTCTTTGGTGATGAAAAATGGAAGCTCACTAAAGGATCTATGATGGTAGCTAGAGTCAATAAATAATCCATCTTGTATGTTATGTAAGGAAAGACCTCCAAAAGTAGTATTAATGATATAAAAAAAGATGAAACACTTAACTTATGGCATAAGAGACTTTCTCACATGAGTAAAAAGGGCTTGTCAATTTTGGCCAAGAGAAATGTCTTGCCTGGATTGAAAAATGTTACCTTGAAGAAGTGTGATCATTGCCTAGAAAACAAGTAGAGTAGAGATGTCTTCAAGAGTTCATCTCTTTCAAGAAAGTTATATTTCCTAGACTTAGTACATTTAAATGTTTGTAGGCCTATGAAGAATAGAACATATAGTGGTTCTCTTCACTTTATGACCTTTATAGATGATCATTCTAAAAGAATGTAGGTATACACCTTGAAAACTAAAGATCAAGTCTTAAATGTATTCAAACAATTTCAGGCTCTTGTGGAGAGATAGATTGAGAAGAAGCTTAAATGTATTAGAACAGATAATGATGGTAAGCACTCTAATCCTCTTGATGTATATTACAAACATAAGGTATTAGACATCAAAAGATTCCTTCTAAAACTCCTCAGTTGAATGGTTTGGCTAAGAGAATAAACAAAACTTTAATTGAAAGAGTGAGATGCTTACTATCACATGCACAATTGTCATAATCTTTTTGGGGTGAGGCCTTGTACACTACAGTACATGTATTGAATCTTACACCATGCCTTTCTCTTAAATTTTATATTCCTAACAAAATGTGATACAATAGAGATGTTTCTTATGACCACCTGTATGTTTTTTGGTATAAGGCTTTTGTCCACATTCCCAAGGATGAGAGGTCCAAACTTGATATAAAGACACAATAGTGTATATTTATTGGCTATGACTATTATGAATTTGGTTATAGGTTTTATGATCTTGTTGAGAAGAAATTGGTAAGAAGCAGATATGTTACACTTATGGAAGACCAGACTATGCAAGATATTAGAAAAGCAAATCAACCAGTGTTTTATGTTAATGACATATTGATTATTGACAAAAATGCTTCAAGAATTACTATACTGAAGAAACAATTGAGTCAAGTCTTTGCCATGAAAGACTTAAGGCCAGCAAAACAAATTCTTGGCATTAAGATCACTTGTGATAAAAGTCATAAAAAGCTTTACTTATCACAAGAGAAGTACAATGAAAACGTGTTTCAAAGGTACAATATGAACCAAGAAAAAGTTGTTAACTTTCTTATTGCTACTTAAGTTGAGCTAAGTTCCAAGCAAAACCTATCCACAGATGAAGAAAAGAAAGATATGGAAAATGTTTTATATGTATCAACTGTAGGAAGTTTAATGTATGCAATAGTTTGTACAAGACCAGACATAGCCTATGCAGTTGGTATAAAGAGTAGATTCCTATCAAATCCTGGTAGAGAGCATTGGAATACAATTAAGTGGATTGTAAGATACCTTAAAGGCACTTCAAATTTGAGTCTTAGTTTTGGAATGGAAAACCACTATTAGTTGGTTACACTGATGCTAACATAGAAAGATATATAGATACTCGCAAGTCTACCTTAGGGTACTTGATAACTTTTGCAGATAGGGTTGTGGCTTGGCAATCTAGACTTTAGAAATGTGTTACACTTTCCGCCGTAAAAGTAGAATTTATTATTGCAACTGAAGCTTGTAAGGAGTTGTTTTGGGCTAAAACTTTTATGTTGGAACATAGGTTCAAGCAACAAAATTATGTGTTATTACATGATAGTCAAAGTGTCATTCACCTGGGTAGGAACTTCACTTTCCATGCAAGATCATAACATATAGATGTGAGGTACATTGGATTAGAGATATTTTGAATGAAAAGCTGCTAGAACTTGAGAAAATTCATATTGATCGAAATGGTGCAAATATATTAACAAAAGGTTTGCCAAGAGAAAAACTTTATATATGTTGTTTGATTGTCAGGATGGCACTCTCTTTCACATAATTAGGAAGGGGGAGATTTGTTAGAGTTTCCTTCTTATACGAGAGGATGGCTCATTTATTATATTACCCACTTTTAACCTTATGGTTGACCTTTTGGTTAAATGTGAATAGAGACTATGTTAGTCTTTTCATTAAGTTTAATGAAGAATTATAAATATTGATTCAGATAGGAATTAATAGAGTTGAAAATGCTATTAAAATAGAGAGAAAAAAAGGAGAAGAAGAGTCACTTTTTTGTTTTTATTCATACTCTGGCAGTTTCCATAAATCTGAGTTTTCAAACTTATTGACCGTTAGATTGAGCTAAACTTTTGCAAAGATGTTTTTGACATAAAGCTATACATTCTGAATGGTGAAAATCCAATTTCAAGGTTACTAGATCCAAATATGGTCGTGCAAATATAAGCTTTGTTTTAGTGATTTCTCTTCATTAAACTTGTGTTATTTATTTCCTAGTTGCCAAGAATAGTTGTTTTTGATATATTACTAATTATATGCCTTTAATTTCACTAGGGAAAACTTTGTTTGTACCGATTATTATTGTTGATAGTGGAGGATTTATTTGGACTAGTATCTATGATTTTTCTTTTCCATATTGGAAAGGTTTTTCTTAGGCATCTCAAAAGGAAGGACAATAATGAAAGATCACAAAAAGAGATGAAATCAACTCAAATAGGAAGTTCAATACCAGAGAAAAGGTAAAAATAAAAGGACAATCTAGCAGTAGGAAGCAAATATGAAAAAAAGAGATACAGAGATGACTCAACAACAAGAAGTAATGATGGAAAAAGACTGGACATTCCAAAGCAAACAGAAGGAGATCGAAAAAGGCTAGACATTCCAAAATAAGCAAAAAGATAAAAAGGTATCTTACAATCCAATGTATTCAAGGGAAATTGGCAGTTTGACATTAGATAAAAAGGTAATAGCAGAGGAAGGGAATTATAATAAAATCAAGGGAAATTAGGAAAAGAATAAAAAGGGTTTTGGCCTGGAGGATTTGACACCTCTATTGTCGAAATATTATTCGATTTAGTATTTAAATAAAATGCGATTCCTAGGCTTGTAAATTGTATTGTTGCAATCAATAAAAGTTCTTCTTATTATTCAATTGAGTCTGTTGCAATACATTCGTTAACCACATCATTTACAACATAATTACACAAAAGGAATTGTAAGAAAGGAATTCAATTGAGTAAGGCAGTCTACAAAAGCCAGGTATGAAACAAATTGGTATCAGAGTGAGGTTGACATGGGTTATGGTAAGTGCAAGGATGGAATCACAAATTGGTTAAATGAAGAAGGACATGAACAGTAAGATGGGTCAAATAGAGACAAAAATAAGGTCATTGAAAGAAAACCTAGTGGAGTTGAAGAATTTGGTGGCCTTGTCGTATTAAAACCAATAACAAAGTAACCGAGACAAAGTGCCTTTGGAACCTTTGAAGTCGCAAGGCAATATGCTTAATTTTAAAAACCAAGAAAAAAAGGTCGATAAGGTCGATAAGGAACCAAGAAAGGAATCGAGACCATCAACTCAAAATTATTATGGCATACAAATAAGCATGAGAATGGTCGACAAAAATGATACACATTTAAGAAAGATTGAATTACTAATATTCTAAGGAAATGACCTAATAGGCTAGATTTTTTGGGTTGAACAGTACTTTTCTATCAATCGAATTGACGAAAAATATAAAGTGCAAGTTGCGACTGTATGCATAGAAGGTCTTACCTTAACATGGCTACAATAGGTAAAGGCTAGAAACCTAATATCAAAGTGGGAAATCTTTTAGCTTAGGACTCTTATCTCTCTTATTTAAACAGTCACAAAAAGGTACAACTTACAAGGAACATTTATCTCTCTGATAGCTTAAGAGTGTGGTTGAATACAGAAGTTGGTTTGAAAAACTTTTAGCATTTTTGCTAGATTTATCAAATGAAGTGTTAATGGGGGCTTTCATCAATGGACTAAAAGATGATATCAAAGCTAAAATCTAAGTCATAGGGCTTAATAGTTTGGTGCAAGTAATGGGGCTAGCTCAGAAGCTAGGGGATTATAGTATGATTTTGGACCAAATGTGAGAATTACAAAGTTAGGCCTAAAGGGGTACAATCGCCTTCATGCAAGGACCAAACTACTAGTCGATTTCAACAATAAACATCCCTTATGTTTCTCAAAACACCTCTTCTTCACCTATTCAAAATCCAACCCATAATAACAACACCACTCAAACCCACCCAAATAATCATAACAAGATCCATCCCATTCCACCAAATAACCCTACCCAAATATGTCTCGCAAACAAATTCAAACCCACTATTCTTTCACAACAAACACGCATGAACCAAACATCCTCTTGTTCCATTCAAGTTCCAACCAAATCAATAGTGGCAATCGATGACCACCCTTCCATTACCGCTCTGACGTTGAGTTCTAGGACAAATACGCTAAAGGGCTATGTTTTAGATGTGATGAAAGCTACAACCCAAACCATTGATGTAGAAATCGACAGTTATAGGAATTGCTCATAGATGGTAATGAGGATGATGAAGGACAAACAATGGTAGAGGAAAAAGAAATGGAAACAAACCTACATGACAACGAGATTGAGGGTGCACAAATTAAACTTTCATCTCATTCCGTGAATGGCTTCAACCCTTACAAAAACTTTCAAGGTTGTTGAAAAAATTAAAGGGAGTGATGTCAAAGTATTAATTGACAGTGGCACCAACCATAACTTCATCTCTGAAATTTTGGTTATGAAACTTGATTTGGAAGTATTTTCCATCAAGGGATTTGGAGTCATAGTTAGGGATGACCATTGAGTAAAAGGGGTTGGAATGTGCAAAGAGATGAAACTGGAAATTTAAGGGATAGACATAGTGCAAAATTTCCCTCCATTATAATTAGGGAATGTTGATATAATTTTGGGAGTTAAGTGGTTGTCTCGGCTGGGGGAGGTGAAGGCTAATTGGAGACAACTGACTTTGAAATTTAATTGGGAAGGTAGAAGTGTAAAAATACAAAGGGACCTTTCTTTAACTAGCTTGGAGATATCCTTTAAAACTCTAATGAAGTCTATAGAAGAAACAAGGATTGGGAACTGTATCAAATTAAATGTCATGGAAGAACAAGGGAGATTCGATGATGGAGAATGAAACAGTGACTTGAAAGAATTGTTGCATGAATCCAGCATCTCTTTGAGGCACCAAACCAACTTTCTCCACAGTGATTGAGAAACCATGTCATCAGATTAATCGAAGGAGCTCAACCACCTAATTTACAACCTTACCATTACCCATACTACCAAAAAAATGAAGTAGAAAAAATAGTTCGAGAGAAGTTGGACTCTAACATCATTTGACCCAACATCAACCCTTTTTCGAGTCTAGTTTTATTATTCCAAAAGAAAGATGGTGGGTGGAGATTTTGTGTGGATTATAGGGCCTTAAATAAAGTTACTATAATAGATAGATTCCCTATCCCAACGATAGATGAACTTCTCTATGAATTACATAGGGCTATTATTTTTTCAAAGCTGGATTTAAAATTAGGGTACCATTAGATTCAAGTAATGGAGAAAGATGTTGAAAAAACAACATTTAGGACACACAACGACTACTATGAATTTTTGGTGATATCGTTTGGACAATTTAATGCCCCTGCAACTTTCCAAGCAGGGATGGAAAAAGATTAGATGTTCTAAAGAAAGCTGAAGGAGATTGAAAAAAGCCTAGACATTCCAAAATAAGCAAAAGGAGATTAACTCAAGGGAAGTTGGCAGTTTGACATTAGATAAAAAGGGAATCATCAAGAAAATCAAGGGAAATTGGGAAGGGAATAAAAAGAACTTTGGCTTGGAGGATTTGACACCTTTGTTCTCGAAATATTATTCGATTCAGTATTTAAATAAAATGCAGTCCTAGGCTTGTAAGTTGTATTGCTGCAATCAATAAAAGTTCTTATTATTATTCAATTGGGTATATTACAATACATCGGTTAACCACATCATTTATAACATAATTACACAGGAGGAATTGTTGGAAAGGAATCCAGTTGAGTAAGGCAGTCTACAGGAGCCAGGTACGCAACAGTTTTCCCCGTTAAAAATCTGGTGTCGATTGATTTATTTAATTTTTTTGCACTTGCTTTGCTTGTGGGTTCCTAATAAGTTTGCACAGAAGATTGGAAAGTATTTTTGATTTTAAACCATTGCTTTAATAAAAAGAATCAACATTTTTACATTAGCATTATGTTCTGCCCATATTTTTTACAATTACGTAGCTTCATTTTGGTTAACTACTTCCTGAGCAGAGAATTCGGAATTCAACTAAAGCTGCATGTAAAAAAAATAAAAAATTGTAGCAGTTGTGCTTCACCTGAAAAAGAAAAAAAAAACAACCAAGGGTCGCATCAGTTTCATTCTCCTCTGGATGAATTTTTGTTGTTCAAACTTTGTCTTCTGCATAACTTCTGGACTCAGCATAATGCATTAAAATTATTGATTTTTCCATATTGTGGTTATTCTGTTGTGAAGGTATTTGGTGATTCTTCATTCTTTGTGATGCCTTGATTTTTAGCTGTAATTAAAGTCAGTGTATTACGAACTCAGAATTTCACATTGTTTCTACACATTGTTTCTCCACTTTTTTGGAATTTGAACATTAATCCTGGGTTATTGATAGGTACCTGGGCAGGATTTTCCCACTGGAAATAAGCTCCCCGGCAGTTTCACAATATCCAGCACTCAAGACCTTCTCTCTTCTCTTCTTGCAGTCAAACTACAATCCAGACAAGCAAATACAAATCACCCTCAATGCAACGTAACTCAATGAAACAGTAAAATAAACAAGCCAACCAAAGTATTCAAATTCTATTTCATTTCTGGAAAATGTGACAAGCATTACATAGTTTATTCATTACACAAAATTTGCTGTCAATATAGTTTTTCTAGAATACAAAAGTTTCCTAAGGTATATTTGCTGATTCTAGGCAGTTCGAGAGGCTCAGAGCTCTCCTCCGATTCCCTCAACTTTTACTGAATTCTCTGCTGCCTCCTCCTTGGTGTCTCTCCCACTTTATATTCCATAACAACCATGTTGATTCCTGCCTTGCCTCATTCTCCTATCACTTTTGGTCATCCTTGCAATTGTGGGATTGACATGTGTCCCGATTTGCTGCTGCCAAGTGTCCTCCTCCCAAGCTCTCTTTTCCCGCGTGAAATGTATCTATGAGACCTCACTGTTTTTAACAGGAAGCCTCAAATGTCTTCTATGTCTCCTTTTGGAGGGACATTCAGTGAAGTTGCATGTCTAATTCATCCTTAAATGGCGAAGGGTGTTGCTTAAAGTTAGTGGAGAAGCATTTGCGGGAGATCATACCCAAAATATTAACCCAAAGGTTGGAATTTGAATTTGTTATGTTACTTTGTGGAATTCTATCATCTTTCTTAGGATTTTGAAGGCTCCATTTTGTCCTTAAATATAGATTACAATGGCCAATGCTAGAGTGGTTGCATCAGTGACTCATCTTGGCACTGAGGTATTTTTTATTTATTTGTTTGTTTTTTTTTTAATTTATTCTTTTTTCCTTGTAAGTTTGTGGGTATCTGTCATTTTTTGTTTTATTTAATTTAGAAGCACTACCAGTTCTTATATTTGCAATTTCGTGTCATAGTGCTGATTTTTTGTTTGAGCCATAATGTAGTTAGAAGCTCAATGAGTTTTGTTTTGTCACTTTAGAGTATGCTAATTTGAATAGTGCAATTTAATTAAGTGTTATCTATTTGGCCAAGGGAAGCTCATGATGTAATGTAGTACAGAATTTCGAACAGTCAAACAGTAAAGAAGCATTAATAGTTTAGCACCGCTGTCATAAATATATTGCCTTTGCCAACTTCAATGGGCAATTGTTTTTTTTCAGGTAAATATGATGATTGGTGCAAAATGAAGGTAACTATGAAACTAGCCTCGGATGAGGACTTTTATTTGCCTTGCAACTTTCCATTGACCAATAATATTGGCCGTGAAAGGTGGCTATGAAATTGTTTTACATGTCGTGATGTTCATATTTTCTCCATAAATTATTCGCACATGTGTGTACATATTTATACACACATGCTTCCACCATTCAACATTCCTTTAATTTTTTAAGAATATTTTGACCCCCTGGTAGGGAATCTTTCCTATTCTAGTCATATTTTTATATCCTGAATCTTTGGAATAATATGCTTTTACATTGAAATAATATTATTATACTTGCAAGTTGACGGTGGCATGTTTTTATTGGTTCTTATATAAGAGATTGTATAAATAACATTTTTACGAATTTGTCCCCTTTTTTTTTTTTTCTCACATTGGCTAAAGACAATACGTTAATTCATGAATGCAAAATTTAGCAAAAATGTTTAAAACAAGCAATATTGCTAAGGCTAACGTTATGTATATAAATAATTAGCATAAATTTATACATAATTAATAATATATTATTATATGATTATATATTATTTTATCTCTAATTTAAAATTTCATAATCATATAATAATCATAAAAAGATGTGTTTATTGTTGTATATACAAATTCGAAATTTTAATTTAAACCCTAACAAATATGATAGTTTATGCATTAAAATCACATTAATTATGAAAAAATTAAAAAACTTATCCTAAGCATGAAATGATGTATAATTTTTACATCATCTTGCTGTATAAAAGAAATGATGATTAAGTAAGTGATATTTTAATTTCATTTTAAAGGATTTATTTTTTGAAATGAAATTTAGGATTTAATATTAAAAAAATTAAGGAAGAAAATGACCCGTTTGTGTTCTTTTTACTGCATGAAGAAAGGGGCAACACAATTTTGAATCTTTGACCATGCCCGGCTAAGGAGGAAAATATATCTTAATTCTTTTCACCTTAAATAATATGAAAATTTTTAATAATTAATTTATTCATAAATATTTTAAATTTGGAAATAATGTAATTTTAATGGTTCTCAAATCTCGATATGCTTCTAATAAATAGAATAAATTTTTAAAACATAAATTATTAATTATTCTTTTTTATGCAAAAATCAAAATTATACAACTTTTGGACAAAATAATTAATTTGGGAACTACCCCATAAAATAATGTGAACAAAATAACTCAACATAATTAATTAATTACAAAAACACCTCTAATTAATTTGCTAATTAGGCAATTGGCCTCCACTAGTCATCGTACCTAATCTGCCCCTTCACCCTCTTTACAATTACAATTGCGACATATCAACTATAATCATAAACCAAAAAAGAAAAAGAAAAAATCTAATCCAACAACATCAAAGTAAAAATTTCCAAACCTAACCCAAGAAAAAATTAATATTATCCAAAAATTAAACTAAAAATTCCAAATTTGACTGAAAAAATCAGGTGAAAAAATGGGAGAGCCCATAGAACCTGGAAAAAGGCCCGAGCCGGGACTAGTCAAGATAGGAGGAAACGAATACGGGTCAACCGGTGGAGAAAAGTACCGTTCTTGGATCACCGGCGGAAGCATTGCAGGCGAAAGTATCCCAGGAATCCGACCCACATCAATCCCTTCCTCTACCATCTCTTCAGAAGCCTCTACACTCAAAGCCTTCTCCTTTGGACCCATCACTTTCTCGGTGGAAGCCAGCCTAGCAGCCGGGGACACGTCTCCCCCGGTGCAGAAGTCATCGGAGGAGACCCCCGTGAGCCGTTGGACCGTGGCCATAAAGTCGGAAACGGCGACGTTTATGATCTTGGGAGAAATTGCGTAGATTACGATCGGCTGCTGAGGGAGGGGTGGCTTCTTGATTTTTTGGGAGTGTTTGTTGATGGCGAGAGGCGGAGGACGTGGGCCCTGGATAGGCGAGGAGGATTTCTTGGCAACGGAAGAGGGCGGAGGAGGGTTGTGGTTTGACGGGTCGTTCATGGTGAGGAAGAAATGAAAGAATAATAAAATTAAAGGTTTTTGGGGTTGAAAAAATGAAGGGCCTTATTAGAGTTCGGTGTTGCGATTGTTGCGGTTGTGAAACAGAGTGTGGTGGACTCTTGACTTTGAGGAGTTTTTAAGAAGACTAAAAAATATTATATTTTTATTTTAAGAAAAATAGATGGAAATTCTTAGTAGTAAATGTAAATGTGAGACGTGGCTTTAGTGTGTATGATGGGTTGTTGTATTCCTTGAGGTTTTATGAAGAACAACTAGGTCCTTCGGGGTTGGGTGTTTGATTTGGAGCTACAAGACCTCCTCTAGTCTCACCCTTTTGTGACGGGTTCCAATCAAATTATATGCATCAAAGTATTATATATTTAATTGAGTATTTTATGATATAATATAATGTGATTAAATTATTTTAAATTAAAGATAAAATAATATAATATAATATGATTAGATTATTTAAATTAAAAATAAAATAATAAAATAATATCATTTTACCTTAATATATAATTAAGTATTATATATAGCACTACTTTTTTAATTAAAAAGCAACTATGCAGTAATCAAACCCCACACATTTTGGTTTCATATTTTGCCCTCATGTATGACATTAGAGATGATAGTGGGTCGAATTATGTCAAGTTTTACCATTTGATTAGGCTTTGTGTTTGGTTGATCTGACAAAATCTCAATGTCTAAGGCATGACCCAAGGCCTTTAGGTCATGCTCCTCATGGGCGCTTAACAAGCCAACCCATGGGTCTTTTTTAGGGGCCCAAAAATGAATTTTTTATTTTTTAATTATATAAAATAATTTCTTTAATTATTTTGGGTTGCTACAAACAATAGCAGTTCATATCAAATGGGATATGTAAAACCATAGGTAAGTCTAAGAGTATTTTAAATTATTTTCAATATTTATTTATGATTGATTGAGTTATGATAAAATTTCAGTAGAGACAATCATGTACCACAAGGGTGATGCCTATTTATGTCTTGGAAGGGTTAGAGAAGTCATTTCACATTGAGCATGTGAAAATGACTAAGTAAAGAAAGGCATACGCACATGTGCGTAAGAGTATACGATTGTGTATAGCCAACAAATTTGAATTTTTGGATAAGATTAGTTTCACAACGATTTCGAAAATTGCCTTTATTAAGTAATGTTATACACGCTCATGTCTCGTGTTTGGCAAATAAAATAAAAAGAGATGAACGTGTGTTATTTTACATTGATATTCTTTAGAGCCAAAAAAGCACCTAAAATGCACAAAGGGAAGAGATGAGAGCCTTAGGGTGCTAGAAATCCACCAGCTATGTGAAGATTGCTTGATTATAAGAGGACAAGTAAGTTGGTGTTTCTTTCAGTCGTCCAAGCTTGGTAATGAAAGATATTATGATCTAACATTTATGAACCTAAGTTCTTTGGACTTTTTTTGGTGTGATGATTATGTGGATGTTATATGTTTGAACAATGAGAAATCAACATGTGGATTCTTTGTACATGTTGTTTAGGATGAAATATAGAATTGATATGATAAAGTTCATGATCTAAGGATGTTGATGCATGTTATTGAGTTCTAGGTGTTAGGATATGCTTAGAGACAATAAGAGATTATTTTGGCATCTATTAAAAGTCTTCGGTTGTGATTGTTTATTTGAAAAACACAAAATCCAGTAGAGCAAAAAAGTTTCAGGTCACGATACATGACCATGTGAGACAACCCACATGCCTATGTATCTTTTTCATAGAAATAAAATTAAGAGCGACAATGCGTTCATCTTGAGGAAAAGCTCACATGGTCGTATAGTATGAGACACATACTCGTGTATGACTTCCCCAAAAGTGAACGCTTGTGTAGAACTAGAAAACATGTCTATGTATAGTTTAAGTGCCAAACACGGGGAAAACAGGTCTAAAGGATGCCCATGCGTATGTAAAGAAAACAAACTATTTTACCCCTAGGCTATGTGTAAGGAAAGGAAGAGAAAAGAAAAGAATAGAAAAACTTTAGTCATGCAAGTTAAGGTAACTAGCTATAATAAAAATGTTTGACTATGTGAAAAATGACATATACCCTGATTGAGTTGAATTTAGATCAAAAATAGAAAAAATTAAGGAAAGTGGTCTACATTTAGATAGCTATCAATTATGTTCGTAAGTGACGAGATATGTGGAAGCAATAAAGCTATACAAAAGATAGATACTTATGAGATATATCGTACACTCAACGTAAAGGTGCATTAACCATATAGTTCAGTTCATTTTAGTTAAGGTGTCCATGGTAAGGGATAGTGACACTTAGTTAGTCTTCATATGGTTAGCGGATACATTATATACGTGTCTATGGTACAAGTCATATGAGGATGATAATTCAGTTATTAGTCTCGTAACTATGTGTATGTAATAAGGGAGGGACTGGGACCAGTTTTCTCGTGTGACCAAGGTATCATAGCTAGTCAACTTTATAGCCCAATCGACATGTGCACAAGACAAAAGTTAGTAGACGTCTAGGATGTTAATTGTTTTCAATAAGACATCAAATATATTGAGATCAACTTAGACCTTGTAGGCTATGTGGTGGTTTATGTACTTAGGGTACGAGGTTGTCGAAAGTAGACAAATGGGTAAAGGAGAGTGCGAAAAAATATATGTTTTAACCACATAAAGACTTAGTGATAGAACGTAAGTTTTAAGATTTACGGTTTGTGCTAGGTGTTGAAATGTCACTTACTTATTGTTTTTCAGTCACACATTCTTTTTTGTGATTTTGTAGATAGAGGTAAGTAATAGGGCATGTAAGAGAGTCAGTGATCTAGCTCGAGTGGTTGTATGAGGGTGAGGGCAATTTGGTCATTTATGCATTTATGTTTTTATTGATCAGACTATAATTGTATGTCTGTGACGTACTTATATTTATTTGAAATGGATTTTAGACATTAGAAGTTTACGATGGTGGTTTATTAATGAGTTTATTTATTACACAATTTTTACATGCTTTGAGTTTAAGTTTAATTACATGAACTTTATTTAACTGTTTTGGTTAAGAAGTCAAATTATGCATGTCACTTTGAGTCATATTATATATAGGAATATATTTGTAAAGAGAGGTGTTATAAGACGACCCATCCAAAAAAAATTAATAAAACTAAAACAATTTAGCCCAATAATACTAAGCAAAATCGTACCAGCTCATAGGTCTTATCTCATAGCCCAAGGCATGACCTGTTATGCCCACAGACCTGACATGGTTTGCTTTTTCTCAAACTAGGCTATGCCAAAAATGTCATGCCTGAGCTGATTCACTTGCCATCTTTGCGTGACACATTTCATTGATTGGTTAAATATAACCCTGCTTTAATAAGAACAAATGTACTCCTATGTGCAAGGACCAACTCAAATATATTTCTTTTGAGAAGGTGGCTTAAATATTATTTTTCTAAAAATTTTTATCAATAGAAAATAAAACCATATATTAATCATACCATTTTGAAATTTGATTTTCATTGCAAAAACTCTAGTAATGTGATAATAAAGAAAAAGGAAATGAATGGTAATTGAATAGGACATTGTGCAAGAAAACAAGAAAAAAGTCTTATCAGATTGCACTTGTTTGGTGGATAGAAATTGTACAAGCAAGCATGATCTAGTGGGCTCGCACCTTCTTCTGTAACTAACCGTGAGATCGCATCAAGAGAAGTCGGAATCTCACAGAAAATATGCAATTTGGTAGGATCCAATAAATTAGCACCTTTTTGGTGTGATATTAATGTTAGATATGTATGATTGTCGATGATTGCCTTTAGAGGTAATATGGTAACATTTTAAAATGAAATATTTAGAGTCAATAGGATAATTTCGTATTCTAATGAAGATAAGTTTTGAGTGAAAATTTGTAATTTGGGCATTCAAGCCCGCGGTGAGCATGGTGGTTTTCTCAAAACTTAGGTGGAAAAATGTTATTTATTCTCAAAAAACTTATTTATCTTTCATCATCATGTCGTAATTTGTAGGTTGGACTAGATCACTTGATTATAACTTTTAGGATGAACTGAGTCACTTAAACTTAGTTTTTTTATTTCATGAAATAATCAATAAGTTTATGCTAAATTATTTGATTTAGCTCAATATTCAATTCTTGTTCATGTTATTGTTTGCTAAATCATGGCAGTAGGTTTTTTTTCCCAATTCTGACTATATGGGTTTTCCATTGCTGTTTCTCTATTTTTTTTTTTTTATAAGAAACAAGTATTAAAAAAAAAAAAGTTGACACGTTAAAAAAGATTATGAAGTGGAGATGTTAAAAAAAAAAACAGTAAAAGGATAATATTGGAATAAATTAAAATGTATTCAAATTTACTTAGTTTAAGGGCTTAAAGGGTTTCGGTGGAGTTAGGCTTGCAACTGAGTTGAGTTGAGTCGAATTAATCTGAGTTTTGTTTAGCTCTATCTCAATTCAACTGTATTTTTGCAAAAACTCAAACTTGAGATAGAGTTGATTGATTCGAGTTCAGTTTAGTTGGAAAAATTACAGTTTAATATCGTAACATATAAATTTATCATTTACTTTTTCATATTTCAAGTTAGATAATAAAATTTTAAGATTGTAAATGTAAGAGTTTAAAGTTTTAAAAGCACACTAATATTATATTAAGGTCAAACATAATTCATTCAAACCGAACTACAAGCAATTCGACTTATTTGCGGTTGTAGTTCTAGCATAAAGAACATTTTGTTTTTTAACTCAAAACTAATTTTTTAAAATCAGACCGAAACGGCTAGTTCGACTAGCTAAACTGTGAATCAATCTATAATTTGATCCAACTTTATAATCCACTTTGTTCTATATATGAATATTAATTTATTTAAAATTCGATCGAACTCTATAAACTTGTTGAATCGAGAAAACTATTTAAAACCAAGCATACCGAGTTTACAAAATATTATACAATTTTTATTTTATTAAAATTTAAAAGAGTTACAACTTGTAAGGTTTTAATTGAATTAATGATAAAATTTCTAATTGATTTTTTTCTTTATTTATATAATGACGTATTAATTATTTAAAATTATATTTTATGTTTAAAAAATGTAATAAATGTTTAATACTATTTAAAAAATACATAATAACTTGTAATAAGTTGAACCGGTTGGTCATTTTATTAAATCAATCAAATCATGAACCAACAAAATAATTGGTTTGATCACTGATTTGATTTTAAAAATATTATTTAATTCTGCTGATTTTTTTTTCCGAGAAGTTTGACTTGGGCTCTAGCTTTAGTTGTTCCCTCACCTATGTAACCAACTTTATTTATATAATCAATCAACTATAGAAAGTTACATTTGTGCATGCGATGTACGCTAATTTTTTTATTAGACGGTTGTATGTTATATAGAAAGTTTTCCTTGTATAAGATAGAATCTGAAGTACATAATCTATATCAAATTAAATGAAATATTCAATTCGAATGAATTGATCTAAGTTGTGACTGCAATTTGAAAATGACTAATTTATTGGTCAGATGGTATTATTTATCTTAATGACATTACTATTTACCTATCAGAAGAATAATATAACATATGAACTCAAATAAATTTATATTCATTTTGGTGGTCATTTTGATTGATCAAGCTTTAAAAAATAAAAAAATCCCATGTGGCCAAATATCGTAAACAAATAATTCACGGATCCCCTGCTACTCCATAAGATTGATTCCTGGGGTAATAAGCACAATTAAAAGGCCTAGACAGTTGATTCTTTGGCATTCAATATTTGACTGTCGGCATTATTTGCTGTAGGAATATTTTTTAAGGCTGCTGGACAAAAGCCACTTTATGGGGCATTATTTGGTAGATTCTAGTGCGGTAGGCAAAAAGGTCCAATAAAACTTATTTGGATTAAATTATTTATTTGAAGTAGGCCCATTTGGGGGACCCTAATTGGGTTGTTTGATTTTAACGAGTGCCAAAACGCTATTATAAAAATGAGGCCAAATGCTTTTTTCCATCCTAGGTTTTAGACAAACCTAATTGCTTATCTGTTAATTATTAAAAATTTAAATATTTATTTATCTATTAAATTTTATTTTCACAGTTAAGAGTAAAATCGTCATTTAATAATAATATTTGAAAAAATTATAAATTCATCACATTTTCTTCTTAAATTTAAAAACTAATAATTTCTGTTTACAATTCTCTCACTCAAAATTTGAAAATGACTATTTTCCCCTTAGGGTTTATATTTTCTTTCTTGCCACTTCTCCAATGATTGGAACCGGCCAACCTCCACCCTCCCATATCTCAGATGAGGATGAGTCATCGGTCGATGATTCATCAATAAGGATATGTGCAATGCACAAATCAATTAGACAAAGAGTTTAAGTCTTCGTCCCACTAATCTGTGCATTGCATAGATCCTTGCTGACAAATGGTTGATAGACGATTCGTCCTCGTCTGAGAGATGGGAGGATAGAGATCGTCCAAGAGAAGTGGCAAGGGAGAAAATGAAAACCCTAGAGGGAAAATAGTCATTTTCAAACTATGGGTGAGACAAATGTGGGTAGAAATTGTTAGACTTTAAATCTGAGGGAAAAATGTGATGAATTTATAATTTTTTAAATATTTTTATTAAATAACGATTTTACTTTTGACAATAATTATAAATTTTTAATGGTTAACAAATAGAAAATTGGATTTGCATCAAATCTTGGGTCATAAATAGTCATTTGGCCAAATAATAATAATAAAAAAATTAAGTATTCTAACAAATTACACTCACATTCTCGAAGTGGTCCAAAATTTTTAGGACGGTCAGAGAACCAGTTTATCTCCTTGAATTTCCACTTTTTATTTTTAAAATTCATTCTCAGAGGACCTCCAAGTTTTCTTATTTGCATTAACATCCTTTTAATTCACATTATTTATGTAGAGGCGAGTTTGCAATAATTACACTTTTACTCACTTTGAGAGTCTCTAACCTTTGCTAAAACTACATTATTATCTCAACTTTAATTTAGTCACTGTATCTCGGGATTTACCAGTAAAACTTAAAAAAAAAACAAAAAAAAACATGAATGTTGTGTTTTCAAATTGGATGAAAAGCAGTCCTCTCCTGCATAAGTTGTATTTCATAGAATTGAACCCACAATAATAGACTTTGTACTGAACTTCATTTCCAAAAATTATATTTCATCTTGTTCCGAAGATTCATTTTAATTATCTTCATGATGGAAATTGTTGTAGTTAGTAGAAGAAGAGTAAGAGAAAGTGTCATTAGTGTGTTGATTAACGAGTAAATGTCGACTTCCTTGTCTTTACCAATTCTCAACACAATATAGAATGTTGTTGAAGTTCTTATATTCTCAAATGCACTAGCTTATCATGTAACAAAAAGCAACTTCCACAAATTTGAACAAAAGAAATGTAACTGCCTGGTCTAGATAAATCAAACACTACTATATCTAATTTCTATTTAAAATTGCAATTAATTAAACAAAGAAACAAATTAAATAACAAGCTAAAATATTTTTAAAAAACTGAAGTTTAACTTTTAGATGAAATCAAAATTAAGGGATAAGAGATTCTAAATTAATTATTAGTTTTGTTTAATTTTACATATTCTAATTGAGCAGAAAGTTTGCGTTAAGTGAGATTGTAAGAATCTACACTTATTTCTAAAGTTGGATTCGAGCCGAGCCGAGTTGGAACTCGACTCAGTTCATATATAGTTGAGCTCGAACTCATGAAAGCCAAGCTTGAACTCGGCTCAAATTCGGTTCGATTCATTTTTCGTTATTAAAATGACGTCGTTTTAATATATATTGGTCAAAACGACGTCGTTTTGTATCAAAATTTTTAATTAAAAAAACTGACAAATAACTCGAGCTCGATCGAGCTTGGCTGGGGTTGACTTGTTTCGGGCTCATCCGAATCGAGTTCAAGCTGGCTCAGTTCGAGTCCAGTCCTACTTATTATTTCCAATAAAATAAATCATAATGATTTAATAGGGTCTTATAAGTTTTTAGGTTGCTATTAAGGGTTTTTTTTTCCTTTTAAGTTATAAGAATTTTATTTATGAGAGGAAATTTAAAAATCGAAAAGTTGGAAAAAGTTAAAAATTTGAAGTTGAATTTGTAAATAAATAAAATATTTTTTTGAAAAAAATAAAATTTTTATATATAATTTACATATATAGATGATATATCATCGTATGATTGAATGATTTTGAATTAAAGATAAAATAATATTTATTTATATAATAACACATAATTTATATATCTATATTAGGTATAAAAATATATACTTATAATGTTACTTTTCTTGGAAAAAGGTTTTTACTTTTATAACCAATATAACACATTCAAACTATCACTTATTTTATTTGTACGAAAGAGTTTGTCTAAAATATGTCACAAATATTAGTTTCTGTTTGCAGTGGCATTAAAAATCTTTGATTTGAAATGCAAAATTTTGCCTGTGAAGGGACAGAACTTAAAAGAGAGCAATAAAATAATAAAATAAAGGCCAAAAGACTTTTTCCTACCCAAGGTATAGTGTAATGCCAAACTCATACCCATCAACTTTTAAAGATCCAAAATGACAATTCTCCCTCGCCTCCCCCCAAAAATAAAAACAAAGGTTCTCTTTCCTCTCCTCTCTGGGTTAGGGATTTTTGTCAAGGTCATCAATGGCTAGAAGAAGAGGAAAGAAAACTCTAAGTTTTGGGAGGAAAAATATGATTTTTCAAAATTAGAAAACTTTAAATAGGAGTAAAATTGTTAGTTTTTAAAATCTAGAGATGAAAATTTATATTATATTATTATCAAAATGAAGATTTTACTCTTAATTTTAGCTAAATATTTTAAAAGAAATTGACTCATAGATAAAACTTTAGATTTTAAAAAATTGACAAATATAGGTTTATAATGACACTATATCTTGGATAATAAATAACTTTCTATTGAAGAGGTGAACCCGATCTACTCAATCCACCACCCTATTTTCACATTTTTCCATGATTGAATTTTAGGAATTCAATATTAAGGCAAATCCTAAGATGGAATTTGATAAAGGTCACTTGTATACATACTTTGTCAGTATAGTTAAAGTATAATTAAAATAATAAAACTATATATATATATTTTTAGTATATAGTTTAGGTACATAGATAATGTATTATCATGTGATTGAATAATTTTAAATTAAAGTTAAAGAAACACCTAATCAAATAATTACACATAATTTATTTACTTAAATTATATATCAAAATTGTGTACGTATAGTATTGTTCTAATTAAAATTAGTTTTTAATAAAAAATATTCAATTTTATATAAAAATATTAAGCATACAATGAAAGAAAAGCAACAACTGATAAGCAAAATGGACCAAGAGTTTTTACATGGTTCAACTACAAATATACTTTACAGCCATAACATTTGCTCTAGTAATTTCAAATCTACTAATCTCATATGAACATCAATTACACATAAAAAAAAAAAATTAGCTCAAACAGCCAAATTGACATGCTTACTCAACTAAGAACAATATTATGTGTACCCACTTTGAATATATAAATTAATATACACTTATATATATCATCACATGATTAAAAGTTACTTTATCATTAATTAAAATTATTCAATCACATGATGATAAACATAAGTATGTATTTATTTGTATATTCAAAGTAGGTATATTTAATTTTATTGCTCAACTAAATTGTAAACTTTTTTAATAGTCACTTTATGTAAATTTGAAACTTTTCGCAAGCATCCAACTCACCTTTCAAACATCCCTCTTAGGATATAGGAAGAACTATATAATCTTTGTTATTTTTATTTTTAATTATTAAAACACAAATACAAGACAAAAAATATACCCAAGAAAACAGAGATAAGAAATAGCAAGTGTACAAGTTGTATACAAAGTTAACTCATTAATTGTAGGCATAATTGGTGAGAATGACCCTTAATTGTAGGCTTGAGTTGGTGAAAATTATTCTATTTGACTTTGATAATTCTCCTTATTTCCAATAAAGATTTTTTCCTTGATTAATTTTGCTTCCTTATCAGGTTCCACCAAGGTGGAGATGGAGTGTAAATGCAGTAACATCTTGCTCTTAAAGGAAAATACAAAGACTTGGTTAGGATATCTATTACTTGATGTGAAGATGGCATAAACCGAATTATGAAATTACCCATGGCTACCTTTTCTTGAACGAAATGATAGTCTATTTTGATATTCTTTGTCCTATCATGAAAAAAGAGGATTAACAGACATATATATGAAGAGAACTAAGATTGCCACAAAATAATTGAGGAGGATAAAGTAAAGGAATGCCAACGTCACATAATAAAAATGTGAGCCAAGTTAATTCAGCGGTGGTTGAGGCCGTGGACATGTATTCAACTTTTGAACTTGATCGAGCAATTATAGGTTGCCTTTTAGAACACCATGAGATGCAGTTTGCTCATAAGAAGACATAAACACTAGTTGTGCTTCATCATGTCAAGGGGCATTTTGCCCAGTCAGCATCTAAAAATGGATATACGGAGGGAGGGCTTTGAGACGTAAACCACAAGCCATAGTTTTGTGTCCCTTTTAAGATAGTGAAAAGTTCACTTGACTACCTTGAGATGCAATGTTGTTAGATTGTTAAAAAATTGGCAAACTTTATTTACTATATGTTTAATGTCTGGTCGAGTGAATGTGAAGTATTGAAAGGTGCCTACAACACTTCTATAAGATGTTGCATCCACAAGGTTTCTTCTTAGATATGGGACTTGTCCTTGAGAGCCATAGGAGTAGCATTAAAAGCACATTCAGTCATACCAGTGTGATTAAGTATATCGTTAATGTATTTGCCTTGAGAAAGAATGACTCTTCGAATGAAATGTATATAGTTCAGTACAGAGTCCATCACTGATTAGTTCAACTCAGTGAAATCACGATGAACACATGTATAGGAAGAGAAATTGGCTGATTTATGTCCAATTTGAGAGCAAAACATCCATGTTTTTTTTTGTCCTTAGCTTTTACATGTACATTTATGTATAAAATTGATATTGCATCATCTTATCCGATATCTTTTTTAACCAGTTTCAATATATAAAAATTTAGCTCGGCCCCCTTCAAAATTGAATCCTAGCTCCACCATTGGTTGTATGAAACATTAAGTAGACACTTTCTACCGATAGAATTAGTCAGTGTGAATAATTCGTTTGTCTCTCTTTGAAACACCTAGTTCTATCTGTGCTTGATATAATTTTGTCTTCACCATGTTACTTTTCAAGCTTTAACCTTTATTTGCATGGTATGAAATAACTTGAATTTTCCTTGCGTCTTACCTATAAATAGTGGTAAAGTGTTAAGTTTTTATTTAAGAGACATACCATTGTGAGATCGATTAATATGCACAACAAGGACCATAAGAAAGTCTTAATGGTAAGGTTTATTTATTTTTTAATGAATTTGCCGTAACGAAATATAAAAATGTATTTGGTATGTTTTGTAAAAACAATATTAGAAGATACAAAAACATGAATATACGTTCCTAATAGTTGTTTAAAGAAAAAACTTTATCACTTTTATAACCAATATAACACATTCAAGCAACCACTTATTTTATTTGTCTCGAAATATTTGTCTTAAATATGCCAGTTATTAGTTTCTGTTTGCAATGATATATTAAAAATCTTGGTTTGAAATGAAAATTTGGGGATATCAAAAAAAAAAAAAAATACCACAACTTGGGCTTGCTTATACTTTTTTACCACATTTTTTATACACATAACAAATATACCATAAAAATGCACAATTCCAAAAACACCCCTGTTATGAGAAAAGTTTGATAACCGTACAATTATACTATTCACGCAAGAAAAAAATTCCCTAGGTGATTCCCTTTGCAAAGCAAAAATTGAAGTCACGTTTTGAATATAAAACCCCAAGGCTAGTCACTTTCACCAAATTAATTAAAAAAGTCTTTTCCCTTTCCAAGTCTCCACCAAGTTACTTTCCCCAAATTAAAGAAGTCTCCTCCCTTTTGAAGCCTCCATGGTGAAGAAGAAGAAACCACCATGTGAAGAAGAAGAAGCAACTGATGCGGATGCCTATGCTGACAAGAAGGAGAACCGACACCAATGACGAACACTCCTCCACCAATGTTGACAAGATCAAATGCTCCATCCACCGACGTCGTCGTTTGAATCTAACCTATTTGAGAAGAATGACATGTCGAGTTTTATGGGTGAGTGTTTTCTACTTAGATTTGTTTGTTTAAATTTTGTTGACATATTTTATAAATTTTGGTTTTTGGTGTTGGTGTATGAATAGATCTATAAAGAAAAAGGGATTTTATTGTGTTGATGATATAGTTTAGGTGTGTGACAATTAATTGTTGATTTAGTTTTCGCTAATCTGACAATTGATTGTGATTTGGTTGGATCTGAGAAATTTGAAGAACAAGGCAAGGTCGCTTGGATATCACTTACTAGGTGTTATCGCCTGATTACTTATTGGGTGATATTACCCTTTTTTTTCTAATGAATCAATCTTATGACTAATAAGTTTCAACTGGATTGTAATTCCATTTGAAACTACCAAAAAAGATATATATGCTCTAATGTTGAAAATATCATAAATAACAATAAAAAATGAAAAGCGAGAGTCAAATATACAAAATGGAAATCAGAAGTTAAATTCATTATCATTATAGGACTTTTTGCATATATTTTATAAAAAGATAAAAAGATATGTCGCCACTCGAACTCCTTTTAAAAAGTCAATTTCAATGAAATCCTTTTAGGAAGCATTCCAATTAATGTTGAAATAGAGATGGAAAAAACCCCCCTTTGTCATCATAGTATCTTGTAGAGACACCAAATCAATATCCTTTTAGGAAGCATACAGGTTTCATGAAATGTATAAATTTAATGCGCAAATGATTGTCTAAATGAAGATGGATGTTATTAGTGTCATAAACCAGAAATTGACGATGACACAACGAGAGATATTTTGAATGACTTGTTTTGGCTGATTATTAGGTTTGGAAGAGACTCGCTTTAGTGTCATTCTTATGCATGCAATGTTTTTCCATCTAATTAGCCGGAGGCAATATGATAGAGAACTATGGTTTCGAATAAACGGTGTGAAAGTATGTTTCGACCCAATAAAGTTTGTACTTGTTATTGGTTTTTTTTTAAAGATGACATAGATGTGTCACATTATGTGAACTACTTAAGAACTTCTAAATTTATGCTACAATACTTCCCAAGGCTTAGTAGATCATTATGGTATTAAAACATTGAGGGGGTGGTTGATGACGATATTTAAGGTGACAATGATAAGGATGTTGTAAAGTTTACAGTTTGTATTTAGCATTTTCCTTCCTTTTAAGGGCAGACAATAGAAACATGGCATCCAATCAAATGTAGCATCTCACTGAGGATCTAGATGCATTTAGTCTGTATCTATAGGGTGTATTGTTATGGAATATGACAATGGACTCCAAGTGACAGGGTATAAATGAAAAATATGAATACTGCCTACAAAAGTATGATACCTACATGAGGTCAACTCCTATTGTCAATTACTTGGTTATGGGTTTTTCCATTTCATTCCAAGTAAGTAGCACATTATCATTCTAGCAAATAATTCGATTACATATTATCATTAGTACTAACCAACTTATTGTCCTTTTTTAATGCAGTTTGGGTTTATGAGACTATAAGCAACCTGTCACCACATGTGCTACTCATCACAGATGACTGTGTCCTGTGAATGCTTAAATGGAAGACCCTTTTTCCTTCTAATATAGGATGAAGCTGAAACAATTATGGGCACACCTCTGGTAAGTGGAAGTTGCAACAAAGTTTTGTTAAGTGTTATAATATAATATAATGATATGTTTTGTTCACTGATAACAAAGTTTTATTATTATTTTTTTTAGGATCTCATTATAGTTGTATTGTGTCCAATGTTCCTTGATCAGGAGACGAAGTGGTATATTAGGGCATTAGAGTTCATAGGAGAAGAGCCACCTACCATGTCATCTAATGAAGAGTTTACCGAATCAGTTGACAATTTGCATGCTGCTTCAGGACATCCTGCTTCTTATTGATCATCTTTTTATAGTGCTTAAACCCTATATATGCATGCCTATGCCATCCCTCCCTTAAGTTTAGGCCTCCCTCACATAGGGGTCTATATCATGGGGATCTCAAGCCAATATTCCAAGCACATTTCCATACATACGGTTGTCCCTACCATACATTAGTCTTCAAATGTAACAATAACTTGACTAGTATGTTAGGATAACAAGAGAGGAGACAACAATTGCATGGTGAGATGCAAGATGTTTAAGTATCTATGTTATATCGTATGAAAGCATTTAAGGAGTCATATGTTTAGAGGTCGTCATCGGTGTAGGTTTATGGTATTTGCTTCTGATAAGATATGTTCTTTTATATATGTGTTAATATGCAATGACACATAAGTGTTGATTTGTTTAGGTTAATATGAATAAGGAAGTGGAGGTCTCACTGGAGCCATTATCTCAGACAAAGGTTGTCACCCAATAGCCTATTATGCCATATGATAACAAACCACCACAGAGAAATGTAGGCAAGGCTCTAACATGCCTAAAGTAATCAACATTTGGTCATGTTTTGAGTAAAGGCAAACAATTTATTAGTCCTTTCATGGACCTGACCAAGACACGAAGGAACATGCCCACAAAAAAGCCCCACCCTTCGAACCAAACATTGGTCTAAACATACAAACATTCAATAATTGGTATCTTATGACACCTAATGATTTTTAAAGATGTGTCCTATTCACAAGCCATGGCAGTGTAACTAACTATGTCTCCAAAGGCAAATGGTGGACCTTATTGATAACAGAGAGGCGTTGGCTTGAAGACACAATAGGAAGAGTTTTCATTTATTTCTTTTTAATTATTTCTTCGATTGTTTAACTAACTATTTTTATTTATTTATTTGATAATTTCTCTAATTGTTTATCTAACTATTTTCTACTATAACATATCATATTGAAGCTTTCCTTAAGGTCCTTTGTAAAACATATCCATACAATAATTAGAAAACACTATCAACCCAATTTATGGCAAATCTACCATCATATGCAGAAAAGTTCGACTGACTGGGATTGGCTATGAAGTAACCATTGTTTTTCATTAATCAAATCCACGACATCTCCCCTACTTCGCCGAATGAATTTTTTGAACCATGGAGTAGAGCTAATAAGGTGGTATATTATATGGTAGTTACAAAGGCCATGATGGGCATGCAAGAATACAGTTACCACTGACACAATTATTGAATGATGTTTATCTAAAATAATGGCCAAGTTTGGAATATCCTCGATGCATATTTGTAGGTACCTCAAGAATAGGGACCATGTATCTATTCCCTCATTGTGATCAATATTGAATGTAAGTGGATAAATTTGGTTATTGTTGTCTTTTACAACAACAATGAAAAGAGATCCAATATACTTTCCTTCAAATGTGAAGTGTCAATACAAATAATCGAAGGACAAAATTGTTGGGATCCCCTGTCAAACAACCTAAAGCTATAAAGAAAAATTAAAACTTATTTTCCACATCGACATCAATGTGTAAAAGTTCTTGGGTTCTTTAGCTTCAAATTATGTCAATACTCACAAAAGAGCATGAAAGACTTCTCAGGAGATCCTTGTAATGCATTTATAGTATATGTCTTCTCATGTCATGTCTGCATGTATGAAATGTTGATGTTATACCTATTTGCCATGTTAGAGATAATTTCCTTTGGTCAGTAAATACGGTCAACCACAAACATTGATTTAAGGATAGTTCCCAATGATCTAGCATCTATCTGTTTATGATGTGGCAATATTTGATCACCTGGACAACTATGTGTATCATCTATGCGACGTAACACCCAATAGTCTCTATCCCCTTTCCTTCTGACTCATGTCTGCCATTTGCATTAATGGTCTACACACCTAATTTGATAATGTTTCCTATTAGAGTAAATAACTTTCCATTAGATGCTTGTCTATAAAGCATATCTCCCAAATAAAGTTATTAATTCAGTTTTCGAATAATAAAAACTCGTTACTCTTAAACTGTTGTCTCTTTGTGTTTCTTGATTACTAATACCAAATTCTTAACATCTACTGCTAGCTCAGGAACCCACTGGAATAGTTTAGAACTATGAATATGACTTGTATATGCTCTCATGTCTATGAAGCCATGGCATCCCGTACTAGACTCAACTTTTTCACTGATTTAACTTTTCACAACGTCTTTGCTTGGTACCCAACTCGTGTTGTCATCATCATATAATCCTGGAAATTTGTCATCATCATCTTCATTATCCTTAAGATTATAGTTCTCATCCACATCATCATTATTATCTCTATCACCATAATTCACATTATACTCCTAGAAAATTTATTATTCTGTCTAATCGTATGTGCGATGATCCTTTCTTTTTGCCACATGGACCTCATTTTCTAGTTGATTTTCTCTTCCTTCAATAAGAGTTTAGGTAATATAAAGTTTATCGATCCTCATAAACTTCTTGCTTCCATCATCACATACTCAAAATCATCATCGTCTTCAATCTCAATAGGATCCACTAATTATCATCACCTGCGACAAATATGTGGACATTTGCCTGACTCCAATCAAATCTAAGATGATTGCATATTTTACCCACAAATCCTTTGAAATCAACATTTGTGCCAATATAGATTGGTCTATCCTTTCCATTAACATATTTCTCTACATTATCATCACTTGTAATCCAATTCCCTCTAAAACAAATAATAAATTTGGCCTTATCCATTTTTACCTATAAACCTACATTGTCAAGCAAAATAAAAATAAGATACATTCGAAGATTTTGTTGAAAAAGGAATAGGTGAGACTTACAGCTTGTAGGCAAGATTGCCTATAACTTAGATCCCATCATTTATGTTCTTTCCAAAATACAGAAAAGCAAACTACAAACACCTTTTTCAGTGAACGTCTATGCCTTATTTGACCTACCAGTCAATATTCTAACTCTTTTAACGTACACATAGAACAATATTCAACAAACAAAATACGAAATAAATGTTACTATTTTTACAAATTCTCTAACTACATTACTAAATTTTATGGTAAATCAATTACTTTAGTATACAATCTTTGGTTTACAACTATTACACAAACAAACACAAAAGAAAGAGATATAGATCAACACTAACCTTGATTATGATGAATTATCTGCGAGATCTCTAAAAATATATTTTGCTTTTTTAGTGTTGAACAGAACGTTTGTTGGTTGTATTTATAAAGATGAAAATAAAGATAGTTTTGGTATTTAACTAACAAAATAGTATAATTGTTCAATGAAAAAAGGTGTGGTAAAAATGTATAGGTGAGTCAAAAAAGTGGTATTCTTTTAAATATCCCAAAAATTTGTGTCTAAAAAAGGCATAGAAAATGAGAAAAAAAAAAAAAGAGAGAGAAATGAAATAAATAACTTTATATTGATTCCTGCGCCTAATTTACCCAATCCACCACCCCATTTTAACACTTTTCCATGATTGAATTTTAGGAATTTATATATTAACACAAATCTTGAGATTGAAATTGATACATGTTGGTTGTGTATACACTTTATGAGCACAATTAAAGTATAACTAAAATGAGCTCTAATGAAAAATCTTATTTCACACAAAATATTAAGTACACAGTAGAAACAAATGAATAATAGAATATTAAGGAGAACAAAAAGTTCTAATCTACATTTATGAGGCCTAGTCTAGTCATTTCAAATCCACTAAATTGATATTTACATGCATTTTAAATAGAAATTTAGCTCAAACAACCAAACTCACTCAACTTACTCCTAAACTTTATTGATAGTTGTTTTACACAAATTTGTAACTTTTTATGAATATCCTACTCAGTCTTTTAAGCATCTCACCTAGAATATAGTTCAAACTCCTCTTTAACTTCTAAGTCAAATTCTTTTTAGCTATTAAGGTTGAAATCCACTTAATTCTTAAACCAAAAATGCGTCCCACAATCTATATAAAGAGGCAGAGCTACCAAAATAAACTTAAAAGAAAATTAAAGTAACTAGACATACTACTAAGCAACAAAAACAAAGAAGAACCTAACCAGACATAAAATAAATTATTGTATATGAGAAATGAAATATTTAGGTTCTTCAAAAAGATAGTAAAACCGTTTTTATGATCAGTTCTCAATAATTATTATTATAGTGAACTCATAACTAGCATAAATTTATAATTTTTAGCAACGGTATTCTTATAACATAAACACATCGCAACTATAATTTTTTTTTTTAATTTTTAAACTCTTTCATGAAAGTTAAATTAAAGTAATATAAATTGAATTGAAATAGATCTTACAAATAGACCTTTTTTAAAACAAATCTTACATTTTATACAATGGCTAAAATTGAATTGAAATGTGAAATTTTTTTCTAATTTGAAATAATTATAAAGAGTTGTTTGGTTCTCAGTAAACAAATATTATCTTGATAATTTATCTTTTATTATTGATATTACTTTATTTAATTTATCAGTAATAAAATATTATAGTAATCTTCTATTACCAATGGTGATGTAATAGGTAATATAAATAATAATTTGATTATCACTGTTACCATATGTATTGAAATATCACTAAAATAATATTGATTTTATTATAATTATACTTTTATTTATTAATTTTTTAGGATAAAAATAACCTTATTTTTTATTAATATAACAAGTAATATAAAAAATATTTTAAAATAATTACATCCAAGTGTATTTAAATAAAATAATATCTAGTATTCTTTTATTGGCTTTAACCAAATAGAATAATTATTTATATCTATCAAATTTTATCAAATATAATAATCATCAATATCTAATAATCTTTTAAATAATTTATCTTTAAAGTAACCTTTTAGTTTTGATAATAATATATTATCTGAATCAAACGTTCCCTTGATGTCATCTAACATTAATAATGATAATAGAACATTCCCAAATGGCTAAAACGACCATTAACTTTCAACAAACCTAGCTTTGCTCCAAATTTTGTAAAAATTCACTTTCTTCGTTTCCGAGTATAAAAGACTATATATCTAACCAAAATTGAATGTGAGTTTGTTAGAATGTTTAGTTAAACACAAAAAGCCTATATTTCTAAAAGGGTTGAAATTCGAGAGTGAGCAAGAGCAAGCAACACATACTTGGCTCAAATTCACTCCTTTATCACCGAGATCAACTAAATTGAGATATTACGAAGACATGTGAAGCAATATTACCTACAAATGAAAAGTTACGAGCACCAAAGTACCTATTTAATATTGTATTTCCAAAGCTTCCTGAATGAAACAATTGGGTATTTTCGCTTCCAGAACTTTTCCCAAGCTTGTATATGTGTGACCTTCTATAAACTTGTGTTCTGAAACACAATTAGAGGAAATGGAGGAGAAGTGTCTCAACCACACCTTTTTTAACCTTGGCTTGTTTATATTGCAAGAGGATTTTGCAAACTTTCCATTTAGTCCAAAACTCTACTTGACTATTATGCAAGTCATCTTTTAGTAATCGTCCCATAATTTAGATCGCCGTTACATTAATCTTAATACGACAACCGCACAAATCTTTGTCCATAACTGCATTAAACTAGTTAATATATTCAGTGCATGTTTCTGAACACCTTTTATAACTTGTCTAATTTAATTTTCAGAACAATTCTAAATAGTTTAAATTAATATATAATATTTTATTACCAATACATATTATCTATGATAACTTTTATCTGCTAGTCAGGAGACTCCTATGGAATGTTCAATAACAAGTGTTAGAGTATGTGGTATAGAACCAATCAATTTGCCTATATCAATAATATTTGTTATCAATAATAATTGACAATTTTTTACCTTGCATATTTAATAAATTATAGAGATAAATGTATTTAGAATGGTGAAATTATGATAATAGGATCAAGAGTTTCTTAATTGTAAAGAGCAAATGAGCATATTATGTGGCCATTATGGGAGTGTCCACAACCATAATATTATCATCTTGATCAATGATACTAATGATACGAATTATCATAGTGTTGTATGACTTTAACTAAAGGGTGACAAAGCTTACATTTTAAGATTGCTTGTTGACAGTTTGGTATAACATATAGATACTTATTGTGAGCAGTTTCATTAGAATGACCCACTAGAGGCTTCCATATAGATGGCCATCATAGTGTCTATAGATTAATCCTCTAATAGACAATGATACATGTGATTTTTAAACCTGAGATTATTAGAGTGATTTGTGCACTAATCGACGTAGTTTGATACTACTTAACATATCCCTTCATTTAAGGTTGCAATTAAGTTATATGTGGATCATAAAAGAATTCATCACTTCAAGGTATTGGCGAAGATGTCTCAAAATAC
Source organism: Mangifera indica (assembly GCF_011075055.1). Classification (NCBI taxonomy): domain Eukaryota; kingdom Viridiplantae; phylum Streptophyta; class Magnoliopsida; order Sapindales; family Anacardiaceae; genus Mangifera; species Mangifera indica. The sequence continues at coordinate 12,389,158 of NC_058137.1, read as the reverse complement.
AATTTGATTGATGGCAATAATAGACAAATGTATGGCCATAATGGGATTAAGTTGTCCAACTGTTAGGTTGTTGTTTCACAAAACAACTACTTATAAATTAAGAGACGTTATGAGGTAGACATTGTCTTTGTGTCTAAACTTTGATCGGATATCATATGATGAAATTCGTATCCAGATCCAATGTGCACATTCCCTGATGATGTTTAATGATCTATTCGTTGCGATTATTAATCCATAACATAATTTGCCCTTGTTGATCTTTTTATATTCTGTGATCTTAGTTTTTTGGTTATTTTTAGATAAGAAAAAGAAGTAGAGAGCGTTTTGGAGTCCCCTCCCAAAAGTTGCATAACTTCTATTTTTAATATTAGCGATAGTTGAGAATTCAAACTTTGAAATCTCAACTATTTTTAACTTCTATAATTGCCAAGGGAAAAAAGGTAATTTTCTTTATTGGGGTTAATTAGACATTTCAACCCTAATAGATTTGGTCAACCTATCATAGGTGGACCAAATCTAATATCTCCCACTCACAATGATGGGTGATTTGAACTAAAACTCTTCCACAAAAATCTTACAGAATAGAGCAATTCATACTGGCAAATGTGTAATGCAACCTTACAAATAGTCTGTACTTGAGAGCTAATTTACTATGCATTTGTTAAGAATAACATAGTCGCTTCAATCCGAATAATAAAATAATAAAACGTTGGTCTCACAACACCCTAGACTTACTTGACAACACTTGCTCCCTTTAATCCTTTATTTATTATTGTGTTATATTCCTAAGCATCCATGATTAAGTTCATTCTCCCGTATAAGTGACATGATCGAGCAGCCAATGGATACATGTAATATATAATTCTTCCTCTTTTACTCGAAATTCTCAATTCAAACTTAGCTGTTTTTCTAGTCATATTCCATAAACCGAATTGTGTATGGTCATAATTGTCAAGCTAAGATAGCAATACTAAAAGTAAACATCAAATAACAACAAAGAGTCTAAGGGCACCAATATGAGGTAATCCTTATAAAATCTCACATAGTAAGGGAGTAGGGAATCATCCTCTCACTAATTCAAATGGTTTTCTTACTTATGCACACATGGTAAGAATCATATGCTACAATATTTATCTACTCAAATGTCATTACCAACATTGTACAGATCTTATTTTAATTGCTATACTTAGCACCTAACCTGAGTTCTTAATTATCTTTCCAATTTTATGAGTGATACTATATATTAAGAACTCATATCTAACATTCATAAGTTATTTGGATGTAGGGAATCCAAACCGGTCATGACAAAATTCATTTATTCATGACCTCATCTTGATTAATTATCAAGGTGACATGTCTAATAATTATAGTTCGTTTCTTAAGTAAATTTCATCTTCTAAGTGCGTTTTCTTAGCATTATCAATCTCATGAAAGATGTCTCATCTTTGCACACTCTTCTCAGCATCAAAGGCAATTAATCGTGTGAGTGAGCCAATCTCAAACTTATGTGATATTATCATCTTGTTAAGTTTTCATAATGTTGTGATATAGAAAAGCACTAAGAATTCAAACATGTAAATAATAAATAAATTTGAATTCTTCAGTTTACTAACGTTGTGTTACAAGTATAATATATACTCAACAATTCATATATCACATTCTATGCAAATCAAGAGATTTAACATGTGTAAGAAATACATCTCTCAGAATCAGTTTGGTTAAAAGATTAATAACATATTATGCATAGAAATATATTGTACAATCACTTTTTTATTCAAAATAATGTCTCTAACAAAGTTATACTAGTGTCGATATTTTTCGTTCTATTATGGAATTGGGGATCTTTTGTGAAAGCTATCGCAGCTTGATTATCATAATATACAACTATTGGACTAACTTCTTCATTTTGTACATCTAAATTCTCAAAAAATCTTCTTAACCAAATGGCCTCTTGCATAGTTATAGAATAGACCACAAATTCTGCTTTTATTGTGAATAAAGCTATGCATGTCTAACCCCGAGGGTTGGCAGGGTGGTCAGGAAGGTGTGCTCCCTTCACTGACTTCCTGAGTTCGAGCCTTGGGGCCACCGATCTCACGAAAAGTGGTGAAATTTACCTGGTTCATTGGGTTAGTCGGGTATTCAATGAGCCCCGAGGATTAGTTGAGGTGCGCGTAAGCAGGCCCGGACACCTCGGTTACCAAAAAAAAAAAAAAAAAAAAGCTATGCATGTCTGTTTCTTACTACTCCAAGATATGGTACCTTTTTGGAGTAAGAAAGCATAGCCAGAAGTTGAATTGTGTTGGTCCAAATTGCCACCCCAGTCGACATTTGAATAGCCAATAATACGCAAATTTGATCTTTGATAACATAAATAATAATCCATAATGTCTTTCAGATATCTTAATATCTTCTTGATAGCATTCCAGTTTTTCCTTCTAGGATTCAATTGATATCAACTGACCAATTTAACTGCGAAACAAATATTAGGGTGAGTACACGTCATAACGTATATGAGCTTTCAACCGTATTTGAATAAGATAATAAAAACATTTCATTTCTTTCATTTTGAGTCTTTGGACACAAATGTTAGTGTAATAAATCACCTTTTGACATAGGGTTATATGCAAGTTTACAGTTTGCCATATTAAATTGTTTTAGAATCTTTTGGATATAATGCTTGTGTGGCAGAACAAAAAATTTCTTAGAACAATCCTTACTGATTTCAATACCTAAAATATAATCTGCTTCACCCATATCCTTCATGTCAAAATTTATGGATAACCAATTTTTAATGATCATCACATACTCCAAATTACTCCCAACTATTAGTACATCATCCATATAAAGATATAGAATTGCAAACTTATCATCAGACCTTTTTACGTCAACACAGTGATCTTGTTCTAATATCTTAAAAGTATAAGACAATATTGCCTTATAAAATTTTAAGTACCATTGTCTTAATGATTGTTTCAAGCCATACATCAATCTTTGGAGCTTGCATACTTTGCGCTCTTGGCTTTTTCTATGAAATGTACAAGTTGATCTATGAAGATCTTTTCATCAAGTTCTCTATTAAAAAAAGTTGTTTTGACATCTATTTGATGCAATTCTATATCTAAATGTGCTACTACAACTTGAATTACATAGATTGAAGTAAATCTCATAACAAGCAAAAAAGTTTCTTCATAATCTATACCTTCTTGTTCGATATAGCCTTTCACCACAAGACAAGCTTTATATCTATCCATTGAGTCATCCACCTTATATTTAATTTTGAAAATCCATTTATTCCCAATAGGCTTTTAACTTGATCGTAAGTCCACCAAACACCAGATTTAGTTAATTTCCTTGGATTTCATTTCTTCCTCCAATGTTTCTTGCCACTTTTCCTTATTAAAGGATGATAGAGCTTTTTTTATATTTTTAGGCTCTTCATCTTTAGGAGGAACGGTTATGAAAACTTTGTTTTCAATTTCAAAATGTTGTTTAGGGATTTGAGGACTTTTGCTTCTATGTAATTAAGGATTTATGTTTCCAATATCCAAAATAGGTTGGAAATTAATCTCTTTGCTTTTACTATTCTGGAATAGGTAAAGGCATTATCTCTTGTGACACAATAGATTATCACTGAGATATACCTTCTCCGCATTCCTCTTCTATCTTATACAAACGAAGACTTTTATGAATGTCACCCCTTTTAGAAAAGTCATCTTCTATAAATATTTCATCTCTAGATTTTATTTTAGTCATTCTTTTATCAGAGTCTTTCCCTATAAACACATACCCTTTAGAGCATTTGGGCATCTTATCAAGATACATTTCTTTCTTTTTGGTCCTAATTTTCTAAATTTATAGAATGTATCATGGATATATGCAACTAACCTCTAAGGTTGTATCATATTCAAGTCAGGTTTTCTACATATCCATAACTCATAAAGAATGGAAGTTACTGACTTAGTGGGCATTTAGTTAAGTAATAAGTCACATCAATAGTCATCTCCATAATACAAAATTGGAAGATTTGCTTGCACCATCACAGATCTAACTATTTGTAACAAAGCTCGATTTCTTCTCTTCGCTACACCATTTTGTTACAAAGTTCTTGAAATCATTAGTTGCCATACAATTCCTTTTCCATTGCATAATTTGTTAAATTCAGTAGATAAATATTTAGGGTCTCGATAAGTTCTTAAGGTTTTTATTCTTTTGTCTAACTAGTTCTCAACTTATTTATATAATGTCTAAAGTTATCTATTGCTTTTGATTTATAGGAGATCAAACAGACATAACCAAAACATGAATAATCATCTATGAAAACGATGAAATAGAATGCATCTTTTCTAGCTTTGACATTTATAAGACCACAAATATCTGAGTGCATAAGTTGTAGAGAAATTTCAGCTCTGGCAATTTTGCCAAAAGGTTTTCTAGTAGTTTTTCTTGCTAAACAATGATCACAAAAAGATAGATCTAATTTTGTGATAGGTTCTAATAAACCTTCACAGGTTAATCTATTAATTCCTTCTTGACCAATGTGCTCTAATCTATCATACCATTTATTTGCATCCACATTCAAAGTACTAGAAGTTGCAAATAACAAAAAACTAACAGAATTATCATTATTACATAATAAGGTGTTTAGCACCATAAAACTTTCAGGCAAAAATCCTAATCCATAGAATACAATACCGTAATAAATTTTAACCAAGTTCTGAGAGAAATTAAACAATATCATAATTTTAACAGAATAATTACAAAGACCAATTTTTGTCAAATTTATGAAGCATACATGACATCATGTAGGTATAAGATTTTACTACAATGCAAAACCAATTTACATGCGTCAATCCCTTTTACTTCTATTTTAGTATTATTACCCATATAGATCTATCGCATTTCCCTCGATATTCGATAAAATTCCATGAAAGCTTCTCTATCACTAACTACATGGTTTATGGCTCTTGAGTCTACAATCCATATAGGATGAGATTCAGTTAATAAAACAGTATTAGAAACATCTTATCTCTTTTCCCAGTGTGTTTGCCTCTTTTACGCTTGAATTGCTTATTCTTATTCATAGGTCCTTGGATAATCTCTTTCCATTTTTTGGATTTTTTCCATTTTCGCTTGTAGCTAGAAAACTTCTTGGAACTAAACTCAGTAACATATGTGTGAGCACCTAGTCTAATAGCCTTTAGACACTTAGCTTCCAATTAAAGGTGGTGAACAATGTCATCAAAAGTCTTGATGTTATCATTATAAGTCATATTGACTTTCATGTGCTTTTAACTATCAAATAGAGATCTTATAATAGCTTGAACTTGTTGTTCATTAGTCAGGTCATGCCTAACCTTTTTCAACTTAGTTATCACATTTGACATTTCCCTTAGATGTTGCTTCATTGGCTTATTGGAAACTTTCTTATACTTATCGAATTTGATAGTCAACTGTCTAAGTTTGAAGATGATAGTTCCTCCAAACTTCTTCATCAATGTCACCTTTACAACATTTACAGTTTTAAATTGCTCATACGGATAAGCTATGTTATCATTCATTGAGCTGATAAGAATTCTTTTAGCCATTGAATCTTTCTTTTTCAAGGCATTATAAGCACTCATGTCACATTTATACTGAGCATTGTTAGGGTTCTACCCCTTAACTAGTTGGGGTTATATAACTTAAGTAACAACTTCCAATGCCTCCTGTAAATCTAAGATGTAATGCATTCTCATTCTCCAGATCTTATAATTGTCCTCATTCAGTTTTTCTCTCTTATTCAAATCAACAATAATATTTTTTAAAGTCATTATCTATATAACTATAGAGATATGTCAACACAACATCAATAATAAGATATATACACATTTTATGATCGCAATTATACATTAAAATTACAAATATTTCACATAAGGTATAGAGTCAAAAGTTCACTATGTTCTCAATCATAATCTATAACACAAATGTTAAGTATTTCAAAAGTTAATCTAATTGTGCTAATATATATTCTAGATGAGAATTACTAAATTATACCAATCTTAGAATTCCCACAAATAATCAAGAACAATTATTGAATCAATAAATGGTTCAATATATTCATAATACACACAAATGAAATTCAAAATATTTCAATGACTAGGACTAACTTCTAAACAATCCTTGGCTTGAGATTTATTTGATTTAAAATAAGGCATCTTAACAATTAGTTACACATATTTATAGGGAATCGATCTCCACCAATTGGAGTGAGAAAAGACATTTTCTCTATCCCTAATAATATTGGGAGTTACTTTATCCATGATCAAGTTTCTACATTGTTTACGATAGCCAACATGCCTCACACTTCGCTAGTTTAAGAAAATGGAAAAGAGTTGTGGATTTTCTGATGTTCATTACAATTCTCTGTTCTTCAGTGTGTTATAATTCATCCATACATTGTCAATAATTCTTGAATTTCTTGTCCCGAACAAGGTTAGGAATTATAGGATTCCAATGATCTGGCAATAACATTAGCAATCCATATTTTCTCTCCATTTTGGTTAATTTTATACCTCTATCTTTTAAATCACAATATTTTTCATTCATGACACTAAGGTGTTTGAAGAGATTGTGCTCATGATTCACCTCATAGTTTATATAATAGTTCTTAATCAATATGTTTACCATATATATGACCAATAAATGGACAATAGTAAATTACATATGTATAACTATATAAAAAACGTATGTTCACATATTTAGCAATGTGTAATTCAAAACCATGATCCAGAAAACATCGATAAGTGTTAGATTTATGAAAAAACAAGTTGTGCTAGCTTTTGTATAGAATGAAACTGATAGAATCCGAATCTACCTAATGATTTGAGTCTATACAAGCTATCATGTGCTGACAGAAATCTTACATGCGCTCTCATGCTTTAGAAAAATGCATCATGTATTGTCATGCACTAAAGAAAGGTTCTCATGCATTTATGCACTAGAGAAAGGTCCACACGTGCCCTCACATGCCGGTCAATGCCAGACTTTTTCCCAAACTGGTCAAACATTGACCAATGATGGTCACCTAACCATGTGGGGTAAGACCTGGGTCAGGTTACCTAGTCGATTAAGTGGGCTGACCCATCGACCGATAGGTTTTGACTAACCCATTGATCAACTAGTCAGACAATTAGGGTTTTCCAACTCGATTGTAACCAACGTCATAGTAAGTACCCTAGAATTTATCAACAAAATTGGTTGTCTTTTGGCTAATAATCAACAGTGATTTGATAGGGCTTTTGAAGCCTATGACACGAAGTTTTAAATAGATGTAATTTCCAATGTAATCGTTGTCGAAATCTGACAAATTTAAAACATAAATGTCATGACTTTGAGGTGAAAAATAACCACTAAAAATTGATGATTTGATGCATTTTCAATGGAATCGTTTATCACTAATTTATGCATATCACATTTAGAAATTACCTAACATGATTCTAGGCAACAATTATGCACATTTATATTAAATTCATCAACAAATTGATAACGAATCAATACAAATTTATAAAAATTGGCCATTATTCATAGCAATTTAATTTTCTAGAAACTTGCTTGTATCACCAACATCACAATCGACTATATGACATGTCTTTGATACCAATGCAAGCAGAAATTAAATTGTACCAAGATCATATAAAATTTGTAGTTGGATTCAATGTGCACATTCTCTAATGATGTTTGATGATGCACCCATTGCGATTATTAATCCATAACATAATTTGCCTAAAATTTTTGTATTCTATAATCTTAGTTTTTTAGTTATTTTTAGAGAAGAAGAAGAAGTAGAGAGTGTTCTGGAGTTCCTCCCAGAAGTTATGTAACTTCTGTTTTTAATATTAAATGACAGTTGAGAATTCAAACTTTGAAATCCCAACTGTTATTAACTTTTATAACTGTCAAGGGCAGAAAGGTAATTTTTTATGTTAGGGTTAATTAGACAATTCAACCCTAATGGATCGAGTCAACCTACCATAGGTGGACCAAATCCAATAGTATGATTGCATAATAATTATATCACTAACAAGTTTATGTCTTCCATAAACTTTCTGTCAATTACGTAGCCTTGTGTTTTACTAAAGGTCAATCATGGTTTATGTATAGAAAGATGATTAATTGTATTTTAATCATGATTTTATTCACTATCAATATAAAGGAAAACCAATGGGTCACACACAATAAGAGGTTGATTACCAAGTTTTAAGAAATTTTGAGTCTATATTAACCAATTTTCTAAGAGCCAAGATATTATTAAGGCTCTAAGAATTGTCTTAGTACCATTAGGATACTTAAAAGTTCTAATTACATTAGAACTCTAAGAGACCTTGTTGGGATAAAACTCTTGGTAATTTTAGTAGGATTAAGATTTGCCAGATTTTTTATAAACGATGATTTTAATCTCTATCAATGGGAAAAATAGATTTAACCTCTTATGACAGATCTAAGAATTATTTCATTATAATTTAAGTGAAGTTTTAAACCTCACAGATTGCCTTAGTTGACAAACCCATGAGGTGCCTATAACACCTATAGGTGCATCTCAAGGGCAGTATAGCCTTTTTGCTTGGGTTGGCATAAGTTGAAAAGTCAGTTTATAATTTAGGTGACACACGGTCATGTGTGGGGAGACTACATTTATTTGTCCCTACCACATCAAACGATGGTTGCTTTCTCCCTTCTGGTAATGGATCTCCTTTCAATGCCTTTTTTTCATTTGAAACCCTATCCCTCCAACTAGATTTTGTCTAGATTCAAAGAATCTTGACAAAACCTTTTGTCTGGATGATAAAGGCATTGTCCAAACAAATCATCATCATTTGAACAATGATGAAGCTTCTAGACCAAAGATTCATCATTTCTAGTGTCTACGCTTGGTTTGGGTGTGATGTTGTTGTCTAAACAATGATGATTCATCTAGACAACACCTTTGTTATCTAGATGATTTTGTCAGGATTTTTTGAATCCAGATGAAATTCAGTCAAAGGAAGAGGGATTCAAATAAAGAAAAGACACCAAAGAAAAAACCATTGTCAGAAGGGGAAATGGTCATTGTTCGCTACAAAATCATTGGGAAATTTGAATAAGGGAAAATGTCACTTTTTAAAATTAATCCTAGGGGAAAAATATTAGTTTTCCAAACTAATAGTTGAAAATGTTATACAATTTTAGGGTTTTAGGGTTTTAGGGTTTTAGGGTTTAGGAGAAAAATAACAATTTTACTCTTCCGTAGAAACTCAGCTAAGGTGTGTTTTCAAGCTTCTTTCTAGAAGTTAGAGTCAACACATGGTCATGTGGTTGGGACACACATCTGTGTACTCGACCTTTAGATTTTAAGGTAGGTTTTCTTAGCCTTTTGCTAACTATCAAACTTTGCCAATCGATTAGTAGTTATCGAGAACATATAGATATTTTGTACATAACCTTAGCATGGCTAAATAAGATAAGAATTTATCAAATTACCCCTGTGAAAAGGCATAGTTGAGATGAAATTAGGTAGGAGTTATAAGTAAACAACTGAAGGAAACACGACTGTGTCCCTATAAGATACACGACCATATATCTGTAAATAGTAAGACATGAGTAGAAGTTGTGTGTGAACAGTAACTAGGCACAGGCTTGTGGGTATAAGGCACAGAAGGAGAATTTGACTAAGAAATAAGGCTAAAGAGATAAGGGTCATCTCGAGAGATAGATTAAGCTTTCAGAGTACATAGTTGTACCTTTTATACCAGTTAGTTAAAGTATATAGAGGCACAAACCATTAGCTAGGTGGAAGATGAAGAGATATAAACATGCTAGTCATTCTAAGATTATTACGAGAGGGCACTGTGAGTATCTATTCCTAACATCAAACCTATAGTAGGGTAATATTTGTAATAGAGTTTGTTTATAGTACAACAGAGTTGGGAAATCAGAGAGAACTCACATGGCCAAGATGTCAAATTTCTATATTCAATCTAGACAAATCGCCCTAGTATTTTGTTATAGTATAACTTATAGATTCAGATGTTTCCACTAAGTTTAGTAGTGTCATATCATATAGGAATCTAGGGGAGTGGTTCCTTAGTGACCAAGCTAGGACATAATTCAACCCAAAAGTAAGATATATAACCTAGTTAACCCTAACTTAAGATATGAGCACCAGTTCAGTTACTAGGACCCATTATTATTCAGTAAGGAGTTCGATGCCAACTTTACATGATAGAGTTAGGATTAAGGGCATTTTGGAGAATTCAAAAAATATACTAGTTAGAGTCTCCTACTTATTGAGTATTCTACCATACTTCCTCTTACTTTTATATGTGCAGGTATATATGATGGTGATGGTTGTGAGACTAGTGGCAATCCGAGGGCATAGAGTTAGAGGGCAATTCCGTTATTTACCAGATTTCAATTTACTTTACTTTCAGTTTATGCTAGTATTATGTTATACTTCATATTTTTAATTGCTTTGGTTTATGAACATCTTTTGACGCTTTTTGACATTAGTTATTATTTTAAAGGACATTTTGGTCCTTTTTCAATCGTATTAATAAAGAAGTTTTATTCAGATATTAACTGAATGTTACGTTTTTGAAAGTCATGCTCAATTAGTCACTTTAAGTAGCATTTTCCTTCGGAGGGTAGTTTTTTTGGAGAGGGGTGTTATAGTGCCCATCATTCGGCTTTAGTGAATGACTAAGTTTATCAAAACCTAATTCTAAATAAACCCAATCAAGATTTGTGGTATAGTTTGAGAAACTATGTTACAAACATGTGAATGTTTAACAAAAAGTTTTTGCATTATCAATGGTGATTGGGAACATACATGTATATATGGATGAATGTGTGCATATATTGATTCAAGGTTTAATGATATTTTGATGAAAATGTGTGTAATACATATGAACTTAATAAAACATGGATGAACATGCTCAATTTTTTATTTTGATGATAATTAAAATGTGAATGGATGAAGGTTAACATGTATACAATAGTTATATATTCATTATAGTGAAAATTTTGGTTGTAAGTATACTTAAAAGATGTTGATATATGAATTTAAATGATTAGCTCAATGCATTTGAGATCATCCTTTAGTGGTGATTATGGATGATATCTTACATTTTGATTTATGCTTGTCAAGTCATCTTTTAATGCTTATTGATAAATAATTTGATTTATTATATATTTTTATTTATGTTTGACATGTTTTCATTTAATCTTAATTGACTGATGGTGTAATATGTTGTATATTTTATTTATACTTGTCAAATTATCTCTTAATGTTGATTGATAGATGATATGATAGATTGTATATTATATTTATGCTTTTCAAATCATCATTTAATGTTAATTGATGGTTAATGTAAATATATTTAATAAGTTTACTATTATCTATATATATCTGGGTGGCAAATGTTACGTATATGTATATTTAATGTAGATGTTTTCAATTTGCAATAATGTCCTTATTTATTTTAATATACTATCTTTTTAATTTATATAAAAGGTGTATGATGAATGTGTTTATTTATACGTGAACATGTGTTGAATGAATAGTTCATTAGTGGATGATCATGGATGCATATTTGGGTTTTTCAAAATTTTTATTTTGGACATGTTATATTCTCTTAAAGGTGACATGTAGTAATTAATTTTATTATTTTTACATACGGGCCTATGTGCCTTAATCGAATTGTAATTCAAGCTTATGTGTCTAAGACTCAATCCATTGATATACCATCACTTTTTCTCTCCCTTGAAGAAAATTTTCTTCAACAACCCATTGATGTACAAATACTATTGTCACATGCTAACACCTATGTGTCCCTTTGTTGTTGTAGAACTCTTGTGTAAATGAGTAAAACCTTGTAAAGTTTACAAAAGAAGCATTTCAATCTAGGATAGATTCAGAGCAAATTTGAAAAAAAAGTCTCCAAACGCAACTATGAGGTTTCTAACCTTCTATTTTTATACATATATTTAAACTTTAATCTTGGGATCAAGTTTCTTATATTTTTGTAACTAATTCCACTATGACTTTCTTGTATTTTTGTTTTATAATACATGAAAAACCCTATAGTGAGAATATTAACATATATGACCAAAAAAATACAGAGTTTAGATCAATTGACAATATATAGAGTTTTGGTGAGAATAAGTTATCGTCTGGTGAGAAAAACTTCAGATTCAATCACAAAACGAAATTAATAGAAAAGGTTTTGAGTCTATCATAGAAAAGATAAAACAAAAATCAAAGTAAAATCAAAATAGAGAATAATTTAACATGCAACCTAGGGTAGCAAAAACAACACCTTCATTTTGAAGTCAACGCAACATCACTTTGGACTTATATAAAATGATGTTGTTTGGAATTTGACTCATGAGCCATATCAAATATGGCCACTCCTAATTCGAACTTAGTTTATTAGACTAAATGAGTCCAACTCCGTGTTTAGGCTCAGATCAAGTTCAATCCATTTGAGCTTGCTCTAAGCAAATTTGAGTCAAGCTATGAGTCAAACTAGAATAGTTTGTTTTGAATCCAACTTTAATTAAATGGAAAAGAAAGAAAATAATGAGAGATTATGAAAGAAATTAGATGAAGAGATATTTTGAAGATTAGGTGAAGAGAAATCTAGTTAAAATGAATGAAGGTGAGAAAGAGATTGATGAAATTGAGGGAGAGAAGTTGCAATGGGGTAGACAAACAGTTATTTTCATTTTTTTTAATGTAAACTAATCACATATTAATATTTAAACTTAAGATATTTTTGTATATTTAATTTTTTTTAATTTTCATAAAAGAAGTGGGGAACAATCTTCCTCTTCGAGAAAACTAAGAAAAGAAGAAAAGTCGTCAGTCAGTGCAAGTCGTAAGTATCATATTTATTGAATGGTTATGGCTGAATGTAGAAAATTGTTTTGAGGGACTTGACTGGGGAGACTTTGGAATTTCAAAGATATTATAATTTGCACTTAGCATTTTCTTTGTCATTCAAGTCCAAATCCAATCTTGACAAATACAATTATAGTTCTTTCCAAATTAAAATGCAGAGATTTAATTTTCTTTTAATCTGTTCTATCTTCTTCTTATTTGCATCTTTTACCGTTACAGCTCAACAAAGACAGTCTGATATAAGCCTCGGATCTTATCTTACACCCACCACATACTCATCATGGCTGTCAGGTTTTCGTCTCTACGCCTTTGGATATTTTGATCTCTCAGAAACTGTTGGATTTTAAATATAAAAGAATAAAAAAAATAATGATATGATTATGCAACAGAGTTCTGAAATAAAATTTGAAAGGATATGCGGAATACACTCATTTTATTTTTTTTTACCAAGCTTATATAGAAGCTAAAACAGATAACTTAATGGCCTAGAATCAAGCCATGAACAGTAACATGAATTTAACAAACTGACCACTGCAGCAACACAAACTGGCCACTTCCTAAAGACTAGGACAATAATTACAAATAAAACACATGAACTGCACATGGACATGTTTCAGTCCTGAAGCATTTTCCTAACACTCCTCCTTGCTTTAGGAGTTGCAAACACCAACATTCTGCCTTAGAAACTCGAATCTGCTCATTGGAAATGGCTTTGTAAACAAATCTGCCAGCTGATCTTCAAACTTACAGTAAACCAGAGTCACAAATTTTTCTTTTTGCACTTCTCTTAAGAAAAATAACTTGATGTTGAAATGCTTAGTTTTCCCATGAAACATAGGATTATAGGAAATAACAATGGCAGCTTGGTTGTCAACAAAAATTTCAGTACTTTCTTTCTGCTCCAGATTGAGATCCATTGAAATCCTCCTTAGCCACAAAGCTTGATTAACAGCAACTGTTGCAACAACAAATTCTACTTCAGCAGTGGATTGCGCCACAGTTTCTTGCTTTTTCGAGCTCCATGAGAAAACACTAGATCCAAGAGTAAAATAGTAGCCTGAAGTACTTCTCATATCATCAATGGAACCTCTCTAGTCACTGTTAGAGAAACCAACCAGCTTGAACTCCTTGCTTCTTGTGAATTTAATACCAAAATCACTTGTGCCTTTGATATATTGAATCACTCTTTTGGCAGCCTTGAGATGCAATTCACTTGCACAGTGCATAAATCTAGACAGAATACTTACAACATTTAAAATGTTAGGCCGTGTTGTTGTAAGATACATCAAGCAACCAATTAAACTTCTAAAGTATCCATCATAAACTTTATTAGCACTATCTTCCTTGCATAACTTCTCCTTTTGATTCATAAGAGTGCTTACTGCCTTGCATTCTTCAAGCTTAAACTTATTCAAAATCTCCTTGGCATACTTCTTCTGGCAGATGAAGACTTTATGCTCAGCCTGCTTAATTTCCATTCCAAGAAAGAAGGTCATCAACCCGAGATCTGTCATTTCAAAAACCTTTATCATTTCTTGTTTTAACTCCTTAACCAACCATGCATCATTTCCTGTCAGTACAAGTTTATCAACATAAAAAGAAACTATCAGAACATCATTGCTTTGATTTTTGACATAAAGAGTGGCCTTAGACAAGTTTTTTTAAAACCAAGGCTCAGCAAATGGTCATCTATCCTACTATACCAAGCTTTGAAGCTTGTTTTAACCCATAAAGAGCCTTCTTGAGTAGAAACACCTTGTCCTCTTTTCCTTTCTTCACAAAACCTTCGGGTTATTCAACGTAAATTTCTTCTTGCACAACACCATTTAAAAATGCTGATTTTACATCAAATTGATACACTCTCCAATTCATTTGATTAGCTACAGCAAGCAAAAACCTTATAGTGTCTAGACAAGTAATTGGTGTAAAGGTATCTAAGTAGTCCACGCCAAAAACTTGAGCATAGCCTTTCACGACAAGTTTTCCCTTATGTTTGTTGATAGAACCATCAACATTTAGCTTAGTTCTGTACACCCGCTTGACTCCAATCACCTTTCTATCTTGAGATCTTTCCACTAGAATCCATGTATTGTTTTTCTTTATCATGAACAACTCCTTCTTCATTGCAGTTGTCCACCTTTGATCCTTTTTTGCTTCTTCATAATTTGCAGGTTCACACACAGCAATGTTACACCTTTCATGAATGTTAGAAAGTAACCTAATTCCTTTCATGGGGACTTCATCCACTATTTCATTTTGCCACTCTACTTCTTCGGTATTAGAACCAAGAAACTTGAGTTTCAAATCTATCATGGTCTGGCCCTTCTTTTCTGCATTGTCCCAGTTCCACTCTTTATCCTCCATAAAGTGAACATCCCTGCTAACAACAATATTTCTAGTTTGTGGCTGGAAAATTTTATAGGTTTTGTTGATAGTGCTATAGCCTATAAAAATGCCTGGTGATGTTCTTCTATCTAGCTTGTCACGTTTGTTCTGTGGAACATAAGTGAAACACAAACAACCAAATACTTTAAGAAATTTCAGTGATGGCTTGTAACCATACCAGACCTTAAATGGTGTTTGATCTTTTACTACTTTTGTTAGGAACCTATTTTGAAGAAACACAACCGTATTTGCTGCCTCTGCCCAAAACTTCTTTGGCAAATTTTTCTCATGCAGCATGCATCTTGACATTTCCAAGATGTACCTATTTCTCCTCTCACTAACTCCATTTTGTTGTGGAGTGTAGGGAGCTATAAACTGATGTTTAATGTCTTCTTTTTCACAAAACAGGTTGAATTCTCTCGAAGTATACTCCTTCCCATTGTCTAATCTCATAATCTGAATTTTGCAGCCACTTTAATTCTCAACTCTTACCTTAAATTTCCAAAAGACTTGAGCTACTTCTGATTTAAACTTCAAGAAGAAAATCCAACACATTCTGGTGAAATCATCAATGAAGGCAATATAATAAAGACTACCTTTTAGAGAAGGTGTTCTTTGAGGGCCTGAGACATCCGTGTGAATCAATTGCAGCTTCTTTGATGCTCTACCAGTTGCCTTTGAAAATGGTTTTCTATTGAGCTTGCCAAATTGACATGCCTTGCAGCTTGGAATCTGATCTTCAAATTCTGGAAGATCTTTAGCTATCATCTTAGACTTCATTTGCAATAGCCCTTAGTGGTGATAATGCCCGAGCCTTTTGTGCCAAACTTCTATGATATTTTCCTTGACTGAAAAACTGCTTGCTTCTCCTCCAATGGATTTAGAGCAAAACTTTTGCCTTTCATTCTGACTTTAAAAATATCATGATTGGCTACATCTCTAATTAGACAATAATTGTCTTCAAAAACAACTTTAAAACCTCTTTCCATCAGTTGGCCAACACTCATGAATTAATCACTATTGCCTGAACATCATGAATTAATTTTGTACCTAAACAACTTGTTATTGTAACTGTCCCTTTTCCTTTGACTGAGATATAATCACCATTGCCGATTCTAACTTTGGTAAGGTTGGTTGGCTTTAAATCTCTGAAAAGTTCCTTGTTATTGGTCATGTGACTAGTGCAACCATTGTCAATTAGCCAAAACTCACTTAATTCATTGCCTGTGAGACATGTAGCCATGAACAATTGATCTTCCTCCCCTTGATCAGCAATATGTGCTTCAATCTCCTACTGTTGAGCTTTTCCTTTGCAAATTATTGTTTCATGTCCCATTTGATTGCATTTGGAACATTTTGCGTCAAGTATCTTCCAACATTTGAATGGAAGGTGTCTTTCCTTTCCACAATAATGGCAAGGATTTGTGTCGGGTTTCTTCCAACATTTGAATAGAGGGTGACCTTCATTTCCACAATGATGGCAGGGAGGGTATTTACCATTGAAGCTTCCTTTTTTGCCTTTGTTGTTAGGAACAAAAAAGTTTCCTTCTTGGCTTTTCTTCTTTTTCTTTTTGTTTTTGTCAGCTCCATGATATTTTGCAAATAAGGCTCCTTTGGTGTTGACATCTTGCCTCATATGCCTTCTTTGTTCTTATGCCTGCAGAGAATTAAGTAATTCTGCCAAGGAGATTTTTGACAGATCCTTAGTATTTTCCAAGGTTGTAACTGTCACTTCATACCTCTTAGGTACTGTGACAAGGATCTTCTCTACAATTCTTGAATCATTTAATTCAGACTCGAGTAGTCTGACTTTGTTTGCAATTTCAAGAAGTCTATCTAAATACTCTTTGATTGTTTCAGACTCCTTCATCTTTTGCAACTCAAAATCCCTTATCAAATTTAAAACTTGCATTCCTCTTATTCTTTCATCTCCTGCATATTCTTTCTTGAGATAATCCCATATAGACTTGGCTGTCTTACAGGAAATTATTCTTGTGAAGATCGTCGATGACACTGCAGCAAACAAACATGCTTTGGCCTTCGAATTTTTTGTCTTCTTCTCCTTATGCATTTTAATCTGTGTCGTGGAGGGATTTTTTTGGAGTGCAGGAACATCATAGTCTTCTTCCACTACTTCCCAAAGATCCAAAGCATCCAAATATGCCTCCATACGAATTGCCTAAATCTGGTAGTTTTCTTCGTCGAACATTGGCGGAGCAATTGAGGAGAAACTGGCTTTGGCTTCTATGATGTTTTCAAAAACTCACACACAGATCCCGTAAGAAGAAAACTCTGATACCAATTGTTGGATTTTAAAGATAAAGAATAGAGAAAGAATGATATGATTATGCAGCAGAGTTCTGAAATAAAATTTGAAAGGATATGCGGAATACACTTATTTTATTTTATTTTTAGCAAGCTTATATAGAAGCTGAAATAGATAACTTAATGGCCTAGAATCAAACCATGAACAGTAACACGAATTTAACAAACTGACCACTACAGCAACACAAACTGACCATTTCCTAAAGACTAGGACAATAATTACAAATAAAACACATGAACTGCACATAGACATGTTTCAGCCCTGAAGTATTTTCCTAACAAAAACAACAAAAGAAAACTGTCAACAAACATGTTTGGCACACTGTAATTGTGAAGATGCACTCTTCGATAGTGATGATTGTAAGTGCAAAATGCAGAGGCTTCCTTTGCAGTTCGGGAGAAGAGATATGAGTGGTGGATCAAACAACTTTGCTTTCAGCAAGGTAGGAATCAAATCCTCGGATGGTGACAATTTTCCCCAAGAAGAGAAAAAGGGCCACCAAAATGATTTGATAATTCTACTAAGTTATGTATTTGGTGCTTTTACATTTGTTATTTTGGCAATTTCCTAGATTTTCATCCATAGATATCAAGTCAGGTCATACAAGAGAATCATTGGAAACGGTAATTTTAGGTTTTGTGAGGATATTGCTCCGACATCATTTAGTTTTGTAAAGATTGAAAAACTAACTGATGGTTTTAAGGAAGAGATTGGCAGAGGATCTTTAGGTATAGTCTATAAAGGGATTATGATGAATTGTAAAAAGTTTGTAGGTGTCAAGAAATTAGAAAAGGTTTTAGTTGAAGGGGAAAACAAGTTTCTAACTGAGATTAAAGTTATTGGGAAAACCTATCACAAGAATCTAGTTCGTTTGCTCGGTTATTTCACTGATGGATCCAATAAGGTGTTGGTATACGAATACATGAGCAATGGTTCTCTTGTTGATATACTCTTCAAACTTGAGAACAATCCAACTTGGATGGAAAGAATGAACATTGCTCATGATATAGCTAAAAGAATTTTCTATCTGCATGATGAGTGTGAGACACATATCATCTACTATGATATAAAACCTCAAAACATACTTATGGATAGGAATAGGTGCTCAAAAATTGCTGATTTTGTATTGACAAAGTTGTTGAAGCCAGACGAAACTAACACTTTCACTGGAATCAGAGGAACAAGAGGGTATGTTGCACCAGAATGACATCGAAATCTACCCATGGCAACAAAAGCAGATGTTTATAGTTTTGGAGTCATGTTATTAGAGATCATATGTTGTCAGAGATGAATGAAGAAAAACTTTCCAGAGGATCAAATTTTTCTGAGAGATTGGGTTTATCAATGCTTTGATGCTAGTGAGTTGAGGCAACTCATAGGCAATGAAGAGGTTGATCTAAAACAATTGGAAAGGATGATCACAGTTGCACTTTGGTGCATTCTTGATGAGCCATCAATGCGCCCTTCAATGAAGAAAGTCTTATGCTGGAAGGATCTGTCGATATTCCAATTCCTCTGAGTCCTACTTCTTTTCTTACTTGCAGCTAATTCCTTGAAAGGAATATGTAACTCAACCCATTTGCCATTTTCATTTACTTCTTCCAAATGTGTTTTTGTAATTTTAAGAGTTGATTCCTGTTCCATTTCCTCTTTCATTTACTAAAGATGATAGTTGTTTTTTAATTCAATCGTATAGACCCTTTGTCTATTTCTTTATATTTTATTTTAATTGGTATTTAAACTAAGGTAACATTGTCGCAGATAGACCAGCTTTTACTCCAAGAAATTTGTATGGGGTTGGGTTATTAAAAAAAGTGTAGGTCAGGTCAGCCTGTATATTTGATTAATTCAAATTCATTTGAAATAGAGAGTCAGTTTCGGATACTTTAATTATTACCTAAACATGGGCTTGAGATATGACCACTATTGGAAGACCAACCGAAGCCTCAGTAGAGTGGTTTTGTTAAATGAGTGGTCCAAATTCAACGAAAAACCATTGAACAATCCGCTTCAAATGTTGATTATTTTATGGCATTCTGATTTGAATGGGAAAATCGTAATTCAGAAATAAGCAAATGAATTCTGATACAAGAGAATAAAATGAAGTCCTTTATAATGAATAGGTTGTGCAGTAGAGACATAATCCCATTTCCATACCAGAAGAGGAAGTAAAGCGGCCGTTACTTCTTACTAATATAAACAAAAGTATTATCCAGTTTTTACCTACGGAGCCATGCGGTGAGCACAAAGTGAATAATTTCCCCAACAACAATTTTAGTTTAAATTTTGAGAGCTATACTATCCCATCCAATGGCCTCTAATGCGTGAATTGGGAGATGGCTTATTAATCCCTCATCAGTTCTTTAATTGCAACAAATTTATCGATAATTATAAATTAAAGGAAAGATATGAATTTTGTTTAAGTTCTTGCAAGTTATGGATAATAATTACTCTCAAATATGAGGCTTAGCACAAAGGAGTTATCCCCCACATCAGAAAGGAGAGGAATAGGAATAGCGAAAAGGTTCTTCAACTTAAATTTTTGAGCAATCCGGATTTTTGAAACCCTTTCATAGGCGTATGCATATGCAGTATGACGAAATTATGGAGCAATCTCCATCTCCTAGTATTAAACCATCTGGTGCTACTAGAAAACTCTGATCTTCAGCAATTATGATGACTGAAAATTAGTTGTGCTTGACCAGCTCTACTCTGTTTTTGGCTGGTTAATAGGATTAGTTTATTTAATTGCATTGTAACTCCCTTGTAAAAGGGTGATGTAGATCATAGGAATTTGAACAAGAGATAAGAGAATTCTAGTTTGTTTCATACATAATTAATTTTAAGCCAAAGAAACTGACATATTCCTATTTCCATTGCTTAATTCATCAGCATGTTTCGGTTCAATTTTTTTATTGTGAAGTACCCACCCATCAGATTTTAGCCTGAGGAAGAACTGGGACAAGGAGGAATAGAGACATCAGTAATCCCTTCCAACATCATCACTACGCTCTTCATAGAAGGCCGAAGAGCTTGTTCATCTTGAACACACCAGAGCCCCACCTTAACCATGTTCTCTAAAGTCTTCTTGTCCACTTCTTGGCCACGGACGAGCTTATTCAACTCTCTGTTAATGAAGCACTTGTAAACCCAATTAATAAGAACGATTTCCTCTGGTTTCGATGGATCCAGCTCCATGTTTCTTCTGCAGCAAACGATTTCCAGGAGCACAACTCCATAACTGTAAACATCTGCTTTCACTGATATTGGCATATTTTTAGACCATTCCGGTGCCATGTAGCCTCTAGTCCCTCTCACCAATGTGAAAGTTCTTGTTTGATCTGGCATCAACAACTTTGCCAGGCCAAAATCAGAGATTTTAGCAGTCCAAAAATCGTCCATCAGAATATTCTGAGGCTTTATATCACAATGAATGATAGGTGCTTTACATTCATCATGGAGATAAAGTATTCCTCTAGCCACGTCTAATGCTATTCTCACTCTCTCACTCCATTCAGGAGACTTATCGTGGCTAAAAAGGAGATCTGCGAGGGATCCATTGCTCATGTATTCATATACCAGAAGCCTCTTTGAGTCCTCAGCACAATAACCAAGCAACCGTACTAAGTTCTTGTGATGTGTTCTACCTATAACTTGCATCTCCGCATGGAATTCTCTTTCACTACTATCATTCATCATCTTCTCCAATCGCTTGACAGCAACAAGTTTTCCTCCTTTGTGGAAGACCCCTTTGTAGACTGCACCAAAAGAGCCCCTGCCCAGATTTTCCTTGAATCTGTTGGTTGCCCTCTTAAGCTCACTGTAAGAGAATGAACGCAGAGTAAGCTCATCCGTTGAGCCAAAATTTCCAGTTTCCAGCAGCCACTTGTATTTGGCAACTCGGTACTTAAACATGAAAAATCCTGAGACTGCAAGGAAAACACATGAACAAGTGATAAAGCCGATAGTCACAAGAAGAATTAGCATCACCGTCTTCTTGCTTGTAACTCTTACAATTTCTTGAGTCTTCCATGTTCCCAATGAACTGGAGCTGTTTTCACTTTTGATAGCTCTTGTGCCAATCTTGAAGTAAGCTATATAGGACTCATATTTATTACCATCAAGTCTCTTAGCAGATTTCAAAGGAAGTTTGTACTTTGTGCAATACTGTGAATCATGCAGTGCTGCATCACAATTGCAATCCTCAAAACAGGATTTTCTACAATCCTCTCCTGAAATATTTTCTTTGACATATGGATAATCTTCCCATGTAATCTTGTCCATAGAAGAAATATTGTATGCAGCGCTACCTTTTTTCACATCCTTGCAACTTTGGTCAGTAAAGTTCCTCTTACATCCACTAAACTGCTGGTTAGGATCTACAAAATTGGTACCAGGAATGCATCGACAGACAGGTGATTTGTCATCCAATGTGCAATAGCTGTTCAAGCCGCAAAAGCTCTTTACGTCACATTGTGTCTCTGGTACTGACCATAGATTAGTGGATGTGTTGTATGCACCTGACTCAATGACAAAAAAATGAGCAAACAAAGAAAAAATCCCATTATAGCCTAGTGTTGCAAGGTAGATGGTTGAGCTGTTGAGCGTTTCATTGTAGGTTGAATCAGACCCCAAACGCTTTGTTGTAGCCATGGTGCTGTTGAGAAGGACGAGATCACCTGTATAATTCAGAAACAAGTGATGCTGTTCTTTGTTGTCCGTTGCACTGGCCCAATAAGCCTCCGTATACTTGTCTATGGTGTTTATGGGATACAAAACAAGATTCCCATCACTTTGCATCTTCAACCGGTACCGTCCAGTTGAGTGATTGGTTTTGGATACACTAGAAAACAGTTCACTTCCACTACGTAGATTCTGACCTTCCAATATCGTATCAGTCGGAAAGTCAAAACTAGACCAGATGATATCAGAACGTTTGTTGAAGAGAACAAAGTTACCAGAGTCAAACATGGAAGCAAATGAAGCACTATCCACCATTTTAACAATGGGTTTTTGTTCATTCTGGTCAGTCAGAATGAGCTTACCATCCAATGTTAGTGTGAGTGTTGCATTTGGTGACACAGGAGGGTAATCTCGATTTGCTGTCCAAACAATGGTGACTTGAGGAGAGGTTTGTAACCAGATTCCAATTGAATAGCCACTGCCTTCTTCGTAGAATCCAAACTTGAAATGGCCCGAAGGTGAATCCC
The DNA here is from genome assembly GCF_011075055.1 of Mangifera indica. Lineage (NCBI taxonomy): Eukaryota > Viridiplantae > Streptophyta > Magnoliopsida > Sapindales > Anacardiaceae > Mangifera > Mangifera indica. The sequence continues at coordinate 12,366,318 of NC_058137.1, read as the reverse complement.
ATGACATGGGACTTCTGGTAGGAAACAGAGAAGAGCCTGGGCTTACAAGGCCTGGTAGGTGTTGAGCAACAATAATTTGAAAAATCATGGAGAGTAAGAAAACCACAAACGGCGAAGCCATTAGGACTGTTAGAGTTGTGATGTTTTTATGTGAAGTTTCTTATCAAGTCCGATTGAGAGGAGATAAATAAAGCCATTGGGAGTCAGTAAGTTCTCATTATCCTTGGAAAGTGGAATGAGTCCATGATCTTTTAGAGTCATCCACGAAGAACAGATTTATTGACAGACTTACTTTAAGGGAACATCAAGGAAAGAGTTCATTGACTAGGACCCTTAAGGATTGAAGAACAGTACAAAGAAAACAGCTAAACATATTGATTGCTTGACTTGACTCTTCTCAAGGCAAAAGCAAATACAGGAAAAATAACTTGTCAGTCCATGACCATTCAACCAACCATAGGGAAACCAATAATAATAATAATAATTGTTGACTGACCTGCTTATTATATATCAAGGATTTGATTGACGAAGACCAAAAAAGGTTGAACAGTCCAAGGAAAACGGCCAATCAAATTGATTAATTATCTTTGTTGATTGTATTACTACAGTTGGGCTCATGTGGCTGAATAAGCCAATACAGGAAATTACTTATGCACAAGCTTGATAATATGAATGATGCGATAATCCTGCTGTCATGCACCGAACAATTATAAAAGAACTTACTCAGAAATATCTCCATTCAAAGTTTCTGGTTGGAAACTCCATGCCAAGTCAACACAGGAAACAACCAAGTTATTGTTCCATTTTGTTAACTTTTGGAATGGTGGATGACACAAAGAGAATGAAGAACAACATATTACTAAAATTAAAGTCCTAAGATCAAGCCAAGCCATAACTAAAATAGAAAGTTTATTTAATTCCTAAAAAACTGGATTAATATTTGAATTATTCAACAATAAAGGAAACAATTAAAGACAGTTTGAAAGATGATAGCTAGAATGCCATTCTAGCAGTCCTAAACACTGTTTTCAACATTCCTCCTTGTTTAGGAGCTGCAAACACCAAGTCTTGCCCATAAATCCTCAAATTTACTTGCTGATAGAGGCTTAGTGAACATGTATGCAATCTGGTCTTCAGATTTGCAGTGAACCAAAACAACATCCCCATTCTTCTACACTTCTCTTAGGAAGAACAACTTGATATTGAAGTGTTTTGTTTTCGCATGAAACACTAGATTCTTTGAGATGGCAATGGCAGCTTGATTGTCAACAAAGATTTCAGTGCTTTCATTCTGTTCCAAATTGAGATCAACTAGAATTTTTCTTAGCCACAAAGCCTGATTAACAGCAGTTGTGGCAGCAATAAACTCAGCCTCAGCAGTGGACTGAGCCACAATCTCTTGCTTTTTCGAACTCCAACAGAATGCACCTGATCCAAGAGTGAAACAATGACCTGAGGTGCTCTTCATGTCATTAACAGAACCACCCCAATTGCTGTCTAAAAAACCCATCAACTTGAACTCCTTGCACTTGACAAACTTGACACCAAAATCACAAGTTTGCTTGACATATATGAGCACCCTTTTTGCTGCCTTTAAGTGCAATTCACTTGCATAATGCATAAACCTTGACAGAATACTAACTGAATTGAGAATGTCTGGTCTGGTTTTTGTAAGATACGTGAGGCAACCAACTAGACTTCTAAAATGAGCTTCATCAACCTTTTTTGCCCCATCTTCCTTGTAAAATCTCTCCTTTGAGTTCATTGAAGTGCTCATGCCCTTAGAATCTTCAAGCTTGAATTTCTTCAAGATTTCTTTGGCATATTTCTTTTGATAAATAAAAACTTCATGTTCCTTTTACTTAATCTCCATTCCAAGGACGTAAGATATCAGTCTCAGGTATGTCATTTCAAAAAATTCCATCATTTCTTGTTTAAATTGTTGTACTAAGTTTACCTTGTTTCCTATCACCAGTAGATCATCTACATACAAGGAAATAATAAGAATATCAATTTCAACCTTCTTTACATACAAGGTTGACTTAAAGAGGTTTTTAGAAAACCTCAAACCAATTAGATGTTCATCAATCCTGCTATACCAGGCTCTGGGAGCCTGTTTTAAGCCATAAAGTGCCTTTTTCAATAGATAAACTTTGTCCTCTTCACCTTCTTTTTTAAACCCATCTGGTTGGTCTACATAAATCTCCTCCTGTAAATAACCATTCAGGAAATCAAAATGTTTGTTGAAGAGAACAAAGTTACCAGAATCAAACATAGAAGCAAATAAAGCACTATCCACCATTTTAACAATGGGTTTTTGTTCATTCTGGTCAATAAGAATGAGCTTACCATCCGATGTTAGTGTGAGTGTTGCATTTGGTGACACAGAAGGGTCATCTCGATTTGCTATCCAAACAATGGTGACTTGAGGAGAGGTTTGTAACCAAATTCCAATTGAATAGCCACTGCCTTCTTCGTAGAACCCGAACTTGAAATGGCTAGAAGATGAATCCCATGACATAGGACTTTTGGTAGGAAACAGAGAAGAGTCTGGGCTTACAAGGTGTTAGTTTATTGAGGATGTTTGTGTCTTTTTGCTTGTATCTAAGTCAGAAAAGTTGTTGGTGTTAGTTGCAGCTTATGGTTAAATGGATGATGATCCATATTTTCAGGAACCTTTTTGCTGTTATAAATATGGTGCTCATTAATTAAGTTATGGCCAATATTGTATTTTGTTTTATATAATAGCCTTAATGCTGAATGATACTATACAGAAAAATATTTCTTACCTCTGCTGTTCTCTTCCGAAAACAAGTGTTCTGCTTCTTCAAAGGAAACTACTGTTTATTGCTTACATAACCTGTCCAAAATTTAGATACTTAAAAATCCAAAAAATCTAACATGGTATCAAAGCTTGCTTAGATCTTAAGGGAGGCTGTGTGTGTAAAATTTTGGAGCTTATCAAGAAAAGGTTTCTTCAAGTAATGACTTCATCCTCATCTTCAATGACACCACCTGTCTATAATGGTGAGAATTATCATATTTGGGCAGTCAAAATGAAAGCATTCTTGAGAGGAGTAGGGTTGTGGCAATATGTTGAGGAGGAGAAAACACCACCTCCATTGGGGCCTAATCCTACTTTGAATCAAATAAGGATGCATGAAGAAGAAGTGACCAAAGGTTTAAGAGCTTTGTCCACTATCCACCAAATAGTGATTGAAGTAGTTTTTACTAAAATTATAGCTTGTGAAACTACCAAAGATGCATGGGACAAACTCAAAGAAGACTCCCAAGGCAATGAGAGGTCAAGGCAAATGCTTGTTCTCAATTTAAGAAGAGAGTTTGAAGTCTTGAAAATGAAGGAAGCAGAAACAATCCAAGAGTACACTGATAGGACTATGAAGGTTGTAAATCAGATTAGGTTGATGGGAGAAAAACTATCTGATCAGAGAATTGTTGAAAAAATATTGGTATCCATTCCTGAAAGGTATGAAGCCAAAATATCTTCACTTGAAGATTCAAAGAATTTTTCAAAATTGACTTTGTCTGAGGTAGTAAATGCTTTGAAAGCTCAATACCAAAGAAGAGCTTTAAGGCAAGAAGAAACTGCTAAAGGAGTCTTCAATGCTAAGCTTACTAGAAAACAAGTAAGCTGCAGCTCCAGCAAGAAACAACCTGGAGAAAAGAAGGAAAAGTGGAAGCAAGGGAATGATGGAAACAAAAGTGGTGAGAAAAAAGGAAAATATCCTCTTTGTCCTTACTTCAAGAAAAAAGGGCACTCACCAAATTATTGTTGGTACAGACTGAATGTTAAGTGCAGGTTTTGTAATCAACTTGGACACATTGATCGAATGTGCAAGAACAAAGGAGGAAACCAAGTACGACAGATTCAACAAGCTCAAGCTGTTACAAAACCAGAAGAGCTAAGTGAAAATTTGTTTGTTGCAACATGTTATACAACTAATAGTAAAAACAATATCTGGCTAATGGACAGTGGATGCTTTAACCATATGACATTTAATGATGATTTACTTAAAGACTTGGATGTGACTTACTCATCCAAAGTAAAAATTGGAAATGAAGAGCTCTTGGAAGTTAAAGGAAAGGATGCAGCATTCATAGAAACTCTAGTAGGTACTAAAGTCATTAAAGATGTGTTCCTAAGATTAATCATAATCTGTTAAGTGTGGCACAAATGCTAGAAAAAGGGTATTCACTATATTTTGCAAATAAGTCATGTTTTATAATTGATCAACATGGGTGCGAGCTAATGACTATTAAAATGCAAGATAAAAATTTTGTAATTAAATGGATGCAAGCTGGTGATCATGCCTATTAACACACTGAGAGTAATTCAACTCTATGGTACAAAAGACTTGGTCACTTCAATTACTCAACTTTGAAACAAATGCATTCCAGGCAAATTGTGTTAAACTTACCTGCTATGAAAAATTATGAAACTGTGTATGATGTATGTCAGTTTGGAAAAAAAACTAAAATTCCATTTTCCAGCAATAATTCAAGAGCTACAGAGAGGCTTCAATTAGTGCACTCAGATTTGTGTGGTCTAATGAGTATTCCTTCTCTGAATGGAAGCAGATTTTTTTTACTTTTTGTTGATGATTTCTCAAGGCTGAGCTGGATTTATTTCTTGAAACAAAAATCTGAAGTTTTGGACTTGTTTAAGAAGTTTAAGGCAAAAGTTGAAAGACAAATAGGATGCAAACTTAAAGTGCTTAGGTCTGATAATGGCAATGAATACACCTCAAAGGAATTTATTTCTTTTTGCAATACATAGGGAATAGTGCATGAATTGACCACCCCTTACACTCCATAATAGAATGGAGTTTGTGACAGAAAAAACAGATCAATTATGGAAATGGCTAGATGTCTTTTGCTTGAGAAAAAGCTTCCTAAAAATTTATGGGCTGAAGCTGCTAACTCTTTAGTGTATCAACTGAATTTACTTCCTAATAAGACACTGAATAATATAACTCCTTATGAAAAGTGGTTTGGATTAAAACCCTCAGTTGAGCACTTAAAAGTGTTTGGGTGTTTATGTTATGTGTATGTGCCTAATGAAAAAAGAACTAAACTTGATAAGAAGTCAGAAGTGGGTGTATTTGTTGGTTACAATAAGGTCACAAAGAGGTATAGGATCTTCAATCCCAAGACCAAAAAGATAGTAATCAGTAGGAATGTTAAATTCAATGAGCAAGCAGCCTAGAACTGGGAAACCAAATAAGAGAATAAAGGTGACTCTAGCCATCAACATAAAACCAACATTTGTCCAGATGATGAAACTTATTCTAGTGATGAAGAATTTGGTCCTGCAACTAGAATGAGATCTCTTGAAGACATTTATGATAGGTGCAATATTGCAAGTGTTGAGCCAAAGTCATTTAAGGAAGCCACCAGAAATGAAGAGTGGAGATCTGCAATGAGGACTGAAATAGAAATGATCAATAAGATTTCCACATGAAGTCTTATTGAAAAGCCAGAAGATCAGAAGGTGATTGGTGTAAAATAGATCTACAGAACTAAATTCAATCAAGATAACTCTATAAGTAAGCTTAAGGCTAGGTTAGTTGCCAAAGGATATCAGCAGCAACCTGGCATTGATTTTTTTGACACCTTTGTACCTGTAGCAAGATATGGCACAATCAGATTGCTTGTGGCTTTGGCAGCTAAGCTGAGCTGGACTATATACCATTTAGATGTCAAATCTACATTCTTGAATGGTATACTAGATGAAGACATATTTGTAGAACAACCTGAAGGCTTCAAGGTTCCAGGCAAAGAGCAAAATGTGTACAAGTTACATAAAGCACTTTATGGCCTGAAACAGGCTCCAAAAGCCTGGTATTCTAAAATTCACTCATTCTTACTAAGCCAAGGTTTTCTATGCAACCTAAATGAATCAACACTTTACATAAAAAGACTTGGGAATGAAGTAAAACTTATTGTCTCCTTGTATGTAGATGATCTCTTGGTGACAGGAGGAGATATAAAAACTTTAGCTAAATTCAAGAAGATCATGCAACAAGAATTTGAAATGTCAGATTTGGGAAAAATGAAATATTTTTTAGGCATGGAAATAGATAAAAAAGGTGTGGTATATTCATTTCTCAAAAGAAGTAAGCTCAAGATCTTTTAAGAAGATTTCAAATGGAGAATTGCAAACCAGTTTCTACACCTCTAGTTGTAAATGAAAAACTGAAGAAAAATGATTCAGAGAGTGAAGCAGAAGCCACTACATACAGAAGCTTAATTGGCAGCCTATTATATTTATTTTCCGATAGACCTGACATTATGTTTCCTACATCTTTCTTGTCCAGATTCATGAAATCACCAAGCAATGCTCATATGGTTGTTGCCAAATGGATTTTAAGGTATATAAAGGGAACATCAGCTTATGGTTTGTGGTTTTCTAAACAAGAGAGCAACAAACTTGTAGGATTCTCTGGTAATGACTAGGCAGGAAGTTTGGAAGATGCAAAAAACACCTCTGGTTATTGTTTTTCATTTGGAAGTGTAGTGTTTTGTTGGAATTCAAAAAACAAGAGGCTGTTGCTTAATCATCTGCTAAGGTAGAATACATTGCTACTGCAAGTGCAGCAAATCAAGCCATTTGGTTGAGAAAACTTCTCAAGGACTTGGGCCATGTTTAAGATGAAAGTGTAGTGCTTTTTGTGGACAATAAAGCAACCATTGCAATTACTAAAAATCCAGTTCATCATGGTAGAACAAAGCATATCAATGTGAAATTTCATGCAATTCGGGAGGCAAAAAAATCGAGAGAAATCAGCCTAAAGCATTGCAACTCTAAGGATCAAGGCAAAAGCAAATACAGGAAAAATGACTTCTCAAGGCAAAGGCAAAAACAATAATAATAATAATAACTGTTGACTGACCTGCTTATCATTTATCAAGGATTTGATTGACGAAGACCTAAAAAAGGTTGAACAGTCCAAGGCAAACAGCTAATCAAATTGATTAATTTTCTTTGTTGATTATATTACTCCTACAGTTGGGCTCATGTGACTGAATAAGCCAATTCAGGAAATTAATTATGCACTAATGAAGCTAAGTAAAGTATGCAGTGCTGCTGAAATTTATTTTTGATATATTGAATATGTTGACAAACTTTCTTATCCATTTTGAATTGTTTTAGTTTGAATTTAGTTGGAATGTAACCAATGCAGCTTGGAGTTGTTAGAGCAGGTAAGTTTTTGGTTTGCTTTGTAAGAAATTGGATGGTTTAACTTAATTTGAGCTGCTGTGTACTTGTATTTAGTAAGATAGGATGTATATAAATGTATTATTAAAGTAATGAAAATAGCAGTGACTTTTCACAGCCAAATAGACTTCCTCCGTTCCAGTTCTGATTTTTCTTCTTTTCTCCTCTGTTTTTTGCGTTTTTTCATGCTTTCTTTGCATACAAATCTCCATTAAAAACCAACAATTGGTATCAGAGCCTTCTGTCTTTGTAAAGGCCTGTGTCAAGGAAGATTTGTAGAAGTGTTAGAAAGAAGGAACTCAGCAGTAACCATGGCTTCCAGCAACTTTACAGGAGTGACTGCACCAGTTTTTTCTGGTGAAAACTATGCAACCTGGGCAGTAAAAATGAAAGCCTATTTGAGAGCTTTCGATTTGTGGGATGTAGTTGAAGTGGATAAGCAGCCAAATCCACTGCCTGAGAATCCAACACTGAACCAGATTAAACATCACTCTGAGGAGACAGCAAAGAGGTACAAAGCTTTGTCTTGTATCCATTCTGCTGTTACAGAAATTATGTTTGCAAAAATCATGGCTTGTGAAACAGCAAAGGAGGCATGGGATAAGTTAAAACTAGAGTTCCATGGCAGTGAAAAATCAAAGCAAATGCAGATTTTCAACTTAAAGAGAGAGTTTGCTTTACTTAGAATGAAAGATGGAGAATCAGTCAAAAGTTTCATTGATAGATTGATGAAGATAGTGAACCAGCTCACTCTTCTTGGAGAAATCACTTCTGAAAGTAAGGTTGTGGAGCAAGTGTTAGTAAGTTTACCAGAAAAATTTGAAGCAAAGATTTCCTCCTTGGAAGATTCAAAGGATATGAGCACTATGACCATTTCAGAATTGTCCAATTCATTGCAAGCTGTGGAATTGAGACAAGCCTTTAGAGATAATGTTACAATCTCTGAAGGAGCATTTACAGCAACCCAATCATCAAAAACACAAGCTGGTTTCAGTTCAAACAAGCAGTATGTTAACAAGAAAGGAAAGGAGAAGAAGGATGGATATGATAAGAGGCAAAGAGGAAAGAAAGGCAGGTTCCCACCTTGTCTGCACTGCAAAAAAACTAGCCATACAGAAAAATATTGCTGGTATAGGCCTAAGATTCAGTGTAGGGGATGTAAGGAGTTTGGTCATATGGAAAAGGTGTGCAAGAACAAAGGAAAAACAACTCAGCAGCAAGCTCAAGTTGCTGAAAATTTGCAAGAGAAGGAGGAGCATTCTGAAGAGCAGTTGTTTACTGTGGACTGCCATAATGCTCAATTTCATTCTCGAAATTGGCTACTAGACAGCGGATGCACTAATCATATGACCTTTGATAAAAGCCTTTTTATCAACCTTAGAAAGAGCAAAATTTCCAATGTCAAAATTGGAAATGGAGAGCTATTACAAGTGCAAGGAGTGGGCACAGTGGCTGTCAAAACAATTTCAGGTACAAGATTGATCAATGATGTGTTACTTGTTCCTGGTATTGCTCTTAATCTTCTGAGTATTGGTCAAATGTTAGAAAATAATTATTCTCTAAAATTTGACAATAAAAAATGCCATGTGTATGACTCAAAAGGAGTAGAAGTAATGATGGTAGATATGATGCATAGAAGTTTTTGTTTAGAGCTAAATGATGTGAATGCTCAAGCACTTGTTAGTAGTGGTGATGAATCAATTAAATGGCATAAAAGATTAGGCCATTTTCATGAACATGGAATCAAATTGATGACTGAGAAAGAACTTGCTGTTGGAATGCCAAAGGTGGCAATGATGAGGAAAATTTGTGAAGCTTGCCAATTGGGAAAGCAAACAAGGCTTGCTTTTCCAAAGAGTGAAGCATGGAGGGCCAAGGAGAAGTTGCAGTTAGTGCACACTGATGTGTGTGGCCCTATGTCAGAAAATTCCTTAAATGGCAGCAAGTATTTTGTATTGTTCATAGATGATTTTAGTAGGATGTGTTGGGTGTATTTCATCAAACAAAAATCTGAAGTTATTGATGTGTTTGTGAACTTCAAGAAGTTTGTAGAAAATGAATGTGGATGCAAACTAAGAATGATAAGAAGTGACAATGGAGGAGAGTATACTAATGAAAAATTTGAGAAATTTTGCAAGGAAAATGGCATCAAACACCAGCTCACTGTCCCATATACTCCTCAACAAAATGGGGTGAGTGAGAGGAAAAATAGGACTGTTATGGAGATGGGAAGATGTCTTTTGTTTGAAAGCAATCTACCAAAGAAATTTTGGGCAGAAGCAGTAAATACTGCAGTCCATTTGCTCAATAGGCTGCCAACAAGAGCATTAAAAGATAAAACACCTTATGAAGCTTGGTTTGGTTCAAAGCCAAATGTAAGATATGTGAGAATATTTGGTTGTGTTTGTTGGACTTTTATTCCGGAAATGAAGAGAGAAAAATTGAGCAAGAAGGCTGAGTTAGGTGTATTAGTGGGCTATAGTGACAAGTCCAAGGCATATAGAGTATATCATCCTTCAAATGGTAAAATTGGCATTCACAGAGACTTAAAGTTTGATGAAGAATCAGTGTGGAATTGGGAAATAAATGCAGCCCAAAGGAAGATAAAGGAGGAGCCAATTGTGCACAATGAAAGAAAAACAGAAAGTGAGCAGCAAAATAATTGTGATGATGAAGATAAAGCAGTCAAGATGAAATCACTTGCTGATATTTATAGCAGGTGTAATTTGGCAATGATTGAACCTACCAATTATGAAGAAGCTTCAAAGTTTTCTGGTTGGAGGGCAGCCATGCAGGAGGAGATAAAAATGATACAGAAAAATGAAACCTGGAAATTGGTTGATAGGCCACTTGATAAACATGTTTTAGGTGTCAAGTGGATTTACAGGACAAAACTAAATGATGATGGTTCTGTAAACAAGTTAAAGGCAAGGCTTGTAGTGAAAGGCTATGCACAAAAGGAGGGTGAAGATTATTCTGAAACCTTTGCACCAGTTGCAAGGTTTGATACTATTAAACTTCTAATTGCATTGGCTGCTCAAAAGGGCTGGTTTCTTCATCAATTAGATGTCAAGTCAGCTTTTCTGAATGGTGACTTGAATGAAGAAGTGTACATAGAGCAGGCTCCTGGGTTTGTAAGAAAAGGAGATGAAAGGAAAGTGTGTTTGCTGAAGAAAGCCTTATATGGCCTGAAACAGGCTCCAAGAGCCTGGTATAGTAAAGTAAACACTTATTTGGTGAAGCTTGGTTTTGTGAAAAGCTTGAATGAAGCTACATTATATGTGAAGTCTGAAAATGATGATGTGTTAATAGTGTCCATTTATGTGGATGATCTTCTGATTACAGGTAGCAATGCAAATCTAATCACTTGGCTGAAACTGGAAATGCAAAATACATTTGAAATGACTGACTTAGGAAGACTCAATTTCTTTCTTGGCATTGAAGTTTTGCAATCAGAATCTGGTATTTTCATTAGCCAACAGAAATATGCTAAAGAATTAGTGAAAAGGTTTGGTATGGAGAATGCAAAAGGGGTTGACAATCCTCTTGTAGTAAGTCAGAAACTGAAAAAGAATGATGGATTTCCAGAAATTGAATCTGCTGTCTTCAGAAGTTTGATAGGATGTTTGCTTTATCTAACAGCTACTAGACCTGATATAATGTATGCAACAAGTTTGCTTTCAAGGTTTATGCAAAGACCAAGCCAAGAGCACTTTAAAGCAGCAAAAAGGGTCCTCAGGTATGTTAAGAACTCTACTGATCTTGGAATATTATACAGCAGAAATTTGGAGGTCAATCTACATGGTTTTGTTGATAGTGACTGGGGTGGCTCAATGGATGATTTAAAGAGCACCTCTGGTTACATTTTCTCTCTTGGATCAGGATCAATCTGCTGGAATTCAAGAAAACAAAGTGTTGTTGCTCAGTCCACTGCAGAAGCAGAATATATAGCTGCTGCTTCTGCAGTAAATCAAACCATTTGGTTGAGAAAGATATTAGGTGATTTGCATGAAAAACAAATGAATGCAACACCTATTTATTGTGACAACAAGTCTGCTGTGGCTATAACTAAAAATCCAGTTTTTCATGGCAAAACAAAGCATATAAAGATCAAGTATCATGCAATAAGGCAAGCAGAAGAAGAATCTGAAATCCAGCTAATTCACTGCAGTTCAGAAGAGCAACTGGCTGACCTGTTGACAAAGGCTGTTAGCACAAATAAATTTGTTCAACTAAGGAACAAATTGGGAATGGTAAGTAAGTTTGTCAAGGAGGAGTAATGAAGCTAAGTAAAGTATGCAGTGCTGCTGAAATTTATTTTTGATATATTGAATATGTTGACAAACTTTCTTATCCATTTTGAATTGTTTTAGTTTGAATTTAGTTGGAATGTAACCAATGCAGCTTGGAGTTGTTAGAGCAGGTAAGTTTTTGGTTTGCTTTGTAAGAAATTGGATGGTTTAACTTAATTTGAGCTGCTGTGTACTTGTATTTAGTAAGATAGGATGTATATAAATGTATTATTAAAGTAATGAAAATAGCAGTGACTTTTCACAGCCAAATAGACTTCCTCCGTTCCAGTTCTGATTTTTCTTCTTTTCTCCTCTGTTTTTTGCGTTTTTTCATGCTTTCTTTGCATACAAATCTCCATTAAAAACCAACAATTGGTATCAGAGCCTTCTGTCTTTGTAAAGGCCTGTGTCAAGGAAGATTTGTAGAAGTGTTAGAAAGAAGGAACTCAGCAGTAACCATGGCTTCCAGCAACTTTACAGGAGTGACTGCACCAGTTTTTTCTGGTGAAAACTATGCAACCTGGGCAGTAAAAATGAAAGCCTATTTGAGAGCTTTCGATTTGTGGGATGTAGTTGAAGTGGATAAGCAGCCAAATCCACTGCCTGAGAATCCAACACTGAACCAGATTAAACATCACTCTGAGGAGACAGCAAAGAGGTACAAAGCTTTGTCTTGTATCCATTCTGCTGTTACAGAAATTATGTTTGCAAAAATCATGGCTTGTGAAACAGCAAAGGAGGCATGGGATAAGTTAAAACTAGAGTTCCATGGCAGTGAAAAATCAAAGCAAATGCAGATTTTCAACTTAAAGAGAGAGTTTGCTTTACTTAGAATGAAAGATGGAGAATCAGTCAAAAGTTTCATTGATAGATTGATGAAGATAGTGAACCAGCTCACTCTTCTTGGAGAAATCACTTCTGAAAGTAAGGTTGTGGAGCAAGTGTTAGTAAGTTTACCAGAAAAATTTGAAGCAAAGATTTCCTCCTTGGAAGATTCAAAGGATATGAGCACTATGACCATTTCAGAATTGTCCAATTCATTGCAAGCTGTGGAATTGAGACAAGCCTTTAGAGATAATGTTACAATCTCTGAAGGAGCATTTACAGCAACCCAATCATCAAAAACACAAGCTGGTTTCAGTTCAAACAAGCAGTATGTTAACAAGAAAGGAAAGGAGAAGAAGGATGGATATGATAAGAGGCAAAGAGGAAAGAAAGGCAGGTTCCCACCTTGTCTGCACTGCAAAAAAACTAGCCATACAGAAAAATATTGCTGGTATAGGCCTAAGATTCAGTGTAGGGGATGTAAGGAGTTTGGTCATATGGAAAAGGTGTGCAAGAACAAAGGAAAAACAACTCAGCAGCAAGCTCAAGTTGCTGAAAATTTGCAAGAGAAGGAGGAGCATTCTGAAGAGCAGTTGTTTACTGTGGACTGCCATAATGCTCAATTTCATTCTCGAAATTGGCTACTAGACAGCGGATGCACTAATCATATGACCTTTGATAAAAGCCTTTTTATCAACCTTAGAAAGAGCAAAATTTCCAATGTCAAAATTGGAAATGGAGAGCTATTACAAGTGCAAGGAGTGGGCACAGTGGCTGTCAAAACAATTTCAGGTACAAGATTGATCAATGATGTGTTACTTGTTCCTGGTATTGCTCTTAATCTTCTGAGTATTGGTCAAATGTTAGAAAATAATTATTCTCTAAAATTTGACAATAAAAAATGCCATGTGTATGACTCAAAAGGAGTAGAAGTAATGATGGTAGATATGATGCATAGAAGTTTTTGTTTAGAGCTAAATGATGTGAATGCTCAAGCACTTGTTAGTAGTGGTGATGAATCAATTAAATGGCATAAAAGATTAGGCCATTTTCATGAACATGGAATCAAATTGATGACTGAGAAAGAACTTGCTGTTGGAATGCCAAAGGTGGCAATGATGAGGAAAATTTGTGAAGCTTGCCAATTGGGAAAGCAAACAAGGCTTGCTTTTCCAAAGAGTGAAGCATGGAGGGCCAAGGAGAAGTTGCAGTTAGTGCACACTGATGTGTGTGGCCCTATGTCAGAAAATTCCTTAAATGGCAGCAAGTATTTTGTATTGTTCATAGATGATTTTAGTAGGATGTGTTGGGTGTATTTCATCAAACAAAAATCTGAAGTTATTGATGTGTTTGTGAACTTCAAGAAGTTTGTAGAAAATGAATGTGGATGCAAACTAAGAATGATAAGAAGTGACAATGGAGGAGAGTATACTAATGAAAAATTTGAGAAATTTTGCAAGGAAAATGGCATCAAACACCAGCTCACTGTCCCATATACTCCTCAACAAAATGGGGTGAGTGAGAGGAAAAATAGGACTGTTATGGAGATGGGAAGATGTCTTTTGTTTGAAAGCAATCTACCAAAGAAATTTTGGGCAGAAGCAGTAAATACTGCAGTCCATTTGCTCAATAGGCTGCCAACAAGAGCATTAAAAGATAAAACACCTTATGAAGCTTGGTTTGGTTCAAAGCCAAATGTAAGATATGTGAGAATATTTGGTTGTGTTTGTTGGACTTTTATTCCGGAAATGAAGAGAGAAAAATTGAGCAAGAAGGCTGAGTTAGGTGTATTAGTGGGCTATAGTGACAAGTCCAAGGCATATAGAGTATATCATCCTTCAAATGGTAAAATTGGCATTCACAGAGACTTAAAGTTTGATGAAGAATCAGTGTGGAATTGGGAAATAAATGCAGCCCAAAGGAAGATAAAGGAGGAGCCAATTGTGCACAATGAAAGAAAAACAGAAAGTGAGCAGCAAAATAATTGTGATGATGAAGATAAAGCAGTCAAGATGAAATCACTTGCTGATATTTATAGCAGGTGTAATTTGGCAATGATTGAACCTACCAATTATGAAGAAGCTTCAAAGTTTTCTGGTTGGAGGGCAGCCATGCAGGAGGAGATAAAAATGATACAGAAAAATGAAACCTGGAAATTGGTTGATAGGCCACTTGATAAACATGTTTTAGGTGTCAAGTGGATTTACAGGACAAAACTAAATGATGATGGTTCTGTAAACAAGTTAAAGGCAAGGCTTGTAGTGAAAGGCTATGCACAAAAGGAGGGTGAAGATTATTCTGAAACCTTTGCACCAGTTGCAAGGTTTGATACTATTAAACTTCTAATTGCATTGGCTGCTCAAAAGGGCTGGTTTCTTCATCAATTAGATGTCAAGTCAGCTTTTCTGAATGGTGACTTGAATGAAGAAGTGTACATAGAGCAGGCTCCTGGGTTTGTAAGAAAAGGAGATGAAAGGAAAGTGTGTTTGCTGAAGAAAGCCTTATATGGCCTGAAACAGGCTCCAAGAGCCTGGTATAGTAAAGTAAACACTTATTTGGTGAAGCTTGGTTTTGTGAAAAGCTTGAATGAAGCTACATTATATGTGAAGTCTGAAAATGATGATGTGTTAATAGTGTCCATTTATGTGGATGATCTTCTGATTACAGGTAGCAATGCAAATCTAATCACTTGGCTGAAACTGGAAATGCAAAATACATTTGAAATGACTGACTTAGGAAGACTCAATTTCTTTCTTGGCATTGAAGTTTTGCAATCAGAATCTGGTATTTTCATTAGCCAACAGAAATATGCTAAAGAATTAGTGAAAAGGTTTGGTATGGAGAATGCAAAAGGGGTTGACAATCCTCTTGTAGTAAGTCAGAAACTGAAAAAGAATGATGGATTTCCAGAAATTGAATCTGCTGTCTTCAGAAGTTTGATAGGATGTTTGCTTTATCTAACAGCTACTAGACCTGATATAATGTATGCAACAAGTTTGCTTTCAAGGTTTATGCAAAGACCAAGCCAAGAGCACTTTAAAGCAGCAAAAAGGGTCCTCAGGTATGTTAAGAACTCTACTGATCTTGGAATATTATACAGCAGAAATTTGGAGGTCAATCTACATGGTTTTGTTGATAGTGACTGGGGTGGCTCAATGGATGATTTAAAGAGCACCTCTGGTTACATTTTCTCTCTTGGATCAGGATCAATCTGCTGGAATTCAAGAAAACAAAGTGTTGTTGCTCAGTCCACTGCAGAAGCAGAATATATAGCTGCTGCTTCTGCAGTAAATCAAACCATTTGGTTGAGAAAGATATTAGGTGATTTGCATGAAAAACAAATGAATGCAACACCTATTTATTGTGACAACAAGTCTGCTGTGGCTATAACTAAAAATCCAGTTTTTCATGGCAAAACAAAGCATATAAAGATCAAGTATCATGCAATAAGGCAAGCAGAAGAAGAATCTGAAATCCAGCTAATTCACTGCAGTTCAGAAGAGCAACTGGCTGACCTGTTGACAAAGGCTGTTAGCACAAATAAATTTGTTCAACTAAGGAACAAATTGGGAATGGTAAGTAAGTTTGTCAAGGAGGAGTAATGAAGCTAAGTAAAGTATGCAGTGCTGCTGAAATTTATTTTTGATATATTGAATATGTTGACAAACTTTCTTATCCATTTTGAATTGTTTTAGTTTGAATTTAGTTGGAATGTAACCAATGCAGCTTGGAGTTGTTAGAGCAGGTAAGTTTTTGGTTTGCTTTGTAAGAAATTGGATGGTTTAACTTAATTTGAGCTGCTGTGTACTTGTATTTAGTAAGATAGGATGTATATAAATGTATTATTAAAGTAATGAAAATAGCAGTGACTTTTCACAGCCAAATAGACTTCCTCCGTTCCAGTTCTGATTTTTCTTCTTTTCTCCTCTGTTTTTTGCGTTTTTTCATGCTTTCTTTGCATACAAATCTCCATTAAAAACCAACATGCACAAGCTTGATAATATGAATGATCTGATAATCTTGCTGTCATGCACCGAACAATTATAGAAGAACTTACTCTCAGAAATATCTCCATTCAAAGTTTCTGGTTGGAAACTCCATGCCAAGTCAACACAGGAAACAACCAAGTTATTGTTCCATTTGTTACTCATGCACGTGCTTAATGTGATGAACACAATGCCCCTTAATTGGCCTCATATTAGTAATTTAATTGAAAAGAAAATTGTAACATCTTTACACAAATCTTATATCAAGAAAATTGTATACCTCATATTACTTTTGGGATATTAAAATAAAATTAATTAAATAACTGGTAAACTTCTAAACTACAAGATGTTTTTTAAGTTGAACCATTTGAGTTCTTTTAAACAATGGTCCACATTGCTCGGGAATGGATTAATATTCATTCTAATCTAATTGCTAATTAACTTGATTACTAACGAGCTTCTTCTAGGAAGGAAAGGGTATAGCTAATTTCCGTATCAGTTTTCAGAAATATTGATCTTTACCCAAAATAAAATGCATGTTTTAATTTTGTTCCAATCACAAACATCTGAAAGGAACCGGAAATTTTAGAAAACTTTGGTCATGTAGATGTAGAGGGAAGGGCAGGAGATGAGAGAATTAAGCATTCTCACAATATTAGCAAATTACAAGAATGGAAGAGAAATAATTTATTCACTGCTACAACAAAACTAAATCCTCTGGGAGTTACTGCAAAATAAAAACGGCGATGTGATACATAGAACAAGAGACAGAAATGATGTGTGGAAAGACAAAAAGATAATTATTGGAAGCAGAGTTATTAAGCGATAACTAAAGGAGTTGGAGATGGAGGAACTGGTACATCCATAGTTCCTTCTAACATCAACATCACATTTTTCATTGCAGGGCGGAGATTCGGGTCATCTTGAATACACAACAGTCCCACCTTCACCATCCTTTCTAAGGTTTTCATGTGTACATCTTCCTCCCCAACAAGCTTGTTTAATTCTCCAGCAACAAAGCAATTATACACCCAAGTAGCTAGAAGCACTTCATCTGCTGTTGAAACATTCACTTCCAAATAGCTTCTGCAGCATACAATTTCCAACAGTAAAACTCCGAAACTATAAACATCAGACTTCACCGTTATCAGGCCATTCTTCTGCCACTCAGGTGCCATATAACCTCTACTCCCTCTAGCACCTGTATCGGTTACAGATTGATTTGGCATTGAGAGTCTTGCTAAGCTGAAATCACATATCTTAGCAGTCCAAGAATCATCCAGAAGTATGTTTTGGGGCTTAATATCACAGTGAATGATTTGGATCTCACTCTCCTCATGAAGGTAAAGAATCCCTCTTGCAACCTCTAGCGAAATTCTCACTCTTTCTTTCCAAAGGGGACGTCTTTCAGCTTTGAAAATAAAATCTGCAAGAGAGCCATTACTCATGTATTCATAAACAAGCAACTTTCGGGAGCCCTCCATGCAAAAGCCAAGCAAGTGAACCAAGTTCCTGTGATGTGTTCTGCGAACTGCAGCCATTTCTGCTCGGAACTTCTTTTCTCCCTCTTCCCCAACACATTCTAATTGCTTCACAGCAACCTTCTTGTTACCCACAGGTATAGCCCCTTTATAGACTGCTCCAACACGACCTCTTCCCAATTCTTCCTCAAACCCGTTTGTAGCTTGCTCCAATTCATTATAAGAAAAGGATTGCAGTGAAAATTCTTGGGTTAGGCCCAAATTCGAATTTCCAGGAAGCTTTCTATATCTATGAATTCGGTGTTGGTACACAATGTAACTAGAAATTGCAATGAGAAAACAAATAAATACCACAGAACCCAAGCTGGCTGCAAGAATTGTAACAAGGGTTTTCTTGCCTTCAGAAATAACTGTTTGATCTTTTTCTGGAGTTTGCGGACTGCGGACGACTTTTTCATTTCCCAACATCATCTTGATTAGGACTGTAGCTGATATATTTTTATCTTCCATCCCGAACATCAGTGGATGTTTCAGTTTACTGCAAGTTCTATTCAAATACAAAGCAGCTGCACAATAACAATCATTTAGGCAGAGTTCTCTGCACTCTTCCTTATTTACCTGTAGCAAAGCATATGGAAAGCCTCCCAACGTTGTATTCTCAATATCAGTGATATTGTAAAAGGCTGCTGGCTCTTTCCTTTCACAACCTTCATCATCACTGAAGCTCTTGTAGCAACCCAGATTCCTCACATCAGGATTTATGTAAGTAAATCCTGGAAAGCAGTAACAGTCAGCCAGGCCATCTGTGCTAGAACAGAAGCTATTAAAACCACAAAAACCAGTCACCTCACACTGCTTCCGTATTGCAGACCACTCAATGGTAACATGAGAGTTACCACTGATCTCAAAGCGATGTGAATATAGCCTTAAAATTCCATCAGCGTCTAGTGTTGTACGGTAAATGACAGTCTTGCTGGTTGTGGAAAAAGAGCTGTTGTTTATAGCTTGCAAGGTTTTATTTCCCACGGTTAATTGTAGAGTGCCACTGAGACTGAGATTTAACTGCAAGGAATTTACATAACTAGGAATTTGTTCTACTTTCCAGTAGCATTCCTCTGGTAAATCGTTATGGTTTACTGGGTAAGCAGCTAGTCCATAACCACTTAATTTCAGATAAAATCGTCCACTTGAGCGATCAGATAATGATTTGCTTGCCATTAGTTGAGAGTTTATGCCTTGACCACCTAATATGGTGTCAGTTGGGCTATCGAAGCTTTCCCAGATGATCTGAGATTCGTTACCATAGACAACAAAGTTACCAGAATCCAGCATAGAAGCCGAAACAGGCTGCTCAAACAATTTAATAATGGCTTTCTCATCACCTTGCATTGTTCGAAGAAAAAAACCTTCATTGGTGAATTCAATAGTAGAATTTAAGGGGACTGGCGGCCCATCACGATTAGCTGTCCACACAACGGTGATATTAGGCTTATCACCCAGCCAAATTCCAACTGCAAATCCATTACCTTGTTGATAGAAACCAAATGCAAAATGACCTGATCTCGAGCCCCAAAAACTGCCGATAGTGTTGGCAGATATTGTATGTCCTGGGTTTATTTTTTCTGGTTGAGCTTGTGTATGAAGAAAGAGTAGAGAGAGTAATGAGCATATGACCAGTACAGAAGCCATGAGAGATCATTCAAGAAATATGTTGGATATTTAACAAACGCAATTCTTCACAAAAACCACGGACAAAAACTTTTTTTTTTTTTTCCCTCTGGTGGCAAGGGGAGGAACTCCACAGCTCACGGAAATAGACTTGTTGGTTCACTGTCTGGTAATTAAACTAGTCAACAGTAGAATACAGATTGGTTCTAAATTCAAAAGCAAAGTTGCAATTGACTGTGTTACCTGCCACCATCTTGTCGAAGACTTGACTTGGTAGCAAATTTTTGCTGCGAGTTAAAATTGTCAAGAATTTAGCCAAGCCAACTTGCAGTGTAAATTTGGAATGAGAAACATTAATAACAATGAATATCTCATACAAGATTTATATGGTAAAACCCTCAACTGATTTCGAGGGAAATACCGACGGGACAAGACCGAAAAGATTTTATTAAAAGCACAAATGAATTATAATGATAACCCCTCTTTAAAATAAGGAGAGCACAATAGATCATTTCTCTCACAAAAGAGGAAACACTTTGTGAGAATACAAGAGAAAAAAGGCTAGTGTTTTGGTCACGATGTTGATACGATTTCTTGTTACAAATTGATGTACGCAATTTAGAGTTTGCACAAAATAGATTACAATAGCATTGATTAAAATATAAAAACCACTTAGATAAATTTGTCACGGATGTATGAGAGGATAAATTGAAATAAGTAAAAATAAAAAAGATAAGGGACAAGATTTTTAAAATTGTTTGATCTGATGATCGAAATGTTTAACGTTCATGATATTATCACTAATATGAGTATAATACAAATATATAACTAGATATTATCTTATATGTTGTCACAACCCTTCCTTTATCTTTTCTCACCTTTAATATTAGTTTTTTTTTTTTAAAGTAAAATTACATTTGAAACTCCCCCAATTTCAGATCTTAATTTATTATTTGAATTTGAATAAATTGAAATTGTGTCTATATTAACGATACTTTATTTATGAAAAAAGTTAATATCTTGTTAAATAACTATTATAAAAGTGTTATGTGCGTAAAATCTAGATAAACCCCTCTTTCAATAACTGCAAGGAATCTATCTTCTTTCCGAAGTTGTAGAGTCAAATATGTCCCATTGTTCCTTGCAAAGATTGAAAAACGGATCGAACTGGTCGGTCAAACCATGAACCAACACTACAAACGGTTACTATAGAAGACAAAACTATCTTGAGTTTAAAATCAGTTTGGACCTCAGCTGAACCGCAGCTTCGCACCTGAATCGCGGTCCAACCCAGTTTAGGTGGTTCCGGTCCAAGGTTTCATATAGAATAAAAGTTTTACTTTTTTTCTTCTTCCTTGTCGTGCACACAGGACTTCAGTTGTTGCAGGAGATGGCTTTCTCCAACTTCACAAGTTTAAACCGCCATTGATTCATGTTGCAAGCGTTCACGCCGTTGATTCAAGTTTAAATCTTGCATGCAGGACTACAATTGCTGCAGGCTCCCAAGACAACAGTGAATAATAATAATAATAATAATACTGTTGGTTTAAATTAAAATGTTTATTTTATATTATGTTTGTTTAAATACTTACTGTACAATTTTTTTTTTATTTTTCTTCTTCTGATTATTTGGTCAAATAGTGCACAACAAGTCAACATTGTAATTTTTTAAATTTTAATTCAACCAGTTTTGGCGTTTGGTGTTTGTTAATTTGTGTTATGGCCATAGTGCTTGTCAATTTGTGTTATGATTTTTGGTGTTTAATAATAGGTTAATGCATATATTAGAAATATATTTTGTTTAGGTGTTTAATAATGCATATGTTTGTTGAATTAGATTTTTTTAATGCATATATTTGTTCAATAATGCATATATTTTGTTAATTGTAAAAAGTATATATAACATAAAATTTAGTATGTAAAACATATGTAATTAGATATAATTTTTTTAAGTTATTACATAAAACTATAATTTCGGTCGAATTGATCAATCTAAACAGTTCAACCAAAACTAATATTCATAACGATTTTTACTCTGATCCGGTTCTAAAACCCTTAGGTCCTTGTTTATCAAGGTGTTTAGGCCTTGGAGTGGGTTCCATTAAACTCTGCTACTTGTTTTCTCGTTAAATTAAATACCACAATAATTGTTTCCATTATCTAACTCTTTTTGTATGAAAGTGAATAGACTAATAAATTACACCACATCAAATCTTCTGTTAAAGAAGTAAAGATTAAATTCGCTCTCAATAATAAAATAAAATTATGTTTATAAATAATTTATAAAAATTTATAGGTATAAAATATGATAATTTGTAATTGGATTTTTTTATTTATTTCAAAATCTCTTAATCAAATTTTATCACTTTGATTTATATAAATAAATTTATACTATTCATTTGTAGATATAATATTTATCAATAATAATAATAATAATAATAGTTATAATAATAATAATAATAATTACAAATACAAGGGAAAAAATCCTTCATGAATGCCACTGTACTGATGTAGAAACTAATTTTCAAACATCTAGCAATTCTCTACGTGGTAGATAGCTCAAGAAATAATATTTAATTCATGAAGTCTAATTGAATGGATGATGGTAAAACCAACTTGCCAGTTAAATCATTTTTCAAATAAATTTTTTATTGCTTCAGTATGGGGCACCACAAGACTTGAGAAAAAGTCTAAATAATCACAGTTGAAGACTCTGTCAAAGCGAATTCGACATGGTTTGTTGCGCCTAAACTTGTGTCATACATATGTTAAGGTTTGTCAAAAGGACAAACTTTCGGCCAACACGGTAACACAGTAGGACCCATATATAAATAAATAATTTTTCTTGGTTATATTAGGTTGACTTGCAAGTCAGGTCTTTCGACCCATGGCTGGGGTTATATATAAATTTTTTCTGGGATATGTTGGGTTGACGTACAAGTCAGGTCTTTAGACCACTGACATGGGTTAGACTACCCACAGGTTTGACATATATCACAAAATTGTGAGTTGTACTCTCATAGACTATGTCTTCCTTTTTTTAATAGGCCAATCTAGTCTTACCCATTGATATGTATACCTCTAATTGACGAAGTTAAAAAGTGAGCATGGTGTAGAAAAAAGAAAAACTTTCAATAATAGAAGAGATATGTTATAAAGCCAGATGGCTTTCCACCAAAGCAAGTCAAAAAAGGCGGTGGAAATTCATTTATTAGAATAAGAAGAAAATGGCAAGGCTTACACAGGATAAACTAAAGGAGTGTGAATACATTAATAAAATTGGAAAATTTGCTTGGAAATTTGCTTCCTTTGTTGACTAGAGGGGCGACAAATTGCCTATAAATCCCCCCTCCCCTCTTCATGTAAATATAGATTTCTCTTCTCTTTTCTTCATCCGGAAATAAAGTTTCATAGCCTTGCTCTCTTCTCCTTCGCTATTTCTTCCTTTCATTTCTTTATCTTTTATATTTGCTTAATTAATTTTATAATACGTTATCAGTACGATTAGCTCAGGTATATTATATCTTTATATTATGCTGTTATGCTGCTTAAATATTATAAATACGGATATCCCAATTGTGATATCCCAGTTGACTTTTAATTTCTGTTATATTTCTGCTTAATTTTTTTTATAATTATACAATATTTGCAACCCAAAATTTGTAAAATTGTAAATCTGGACTTAAAGTTCTGAAACTCTTGAATCTAGACCTAAGTCTGGAATATCATAAATCTGAACCTAAAGTTCTGAATCCTATTTGTAACTTGAAGTTTACAAAATTATAAATCTGGACCTGCAATCCTGAATATCATGAATCTGGATCTAAAATCCTGAATATCATTCGTAACCTGAAGTTTACGAAATTATAAATTTGTGACCTGAAATCATAAATATTATTTGTAACCTAAAGCTTACAAAAACCAAAAATCTAGACCAGAATTTCTGATATTATTTAAATATTTATTGTGTTCCATTTATTTGAATATTTATTTATTTGCATCTTTAATTATTTGTATCTTTATTTATTTGAATTTTTATTTTTATTTATATCCGATTTACAACTTGAAGCTTGTAAAATCGTGAGAATATATTTATATGAACCCGAAGTTCTAAGTTTTACGATTTACAACTTGAAGTTTGTAAAATCAAGAGAATACATATATATGGGACAGAAGTCCCAAGTTTCATCAAAGTCTTTATTTTAATAATGATATCACCTGTGCAACCTGAAGTTTGCATAAAGTGTTAAAATTATGGACTTGAAGTCCAAAACATAATCAGAATATGTATTATAATATTGTAAATACTAATTACAAAACCAGAAGTTTTGTAGATTTGGGATAATATATGGACTTGAAGCTTCCAAAAATTAATCCCAATATTTCTCCTACAAAATTAGCTATTTTGTACATATGAGATAATATTTGAACCTGAAGTTTCAAAGATTAACTCATATATATTGTATACAAAACCAAAAGTTTTGTAAATATGATAATAATTGAACCTGAAGTTCCTAAAATTGGATGTATAATATTAAATGGGCTTTTTACATGAGTCACCACCTAGAATTTGTGAGCCTTGAAAAACTAACTAAATATAATGTCCCAGAAGGACAAATACAAGACTATTATTTTTCGGCATCATATCCCTGAAGGATTGCAAGCCGAAATATGGATATAATGATAAATCTATTAAATTTGTGGAGAAATTTGAAAGATAGATTTGAACATCAGATTCAATAATACTTCCAGTGACTCTATATTTAGTATAACTCTGTAATATTCAGAATCTTTTCCTGAATGTGAAAAATATTTTGCTCCTGTAGTAGCAATATCAGAAAAAAAATTCTGAATTAATATTTTCTCGTTATACATTGTTCCCTGAAGTGAACGCAACTACCAGAAGTAGTTATTATGATTATAAAATGCCTAAAATTTTTATAATTAAATCCATCATATATATTTATTTTGGAATCATGTATATTATTTTATATTTTATTGTCATGTTCTCTTCCTTTCAATATTTTGTATACGTTATAACTAACGTAATTTAAATGAAAGGAAATGGACTCCAAAATTGAAGCATTGACTTCAAAAGCTGATGTAGGAGACGTGTTTGGTGGACAGTGCAACAACGTATACAATTCTAAAGGAAAAGAAATTTTTCTTATCTTTAGCATTAATTGAAGCTAAAGTAACTACTATATTAGGATCAATTGATTTGATAGAAGGCTCCAGAAGAGCCACAATTATGTTAAACAATGAGACCAAATTAAGCATCAATGATGCATTATATTCAAGTAGATCCAGAAGAAATCTACTGAGTTTTAAAGATATAAGAAAAAATGGTTATCATCTTGAAACCATAAATGAAAATGGTGCAGAATTCATTTGTATAACTAGTAATGCCTCCGGAAGAAGGCTTATACTAGAAAAGTTGTCTGCTTTATCATCTGGATTGTATTATACAATCATAAAGACAATTGAAACCTACGCAGTATCGAACCAGAAGTTCGTTGATCCAAAAGCATTTATGCTTTGACATGATCGTTTAGGCCACCCAGGATCTACAATGATCCGTAAGATTATTGAAAATTCACATGGACATACATTATAGAATCATAAAATTTTATTGTCCAGTGAACAATTCTGCACCGCCTGTTCTCAAGGCAAATTAGTAATAAGACCATCCCCTTCCAAAATTAGAGGTGAATCCCCATCATTCCTACAAAGGATTCAAGGGGATATATGTGAACCCATTCATCCACCAAGTGGGCCATTTCGTTATTTTATAGTCTTAATTGATGCATCTGCACGATGGTCTCATGTTTGTTTATTGCCTACTCGAAATGTTGCATTTGCTAAACTGTTAGCACAAATTATCAAATTAAAGGCACATTTCATAGATTATTCAGTCAAGTCAATACGGCTAGATAATGCTGGTGAATTTACATCCAAAACATTTGATGATTATTGCATGTCTATAGGGATTGAGGTTGAACATCTAATCCCACATGTCTACACATAGAATGAATTAGCTGAGTCTCTTATCAAATGACTCCAGGTAATTGCACGTACTTTATTATTAAAAAGTCAATTACCTACTTCTATGTAGGGACATGCTATATTACATGCTACAGCGTTAATTTGCTTACGACCTTTTTCTTATCATCAATATTCTCCCCTACAATTGGTTCTTGGTCACCAACCTGATGTATCTCATTTAAGAATTTTTAGTTGTGTTGTATATGTCCCATCGCGTCTTCTCAACGCACAAAAATAGGACTCCAACGTTGTTTGGGAATATATGTTGGATATAATTCACCATCCATTATCAGGTGCCTGGAACCATTAATAGGTGATCTTTTTACTGCACGATTTGTAGATTGTCACTTTGATAAGACAACTTTCCCATCTTTAGGGGAAAAGAAAATGCCTCCTGAAGTTAGGCATGAACTTACTTGGTATGTACCTACCATGTCTCATTTAGATCCTCGCACATCCTAAAGTGAAACTGAAGTGCAAAGGATAGTGCGATTACAAATTATTGTCAACCAAATGCCCGATGTATTTATGGATACTATAAAAGTGACAAGATCACATGTTCTAGTTGCTAATGCACCAACAAGAATCAATGTGACTGTTAAACAGTCCATTCGAGCCGTGACTGATCCATCTACCTCACGCCAGAAGCATGGTAGACTTGTTGGATCAAAGGACACTGTTCCTCGAAAAAGAAAGGCAAATAATCAAACAAATATTCCTCCAGAAGAGGTTATGGTCCTTGAAGAGACTCAAGCCCCTGAAATGGCATAAACCTTTGAAGTGGCACAAGCCCCTGAAGTGGCACAAGCCCCTGATGTGGAACAAAATCCTGAAGAACAAGAAAATGAGAATATTGAAATATTTTTAAATTATGTTCATACACAAGAAATGTGGAATCATGAAACAATTATAATTGATGATATATTCTCATTTGCAGTAGCTACTAAAATTCTGAATGATGATGATTTTGAACCACGTACTATGGTTGAGTGCAAGCAAAGACATGATCAGCCTAAATGGGAAGAAGCAATTTAAGCAAAATTAGCTTCTCTAGCAAAACGTCAAGTGTTTGGGCCTGTAGTTCCAACACCTCAAGACGTACAACCCGTTGGATATAAATGGGTATTTGTAAGAAAAAGAAATGAGAAAAATGAAATTGCTAGATATAAAGTCAGGCTTATAGCCCAAGGTTTTGCCTAAAGGCCCGGTATAGACTTTGATGAAACATATGCACCTGTGATGAATATAATCACATTCAGATATTTAATCAGTTTAACAGTCTCTGAAGGACTGGATATGCGTCTAATGGACGTAGTTACTGCTTATTTGTATGAAAATTTGGACACTGAAATTTACATGAAACTCCCTGAAGGATACAAATTGCCTGAAGCAAAAAGTGTCAATTCAAGAGGCTTGTACTCAATTAAATTACAACGATCATTGTACAGATTAAAACAATCCGGACGTATGTGATACAATCGCCTCAGTGAATGTTTAAAAAAAGAGGGTTATGTGAATGATCCTATATGCGCATGTGTCTTTATCAGAAGGTCAGAATCGGGATTTACTATTGTAGCAGTTTATGTTGATGACATGAATTTAATTGGGACTCCTGAAGAGCTCTGAAAAACTACTGAATATCTAAAAAATGAATTTGAAATGAAGGATTTGAGGAAAACAAAATATTGTCTCGGCCTACAGATTGAGCACAATTCAAATGGAATACTTATTCATCAATTAGCGTATATTGAAAAATTATTAAAATGCTTTAATATGGATAAGACTTATCCTTTGAGCACCCTAATGGTTGTTCGGTCTCTTGATCCAAAAAAGGACTCATTTCATCCTAAAGATGAAGATGAAAAGATACTTGGTCTTGAAGTACCACATCTTAATGCCATTAGAGCCTTATTATATTTGGCCCAATGTACAAGACCGGATATATCCTTTGCAGTCAATTTATTGGCCCGATTTAACTCTGCACCAACCCGTTGTCACTAGAACGAAATCAAACATATACTCTGTTACCTATGTGGGACTAGAGATTTGAGATTATTTTATTATGTCAAATCCCCTAAAAATCCTAGTTTGATTGGATATGCAGATGTTGGTTATCTTTCTGACCCCTATAAGGCCCGTTCACAAATGGGATATGTTTTCACTTATAATGACATAGCTATATCATGACGCTCCACCAAGCAGACCTTGGTTGCAACTTCTTCAAATCATTCAGAAATTTTAGCTCTCCATGAAGCTAGCCGAGAATGTATATGGTTACGGTCTGTCATCCATCATATTCAGAATGCATGTAGTCTTCCTTCTACAACAAACACTCCTTCCATATTATATGAAGACAATGTAACATGTATAGCCCAAATTAGAGGTGGGTATATCAAAGGAGACAGAACCAAACATATCTCACCGAAGTTCTTTTACACTCATGAGTTCCAGCAAAGTAAAAAGATTGATGTCAAGCAAATAAGATCCAATAAGAATCTTACAGATTTGTTCACTAAGACACTACCGATATCAACATTTAAGAAGTTAGTGTATAACATCGGTATGAGGCGGCTCAACAAGCGACCAAGTTAATCCTACTACATTGTACTCTTTTTTCCTTCACTAGATTTTGTCCCACTGGGTTTTCCTAGTAAGGTTTTTAATGAAACGGTTTAAGCACGTCCAACGCCAATTTACAGGACATTTAATAATTATGTTCCTTTGCTTTGGTTTTTATCCCATTGGGTTTTTCCTTAGTAAGGTTAATATAATTATCTGTAAGTAATGAAAATCCAAGGGGGAGTGTTATAAAGCTAGATGGCTTTCCACCAAAGCAAGTCAAAAAAGGCGGTGGGAATTCATTTATTAGAGCAAGAAGAAAATGGCAAGGCTTATGCAGGAGAAACCAAAGGAGTGTGAATGCATTAATGAAATTGGAAAATTAGCTTGGAAATTTGCTTCCTTTGTTGACTGGAGGGGCGGCAAATTACCTATAAATCCCCCCTCCTCTCTTCATGTAAATATAGATTTCTCTTCTCTTTTCTTTATCCGGAAATAAAGTTTCATAGCCTTGCTCTCTTCTCCTTTGCTATTTCTTCCTTTCATTTCTTTATCTTTTATATTTGCTTAATTAATTTTATAACAAGATACACAGATTAAACAACGAAGAAACATACTTCAAATTGAAAGCGTCTAAAATATGAAAAAGTAGGACCATTAAAAATTTCTAAGAAGAATTTCAATATAATTAAACAATGTTTCCCCTAGAGTTAGGTAGATAGAATGGACTTTAACTAAAGGCCCAAGTTGACTTTAACTTTTCTACTTTTCTTGACAAAATGAGTGCTCCTACTTAGTGCCAGGAATTATGATAAGCTCCTGCTACAGTACCAGCATGTAAAAGAATACAATATTTACAAATTATAAAAATTAGTATAATAATAATATTCATTTTATTGAATATTGAAAAAACATACTACTATTTTTTTTAGGATTTTTATTATATGTTTTTTATTAAGTGTAGTGAAAACTTAAAAGCTTATTCTTTATATGATTACCAAATGCCAACAACATAATCAAACTTTGGTGGAAGAAGCTTATTCTTTACATAATTTCCAAGTACCAACAACAAAATCAAACTTGGTGGAAGAAGCAGCATTTAGCGACAAGCTTGATCAATATAAGCAGAGATGATCGAGAACCATTATTATTCAATTTTGTTGGTGATTATGAGATTTGCAATAACAAAAGTATGTTGAACCATTGTGGAATTCAATGCAAAAATCAAAAGAGATATGGGAGAAAAATAGATAATAAGTTTTTAATTTGATCAAAAATACAAAGGACGTACGTCCATGATAACATTATTATCTTAGTAATGCCACAAAAAGTCGTATTACAATGTTTTAATACTAAATGAGCTAGAAGTGTCTCTCATTAACTCTCCCACTACTAAGAAATTATACTAGTGGAGGCTAGGATAATATGTATAATTGTTTTTGTGAAGTGTGTGAGTACATAACTTTTAGATGATATCATGTTTCAAGTTTTCTTCTTGAGTTAGGGGTTGGTGTGACATTTGTCTATTATTTTTTGATCATATTCAAGAATGTCATATCTACAAATTTTAAGGGTATGCATGGTTTGGTTTAGTACAATTTGAGAGTTTTTTCAAACCAAACTAATAAAAATAGTTTGAAAATTTTTCAAACTAAACCAAACCAAATTGAAAAAATATGGTTTGGTTTGATTTGGATTACAGTTTAAACTTTTTAAAATTATTCACTTCTAAATATATATATTATTTAGTAAAATTAATTGAATTATAGTTTTTAGACATACTATAAACATGCAAAATAAATATGAAATCTAAATACAATATACATGTAAATAGAATAACAAAATAAATATAAAAAAAACAAGTTGTACACCTAATTGCTTATTGAAAAATTTTGTCAAACATAGTTATATATATGTATTTTAAAAAATATAGTTTATGGTTTAGTTCAATTTGAAATCACCCAAATCGCAATCTAAACTGAAAAAAAACAGTTTGAAAAATTTTCAACCCAAACCAAACTATGTTACAAACCAAAACAAACCATAATTTTTATGCGATTTGGTTTGGTTTTATAGTTTAAACTGAAGTATTCACACCTCTAGTGATTTTGATTAAGAAGCAATTTTAATTGCATAACAATTGCCTCCTAATTTCTAAAGTGCATGCAGTGTTGTGGAAACTTTTTCACTTCTCTACATAGATGAACAATATGTGGATGATCAAGATTCTCCCATTGTTAACATGGCAGTCGGTATTAGGCATTCAATATTCCACATGCACAAATTGTGTGCTTGTTGAGTTGATTCAAACATTTGTGATATCTTATGGGTTATTTTTTGTGCCTGTAAGTGGATTGGCAACATGTGCTTTCATGTTGTCTTGGATGGCTTAAATTACTTCCCACCTTTTCGCAAAATGTCTACAAGATAGTTGGTGAATGCATAAGTTGTTTATAAAGTTTTTTTGCAAATATTCTCTTTTCCTTAACAAAAATCCTAGGCTTTTTAAGGAAAATTTTGCCAGGATTTACATTTTGATTAGTAGTGGGTGCAGGGAATTTGTAGCCTTTAAGCAACGGAATATGAAATTAAAATTTTAAAAACTAACAAAAATACCGCAAATCCTTTTTTTATGAATCACTCTTATAGTAAAATTAAATCACAAACATGTATAAACACACATAGGGCGTTTATCGAATTCATACCTACATTGGCAACTCCTTTGTCTTTCATTGTGGAGAGAACACTAGGTTTCGCTTTCAGATCAAGCGTATGCCTAAACCTTGGTATCCATATAGAAATGAAAGGGAATGGAGGCTAAAATCGCACTCAGATGTTTACCAGAACTTGAGTGCAAAACTAATGTTTTGGTTGGGAAGTATGAATGCGGCTAGGGTTAAAAACAAAAACCATAACTATGTATGTGAGAAATACGAGTGGTCTTTGTTCTTGGACTGCCCAGCCCAAATGCAAGGATTGGGTAGTTTTTGCCTTTCATCTATCTAGGCCTTGCATAAGTCCCCGATAGTCCTTGCTTTGTTTCATTTAAGCTTTATACAAGTCTCGAGTAGTCTTTGCATTGTGCCACTCATATGTTTCATAACATACGGGTGGTCCTTTTGATTCCCTATCCCATGATTTTTGGCAATAAACCAAAATCACAAGTGTGGATAAAGATAAGACAAAATCTTTCTCTATCATTAACACATCATTAAAAATTTGGGCATGGCCTAGATGATCCATTTGGATATATCTAACAACATGCATTCTAGCATACACCTCCAAACACCAAGATTATTACACTTTAGTCTTTAAGTGTCATAAACCACACTTTGGTTCCAAAGACCATTCCGAGACTCAAGACCTTCTATCCAAAATCTAGACCAGATTTAACTCAAATAATTTTATGCCTTTGAAGTTTGATCAACGCCTTAATATGTGTGACCTATAGGCTCTCTATTGAGTCAAAAATATATAGATTTGGGTTGAATCCAAATAAAGAAAAAGATTGGCCTTTAGCAAGACATCTTAGCTACCAAAAAAACGTAGGATTATTGAACAACTCTAAGCCTTGTCAATTCTATGATTACGTACAATACAATCATTTCATCAACCAATATCTCTTGAGGCTAAGACACATATATAATGTCTATCTCAAGGGCTACTCTATATGAGCTGATATCCATAAGCAATTGAATAATTTAGATCAGGTTATGATTCGATTCCATTATGGTCATATATTAGAGTGGTTATCAATGCCTTTTAACATATGTATTTGAGATTTTTTTTTTTGGTGCTCAAGAATGATGAATCTTATATTAATCTACCATAGCCTTCGTACAAATCTTAGTATGGTCAATCACTATTTTTATGGTTGCCCTTTTCACAGTGGCTTGTTAGGTACCATCAAACCATTGATCCTTGTATGAAACGATTCAGTGACCTCAAGTCAAAAGATCACATATACTCTTGAGTTATAAGATGTATATCATAGACACTGAAATAACTATCTATATGAAAATGTTTGAGTCAAGTTAGTCTGATGATGTGTTACCAAAGGCACCGAGGTAAAGTTAAGTACGATTGATGACGTGCTAAGATTTTGAGGTTGGACTTGTATTCCCTATGTTGATGATTTGAAGAGTATGATCCTCATAGAGTTTTATAGTTTCCTTTATATTGTCTATCCTAAGAGTGTAAAGATGTATTAGGATTTAAGAAAGTCATTTTAGTAGTCTGACATGAAATATAATGTGGTCGATTTCATTACTAAATGTTTGGTGTATCAATAAGTTAAGGCTAAGCATCAAAGACTATTAGGTTTGTTACAATTGTTGAGTATTCCATAGTAGAAGTGGGAACACATCTCTAAGGATTTTTTTAGTTTGTTTACCAAGGGTCAAAGGTGGCTTTAATGCTTCGTGGGTCATTGTAGACCGTTTGACCAAGTTGACTCATTTTATCCTGGTCAATGACAATATAATATTGATCAGTTGGGTCAGATTTATGTTAAAAAGATTGTGAGACTCTATGGTATGCCCAAGATAATTTTATTGGATAGAGACATAAGATTTGTTTCAACATTCTGACAGAGTTTGCAGAAGTCTATGGGTACAAAATTAGCATTTAGTACTATTTATCATTCTTAGATTGATGGATAGACTAAGAGGGTGAATTAAGTGATTAAAGACATGCTAAGGGCATGTTATATGGATTGAAAAGTGAGTTGGGTCAATGGGTTACCACTTATAGAGCTTGTGTATAATAATAGTTATTAGGAAACCATTTAGATGGCTTTATTGAAGTACTTTATGAGACAAAATTCAGATCGATTCTTCATTAGGATGAGATAGGTGAGAGAGATGCATTGACATAGGCTTTGTGGCTAGAAATGACCTAAAGAATGATTGAAGATGTGATATTGATCAGGGAAAGAATGAAACATGCTCAGTATCATTAAAAAAGTTATGTAGATCAAAAGAGATGAAAGTTGGAATTTGACATGGCTGATATGGTTTTTGTGACATTTACCCTTTACTATTATATGATGAAGTTTGGATAAAAAGGTATATTAGCTTTAAGGTTTATGGGACCCTTTGAGATTTTGGAACATATAGTAAGGTCATCCACCAACATGCATTGCTAACAAGTATGTACCATATTTATAGTGTGTTTCATGTGTTGTTGTTACATAAGTATATAAGTGACTCAACTCATGTGTTAAAAGCTGAGGATGCGAAGCTTAAGGATAACCTAATTTACGAGGACTGCCTAATTCATATATTGGATAGATAGGTTAAATAGCTTAGAAACAAGTAAATTCCATGAATGAAGGTTTTTTTGAAAGAACCACTGGATTGGGGAGGCCACTTGAGAGGTGGAGCAAGATATAAAACATAGATTCTCATATTTGTCTCAATAAATTTTAGGGACAAAAGTTTTTTAAAGAGGGAGAAATATAACACCTACAGGTACATCCAAGGTTAATTTGGTCTTTTTATCTCTTGATTATGCTTGCTTTGTTGTGGTCAAGTGTTTTTGGAGTTGCACGATTGTGTGGGAAGGCCACACACCCATGTATGTGTTAGAAAGGGTAAAATAGTCTTTTCTTGTATGATATCAGGAATTAGCTAAGTTTGGGAGTCATAAATGCCCATATATATTTGAGTATATGCTCATGTATGATCAACATGTTTGAATTATGGATAAAAAGCAGTTTCGTGATGATTTATAAAACTATTATTAATGGGTAACGATATAAAGGCCCGTGTATATGGTATACATGGTTGTGTATTACAATTTTCAATGAAAAATAAAAGAACCCAAATGCATTTTGGCTCATTATTTAGCTATTTTATTTTAGACAAATAAAGAAAAAAGTGAGGGATTTTGAAGTTGGTGAAGCTAGAAAACGCAAAGAAGTCGTGAGGGATTAACTTTGTCATACAAAGACTTGCTAAGTACCATCAGATGAAAGGTAAGTAGTGCAAACTTTTTTGTTCTCTTGATTGAACTAGTTTATATAATCTCTAAGATGTTATGTGATTGATCATATAAAATTAATGAATTCAAGTTATGGTTGCATTAATGTTGATGATGGAATTCATTTTAAAAAGGTTATGAGTTTATATACATGTATATGTGTGTGGTACTTCTTTGATAGATGAATTCATATGAATTATTGTTGGATGTGTTGACTAATAAATATTTCAAGTTAGTGTAATGTTATGGAATAGTAATGATGACTTTCTTCAAACCTCTTTTTGATTCATTACTGAGATTGAGACTTAGTTTATGTTGAAATATTGGCTTGTTGAATCGATATAAGATATGCATAAAAATTTCAATAAATAAGTGTGTTTGGTTGCCTTGGAAATTAGTTTTAGTTGATTGTTGGCTTAGTATCATGTTATGAGTGATTACTAACGAATTAGCATAAGTTTGAAATTTAGAAATGGAGTGGTAGCCAAAAGTTTATAAGTTTAGATGAAATCAAAATTATGAAAAAAGTTGCTACACATTTATCTATAAATGAATAAACAATGTGTATATTTAGGGATAAATAGTCCCCATGTAGAAGAAATCCATAGACATGTTAATTTGAGATTAGGTGCATGCCTATATGGTATAGGACACATAGTTTACCCCACAGGCATATGTCTAGATCAAAACACACCCTTGTGTGACGAGGGTACACTAATGTATACATTTGTAAAATATGGGAAGTAAACATGTATGAAGTTAATGACGTACGTGGAAAGTTGTAATATTCATATATGGTTAATGAAATGAGTAATTTACCCTTACGAGTGACAAATATAGGAAAACTAAAGATAAGGCCCTAATGAAGGCAAAATAAGGTGGAAAGCATTTTAATATGCCTAACTATGTGTTTGATGGCACGAAAGGGAATTGGCAATGCCCAATTGTGTGTTTGATAACACAGACCCTAATTGGAGCAATTTTGAGTCAAAAACTAAGAACAATATGTCCTCCTATCTTGTAAAAACATTAAGGCTAGTTTGTGTAACATTGATGCCCATTTGATTATTTTGCACCAACACTAGGGGTCTTAACATTTGAGATATTTGTGCAATATTAAGAGAGATTTGGGTGTTACTCCTCTTGTGATATGGTATTAATAACTTGAAGCCTGATCGATAAGTTTGTTGGGTGCATTTTATGATTAACATATGAGATGTTTTATGCTTTTACTAGGTGTTCAGGATGTCAATATGCATCATTTGACATTAGTCATCTAGGATAACAACACCATTGGGATTCAGCCTTAGGTACTAAGATGACTTAGATGAGCTTCTAACATGCTAAAAAACATTCAAAATATCACAATAAGATTGGATATGAAACACCAATTGTAATTTATGATTTTTATTTATGTTGTGTGTTTGGTGTTAAGAGGTTACCTACTTATTGATTATGTTTCACTCACCATGTTTCTTTTGTGGTTTTGCAAGCAGGACTGAGGAGCAGTGGGTGGTGGTAGGGGAGCCAATAGGTTAGCTCAAAACAATGCATGAGGCGAGACAGTTTAATTACTAGGACTTATCATCATTCAGTAAGGAGTTCAATGCTAACTTTAGAAGACAAAGTTAGGGTTAAGGGCATTTTGGGGAATTCAAAAAATATACTAATTAGAGACTCTTACTTATTGAGTTTTTTACCACTCATCCCCTTACTTATATATGTGCAAGTACATATGATCGTGATGGTTATGAGACTAGTGGTGGTCTGAGGGCACAGAGCTAGAGGGCAATTCCGTTGTCTACCAAAAATCTAATTACTTCTCCTTCAGTTTATGCTAGTACTATGTTATACTTCATGTTTTAAATTGTTTTAGTCTTATGAACAATTTTTGACGCTTTCCAACATTAGTTATTATTTTAAAGGGCATTTTGGTCTTTTTTCAATAATATTAATAAAGAAGTTTTATTCAAATATTAATTGTATGTTACACTTTTTTTAAGTCATGATCAATTAGTCAATTTAAATTACACTTTCTTTTGGAGAGCAATACTTCTAGAGGGGGGCGTTACAATGCCCATCATTAGACTTAAGTGAATGATTGAGTTTATCAAAACCTAATTCTAAATAAACCCAATCAAGATTTGCAGAAACAATGTTACAAACATGTGAATGTTTACCAAAAAGTTATTGCATTATCAATGGTGACTGAGAACATACATGTATATATGGATGAATGTGTGCGTATATTGATTCAAGATTTAATGATATTTCGATGAAAATGTGTGTGATACATATGAACTTAATAAAACATGCATGAACATGCTAAATTTTTCATTTTGATGATAATTACAATGTGAATGGATGAAGGTTAATATGTGTACAATAGTTGTATATTTATTATAATGAAAATTTTGGTTGTTGGTATACTTAAAAGATGTATATATATGAATTTATATAAATGATTAGCTCAATGCATTTGAGATCATCTTTTAATGGTGATTATGGATGATATCTTGCATTTTGATTTATGCTTGTCAAGCCATCCTTTAATGTTTATTGATGAATAATTTGATGTATTACACATTTTTATTTATGTTTGACAAGTTATCATTTAATGTTAATTGATGGATGGTTTAATATATTGTCTATTTTATTTATACTTATCAAATTATCCTTTAATGTTGATTGATAGATGATATAATAGATTGTATATTATATTTATGCTTATGAAATCATCATTTAATGTTAATTGATGGTTAATGTAAATATATTTAATAAGTTTACTATTATCTATATATATTTGGATGGCAAATGTTGCATATACCCTTTGGTGTATCTAATGTAGATGTTTTCAATTTGCAATAATGCCCTTATTTATTTTAATATAATATCTTTTTAATTTATATAAAATGTGTATGATGAATGTGTTTATTTATATGTGAGCATGTGTTGAATGAATAGTTCATTAGTGGATGATCATGAAGGCATATTTGGATTTTTCAAAATTTTTTATTTTGGACATGCAATATTCTTTTAATGGTGACATGTAATAATTAATTTATTAATTTTACATATGGGCGTATGTGCCTTAATCGAATTGTAATTTGAGCTTGCATGTCTAAGACTCAAGCCATTGATATAAGATCACTCTTTCTTTCCCTTAAAGAAAATTTTCTTCAAAAAACTCTTCATCAATCCATTGAAGAACCCTTGTGTAGATGCTAACACCTATGTGTCTCTTTGTTGTTGTAGAACCCTTGTGTAGATGAGTAAAGCCTTGTAAAGTTTA
Source organism: Mangifera indica (assembly GCF_011075055.1). NCBI lineage: Eukaryota > Viridiplantae > Streptophyta > Magnoliopsida > Sapindales > Anacardiaceae > Mangifera > Mangifera indica. The sequence goes on along the minus strand of NC_058137.1, from coordinate 12,328,948 downwards.
AGAAGGAAGCACTTCAATTTGGGATAGATTCGGAGCAAATTCAAAAAGAAAGTCTCCAAACGTTGGTATGAGGTTTCTAACATTCTATTTTTATATGTATATTTAAACTTTACTCTTGGGATCAAGTTTCTCATATTTTTGTAACTAATTCTATTGTGACTTTCTTGTATTTTTGTTTTATAATGCATGAAAAACCTATAATGAGAATATCAACATATATGACAAAAAAATACATAGTTCAGATCACTCGAGAATATATAGAGTTTTAGTGAGAATAGGTTATCGTTTGATGAGAAAAGTTTCAGATTCAGTCACAAATTGACATTAACAGAAAAGGTTTAGAGTTTGTCATAGAAAAGATAAAACAAATATCAACATGTAATCAAAACAGAGAATAATTTAGCATGCAACCTAAGGTAGCAAGAACAACACCTTCATTTTAAAGTCACCGTAACATCACTTTGGACTTATATAAAATGATGTAGTTTGGAATTTGACTCATGAGCCGTATCAAGTATGGCCACTCCTAGTTCGAACTTAGTTTATTAGACTAAATGAGTCCAGCTCCATGTTTAGGCTCAAATCAAGTTCAATCTATTTGAGCCTGATGCAAGCGAATTTGAGTCGAGCTATGAGTCAAACTAGAATAACTTGGTTTGAATCCAACTTTAATTAAATTAAAAAGAAAGAAAGTAATGAGAGATTATGAAAGAAATTATATGAAGAGATATTTTGAAGATTAGGTGAAGAGACATCCAGTTTAAATGAATGGAGGTGAGAAAGAGATTGATGAAATTGAGGGAGAGAAGTTGCAATGGGGTGGACAAAAAGTTACTTTCATCTTTTTAATGTAAACTCCTCACATATTAATATTTAAACTTAAGATATTTTTGTATATTTAATTTTTTTTAATTTCGTAAAAGAAAGAGCGTATTTTCTTGTCGAGCCCATGGGGGGCTGACGATATTGACGCTGTCAAGATGGCCTTGTTGTATATTTTTCACATTGTTTTGTTGGGGAATGATCGACGAAAGAAGGTGTCCACGAATTACTTCCAGTTAGTTGATCATTTGGACGGGTTTAATTCCTATCCGTGGGGCGTTGTTGTGTGGCAGATGACATACGATTCTATGTCACAGGCGAGTGAGAGAGTCTGTTCTGGACGGATGCCGAAAATCCGTAAATACGACCTTTACGGATTTCCGTTCGCATTTCAGGTAAGTTTTACATTATCATTTATATATATTAATTGACAAAAATATAAATTGATTTATTTACATCGTAAATAATTATATTACAGTTTTGGATATACGAGACTCTAGAGACGTTACACGATTGGATTGACCTTGTCGATCTCTATTCGTCCCCCCGGATGTTGAGGTGGCGCACGCGAGACGTCCCTAGTTGGACTCATATAGGGCGTATTTTCAGTGGTGATCCGGTATGTACTAGTTAATTAATAAGTTGATTAATTCATTATATGTTACAATTATTTTGACTTATATATCTTCATCATTAGGAGGATGTTACATTCCCTCTTGAGCCATCATCGATCGAGGAGGGTTTACCGTGGTATGCTGAGATTCGTGAGTACACCGGTTTACCCGATGCTGATTCTTCCTCATCTTCTTCGGTTCCGATCGCTACTACAGACGGGGCTTCTCCATCCTCAGGCCCTTCAGATGTACCCGTGGAGACTTCTGAGACACATGAGGAGCCCATTCAGCATCCTGTTATGGATCAGTCGATATGTTCCCCTGTTGTGCAGACAGACCATCCTGCAGTGGAGGACCACCCTGGACTACAGGACGATTCCACCCATCATGCCACCGAGCAATGTCCCCCATTCGTATCACCCAGTTTTGCTACATTAGATGCTACATTAGCATACTGGAGTGCTACGATTTTACGTGAGATATCGAGTTTTCGTGACGATATCTCTTCCCAGATGACCCGATTACGTGACGATGTCTCTGCCCAGATGACTCGATTAGAGGATCGTATGACTCGTTTGGAGGACATCATCATGCGTACATATCCAGCCTCCGTCGCTCAGGTTGTAAAACCACTTTTAATTTATTACTTACATAAAATGTCTACAGTGTTATTATTCTGACAACTATTATTACATTCACACAGGAGAGGGACGAGGATATCCCACCGACATCCCCTGTTGATACCGCAATACCATCCCGTCACCCACACGAGGTCCGTATGATGTTTGAAATTTATATTTATTGTTAAATGTCATTATTATATTATATTTTTGTTATATATGAAATATCACTAATTAAGTTATTATTACTAATATGTTAGGGTAGTCGCCCGGAGGACGCATCGGTTAGTCCTTCTGTTGCATCGATCGAGGGTTCTCCCCGAACACCTTCCCCGGAAGTTCATGTTAACTTTATTTTTAAATTGTCATTGATTGATCTGTCTTTTCAATTATATTATTTATTTGATGATGTTTTGACTGTTTTTCAGGACGAGCGATTATGGTTACTTGCTGATATCCCGAGCTCGACCAAAAAAATAGTGGATATTGGTTCACAGGAGGAGGACTTCCAGGAGGACGATTTTGAGGTCATCCCTATTGAGGTATATCAATCATACTTAGTATATAAATAGTTGTATATATTGGTCATTGAGATGTTCAAAATTTATATTTTCTAGTCTACCGAGGGAGCACGCGTGGTGGACTTGACCGTGATTCAGGATTATCCAGCTAAACCTCCTCCCGCATACTTGGAGAAGGTAAGATAAATCGATTAATGCTAATTGTTACGTAGGATGAATGACGAATTAATTATTTTTTTGGGATGATGCAGATGATTCGTACAGCACGTGGCCGGATCATTCGGAAGGGTCCGCTGGTTCGCACCCCGTATACGAATCCACTCAAAAGAAGGGCGAAATGGTAACCTACGACCATTCCATCATCTGCCTCTGAGCGTGAGGAATCTTTCCTCACATGGTACACCAGCGCTGCAGCTTCCGACTCACATGATGTATACTTCATCGGGTCGAAGTCGAAGGCCAGCTTCTGGAGGCTTGTTGTAGAGTTGCGCGAGTGGTTGACTGACGATGTGAGTTGCCTATAATTTCATAAAAAGCTAGATATATTTATTACTAACTAACACGTGAACTTGTTTATACCATTTTAGCATGTGGATTCCTTTTTGGCTTTATTACGTCGGCAGCAGGACGATCACCAGTCGACTATCTCACAGCGTTGGACGACTGCCCACACATTCTTCGGAGGCCATATTGAGATGGCCTGGCAGAGTTGGCAGACCACCCCGATTGGCGAGTTTGAGTTTTCGGGGCTCTTCACGAGGATGGTTGATGCAGCGTACACCCTAGGATTGTTATACAAACCATGGGGGCTGGTCGATCAGGTATAGTTTATATATATTTCTATTACATTCAAGAACATAACAACAACGATAAGTAACTAAAATGTCTCATTGTTTATAGGTTTTCATCCCTATAAACTTCGAGAACGCACATTGGGTCACCGGAGTTATAGATTTCCGTGAGTAGTCGATTACAGTGTATGATTCAGAGGTTTCATTCACAGGGAATATAGGGACTCTGGAGCAGTGCATGCGACCATACATGACCTTTATTCCCGCGTTATTAGAGGCGACGAGTTTTTGGACAGCTTCTAGGATTACTCCACGACGTGATCCCTTTACTTTGCGTCGAGCGTCGGATGTCCCTCAGCAGGGGATAGGCTCCGGTGACTGTGGCGTATTTATGTTACGATTTTTTGAGTGTTTGGCGTTGTCACGGAGCTACGTTTTCCCCCGGGAGTCGTCTACCTCTATGCGTCGACGATTAGCGACGCAGTTGTACTTTCATTGTATCGAGTAGCTCACGGATGTATATTTATCGTTATTCCTATGTTTAGATGTATATTTTAGTGTATGTTCATATGTATATGATATACTTTATTTGTGGTTATATGTGGATGTGTATCGTATTTGAGTTCATTTTTTACTTAATCTTGTCATGAAAAAACAATAAAAACGTATAATTACTCAAACAATTACACAATTGAAACAATTAGAGAAAATAAAGTAATACTGAAATAAATTAACACTAAATTTATTACATCAAATGACAATACAATTACACAGTTGAAACATAATAAAAATACATCGGTTACATAAACCTGAAGTACAACAATGAAGAATCATATAAAAAAAAAAATTAAGTAGCAGCATGTCAAGATCTCGTTCCTTTGCCTTTTGTATGTGAACGCTGGGGGGCAGAGCTTGGGACCGGTGCTGGGGATTTACATTGGGTTCGTGTATGCCCCGGTTCATGGCAACGACTACAAATCCTCTGTGTAACAATTTCTCCTTGTGATGGACGCCGATTTCTATTGGCTGGACGACCTGGACGACGACTATCGAGGACGGGGGGCAATATAACTCTGACTTCCGGTGAGTGTAACCAATCACATTGATTTCCAAGAGGATTGTTTGGTTCCTGGTATATTGCACGATAAATATCGGTGCGAAAGAATGGATGAACCCATGCGTGCACATTCGTCAGTCTCATATGTCGTGCAACGGCAATGGCATGCTTGCACGGAATACGTGAAAGCTGAAACTTTCTACACGTGCATGACATGTCACCAAAGTCCACAATACCCATGAATCCATCAAATCCAACAACCTGATACCGAGTAGGTGTAATCGGTCGAACATCCAGACTTGCAGATTTTTCAAGACGATTACTGATTTTATCTTCCGCCTAAGGGGTGAGAAAGTTATAACATTCACCTGTAATTCAGAAAAAATATTAAGAACACATTTGGTAATATGATTAACAAAGTGGAAAAAAGTATATGAGACAACTTTTAATTAATATCGATTTGATACTTACTTGCATGGGTTCTCCTCTCGTAAAACCATCGTTGCATTGTACCACGAATAAACTCCAAGAGCATGGTTATAGGTAGGCCCCGTGCATGCCTGACAAAGGCATTAAATGACTCAGCAATATTTGTGGTCATGATATTGTATCGATGCCCTGGAAAGTACGCTCTGCTCCAACGGTGAAAGCCGACATCCCGTAGATAAGCTCCAGCTTGGGGATTCATTGAGTCAATGGATTGCATCATCTGCCCAAATTCAGACTCTGTGTATGATTTAGCGGCTTTCCAATATGCACCCTCGACCTGTAAGAGCAGAAAAAATATGAAAACTCATTGTAAGCAAAATATTTGAAAATGATAAACTGTTATAAATTTAATAACTTGTTTACAATATACCTTTGAGTCTCGTTTATACTTTGCCCGCATGTTACACAGAAGGTGATGACAACAACATCCATGGTGGACATCTGGAAAGACTTCAGCCATTGCCGAGTAGATAGCATGATATCGATCGGAGATTATTGCAAGCTCAGAGAGGTCAGGGATGCATTCTTTAATTCTCATAAGAAACCAACACCACGTGTCGTGATCTTCTTTTTTGCCGACACCGAAACCAATAGGGTATATTTGATTATTACCATCAAGAGCCACCGCAATAAATAAATGCCCCAGATATCGACCTTTAAGGAAAGCAGCGTCAATGCAAATAACGGGGCGAAGATATTGACTAAACGCACGAACGGAACATCCTAACGCCATGAAATATTTGTAAATCGATGCTCATCGTCTGTTTCAATAGCAGTAATGGTGCCCAGATTAGTACGTTGTAAATTGTAGCAATAATCTGGTAACAACATAAAAGATTCCTCCGGTGAACCCCTCAATGAATTGATAGCCCAATTTCTTGCCCGCCAAGCCTGTGAGTAGGAAATATCAATTTTATATCGGTCGGCGATGTCTACAATTATTTCTTTAGGTCGATAAATTCGATCAATCATCACAAACTTTGATCTCATTAATTGACCTAAAGCTCGGGCCCCAGCTTGTCTGTGATGTGGCATGATTTGATCAACTAAACATGTGTGGGTAGGATTCATAGAGTTGATCCCCCATACATCACCGACAGTGGACTTGGTTGCATGTATATACCACTTACAATTTTCAGCCTTGCATTTAATTTCCCACCGTTTCTTGTCAGACTTTTTGACACCAAATTGAAATCCTTTGAGTAAGGCGAATTGTGTCATGGCGTCAATCAATTGGACTTTACTGTGAAAAATATCACCAATCTTGACCCCATTCTCCTCTCGGGTTGATCTGGAACCACTTGATGATGCTGATGGTTGTGGAGGAAAATCAGGAAGCCACCTAAATGGATCAGTGGGGACATTGTCAAAAAACGGCCCAGAATAATTTCCACCACCTGAAGTAGGATTTTCAAGCCGTAAACTATCTATACCCTCGGTTACTGATGCCATATACTTAGGCTCTACATCGTCTGAAGGAATATCGGGCATATCATTTCCATCGAAGTCACCCCAATAGGGAACTATATCTTTTTCTCCATGAGCCCATGAGTTTGCAATATATAATGGGTCATTACTGAAATCAATCAACTTTTCCAAATCGTATTCTTTTTTGACCCAACTGCTTTCTTTTTCATCTTCATCCTCATCTTCATCTTCATCTTCATCTTCATCTTCTTCATTCTGCCCTTCAATTGGGGTACATGTAACAAAAACAGGAATACATTCCTGAAAGCACTGAGACATCTTAAGAAGACCTTGCACATCTTCATCATTTTGGATCTGGATGGGACAGTCGAGCTCAATTTTTCTTGGCTTCATTGATACTTGAATGTAGTTTTTCATTGGATCAATACTGCAATACTCCGTCAAAAGCTCAATAAATCCCTCGAATGTTGTTCCATAAGGGATTTTAATCAATTGTTTGGCTCCTCCAACATATTTCATTGTGTTGTTGCGACCTTGAATCCATTCTCCCTCGTAACGAACCGATGCATAACCCTCCATTTTAAATATCAATCCTGCAATGACAAGTTTTTGAAGATAATTATTCAGGTATAAAAAAAAAATCAATAATAACTATGTAAATCAGCCGTACAATTATTAATAGTTAAAAAAAACTCCTCATATTTTTCTAATATGTTATTTATCCCCCTATAATTATTTAACAATTTATATAACGCTTTCGTATGTTATCTTATATCAAAATGCATCTATCTGTTTGTAACGTTCTATTTAAAACGTTTTTATAATATCTATACTTTGAAATAGATATTCAAATTCTATACTTTGAATTACTTTAAAATATCAATAATAAATAATTTTTGCAGAAATCTGAAAAATACTAGTGGATATATCCTAAAACGATAAATTAAAAAAAAAACTGAGCTTAAATTCGAATTCTAAAAATTGAAATACCCTAGAATGGTAATAATCGAACAATTCTAAAAAAATCTGAAAAATTAGAGTTGATATATGCTAAAACGGTGAAATTCAAAAAAACAAAACTGAAATTTGAATCCTAAAAGTTGAAATACCATAGAATGACAACAATCGAAAAATTCTTCAGAAATAAGAAAAATGTGCATTGATATATCCTAAAGCGGTGAAACTCGAAAAAACCTATAATTTTAATTATAATGCGCCTACAATGTTTAATATGAAAATACGCCCTAATTTTAATAACATTTCATTTGACACCCTTGTATGTCGTCTTGTATCAAAGCAATCCCTATATATTTTTAACATGTTATATAAATCCTGTATATATTGTAAAATATCTAAAACCCCCATAACAATGTAAAATATCTAAAAACCTCCTATAGTTATCCTAAATTATATTTAACCCCCCATACTTGTCAAATATTACATTTAACCCCCTAATTACGACATAAAAACTTTACTTAATAAATAAAATGAAGTTTTAGGGTAAGATTGACATAAATACCTTTTTTTGATGAATAGTGCTTTTCGAATCGAATTCAGAAATACGAACTTTCTTCGTCCGAACGAATCCCTACTAATTGATGTTAACAAAAAAAATGAAAGTGAGAGTGAGTGTTTGAGTGATATGAGAAGTGTGTGGAAATAAAATGAGTGAGGAGGGTTTATATAGATGAGGGGAAGGGTAATTTTGACATTTTAGAAAAAGTAATGAAATATATAAATAAATATGAAAATGTCTTTACAATATAAAATATCCAAAAACCCCACATATTTATCCTAAATTACATTTAACCCTCAATACTTGTCAAAAATTACATTTAACCCCCATATTACGACATAAAACTATACTTAACAAATAAAATGAAGTTTTAGGATAAGATTGACATAAATACCTTTTTTTGATAAATAGTATTTTTTCGAGTCGAATTCAAAAATACGAACTTCCTTGGTCCGAACGAATCCCTACTAATTGATGTTAACAAAAAAAATGAAAGTGAGAGTAAGTGTTTGAGTGATATGAGAAGTGTGTGGAAATAAAATGAGTGAGAAGGGTTTATATAGATGAAGGGAAGGGTATTTTTGACATTTTAGAAAAAGTAATGAAATATATAAATAAATATGAAAATACCTTTACAATGTAAAATATCCAAAAAACCCCCATATTTATCCTAAATTATATTTAACCCCCAATACTTGTCAAATATTGCATTACCCCCCATATTACGATATAAAAACTATACTTAACAAATAAACTGAAGTTTTAGGATAAGATTGACATAAATACCTTTTTTTGATGAATAGTATTTTTTCGAGTCGAATTCAAAAATACGAACTTCCTTCGTCCGAACGAATCCCTACTAATTGATGTTGAAAAAAAATGAAAATGAGAGTGAATGTTTGAGTGATATGAGAAGTGTGTGGAAATAAAATGAGTGAGGATGGTTTATATAGATGAGGGAAGGGTATTTTTGACATTTTAGAAAAAATAATAAAATATATTAATAAATATGAAAATGCCTTTACAATGTAAAATATCCAAAAACCCCCCATATTTATCCTAAATTACATTTAACCCCCAATACTTGTCAAATATTACATTTAACCCTTATATTACGACATAAAAATTATACTTAACAAATAAAATGAAGTTTTAGGATAAGATTGACATAAATACCTTTTTTTGATGAATAGTATTTTTTCGAGTCGAATTCAGAAATACGAACTTCCTTCGTCCGAACGAATCCCTACTAATTGATGTTAACAAAAAAAATGAAAGTAAGAGTGAGTGTTTGAGTGATATGAGAAGTGTGTGAAAATAAAATGAGTGAGGAGGGTTTATATAGATGAGGGGAAGAGTATTTTTGAGATTTTAGAAAAAGTAATAAAATATATTAATAAATATGAAAATGCCTTTACAATGTAAAATATCCAAAAACCCCCCATATTTATCCTAAATTACATTTAACCCTATAGTGAGTGAGAAGAGTTATATAAATGAAGGGAGGGGTAATTTTGTCATTTTAAAAAAAGTTTTAAATAAATAAATAAATATCAAAATCTTTTATAGTGTAAAATATCTAAAAACCCCTCATATTTATCTAAAATTTCATTAAAACCCCTATAGTGAGTGGGAGAATTATATAAATATGAGGGAAAGGGTAATTTCGGTATTTAAAAAAAGTCATAGGCATTTTTTTTTTGGAACAGTGATTTTGGGCATTTTGGCTTGAAAATAGTGATTTTGGGCATTTTGGCTTAATGGGAGGGCATTTTGGCTATTTTTTAAAATTTCCCTTGATTAATTATCTTTGTTGATTATATTACTCCTACAGTTGGGCTCATGTGACTGAATAAGCCAATACAGGAAATTAATTATGCACAAGCTTGATAATATGAATGATCTGATAATCTTGCTGTCATGCACCGAACAATTATAGAAGAACTTACTCTCAGAAATATCTCCATTCAAAGTTTCTGGTTGGAAACTCCATGCCAAGTCAACACAGGAAACAACCAAGTTATTGTTCCATTTGTTACTCATGCACGTGCTTAATGTGATGAACACAATGCCCCTTAATTGGCCTCATATTAGTAATTTAATTGAAAAGAAAATTGTAACATCTTTACACAAATCTTATATCAAGAAAATTGTATACCTCATATTACTTTTGAGATATTAAAATAAAATTAATTAAATAACTGGTAAACTTCTAAACTACAAGATGTTTTTTAAGTTGAACCATTTGAGTTCTTTTAAACAATGGTCCACATTGCTCGGGAATGGGTTAATATTCCTTCTAATCTAATTGCTAATTAACTTGATTACTAACGAGCTTCTTCTAGGAAGGAAAGGGTATAGCTAATTTCCGTATCAGTTCTCAGAAATATTGATCTTTACCCAAAATAAAATGCATGTTTTAATTTTGTTCCAATCACAAACATCTGAAAGGAACCGGAAATTTTAGAAAACTTTGGTCATGTAGATGTAGAGGGAAGGGCAGGAGATGAGAGAATTAAGCATTCTCACAATATTAGCAAATTACAAGAATGGAAGAGAAATAATTTATTCACTGCTACAACAAAACTAAACCCTCTGGGAGTTACTGCAAAATAAAAACGGCGATGTGATACATAGAACAAGAGACAGAAATGATGTTTGTGGAAAGACAAAAAGATAATTATTGGAAGCGGAGTTATTAAGCGATAACTAAAGGAGTTGGAGATGGAGGAACTGGTACATCCATAGTTCCTTCTAACATCAACATCACATTTTTCATTGCAGGGCGGAGATTCGGGTCATCTTGAATACACAACAGTCCCACCTTCACCATCCTTTCTAAGGTTTTCATGTGTACATCTTCCTCCCCAACAAGCTTGTTTAATTCTCCAGCAACAAAGCAATTATACACCCAAGTAGCTAGAAGCACTTCATCTGCTGTTGAAACATTCACTTCCAAATAGCTTCTGCAGCATACAATTTCCAACAGTAAAACTCCGAAACTATAAACATCAGACTTCACCGTTATCAGGCCATTCTTCTGCCACTCAGGTGCCATATAACCTCTACTCCCTCTAGCACCTGTATCGGTTACAGATTGATTTGGCATTGAGAGTCTTGCTAAGATGAAATCACATATCTAAGCAGTCCAAGAATCATCCAGAAGTATGTTTTGGGGCTTAATATCACAGTGAATGATTTGGATCTCACTCTCCTCATGAAGGTAAAGAATCCCTCTTGCAACCTCTAGCGAAATTCTCACTCTTTCTTTCCAAAGGGGACGTCTTTCAGCTTTGAAAATAAAATCTGCAAGAGAGCCATTACTCATGTATTCATAAACAAGCAACTTTCGGGAGCCCTCCATGCAAAAGCCAAGCAAGTGAACCAAGTTCCTGTGATGTGTTCTGCGAACTGCAGCCATTTCTGCTCGGAACTTCTTTTCTCCCTCTTCCCTGTTACAGACCTGAAGTAGACTGACTCAACTGAAGTTGCTGCTGCTCTCAAATGGCCAAGAAGTCACAAAGTTTTGGAGTGCTGCAGATGTATTTATGTATTTTGGATGATAAACTATATAGCAAAAGCAAAACACAACCTTGAAATATACTAAACTGATATTTGTATTGATGTAATGGATTTTTTTGAGTTGTTTTTCAATAACAGAAAGTCTTACAAACTCAGACTAGCATCATTTACAAAGCATTCAAAAGTTTAAGAGAATAACAGAGAAATCAACAACCAAAATATAATCGATAAGCCAGCTTTCGAGAGGCTGGGTCTCTCCCTCCTGCCTATTCTTCTATTTTCTTCTTCAGCCTTTTCTTTCTTTCCCACGGCTGTTATACACCACCCCCCCCCCCCCCCCCCCCCCCCCCTCTTCCTTGCAGTGCCCCCTCCATTCTTATGGTGCCACTTCATCTATGAATACCCCTGTGGTCCCCTCTGTTAGTTGTGTGTCTATTGTGCATAATATTAGCATATGGCTTTCTGTTGCATGCTCCTTTACCTTATTGCCATGTGTTTTTAGAGACATTTTCTTCTTTTGATTATTCTTCCTGCAAGAGTGATATAAGAGTTCTAACATTCCCCAACACATTCTAATCGCTTCACAGCAAACTTCTTGTTACCCACAGGTATAGCCCCTTTATAGACTGCTCCAAGACGACCTCTTCCCAATTCTTCCTCAAACCCGTTTGTAGCTTGCTCCAATTCATTATAAGAAAAGGATTGCAGTGAAAATTCTTGGGTTAGGCCCAAATTCGAATTTCCAGGAAGCTTTCTATATCTATGAACTCGGTGTTGGTACACAATGTAACTAGAAATTGCAATGAGAAAACAAATAAATACCACAGAACCCAAGCTGGCCGCAAGAATTGTAACAAGGGTTTTCTTGCCTTCAGAAATAACTGTTTGATCTTTTTCTGGAGTTTGCGGACTGCGGACGACTTTTTCATTTCCAACATCATCTTGATTAGGACTGTAGCTGATATATTTTTATCTTCCATCCCGAACATCAGTGGATGTTTCAGTTTACTGCAAGTTCTATTCAAATACAAAGCAGCTGCACAATAACAATCATTTAGGCAGAGTTCTCTGCACTCTTCCTTATTTACCTGTAGCAAAGCATATGGAAAGCCTCCCAACGTTGTATTCTCAATATCAGTGATATTGTAAAAGGCTGCTGGCTCTTTCCTTTCACAACCTTCATCATCACTGAAGCTCTTGTAGCAACCCAGATTCCTCACATCAGGATTTATGTAAGTAAATCCTGGAAAGCAGTAACAATCAGCCATGCCACCTGTGCTAGAACAGAAGCTATTAAAACCACAAAAACCAGTCACCTCACACTGCTTCCGTATTGCAGACCACTCAATGGTAACATTAGAGTTACCACTGATCTCAAAGCGATGTGAATGTAGCCTTAAAATTCCATCAGCGTCTAGTGTTGTACGGTAAATGACAGTCTTGCTGTTTGTGGAAAAAGAGCTGTTGGTTATAGCTTGCAAGGTTTTATTTCCCACGGTTAATTGTAGAGTGCCACTAATAAGACTGAGACTTAACTGCAAGGAATTTCCATAACTAGGAATTTGTTCTACTTTCCAGTAGCATTCCTCTGGTAAATCGTTATGGTTTACTGGGTAAGCAGCTAGTCCATAACTACTTAATTTCAGATAAAATCGTCCACTTGAGCGGTCAGATAATGATCTGCTTGCCATTAGTTGAGAGTTTATGCCTTGACCACCTAATATGGTGTCAAATATGTTCCGTTGTTCCTTGTTTATCAAGGAGTTCTTCTACTACTTGTTTTCTCCTTAAATTAATTACCACAATAATTGTTTCCATTATCTAACTCTTTTTGTATGAAAGTGTAGAGTAATAAATTACACTACATCAAATCTTCTATTAACGAAGAAAAGATTAAATTTGCTCTCAATAATCAAATAAAATTATGTTTATAAATAATTTATAAAAATTTATATGTATAAAATATGACAATTTTTAATTGGATTTTTTTATTTATTTCAAAATCTCTTAATCAAATTTTATCACTTTAATTTATATAAATAAATTTATACTATTTATTTGTAGATATAATATTTATCTCTAATAATAATAATAATAATAATGACAAATACAAGGGAAAAAATCCTTCATAAAGACTAATTTTCAAACAGCTAGCAATTTCTACGTGGTTGATAGCTCAAGAAATAGTATTTAATTCATGACGTCTAATTGAAGGGATGATGGTAAAACCAACTTGCCAGTTAAATCAATTTTCAAATAAATTTTTTATTGGTTCAACATGAGGCACCGCAAGACTTGAGAAAAAGTCTAAATAATCACAGTTGGAGACTGTCAAAGCGAATTCGACATGGTTTGTTGCGCCTATGCTTGTGTCCTATGTTAAGGTTTGTGAAAGGGACAAACTTTCGGCCAACACGGTAACACAGTAAGACCCATATATATATATATAAATAATTTTTCTTGGTTCTGTTAGGCTGACTTACAAGTCAGGTCTTTTGACCCATGGCAGGGGTCATATATAAAATTTCTCTTAGACTATGCCTTCTTTTTTTTTAATAGACCAATCCAGCGCTACCCATTGATATGTGTACGTCTAATTGACGAAGCCAAAAAGTGCGTATGGTGTAGAAAAAAGAAAAAACCTTCAATAATAAAAGAGGTACACAATTAAACAACGAAGAAACATATTTCAAATTAAAAGTGTGCAAAATATGAAAAAGTAGGGACCATTAACAAATTTCTAAGAAGAATTTTAATATAATTAAACAATGTTTGTCCTTCCCCTAGAGTTAGGCAGATAGAATTGATGAAGAGATATTTTGAAGATTAGATGAAGAGAAATAATGAATGGAGGTGAGAAAGAGATTGATGAAATTGAGGCAGAGAAGTTGCAATGGGGTGGACAAAATGTTATTTTCCTCTTTTTAATGTAAACTCATCACATATTAATATTTAAACATAAGGTATTTTTGTATATTTAACTCTCTTTTTTTCGTAAAAGAAGTGGGGAACAATCTTCCCCTTGGAGAAAACTAAGAAAAGTCGTCATTCGGTGCAAGTCGCAAGTATCATATTTATTCAATGGCTATGGGTGACTGTAGAAAAGTCTTTTGAGGGGCTTGACTGGGGAGACTTTGGAATTTCAAAGAAATTATAAATTTGAACTTAGCATTTTCTTTGTCATTCAGCTCCAAATCCAATCTCGACAATTACAATTATAATTCTTCTTTCCAAATAAAAATGCAGAGATTTAATTTTCTTTTAATCTGTTCTATCTTCTTCTTATTTGCATCTTTTACCGTTACAGCTCAACAAAGACAGTCTAATATAAGCCTCGGATCTTATCTTACACCCACCACAAACTCATCATGGCTGTCAGGTTCTCGTCTCTACGCCTTTGGATTTTATCAGCAAGGCAATGGCTACAAGGTTGGAATTTTTCTTGCTGGGATTCCTGAGAAAACTGTTATCTGGACAGCGAACCGCGATGACCCACCAGTCTCCGTCAACGCTACTTTGCTGTTGAATACAGAAGGCAGGCTTGTCTTGCAATCAACGCAAGGCCAAGGTACTGACATTGCTGAGCAGATTTTGGAGTCTGCCTCTTCTGCCTCCATGCTTGACTCTGGAAACTTCGTGCTTTACAACTCTAGTGGAGGAATAATATGGCAGAGTTTTGATTACCCAACTGATACTATTTTGCCAACTCAACGTCTTCTGGCGGGAGAGAAGCTGATTTCAAGTATTTCAGAGACTAATCCTTCCACGGGAAAATTTATTCTAATAATGCAAAGAGATGGAAACCTTGTGCAGTACCCAAAACATCAAATCAGAATTCAATCTGCCTATTGGGCATCTGATACATCTGGGAGCGGTGATGATGTGACTCTAAACCTTGATATGGATGGCCATCTTTACCTTCTTAACGCCAGTGGCTTCAACATAAAGAATATTACAGGAGGGTATCCAACAGGAGGGATAATCTATTTGATGAGAGTTGATTCGGATGGGATATTCCGGTTGTATTCTTTTAATTTGAGACAAACCGGTATACGTTCAGTTGTGTGGAATTCTTCGGAAAATAAGTGCGCGCCTAAGGGTCTGTGTGGCCTAAACAGTTATTGTGTTATAAATGGTCAAAAAGCTGATTGTAAATGTCTTCCAGGATTTGCTTTTGTTCACCAAGGCAATTGGACGTCTGACTGTGAAAGAAATTTCACTGAAGAAAGTTGCAGCAATGGACGTGGACCTGTCAGATTCAGTATTCAAATATTGGAGGATACTCTCTGGGAAGATGTTTCATATTTTGATCTCTCAGAAACAACAAAAGAAGACTGTCAACAAGCATGTTTGGCGGACTGTAATTGTGAAGCTGCACTCTTCGATAGTGATGATCGTAAGTGCAGAATGCAGAGGCTTCCTTTGCAATTTGGGAGAAGAGATATGAGTGGTGGATCAAAAAACTTTGCTTTCATCAAGGTAGGAATCAAATCCTCGGATGGTGACAGTTTTCCCCAAGAAGAGAAAAAGGGCCACCAAAATGATTTGATAATTCTAATAAGTTGTGTAGTTGGTGCTTTTACATTTGTTATTTTGGCAATTTCCTGGATTTTCATCCACAGATATCAAGTCAAGTCATACAGAAGAATCCCTGGAAATGGTAATTTCAGGTTTTGTGAGGATATCGCTCCGATATCATTTAGTTTTGTACAGATTGACAAACTAACTAATGGTTTCAAGGAAGAGGTTGGCAGAGGATCTTCAAGTATAGTCTATAAAGGAATTTATGACAAAAAGTTTGTAGCTGTTAAGAAATTAGACAAGGTGTTAGCTGAAGGGGAAAATGAGTTTTTAACTGAGATTAAAGTTATTGGGATAACCCATCACAAGAATCTAGTTCGTTTGCTCGGTTATTCCACTGATGGACCCAACAAGGTGTTGGTATATGAATACATGAGCAATGGTTCTCTTGCTGATATACTCTTCAAACGTGAGAATAATCCAAATTGGATGGAAAGAATGAACATTGCTCATGATATAGCTAGAGGAATTCTCTATCTGCATGATGAGTGTGAGGCACATATCATCCATTGTGACATAAAACCTCAAAACATACTCATAGATGGGAATAGATGCGCAAAAATTGCTGATTTTGGATTAGTAAAGTTGTTGAAGCCAGATCAAACTAACACTTTCACTGGAATCAGAGGAACAAGAGGGTATGTTGCACCAGAATGGCATCAAAATCTGCCCGTGACAACAAAAGTAGATATTTATAGTTTTGGAGTGATGTTATTAGAGATCATATGTTGTCGGAGATTTATGGACCAAACCTTTCCAGAGGATCAAATTATTCTAGAAGATTGGGTTTATCAATGCTTTGATGCTGGTGAGTTGAGGCAACTCATAGGCAGTGAAGAGGTTGATCTAAAACAATTGGAAAGGATGATCAGAGTTGCACTTTGGTGCATTCTTGATGAGCCATCAATGCGCCCTTCAATGAAGAAAGTCTTACTTATGCTAGAAGGATCTGTCGATATTCCAATTCCTCCGAATCCTACTTCTTTTCTTACTAGCATCTAATTCCTTGAAAAGAATATGTAACTCAACCCATTTGCCATTTTCATTTACGTCTTCCAAGTGTGTTTTTGTAATTTTAAGAGTTGATTCTTGTTCCACTTCCTCTCTCATTTACTGAAGATGATAATTGTTTTTTAATTTAATCTTATAGACCCTTTGGCTACTTCTTTATATTTTATTTTAATTGGTAATTAAAATAAGGTAACATTGTCGCACATAGAACAGCTTTTACTCCAAGAAATTTGTATGGGATTAAGTTATTAAAAAATGTCTAGGTCAGGTCAGCCTGTATATTTGACTAATTCAAGTTCATTTGAAATACACCGTCAGTTTCGGATGCTTTAATTAATACCTGAACTTAAACATGGGCTTAAGATATGACCACTATTTGAAGACCAACCGAAGCCTCAGAAGAGGGGTTTTGTTAAATGAGTGGTCCAAATTCAACGAAAAACCATTGAACAATCCGCTTCAAATGTTGATTATTTTATGGCTTTCTGATTTGAATGGGAAAATCGTAATTCAGGAATAAGCAAATGTTTTTCTGATACAAAAGAATAAAATGAACTCCTTTATATTGAATAGGTTGTGCAGTAAAGAAGTATTCCCATTCCCATACCAGAAGAGGAAGTAAAGCGGCTGTTACTTCTTACCGATATAAACAAAAGTATTATCCAGTTTTACCTACGGAGTCATCTGGCGAGCGCAAAATGAATTATTCTTTCGTCACTTACAGTGGCAAACGCCTATTTGTGGAGGAGCATAATGCCCCCAACAAAAATTTTAGTTTAAATTTTGAGAGCCATACCATCTCATCCCATGGCCTCTAATGTGTGAATTGGGAAATAGCTTCATCAGTTCTTCAATTGCAACAAATTTATCCATGATTATAAATTAAAAGAAAGATATGAAATTTGTTTAAGTTGTAATGTAGTGCAAAAACAGAAAAGCGAAAACAAAAACAATAAAAAACATAAAAAATAAAAACGTGCAAAACTTATAAATATGAAAGATATAAAAGTTTATTTTTATAAATATCAAATTTTTATAACCAAAAAAATAAATCTGTATATTATAAAAATAAATAATAAAAAAAGAATGAAGATAAAGAATATAATAAAATGACATTATAGAACCCACTTTAAATTGTTCTCTCTTAAGTACATGTAGATATAAAAAAGAAAACAACAAACACACGCTGATCTATCTAACACATCGGAGAGGAGATGAGTAACATGCTCAACAGTGGAGAAGAGATAAATTCAATATAAGATTTAGGGGCACTTAGGGTTTGAAAATGTAAAAAATGTGTGTTTAATCGATTTTACAAATTTTCTTTTAAAAGAAATGTGTTTCTTTCCCTAAAACGTGTTTTAAAACTTTACAAAAATGTTGAACCGCTAAAATATTTTGTACTAGTTTGGGGAGTTTTGGAAATGGAAACATTTGAAATGCAAAAAGCAACCCCATGGTGAGTTTATATGCTTCCTAAGTTGTAAGATATGAATAATAATTGCTCTCAAATACGAGGCTTAGCACAAAGGAGTTTTCTCTTACATCAAAAAGGAGAGGAATAGCAAAAAGGCTCTTCAACTTAAATTATTGAGCAGTCCAAATTTTTGAAACCCTTTCATAGGCGTATGCATATGCAGTATGAAGAAATTATGGAGCAATCTCTATCTCCAAGTATTAAACCATCTGGTGCTATTAAAATACTCGGATCTCCAACAATTATGATGACTGAAAATTAGTTGTGCTTGACCAGCTCTACTCTATTTTTTGCTGGTTATTAGGATTAGTTTGTTTAATTGCATTGTAACTCCCTTATAAAAGGGTGATGTAGATCATAGGAATTTGAACAAGAGATAAGAGAATTCTAGTTTGTTTCATACATAATTAATTTTAAGCCAAAGAAGCTGACATATTCCTATTCCTATTACTTAATTCATCAGCATGTTTCGGTTCAATTTTTTTAT
The DNA here is from genome assembly GCF_011075055.1 of Mangifera indica. NCBI lineage: Eukaryota > Viridiplantae > Streptophyta > Magnoliopsida > Sapindales > Anacardiaceae > Mangifera > Mangifera indica. The sequence goes on along the minus strand of NC_058137.1, from coordinate 12,310,012 downwards.
TGTGAAGCACCCACCCATAAGATTTTAGCCAGAGGAAGAACTAGGGCAAGAAGTAATGAGACATCAGTAATCCCTTCTAACATCATCACTACGCTCTTCACAGAAGGCGAAAGAGCTTGTTCATCTTGCACACACTAGAGCCCTACCTTAACCATGTTCTTTAAAGTCTTTTTTTCCACTTTTTGGTCACAGATGAGCTTATTCAACTCTTTATTAATGAAGCACTTGTAAACCCAATTAATAAGAACGATTTCCTCTGGTTTTGATAGATCCATCTCCATGTTTCTTATGTAGCAAACAATTTCTAAAAGCATAACTCCATAACTGTAAACATCTACTTTCACTAATATTGGCATATTTTTAGACCATTCCAGTGCCATGTAGCCTCTAGTTCCTAGTCAATGATAACACAAGTATTGATCAGTTAGGTTAGATTTATGTTTAAAAGAGTATGAGACTCTATGGTATGCCCGAGAAAATTGTGTTAAACAAAGACATGAGATTTGTTTCAACATTCTAGTAGAGTTTGCAGAAACCTATGGGCACAAAATTAGCACTTTGTATTGTTTATCATCCTTAGACTGATAGACAGACTGAAAGGGTGAATCAAGTGATTAAGGGCAATCTAATGGCATGTTGTATGGTTTGAAAAGTGAGTTGGGTCGATGTGTTAACACTTTTGGAGCTTGCGTATGATAATAGTTATTAGGAAACCATCTCGATGGCTCTATATGAGGTAATTTATGAGAGAAAATATAGATCGCCTTTTCGTTAGGATAAGATAGGTGAGAGAGATGCTTTAACATAGGCTTTGTGGTTGGAAATGACCCTAAAAATGATTAAAAATATGATATTGATCAGAGAGAGAATAAAACATGCTCAATATAGCTAAAAAGGTTATGTCGATCAGAAAAGATTAAAAGTTGGAATTTGATATGGGTGATATGGTTTTCGTGAGAGTTACCATCTACTATCATATGATGTGGTTTGGACAAAAAGGTAAATTAGCTTTGAGGTTTATGGGACCCCTTGAGATTTTGGAACATGCAATGAGGTTGTTTACCGACTTGCTTTACTAACTAGTATGTACCATATTCATAGTGTGTTTTATGTGTTATTGTTGCATAAGCATACTCGACTCATGTGTTAAAAGTTGAGGGTATGGAGCTTGAAGATAATATGATTTACGAGGAGTGCATAGTTCAAATATTAGATAGACGAGTTAAATAGCTTACAAACAAGTAAATTCCACTGGTGAAGGTTCTTTGAAAGAACCATTGGATCGAGAAGGCCACTTGAGAGGTGGAGCAAGATATGAAGTAGAGATTCCCATAATTGTTCGAGTAAATTTTAGGGACAAAATTTTTTTAAAGAGGGAGAAATATAACATCTACAAGTACATCTAAGATTAATTTGGTCCTTTTATCCCTTGATTATGCTTGCTTTGTTATGGTCAAGTGTTTTGGGAGTTGCACGATTATGTGGGAAGGTTGCATGCTCGTGTATGTGTTAGAAAAGGTAAAATAGTCTTTTCTTGTATGATATTAGGAATTGACTAAGTCTGGGAGACATAAGTGCCCATGTATATTAGAGCACATGTTTGTGCATGATCAATATGTTTGAATTATGGATAAGGATTAGTTTTGTGATGATTTTGGGAACTATTATTAATGGGTAACAACATAAAAGCCTATGTATATGGTCTATATGGTCATGTATTGCAATTTTCAGTGAAAAATAAAAGAACCCAATGCATTTTGGCTTATCATTTGACTACTTCCTTTTAGCCAAATAAAGCAAAAAGTGAGGGATTTTGAAGTTGGTGAAGCCAAAAAATGCAAAGGAGCCTTGAGGGATTAACCTTGTCATACAAAGACTTGCTAAGTACGATCAGATGAAAGGTAAGTAGTGTAGACTTTTTTGTTCTCTTAATTGAATTAGTTTATATAATCTCTAAGATGTTATGCAATTGATCATGTAAAATTAATGAATTCAAGTTATGGTTGCATTAATATTGATGATGGTATTCATTTTAAAAATGGTATGAATTTATATACATATATATATGTGTGGTACTTCTTTGATAGATGAATTCATGTGAATTATTGTTGGATGTGTTGACTAATAAATATTTCAAGTTAGTGTAATGTTAAGGAAGAATAATGATGACTTTCTTCAAACCTCTTGTTGATTCATTACTAAGACTGAGACTTAGTTTAGGTGGAATATTAATTTGTTAAATCAATATAAGATATGCGTAAAATTTTCAATAAATAACTGTGTTTGGTTACCTTGGAAATTGCTTTTGGTTGTTTGTTGGCTTAGTATCTTGTTGTTAGTGATTACTGACGAATTAGCATAACTTTGGAATTTAAAATTAGAGTGGTAGCCAAAAGTTTACAGGTTTGGTTGAAATCAGAATTATGAGAAAAGTTCCTACACATTCATCTATAAATGAATAGATGATTATGTGTATTTGGGGATGAATAGTCCTTATATAGAAGAAATCCATAGACATGTTAATTTGAGGTCAAGTATATGCCTGTATGGTATAGGACACATAGTCTACCTCACAGGCACGTGTCTGGATCAAAGCACACCCCAATGTGTTCAGGGTAGACTCTTATATACATTTGTAAAATATAGGAAGTAAACATGTATGAAATTAATGATGTACGTGGGAAGTTGTAATACTTATATATGGTTATAGAAATGACTAGTTTACCTTTGTAAGAGACAAATCTAGGAAAATTGATGATCAGGCCTTAATGAAGGCAAAATAAGGTTGAAAGCATTTTAATCTACTCGATTGTGGGTTTGATAACGCGAAAGGGAATTGGCAAAACCCGACCATGTGTTTGACAACACAGACCATAACTAGAGCAATTTTGAGTCAAAAACTAAGAACAATGTATTCCCTTGTTCTGTGAAAGCATTAGGGTTTGTTTGTATGACATTGATATCCATTTGATTATTATGCACCAATACTAGACATCTTAACATTTGGAATGCTTGTACAATATTAAAAAAGGTTTGAGGTGTTACTCTTTTTGTGATATGGTATTAATATCTCGAAGCTCGATCGATAAGTGTATTTGGTGCATTTTATGATTGACATAGGAGATGTCTTATGCTTTTACTAGGTGTTCAAAATGTTATATACATCGTTTGACATTAGTTATCTAGGATAACAACACCACCATTAGGATTGAGCCTTGGGTACTAAGATGACTTAAATGGGCTTTTGAGATGCTAAAAAAGCATTCAAAATATCATGATAAGATTGGATATGAGACACCAATTGTAATTTGTGATTTTTATTTATGTTGCATGTTTGGTGTTAAAAGGTCACCTACTGATTGAATATATTTCACTCACTATGTTTCTTTTTTGGTTTTACAAGTAAGACTAAGGAGCAACAAGATAGTGGCAGGGGAGCCAATGGGTTAGCTTAAAACAATGTATGAGGCAAGACATTTTAATTATTTTATTTATTTGGATTGTATTCTTGTATTTTGGGTTTATTCATGTTTACTTATGCACTATGGTTTCATGATATGGATTTTAGGCATTTCAATACATAACATTGGGTTTTGTGTTATGAGTTCTATTAATAAACGAACCTTTTAGGGATTGTGGGAGTATTTTATTTACCCTACATGTTTGGTATTAATCGTTGTGTATGTGGTGAAAAAGTTTTAAGTTAACATATCTCTTCAAATACATATTCCAAGTAAGGTTATATATTTAGAGATGGGTGTTACAATAATTTTACTTGTGAATGAATTCTACTTCTAGAAAAATCTTATTTTATGTACTTGAATTCCTTTATAAGATATATGGAGATTGCTTGCTAGATGATTAAAAGCAACCAAGAATTGACCAAAGCCAATTTTTGAGACACCATGTATGGTCGAGACTCAAAAAGTCATAGGCATACATGAGTTGGAATTATGAAAACTATTAAAGGTATACACTTATGCATGGAAACATGCATACCCATATGTCCTTTTGTTGAAAATTGATTTCACTAGCAGATGAACACGTAACAATCTAGCACGATCATCTGTGGTGTAGAGAAAAGATATCGATGTTATGTATTCTTGTGTAGTGAGCCTATACGACTATGCATGGTAGGTTAGAATTATAGAATACATTAGGGTTTGTTAGAAAAGATGATGAATAGTGAAAAAGGATGTATGCTCATACACCTACTATTTACACGTCCATATGCCCTCTTTATATGCATGTATGCCTTTAAGAATAAGGAGAGATCGTGCATGTTGAATTACAAAGAAGTACATTCATGCCTTTGGAAGGATCATGCCTATACCTCAATGAATTTGGAGGACATACACTTGGGATAGACTTGGAAGTGATCATACATCCATATCATTATGTATGCCTATGCATGGCCAAACATACGCTTGTACATAGAAGAAAAATATGGTTATGACTTGGTTATGTACAAGTCATATATAGAAACAATTTATATGATTTTAGATGATGATTTAAGGCTCGTTGAGGTGTTAAGATATGTCTGAGGGGTAGATACCTAAGTGGATACTTAGATATGATCGAGAGTACCCAAGTAGATATAGATTAGACTAGAGATAAGTTCGAGAGAGCTTTGAATGACAAGGTATCGATAAGGATGAAGTATATTGATGAGATAAGAGATGAGATGTTACCTATAAGACAAATAGATGGTGAGGTTATAGGTTTATTAAGGGAGTACTTGTGACTTAGGTAAACTTGTAGATAAAGTAAGTCTATTCATTAGTGTCTTTAAATAAAAAGATAATTGTCAAAATCGCATGTATGTAAATTGGCTTAGACCTACCTAGTCATAAAAAGTCAAACTATTAGGTCCATAGATTGATAAGCTAGGATCTTAAGTCTGTCAATTGGCAAAAAGAATAGGACAACTAAGACTAGATAGCCTTAAAAATTGGTCACTATAATAGGCACATCAATTCCCTTAGATTCAGTTAAGGTTTAATAGCCTGAGATTGAGATAAAAAAACTTGGGTTAGTAAAGGAAATGGAATAAATTTGATTGAGAACTGTAAGGTAGATCATTCTTACTTACTGACTGTTTTTCACTCACTCTCTTTCTTTGCACTTTGCAAGTAATAGAGTTAGAAGAGACGATGATGAGGTGACAGGTTAATGATAGAGTGACATACGATGAATGGGCTCATAGGCCCAATAATTGCCTTAAATGTTTATGATTTATGAGTTTTGATAAGATATGATTAATTGATTTTATTATAGTACATATAATTATTAAATCAAGTTTTTATTATATAATGCTTAAGAGGATTTTAAGATATTGTTTTTATTATTAATTAATAAAGACATGAGGTTTATTTAAGCTATTAGATTCTCAGTATGTTTATTTTGATTTACTTATATTTATTAGAGATTGTCACACATGTATGATATTGATTAAGTAGCACTTTACCCCAAGAGATAGAACTTTTGGGGTGGGGTGTTCATAAGAGGTACAATGCACTATAGTTGATGGTTGATCGACTTACCAATTTTGTGCATTTCTAACCAGTCAAAGATACTACCTTTATTGATTAGTTAGGACAGATTTAAGTTCGAGAGATAGTTAAATTACATAGAATACCACACACGATAGTACATAATCAAGATACAAGATTCATGTATACTTTTTAGAGAAGTCTATAGTAATCTTTTAAGCACAAATTTGTTTTTCAACACCATTTATCACCCATAAACAATGGTTAGACAAAAAGGACAAATTAGATTATAAAATATATGATGCAAGCCTACTATATGGATCATAGGGCTAATTAGGTTGTGATAGTATCATTGATAAAGTTTGTCTATAACAACAGTACCAAGTAATGATAAAGATAACACCTTACAAATCCTTATACTGTAGAAGATGCAAGTCACCTCTCTATTAAGATGATTTAGAAGAGAGAGCATCACTAAAGCAATCACTTGGGCTTAAGATGATTGAGAAAATGATAGAAGGCATTCATTTGATTAGACAATAAATGAAGCATGCTCAAGATCAATAGGAGAGCTGCACAAACAAAAGAAGAAAGGAACTGAAGTTTGTTATAGGAGATAAAGTCTTCATCAAAGTGGATCCCTATCGACAGATGATGAAATTTGGAAAGAAAGGAAAGTTTACCCTTAGATTTATTGATTTGTTTGAGATCTTGAAGAGAATCAGTAAGGTAGCCTATAAACTTGCCTTACCAATGAGCATGGATCACGTGTTCCATGTCTCATTGATTTATAAGTATGTGGGATACTTAAACCATGTGTTGAAGACAAATGAGTTAGAGTTGGTTGAGGACCTTGTGTATAAAGAGTGATCGGTAAAGATCTTGGATGGAAAAGTAAAGGTGTTGCAAAACAAGTAAATTACCTTTATCAAAGTTCTATCAAGGAATCAGAAAGGTTAAAAGGTTACTTTTAGGTCCTTAACATCACACAAGAATTGAATACTTAATCGTTAATTCAAAACATGAGGAATTTTCTATTGAACGGATAATAAAGACAACTACATAGTTATAAGGATTGAAAGATCTCGCTTAAGCCCTAGAAAATAATGTTTAACCACATATGTTAATGTCAAGAACACATATTAATGAATGAGAACAATCCATAATATGTAAAAGAATTAGAAGACAATGTTTAGAAATCCTGATAGAATATTCAGTCCTGACCTCCTTGCTTCTTGATGTAAATTCATAGTTCTTAATCTTTAATCTTATGCTTTTTGCTTTGAATTCTTGATCCTCAATATGTCCTAGGCAGTTGGGAAGATAAAATGGGAAAAGAGTGATAAAGATGCCTAGGGATGCATGAAATACTCTTTAAATACTCAGGCTTTAACAGTTATGTGAAGATTAGATTTTCACAATTCTTAGCAATTTTGTCTAATAAAGGAATATTGTGTGCCTATAATAGCTCTCTAGAATTTCAAGTAGAAACGAGATCAACTTATCCTTAGGTTTCCAATTTTGATTATCCCTATACTTCACCAAAATACCTACAAACATAAATTAAACCATAAGATAAGAAAATATCATAAAACAAACATAAAACTAAAAGAAACTTAACAAAACTGAATAAAAATCTACGTAAAAACCTAATAACCAAACTCCAAATGAGTGTAAATTAGGCACACATCAATATCATGCACAATCGTAAATAGCTTCATGAGATCAAATCCTCGATGATTCCTAGCTTGTATGCCTCCAATTATGAGAGTAAGTATGCTTGAATTAGCTTGTGTAAGCGTGTGCATATCTTCTATACAAGCATACATTCAAGCGTTGACTTGAACTTCGATGCACCATTTATAGATGAATAGGAGAAACTAATCGTGACTCCTTTTACACGAGATGCACAAGTGTTCATGGAAGTTGACTTAGCCTTACCAATGCATGGGTGGCCTTGACGATTCATGGGTTGCCTTGAACGAGGTGTTTTGCTTATGCTTCCTTTATATAGCAATGCATGGGCATTCATGCATCACATGGACGAGTATGCATCATTCATTGACCAAATCTTGTGTTGTCATTTGCTATTCATGAATGGGATAATATGCACAGGAAGAGGGTTGCTTGTGACTAGCCTTATATAAGCAATGTACAAGCATTCTTCAAGCATGCATAATCATACATGACATGTTTGATGCAACCCCGAAATCCAGTAGATTGAACGGGCACCATGCACGGTCTTTGCCTTGGCATGTACAATTGGGATTTTAACTATGCATAGGGCGCATGGTTGTACATCTGCTCTGTACCTACATTTTCAAATGTTGTCCAAATTGGTAATTATCTAAGTCATGCACAAAATTAGTGATTTTAACTTGTTTTTGTTATTACCAAAATACATATGAGTTCAATAGTAATAAAAAATATTAAGATATTTATTTACTTAAATGTCCTTAAAATATTCTTGGTTAAAAATTAATAGTGTTCAGTTAAGCAAATATGTCTTATGTATTTGTTTTGTGTATTTTTTTAAAAATATTATCCATGTTAATAATATATTCAGATTAGCTTCATATTGTCAAACTATGAAATTAATTAATAGAATTATTTTTTTAAGTTGTTATCTTATTGTTAATAATATATATAATTTTTAATATATTCTTTATGCAACTTATTTTTATTGAAAATGAAAATATTTTTGTTTTAAAATTTAATAAATATAGAATTGTAGTAAAATTAATATTAAAATTTTTTAATACCTAAGATTGAAGTGATAACAAATTATTTTTTATATTACTTATCACATTACCATTGGTAATACAAGATTACCGAAATTTTTTATTATCAATAAACTAAAAAAGATAATGTCAGTAGTAAAATATAAAGTATCTAAGTAATAAAAAATTACCCTAAACTAAACGCCATTTTAGTTATTAAAAAATTGTTAAAGAAATTTTAATTTTATTGCAATTTTATCCTTATTTAATAATTTTAAGATGAAAAACTTCATTTTTAATTAAAATAATAAGCAACATGAATAATATCTAAGAAAATATATTGGCAATAAAATAAAAACTTAAAAAATAGTTTAATTAATTGATTTCATAATTTAATAATATAAAAATAAATTGATATATTATTAAGATAGAAAAAATTTAGAAAATACACAAAACAAATATTTAACATAAAATATGTTAGTTTAACGAACACAATATTAATTTATATCTAATAGTTTTTCGATGGCATTTTAGTAAAGTAATGTATTAGTATTTTTTTTTATTATTGTCAACCATGCACAATAATTATTTATACATACTAATAATTTATACTTAATAATCTTTCAATTAATTTATCTTTATAGTAATTTTTTATTTTTGGTAATTAAAAAATGTCTAAACTAAACACACCCTTAATACATATTTTTCTATTTAAAAAAAAAAAGGCTTGATTTAGTTTTTCACCTTAACCTTCTATTAGAAAATTGAATTAATATTATTAAATGTTTAGAAGTTAAGAAGTTGAAAAGTGAAAAAAATATGGCAAGTTACGGCATTGAAAGGTGAAAAGAACTAGCTTTACAATTAAATTAAATTTGATGTTCAATGTATTGTCCCTTTGGAGTGGTATAAACAGGGCTCCTCCTCTCATGTTTCATGACTCAAGAATTTGAGTGGTCTCTTTTTTTTTTCTTCTTTAGTTTCTATATTAAAATGTTATTTATGTTGTATTTGTTAGTAGGTTGTACTTAGTTTGGAGAAATTTTGAAAAAAATATTTAAAAAACCATGAATATATCAATAAAACTATGTGTACCCACTTTGGTACACAAATGTATACACATTTATATGTGTTATCAGGTGATTAGATGATTTTAAATTAAAAATAAAATAATAACCAATCATATGATAACACATATGAGTATGTATATATTTGTGTACCCAAAATAGGTACATATAGTATTGCTCTGAATATATATATAGTTTAGTAATAACTCTCGACACTAGATATGATCTCACAAAAATAGACATGACTTTTATTTTCAAAAGTTACATTATTTCAACTTAAACTAAAAGTTGTGATTATTTAAGATTAGACATATCTTTTTGGAAAGTTATGTTTTTTCAAAACATAACTTTTGGCTCAAAATCTTGACTTTTGGTGTCAATAGACATGTTGTTTCCAGTATATAAATTGAGGTTTGAATCAGATTTTCTAATGAATTCCTACTTTTTTCATGCAATTCTACTTTTTCTTTAGTTCAACATTCTCACATCAATATTATTCATTCTTGTATTTTTGGAAGAATATTTAGTAATGTTGGCTATTACTCTGGGGGTTTTGTTTTATCTTGGAGTTAATTTGTCATATCCTACAACATCATGTAACTAGTGGAGACAAATATCATCTTTAAAAAAGTGATTTACATATCTCAAAATCTTTCAACATTATTTTATTCAAGCACATTTCTCTAATAATATTATAGGAGAGTTCAGACTTAATTTAGTTTGTTAGAATAGAATAATAGTGCCTTTTTAGCTATTCTTCCATTGTTGCATCATGAGAAACAGACATTGTTCACATCTTTGTACACTTGAGTGAGAGAAGTGAATCTATTAAGGAAATTGTGTTACACTTACACAAGCAACAATGTTCAACAGAAGTTTTTTATAAATTTTCATTGTTAATATGTATGAATGACATATTTACTGCTACTAATATAGTATAAGTGGTAAGATAATTGATAAAAGTCATATTTCTCATTCCAAATGTATATCCTAACTTCAATAACCCAAAAAAGGTGTCATCACATTGATCTTGCCATATAAGTTAATTCTTCATCACTTTATTTACATGCTAATTCTACTTTTAATGACGCATCATTTTGGATAAATTTAGTTGAAGTAATATTAATATTGAAACAATCTGAACTAATATAATTGAATAAATGATTATGAAAAGTCGAATGAACACTTTATAATATTATACCATTACTCCATTAATTAATACAAGTGTCATCTATCAAATATTCCCAAATTACTACTATGAAGTATTGGTACGGCTTTCTAATAATACAATGCATAATATTATAATACAAATAATTTACATAAACTATATTTGATTCATCATAAGTTATTGATTTCAAATTTTAATAACATAAACTCTTCTGCACTTAGAACCATTTACATACAAACATTCTCATATACTGAAATTTCTATATTATTTATATAACAAATTTATATAAATCATACAAACTTCATTAAATACAACTTTATACGACTATTAATAAATTATTAATAACGAGAAAGAAAGAGTGCAAACTAATGAATTTGTTGAATGTTGTGATTTGAAGTTTGATGGAGATATGAGAGGTTTATAATTCACTTCTGGCTTTTAGTTTTAACTTTTGATAGAAGTCTAGCTCTGGCCAACAATGTTAAATTAAAACTCACAATTCCCCCCACCTGAAGTTTGAAAAATCAAAATTTTTCTCTTAGGGTTTACAAACTGTTGTCAAAGATGGTCATCACCAATAGCATTGACTCTTCCTCCTGACTTAACTCTCCCTGTCGATCACTTTCCAGTCACTGACAAAGCTTATTTCCTTTGACGAAAACAATTTCGTCTTTATCCGAGACAAATACGACTATCAGAGGTCTCAGATAGTCACATTGTCTTAGTTTGAGACCTTTGATGGTCGTCTTCGTCTTGAACAAAGATGAAAATATCTTCATCTGAAATGAAAACACTCTGACAAAGACAATTTCATCTTCATTGGAGGAAATAGGCTTTGTCGGTGGCTAGAAAGTTATCGACAAAGAGAGTTAAGCTAAGAGAGAGAGCCAATGCCATCAGAGATGGCAAAATTCGATGTCTCTGATGACAATTTGCAAACCCTAAAGGAAAATTTTTTATTTTTCAAACTTCAAGTGGAGAGAATTGTGAGATTTTCAAATTGAAGGAGGTAAACGTAATAAAACTTTAGTTTTTTTCAAAGTATTTAGAACCGGATTGTAGTAAAAACCGTTTTGAATATTGGTTTCAGTTGAACCGGTCGAACTATTTGGATCGGCTAGTTCGACCAGAATTATAGTTTTATGTAATACCTTAAAATAATTGTGTCTAATTATATATGTTTTTTATGCTAAATTTTATCTTATGCATACTTTTCACAATTAACAAAATAATAATAACAATGCTTGATGTGTTGTGAGCTTGCAGGGAAAAACTAATCAAGAAAAGATCAGTTTTCTCACGCTAACAGCTGATTCAAAAGTTCCAAGAATTTCCCATAAAAAACCAAAGAAATCCTGCAAATAGTTCTTCCTTTACCCATCTTAGCTATCTTTACAGAATTTGTGGATGCATCATGCACACCCTTCTCTTTACCACAAAAGTTAGTTAAAATTGTTATAAAGTCTGAGACAATACCTTGTACCAGATATACTATGCACTGTACCACAAACACGATGATATGGACGACCTACAATGACATGAGGATGCGTAAATCATCTATGCTGACGTCCTTTTGATCCTTTCTCGTTCTTCTAAAAGCTTCCCTTGCCAGTTTCTCCTTCCTCTCCTGCAACTCTAATATCCTCTCTTCAATACTGCTTCCAGCAATCAGCCTCATAATTTTCACCTCTTCCTTCTGATCTATACAGTGGATCCTGTCCATAGCTTGTTCTTCAACAGCTGGATTCCACCATGGCTCCAACAAGAAGACTCGAGAAGCGGCTGTAAGGTTGATGCCTACAACTGAAGCTTTCAGACTTGTAAGTAAAACAGTTGGTCCACCCGTTCCTTGAATTTGAAACTCCTCGATTACTTCAGCTCTCTTTCTTGGATTCATTGAACCATCTAGGTGTAGGAACTTGAAACCAGCTGTTTTTAATGGCTTTCAAGTAATATCGACGTCTTACGGAACTGTGAAAACACAACTGATTTTATAGAAGGGTTTTGGTTCTTCAGTTCAAGTAGTAGCTTTAATAGAGTAGAGACTTTTGAAGAGGCGGAATTTCTAGAAGAAGAATTATAAGTATTGTCAGAGTCAGATAACTCTGGGGGTGATGAGAAAAGTTCAGATTGCAATAAAGGATGGCAACAAAGAGGGATCGGCAAAAGATGTGAGCACAACATGTAATTACAATATCAGTTAGAGGAGAGATGCAGATTGGACAATCAAAATCTTCACCATATAATTTAAACCAACAATATTATTATTATTATTATTATTCACTGTTGTCTTGGGAGCCCACAGCAACTGATGTCCTGCAAGATTTAAACTTAGAATCAACGGCGTGAAAGCTTGCAGCATGAATCAACAGCGGTTTAAACTTGTGAGGTTGGAGAAAACCATCTCCTGTAGCAACTAAAGTCCTGCATGCACCGCAAGGAAGAAGAAAAAAATAAAACTTTTATTTTATATAAAGTCTTGAACTGGAACCACCTAAACTGGGTTTTAAACTCAAAACAGTTCTGTCTTCTATAGTAACCGTCTACAGTGACGATTCACGGTTCTACCGATTCAATTGGCTGGTCCAGTCCAATTTTTCAATCCTTGGTTTTTTTGTTAAATGATATTTTTACCCTTATTCTTAACTAAGATTTTTAACAGATGAGTGAGACTTTTAAATTTTTAAACCTCATAGATGTAACTTTAAAACCGCACTTAAACTTGAGTGAGAAATAGTTGTTTGACTATTATAACTTTTTGCTTTGTAATTTTAAATTTTAAATGTTTTTAATTTTAATATTAAAATATGGCCAAAGGACTATTTCCCATCGAAGTTATGCTGTAACCTCAAGTTTTCCCCCTTTAATTTTGATAATCCCAAATACCCACCTATGAGCAGTTAAAATTAACAGAACTCTAACCTCTTAAAATTTTATTTCTTTTTGCCCTCCTAAACTTTAAAAACTAAAAGTTTCTCTCAACCTAAGTTTTCAAAGTATTAAAACTAAAAGTTTCCCCTGGATTTCATCTTCGTCTTCATCTTCGATGCATCCTTCGACACTAATTGGGCGTTCAAATGGGAGGAGAGAGACCACTGAAGGGAGAGTAAACTTTGGGAGGAAGAGGTCGTCGACAATGGCATTGGAGATGACGTCAAAGATCTCGAAACTCTCATTTTTTAAAACTTAGGTTGAAGGAAACTTTTAGTTTTTAAAGTTTAGAGGGGCAAAAAGAAATTATATTTTAGTTTTTTTTTAATATTATAGACAAAATGATGATTTTACCCTTACTACCGTTAATTTTAACTACTCATAGGTGAGAATTTAGGATTATCAAAATTAAGGTGAGGAACTTGAGAATGCAGTATACTTGGGTGGGAAATAGTCCTTTGGCCTTAAAATATTACTGTAGTTAAAGTGAAAAGTTTGAAACAATTATTTTGGTTTAAAAAAAATTTGCGGGTCAACTGTCTTTTATCAAATTTAACTGGGTTTTCTGTTGGTCAAAAATTACAGACAGACCAGCCGAATTAAAGATCAGTTCCAAGTTGAACCAAGTCAACCGAACAGACCAATCCAATTATGATAACACTAATATGTTCTTCTTTGGTTTAAAATGTCTTAAATGAAGATTTAGGTTTTTTTATTTGTGATAAAAAATCATTTAAAAATTGAATTCCATCTTCCTATTTTTATTATTTGAAATGTGTTTAAAATGCTATTTAAAAACTACAGAAAACAACTTATAATAGTTACTCGAATTTTAGACTAAATTTTAGAATTATATATGACAATTGATTTTGAACATAGTTCAACTCATTTTGACCAAAGGCATTTTCACAAAGATTTATTATATCTCATGTTTTAAAAATACTTATGATTTAAATTTTGTACAAATCAAACTCTTAAAGTTTTCATGTAATTACCCACAAAACAAACCATGTAGGATTCCTTAATGTAGTTGCAATTATTACAGAAACGACCAAAGGACTATTTCCTACCCAAGTTTAGGTGTATTTCCAAAGTCACACTCACTGGGTTTGAAAAACCTAAAATCTCATCTATAAATCAACTGCTTTTAAAATTTTTTGTTAGAGACGAAAGTAAAATCGTTTTTTTATTAGTAATATTAAAAAAATAAATTGATTATATTTTCCCTCTAAGTTTTGAAAACTAACAACTTTACCCCTATCTAAAGTCTTCTGATTTTGAAAAGTCACAATTTCCCCACAAACTAGAGGTTTTTTCCTTCGCTGCCCCAACCACCAACTCTAACGTTGATGACCTCCTCTCTTTACTTTAAAACATTGGCCAACAGTCCCCGGGGCATGACGATAAAGAGATTGTCTATTCATCGGAGATAAACAAATCTGAAAAGGAGAGGAGAGGAGTCAGCCAACGTTTTAGATTAGAGAGAGGAAGTCGTCGACACCTAAGATGGGGGTTAGAGGGGAGAAGAAAAAACTCTAAAATTTAGAGCGAAACTATGATTTTTCAAAGTTAAAAAACTTTAGATAAAAGTAAAATTGTTAATTTTTAAAATTTATAAAAGAAAATATAATGAATTTTATATTTTTTTAACACTATTAATAAAATGACGATTTTACTCCTACCTCTAACAGAAAATTTTAACCCCAGTTAACTTATAGGTGAGACTTTAGGTATTACAAAACCCATGGGTATGACTTTGGAAACATACCTAAACTTGGGTGAAAAGTAGTCTTTTGGCCTTACAGAAACTGAAGGGTGTTTTCTACTTCTCTATGTTTGATAAACATTATTCCCAAGTACAACACATTCAATTAAATCTCAAACCAAATTTTGGTGTGAGCATATTGAATCCTAAACCTCTAGCTCCACCACAAGAGATCTAACTGTTATCAAATCCTTTAGAGGACAAGTCTAAACGGGAACTGCAGATATCAAATTTTAATTTAATCAATTGAATTAAGAGTGCAACAACATCCATTAACTAAAATTGAAGCAATAGTAAATTCTCAAAAAGAAGAAATTAATATTAAAATTTTGAATGTGTCTAAGGCTTAGAACAAGAAAAATGTTCCTAGAAGCAACCTCACCCTGAGCAGACTTGACAAACACTAAAACTGGTTTACAAACTCCAGAACTCGCTATACTGAAATTTGATAGGCATGATAACATTTTCACCTGCTTTACTCTCTTCGAACAAAGTAAAGCTTACCCATGACATGAAGAATAGCAACAAAAGCAATGAAACCAATGCTCATAATAAGCACAACATTGGGTGAGATCTTGAGTCCTGGCGCATCATCAGTGTAAAACTGGAGCATTGTACCGGCTGCACCTCCTGACGCACCAGCCCCACTGGTTGTCCTCCTCCTACGCATGCTGGCAGCCGCTGCTGCACTTCCTCTTGGGGGAGCTGTTCCAGTCAAAGCCATTCCTGGGCCATTCACCCACAAAGTTTTATGAAGCCTAATTCAACATTTCAATAACAACAACTTTACCCAAATCAACCGCAAGCAAAATCTCCTTTTCAATAAACAAACAATTTACAGATCAACCCACTAAGTGAATTCAATTTCCAAAAATAAAAATCAAGAAATCAATATGCTTATTAATTAAACCTAAATTCTAAAAACAAAACAAACACAAAAGTTCACAAATCAATCCCCGCAAAAACAAACAGTTTACCGATCAACCCTTCAACGATATCAAAAATCTTCTTCAACACAACACATTTAACCGTAATTTTGATTTTCTGTTCGAATTTCTATATATTAAAATCGATTATAAAACAATACTTTAAACGACAAGACTGTACGAATTTAAATGTTTGAATCAGATCTAGACATTAAAAAACTAAGAAAATCAAGAGATGAATTGGCGAAAAAGGAAGAGAGTGAAAGATTAACTCACCGATCGACTCGAGATTCAGATCTTTGAAGAACTCGTTTGAATATTTATTTGAAAAAACTCTCTCAATCGTCTCGTTTTATACAGCCTACGGTTTGGCAATGTCAACCACGACGGCTCTATTTTCATAAGCCAAGAATATTAGGCCACGTCATGATATTATTTTTTGGGAAATTATATAAATGGCTAAAATTAAGGGGGTCTAAGAGAAATTATCTAAAATAACCAGGTGAAAACAAAAATGCCCAATATTTGTGAAATGACCAAAATGCCCCTATACATAAACAAGGCAAATTTTCATTTTTTCCACGGTGAAATTGTCATGGTCACTGTGTAAATCCAAAGAAAAATCGCGCACTATCCCATTGTCAAGCAGATTTCTGACGATTTTCTTGCTTTTTAGTGACCGAAAATAGTAAAGAAGGTTAGTATATCTTCCGTAATCTTGTTTGAATCAAGTTATTGTTCATATTATTGAAATTTGAGTGAGATTTTTTGGTTTGAAACTTTAGGGTTTCGATTTTGAATAATATTTAACATGTTTTTATTCTTGATTGTTTTCGTTGAATTTGTTGAAGGGTTTTGTGTTATAGCTTATGTAGATTTGATTTATGTTAAAATTAGAGGCTGAAATGACAGATTTTTGATTGAAAAATACATCTAAAGCATTCGGTAGTCCGACAGTGGGAACAGTGGATCCCACTGTCATGACGAATAATCCCACTGTCAAGAGACATTGATAGTGGAATAGGGGGTTAAGTGGCTTTTTTAAAACATTAGGGAGTTGGCCCTCATAGATTAGTCCACTGTGGGCGTTTCTGAAATTTGTCATGTGACAGTGGGCTACTACCGTGAATACCAAGGGTTGGGGGGAAAATTTACTTTTTTGAAACTGTAGGGGCGGTAATGGATTCGAAAATTACTGAGGGGCAAGGGATAAATATTGGACTTGTTTGCAATAAAAATTTTCTCAGGGGGTAAATTGATATTTTTCACATCTAGGGTTTCTCGTCGTATAGTTTTTGAATTTTATATCTGTTATATCGATTCGTTTTTTCCAAGTTTCTGAACGATTTTTTCGATTAGTGACATTCTTATGTATTTTAATTGATAGAATTCGAATTTCAATTCCATTTTTTCAATTTTTCACATTCTAGGGTATATCAACGTATAGAATTCGAATTTCATTTCCCTTTTTTTGAATTTCACCATTTTAGGATATATCAACTCATATTTTGAAGATTTTTGAACGATTTTTTGATTATCAACATTTTAAGGTATTTCAAAGTATAAAATTCAAATTTCAGTTTCGTTTTTTCAAATTTCACCGTTTTAGGATATATCCACTCGTATTTTGAAGATTTGTGAACGATTTTTTGATTATCGACATTTTAAGGTATTTCAAAATATAGAATTCGAATTTCAGTTTCGTTTTTTTGATTTTTGTCCTTTCAGGATATATCAATTCATATTTTCATATTTTCGACTGATTTTTTTATTGTTAACATTTTATAGTATTTCAACGTATAGAATTCGAATTTCATTTTCATTTTTTCGAATTTCACTGTTTTATGATACATCGACTCATATTTTTTAAATTTTTAAACGATTTTTCGATTGTTAACATTTTATGGTATTCTAACGTGTAAAATTCGAATTTCATTTCCTTTTTTTTGAATTTCACCTTTTTAAGATATATTGACTCATACTTTCCACATTTTCGAACAATTTTTTGATTGTTGACATTCTAGGATATTTCAATGTATAAAATTTGAATTTCAGTTTCGTTTTTTTATTTTAACCGTTTTAAGATACTAAAATCTTATTTTTTAAATTTTGTGATCACCTTTTTGATTGTTTTCTATTTTTCATCTTTTCATGATTTTTTCATGAAGATATTTGTTTACATATTTGCTATTTATGAATGACTTACGAATTTTCTAAATTTTTGTAGGATATTTCTCGCAAAAGAAAATGTGTTGAAGGCGAGCTGCGAATCCTCGATGAGTCCAGACACTTCTGGGCAAATCTGATATGTCATGCACAACGCACAACATTATCTAGGATTACGTCTACACTGACCCCGGATCAGCTACAACTATTTGAGAGGACATGTTTTGGGTATCTCTTTCATTTACCCGAAATCAAATTCTCTGGGATATTGGTTCATGCATTTCTACTAAGGCAACTACATCGGCCCTTTGCCAGAGACGAGTTTTGGTTTAGGATTAGTAGGGTTGATGTGAGATTTAGCCTGTTTGAGTTTGCTCTGGTGGTGGGCCTTTCGTTTAGTCGACGCACTAATATCTCTTCATATATTCTTCGCTCCTCTCCACATAAGATTAGGGATATGTACTTTCGAGGTTGTCCAAATGTGCAGTATCATGACTTAGAGCGTGTTTTCTTATCGAGGCCATGGGGGGATGACAATATTGACACCGTCAAGATGGCCTTACTGTATGTTCTTCACATGGTTTTGTTGGGGAATGATCGACAAAAGAAGGTGTCTCTAGAATATTTACAATTGGTTGATCATCTGGACGGGTTTAATTCCTACCCCTAGGGTGTTGCAGTATGGCAGATGACATACGAATCTATGTCATAGGTGAGTGACAGAGTGTGCTCCGAACGGATGCTTGAAATGCGTAAATACGACCTCTAAGGATTTTCTTTCGCATTTCAGGTTAGTTTTAATTTATTGATTATATATTAATTGGCAAAAATATGAATTGATTTATTTAAATCGTAAATGATTATATTGCAGTATTGGATATATGAGACTCTAGACACGTTGTTCGATTGGGTTGACCTTACTGATCTATATGCATCCCCACAGATGTTTAGGTGGTGTACGCGGGACGTCCGTAGTTGGACTCATATAGATTTTATTTTCACTGGTGATCCGGTATGTATTCATTAATTAATAAGTCAATTAATTCATTGAATGTTGTAATTATTTTGACTTATATATCTACATCATTAGGAGGATGTCACATTCCCCCTTTGTCCATTACCGATGGATAAGGGTTTACCATGGTATGCTGAGATTCACGAGTACACCAGTTTACTGGATACTGATTCCTCTTCATCATCTTTGGTTCCTCTCACAATAGGAGACGGGGTTTCTCCAGCCTTAGGACCTTCAGATGTACCCATCGAGACTCCTAAGACACATGAAGAGCCTATTCAGCCTCCTATTATGGAATAGCCTCTATGTCCCCCTGTAGTTCAGAGCCCATTGACCACAAACCATCTTGGAGTGGAGGACCGTACTACCCATCATGCCACCGAGGAGTGTCCCCTATCCGTATCACCTAGTATTTCCATATTAGATGTTGTATTGGCGTACTGGGGTGCTACAATTTTGCGTGAGATTTCGAGTTTTCGCAACAATATGTCTTCACAGATGACTCGATTACACGACGATGTGGATTTACATATGACTCGATTACGCGACGATGTGGCCCGATTATAGGATTGTATGACTCATTTAGAGAACATCCTCACGCGTACATGTCTAGCCCCTGTCATTCAGAAAAATGATGACGATCTTAAGACGACCTCCCTCATTGATACTTCAATACCATCCCATCAGTCATATGAGGCCCGTATGTAATTTCAAAATTATATTTAATGTTAAATATTGTTATTATATTATAATATTTTTATCTATGAAATGTCACTGATTAAGTTATTATTACTATTACCTTAGGGTAGTTGCCAGAAAGGAGCATCGGTTGGCCCTTCTGTTGCATCACCTGTCCGAGCTGAGGAATGTCACTTATCAATGAAACTTTATTTTTATGATTGTTTTGTTATCGATTAATTTATTTTATATATTCATATAGGGTCTTCCTCATGAAGACCTTTCGATCAGATCTCCGGTTGCTTCAGATTATCCATTTGAGGTATGAAAATTATTATAGATATTATATTTTATATCTATATATCATTTACCATTTTGTCATTTTCATGCATGTAGGGAACCCGCATTGAGATATCATCGATTGAGGGTTCTCCCCGAACACCTTCCTCGGAAGTTGAGGTTATGTTTTTTTAAGAAATGTCATTGATCGATTCCACTTCTAATTATAATGTTTATTTAATGATGTTTTGTCTCTTTTTCAAGATGAACGACTATGATTACTTGCTGATATTCTGAGTTCGAGCCAAAGGATAGTGGATATTAGTCCACTAGAGGAGAACTTCCAGGAGAACGTTTTTGAGGCCATCCAGATTAAGGTATCAAGTATTTAAAATTAGTATATAAATATTCATATATATTGGTCACAAATGAACAAAATTACAATTTTGCAGTCTGTCGAGGGAGCACACATGGTGGACTTGACCCTCATTCAAGATTCTTTAGCCAAACCTCCTCCCGCATAAATGGAGAAGGTAACATTAATTGATTAATGTCTAATTGTTATGTAGGATGAAATAACGAATTATTAGTTTCTTGGAACTTACAGATGATGCGTATAACACACAGTCGGATTGTTCAGAAGGGTTTACTAGTTCACACCCCGTATACAAATCCACTCAGAGAAAGGGCGAAACGGTAACTCAGGACCATTCCATCCATTGCCTTATGTGGTACACCAAAGTTGTGGCTTCTGACGTGCATGATGTTTACTTCATCAGGTCAAAGTCAAAGGACAATTTTTGGCAGCTTGTGGTAGATTTGCGTCAGTGGCTAACCGACGATGTAAGTTGTCTATACTATAAAATTCGGCTAAAAGTTTGATATATTTGCCAATAACTAACACTTTTGAAGTTGTTTATACCATTTTAGCATATAGATTAATTTTTGGCTAAATTACGTCGACACTAGGACGACCATCATGCGACTGTTTCACAATGTTAGACGACTACCCACACATTCTTTGGAGGCCATATTGAGATGGCTTGGAAGAGTTGGCAGACCACACCATATGGGAAGTTCGAGTTTTTGACCCTTTTCACGAGAATGGTTGAGGCAGCGTACACCTCGGGGTTGTTTTACAAACCATGAAGGATGGTCGATAAGGTATAGTATATATGTATTTTCATAAAATTTTACGTTGAATTAGTTTATAATCAATTGTATTTTGTCACTGTTTATGGATTTACATCCCTATAAACTTTGACTGCGCATATTGGATGGCTGAGGTTATAGATTTTCGTGAGTGATCGATTATGGTGTACGATTCAAAGGAATCATATTCGAGAAATATAGGGTGTCTAGAGCGGCGAATGTGACCATGCATGGCATTTATACTTGCATTATTAGAGGCGATGAGCTTCTGGACATCTTCTGGGTAGACTCCATGATGTGATCCCCTCTTGTTATATCGAGCGACAGATGTCCCTCAGCAGAGGGAGGGCTTCGGTGACTGGCGTTTTTACATTATGATTTTTTGAGTGTTTGGCATTGTCACGAAGTGTCGATTTTCCCCGAGAGTCATCTACCTCCATGCGTTGATGTTTAACGTCACAGTTGTATTTTCACTGTATCGAGTAGCTCACGGGTGTATATTTTGTTAGCTCGTTGTTTATTTATCGTTTTTCATATGTTCTTATGTATATATTTATTGTATGTGTGTATGTGTACGATGTACTTTATCTGTCATTATATATGAATATGTATTTGATTTTATTTTATATGTGATTTGAGTGATATTACTATCAAACATGAGTCGATATATCCTAAAATGGTGAAATTCAAAAAAACAAAAATAAATTTTGAATTCTATATGTTGAAATAGGAATCGATATATCTTGAAAGAACGAAAATCGAAAAAACAAAATTGAAATTTGAATTCTATGCTTTAAAATACCATAAAATGTTAATAATCAAAAACTCATTCAAAAATCTTCAAAATACGAGTCGATATATCCTAAAATGTTGAAATTCAAAAAAACGAAATTGAAATTCGAATTCTAAACGTTGAAATACCCTAAAATATCAACATTTGAAAAATAGTTCGAAAATATAAAAAATGCTAATCGATATATCATAAAATGGAGAAATTTGAAAAAACGAAAATGAAATTCAAATTTTATATGTTGAAATGTCATAAAATATGAATAATGGAAAAATCGTTAAAAAATCTGAAAAAGACTCAATTTATCTTAAAACGACAAAAATCGAAAAAACGGAATTGAAATTCAAACCTTATTAGTTGAAATACGTAAGAATGTTATTAGTCAAAAAATCATTTAGAAATCTAAAAAATACGAACCGATATATCATATAAACGAAAAAACTAAAATATTGAGCTGAAATTATGTTATTACATCATAAAATGTGTCAAAAAGCACAAAAATAAAAAAAACAAATCTTAATTTCGAAAACTACATATTGAAAAATCCTAAAAACAGAAAAAACGGATATAAAATTCGAAAACTGTCAATTTACCCCCTGAAAAAATTTCTACTACAAACAGGTCCAATATTTCCCTTGCCCTTGTAATTTCAAAAAAGTAACTTTTCCCCCCAACTCAATATTTATTCTCCATGAATAGTCTTTTTCGAGTCGAATTTAGTAAGGGTGTTTATATATATGAGAGAAAGGGTAATTTTGGTTTTTTAGAAAAAGCTATAGGCATTTTTGCTTAGGAATAGGGAATTTGGGCATTTTTGCTTAATAGAGGGGTATTTTGGCCATTTTTTATAGTTTCCCTTATTTTTTCGAGATATTATCAATTAGGGAATAATATCTTTGAAAAAAGAAAAACCAGCTTAAAAGACAAAATTCTGTTGATATCCATTAAATTTTGGCCAAGTATTATGTCTCACCTAAGGCTTGATAGGAACCCAACTTTTCACCCACTATCGAAAACTCAAATACTTACCTGTCTATTAAATTTTATTATTATTGTCAAGAGTAAAATTATCATTTACTAAAACATTTAAAAACCTAAGAATTTATTATATTTCTCTCCCTAAGTTTAAAAATATAAGAAATTTTCTTTTACTAAAGGTTTGAAAAATCGGTATTTCCTTCTAAGGTTTAGCTAAAACCATCACTACCAGCAGTCAGAGACAACAATGACGACATTCTCCTTTGTAACACCCATAGGCAAGCCCAAGGATATTTTAGTCTTTTTTCTAGTTTAAAATTCAGCGATTTCTTTAGATTTCACTAGTGTATTTGCCCTATACATGATGTTGAATGTCATATGTCCGTGTATATGGTTTAAGAGGAACACAGGCATGGGTTAGACAAAATTAAAAGATGATTATACCCTTAGGCTATGTGCATAAGAAGGGAGAGTTATATAAGAAGAATAATGAGTTAATAGAGGATAGATAATCCAAGAAAGACATAGATGAAGTGTCCAACTATGTGGATAACAACATAAACTCAAATCGAGTCAAATTCGAATCTAAAAGTCAATAACCTTAAGGGTAGTGTCACACAATTAGATAGTTACCATCTATGTGCATAAATGGCAATATTTGTGAGAGTAATAGGGTTGGATACCTATGACATGCATCATGCAGTCAATGTTAAGACGTATAGCCACAGTTTAATTCAAATGTGCATGGTAAGGATATGGCTTTCAAATATTCTTTGTGTGATCAGCGGGATGCACTATATATGTACTTGAGGTAAGCGTTATCTTTGAATAGTTAGTCATTAGTTTTGATCCGTTTATATGGTAAGAAAATGAGCCATTATGAGAGATTTTCCTATGTGATTAAGGTGTCCCAATTAGATAGCCTAATGATAGTTTGGCATGTGCACGAGGGACTTTAGTAGTTTTAACTAGGGCATCAGATATGTCGATTCTAGCTTAGGTCTCTACAGTTTTTGTGAATGATCTATGTCAAAGCATCAAGGTGTCATAATGTGACCGCAGTTAGCTTACAAACGAAATGTGAGTTTTATTGCCAAATAATTTAATATCGAAGGATGTCAAAAGGTCTCTACTTACTGAGTTTTACTCACATATTTCCTTTTGTATGTTTCACAGGTAGAGGTAAGTAGTAGGGTAGATAGAGATCTAGCGATCCATAACAGTTTAATGTTGATAGGAAAGACAATCTTCTTAAGAGGTCATGCAATGGTCATAGACCTAATGATCATGGATATGCCAAATTTCAATGTGATATTGAGCATTGATTTTTTGAGTAGATACGGAGCTGAAATAAACTACAGAAAAAGGAAAGTCAAATTCAATATGGATAATAGTGAATAGTTCACATTCGGAGAGGTCAAATCCTCAACATGATAGTTAGCAATATTAAGGCTAAGAAGATGTTGAGTAAGAGATGTATGACATATTTAGTGCAGATGGTTCAGAAAACAACTAAGATCATTCTCAATATAAAAGATACTCTAGTGGTGCAAGAGTTTCCAAATGTATTCCCTAATAACCTTTTAGGGTTAGCACCAAAGAATGAGGTAGAGTTTAACATTGAGTTGGCCCCGAGAACAACACCAATTTCTAAAGCCCTCTATAGAATGACATCAACTAAATTACAAGAATTAAAGAAACAATTATAGGAACGGTTAGATCGTAGGTTCATTAGACCAAGACACTCACTATTAGGTGCACCAATCTTCTTCGTTAAGAAGAAAAATGGATTGATAAGGATGTGTATTGACTATAAGGAGTTGAATAAGGCTACAGTAAAGAACAAGTACCCACTCTTAAGAATTAATGATTTATTTGACCAGCTCAAGGGTGCTTCAATGTTTTTTAAGATACATTTGAGGTCAAGGTATCACCAAGTCAGAATAACAGAGCAGGATATACCCAAGATTACTTTTATAACCAGATATAAGCATTATAATTTTACAGTCATACCCTTTGGATTAACCAATGCCCTAACAGTGTTAATGGACCTCATGAGTAGGGTGTTCCAAGATTGTTTGGACAAGTTCCTAGTGGTGTTCATCAATGACATTCTAGTTTACTTTAGAACTCAAGAGAAGCATGAGCAATACTTGAGATTTATGCTTTAGAGACTGTGAGGGAGGCAATTGTTTGCAAAGTTTTCTAAGTGTTAGTTTTGGCTAGATAGAATGGCATTTCTTGGTCATATGGTTTTAGTAGATGGCATATTAGTAGACCCTAGCAAAATTGAGGTAGTGCTAGAATGATAGAAGCCTAAGACAACTAAAGAGGTAAGAAGCTTTCTGGCACTAGTAGGTTGCTATAGACGTTTTGTTGAGGGATTTGCCAAGTATAAAAAATGACATTACCTTGCCAAAAGGTTCCTTTTCGATGGTTAGAGGCCTATGAGTATAGTTTCCAAGAATTAAAGAAGAGATTGACCTCAACTTCTATCTTTGCCTTGCCTTGTAAAGGAGGGCGAAGACTATGATTTATACACAAATAACTAAAATCAAGGTTTGGGAGCAGTATTGATACAAAAAGGGAAGGTGATAGCTCATGTTTTTTGTTAGTTAAAAGAGTATAAAATTAGATACCCTACTTAGGATCTTGAATTGGTAGCAGTGGTATTTACTCTTAAGATATGACGACACTACTTATATAGGGAGAGGAGTAAAATCTACATGGATCATAAACGTCTCAGATATATCTTTACTCAAAGGGAACAAAGCATGAGATAGAGACGGTGGTTAAAGTTGGTTAGGGACTATGATTGTGAGATTAAGTACCACTTGGGTAAAGCCAATATAGTTGCAAATGCCCTTAGTAGGAAATTGTTCCTATCATAGATTACTACTCATAGTGAGTTATAATAAGAGTTTGTGAAAGAATAGATTGAGGTTATTACTGGATAGTTGATAGGTCTTCATATCCCGTCAACATTTTTGGATAAAATCTATATAACACAGGTTTTAGATAAGGGACATTTACAAACCAAGTAAAAGATGATTGAAAATGTTGAGACTAAGTTTAGTATGATAGAAGGCACTTAAGGTTTCGAAGGAAGATATATGTTCCTTGATAGTAGTGTTTGAAATATAAGTGCCTCATAGAGGTGCATAGTTCTTTTAATATGGCTCACCCTGGGAGTGTAAAGATGTGTCAAGATTTGAGAAAGATGTTCTATTGGCTAGGTATAAAAAATGATATTACAGACTTTGTGGCTAAGTGTCTTATATGTTAGTAGGTTAAGACTGAACATCAAATGCCATTTGGACTTTGATAGCCCCTTAATATTCTTGAGTAGAAGTAGGAACACCTATCGATGGATTTCATGGTTGGATTGTCAAGGGTCAAAGGTGGCTATAATGTATTGTGGGTTATAGTTGATCAGTTGACTAAGTCGACACTTTTCATAGTAGTCAGAGACAACACGAGTACAGATCAACTAAGTTAGATCTATATGAAAGCGATTATCAAACTTCATAGAGTACGTAGGACGATAGTATCAGATCGAGACACTGGATTTGTCTAAGCATTTTGGCAGAGCATACAAAAGTGTTTGAGTATGAGATTGGCATTCAGCATATCATATGATCCCCAAACCTATAGATAGACTGAGAGAGTTAACCAAGTAAGTGTTTGTTGCCTAGACAAAGGAGCAAGTTGGATGGATATGTTACCATTGATACAGTTTGCTTACAATAATAGTTATCAGACAACCATAAATGGCTCTTTATGAGGCTCTATATGGTAGGAGATATAAATCATCATTACACTTAGAGGCTACTTGGGAAATAGAGTAGACCATGAGGGAGAAGTACTCAAAGCTGTTTTTGTGAATTCTGAGGACATATAATTTTTTTAAAAGGGAAAAAGTTGTAAAACCTCCAAATACATTTCAGGGGTATTTATGTCTTTTGACCATGCTTTGAGACATTTCTAGTTTTAAATATATATGTTCACATGTATATGTGTTTATGTGTGTATTGATTAAAAATTTTGTATATATCTAAAGAGAGAAGAAACAAAAAGGAGAATTTATGCCTTTTCCATCATCTTCTCTCATCCATTCTAGAAGCCAGCCTTCTTCATGCTGTTTTCTTTTGTTTTGTGAAGAAAAATGAAGGAATTGAAGAGGTTTTGGAAGACAAAATAAGAAAAGAAAAAAAAAACACTTTAGAAGCCTTGGTAACTAAAAGATCTCCTTATTTCCCCTTTACCTATGTTCATAAATCTTTGATGCATGTTATATGAATATGTTAGTGTGTTTTGGTGTTGATTTAAGATGGTTTGGTGATCAAAAAAGCAAAACAAAGAGAAAAAAGCCAATTTAACAAAGATTGACTTGAAATAAGGTAAGTGGTATTATTTTTGGTAAGAGTCAAAACATATTTTATGTTTTTGGTTCATTGGCTCTATGTTATAAATGATGATTTTGAAGTTAAGAAATGTTGTTTTACCATTAAGAGTATCTATGTGTGTGATTTTGTTCGTGGCAGAGAGTTGGATAATATTTATAGTTTTACCACTGATTTCATCTTATGTTTTGACTATCTTGTCTGATGAATCATGAGTGTTATTATAGCTTGTTGGAAAGCTCTTTGAATCCACTTTTCAATGATATATAGCTTTATGAATTAGAAACTGTTTGGACTATTAAATTGAATGAACAAAAGGACCACCTTACCAAATAAACAATATATATAGTTTTTGCCTTTAATTTCATCCCATGTTTTGACTACCTTATCTAATGAATCATGAATGCAGTTATAGCTTGTTGGAAAACTCTTTGAATCCTCTTTTTAATGATATATAGTTTGTATGAATTAGAGACCACTTGGATTGTTGAACTGCATGAACAAAAGGATTGTCCTACCAAATAAAGAGTCTCATAAACAATAATTTACAGTTTCTGGAAATAAAGAAAGAAAATAAGGAGAAAAAGAAAAAGGAAGAAAGGAAAGGAAAGAAAGGTGAGAAAAAGAAAAGGAAAAGAAAAGAAAGAAAAGCAAGAAAAGGAATTTGGGGCTTAGGATTTAGGGGTCGTCCTAAGAGTATGGTCTAATAGGTTATGGATAGTTTTAGATGAAAGCAAGATTAGTAACAGATAAAGCACATATGCATGCTATAAACTATGAGGTGGCATTTTACGATGCATTGCCTGCAATAGGGCACATCTGTAGTAGGACATGTCCATAGTATAACATAGACTTGCAGTAGGATTCATACACAGTAGAACATAATTTAGATTCAAAAATGGTGTAGTGAGGGAAAGGAAGAGGATTCGAGCTTAGAAAAGTGTTAAATCCCTCTAGTCAACTTCTAAAAAGTATCAAATAGATACCAGATGGGACAAGTGTGACCCAAATAGTAAAAGATAAACTAGATTATCCCTTCGATTCCTTGAGGAGGTTATGATGTGAGATTGAGTCTTGAGAGTTATTTAGAGCAGGAAAGAAGATAGTTTACTTAATTCTTTCCCCTTACTGAGTGTTCTTATCTCTTATTCCCTTTTTTTTTCATGATTGTAGGTATAGGTGATCAAGGTAGCTGCGAGGCAGGATCAGGTCAGCAAAGATAGATCTAGGCTAGAGTAAGTTATCTCTAGTTTATATTACATACATACGGTCATATGTTATTGTTGACTTTTGGCCTTTTTTAGATGGTTATATAGTTATATAAGATTACTCCGTGTTTTTCAAATGTTTTTCTAATAAGTTTTTATATATGATATAGGTATCTTTTGTTTGCTTCCAGATTTTCAGTTTTCTTAGAATAATTTTTGAACACTTTTAGAGATAAGTTCATTTTAAAAATTTGCTTTAAAATAATCTCTCCAAATATCAATTATTAATATTTTTCCTTCGAAGGATAGTACTTCTAGGGAGGGATGTTACAAGTTGGTATTAGAGCCTGATTTTAGGAAACCAAAAGATATTTTTTAAAGCAAAATAGAGTAGTCCAAGTAAAACAGAGATGGAATACCCTTCAACCATGCTGACCACCCTCGCAGTCGATCACTGTAAGTTAAGTTTTCATTTATACATACTAAATTTTATGGGACTGATATGTTTAGTTTCTGGACCTATAAGCCAAACACTAGTAGATCCCTCTCAGAGGAGCTAGAGTGAAGGAACATCTCTCTAGGTACCTCGAGGGGACTTAGTGCACATGATGTGTGAGATCTTTTCAGAGAGATAATGAGAGAGCATAGAGGTGCTCCTACACAGGGAAATAAGACGACGCATACACTACTGGCCTAGGGGCATGATATCATAGCGGTTACTTCAACATCTAGAATAACCCTAGTGAGAACGTAGCTGCATCTTATCTTCAACCTCCCTAGTATGCACCAACCTTAAAAATTTGATGGTGTAAAGGATCCAATCGCAACTGAAGAGTGGTTGGAATCAGTAAAGAGTGTAATAACCCTATTTGACATGACCGACCAAGAGAGAGTGAGATATGCCACATATCGTTTCAAGTTAGAGGCAAGAATATGGTAAAACTTAGTCAAAGAGACAATCAATTTCTCAAATATGACTTGGTCCAAGTTCAAGCATTGATTTGAGGTAAAGTACAAAAACGTTGATGTTACTTGTATTAGGGCCCAAACGTGTATTAATCTAGTGTAAAAGACAGATTAGTAAAAGAATATTCCACGAAATTCAATCAGTTGTCCCAGTATCCCCTTGAGATAGCTAGTACAAAGATGAGGCATATGTAGAAGTTTGTATATGTGTTAGATTTAGAGATAACCTAAGATGTTATGATGAGGGCATAATAGAGGCTAGAGTTTATACGATCACCCAAGGCCCAGTAGAGGCTAACCCATCAATCATCACGGGTCAGATTCTCTATCTTGATACTCCTATTTATGTTTTAGTTGATTATGGGGCTACTCATTTTTTGTAGCCAAAAGTTTGCTTAAAAGGTTAAAGGTATAACCCATCAGAATAGCCTAGAGGATTATGATCGAGTTGCTTGATGAAGGGTCAGTCATTATTGAAATGATGCTACTAGGACAAAGTATTGTGATTTAGGGTCGATAGTTACTGGTGAACCTAATTGTGTTCGAAATACCAAAATTTGACATGATTTTAAGGATAAACTTTTTGGAGAGATACGAAGCTGAGATTGATTATAAAAAGAAGAAAGTGAGATTTAACCTAGAATTTAGAGATCAATTTGAGTTCAATAAGGGTCATATTCAGAGTTTGATGATCAGTATGTTGAAAGCCAGTAAAATGTTGAAAAATGGTGTATAGGATATTTGACTCATGTAGTGAGTAAGATTGAGTTAGGTCTGACTATTGATAAGATGTAATAGTATAAGAGTTTCCATATATGTTTTCGAGTTAACTATAGGGATTAGCTCTAGAGCGAGAGGTTGAGTTTAGTATAGAGCTAGCACCGAGCACAACACTTATTTGGGAATACCCTACCGAGTGGCCCTTGTTGAGTTACAAGAACTAAAGAAACAGCTCCAAAACTTACTAGATCATGGTTTTATTAGACCAAGCCATTCTCCTTGGGGAGCTCCTATCCTATTTGTGAAAAAGAAAGTCAGGTCCATGAGGATGTGTATTGATTACAGAGAGCTAAATAAAGTCACAATTAAGAACAAATACCCATTACCCAGGATTGATGACTTATTTGATCAGTTGAGGGTATCTGTGGTCTTCTCTAAGATAGATTTGAGATTTGAATCACTAGGTGAGAGTGGCAGAGAAGGATATACCCAAGACAGTTTTCCAAATAAGGTATGACCACTTTGAGTTTGTAGTTATGTCATTTGGATTGATGAATGCCCCTGTGGTATTTATGGATTTGATAAACAAGGTGTTCCATAACTGCTTGGGTAAATTTATTATAGTATTCATTAATAATATCTTAGTGTATTCTCGCAGTCGAGAGGAGCATGAAAATACTTGAGGTTTACCTTCCAGAGGTTGAGATAGAAACAACTGTATGCCAAATTCTCAAAATGTGAATTTTGGCTAGATAGAGTTACCTTTTTAAGGCATGTGATTTTAACAGAGGGTTTATCCATAGATCCCAGTAAGATTGAGGTTATAGTTGAGTGGTAGAAACCAAAGACAGTCAAGGTGGTTCATAGTTTCTTGAGTTTGACGAGGTATTATCGGAGGTTTGTGGAGAGATTTGCTAGATTAGCCAAACCTCTTACAACTCTCACAAAGAAAGCAATGCCATTTCAATTGTCAGATGCTTGTGAGGCAAGCTTCTAAGAATTAAAAAGAAGATTGACTACTACTCCTGTGTTAGCATTTCCAGAGGAGAGTTTTGAGTATGATCTATACACCAATGCCTCACATGGTGGTTTAGAACCAGTGTTGATACAATGAGGCAAGGTAATAACATATGTCTTAAGATAGTTGAAAGAATTCGAAACCTGATACTTTACTCATGATTTAGAGTTAGCAATGGTGATTTTTGCTTTGAAAATTTGGAGACACTATTTGTATGAGGTAAAATGTAATATTTATACTGACCATAAGAGCCTTAAATATTTCTTCACTCTGAAAGAGTTAAATATGAGACAAAAACGATAGCTTAAGTTAGAAAAAGACTATGACTGTGATATTAAATACTATCCAAGCAAGACTAATGTAGTTGCAGACACCCTTAGTAAAAATGTGATGATATCACAACTAATAGTCCAGAGAGAAATTTAGAGAGATATAGACTGGGAGTATATTGAACTTGTGATTAGAGCCCTCGCTAGATTAGAGATTCAGATCATTCTCATAGATAAGATTTGAGAGGCTCTAATAAGAGATGAGTGGTGTCAATAGAAAATTCAGAAAGTTCAAAAGGTCTTGAGACAGGTTTACAAGTACCGAATAGAGTTCTCAAATTTAGAGATCAAATATATATTCCTTAGATAATTGAATTTAGATAGAGAATTCTTGTAGAGGTTTATAGTTCTCTTTACATTACGCACCTTAAGGGTGTAAAGATATATCAGGATTTAAAAAGGCATTTTTGATAGTCAGGCATGAAAAAGGATATAAGTCAGTTTGTTACCAGATCTGAACACCAAAGACCTTCAGGGTTGCTTTAGCCTCTACCTATTCTAGAATAGAAATGAGAGCATATCTCTATGAACTTCATCAGTGGGTTTTCTAGAGTTGAGAATGGATGCAATGCTATCTCGGTGATTGTTAATAGATTAACCAAGTCAGCTTATTTTGTGCCCATCAAAAATACTGCTACCACAGATCAATTAGAAAGATTATATATTAGAGAGATTATTAGATTACATGCGGTACCTAGAACCATAGTATCTGATCATGATACGAGATTTGTATCGATTTTCTAAAAAAGTCTCTAGAGATCTTTAGGTACTAATTTGGCATTTATTACAACACATCATCCTCAGATAGATGGTCAAACAAAAAGGGTTAATCAAATTTTAGAGGACATGTTAAAAGCTTGTTGCCTGGATCATAAAGCTACGTGGATAGAAATTTTAACCCTAGTGGAGTTTGCTTATAATAATAGCTATCAGACAACTATTCAAATGGCACCTTATGAGGCATTATATGGTAAGAAGTGTTGTTCTCTTCTCTATTGGGATGAGATAGGAGAAAAAGATATGTTATCTCGATCCTTTGGGCCCAAGTTAGCCTGATGTCCAACTAATCAGGTAGAGAATGAAACAGGCCTAAAATAGATAGTAAAGTTATGTAGACCATTGATGTCAAAACTTGGAATTCAATGTGGATAAGTTTTTATTTGTAAAGGTTACTCCATTCAAGCATTTGATAAGATTTAAACAAAACAGAAAGCTAGCTCCTATATATATTGGTTCATATGAGATAGTTGAAAGAGTTGGTAAAGTGGCTTGCAGATTGTCCTTACCAGCCAATATGGACCAGATTCATAATGTATTTCATCTTTCATCCTTGAGGAAGTGTCTTGGTGATCATTTCTAGGTCATGCATACAAATGGCATTCAATTAGCAGAAGACCTTAGTTATGAAGAAAGACCAATTTAGATACTTGACAGAAGAATTAAACAGCTAAGGAATGAACAGATTCCTCTAGTAAAGGTCTTATAGAGAAACCAGAAGATAGAGGAGGCTACTTAGAAAATAGAGTTGACCATGAGGGAAAAGTACCCAGAGCTGTTTTTGTGAATTCCGAAGACGAAATGTTTATGAGGGGGGAAGAGTTATAATACCCTCAGGTACATTTCAAGGGCATTTATGTCTTTTGACCATGCTTTAAGACATTTCTAGTTTAAAGATATATGTTTACATGTGTGTATATATATATATATATATATCAACACAAAATAGTTATAAAGAGACAAAGATATATATATATATATATATATATATATATATAGATATGTATATATATATTAATTAAAAAGTTTGTATATATCTAAAGAGAGAAAAGACAAAAAAGAGGATTTATACCTTTTCCATCGTCTTCTCCCATCCATTCCAAAAGCTAGCCTTCTTTATGTTGTTTTCTTTTGTTTTGTGAAGAAAAAAGAAGGAATTGAAGGGGTTTTGGAAGACAAAATAAAAAAATAAAAATAAAATAAAGTATTTTGGAAGCCTTGGTAACCAAAAGATGTCTTTCTTTTCCTTTACCTATGTTTATATATCTTGGATGCACGTTATATGATATGTTAGTGTGTTTTGGTGTTGATTTAAGGTGATTTGGTGATCAAAGAAGCAAAACAAAGAGGAAAGAGCCAATTTAACAAAAATTAGCTTGAAACAAGGTAAGTGGTATTATTCTTAGTATGTTTCATGTTTTATGCTTTTGGTTCCTTGGCTCTATGTTATAAATGATGATTTTGAAGTTGAAAAATGTTGTTTTTCCGTTTGAGGTATCTATGTGTGTGATTTTGTTCATGGCAGAAAGTTGGATAATATTTATAGTTTTATCATTGATTTGACTACCTTATCGGATAAATCATGAGTGTTATTATAGCTTGTTGGAAAGCTCTTTGAATCTTCTTTTCAGTGATATATAGCTTATATGAATTAGAGATTGTCTGGACTGTTAAATTGCATGAAAAAATAGACTGCCTTGCTAAATAAATAGTAAATATAGTTTTTTGCCACTGACTTCATCCCATATTTTGACTATTTATCTAATAAATCATGGGTGCTGTTATAGCTTGTTGGAAAGCTATTTGAATCTTCTTTTCAATGATATACAATTTGTATAAATTAGAAACCGTTTGAACTATTAAAAGGCATGAACAAAAAGATTGTCTTACTAAATGAATAGTCTTATAAATAGTAATTTACAGTTTTTGGAAAGAAAGAAAGAAAGAGAAAGAGAAGAAAAAAAAGGAAGAAAGGAAAGTAAGGAAAGGAAAGAAAAGAGAGAAAAAAAAAAGGAAAAAAAAAGAAAAGCAAGAAAATTAATTTGGGGCTCCAAATTCAAGGGTCATCCTAAGAGTATGGTCTAGTGGGTTATAGATAGTTTTAGATAGAAGCAAGATTAGTAAGAGATAAAACACGCATGTATGGTACGAACTAAAATGAGGCATTTTACGCTACACCACCTACAATAGGGCACATCCATAGTAGGACATGTCTATAGTAGGATATAGATCCATAGTAAAGTTCGTTCATAGTAAAACACCATTTAGATTCAAAAATAATATAGTGAGAGAAAAGAAAAGAGCTCGAGATTAGAAAAGTGTTAAATCCCTATAGTTAGCTTCCAAAAAGTATCAAATGGACACCAAATAGGATAAAGTGTGACACAAATTGTAAAGATAAATTGGATTATCTCTTCAATTCCTTGAGAAGGTTATGATGTGAGATTGAGTCCCGAGAGTGATTTAGAATAGGAAAAGAGATAGTTTACTTAATTTTTTCCCCTTACTGAGTGTTTTTATCTCTCACTTCCTTTTCTTTCATGATTATAGGTATAACTGATCAAGACAGCTACGAGGTAAGATCAGGTCAACAAAGATAGATCCAGGTTAGAGTGGATTATCTCTGGTTTATATTACATGCATACAACTGTATGTTATTATTGACTTTTGGCCTTATTCAGATGTTTGTATAGTTGTATAAGATTACCCCGTATTTTTCAAATGCTTTTCAGATAAGTTTTCATATATGATATAGACATTTTTTGTTTGCTTCTAGATTTTTGGTTTTCTTAGAATAATTTTTTTAACACTTTTAGTAACGAGTTCATTTTAAAAATTTGCTTTAAAATAATCACTCTAGATATCAATTCGTAATATTTCTCCTTTGGAGGATAGTATTCTAGGGAGTGATGTTACAAGAGAGTTGTCTTAGTATAATCAATGAGACTTAAGTTAACCTAGAGGATGATTGAGGATGTGAGGATAATCAGAGAGAGGATAAAGTAAGCCCGAGACCATCAAAATAGTTGCGTAAATCAGCAAAGGCGTGATCTTGAGTTTCAAATGGTTAATAAGGTGTTTGTCAGAGTGACCTCTTATAGGCATGTTATGAGATTCAACAAAAAAAAATAAGTTAATGTTGAGATTTGTAGGGCCTTTTGAAGTATTAAAGTGTGTAGGTAAGGTCATTCATAACATGCTCCATGTATCAATGTTAGGTAAGTATATCAGTGGTTCTACCCATATACTCAGTGTTGAGGATGTTAAGCTCGAGGATAATTTGGTCTATGAGGAGCTCCCAGTTCAGATATTAGATAAGTGAGTTAAGAAGCTCAAACACAAGTAGATTCCCTTGGTAAAGGTTCTTTAGACGAATTAGATGAATCACCAAGTTGAGAACGCTACATGGGAGATTGAGCAGGATATGCAGTAGAGATTCTCACACTTGTTTAGGTGAATTTCATTGTAACACCCACTGTTAAGCCTAAGGACATTTTAATCTTTTTTTTTAGTTTTAAATTCGGTGATTTCTTTAGATTTTAGTAGTACACACCCGTGTTTTGAGATATAAACGATTGTGTATGATTAGCAAAAAGTCAATAAGTGGATCAGATCATGATCACGATAAAGTAAAAGGTTGTCTTAATTATGCAATTAAACACACAATCATGTATAGTCCATACACGCTTGTATATTGCTTTCAAAAATTAAAATAAAAATACGATAACCTTAACTCTTTGGATTATCTTTCGTAGTTGCATAAAATAGAGAGTGTGAGAGAGAGGAAGGGTATTTTCGTCCCCTGTGGAGCCACTAGTGGTCATCAAAATCATCGTTACTATGCAAGGAAGGCTTTGTCATCGAAGTCCAAGTTAATGGAGCAAAATCCCTCATTTGCTTATGAAATTCTTGAAGTTTGTTTGTTATATATATGATCTAGAGTTGATTAAGCATGGGTAAGATGATATGTATGAAGTACTGGTTTTTGTATGCAACTATAATGAACCATTAGATGCTAAGGCGCATAGCCATCCAGTTCAGTTCAGGTGTGGATGGTAAAGTATGTTTTTCAGATATTCTCACATGATCAATAGGCCGTTTGGCATATGAGCGAGACATTGTAGTAACTTTCACTAGGGCATCAAATATATCGATTCTAACTTAGGTCTCTACAATTTTCATGGATGATCTATGTCAGGGCACCAAGGTGCCATAGTGTGACAGTAGTTAGCTTACAAACCAAACATTAGTTTTACTGTCAAATAATTTAATATCCAGGGATGTCAAAAGGTCTCTATTGACTGAGTTTTACCCATATGTTTCTTTTTGTATGTTTTGCAGGTAAAGGTGAACAGCAGGACAGGCAGGGATCCATCGATCCAATGGTGCAACGAGCAACTGCACAAGGAAAGAGGTGTTTATGTTATTCTAGTTTTTACCACACATATATTTAGTTTTTTTATTGTTATAATTATTACTTTCGAACACATTAGTTTACTCTCGATTTATATAGTCATTTTGTGATAAGGATTTTAGATACTT
This sequence comes from Mangifera indica, assembly GCF_011075055.1. NCBI lineage: Eukaryota > Viridiplantae > Streptophyta > Magnoliopsida > Sapindales > Anacardiaceae > Mangifera > Mangifera indica. The sequence goes on along the minus strand of NC_058137.1, from coordinate 12,272,922 downwards.
TTATTTTTATGGATTTTATTAATTAATAAGTTATTTTTATTACTTCACTTTTTTGCATGCTTTATAGTTATGGTCATGCATTATAGTTTGCAAATAGTCTAGTTGTGCACATCTCTCTCTTGGCTTCTCTCTCAGTTGCACTCTATTTTTGGCCATCATCAGATGGAGAAACCAACAGATGAATTGTTCATCTCCAGATGAAGACACAATGCATTTTTGTCTGACAAAAAAGAATCACATCTTCGTTTAGAGAAGAAGAACGACCTTTATCTATTTGTTTCCTCGGTCGGTGATGGCTAAAAATAGAGCTAGACTAAGAGAGAAGTAGGGAAAGAGGGAGGACACCACTATCACCATTGTGTTTCGGTCATTAACAATGAGCTAAAAAAACCCTATGGGGAAAATATAAATTTTTCAAACTTTGAATAAGGCAATTTGTTAGTTTTAAAACTTAAGGGATGAAAATGTGATAATTTTTTTATTTTTTAAATATTTTTGTTAAATGATAATTTTACTTTTAACAATAACAGTTGAATTTAATAAATCGGTGAATATTTAAGTTTTTTTTATAATTATCAGGTGGAAAGTTGGGTTTACGTCAAACCTTGGGTGGGAAATAGTCATTTGGCCTTAAATTTAATAAAAATTTAAAAGACATAAATATCCATAAATTAATTACCTAAAAAATTAGTTTTAGAAAAATTAAAATTACTATAAAATGAGAAAATGTAAAAAAAAAAAAAATTGAAGTTATTCCTAAAGTAAAATCCCAAATAAAATCAAATAAGGGAATCACATGGAGAGAGAGTAAAAATGAAGTTTTAGATGGTTTTTGAATATATCTACTAATTTTTAAACAATAATATTATGTATATATATTTTTAAGATACGATTTAGGTATATAAATTATATATCATTATATGAGTAGTATTATTTTATGTTTAATACAAATTCATCTAATTACTAGATGACACAATATTTGTGAATACAAATTATGTATCAAAAATATATATACATAATTTAATTGTTTAAAAAAATATAATTATATTATTTTATTATTTATTTTATTTTTAATTTAAATTCATTCTATTATCATTTTAAATAAATAAAATGCAAATAAATTACAATACAAATAAATTGAAAACTGCAATTTGGTTTATATGAAATTTAGTTTGTTAAGATTTAGAACCATAATAAATTAGATGGCCAAGTGACTATTTCCCATTCAAGGTTTGATGCAAACTGCACTTCTCACCCATTAATTGTCAAAAATCTAAATACTCATCCGTCTATCGAATTTCATTGTTACTATCAAAAGTAAAATTGATATTTATTAAAATATTTAAAAAACTAAAAATTTAACACATTCCCTTATAAGTTTAAAAATCTAATAAATTTTCCTCTTTCAAAAGTTTGAAAAGTCAATTTTTCCCCTAGGGTTTTTGTTCTCCTTTGGTAACAACTCCGCTGACTGACAGCGTCATCGTTCAACAGCATGATGAAGCATTGTTGCTCAAGAGAGCAACAAAGCGTTGTTGCTTGGGAGCGTGACAACATCGTCACTGTACAGCCTAGAGAACCAAAGTGTCATCCCTTGAGAGCACGATGAAGCGTTGTCACTGAGGAGTGTGAAGAAGTGTCATCGCTCAAGAGTGTGACGAAGATTCGTCTTTAGACGAAGATGTCAATCCCGAGAAACTCCTGATCTTTGTTTGATGTCTCTAAATCTTCATCGTTGTTGCTCTTTGATTCATCTAGAATCGTCAACTATTGGTCGAAGAAGAGAATGGGTAGGAGCTGGCAAAGTTGTTACTGAGGAAGGGAACAAAAACTCTAAGGGGAAATGTTGGTTTTTCAAACTTTGAGTGGGGTGAAATTTGTTAAATTTTTAAACTTAGGGAATAAAATATGATAAATTTTTAGTTTTTAAAAATATTTTAATAAAAGACAATTTTACCTCTGACAGTAACAATGAAATTTGACAGATAAATGAATATTTGAATTTTTGATAGTTAACGGATGAAAAATTGGTTTTGCATCAAACCTTGGGTTGCAAATCGTCATTTGGCCAAACTAAATAATAAAACTATGTATAATTATTTTGTGTACATAAATAGGTGTATACTTTATAAGTGTTTTCATGTACATATTTCTATTTATATATTTAAAATATTTAATCACATAATAATATATATAAACATATCTCTATTTATATATTTAAAATAGATGTTCATAATATTTTTTTAAATTAAATTGGGAGAAACCATGTTTTATTTTTCTTTTAAGCCAATATTTGCCAACCGTAGCCTAATCCTGGCCGTCTGCACCGGCAGCAAGTTAAACTGTTTGCAATTTCTCCTTTTTATTTCACTTTTTTAACTATTATTATCTTTATCTAGATTTAGTAGTAATGGCAAATTTTTAAAATTATGTAAAATTGTCAAATAATCAAATGTCATTCTAATGGAACTGTCAATTTTGTCCCTTTTCCAACTACACTATAACTTAAGTCCCTTTTATTTTAGTTTAAAAAATATTATCCCCAAACGGCTAATATCTTTTTTTATTTATATAATCATAAGATATTTTATAAAGAAATTAATTTGATTTATATATTTTCTAGCGTTTATTAATTTTGCATTAGCAAAAACGACTATATTTCATTTAAACTGTACCAAAAGGTCCAAAACTATACATTTTTCATTTTAAAGTTGAAAATCAATGAAGTTTTATTTTTTATTTTTCCAAAATTTCCCTTTATCTTTAACTGTAGAATAGTATTAAGCTTTAAATATTAATTATAATTTTAAAAATGAACAAAAATACCATTTTTCCCTTCTTCTTCCTTTACTTGTTCGGCTTTTGCACATGAACGCAATCCAATTTCCAATTGGCTCCATGAGCAGGGAAGAAACCCGCAAGAAAAAGCCCCGGGCAAAGCTGGGTTTTTCCATGAAGCAACCCTGAGTCCCCACCTTTTCTCCACCAGTAACTCACCCACACACACACACTCGCCTTCTCCTTCTCGCAACTAGCTTTCGCCTTTAAAAGATCATCCTTATACAAATCAGCCAGCTTCCTATATCACCTTTTTCCCAATCTCAACATTCTATATCTCTCTCTACGCTCTTCTTTGCTCTCTTCTACTTCTTGTTGGTAGAGGACGCATCTTAATAAAGCTTTTTCTTGGACGGTTGTAGGCTTTTTCTCGGCTTTCAGAGATGAAAAAGATGACCGTCAAAATTCGTTTTCCAATTTCCAATTTACTGTGTCTTATATATCTTTTCAATTTCAAAGGGTTTGATTTTTCTGTGTTTCTATTTTTTTAGTCAATTCAATCATGACAAATTATCATATAAGATAAATTTGAATAATAAAAAATAAAGTTTTATATATATATATATATATTTATATGAAAGTATGAATTTAAATTTAATATTAAAATTAAATTATTGATTTATCTGATTTAATAATTATAAAATCGGTCATTAAATTCAAAATTTATTATGATTATTTTGGTTTACAAAAATAAATAAATAAAATTCCATCTTAACCCACAACCAAAAAAGAGTCTTCAAACTCGTGGGTTTCCTTTTCCATCTCCAATTACTTAGTAATTTTTGTAGGCACAAAATCTATTTTTAGTAGGCTTGGTCATTTCTCCAAATATCGTTTCATAGATAGGATTTTATTGGTCTAGGCACTTATTTGTTACAGAGAAACTAATTCAATTCAAAATTGTCGATGTTTACACTGATCAATTATCGAAGAAAAGTTGTGATTCATTTTTTGAAGCTTTTTTTTTTTTTACTTCACCAAGCTTTTTTCTTATTGACTAGCAAATCCTCAAATACAAGAAAATGATTTTACAAAGCCAAAGGTCGTAATTTTTGAATGAACAATTGAAAAGATACTAGTGTATATTGTTTGTTTCTATTGTATGATCGAATTTTTGAGTATATGACATCTTGATGTTGTGTTGGAAGAGCAGGGCGTTGCTATAAGGTAACTAGTCATTTTTCAACTTTAAAATGGATTATTTGTAGTTTTAGTATAATTCACATGGGAAATAATTGTTCTAACTTTTTTGTTATTCTATTTATTTAAATAAATTTTATGACTTAAAATTGTTTTGTTAAATTTAAAATGCTTAAAGGAAAATTATTCTAATTTAAAATTAGCTCTAGCCACTGACGACCACCTACAACTTCACCTTAAACTTTGTTAGATGACGTTTGTCATCTAAATCTCGACGATGATGCGTCATCCTTTGCTGAACAATGTTTATCGTCTAGATTTGGACTGTGATGGTGCTTTCATCCACTATTCACCTTCGTCAAGAAAAGACTACCATTCGTTAGAAGAAGTAGTCGGATTTTAGGTTTGATATCCTAGAGGAAAAAGTGAATTTTTTAAAACTTAATTTTAGAGGAAATTTATTAGTTTTTCAAATTAAAGAAAAAAAAGATATAATTTTAATATTACTAATAAAATAATGATTTTACCCCTTAACCCTAGCAGAAAATTTTTAAGTGTGTGACAATGAATTAAAACTTGAATGGGTATTTAAATTTTTTATCTGCTACAAGTATATATTTGTCTTTTTATCAAAACTTGGGTAGGAACTAGTCATTTGGCCTATAGTAAATTTATCTCTTATAAGATAGTGGGATCAGAGTATTCCCATCTAATTTAAACTAACTGGTATTTTAATTCATATCTAAACATAAAAGGGTTGGATTCAAATTGACGCCACTCTTTTATAATTACATAAGAGATCAATTTACAATATTTTCACAGTATGCATTTAAAACAATTCTTTATATCATTAATCAAGCAATTAAGCAATCATCAATCAACAATTAACCCCAAAGACAACAATCAAGTAATCCCACCAATCAATCAATCAATCTCAAATATTAAACAATCAATCAATCCTAAAGATTAAACAATCAAACAATTAAATTTTTGTATTTTCCTTTTTGTACCTAATTGTAAACTAATATAAATATTAGTCTATTCATATGCAAAAAATACAATTCATTTGTATTTTATCATGGTATCAGAGCCACCCACCATGGCTTGAATGTTTTTTATCTTTTGATAGACTTTGAGTTTATAAATTTCTTCTTTTTTCATTATGTCTCAAGAGCAAATTGATGTATCCCAAGCTATTCCCACCATTCTAGACAACACCAACTAAAATCATTGGGCCCAATCCATGCGCAATTTTTTTTAAAGGTTGCATGCATGATTTGGAGATATGCCACCAACAAAAACTACAAACCCAAAAAGAAGTATGGTGAATCCCAATAAGAGTTTGAGACTTGACTTGAACAATGAGATTACAACAATTTTAAGAGCATATCTTGAATTTCAAATACTTTAGTAGTATCCATTAACATTCTTTTTGGTTGATTTGAAGGTGTCAATGACCTTTGAGATTTTCCTGTTTAATAATTTTCATCCAGTGATCTTGCTCAGATATGTCAAGTTCAAGTCAAACTTCATGATTTGAAGCAACAAATTGATGACTTAATTAATGATTTTCATTTCAAAATGTCTACTTTATGGGATCATATAAGTTTGTCTTAGCCTAAGTGAATACATGACGATGATGTTTAGCTTTATATCCAATATTGTGATAAACAACGATAAATTAGTTTCTTATGGCTCTTTATGAAGATTTTGAATCAATTCATGCTTCATTATTACATTGTCATCCTTTACCAACATTTGACATAGTTATATCAAAATTAATCTTTGAAGAAACATGCATGTAGACTCAAAAACTCCATCTCTTATACATGATTCTTGCTACTCCCTCACAGTATATAAAACCTTCATCTAATTTTTTTAAAATATTACTCTTATTGTCATCAGAATGAACATACATATGAGGAATGTCGTTCCAAAGATAAGAGGAACTCTAATCCAAGAAAAGGGAATCTGCAATGTAATCCAAATCAAAGTTTCCATTTCTGATCTATTATTGCAATTGTTGAAGATAATGCACTTATGCCTACTTTTGGCATTCAGACTCTATGAAAGGCTAACATTGAGGCACTTATCAATCAAGCTCTCCCTCGAGTTGGTGAAAAACCTTTTTAAATGGATAAAATGAATCTAGGGGGTTGAACAAGTTCTTAAAAATTTTTAAAGCACAAATAATTAATATGAACAACTAACAATAAATGAATGCTTAAATGTAAAGAGTATGGATAATAAATGCTCATTTTATAGTGGTTCAAAGCTTTTTCTTGCAAGCTTCCTATGTCAATTAATTGCCTTGGAGTTTCACTAACACTTGGAACAACTCTTTACAAGTAGTTTATCCAGGATTTTGTCCACAAGTTAGAGGCTATAATGATGCTAGTTTTCAAACTGATCAAAATGATTTTAAATCTCAATCAAGATTTGTCTTTTGTTTGAATGGTGGTACAACAAGTTGGAAAAGCTCCAAGCAAAGTATAGTGATTGATTTTATAATAAAGTTTGAGTACATTTTTGGAATCGATAAAAGTTGTATGGATTAAAAAGTTTGTGATAGAACTTGGAATGGTTCCAAGCATTGTTGAGCCTATTGAGCTCAATTACGACAACAGTAGAGTCAATGCTTAAGCAGAAGAATTGTAGTCTTCTAAAAGGTCAGCCAAATGATCATCTATGTCAATACAGTATTAAATGCATTGTAAAGGCTGAAAATACAAGTTAAGCACAAGGTTTCTCTCCAATTTTTGAGTTTAAGTTTGGTAAGAGAATAATAGCGAAAGAGCAATGAAGAAGAATAGTTAAAGATTATCACAATATTTTTGATGAGGTTGAAAAACTAGTTGTTTGTCTTTTGAAAACGATCTTTTACTCTTGAAATAGCCTGGGCATGGGCAACATGTTCAAATAACATGGTTGGGACTGAGTTGTGCGACTTAAGGTTAACCTCGATCAAAGTTCCCAACAGATAATTTTAAATGCTTGTGCCACAAAAGAAACAAGTGAAATGTACTTGGCATAGGCAACTTCCACTTCAAGTCTTTGGTTTTGAAAATTTTCCAAAAGTTCGCATAGTGTTCATATGACATGAAGCATGATATACGTATTGCCTTGATTTTTCACATGGCATAGGTGGTACATCTCTAACATGGTTGGACATGAAATTTTGACTTAGAGTTACTCTGACCAAGACTAACTTACTTGCATAAGGATCTTTCTCGGTACCCTTTCATAAATGATTAGGCACGGGCAACTTCATGGATAGACATAATTGGACATGTAATTTTTAAATTTTATACTAATGTCAGACACTATGGTAGACTCTAACCTTTAACTTTCCACAATCCCTTGAGCAATAAAGTTTTGAGTCGCACCCAAATCTATCAGTGTATATAAAGGACAAGAGTGAAAAATTAACTAACCAGCCACAACAGATAAGTTGGCCTTAGCCTGAGTTTGGGGCATTGCATAGACAATAGCTTAATCTCCTTCTCCAATTATTTGCCCTATCAGGTTAGTGCTATTATAGTACACTTTTAGTTAAAGTGTCTTAGTTATCTATATCTGAAACAAAGCCTCTAAACTAATGTGTCTACGATCATATCTCCAGCATGCGAGAATCTTCTCCTACCTTAGTGACTTCTCTAACCTAAGTCATTCCTCATGCCTCAACCTCTTGCTCTTCTAGCCTCTCTTGAAACCTTGAGACTAAAACTCTTTTTACCCTGACTGTCTCTGTTGCCTCTAGTGTTATGACTATCACAACTACTTCCTACACAACTACCTCTAGGGTCGTATAGGTCATGACTCTGAGTTAGTAGAATAGATTTGTATCTTTCTCCTCTCTCTTTAACCATTCTCAATCTTATAGCCTCTGATTGTTGAGTTCTACCTATTACATCAGTATAGGATTTAAAAGGGTTATCTTCTATTAGCATGTCTTTGGTGATGTTAGCTTTAAGCCCATTGATAAAGATTGTCATCTTCCCTTTATAAGTACTAGCCACACTCGAAGAGTATCAAGCAAAGGAGTTCAACTTAGTAGAGAACTATTTAACTGTTACATCTTTTTGTTTCAATCTAAGGTATTTCTATGCCCTGACATACTACACTCAGCTCTTAGGCACTCTCTCTCAAAAAACCCTTTAAAACTAGCCCATGTTATAATATTAGTCTACTGAGCATCTTTGAAGACTTTTCACCACACTTTGGCATCGCTTCTTATAAAGTAACTAGCATATCAGATTTTTTCCTTATCCAACATCTCAATCGATCTCGTCTTCATCGTCTGGGAAGACGATTCCTCTTCCTAAATGTCGTCTCTCGACGTTGGATAGGTTGGGGTGGAGTTGAGGGGGGTCGTCGATGGAAGAGAAACAGTTGGGAGGGAGAGACGACCAATGATGGTGTCGAAGAAAGTGAAGGGGTTTGGAAATAAACCTTAGGGGGGGAAATGAGATCTTTTCAAACTTGGCTTCTGGGAAAAAAGTTAGTTTTTAAATTTTGGATGGGGCAAATAAAATCATATTTAAGTTTATTTTTAATATTAAATATAAAATGATGATTTTACCCTTACTAATGTTAATTTTAACTGCTCATGGGTGAGTAAACGGTATTTTCATAGTTAATGGGGGGAACTTTAAGAATTCAGCATAGTTTGGGTGGGAAATAGTCGTTTGGCCCCAAATTAATTGTTAATTGAGTGATATAAGAACCAAGGATTAAAGGTTTATTTTTCTTCTAGACCACTGATTGAAATTGAGTGAGTAACCAAAAACCTAAATTAACTTGAATATTATGCTCCATACACCACAAAAAATAAAACTCAATCTTAGAAATAGTACTTGCACTATCTTTCTTTCCTAAAAATGAACATTCTCTCCCCATTATCCTAAACTCAACTACGCTCTTAGTAAACAAATCAAACTCTTCATTATCGTTAAATTGAAATGTTGTATAAAATTCACGGGTTAGCTCAATAAAGGCAAGACTATTCATATATACATAATTTTTCCACCCCATTCTATCAAGTAGCATATCAATTTCATTACAAATGCTCAATTGATTAAGAGTTTGAGTATGAACATACTTACAGGGGTAGATTTTTTGTTCACACATGGCTCATACCTCTTTTAGTCTTGTTCATCAATGAAGGTGTTGAATCCACCCAGCTTGAGCTTTAAGCTACTAGAGAGTTCCACTTTCTTCCTTTTCTGAGTGTGAGAACGTAGACTAGAATAGGCTGAAGTAGTGGTGTTTTGTCATGGTTGAGACAATGGTAAGGAAGATGATGAGTGAGGCATTGAACATGATAGAGATGAAGGTTGTGAGTTGCGATTGATAGAGGATGTTTTTGGTTTCTATGACAGCTTGCGTGTAAGGGATTGTCGACAGGTGGATTTTGCTTTCCTTTTTTGTTATGAGCGAGTTTTTGCCATGGTGATTTAGGAGGACAAGATGGCTAGGGCTTGAATGGGAGAGAAATTGGTGGGTTTGTTTTTATTTTGTAATTATGGTTTCTAGAAACAAAGCAATAATATACTCACATGTAAACATATTAGCCCTTTATGTTAAAAAAAATAACATAGCAAGAGCTAAACATTGACAGAGACACATAACCCAGCTCTAGAACACTAAAATTACATATTACTGCCTCGTGAACATTTATAAAAGGCCAACTGAAACTTGGCAGAAGGAAGAAGATGATTAAACAGTAAAAAAATATAAATTAATTAAAACGAACCTAACCAAAAATCATAAAAATAATTGCTAATTAAACATCAAAGATCCTAAAACTGAATTTTAAAATCAAAATTTAAACACCTAAACTAAAATTTAAAAACAAATGCCTATAAAAATTAAAATAGAGAGATTAAATAAAATAAGAATAAAAGCTTGGGTTGCCTCCCAAGTAGTGCCTTCGTTTATTGTCGTTGGCTCGACGTAATGCTTTTATCTATTGATCAACATAGATAAGATCTTTCAACTCTAACTTTTTTGCATTTTCAACTTGTAGTCCTTTATAAAAAGGTTTGAGTTTGTGACCATTAACTTTGAACACCTTAGAAGTTGTGGAGCTCTGAATTTCTACTACATCATGAGAAAAAACTTTAGTAATAGCAAAAGGTCTAACCCAACATGATTGCAATTTACCTGGAAACAATTGTAATTTTGAATAATAAAGGAGAACTTTTTGGCCAATTGAAAATTCTTTTCTATAAATCATTTTGTCATGAAAAACCTTCGTTTTCTCCTTATAAATTCTTGAGCTTTCATATGCGTCATTTAGAATTTCTTCTAATTCTTGCAGCTATAATCTCCTATATTCACCACTCTCATCCAAGTTCATGTTACATTGCTTGATAGCCTAATATGTTTTATGCTCTAATTTAACTAAAAGATGACAGGCCTTACTGAATACCAACCTATACAGTGACATGCCAATTGGTGTTTTGTACGTTGTTCTATATGCCCATAATACATCATCTAAGCACAAACTCTAATCTTTTATAGTTAGACCAACAACCTTCTTAATAATGGACTTAATCTTTTAGTTCGAAACCTTAGCTTGTTCATTGGTTTGTGGATGGTGTGACGTAGCAACCTTATGTGTTACACCATATTTTTTCAGCAGTGCCTTCACTGTTCGATTACAAAAATGCTTCCCTTGATCGCTAATTCAAGTCTTTGAAATGTCGAACCTACTGAATATGTTAGATCTAAAGAAACCTGAAACAACTTTAGAGTCATCAGTTCGAGTAGCTTTTGTTTCTACCCATTTTGAGACATAATCAACAACTAATAAAATATAAATATAACCAAAAGAAGCTGAAAAAGGTCCCATGAAATCAATACCCCAAACATCAAAAATTTCACAAACTAAAGTTGAAGTTTGAGGCATCTTATTTTTCTGTGAAATATTACCTATTTTCTAGCAATGTTCACAAATTTACAAAAATAATATGAGTCTCGAAATAAAGATGGCCAGAAAAACCCATAGTCCAGAATTTTTCTTACTATCCTTTTGGCTCTAAATTGGCCTCCACAAGCATATAAATGGCAGAAGGTAATAATAGAAGTAATTTCTGTTTCGGGTACGTACTTTCTTATAACTGATTAGCATAATGCTTCCACAAATACGGGTTATCCCATACATAATACTTTGTGTTATTTTTTAGCTTGTCTCTTTAAGCCTTTGATAACCTAGTTGACAACATGTTAATAGCTAAATAATTCACAATGTTTGCATACTAGGGCAGTCTGCAACTTGCTGAAAATAAATGTTCATAAGGAAATTGCTCATACAAATTCTGCTTTGTTTTCACATGAATCAAACGGCTTAAATAGTCAGCAACATGATTCTCTTGCCCACTTTTATCTTTGATCTCCAGGTCAAACTCACTTAGTAGAAGAATCCACCTTATAAGCCTTGGTTTTGCTTATTTCTTTGTTATCAAATACCTAAATATTGCATGATCAGAATAAATAACAACTTTAGTACCCAATAAATAAGAACACAATTTTTCTAATGCAAAAAAAAATAGCCAAGAGTTATTTTTTAGTGGTTCAATAATTTTTCTGTGCATCATTCAATGTCATTGAGGCATAATATATGGCATGTGGTGCCCTTTTAATTCGTTGGCCTAAAACAGCTCCTATGACATAATCACTTGCATGTAGATAATTTCAAATGGAAAACTCGAATCAGGTGGCTAGATAATTGGAGCAGATGTCAACAACTGCTTCAACTTATCAAATGCATTTTTACACCCTTCATCAAACTTGAAAGCCATATCTTTTTACAACAACTTGCACAATAACAATGCAATATCGGAAAAATCCTTACTAAAGTGTTGGTAAAAACCTACATGGCCAAGGAGAGAACAAACTTCTCACACACTAGCAGGGTAAGGCAGAGATTCAATAATATCAATTTTGGCCTTATTTACCTCTGTACCCTAGCTGAAACTATATGCCCCAAAACTATGCCTTGCTCACCCATAAAATGACATTTTTCAAAATTTAAAACAAGGTTAATTTCAATGCATCTTTGCAAAATAAGTGTGAGATTATGCGAACAATTATCAAATGAATTCCCATGAATAATAAAATCATTTATGAGAATTTCTGTAATATGCTCAATGTAATATGAAAATATACTGACTATACATATTTGAAAAGTGGCTGATGCATTACAAGCTCTGAATGGCATTCATTGATATGCAAAGGTTTCAAATGGGCATGTGAAAGTCATCTTTTCCTGATCTTTTGGAACAATTGTAATATGAAAATAACTTGAAAAGCCATCTAAAAAGCAATAGTAAGCTCAACTAGCTAGCCTTTCTAACATTTGATCAATAAACGGTAAACGAAAATGATCTTTATGGGTTACAACATTTAATTTCCTATCATCTATACAAACCCACCACCCATTTTAAACTTGGGTGGATACCAATTCATTGTTTTGATTGTTTACCACTGTGATGTCGGTTTTTTTGGTACAACTTGAACGAGGCTGGCCTATTCACTATTTAAAATTGGATAAATTACTTCGGTTTGACGCAACTTCAAAATTTCCTTCTTTACTACTTCCATCATAGGCGGGTTCAACCTCTTTTATAGTTGCCAAATCGGTCTAGCTCCTTCTTCAAGCAAAATCCTATGCATACAGGTAGAGGGATTGATTCTTTTAATATCAACAATGGTCCATCCTATGGCTGCTTTGTGCCTTTTTAGAATCTGTACCAATTTTTCTTCTTGGTGCTTATTTAACTTACTTAAAATGATCACTAGTAAGGTCTCCCCATCTCTAAGGTACACATATTTGAAATGATCTAGAAGAGGTTTCAGTTCCAACATTGGTACCTGTAACACAAAAGGTACCAGGTTTTCATTAGGTGTTGGCAGCTTAAAATAAGACACAATACTTGAATTTTCTAGTTCCACGAACTCATTCATTTATGCCACTACATCCTGCAAATCAGAATTAAATTTAAATTCATCACTTTCTTTCAAAAGTTGCTCATGGTTAGCCACTTCTAACTTATAAATATTGAATTTGACAACATTATCATCAAACTCTATGGTCAGTGTACCTTAATGAAAATCAATTTTTATTTTAGCAGTTTTTAGAAGGGGTCTCCCTAATAACATACATACCGATTGGTCATTATTTTCCATGTCAAGAACATAAAAATCAGCGAGAAAAATTAACTTATCATTAACCTAAATAAGAACATCTTCAATTAACCCTTTGGGATAGACATTCGATTTATCAGCTAACTAAATCACTACACCAGTTTTTTCTAAAGGTCCAAAATTAAGAGTAGAATAAACAAAATATGAAATTACATTAATAGATGCTCCTAAACTAGCAAGGCCTTTTCAATTTTAGTGCCACCTATTATGCAAAGGATGTAAAACATACTTGGCTTTTTGCATTTTTCTTAAAGACTATTTCGAATTATGGCTAAAACATTTTCTCCTACCTTTATTTTTTCACACCTTTTGAGTCTTTGCTTTCTTTTTGCTGTACACGACTCCTTCAAAAATTTAGCATAACGAGACACTTGTTTGATTGCATCAAAAAATAAGATATTGACTTCGCACTTTCGAAAGGTTTCATATAAATCCATATTGCGTTCATACTTCTAATTATCTGCTAAAGCTTTAGGCAAATGAAGGACACATTTATATTCATTAGAAGAATGAGATTTACCTGTCACTACATTCTTGTCTAGAAAATTATTTTCTGCCACCACTTCATCTATGTTTTCTACTTATTGAGTTGGCACAGGTGGTGTCTTATTGACATCTTTTAACTCTTTTCCACTCCTCAACACTATTGCACTAGCATTTTCCTTTGGGTTCACTACACTTTGGGATGACAACTTACATGCAAAGAATCTTCCAGTAAGCACAAGAAAAACCAAATAGTCCTTATGTATGCCACAATAATTTGGTTTATTATTATAATCGGGTCATACTTTCTCTCCATTCAAATGTCGTCCAATAACTATTACAGGAGTTTCATGATTCCACATAGGGAGGACATTTAGGTGTACCTTGCACATATAAAAAATTAGCTCAACAATTTTATTAGCCTGCCATGTACAAAATAGTAAAGGAATATGTTGCTTCTTGCCAAATATGCCAACGCATTAAGGCTAACACCTTGTCACCAGCTGGACTCTTACAACCACTACCAATCCACAAACGTTTGCTGCCTCTATTTTTCCTACAGTCATTTGACGTATAAGAGAAGTTAGATCATCAAGTCATCTTTCAATAGAAAAGACATTTACCTTATTAACACGCCAAGATGAATGGTTCGATCTAATTACAAATTGTTGTAAATTCGATGCCATGTTTGCAATTAAATTTCATGTTGTTTCAGATGTTTTGTCAACCAACGCTCTACCACTAGCTGCATTGATCATATTTCTATCAGTTGATAGGAGTCTTTCGTTTAAGCATTGAGTAAGGAGTTGGTCACTAATTTGATAGTGCAAACAACTTGCATAGAGTTTTTAAAAAGTTCCCAGTACTTATATAAAGACTTTCTAGTATGCTACGTAATGCCACAAATTTCCTTCTTTATGTTGGCAGCTCTTGAGGCTGGAAAAAATTTCCCCAGAAATAGCTTCTTCATCTCATGCCAAGTGATGATGTTTCTAACAGACAGGTAATAAAACCACTATTGCGCATTATCTTTACTTGTTCCTTTGTGACTCCATTTGATTTCATACTTGTGCACACCACATGAAATTCCTTTAAATGTTTATGAGGATCTTCACCTGTAGAGCCATGAAAAATGGGTAAAAGATGGATTAGTCTAGATTTTAATTTAGAAGTAGTATTAACATCTAAATTAGAAAAAGTAATGTAGGGAGGTTGTTGGTTCAAATCCAGAGCAGCAAGCTCTTTTAAAGTCTGATTTTCAACCATGTTTTCTTCTATTTTGTGAGCAGATCTGTATGCTTATAGTCTCTTTTTTTTTTCTTTTCTTAACCCTTTTACAATCTTTTCAATCTCTGGATCAAATTATAAATTAGCTTGCTTTGAAGATCATATAACGAACATATAAACTAAAAACTCCCTGACAACGGTGCCAAAATTTGGTAAGTGTTGTCGTTAACACCCAAATTAAAATCCTAAATTCCTGTAACAAAAAATGTAGTAAAGAAAAGTAGGAATCGTTCCCTTAAAGAGTTATAATTAGTAAGTTAGTAATTTTCTCTCAAAGCAATGAAACTGGTGGGGAGGGGTTTTCTGAATAAAAATCAATGAAATAATCTAAAATAAATAACCAATTAAACAAACCTTGGTCTACGGTCACATCCACCATTGAAACTACAATTAATCATCGACACCTAAAAGTACCAAATTAATTATTTAAATATTTGTTATGGTATTGATTACTTGTCTCTCCTTATAATTAGTTAACCAAAAACATGTATTCCAATTAACCTTTATTGATTAACAACTCGGATACAATCTTGAATTTAATTAAACAATAGCATTAAGAATTAGAAAAACCAACAAAACAAGACAACACAAGCGTACTATATTGCATTTAATCCAGTTGATTATTTTTCTAGGAATTACAGTTCTTGAGATTCATTACCTAACTAGCAGTAGATTATATTAATTGATAAACTAATCGCGTGCCGTAGCAGTCAACCAACACAATCAGGAAAAAAAAATCAGAAAGATAATCAATACTTGAATAATTAAAAAGATGCATTAAAGAACAAAAATCTCACAATCCTTATAGTTCATGGCTTCAGATCCCTTTAACCAAAAGAAGAAAGGTTTTACCCACTGTGAGCCATACTCTTATCTCCAATTCTCCAGATCTGATTCTTATTGTCTAGCTAAAATCCCCTCAAAATAAAATAAAAATAATATATATATATATATATATATATATATATATATATATATATATATTCCCCAAAAAGAAATAGATATATATCTTGATATATATCTTTCCCATAAAAATATCTTTTCTTATCTATATTCTTTATCTATCTAAAATATTCTTCTTTTCTAGCTAATAATCACCACTTTTCTAAGAAGCAAATCTTGACTTTTTTGGAATATCTTAACTGATTTGGACGTCCAAATTTAAATTTCGAAATCTGTTCTTATCATTTCACGTGCCTATACTTAGTCAGTATCACAGATTTTGTTGATTTGTAAATTTACTTCACTTTAAGTTGTTTTGGTCCAAACTTGACTCCAAATATGTTCAAAGCCTCCTAAGTGCAAAAAGATAAATAATTCCATTAAATTGAATTAAATTTTCACATAACATAAGAGAATTAGAAATCAAAATAATGATAATTAACAACATTATCGGTCGGGCCGCTTGTACTTGTAACATATTTTTGACTGATAAAATACTTTCTAACTTGTCTTCTTCCACATCTAAGACAAGTTGAGGGATTCTCTCTCCTAGGTTTCTTACCTTTTAATTTCTTCTTGTTTTTCTACTAGAAAAGCTTCTTACCTCTAGGTCTCTGTTACCCCTATCTCAACTGCCAATCTCTTAAATATCGCCTATAACCATTTAACTCTACCCCTGAATTGGGGTTATTGGCACTGGCTGATCTAATATCCCCCTATCTCAATCCATCTCATGTCTTATGGTCTTTGACCTTAATACTCTGCCAAGAGCCTCTAATAATAATCTAAAAGGATTATCTCCTATAATAATGTCCTTGGTAATATCTAACCTAAGTCCACCAAGAAAGACCTCCAACCTACCTCTGTTCAAGTTAGCCATTCTTAAAGAATGATCTGACTGGGATAATAAATATTTTGACACATGGCAATGACATATTGGACAAATTTGACAACAATTCATATGAAAATGTCACAGTTGGGAAGGTTTTCAAATGTCCCAACTGGGACATTTAATGGAATTAGACATATGGCAATATTTGAAGCTTTCTTGGACATATGGAGACAAGCAATTAGTTAGAGATGACACTTGGCAAGAATATGTGAGGAGAGAGGTCATGGGTGGGACAATTTTCAAATGTTCCAACTAGGACATTTAATGCTCAAGGTTTTAAAAAAAATTAATTTAGTTTGATTTTGGTCAACTAAATTTATATTTAAAAGCATGAATATTTATTTTGGGTCATGGTTGGACGATATCATTTTATTTTCAAAAGGCTGAACAGTTGATGCACAATTTGATCATAGTTTGGTCATGGGCGACCAATTTTCACCAATATTTTCTTGATCCAAATTTATCTACAAATTTCACATTTTGTCCATTTTGTAATGCATTTTAGCATTATTTGGACATATTAGTAAATTAAACTTAGATTTTTATCATCATCAAAACATTAAGATTCAACATAAGTGATGAGAATCATGAAGGCAATAGGGTTGGATACTTATGACATACATAATACACTCAACGCCAAGATGCATAGCCACCCAGTTTAATTCAGGTGTGCATGGTCAGGATATGACTTTTAAATATTCCTCACATGATTAATGGGATGTTCTACACATGTGCCCGAGGTAAGGGCTATCTCTGGATAGTTAGTTAGTAATTCTGATTAGTTTATATGGTTAAGAAAAAAGCTTCTATCAGATATTTTTCCTATGTGATATGGGTGTCCCAGTTAGATAGCCTAATAGGTCATTTGACATGTGCACAAGACACAATAGTAGCTTTCACTAGGGCATCAGATATGTCAATTCCAGCTTGGGTCATCTTTAGTTTTGTGAATGATCCATGTTAGGGCACTGAGATGCTATAGTGTAACCACGTTCAACTTATGGATGGAATGTTAGTTTTAACATCAGTTTATTCATATTAGTTTTAGGTGTCGAAAGGTCAACATTTATTGAGTTTTACCTATACGTTTCCTTTCGCATGTTTTACAAATAGAGATGAATAACAGGGCAAACAGAGGATCTAGTAGTCCAGTGAGCAGCTATGCGAGAGAGAAGAGCTCTTGTGGCATTTTAGTTTTATCAGATATACAACTATTATCATCATTATTATTGTTTTCAGACATAATGATTACTCATTATTTATACAATTATTTTATTTGAGAGATTTTATATACTTATTATTTTATGAGCTTTGATTAAGAAGATAGTTATTTTTATTACATTACCTTTTTGTAAGATTTATGATTATGAAAAGAAGTGTTACATGTGAGATATCTTCTCTTGTGCTCAAGAGTGATGAATTCTCTATTGAGCAATCATAGCCTTCATGTATCTCATAATACGGCTAATCATTATTTTTATAGTTACTATAATTACAACAACGCGTTGGATAATATCAAACCAACTGATCCTTATGATGACCTCAAATTAGAAGATCACATGCACCTATGGTATTCAAAAGATTTATTCTATAGACATTGAAGCAATCATCCATATGGATATCCCCTAGTCAAGTTAGTTCGATGAACACATCTACAACATGTACTCATATATAGCATTCAACTATGTAGAAATAGTTTTGACATCTGAGAATTGTTGCCACCTTTCAGTGGAGTTGCTCAACACTTTGATAATCCTATTATCATTACACATGTCCTTATTCATTATAATGAAGGGATCACAAACGTTTATATAATGAGCACTAAATGTGTACATAGGGTTCCCACGATTAGTCATGTGTGGCTTGAAATTGGTAATGGACATATGCCACTTAAATTGAGCGAGCATTTATTAACTATCTTAATTGTATCAAAATTTCATACACATGAACAAGGAATGCACAATGTTGTTCATCTTTATAAATAGTTCAGTTTTACTCTAGTAACAATTATTTGTTTGATATGAACAATAGTTCATCATAACTGTATTTGCATTGTTTAATTTTTGTCTGCTTAGTAATGTTTTAACGTATTCCTTGGACCTAGTAGCAATTCTAACTTAAATTTTTATCATCACTGAAACACTTAGGTGTCCAACACAATTCTATATGGTCAAGCTTATAATGCCACATATATGTGGTGTTCATATCATAATGTTTAAATTGATTGTTATCAATACTGAGAATTTTATTATCTAAATGAAAAACGTCCAAGCCATTAATTAATTTAGCAATTCTATAAAGGGTACTATTTAAACTATTAGTTATAACACCATTAATAATATAAAAACAATATCGTTCTTTGTCTAAAGTAGACATACAAATAATATTTTTGGAAACTGAACATAGTAACAGTTCTTTAATTCTAAAATCATCTTAAAAGGGCAAACTAAGACAATAATTCCTTATGGCTAACGACAAATGATCTACTCTACCTCAGTTCTTACACATTAGAACCACATCCTCTGTCTACAACTAAACCAAACAAAATCATTTTACGTTTCAAATCAAACCAAATCAAACTAAAACAATACGGTTTGTTTTGGTTTAGATTATGGTTTGAACCTATTAAAAATTATTTACTTTCAAATATTTCATACTTAATAAATAATATCAAATTATAGTTATCTAGACATGAAATAAACAGGTAAAATGAATATGAAATACATATACAATAAACATATAAAGAAAATGACAACATAAATATAAAAAATAAGTGATGTAAACTTCTAATTTATTGTATTTTGTTCAATTATTTAAGGGTGTAATTATCATTTTTAAAACTATTAAAAAACATATTAAAATTTAAAATTTTAAAAACCCTTAATTTTTTTTCAAAATTCCAAAAATATCTTGAAAAAATTATTAACACCTGTAAAATTTTCAAAAATTAGAAAACACTTCCAAAAATGCGATTATACGTCATTGATGCCCCTATCTGTACTTGTACTTGTAAATTTTTTTTTCAATTTTAATTTAAATTAATATAAATAAGGGATACAAAAAATTATCCAATAAAATTTTAGGGATGAAGTTTTACTTAGATTATGGGTTTTTTGTCTTTTCAACAATTTTATAAAAAGATTTAATAAATTAACATATACGTGACAAAAGGACTTTTTCAAACTTAAAGGGTGAAAATCAGTGGCATATAGTCATTTGTGTATATATATACACATATACACAGTTTGGTTTGGAAACTACCCAAACCGCAACCCAAATTGTAAATTGCTTTTTTTATTTGACCAACTCAAGCCAAACTGATTTATAAATCAAACCAAATAAAACTAAACTTTTTTTGAATATTTAGGTCTGGTTTTATGGTTTCAATTGAATTATGAACACCCCTTACTTGACAACATGAGGAAATAAACTCTTATAGTGTAACACTCACAAATGCATAGCAAGATCTTTCTAGTCATTTTGTTGATTCATGAGTTATATTTGATATGGATGAATGAGAAATTAAAATGACCAAGCATTGAAAAATTTGAAATTTAGCCTATTGAATGGTCACGCATAAAGGCACATCCTGTTTGTGTTGTGTCAAGTAGACAATATGAATATTGTGGCATATTAGATTAATTAAGAAGGTGAACAAACGTTCATGAGAAGTGCTCGGTCGTTCTAATGGTTATCTAATTTGAATTCTATATAAGGAGGCTTGTTTGCATGATGCCTCATTTCATGGATATATATATGTATGTATGTATGTATGTATGTATATGTTTTCTTATCTTCTTATAATTTAAAATTGATATTTGTGGCTGATTTCCAGGGAACAAGAAAGAATTTTTGGTAATCAAACTGGCTTGAAAGAGGGGTAAATAGGAGTTGGAAATTTTCATCATGTAGACTTGATTATTTTGGATTGTTATATATGTTTAAAGATGGAACGATTATGATTTATGATGAATCTAGAAGATAGAAACATGATTGATATAGCTATGGTATGAGTAGATTGCACTGATGTATGTTTTCCATATATGTATTGTTTAGATCGATTTTGATTTGATGATATTGTGACAAAAATGATGTTAGGACATGTTAGAAACTTTTGGAATTGAAATGGTAGATTAAGGTGAGAGAAAATTTGTCCAAGATGCCCTAATAATGAAGTTTCAAACATGATTGTATAGGACATGACCAATCGTTTATCGATTAGAATAGAGATATCAAACTGAATAGAAAATCGTATTTAGAACTTTTGAGATTGTTTGTAATACATAAGATAGAATGCGTCGAATGTCTATATAAAAGAGTGCACGATTATTCATAATAACCAAGATGATTATAACTTTTTATTTTACATGTTTATACATCAAGTATTACTCCATACCATTCACTTTATTTGCAATGTGAAACTTTATCATAATATCATATATATAAATACTTAAATGACGTGAAACTTTATTATAATATCATTCAATATGTGCGTGTGTGTGATATAATTTTTTGACTTGAAATGATGACTTCAATTTAATGGTTGGTGAATGATAAGATATATAATTTTTTTTGGTGCCTCATGGTGACCTTTCCAAATATTGAATTATGATTTATTAATAGCTATATAGTTAAAAACTTATTAGATAACTTATTTTTGTAATTATAAAATAAGTTTATTAAAATTTTAAATGTTTATATATTCAATAATAAATGTAATTAGGAAATGAGATATTAATTAAAATAGACACAAATTTTTTCGTGTAAACATTTTTAGGCAAACTTACAGTGATTTTACTTTTCTGAGAAAATTTACTTTTGTTTTCAATAATACTCCTATCGACTAATTACATCACCCTCTCTACTAATTATTTCAGATTTGATATAATTTTGTTCGAAGATTTTGTAAGTTATGATTCAAAGATTCAAAAACTTATTTGAAAACTGATCAGTTTTTGTTCTAATACAAATCAGAACGAAAAGATAAACATAAGTGAAAAGAATGGTGCAAGTGCAAATGGGCGCGTTTGGGTGTACGCGGGTGCATACAGTTGTTCAGGTGCACAGGGATGCACGTAAGTGCATACAGGTGTGAGCGGGAGCGTGTGGGTGTGCGAAAGTGTGTATGGGTGTACACGGGTGTGCACAGGTGCATGAGGTGCGAAAATTGCGAGTGAAATTGTATGCATTCACGCACAAAAAAATTGAACAATTTAAACAACTGAATGTAACTATTATGAAAACACTTGTCATTAAACAATTATATGAAACAGTTTAAATAAAGAAAATTGATTTTATTCATTAATGATTTGGATGGGGTAGCTTCGGAGGTAGATGAAAATGTTTACTGCATTAAAACTCATCTTTACTTGTTTCGTTCTTTACTTAATTGATTTTAAACAAACCATATTTCATTTGCTTCAATTGAAACTATATTTCACTTGCTTCATTTGATTGATCAGTAATTAATAGATCAAAAAAATGGTAAGAGTGATATTCATACATGGATTTGGTGGGCAATGACATAAAGAAGGTGATAATAATTTAAAATATATTGGTAGAGTTTAGACATTAGTTTTAGTCAATAGAAAAACTAATTACAATGGATTTGTAAAAGCAGTATCTTCTCATTTGAGTATCGATCGAAGTTCTAATGAGATAAAAATTTATATGCCAAATCCAATAGAGTTTAGTGATTTGCCATATTTATTAAAAGATGACTATGATATTCAAATGATGATGAATCTATCTAGGGCATGCAGAAAGTCTTCTCTATTTCTTGATGAATCTACTAGGTCACACAGAAAGTCTTCCTTATTTCTTGAAGTGGATGAACAATAACATCTAGAAGAATTTTAAGCTACCTATGAATGATAACATCCAGAACTAGAATAAGAGATTCACCAAAGGGTTTATCAAAACTCATCTACTGAAGTTCACTCTATAGATAACATGTAAACACAACTAGAAAGTATACTAGAAAGGAGCAGGGTAAATGTAAACTTTGGTCATGATAGTATTGAGATTAGTGTTGGTTGGAATCCTTCTCAAGATTGGGCACATGGTAAAAGAGGCCTAAAACCACTATGGCGCACACTCGAAGGATGTTATCAAATGGGTGATTTATCAACAAATGATTTTTACTCTAACGAAAAAGATGAATATCGTGGTCGTGATGATGATGGTAGTAGTGATTATAATGGTGGCAATGATATTGATAATGCTAAAAGGGGTATGATATTGTTGATAATGGAGGGGTTGGTCCATCAAGGTTAGCATATAATGGTTTAGTTGATGTTGCTCTAATGCATCACAGTTCTAATCCATTTTTTAGTGGTCTAAAATCGTATAAAAGTATAGAAAATGAGGAATTAAAATTCATGCAGTTACACCATGAGATGACAAATTCAAAGTGAAAGATCAGTTTGTTTCTAAACAATTTTTAACAGATACCTTATATAGGGATGCATTGGAAAATGGTTATTAATTCAGGGTTTTGAGTTCAAATAAAAGGAGATGAGATATAAAGTGTGTACATCAATAATGCAAATGGAAAGTAGGAGAGATGAAGTTAAGCAATAGTGACATTTTTATGTTGTGAAAGTTATGAACACATATTTGTCCTTGAGATGTCATAAGACCTTATCATATACAAACAAACAAAAGGGCACTTGGAAAAATATTATAGACATTGTTTACTACAGGTGATCGTGTGTATAGACCGAAAAATATCATAACGGATATGATAAATAGATATCGAATTGATATCTCTTATGTATAAGCTTTGCATACTAAAAATTAGGCTTTGAATGTGATAAAAGGTTTGCCAGAGAAGTTATTCAGAGTATTACCAACATTTTATTACAACCTTGAACAAAGAAACCTTAGTACTATTACACAAATAGACACTAATATGGATAATTGATTTCATTTTGCCTTTATGGCTTTAAGATGCTTCATTAGAGTATTTCGTGATTATTGTCATCCCGTTATTTGTATTAATGGGGCATTTTTGAAAGGTCGATATTGGGGTACACTTTTATTGTAATGGGCAAGGATGAAAACATTCAAATTTATCTATTAGCATTTGGTATTTAAGGAAATGAGGAAACGATAACTTGGACCTTGTTCTTTTAAGCGTTACATAGGTGTATTAGGGATCTCTTAGATTTAGCAATCATCTCATATAGACATTATGCTATCACTTGTTAAGTGAGAGAATTGTTGCTAAGTGCACGCTATAATTGGTGTAACTATCATATAAAAAGGAATATGCGTAGTCGTTACAAACAAACAAAACACATAAAATAATTATTTTAGAGAGCTGCAAAAACATATATAATAGAAGATTTTGAGGATGCTTTGCGTATGGTTAAAGTTGAAAATTACGCTACGACAACTTATTTAGAAGGTATTGATTATCAACGGTAGGCTCGTGCTCACTTTTTTAGCATTCGATATAATATAATGGCTACAAATATTGTTAAGTTGTTTAATGCCTTGGGACGACATACACGCAAGTTGCTAATGATGATGCTCATTGAATTTCTATGCTCGACCTTACAAAAATAGTTTTACACTCCTTGCAATATGACAGGTTCAATTAATTTTTTGTTTGATATTTGACACTTATTCGAATGCATAAATTACTAATATTTTTATATACGTTTGATTACGTAGATGTTTGTACTCATCCTCTGACTCTGTGGGTTGAAGAGAAGTTAGCTGGTCATATTTGAAAACTAGCCAATATGATTATTAAGCCAATAACTATTGACAGAATAAAGTGCATGGTCTAGGTAAACCTATTACTAAAGTTGACCTTACTACAAAAGAGTGTAGTTGTAAGAAATTTCAATTATTACAAATAGCATACACACATGTTACAATAATTGCCAGATTTCAAAACCTCTCGAACTGATCCAAACCCGGATCCAATTGAAGGTCTATGCCCAATCCATAGTCCATCCAAGATTCTATCAAGTGCAATCCAAACAAGTCCAATAGAAGAATACCAAGTCCAATCTCATCACTTGACAAATTCGGCCCTACATGAAATGTGGAGTCTAAAACCTTGTTTTGAAAAGAACCAAGCATAAGCCCAAGCTATGTTCAACCCATTTCGTCCCTACCTTCATTTTGGGGTCCTAAGCCCTCTTTGGGTCACTCTCTTATCACTTGGGTCCACTAAAAGTCCAACAAGCCCAATAGAGAGTTTAATTAGCTCTATGTATTTTATTGTCTAATTATACATTTTATTTGTTGTTTGTGCTAAACTATGTTTAATTCAGTTTGTTAGTTGCCTTGGGTGCAGCTAAGCAAGTGAAAGAAGCTCAAAGAAAGAGACAAGAGTTGACATATCACATAGCTCTAGGAATTACTTCTTTTGGCAAGATAATTCATGACAATTTGGCCTTCCCTTGCCTTACATTCTTCTTTGGGACATATCACATGTCTCTAGGAATTACTTCTATTGGCAAGGCAATTCATGGCAATTTGGCCTTCCCTTACCTTACATTCTTCTTTAGGATCAACATGAAGATTAGAGCCAAATATCATTGAAATGAGCTTGAATGTAATGTAGCTTCATTTAGGTTTCATTTAAATGTAGTTTGAAGCCTATTTAAAGGCTCATTGTGTGATGTATATTTTTTCCTTGGCTTGAATATTAAAGAAAATCTTTATTGCAAGTGTTTTGCAATTCCTCTTTATCCAACTCTTGACCAAGGGGTTGGTGGTGATTCAAGGCTGGTAGGTTCTCTTTAGGCCTTGGTTGATTGGTTAAATTGTTGTTTACTTGTTCTTACTCTCATCTCTCATCATTTTCTCCCTTGGCTGAAGTTTCTCTTGAAACCTACTTGGCTGAAACTTATTTTTTCTATTGAGTTATGGTTGTTTAGAGTTGTGTTTGGAATTGAACTTGTTTGATCATCCTAATATAACTCACCTACTATTTGAACTTGAACTAAAACCATATCATTTGCTATCAGAGTACCAGGTTGGAGCAAAGTGAGTTTTCTTTTACTTGGTTGTTCCTAGATGCAAAGGTCGGTGGTTGTTATTAAACTCTTTGTGTGAGTAAGACTCTTCTCTTATATTTCTTGCCTTTACAAACTTCCAGCACTCAAAACAAAACCTTACACTTAGTTTACACCTTAAACACTACTCTAAAATCCAAACTTCTCATATATTTTTTGCCTTTATAAACTTCCAGCACTCAAAACAAAACCTCACACTTAGTTTACACCTTAAGCACTACTCCAAAATCCAAACACTAAGCTTACCCGAGCACCAGCTTTATCCAAACACCATACACTAAACACCTAACATTCCTTGCACCATTTCATCATGTCTAAAGATAGTGGCTCATCCTCACCACCTTACCCATGGGTATTTGGGCACCAAAAACTTAAATAGGAGATTCAAGAGCTTAA
Organism: Mangifera indica; assembly: GCF_011075055.1. Classification (NCBI taxonomy): domain Eukaryota; kingdom Viridiplantae; phylum Streptophyta; class Magnoliopsida; order Sapindales; family Anacardiaceae; genus Mangifera; species Mangifera indica. The sequence goes on along the minus strand of NC_058137.1, from coordinate 12,246,696 downwards.
ATATCAAATGACCCGATTAACACAAATCCTTAGCAACCTTACTATCACCCAAAACCAATACCCACACCAAAACCGAACTACCACACCTCCACCCATCCCACAACCCCCACAACGAAGACACTTAAGACAACTCCCTCCACCTGTACATCATAGAAAAGAGTTGATAATTGATAGTGACTCTAATAAAGGGGAGCAATTTAGAGCCCGTAAAAGAAACTTGGATGATGACCAAGGACTTAAAATAGACATACTGGAGTTTGAAGGTAGCCTTAGCCCGGATGACTTCATGGATTGGTTACATGCTATTGAGAGGGTATTTGATTATAAAAGGTATTCTGAAGAAAAGAAGTGCAAGGTAGCTATTTTAAAGTTTAAGGATTATGCCTCTCTTTGGTGGGAAAATTTAAGAAAACAAAGAGATCAGGAGGGTAAAAGTAGAGTGAAGACATAAGAGAAATTAAAGAAAGTACTTAAAAAGAGATTCTTATCGGAGAACCACAAGCAAGATCTCTACCTCAAACTTCATACAGTCAAATAAGGAGACAATAATGTAGAAGTATACATTAGGGAGTTTGAGAAACTCATGATGAGAAGTGAACTTCCCGAACTTAAGGAGCAAACTATTGCTAGGTTTCTTAGAGGCCTAAGATAAGATATAGCCAACATGGTTGATCTCCAACCATATTGCTTATTTGAGGATGTATGTAAATTAGCCATCAAGGTGGAACGACAAGGAAAGAACATGAAACCCCCATCCATCATGCCATTCAACAAGGTAACCTCCTTCACCAAAGGTTCTCCTTCTTTCACCAAACCCTTGCCCACTTACAAGGATAAGGGTAAGGAAAAGGTGAATGAACTACCTAGAGATAGACCAATGTCAGGAAAAAATGCACAAATGGAGAAGAAATGTTTCAAGTGTCATGGTTATGGTCACTTCTAAGCAAATTGCCCTAATAGGAGGGTTATGACTCTCAAAGAGATTCAAGCCATTAAAGAAGTTATCTAAGACCAAGAAGAAGAGGGGCAAGATGAAGTCCTCTACTATAGAGATGATGAGGCTGAAGATGAAGAAGAGGAAGAGATCATTCAAGATGCCAATGAGGGGAACTTGCTAGTCATTAAGAGAGCTCTACATGCTAAGAACTTGCCCTATGAAAACCAAAGACTCAACATTTTCCAAACAAGGTGTACCATTAGTGGAGAGTATGTTCTTTAATAATTGATAGCAGAAGTTGTGCCAATGTTGTCTCAACTATGTTGGTGGACAAACTCAAGTTATCTTCCCCACCATATCCTCAACCTTACAAGCTGCAATGGTTGAGCAATGGGACCAGTCTTTAAGTTACTAGACAAGTGCTTATTTCCTTTTTAATTGGCAACCATGATATTGAAGAGGTGTTTTGTGATGTTATTCCTATGGATGCATGTCATTTACTTTTGGGGAGGCCATGGCAATATGATTGAAGTGTTAGACATGATGGTAGGAAGAATACCTATTCTTTTAAATTTCAGAACAAACTCATTACCTTGGCACCTTTTAAGCCAAGCCAACTAGCTTTCATACCACTTGAACATGAAAAGAAGAAAGATAACTTATTTTTTAATAGAAATGGAATTGAGAGAGTCTTGGCCATTCAAAAACTAGTGCTAGCCTTATTGATGGTTGAGAGGAGAGAAAAAAAAGGGTGAGTGAACCAAGTCCTGAAGTGAAACCCTTATTAGCCGAATTTGAGGATGTCTTCCCAAGTGATCTTCCACTTAGTTTGCCACCACTTAAGGGTATTGAATACCATATTGACCTTATTCTAGGGGTACCACTTCCTAATAGAGTTGACTATAGGTGTAACCTAATGAAGACTAAAGAACTTCAAAAGCAAGTGGAGGAACTAATTGCTAGAGGGTTTGTAAGAGAGAGTATGAGTCTATGGTCTGTTCCAGCATTTTAGTACCAAAAAAAGATGGGACATATAGAATGTGTATTGATAGTAGGGCAATCAACAACATCACCATCAAATATAGGTACCCCATCCCAAGATTAGATGACATGCTTAGTGAACTCCATGGTACCATAACTTTTTCGAAGATTGATCTTCGAAGTGGTTATCACCAAATTTGGATGAGGGAAGAAGATGAATGGAAGATAACATTTAAAACTAAGAGTGGACTCTACGAATGGATGGTCATGCCTTTTGGACTCTCCAATGCACCAAACACCTTTATGAGGCTAATGAATGGGGTACTCAAACCTTTTCTTAGTAAATTTGTGGTTGTTTATTTTGATGACATCCTTGTGTATAGCAAAAATCAAGAAGATCATTTGGAGCACTTAAGGGTAGTTTTTGAAGTGTTGAGAAAACAAAAGCTTTTTGCTAAGCTTGAGAAGTGTGAGTTCTTCAAAGAGAGTGTGGTGTTCCTTGGCTATGTAATATCAAGTGAGGGAGTCATGGTAGACCAAACCAAGGTAGAAACCATCAAGACCTAGCCGTAACTGAAGATAATCACTGAAACTAGGAGCTTTCACGGCTTTGCCTCCTTTTATAGGCATTTTATTCCAAACTTCAGCTTATTTATAGCACTTATCACCGATTTTATGAAGAAAGAGAGTTTTGAGTAGACAAAGGCAGCTGATGATGCATTTGAAAAGATTAAGCAAAGGTTTTATGAAACACCCATTTTGGCCTTACTGAATTTTGATCAATTGTTTAAGGTTGAATGTGATGCAAGTGGGGTTGGGATAGAAGCTGTATTAACTCAATCAAAGAAACCAATTGCCTATTTCAGTGAGAAGCTTAATGAAACAAGAAAGAGGTATTCTACTTATGATAAGGAATTCTATGCTATTGTGAGGGGCCTTAACCATTTGAGCCATTATTTGAGGCCTAAGCAATTTGTGTTGCACTCAGACCATCAAGCCTTGAAGTTTCTAAATGGGCAACACAAAATTAGTCCAAGACATGCTAAATGGGTAGAATTTCTTCAATCCTTTTCATTTGTTTTTTCTTACAAACAAAGGGTTACTAATGTGGTTACTGATGCTTTGTCAAGAAGGCATTTGTTACTTTCCATCCTTGATGCTAGGGTACTTGGATTCCAATTAATGAAGGAGTATTATGATAGAGATGAAGAAATGTCCAGTATTATCAATGAATGCACAAGAGGGACTCATAGTGACTATGTTCTACAAGATGGGTTCCTTTTCAAGGAGAGTAATCTATGTATTCCATAAGGCAACTTTAAGGAGCTCTTAATTAGGAAACCTCATGGTGGTGACTTGGCTGGGCACTTTAGCATCCACAAGACGTTGGAGGTTCTCAAAGATCACTTTTATTGGCCACAGATGTTAGAAGATGTTCAAGCCATCGTTTCTCGATATGAAACATGTCAAAGAGCAAAGACTCGCTTCAAAATAGGGCCTTACACCCCTCTTCCTATTTTAGATCACCTATAGGATGACTTGAGCTTGGACTTTATTATTGCATTGTCGAAGACACTAAGAGGGAGAGACTCCATCATGGTGGTTGTTGATAGGTTTTAAAAAATGACACACTTCATTCCATGCAACAAAACCGACGATGCAAGCAAAGTAGCAGATCTTTTCTTCAAGGAAGTGGTTCGGCTTCATAGAGTTCCAAAAACCATTGTTTCAGACCAGGACACCAAGTTCCTTAGCTACTTTTGAAAGACACTTTAGGGGAAGCTAGGAACAAACTCATGTTTAGCACTTCCTATCATCCTCAAACTGATGGGCAAATAGAAGTGACCAACCGTACATTGGGAACTCTCTTAAGAAAAATTATGAACCGACATCTAAGAGATTGGGATTTGAAGCTCCCTTATGTTAAATTTGCTTACAATAGGGCACCAAGTGTAATAACCACATATTCTCCATTTGAAGTGGTATATGGTTTTAACCTTCTTACTCTTATTAAGCTAACATCATTACCTATTGATTTGTAAGTTCATAAGGATGCACAAGAAAAGGTGAAAGGTATGAAGAAGTTCCGTGAAAGCATAAGGGTACAAATAGAGAAAAAAATGAAACCCACAAAAAGAAAGCCAACAAGCATAAGAGGCTAACACTTTTCCAATCGGGCGACTTAGTATGGCTATATTTGAGGAAGGAGAGGTTTCCATCCAAGCGAAAGAGTAAGCTTGTACCAAGAGCTGATAGTCCTTTTGAGGTGATTGCAAGGGTGAATGACAATGCCTATAAAATTACACTATCGGATGAATTTGGGGGTGTGTCAACTATATTCAATGTGGGAGATTTATCCTTATATCTTGAAGACATGGCATTGGAGGATTTGAGGGCAAATCCTTTTCAAGTGTAGGAGGATGATCCAAACCCGGATCCAATTAAAGGTCTATGCCTGGTCTATAGTCCATCCAAGACTCCATAAAGTGCAATCCAATCAAGACTAATAGAAGAATACCAAGTCCAATCTCATCACTTGACAAATTCGGCCCTACATGAAGTGTGGAGTCCAAAACCTTGTTTTGAAGAGAATCAAGCACAAACCCAAGCTATGTTCAAACCCATTTCGTCTCTACCTTCATTTTAGGGTCCTAAACCTTCTTTGGGTCACTCTTTTATCACTTGGGTCCGCTAAAAGTCCAACAAGCCCAATAGAGAGTTTAATTAGCTCTATGTATTTTATTGTCTAATTATGCACTTTATTTTTTTTTTTTGTGCTAAACTATGTTTAATTCAGTTTGTTAGTTGTCTTGGGTGAAGCTAAGCAAGTTAAAAAATCTCAAAGAAAGAGACAAAAGTTGACATATCACATGGCTCTAGGAATTACTTCTTTTGGCAAGATAATTCATGACAATTTGGCCTTCATTTGCCTTACCTTCTTCTTTAGGACATATCACATGGCTCTAGGAATTACTTCTATTGGCAAGGCAATTCATGACAATTTAGCCTTCACATTTCATTTAGGTTTCATTTAAATGTAGTTTGAAGCCTATTTAAAGGCTCCTTGGGTAATGTACGTTTTTTCCTTGGCTTGAATATTAAAGAAAATCTTTCTTGCAAGTGTTTTGTAATTCCTCTTTATCCAACTCTTGACCAAGGGGTTGGTGGTGATTCAAGGCTGGTGGGTTCCCTTTAGGCCTTGGTTTATTGGTTAAATTGTTGTTTGCTTGTTTTTACTCTCATCTCTTATCATTTTCTCTCTTGGCTGAAATTTCTCTTGAAACTTACTTAGCTGAAACTTATTTTTTCTATTGAGTTATGGTAGTTTAGAGTTGTGTTTGGAATTGAACTTGTTTGATCATCCTAATATAACTCACTTACTATTTAAATTTGAACTAAAACCACATCACGAACTGTTATCCATGAGTGAACAAGTATTAATCAATCGAATATTAGAAAGTGATTTATAGGGAGAGTGTAGAACTATTGGGAGATCCATCTAAATGGGTGTAACCGAAAGAAATACATATAGTCCATCTACCTCAGATGGAACGTCGACTTTCTAGCCATCCTTCTGAACACAATAAAAGGCCATCATAAAGGGAAAAAATACGTCAAATTGAATGCAATCGATGCCATAAGAAAGGTCACATACAATTGGTTTGTACGAATCTGTTACACAAGGCTACTACATTTTCATCAGGTGTCGAGTATTCAAGAAGAGTATAATATCAAATAATGTTATATTATACTGCTTGAGTATATTTATAATATTAGAGTGTTTTCTTTTTCTGTTTCCTATTTTTTGTTTGAAGTGTTTTGAAAACATATATTGAAGTATACTACATCTTTTGTTTGGGTATTTGAGAACATATATTGGAGTGTTTTGAAATCTTCTTATGTTTCTTTTTTTTTACTTCTATTTTATTATTAATAAAATTTTAATAGTATTTCCCCTATACTTTTAGCATTTTCCTCCCAGTATCAACCAAAAATAACAAATAAAAAGCAAACACTCCAATATATACATTTCATTAGCCCAAACTTCAACTACATCCAAACATCAACCAAATCCAAATGTAAAATTCATGTAAAATCCAATCACAACACAACTATAAAAATGACAACTATAATATAAATAAAACCATAATGAAAACCATAACAACCAATCACAATTCAAATAATACAACTATGAAAATAAATTGCCCTTATGCTTCCATATCTTTGATGATACAATGCAACAAACGGAAGAATCGTTTTTTGCATTAAAATTAACTATACATCCAGTGGCAAGATATTCTAAAATATAAACGGTGAATATCCCACAATCACTAGATGTTGTGCCTTATTGTGGTACATCCATACATCTTTTGATCATTAATGACTCTATCTTTGGCTTTACACCGTTAACCTCTTAATAACTAGTTGCACAAATAATGGATGAAAAGTAAAGATAGCGTGCCATCGCCTGAGAGAACCTCTCTATAAAGCCAAAGAAAGTCGTTGATGAGTAGTAAATAGATAAAGCTCATGCATTTAGGTCCAACTCACTATATGCCTAATGTTGACAATCAAAATTTATTGGAATGTATACATGTAAAAATAATAATAATTTAGTTATCAATACGATTTAGATGTGGAAAGTTAATCATATAATATATTAATAAATTAAAATATGACAAACCTTATCCACATGAGCTTATGAGATATAGCCCCGATCTAGAGTTGGATCATTTACTCTTTTGATCAGTTCTAGCAATAATCACGACCATTGATAATTATTGAGTCCAACCTCTTCCTAATTCTTTATTTCGTGTAGCAATTGCCTTTCGAAAGAAGTCTTATCGCAAGTCCATTTGGCCAATGTAAATGCATGCCATAATATGACTAAATAGGTATCAATGTGCTAAAGCAACATATAAATATATAGTTAGAGAATTAATAATATAATATGGTAAGTGCTGTCGTCGATACCCAAATTAAAATCCTAAATTCCTACAACAAAAATGTAATAAAGGAATGTAAGGATTGTTCCCTTGAAGAGTTCCAATTAGTGAGCCGTTACAAATCATGCCAAAGCAAGGAAACCGGGGGATTTCAGAATTGAATATAAATTATAATTAAAAGCCGTAAATAAAAATTGATGAATTAATCTAAAATAAATAATCGATTAAACAAACCTTGGCTTACGGTTACATCCATCATTGGAACTATGATTGATCATTGACAGCCAAAAATATCAAGTTAATTATTCAAATATTCGTTGTGGTAATAATTACCTACCCTTCCTTATAATTAGTTAACCAAAAACATGTATTCTAATTAACTCTTATCGATTAACAACTAGGATACAATCTCAAATTTAATTAAACAATAACATTAAGAATTAGAAAGACCAACGAAACAAGATAACACAAGCGTACGATATTGTATTTAATTTAGTTGAATATTTTCCCTAAGAATTATAGTTTCTGACGCAACAAACAATAAATCTCAGTTGCCACTTTGATTAGATGGATTGAACAATTACAAATTCAACATCTAAATTAGCAGTAGATCGTATTAATCAATAAACTAATCGCGCGCCTTAGCAATCAACTAATATAATCATAATAAATAATTCAGAAAAATAATCAATACTTGAATAATTAAAACATACATTAAAGAACAAAAATTAATCTCACAATTCTTGTAGTTCCATGGTTTCAAATCCCTTCAACCAAGAAAAATATATTCAGCCACTGTAAACCGTATTTAGCTCTCTAATCCTCCAATTATGATGATGATCTCTTAGCAAAATAAAAATAAATGTATATATATATATTCCCCATCCCCACTCAGATCCAGAAATAAAAGTCAATAATAATCTCCTAATCCTGCCAAGCAAAAATAACATGAATCTTCCCAAAACGAAAGGAAAGGATATATGTCTTGATAGATATCTTTCCCCCTAAAAAGAACCTTCCTCATCTATCTAAAATAATCCATTTTTCTAGCTAATAATCACCCATTTTCTAGGAAGCAAATCTTTGACTTTTTTGGAATATCTCAGTTGATCTGGACATCTAGATTTAAATTTCAAAATCTACTTTCATCATTTCACTTGCCCACGCCTAGTCGGCATCACAGATTTTGGTTAACTAGTAAGTCTGCTCTAATTTTAGCCTTCTTGGCCCAACTTAGTTCTGAAAATGCTTAAAGCTTCCTAAGTGCAAAAAGATAAATAATTCCATTAGCTTGAATTAAATTTTCACACAACTTAAGGGAATTAGAAATCAAAATAATGAAAATTAACAACGTTATCATAATAATAATATGATGAATAAATAAATAATCTCATACGTGGGTTTAAAATTATGAACCTAATCTATTAGTCATTGATCGTCTTCACATAACGTCTTCCACCAATCATTTTTTCTTCATGACCTATACAAAAATGTTATTGTTGTAACGTCTTCAGAACTGTCCTCATACTATTACAAAAATTATATCTTTTTCTCCATGCAGATATGAGGGTTGGAAAACTTCTCATGCATGTCTCTTTCTCAATGGATCAGTAAATGGGCTCCAAAGTGAATGACCCTTCTTTACAATCCTTCTTTATAAGGTCCTACGAGTACTTAGATCATTGTTGAATAAGAGTTTCCATTATAAGACTTATTAATTACTAAGGATCCACATCCTTATGGCCAAAGAACTCAATCACCACTTCGGTTGAATCATCTTGGAATTTAAGAAAAAAAATTATAAATTATAGAAAAAATAATAAGTATAATTTATAAATAATAAATAATACAAGGAAAGACTTACCTTATCTATAGGGGTTGCATAGTACATATATTGAAGCTCTATCAATTTGGCTTCCATTGATGTTTGATGTGCTTCGAGTGTCATTTGGCACTCATCGATGTTTCCAAGTCACTTGTCAACTTTATGCATAAACCCTTCAATAAGTACCTAAAGTTGATTGAGTTTATCTTTAACCATTGATATGGGTGTGATGGTAGCCGCATGAAGGAGTGTTTCTTCGGTCGATTAAAATGATGACATGATAAGGTTGTGCACAGGTAGAGTTGATATGATAGAAATACAGATATGTGTACTCTGATGCTTATAAACAAGTGTAATTTGATTTTCTAATTATGGAGATTGGATTTCCAGAAGAGATCTTATAGGGCCACGAGTATTATCATATTCTTCCCTTTTACCAACGTACTCTAGAACATCTTTGTACCACGATAACTATCACTCAATTATGGATGGAATCAAATTTGGAGTTACAACATCTTGGAAAATGTGATCAATTGCTTAGTTACAAATTTGTAAAAATAGATATTTAATCATATCATATTATAAAACAAATCATAATAACATACTTGAGAAGCTTCAAAAATATGGTAATTATCCTCCTAGGTCGAGCCTTTTAAACTTTTCCATCTTAATATTCGGGAAACACTTTCTGTAGATTTACAAACTACAACACCTCAAATTATTAAGAGTTTCGTATATCCTTATCTGCAATATTAACAATACCGTATTAGTTTATATATTCAATCATAAATATAAAGTAAAATAAATATTATATTACCAAAAATGCCATTACATATCCTATTATCAGATACGATAACACTAAGATATCCTCTGAATATGATGGATATGTTTTTGAAATTTTTTTATACTTTTTCTCTACAGCCTGACTCAGATTCTACAGTCATCCTCCAAACAAGTGTCTCCTATGGATATTTATTAAAAGCATCCCAATCATCAACCATACTCAATATGCGTTCTCATATGACTTTCCTATTATTTACTCTCATCAACCCATAGTGAAGTAAATAGAGCGGAACTATTTTTATTACATCTTCATCATTATTGCCCCACACCTTTTTTTTAAAGACTCGTCCTAGATCATTGTAAGATACATGTTTAATACCTAGAAAGTATCTATCTCTAAACTGTGAATCTCCTATCGTATCACCTCTATCTATCTCTTTACCAAATTTCAACCTTGTTATCAAGATAAACTTAATAGGGTCAAATCTGTAATTGACACCATTTAGTTGAAACCAAAATTCCTCTCCCAATACTCCCTTCTTAACTTGTCGAAACAATATAGAATGCATCAAATGGGAATTATTTTTCAAGATTTTCAAACTCAAAAATTATCCAAAGCAACTTTCTCTGAACAATTCTTTCTGCCTACGAATAAGAGCACTTTTGTTATGCTTAACTGTTTCTACGTGACTTCTAACTTTCATCTTAGTTGTAAAATTGTGCATATCATTATAACATTTTTCGCCAAACTAATCATTAACCGAAATTCCCTTAAAACTCTCCTGAAAATAGAAAATTTGCAACATTAAATCATTTAAACCCAAAACAAAATAATCTATATAAAAAATAATCCATCTTATGAGTGCGAGTGTGTAGAGGTGCTTGTGTTAGAATATGCCCTAAAAACCAATCGCTTTGTTGGTTTCAAGGGTTGTATATCTTACATATACATTATTAATAAAAGAAGAGTTTTGTCATACTTCACATGTTTTCTGTGTCACTTTTATATCTATGTTGTAGCTGTATATTACATCTATATTAGCTACATGCATATGACATGTGAAAGGTCCTGACGAGTTTTAATAAACATCATCAAATTCTTCCTTGTATAGGTAATTTGTTTAGGCAATAGTATTGCATAGTAGGTGTGTGCTATATCACCGCAGTATATCAGTGGATGATATTAGACATGGTGGATATACACAGGTAAATAATAGAACTGTTTGATGGTTAGAGAACTAATCAAAGGTTATTATATTATATTGTTTATTAAATGTGACTGTTGAATGATGATCACATGGGCATTAACATGTAGTCAATGATACATCGTAAATCATACTAGTGTATAGATCCTTTGACTTGAGATATCACAGTTATGCTTCGTTCCGAAACGTATGGTTTATATGATGTATACCATGAGGCTAATCATGTCTCGTTTAGAAGCCACTTTGATCATATGTTGCTTGATTAAGAAACAAGTGATGATCATACAAGGATCCATCGGCTTGACTGCTCTCGAGTTCTTATACGAATATCAATAAACATGAAAATCTAGGACACTGACCAATGTAGATAAAAGTCCACATGAAAAGAGTTTCGATGTGGCACGTTCTGAGGTATGACTTGATATTCGAAAAGATTAAATATTAGATTTTGACATTCATGAATCCAAGTTTAATCAGGATGTAATGACGGAGGGATTAGACTACATGGTAAGTGTGAGTAAGAAAGGTTCATTTTGCATTATGTGAAGTTTGTACTTTATTGTGATGTAGGGGTTATGGGAAATTGCTAGATAACACCACATGATCAGTGGGAGCTTCGTTTTGTAGCGAAAAATGAAGTATATCTGTTAATGACAGTTTTGGGTTTTACAGTGATATAATGAAATATATCATCCGATATAGAGCCCATGACCATGTCACTATGAACCTTGAAGGTCACACTCATATTTAAAGGAAGACAATAGTGTTATGAAGATGAAAATATTTATCCACGATTGGCTTACACTTTTCGGGGATAAAAATGGTACTTTTCAAGTAAGATTCAGAAAAATGGGTAAAATTATCATTTTACACTTTTGAAATTGTTTAGAAAGTGGAACATATAATTTTGAGCACAAATTAATCAACATGTGTCAAAATATTAGTTACTCTTAATTATAAGCCAATAGAAATTGGACACATGCTTAACTTGATAAATATCAAGTTTAAGCTTAATAAATGGGAGAGAAATATAGAAAAATTAGAGAATTTTCTTCTTCTTCTTCTTCCTTTTGCCAAGAAAAGTTTCAATTTTTCTTCCTTGAAGGGTGCAAGTCAAGAGATCACTTATTTTAGTGATTCAAGCTTCCTAACTTCAAATCAAATTACAAGATACAAGACAGTTTACATATTTTTATGTTTTATTTCTTGAAACAACATGTAAATTTTTTATTACCAGTGTTAAATATAATGTAAACATGATCTAAAAATGTTAATTTTCTTACCAAAATCCTACAGTGTGGGGGTGCGAAGAGGTGCGTTTGGGTGTGAAGGAGTATGCTCGGGTGTGTGTAGGTGTGTATTGGTCTACACAGGTGCGTGTGGGTGTGCATGGATGCATGCAGGTGCAAAACAGTGGGACGAGTGTGGCCAGCAACCTTACTCCTCCATTAATGACAACATAATATAATCAAATCCGACAAATACACTACATTATAATCGAAACCTATACAACTCTAACCCTAAATAAATCACAAACTACAACTCTAAACCAAATGCAACATTATAATTGAAACCTAAAATAATAAACATTTCAACCATCCCTAAACCTATCTATTCAATCTTAACAATGCAAAGGAATCAAAGATACCTCAGACAACTCAAGACGAAATTGTTGAATGGTGTTTACTAACATCCATTATCTGAATGTGAATTGATGAAGTATTGTTTTGGTTATAGCAGATTGGTGGGTTTTTGGTTATTTGGAATATAGTGGATCGAATGTGTTTTTAACCTCTCACACCCTTCACATTGAAATCGCACCCACACGCACCCTCGCGCACCTGTGCCCACCCTTACGTACCCTCGCACACCTGCGTGCACTCTCATGCACTTGCGCACACCCTCGTGCACTTTCATGCACCATGCACACCCCCACACTTTTCTTCGCACTTAAGTTAATCTTTTTATTCCAGTCTATATTAGAACAAAAATTTATCATTTCGAATAAGTTTTTAAATCTTCGAATCATAATCTATCAAACATAATATGCTCAAAGTTATTGAAAAAAACTATACTGAATCTAACATAATTAGTCGAGAATGTTATTATTGAAAATTAAATTAAATCTATTTAAAAAAGTAACATCACTGTAAGTTTGTTTAAAAAGATTTACACATAAAATTTGATGTCTATTTTAATTAATATCTCTTAGGAAATGATGTAGAGAGTAGCTTTAGGCAGTAGCAACACAAAGAAATAGCACTAGGGTAAGTGCAACGCTCAACAAATAGGGAAGACTACAAATACGAAAAATTTATTCTAGAAATTGCATTTGAAAGCGGTCAAACTGGAAGTTTATATATTGAATTACATTTGAAATGCTAATTGGTCAGCAATAAGCAAGATCGACAATTTATAACAGTAAGCGATATGGGTAACTTTGTTTTGGTTTTTTTAAAATAAAATTGTTTTAGTGAAAAACACATTTTTAAGAAACATTAATTATAACAACAAAGATAAATATTTCCCATAATTATAATATTTATTAAACTTTTCTCTCATTCTTTATTCAATTTAATATAGGCCAATAGAAGTGAAATAGCAAAGTGTCACCCGTTAAGTTTTAGAAACTTAAATATTCATTATTCTATTAAAATTCATTATTAAGATTAAGTATAAAAATATTATTTAGTTAAAAATACTAAAATTTATTATATTTCTCATTTTTAGTTTAAAAATCTATCAATTTTCTCTACCTAAAGTTTGAATAATGATCTTTTCTTCCTTAGGGTTTTTTTCTCATTGTCTCTGATGAGTATCTCTTTTCTGACCATCAACATTCTCTCTCTCTCTCAGTCTCTCTTATAGCCCTACCTTGCCGCCTTCGTACCCTACGATTGATAGGGGTTGTTAGAGAAAAACACGAAGGTCTTAAGAGCTGATTATGGGATGCGTTTTTGCAATGTGTTTATGAAAAGTCAACAGCGTTAGGTGTCTCTAGTTAGTCTATCAGCTCATCTTTTTTGAGCTTTTGTTAGCTACCGTTAGTGAATACTCAAAAAGTTGTTAAATTATGTAATGTCTATGATTATTCAAGGCCTTGGCCAAACTTTCCTTTGTACATACACTGATTGATCAACGAGAATTGGTTATGATTTTGCTCACTTTTACTAAATTTTGTTTTTCTACCAAATTATTAGATTGTAATGCCTCTTGAATTGGGTCCCGTAAGGCTTTTATTTTTAGTTCAACTCTGGTTATTAAAAAAATGTACGTGAAAAGTATACCTATAAGCATTTGAATCATAAAGAAATAGAAGAATTTCTGGAAATCTTAAAAAGATCCATTAATTTGTTCTTTTCTATGACATCTTATATAAACAACGTAACAAAAAAGCACGAGAAAAAAAAAAAACCCTATTATTTCAAAATCTCTTCTTATTACTTGTCACCTTTTTGTGCTTAAATACCCCACCTCCACAGGTGTAAATCAGTATCTCAATAAGAAGAGGAAATTGAAATGAAGCATAGAGAGAGATCGGAATCAAAGAAAGAATAATAACCGGAATGCCAACCCACTTCAATCGTTTTTCAAGAAGTAAAGAAATAGCAGCACCAAAACATGCCATCATCGTCACAATCGAAAGGAAGAGAGTGAAAAGCCCAGCTATAAGTTTTCTAGGCAAGGATTTGTGAAAATCTTTTTCTGCATAGCGAGAAGTGAGAATTCCCAAAAACAGTAGCAAAGAAGTTGATGAAGAAAACAACGATAACGCATTTGAAATGACGAAGATCAAGAATGCCTTGTGGTTCAACAGGATTGGGGTTCCATCTTGCTGATCGTTGCCACCTGGAACTGTGAAAGCGGATGCGAACATGACTGCAGCAATAAGGGTTGCCACAACCATGGATGAAGCTGCAGTGTTCTTCATCCATCTCTCTCCTTCTCTCTCTAATTCTGCATGTTCCTCAGTGAACAACTCGCTCGGTGTTTTGTTGTTTTCGTTCTTTTCTTCCATGTGTTTTGGAGGTGCAATCCTGCTTACCTCCTGAAAATATAGTGCATCAGTACAAAATACAAACAGATGCGTTAGAGAATATCCTTAAATTGTTACCTCAAACCATTCTAGTTCTCTTTGCATCTGGAGGGCAGCACCAGAGATTCGATCAAGTTGAGACTGAGGGCCTAACTTTGCAGCTAAATGGGGGAAAGTATTGGCAAACTTATCATATCCAGTAACTGCTATACGGGTATTTTCACCTAAATAATCGTAGACATGGCTAAAAATCATTTCTTGGCGTTGAATAATTGCATGTGCAATGATTGCTCTTCCGTTTTTATCTTTCCTCCATATTATATCAGGCTTCGATTCAATCGCTTCAGCCACGAACTCCACTATTCCATTCTTTATAGCATCGTATATAGCTTCATCCCAACCAATTTTATCAAGTTGTTCCTTGCTTAAATATGGCATGTGCTTAAATACACATTTCAGAAATGTAACAGCTTCAGTCTGTTTCAACTTCTTTTCGTATAGATTAATTAAATTGGGCACTGTAATTCATGAAAGTACAAAATATAATTAAAAAAGAATTAAAGCTTTCATAATGAGTTCCGTCATACTATTGGAAACAAATATAAATGTTGGACCCTGACCCACTAAATCTTAACTTATAAGTAAACTGAAGACTTCACTGTATCGAAGACAAAATTTTAAGTTTCAATACCTAAATTTCAACTAGATAAAAGATAAAATCCAAGTTTCATGTACTTACCAATCCATTTCAATATGTTCCAAAAAAACCCTCGTAATTTATTGAGCAGCACTGTATAAAAAAGGACTTTTCTTTTCTTTTCTGTTAGAAGGAGTGAAACAAATGTGAAGCTATAATTGAAAGTTTATAATTATTGAAGAGCCTAAAAGACTTATGCCCACCTAAGGTTTAGTCTATTCTTAAACTCCTATCTGATAAGTTTCAAAAACTTAAATATCCACCTATTAATTATTAAAATTGACAAAATCCATTAGTTTCGAGGGTAAATGTCATTTAACCAAAAATATTAAAAATAAAATAAAATTTCATCTCATTCCCCCCTAAAATTTAAAAACTAACAATTTTCCTCTAGGCCAGGTTTTAAAAAGTGAGATTTTCCCCTTACTAGGTTTTGGCTTTTAATCTTCTCTCTGGCAACCAAAGCTTGTCAACCTCCCATCTCCTTTGACACTATGTTGCCCAGACGTTTGACTGATGATCCGGTCAACCTTTGATCAGTTGATGGACCGAAGAAATAAATCTGTGTGATAGGAGGCATAGTGCCAGTAAAGATGAGAGTTTGGTCGGCTCTGATCGCCGAAGAGAAAAGAAAAAAGCAAACCCCAGTAGGGTAAAAGATTACTTTTTAAAACTTGGTCTGAAGAAAAATTATTAGTTTTTAGAATTTACGAGGGAAAATGAGATAATTTTTTTATATTATTGGTTAAATGGTGATTTTACCATTAAAACTAATGAATTTTATTAATTTTAATAACTGATAAAGGTATTTAAAATTTTGAAACTCAACAAAGTGGGAGTTTGGGAATGACCTAAACCTTGGGTAGGAATACGTCTTTTGGCCTTATTGAATATGGGATATACCTAACTGAACATTGCTTTCCTCATCACTTGATTGTAAGTGTTCATCATAAGGAGGAACAGTTACCCTTATACCTTGCATCAAAAGCAGTTAAGAGCATGCAAATAAACTATTGAATAAGGGAATTAATTAAGAAGGGTTTAAAGCAGTATCACTCACATGAGTAAAGCCACTGTTCCCAAAAACTATGTCTGTTTCCACTTGGGAATCCAAAACATTTACGAGCCAACAATCTGATTCCACGGTTTCTATGAAGATCTTCCACAAAAGCCAATACTGGGTATTTTTCCAACATATGTGAAGCCACATCTGCACATAATAATCAAATTTGAATACTGTTCAACGTATAAACTTTAGGGATATTGAAATTTTTACCACTTTTTTATTCCGTGTATACAAAATTGCCACCTATCCTAAAGCTTTCACAAATATACCACAACAGTAATCACCTTCCCCAAAATACCCCTCTTCAATCTTTTATGCACAAATTCTCTCTCCTCTTCTCTGCAATTTTTTTCTCTCTTATTCTAAAGTGATAAAAGAATCAATCACTCTCTCTTCTGGAAAAAAATATTGAATTCTTCAGATTTCAAAAACAAAAGCAGGAAATAAAAAATTCTTCAGATTAAGAATTCTTCAAAATAAGGATTTAAAAAAAAAAGAGCAACTCACAAAAAAACTCAACTGGAAAAAAATGACCATCGAAGAATATCACATTCAGTAGGATTTAACTGGAAAAAAAAATTAACATTTAAGAATTAAAATTTAAAAAAAAAATTTACGTTTAACCTAAAAAACATAAAAAAAGCTTGGCGTAAAATCTGGGAATTGTTAACGCCAACCTGGCCTGTACATAGAAGGGTTGGCAACGCCAACCCTTATATGTATATAATGTATTTATATTAATATATATTATTATATTATTATATTAATTTTATATATTATAATTATATTATATTATTATTATATAATATATATTATATTATATAATATTATAATAATATATATTATATTTTAATATTATTATAATATTATATTATATATTATAATAATATAAATAATATATTATTTTATAATTATATTAAAATATATTATATTATTAATAATTATATAATAAAATATATATATATATAATAATATATATATATATTATATATTATAAATATATATTATTTAATTATTTAATTATATAATTATAATAATATTATATATTATATTTAATATATTATAATATATAATTATATTATATTTTATATAATATATTTTATTATATTTTATATAATATATTTTATTATATATTTGCAATTTAAAATATTATATATTTTTTTATTATATATTATAATATATTATATATAATATAATTATAATTATATAATATATTACATAATATTATTATGTAATATACATATAATATTATTATTTACATTATTAATATAATATATACATTATATTAATATAAAATATTATATATAATATATTATATATATTTTATTCTCTGCAATATTTTCTTGCAGAGAGTCTTGATGCTTCTGTCATAAATCTCTGGAAGGATTAAAGGTGGGCCTACCATTCAAAAAAACCAAAGAGTGAGAGAAAGAAAAGTTGGCGTTAATGCCAACTTTTCCTTTTTTTTTTTTTATTTCCCCAGCTCCCTTGTCCCACCATTTGCCCCCAGCTCTTTTTTTTTTTATTTTGACCAAGGGTTGGCGACATCGCCAACCCTTCGCGACGCCAAGGGTTGGCGATGCCGCCAACCTTTGGTTTATATATTATATATTAATACATATTATATATTATAATATATAATATAATATTATAATATATTAATATTAGATTATAATATTATAATATATTTAAATTCAGGGATTGATGTAAAATCCAGCAGCTTTCACCTTTTTAATTTGTTAAATTAATTTGAAATTTGATACAAATATAAATTAATATTATATTATATATAAAATATTATAATATTATAATATATAATATTATTGTAATATATTAATATAATATTATATATATTATATTAATATATATAATATTATATATTATAATATATAATTATTAATACTAGAATATCTTTAATATTATAATAATATAAATAATATATAATTATAATATTCTAATTAAAATATAATATAATATATCATATATTAATATATAATATAATTTTTATATATATATATATATATATATATATATATATATATATATATATATTTAAATAATTATATATATATATATAAATCATGCTTTGCTTTATAAAGGGTGGGCCCACTCTACATTAATGCTACAGGCCAATTTCCCTTATCGTCAACCCAGATTGCTTTTACATATATTTTATAAAATATAAAATAATATTATAATATAATATTTATAATTATATAAATTTTATTATATATAATATATATTACCAGGGGTTGGCGGCATCGCCAACCCTTGGCGACGCCAAGGGTTGGCGATGCCGCCAACCCCTGTAATAATTATATATATTATATATAATATATTTTATATTATATATGTAATATTATATTATAAAATATTATAATTTAATTATATAAATTATAATATATTATAATATTATAGTATATAATATATTATATTAATATAATAATATTATTTAATATTATATACATATATTAAGGGTTGGCGTTACACAGTAACTTTCAAGCCAACCTTTTTTTTTTTAAGTTAAATGTCCAATTTTTTTTGTTTCACTTAAATGCTTAAATAGCAATTTTTTTTATTTTTCCAGTTAAATACTGTTACATGATCATTTCTTCGATGGTCATTTTTTATCTTGTAGGTTGCTCTTTTTTTTTTCCCCTTTTTTTTTTAAATCCTTACTTTAAAGAATTCTTAATTTGAAGAATTTGGTTGTTTCCTTCCTGTTTTTGTTTTTTGAAGATGAGGGAGAAGAGAGAGTGATTTCTTTATAACTTTGGAAGAAGAGGAAGAAGAGAAAAAAAAGTTGCAGAGAAGAGGAGAGAGAATTTATGCATGAAAGATTGAAGAGGGGTATTTTGGGGAAGGTGAGTACTGTTGTGGTATATTTGTGAAAGCTTTAGGATAGGTGGCAATTTTGTATACACGGAATAAAAAAGTGGTAAAAATTTCAATTTCCCTAAACTTTATATATACTGATAGACCTAAAAATGAACGTTTACAAGGAAACTCACCATAAAGCTCATCAGAGATGAGGCAATTGAGAAGAGTGGCACCACTCCTATCAGGATTTTCTGGACTTAGCACTTCATGTGGAGTCTTTGTGTAAAGATAACGTACCATCTCTCTGGAGCTATAAAACGATGCCCTAACAATTGGAAGTAGGCCATCACCATCCTTAAGGATAACCAAATTACCTTTTTTTTTTAGCATAATCTCAACCATATCTTTGAATCCGTGGATGGCAGCTATAGTGAAAGCTGTGTAGCCCATATCATTTTTAACTTCTAAGTCTTCTTCTGTTGAATATTCTAACAAGTTCTCCAGAATCTTTGTTTGTTTAGCCATAACCGCAACATGAAGAACGTTTTGACCGAGTAGTGTAATATTTTGTCGTATAGCGTCAGTACTTTCTTCGAGGAAAGTTCTTGTACGTGCCCAATCACCTCTTTCCACATCCTTGAATAAGTCGCTACACTTGTTTTCTTCTGCAAATTGTAATACTATAAGACATATAATATAGTGTTTTCTTCTCAAAATTGGGTGCACAGTCTATTGTTTTCAATAATCGCAGATTGATTTGAAATTAAGCTCTCACATAAGTTAGTTATAATAACCTCTCATAATGATCATAATACAGTATGCAAAAGTATGCGTTTGCAAGTTTGAAGCAAAATATTTTAAATGAGAAAGAAAAATATCTTAATGGGATCTAACAAAGAAAATTAAAGTAAATTCAGAAAATTTTCAATTAAAGTATATTAAGATTGAGAATCACCTAGTTGCATGATCTCAGCACTTTCAATTGATGATTTTATTCCTGTTTTCTTAGCCAAAACATTCCACCAATAGTTGGCGGATTCATTTCCCCTCAGCTTTGACATTGTGTCTCCTTTACATGAAATTTGGATTGCATGTAATGCCATTGCATTTTTTCTAACCCACTCCTTGTAGTTTTGCTCAGATTCAACTCCATTCACAACATCCCAAAGATCATTAGCTATAAAATAGCTCTTCAAACATTCCTTCCAATTCTCATAGTTCTCGTCAGTAAGTTTCTCGGTTGCAATGCCTGCAAATCCGGCCATGCTTTCTTCCCCTGAAAATTAAACAACACATCTATCTATTACTTGAACTATGTTAAGGCACTATAACTGAAAGAATAGATAAAATAAAATTGCTAAATGAACCATTAAAAATAAGTTAAAATCTTCAAAAACTATTAAACTTACTTGAACTTTAGTTTGCAGCACAAAATTTCTAATGGTGCTTAAATTTCCATAGAGTGAGATGAAGCATATATAATGCAACGATCAAATCACTGTTAAGTAGCTACCATAAGTTATTCTTCTACTTTGTTTTCTTTTCCTTTTTCTTTATCTTTTTAAACAACGCTTTAATCCAAGTTCTGTTTCCACGTGATTCAAGCTCTTGTTCTTTAGTGATTGAGTTTATATGTTTTAGTTATTTTGCCATCTATCATCCAATTGTATTTGTAAAATCTATTAATTGAAATTGTACAGTTACTAAAACGACAAAAATATTCTTTATTTATTGTAATGTTTACTAAAGTTCAATGACAAATTTGCCCTCCAAATTTATAAAATATACTTTTCACACTTTATATGGTGTACATTAATTGTAAGATTAATAATGATAAAAATAATAAAATTTAAAATTTAAAATTAAAATCATTGACAAGTGTAGTCCTATGATGCAGTTTGATTAGAATCACACTTGAGATGTGAGATTCCACTAGATCTAACATATTTAGGTGTGATTATCACATCATCAAGGTGCAAGGGCTCATTTCCAACTTAAATCACACCAACTTGGTGTGATTCAATTGAAATTACATACATTAAGATGGTGCGATTCTAATTAAAAGAGTACTGTCACATCTTTTTAAGTTATGATTTTGGCTTAAAGAGTATTGGGATATGATCCTCACACACTGATAGTATTTTAGCTTGAATCACACTTGCATGGTGCGGTTCTATCTGAAATCACACCATTTCACTCTTAATGTACGATTTTTGCCAAACTGCATCCTCCTTGGTGCAATCTAACAAAGTTGCAGCTGGTAATGTATGACCATTTAAAAAGTATTGGATAGGCTTTTGACTTTTTGAATTGAAAATAGAGGTTTAAGCGATGATTTTCTACATTGGTTAAAAAAATAATTTACTTACGTATGAGAAGTGTAAGTAATACAATCTCTTTAATATATTAAAAATTGTTAAAAATACTCTTTGATCAATACATATAAATAACATTTGAAATTTAAAGGGTAGGAAAGTGTCCATGAAACAAATCTTTGGAAAATTTTATTGAATTAATCATATGGTTGTCCTTTATTTATTAAAAAATTATTAAATATATGTCATAAATCATAATAAAGTTATCATCAAATTCCTGTACTTAATACACAAAAGAAGCTCACCTACTATTCATCAAGTTGGACTATAGTGCTGAGTGCCCTTCAACTTGGAATAAAGTGCTAAGCGAGTCAATTGAATGTGCTTACCATATTTCTCCTGTTTCTATTATTTTAATTTCTAATTTCATTCATATAATAAGCTCATATTACATTATTAATCCAATAATTTCACCAAACCAATTTGAAAACTCATTGGATTATCTTGAACAGGGGATTTGTACTTTAATTTAGTCAACCCAAAAATTAATATTTTTTTTTTTGTTACCAAAGCATCCAAAATTAGGTCAAGAAACTATTTATAACAAAGATTTTTTGAGCTTTATAAAGAGATCGATCTTAATTGGATTTATTTCCTTCTATCACAAGTTATAGTTATACTTTATTTTCTCTTTTGAATATCAAGAATCAATCTTTTAATAAAGTTATTCTTCTCTACATAGATGCTTAAGATGTAAAACACTAAAACAGAATCAATCTTTCAACAAAGATATTATTCTCTACATAGATGCTTAAAATATAAAATACTAAAATATGATCAAGAATCAATCTTTCAACAAAGTTATTCTTCTCTACATAGATGCTTAAGATGTAAAACACTAAAATATGATCATCGATTCCCCAAATTAATAGAAAGTGCCCATACTACTATTAAAACTTAATTGTAAAAGGTTAATTGTATCAATTCATCTCATAGATTTTTTTTTTTGTAACAAAGAATCTCATTTGAGTTGGACAAGAGGATTGAACCAACCACACCAGAATATCAGGTAAGTAAAAAATTTAATCTTAAAGTAACATCAAAGGAGATTTGAATTCGTATTCTCTTATGCATAAAACTTCTTATTTGCCATTCAAGCAACTCCTTGGAGGCAAAAAAAAAAATTATGGAGACTCAATATCTATTTTAATACTACAAATTGACATAATTACCCTTTCCACAGTGAAGATTTAATGCATTAATTTAAAAAATAGGGATAACATGAGTGTTTTCAAAACCAAGGGGGAATAGTTCTTTCATGATACATTGGGGATGAAATATTTAGTTTGAGCTTTACTAGAAGAAAGTGCCATGACTTTATTCTTAACTTATTATCTTTGATGGGCTGGCTAGAGCTTATTAATTTATAAAGGGAAATTAAAATTTTTAACGTATTTTTCTCCCTCATATATAAATTTACCACACCTTTTGCACATTTAACATTTATACCACAAACTGTGACACTCCCTAAAATACCCCTAGCTTTGACTAAACTTTGAATTCGTATAGAAATCAATGTTCAGGCCTAAATGCAGAGGGTAGGCGAATAGGTGTTTTTCCTTCATGTGAACATATTCCAAAGCAAATCTGAATCAACTTTAACATTTTCTGAATCCACTTATTTGCAAAAAACTGATGTAGACTGCCTTATTGAAGCAAAAAACCTTGTGAAGCACAAAGTACTTTAGCATCTTCTTTCACAAAGCAATGTTAACTCTTCACCAACCAAAGACAACACCTATGCAATTGTGTGAAGCGAGCCAAACCAATGTCGATGATGACTAATGCATTTCAATGGCAAGCCAGGTGAGTGATTTAGGGTTGTTGATTGTTGATGTGTAGATTTTTGAGTTAGATCAAGGGTTTGGGTATTTAAACAATTAGGAATTTTTTGTTATAATAAAGGGATTTTAGTTGAAAATCATAGATAGACATTTATGGATGATTCTTTGTTCTACATGGTAGATTATTTGCTGTGATTTGGTTGCTTTTGGTGGATTTGAGGTTGTTTCGGTTGAAGAACAAGTAGGCAATCTCGCCTACTTGACTGTTCATAGTTCAATATCCCATAACTTATTTTGGGTGTGATTTCAAGTACAAAGTAATAATCAAATGCTTATGTCCATTTCTAAGAACATGCAATCAATAACTAGGAAGGTTTCTACAGGTTTCATAAAGCCTTCACATTTTGTGTGCAAATGCTGCTACGCACGAAGATGGATGTAGCAAGTGTCATAAATGAGAAACTCATGATGATGTAATGAGAGATGTTTTGGACTACTTCTTTTCAATGATTCTTAGGATTAGGGAGATCTAGTTTAGCACTGTTTTTATGCATGTGGTGCTATTCCATTTAATTAACTGTGGGGACCCCAATAGAGAATTATGGTTCATATTAAATGGGGTGAATATTAGTTTCATCCCGATAAAGTTTGCTCTTATGACTGGTTTCATATTTAGGCATGATATAGAAGTGTTATACTACGTGGATTATTCAAGAAGGCTTAGATTAAGGCAATAATACTTCTTATGTGTTAATAGATCATTACATTATATTGACATCCAGAAGGCAATTGAGGATTAGGTATGAGGAGATAATGATGAAAATGTTGTCAAGTTTGCAGTATCGCATTTATTGCATGTCTTGCTATTAGGGGTGGACAATAAGAATGTTATAAATGATCAGTTCTTGCATCTAGCTGATGATCTAGATGCATTTGTCACTACCCATAAGGTTTGGTGTCATGAAATAAGATAGTCATATCTATACAGCAAGGCATACATGAAAGATACTAATAGTCTACAGAACTACTGACCTTATAGAGGGCCAATCCTTTAGTTAACTACCCAATTATGGGATTCTCCATGTCATTCCAAGTAAGCATCACTTAATTAATCAAGTTAAAATTCATAAACATGTTATCATAAATACTAACCATTAATTTTGTCCATTATGCAGTTTTGGATATACGAGATAGTGGGAAACCTAGCGCCTTTTGTGAGACTCCAAGCAGATGATCATGTCTCCCATATGCTTACATAGAGGATCATTTTTCTACTTATATAGGATGATGTTGGAGCAATTTTGGAGACTCATCCAATAAGTGGATGATTATATTTTTCTATCATATCATTTTATATTGCATTTGTTTACTTATAATAAAGTTTCACATTGTTTTAGAAGCTCATTACACTTGTCTTACATGCAACATCGAATGAGTAGGAGATCGAGGGGTGCATTAGTGCTTTCAAGTTCACCGAAGATGTGGTAGTAGCAATGTCATTAGATGTCAAGTCAATAAAATATGATGACAATGAGCATGCTCAATTGTAACACTTATAGGTAAGCCTAAGGGTATTTTAGTCTTTTTTCTTATTTTAAATTAAGCTAATAAATGTTTTTTAGAGTGATACATGACCATGTATTGTCAACAAATTTGAATTTAGTAGATAAGATTGCGATTGCAACAAGATCAGGTGTTACTTTAGTTGTGCAACATGACACAAGCTTATGTAGAATCCATACAAAATGGTATATCATTCCAACAGGCAAAAATAAAAACACATTTAACCTAATTCCTCTCATTATTCTTACCTCGATCGCACACGCCATGATGACCCTTGTATGTAGATTTATATCTTTGTATTGATAAAATATTTTGGTTTTGCCATGAATGTGAGGTTAAAATGTAGATTGAAAATTTACACGAACATTAGCTGATCTATGATGATTAGGCATCATATATGTGTTTAGTTGATTAAAGTAAGCTTAGGATGCTAAGAGATGCCCTACAAATTCGATATGTGGAAATATCGTTGGAAGATAGTTAGAAAAATTAGCAAATATATGAGTTTTTATGATATTTAGATCGAGACACACGACCATGTATGACCTTATACATGCTCATGTGTCTTTAGTTTAAAATAGGAAAGTTTATAATTTTTGTACATTCGTTCTAAGGAAAGACATACACAATCGTATCTGTGTGTGATTTTCCAAAATTGGATTTTGCACTCAAAAAGGAGGCACATGAGGGTGCACCCTAAGCACACACCTATGTACTCAATAAAAAAACTAGTTTACCCTTAATTTAAGCATAGTGAAAGGGAAGAAAAAAAAAGAGGAAAGAATAAGAGATTTTTGTAAGAAAAACAAGTTAGATAGAATTAAAAAGAATGTCTGACTATGTGAAAAATGATATGAGACCTTGACCAAGTTAGATTTGGGTCAAAGATAAATGTTAGGCAAGGTGGTTCATATATAGATAGCCACCAATTTTGTGCATTAGTGGTAAGATAAGTGAAAGCAATAGGATTGGATACTCATGAGATGTATCATATACTCAACATCAAGGTGCACAGCCACCTAGTTTATTCAGGTGTGCACGATAAGGATTGTAACTTTTTAGATATTTCCTCATGTGGTCATTGGGATACACCACATATGTACCCACAGAGGGGTTATTCCAAGAGAGTTTAGATAACAGTTCTAGTTCACTTATGTGATAAAGGAAGCGACTACTAGATTTTTTTCTTGTATGACTATGGTGTCCCACATAGATAGCCTAACAGGCCGTGTGACATGTGTGTAAGACATGATAGATAGTGACATACAAGGTGTCTTATGCTTTAGCTAGGGTATTAGATATGTTGATTACAACTTAAGCTTTAGTAATATTTGTGGATAACCTATGTTAAAGCATGAGTGTGTCAAGTTGTGATCACATTTAGATTCATAATTGTAATGCTAGGTTTATCAATATCATAAGTATTCTCGGTGTCGAGAGGTCATTAACTTATTGAGTATTTTCACTCATAAGTTCCTTTCTATTGTTTTGTAGACAGAGATGAGTAGTAAGGCATTTTAAGGAGTCAATGGTCGAACGAGTAATTACACAATAGTAAGGGGCATATTAGTCATTTAATTTAGATTTATCTATATTCGCATATTATGAACATTTCATTATGTTATTTTGAGATTTATTTATACACAATAGCTTCAGATTGAGTTTTTAGACTCTTTATACATTTATGAATTTTTAATAAATGATGTATTTCAGTTTTTATTCACAATGCACCTTGTTGCACATTTAAAAATTTATAACCATGCATTAAATTACAAAGTTTTAAATTAAGTAGTCCAATTGTGCATGTTTCTTTAGGTCATATTTTAGGTAAGGGTATGTATCTAGAGAGGGGTGTTATATCAGTTGGTACATCAACCTGCTTTCCAGGCACTTTTAGTAGGGTCTCTTCAGTCCTCTATTGCTAGGGTTTAGAGTTCACATCTCCCTACTTCATCCTCTAAGCTTAGGTATCCTATGCACAAATGGCTAGCACTTAACTCTCTACCACCCTAGTCTATATACAAGGGTCCACATCACAGGGATCCTAACCTATTGTCTGTTATGCCTCGCTACATGTATGGATGTCTCTTCCATGTATGTGTAACACCTTTCTTTAGAAGTACTACTATGTAGAGGAAAATGTCACCAAATTGACTATTTTGAGCATGCATTTAATTCAAAACATGTAATAAACTTCTTAAAACCTTTGAATAAACTTAATTATTAACTTTCAAAAATTACTAAAATGCCCTTGTCAAAAACAAATTAGAAGCTTACAAAAGATATATTAAACCATAAAACATAACCAAAAGAGTCATAACATATTGTTATGTACATAAATGACTGAATAAAGTCATCAAAAAATAAAACTAATAAAATGCCCTCTCACTGTCACTCATGCTACAATCATCATGATTACTTAAATCTGTATATATGAAAGTAGGGGAGTGAGTGATGAAACACTCAATAAGTAAGAGACTAAAGTAATAACTTTTATTAAATTCTTAAAAATGCCTTTGATCTTGACCCTTAATATCTTGTCATATAGTGTCAGTATTAAACTCCTCTATGGATGAGAATGGGTTCCATATATCAACTTTGTGCTCATATTATACTCTAGGGAATATTTAGGTCATATGTCATAACTCTCGGATTAAACTATCACCCGTTAGGTCACTGAGGAACCACTTTTTGGATTTTCATTTGGTGTGACCATATTGAACTCAATGAAAGCATTTGAATCTGAAAATTGTAACTAAAGTTATATACTAGGTTGATCGATCCAAATCGAATATGGGGATTTGACACCTTGGCTATGTTAGTTATTTCTTGGTTCCACTACACCAAAATGTATGTCAACTAGACTCCACTATGATCAAGTACCCTATTAAGGGCAGTGTAGGGAATGTATACTCACGGTGCCCCCTTATAACAATCTTATGATGCCTAACATGCATACATATGGAGTCTTTACTTAACTTAGCTTGTTCTTGGTCCACTTAAATATAGATCTTGTGTCATACTATAACATAACTCTTAGGCATGTAAGGTACTACTACGTACCTAAGATTGTTGTACTATCACTTAGGACAACCTTTAAATCTCTAGCCTAGTTTTCTTCTCTTTCCTCAATTTTTCCTTAAACACATGCGCAAGGTTTAACTAATACCTTGTTATGGCACTATTTTAATCATGAACATTAGGGCAAGGTTATTCAAATATCATGCCATGTAAAATTGAACGACCATTCATTTTTGTTTAATCAATTGACATAATCAATTCTACCTCAATTCTAATAATCATTATCAATATAATCACATAAACTCCTCAGGATCGTCTTATTTGAGATAGAGTTAAGTACAAACCCTACCTACCTCAAATTCTCAAGAATCATAACACACAAACAAGCCTCTTTTTGTTTCCACATCACTTGAATTAGGTCATTAGACTCCCATAAGAAAGAGGGATGATCAAACTCTCGTCCTCTCTCTTTTCAAGAAAGTTTTATCGTTTAAGAATTATGAATAATAATTCCTAAAGTGCAGTTGTTAGTGTATGCCTTAGAAACCATTCGTGTTGTTAGTTCTAAGGCATTTAATCTTATATGTACACTTATCATGGCTTATTAATAAAAGAAGTAGTCTTTTTGTTCATATGAATGAATTGTTTTCTTTATTTGTGATGATACAAAGTAAGTATGTGAACTATCCAAATCACTCACTTAATATTCAAAAGTGAGTCATCGAATATTTTCCTACAGATGTGACATAACTTGTGTAATTATATCACATAGTAAGCATATTGAATACCTTTGTTGAATGCCATGAGATTACATTAGTGAAGGTAACGATGATAGTCATATCATTAAGGTATTGGTATGGATCAACAATTAAAGAACCATTTTTCCAATATGACCAATAACGATAGGTCATATGGTCATTAAATCATAGTCAATAACTTATTGTGAGATTGTATTAGTGTATGAAATAATCTTTTGACTTAAGACATCATAGTCAAATTTGAAGTGGATACGTGTGATTCATATAGTGTATAAATATGAGATTAATCACATCCCATAAGAAAAACTATATTAGTCATATGTTATTTTTATATGGAGAAGAATGATGGTCAAGATGAGATCCATTGAATAAAAAAGTATTGGGTTCTAAATATCCATTGATTCAACCCGAATCTAAGTTTCAAAGCAAATGTCAATAAATATTAGAAATTGAATCTTTGGTTAGAGTATAATATAAGTCATGTGAAAGATGTTCATTGTGATGTGTTTCAAATATTTAAATCAATTATTCATATAGAATTGAAATTAGGGCTCTAATGATCCATGAGATCGAAATCAATTTGGATTAGACAATGGAAAGATATCACTAACATGAATGTAAAATTGCTAGATGTCTAAGGGTTGTGGCACATTACTAGATGTTACCATAGTTGTTGAGTCCCTACATGCACTCTTGAATCATCTGAAAGGAGACTCACAACTATGCCACGGTGAACATAAAGGGTTACACCAATAAACCAAACTTTAAATAGGGAAAATTAATTATTGAGGGTTAGCTAGCACCTTTCGAAAGATAATAAAAAATTTATATAAAAGTTATATGGGTGCTAAGGTAACATCATAAAAGTTAAGGCGTTAATGAGATAAAATAAATGTGGCTAAAGTATATAAAAGATACACATTCATGGCAAATCTTTAAATTAAAAGATTAGTGGGCCAAACGAGAAATTTGAAATTGCAAAAAGGCCACCATTATAAAAGGAGGCTTTTTAGTTCATTTAAATGAACTAATCTCATTTTTACACTTCTTCTTCTCTCACAAAACAAAATACAATCTCTCTTTTTTTCCTCTTTGTCTTAGCCAAGTGAAGGATTTGCTTAGAAGTGGATGTCCTTTAGAGATCTTACATTTTAAGGACTTAAATCCATTATCCTATGTTTATAGAAGGCAAAGGAGTAGGTAAAAATCTCTAACTCTTCTCATTTGTTAATTTATGATTGGTTCTTTCTCTCTTAAGCATGCATGTCTTCTTTGCATCTTTTTCTTCTTCATCATTTTTCTTTCAAAATGGTATTAGAACTAGAAAAGTTCCTTGCATGTCTTTTTTAAGCTAAATTTATGTTTAAAATGCATAAAAATATGTATTGGTATCACATATGTGCTTGCATGTGCTAGTTTTGCCTTGAAATTTTTATTTCCAAGCATAATCTTCTCTTGAATGTCTCGATTGGACCATCTTGGTTGGGTTCTTGATTTTATTTTCATGTTCTTGTGATTTTAAGATGAAGAACATGTAATACATGACATATACATGACGAAGTGTTCATATGATATATGTGTTTTTGTTAATCTTTAACATGCATGTACTTTTTTGCCTTGTAGATTGAATTTTGATTAACAAA
The DNA here is from genome assembly GCF_011075055.1 of Mangifera indica. Taxonomy (NCBI): domain Eukaryota; kingdom Viridiplantae; phylum Streptophyta; class Magnoliopsida; order Sapindales; family Anacardiaceae; genus Mangifera; species Mangifera indica. The sequence continues at coordinate 12,216,256 of NC_058137.1, read as the reverse complement.
ATAAGGATGCATGTCATGGCAACCATGTATGCTATGATATACATTTTGTTTTGAGTTCATTTTGTGCTTGATGTCAAAGTTATATGATTTAGGGGAATGCATGTTTAGCTTGTTATGTGATTTAGCTTAAAAAATCAAAAGGAAGCTTAAGAGATATGTTACATGCTTCGGCCTCCATGTGTATGTGATGTACTTGGACTTTTTTCTTTGATGAAACTTTATGTATTGGACATAGAATTCATGTATTAGAGGTATGCAAATATGGTATATGCATTAGAGGCATTAACGTATGATAATACATTAGTTTGTGAGCATATATGTCATTTTTATTCCATACTAAAAATTCTAGATTTTTCAAATTTTCATTTGGATATGCTAAGTGATGTTTCAATGTTGATTAAAGTACTTAGATGAAGATAATTATATACATGATTAATGTAGTTTCACATGATCAATAAAGGTTATGATGCAAGTTGAGGGAATAGGCATAATTTGTTTAAGTGACCATGTATGATTAGTGTTTAATTTAGTTTAATTTCATTGAATAGTTAAATTTTACATGCATGTCAACTTGCACTAATGATAATTAGGTGTTAAGATATGATTTAATGTTGACATTAAATTTAAACATTTTGAAAGGTATGTGAAATGGTGCATGTGCTGTTTTGCTTTGTTTATTGTTGATCAGGTAATGATATCATGCACAAATACCAACTAGCTCTTAATGGTGATTGAGTGTGATAGTTGGTATGAATTAATATGATAGTAAATATAATTTTTTTAATATTACACAGAAATAACTATCATTGCATGTTATTTATTATTTTTTAATAGATCAAATTTTATGAATTAATATTTAATTAGATGTGAATGAGTTTATATTTTGTATTAAATATTCGTTTAGTTTGATGGATGGATTATTTAGGGATGATCATGGGTGTAATATTCGTTTAGTTTAAATAATTAGGTTGTAATATTCTTTTATTAAGAGATTTGTATTAAATAACTCCATCCTATTTAATTAATGTAATTTAATTATATTTGTCGGATTTTTGAGTTTGTGTGCCTAAGTTTCACATGTAATCAGAGTGGATGAACGAGAACTCGAAAGTGATCTGAATGAAGACTTAGACCTAGTTGAATAGTTTGTCATTAGGTTCTAATTTCAAAAACCCCATGATCATCCCACCATGATTTGTATCATAAATATGTGTGATGTATGTATGTTATGCAAATTGAACCTGGTTAAATATTAAGCTAAACCTAAATATCTCTAATTAAAATTATTAAATCTATGTCTACCATAATAGGATAATTAAATTCTATAACATAAATTTTAATATCCTAAGAATTATATTATATGAGGGATATGAAATTTATGTTATGCAATTAAATTTATCTTGTTCTTGGATTGTTATTTACATCATGCCCAAGAATTTTATTATATGAGGATATGACGAGAATGTCATTTTGAGAAACATGATGGTTTGGATTTAACTAGCTAAAGGTACCAAACTTTCTATTATGTGAGGTATCCAAAGCAAAGGGCATTAAAAATGAATTGAGTCTTATATAGAGATATAAATAGAAATGGTTTCCTTCTTATTAAATGTAATTAAACAAAATTTCTATTATATGAGATTAATTACGTTAAAATAAGAATTCGATTTTCCACTAGATATTTTATCTAACAAAATTTCTAGATCCTACTCAAAGGAATGCGAGATTCAAATAAATAATAGGGACTAATGAGATAATGCAATAAAGGGTTTAAATTCACATATATGAGTCACTAACAAAAATAATTTCTCTTTGCAATATTTTCATTTAATTGTGATATATTTGAAAAATGGCCAACAACGTACTTCTAAGGATCTTGGATAATAATATTTTGACTGGACCAAACTTTAAAGATTGGTTAAGAAATCTTTGAATAGTACTAGACTTCAAAAAGATTGGCTACATCTTGGAAGCACCACTTCCTATTGATATAGCTCTAAATGTCTCCGATGAGGAATGTAATGTGGTTAGTAGGAAGAGTTTCAAACAATTAACCACAGTTGACTCCACTGTAAAAGTTAAAACTTAAAGTGTTAGTGAGATGGAATTGATATGGCTAAAATATGTTAGATACATTTATGCATGGGAAATCTTTAAATCAACATTATGATGGGCCAAAAGTATAATTTTAGAAAACTACAAATAACTAATATTATAAAAGAATGAAGTTAGTTCATTCAAGAATGAATTAGTCTATTTTAAAAGGAAAACTTTCTCATTAAACTTGCAAACTCTTTCCCTTCTCTTTTGCATATTTGGCCAAGGCTTTGTGGTGGTGTTGGAGTCTTGCAAGTGGAGGACTCACTTCCATCATCCTATATTCATATAGGATGCAAATAAATAGGTAAAATGCTTATCCTTTCTCTTTTTTGCAATGTATGCTTTGATTGTTTCTTTCTTGACATGCATGTTTGTTTTATATCTATTTTTTTCATCCAATCTTTCACCAGTTGTCCAGAGTGATGTTTCAAGCCTTAGTTTCTGGGCTTTTTAACTAAGGCTGGATTTGAGCCGAGCCAAACCGAGCTCGAGCTCGACTTATATATGGGTGGCTCGAGTTTGAGCTCGAGCTCGATTGAGCTCGACTAAGGCCAATTCGTTTCAGACTCGAATCTGGCTTGGCTCGTTTTTTGTTATCAAAATGACATCGTTTTTAATATATATTGATCAAAACGACGTCGTTTTGTATAAAAAATTTTAATTAAAAAATGAACCGAGCCAGCTCGAGCTCGATCAAGCTCAGCTAAGCCTGGCTCATTTCGGGCTCGACCAAGCTGAGCTCGAGCTGGCTCAGCTCGAATCTAGTCGGCTCAGCTCGAATCTAGCCGGCTCAGCTCGAATCTAGCCCTATTTCCAACAATGAGAAATCCAAGAGCCATGTGTAAAGGCAAGCTAATCATAGTGTGAGCAACGATAGCGCGTAAACCATGCTCACATGACAAGTTGGTTATCAACCTTGAATTTAATCATGCATCAACATTTAAATCAAGAAAATTTTAGGAATAATCACTCAATAAATTTAACACATCTTTACTTTGTTCTTGAACTCAATAAATCGCACAGCAACACATTTGCAAATCAATTTTAATAATTTTATTATTTTGATTATTTATCAATTACATGCAACAACATATAAAAAATAGCCAAAACTTGCAAGTATATTTTCATGAAAGCATGTTTAAATAGTGGCTTTGATACCATTGTAAGGTTTTAGAATGCCATTAACTGACAGTGTAGCAGAATTAAAAATTTTTAAAAGTATTAAAGCTCCTAAAACCTATCTAGGATACTTGTTTTAATACATAGATTCATGAACATGTTGAACACACATAGGGCATTTAGAAATTATACCTGCATTGTTGGCTCCTCTAAAACTTCACGTGGCTATGTAAAGATCGATATCCAACCTTCTTAAGGTGACACCTTGGTATCTATACCAAGCACGAATGGTAGACAACCCAAAAAGAAGGCTACTAGGGTTTCTATCCACTAGACCTTGGAAATTAGATTATGACAATGAAAGCTTGCATCAACAAGATTCTAGACATAAAGATGTGTGTTTAGGATTGTTGCATTAAAAAAATTTTAACTCAAACTAAACACCTTTATTTATAAGGTGTGCATGAATTTTAAGTTAGTTAGAACTCTAACTACTTAGGTGATAAGGTGTCTACGAGTTCTTATTAAATTAGGATTCTTAATTTATTAAAAGTTTTAATGCATAATAATCCTAATCAAATTAGGATCCAACTCAATATAAACTTTCTATCAAACAAGGACTTCGAATTTATTGAAAGTTTTAATGCATAAGAATCCTAATTAAATCAGAATTCCAACTTAACCTAAACTTTCTATCAAACAAGGACTTTGAAGAATCCTTGTATTAATTAACTTAACAAGTTAACTCATATCCATCATTTACCTTGCTCGGTTAGACTCTTAAGTAGGTCTAGCCAAAACTATATAGTGCATTTGCACGATGCCAGTGGCACTGTACACACCAAATGATTCTAGTCAAAACACATCCATATGTTTCTTTTTTTCCATAATCTCAAGATTGTCATCAAACGATCCTTACCTTTTAGTTCATATCAACCCATAATGCATGTGACTCATAAACTCTTTATCAAACTAGTAGTGCCTAAACTTGGGTCGAATTTTGACACAGACCAAGATTGGCCACTAGCAAAATGTCATGGCCACTCAGACAACAATGTGTCAATAAATATCTTCGTAAGCTTTTATAACATCATAGTTACATGTAATTCAATCCCTTCGTCAATGGATATCTTTTGAGGTTGAGACGTAGAAATATATTTATCTCAATGATTCCTCAATATAAGCTGATACATATTAATGATTTATACAAATTAGGCTACAACCTTATCCCAGTGTGGCCACATATTCAAGCAATCATGAATGCCCTTTAGCATTCATATAAGAGATATTTTTTCCTGTGCTCAAGAGTGGTGAATCTTTTATTGATCACCCATAGTCATGAATGCCCTTTTTGATACCTCAATTACGATGATACATTAGATATTGTCAAACCATATCAATCCTTACAAAAATAGTCTGGCAATCTCAAGTCAAAGAATCACATGCAACCATAATGTTTAGAGGATTTGTTCCATAAATATTGGAACAACCATCTATATGGATATCCTTCGGTGAGGTCAATCTAATAAACACATATACAATGTGCACCCATTTGTTACACTAAGCTGTCAGTAAATAGGTTCAACATGTGAAAACTATCACTACCTTTTAATGAGGTCACTCAATACTATGATAATCTCATCACGATTATATGTAGATTGAAAGTCCTTTGATTGAGGACAAACATGCCTGTCTACTTAGCAAACATTCTTGAGAGCTTTAGAATTCTAAAGATAGGCATGAGATGAGTAAGGGGATCAACATCCTAATTGGGATAGGCGTCCCGTACCTAAAAAATTAAATATCTATATTTTGATTATATTTTGGTCATATATTTTGGTCATAGGAATTTTATACTATAGACTTAATTAGCTCAATAAACATTTACTAACAACTTTAAACTTAATTTTGGCATAATCAAAATGCCTAGGGATCCAACAGAGGGTTTTAATGATATAATTGACAATCCAACAGATTTAACAATAGGAGGATATTACCTACATAGAATGTACAATTGGGGATATTAATTCGATGGAGTATTTTTTTATTGTGGTTTAGAGGCTATGACACATTGCTAATCATTGGGTTTTTGGATACTTTTCAAATCATCGGAAAAGAGATTCACGACTATGCCACAGTGAACGCACAGGGTCACACCAATAAAACCAAGCTTTCAAGAGTAAGGATTGATTATCTCGGGTTAGTCAGCACCTTTTAAAGGACAATAATATTCATATAAATGTTATATGGGGGGACAAAGATAACATTTTAAAGGTTAAAATGTTGGTGAGATGAAACTAAGATGTCTAAAGTATATAATTAATATACATGCATGGCAATTCCATAAATTGAGAATTTGTTAGGCAAAAAGAAAATTAATAAATTACATTTTAGCCCACCATTATAAAAGGGTGGATTTTAGTTCATTTGAATTAACCTAGTTCATTTTTTAAAATCCTTTCTCTCACTAAATAAAACAAAAGCTCTCTCCTCTATCTCTTATGTGTCTCTTGGCCAAGGTTGAAAAAAAGCTTGAAAGTTCAACTTTTTAGAGGTTCTTTAAGTAAAGAGTTTTATCCCATCATCCTATTTTCTATAGAAGGCAAAAAAGTAAGTAATTTTTCCATCTTTCTCCTTTTGAGATTGCATTTCATGATTCCTTCTATTTTACCATGTATGATGCTTGTTTACATCTTCATCTTTATCTATTTCATCCTTTACAACCATCCATAAAGATATCTTCTGGTTGGGGGATATATGTCGAGCGTAACCAAAAATTAAATTTCTTTACTTACAATTAGTAGTTATGGCAAGTAAAGGTCGATCCACAGAGATTAATTAATTAAATTCACAAATAACTAACAAAAAAAGAAAAAGGGGCTTACTTCTGTGAGTTGATAGACAAAAAGAAAAAAAAATTAAAAGTTGAATTGAGTAATAAAGATTCAATTAAAGATAATCTTGAGTTAAAGAAAATTACCACGGTTGCAAAATGATCACTGACCTTTAATAAATAAAGTTTTTTCTTTATTCAAGTATTTAACCTTAGATTAACAAAGCCATACGATCTACACCTTCCTTAATTTCGTTAATTTGAGCCTAACACATAAATTACTTTTTATCAAGAAACTAGTCAGTATTAAGCAATCCTTATGAATTTACTAATAGTATTATGAACCAAGCCAGAGTTAGAGATGTATAAAACTTGAACAAGCATCAAATTATTTAATTCATTTTATGTCCATTTTAAACAAGCACCAAAAAATTGGATCATAATTGTTGTTGCTTGCCACTCCAACTAAAAATCATAACAATTATGGATTATGGATTCAATTTAGTTATAGGCCACACAATTTAATCAATTAATAGGCCTCTTAATTAACTAAATCATGCAATCATTAACATGTAGAATAAAGAAACATAGATATTTGAATAGAAAAGTAAATAAGATTACAAACAAAGTCTCATAATTTTATTAACCAGAATAAAGTTCCCTAGAATCGAACTAAAGAACTTAGCCAAACATTATGGAATGAAGAGCACCAAAGAAATCCAAATTATGTTCCCTACCCTCTCTTAACCTAGTAGCCTAAGAGTTATATTTATAAACCAAAAGAAATGTACAAGGGTTGTTTAACCAACTCTTAAAATTAGGGCAAATAAAATTCCAGCCAAGGCATACATATTTTCGACCTTTCAAACCTATATTTGACTCCCTCTTAAAGTTAGACCAAGTTTTTATGTGAGCCATGCAAAAATAAGCCAATTCAAACTAATGATTAGGGCTTATAGATTCCAACAATAACATCTAGTCAAGTTTTAGATAGGAAAACTATCTTTTTGGACTTAGCCCCTTCATAAGAATTATAGTTTAGTGTGTGTAAATGAATTTGGGCTTTTGAATCACCTTAATTAGACATTGGAAGTTTTTATTCATTGTACCTGAGACGAGCTCAATACTAAACTCCACCTCTCTCTTTAATACTAACCCTGGAAGACTGTCAAGGAAAACATTTAAGAATTCTTGCACCATTAGACTATCTTTCACACCCAAGATTACCTTGTCTATTTTGTTTAGTATATGCACTAAATAAGTTATGCATCTCTTACTCAATATTTTCCTAGCTTTCACACTACTGATCATCATGCTAAGAACTAGGCCTTTTCAAAAATTAAACCGTTCTCCATTATCCAAGTTGATTGAAACCATTTTTTCCTACAATCTATTTTTGCTTTATATCTACTCAAGAAGTCCACATCGAGGATCATATCAAAATCAGGTATTTCCATTACTATTAGGTCCACAACAATCTCTTAGCCTCCCAAAGAAACTATCTCTCCAATCAATATATGGTTGTTTTGGATTTTATCCCCATTTAGCATTTCTATACTGATTTGTGAAACAGCTACAAGTTTTAGCTCGAATCTCTCTATTATGCCACCAGAAATAAAACAATGTGTGTCACTAGAGTTAACCAATGCATACAAATGACAATAACGAAAGATTAATTAATCTTTCACTGTTGTCGAGTTGGCCTCAACTTGAGTTTGAATGGTTGCATACATTTAGGTCTATTCTCTCCCAATTATGCATTTTATTAGGGCTATGCATTGTTTGTTAAAGTGGCTAGACTACTTGCACTTATAACATATTTTCTGATTGACAAGGCACTCTCCAACATATCTTTACTCTCATATATGATAAGTAAAAGGATCATTGCAACTTGGTTGATCTTATCTTTTTTGTTGATTACCCCTCTAAATCTTCTTCTTTCTAGGCTAGAAAGGCCTCTTACCTTTGGGGTCCTTACTATCCCGATCTCGATTGCCACTTGAACTTATTTAGCCTTGTCTTAGGGATAAGGCTATTGGCACTAGTTAGTTTGGTATCCCTTTCTCTCGTGCTATTATCTGTCTCATAGCCTTTAACCTTATACTCTGTCAAAGACCTTTAACAATGATTTAGGAAGATTATCTCTTATCATAACATCTTTGGTGATATCTAATCTGAGTCCACAAAGGAAAACCTTTAAGTTGCCTCAGTTTGAGTTAGTTATACCTAAAGCATACTTGGCCAAAGAGTTTAGCGTAGTAGATAACTCCCTAACTAACATATTACTATGTTTCAGATGGAAGAACTCTTTGGCCTTCATAGAAATAATGTCTATAGACAGGTACTCTTTCTCAAAAGCCCATTTAAAATTAGCCTAAGTTATCTTTGATACTCGATAGGTCCCATATAGTGTTTACCACCATACCTTTGCATCATTTTTCATTAGGAGACTAGTATACTGAATCTTATCTAAATATGTCATGGTGTAGATCTTGATGATGTTCACTATTACTTTTAGCCACTCCTTGACTAATAATCCATCTAAAGGTTTATTACCTCTAAAATCAAAAGGTTGGTGTCTACCTATCAGATTATAAATAGTGTAAGCCTGACCCTTACTAATACCAATTATCTCCATTATGTCTTGTTAGGGCAAAATTTCAATAATTTGAGGCTTTTTAAACATTGGTGGGGCATGAATTAAGTGTCACCACTCTCAAATTCCTTTCTATTCTACGTGAGAATATCCTCTACTATCCATCAGATGGCCTCATTATCTACTAATAGCGTAACTTATGCATTGGATATTATCTTTAAGCCTCAGCTTGGCTACTCTCTTGATTGGGGACCGCTAAGATTATGATTTAGGCACACATAATACTTTAACTAAATGTAGGTTTATTATACTTATAGTAGTAGGTGTGTGGGGACGGTTAATGTTGAATGAAAGGCTACTTTCCTTATTTAATTCTATTATGCACTTTTAGACACTTATGAACTTAACACCTTTTTAGGTATCAATATCATACTTTAATACCATAAATGTAATACTTCTCTCTCGATATATACTCATATTTGGAATATGACTTAAAGAGACGTTCACTACTTGGTTATTTAATTTCAAAACTACCTCATTTAATGCATGATCATAAATACTTCAATGTGCAAAATTGCATGGTAAGAAAATACTGAAATACCTTATTTATTAATATTCATAAATAAGATATCTGAAACTTACCTGAAATAATATTAACGCATAAATAACTATAAAGTTATAATTGAATACCTAAATACATGAATATAGATTAATATGAATCAAATGACTAGTATGCCCCTCAACCACTGAATCTTTTACATGCTCCACTACTTACCTCTACCTGCAAAAAGGAATGCATAAGTGAAAACACTCAATAAGTTGATAACCTCTTAGTACCCTAAATACTCATAATACTAATAAATCTGGCATTCTATTTATGAATCAGAATGTGGTCACAACTTGGCACTTTCGTGCCATGACATAAGACATCTATAAAGGTTACCAAAGCCTAAGCTGAAATTGACAAACTATAAAGTTATAATTGAATACCTAAATACATGAATATAGATTAATATGAATCAAATGACTAGTATGCCCCTCAACCATTGAATCCTTTACATGCTCCACTACTTACCTCTTCCTGCAAAAAGGAATGCTTAAGTGAAAACACTCAATAAGTTGATAACCTCTTAGTACCCTGAATACTCATAATACTAATAAATTTGGCATTCTATTTATGAATCAGAATATGGTCACAACTTGGCATTTTCGTGCCATGACTAGGGATGGCAATTTGGACCTGATTTTAGAGGCCCCGACCCACCCCGATCCTAACAGGGAAGGGATTCCTTGATAAAAATGGGGAAAAGGGCGGGGATGGGGATGAAAAAAATCTTCTTAAACAGGGACGGGTCAGGGACAGGGATACATATATCCCCGCCCTGCCCTGCCCTGCCCCGCCCCTCCCTGCCCTGCCCCGCCCCTCCCTGCCCCTCCCCTCCCCTCCCCGCCCCGTCCCTCTCTTCCCCTCCCCTCCCCACCCCCTAAATCTTATTACAAAATTAATTGATTAATTGATCATCCTTGTAACTCCACCACACCAAAAAAGTCATCGATCATCCTTGTAACTCCACCACACCATTAATCCAAATTAATTGATTAAATTAAACCCCCATTATCTTATATTATCCAGAAAAAAAAAACACATAATTAGGGCATTAATATATAATGAAAAAGTGTATTTATACTGTACATAATTAGGGCATTAATATATAATTAAAAGTCTCAGGGTAAATATATTATGTACAACTTTCCAATTTCAAAGTAAATATACAATTATGTACAGAGTGCAGTTTGACTTGTTATTTGAAAGCAAATTATGGCTCGAAAGTGCAAAAATATAATATTATTACAAAATTACCTTAAATCATATACATATTTACTAAAAACTATAACCTTAATAATTTTTATTACAAAATTGCCACACATGTTTTAACCCTAAATTTAAATCTCCTTTTCCTTCCATTTTTGCCTCATCCACAACCGCACACTCCCTCTCCCAGCCAAAGCTTCCATTTTACTTGTTAGCTGCTGCACACTCCCTCTCCCAGCCAAAGCTTCTTTGTCTTGTAGTTGGAGGTAAGCTTCTTCCTTCCATCTTTTAATTCTTCTTCATTTGTCCATATGTAAATTAAAGTATTATGATTGCAAACTTTGTTGATTGGGTCATTTGACAATTATCATGGATAGGTGATCTTCAGGCATCATAAATACAAATTTGCATCTATTATGTTTCTCTGCTGAGTTTGGGTTTGCTTATCTGTAGACTTTACTGCGGTTTTTTTCCAGGATATAGAACTCGTGCAAGTTCTGTTTCTCTTGTAAGGCGTAGGGATGCAGATCAAAGATTATACATTCTAATTTTATTCTAATTTTTGTTTACTGTGACTTCATTCTAATTTTTGTACAATTATCAAAGACTTTACTGTGATTTTATTCTAATTTTTGTTTAATTAATTTCATTATAATTAAAAATGTACTCTTTTGTAGTTTCGTAAAATTTATTTATTGATTATTAGAATTATTAATAATGCACCATTGAAGAGTGTATATTCATAAAATATTGAGAAATTAAAATTTATTGACTTGGGTATAGAGAGGGGATTTTTCCCTGCGGGGATAGGGAGGGGATGGGGAGGGGATTTTCCTTCGCGGGGAGGGGACGGGGATCCTTTGTTATCCCCGCAACAGGGACGGGGATTGATATCCCCTCCCTGCCCCTCCCCATTACCATCCCTAGCCATGACATAAGACATTTATAAAGGTTACCAAAGCCTAAGCTGAAATTGACATATCTAATGCCTTAGTGAAAACATAAGACACCTCATGTGTCACTATCAATCATGCCTTGCACACATGCCATACAATCTATTAAGCCAGCATTATCACAAAAGTTAATCAGGACAATTGTCTAAACAATGTTAGGATGACCCTTGCCTTGGGTGCATATGTGATGCATCTCATTAACCATGTGAGAAAATATCTAAAAAGCCATAATCCCTTACTATGCACACTTTAAATGAACTAAATGGCTATGCACATTGCTACCAAGTACATGATGCATCTCATAAGTATCTAGCCCTATTGCTTTCATGTAAATTGCCACTTATGCGTATAATTGGTGTTGACCTATATGTGAACCATTTTCCTTTACATTTTCAATTTGTGACTCAAATTTGACTTAATCAAGGTCTTATGCTATCTTTCACATAGTCGAACACTTTTTCTAGCTCTAGCTAGCTTGTATTTCCTACTAAAATCTCTTATTCTTTCCTTTTTCCTCTTCTTCCCTTTTATCGTGTTTAAACTAAGGGTAAAATGGTCTTTTAACTAGATACATGGGTGTGTGCCTAGCGTACACCCCTTTGTTCCTCTTTTTTAAATGCGACATCCACTTTTAGAAAGTTATACATAGGTATATGTCTTATACCACATGATCATGTATGGCTTTCCTTAGAACAAGCGTGCAAAAATTATGAAATTTTCTATTTTAAACTAAGAACACATAGACATGTATAAGGTCATACTCAGTCGTGTGTTATGATTTAGAAATCATAAAAACTCATGGATTCTCTACTTTTTTAACTAGCCTTTAGAGATATTGTCACCAAACAAGTTCATAGGACATTTCTAAGCACCCTAAACATACTTATATCAATTAAACACACTTATAATGACTAACATCATAGATTAACATTAATATTCATCACAAGCCTTTAATCCACATTCGAATTTCATGATCATAGCAATTCTTAGAGTAATCCATCATTACATAGGCATAAACAAGTATATAAGTATTATCCAAACATCATAAACTAATCAAGAATCAATGTCTTTTAGGTTTACATGTTGAGCTTCATCAAATCATGCTTGATTTAGCCAAGGGAAGGACTAATTTACTTGTCTTCCGACATACATACAATTCTTTGCATGGCTATAATGATTTCTAATGATCGATGACAATAAGGCTCTACTTTCACTACTCTCTCATTTAGGTGCAACTAGGATGAGAAAATAATGAGAGGATTAGGTTAAACATGTTTTTTATTTTGCCTACTAGACGCAACACATAAACCTGTATGTACTCTACATTAGTATAGATTGTGTCACATAACTAAAGCAATCCTCTAATTTTTCCTGATCATGATCTTATGCTAATAATACACGACTGTGTATACCCTTATACACATATGTGTATCACTCTAGAAAATGTTTATTAACTCAATTTAAAACAAGAGAAAATATTAAAATACCTTTGGACTTACTTGTGGGTGTTATAGTTAAGTCTCTTAGTGAGTGTTTTATCAATCACTCCTCTATTTTCATGTATACAGGTACTAGTGATCATGATGGTTGTGGGACGAGTGATGGTCTATGAGTGTAGAGTAGCAAAGACATTTATTTCTTTTTAGCTTTTATTTTTGTATTAGATTATACATGTTATGTTATTTGGCTTGTATTTCCATGTTTTGACACCCTTTGTACGCTTCTGTTTTGGTTTTGACAAAGGCATTTTATAAATTTTAATAAATGAAGTTTTATTCAAATGTTTTTAAGTTTGTAATATGTTTTATATTAAATATATGCTCAAAATAGACAATTTAGTGACGTCTCCCTCTAAAGGCAGTACTTTGGGAAGGGGATGTTACACTTTATCTCTCTTCTCATCAACTACTTTCAAGGCAATATCCTTTTTAGCCTTGATCTCTTCCTCTTTCAATTTTCTCTTCATCTCATAAGTTAAGAGACTTCCTACTAGTTCATCCATTCCCATTTTGCTCTAATATTTGGATTCTTCAATTTCGGTCACCTTTATAGTTTATGAATCTAATAGAGATCTTAAGATTTTTTTTTTTACAAGTTTGATGGTCTGAAATCTCTTCCCTAGTCTTTTTAGTTCAATGACAAGGTTTGAGAACCATTTATACACGTCAATGATATTTTCTCCTTCCTTCATCTCGACAAACTCATATTCACCTAATAAAAACTCAATCTTAGACTTTTTGACTTGATTTATGCCTTCATTGTTGTTTGGAATATAATTCAAACTTCTTTTGTCGATTCATAAGAGCACAATACAAGATGTTAATAGCTTTGACATTTAAAATCATTGCCTCATTGTAGTCTAATTCAAGCTTTTGCTCTTTTGTCCTAGAGTTCCTCAAAACTAAGTTTCCATGCTATATGATTTTCTAAAGTTTAAAATCTATAGACCTTATATGAAGTCACATTCTAATCTTCCATTGATTTTAGTTTACACCACAAAATAATGGTAGCCTAACTGTGAATTGTCCTTCACTAAAGATGGCTTATAAGTGCTAGCCTAAAAATCATTAGATTTTAATAAAGCTAGAGTTTAAGCTCTAATACCAATTGAAAAACCCTTTAATGGCTAATGTGATCCAAAAAAGGAGAAGAGGTTAAATTAACACAAACAATTAACAAACTAAAAATAAAGAGAAAAAAAAAAGAAATTACTCAGTGTTTATAGTGATTCGGAGTTTTCTCTTCCAAGTCTCCAACATCCACTTCCTCAAACAACTAGCTTGAAGTTTCATTACCACTTGAAACTTGTACATTTATTTTATTCAGGATTTCACCCAATATAGTAGTCATACGAGATTTCACCCATAACGAATTGAATAAAAGTTTTGTGTTTAAAAACAAAAGTTGATTACACTTATTGGGTACAAAGGTTCTCCCAAGAATTAGAGTTTGAGCTTTTAAGATAGAGCAATGAGCTTTGAGAAGAGAAGATTAAGTTTCAAATTGATTCACTTGAGTTTCTAACTTTTTCTTACTTCAAATGTGCTCATTTTATAGTTGAAATAAGTTGGCAATCTTGATAAAGCTGTTGGGTTGAAAAATATATTCATTGACATTCGAAAAATGATAGATTTATATTGAAAAACACAAGCAAACAAGCATCACTATTAAAGTGAATATATATTTGTGACTCAAAAATATTTTATTTATGGCAAGTCAACCTTGATTAGACCTTTCAACAGTTAACTTCTCTTCTTGCGCTACATGCCTGAATGGACATTATCTTTACAATGAACAGACATTCATATCATCATAACTCAAAGCCTTCAAAATTCCAAAAGTGTTAATGATGACACAAACGGATTAAAGAATGAGTACTTAAACATCTGAAATTTGCATTGTGTATGGGTATCAGTGTCTTATGAACGAGCGTCTTTAAATATTTGACTTGAAATCCCTTTAACCTTGACATTGACCATGAACGAGAGTAATGCATGTAGAGCTTCCAATGAGTCTTTACTATTCTAGATAAACGGGCATCACTCCTTCGAAGGAATAGGTATCGCTCGAAACTTTGGCTATCTCCCACATTGACTTCATTCATATTTGTAAGCGATAAGTAACAAGGGTGACTTTCATGTGCATGGCTTGAAATTGGTCATGACTAGATGTCACTCAAATTTGAACGAGCATTTATTACCTATTTGAATGGTGTGAAAATTTTAGAAACATCAATAAAGAAGTGCACTACATCGATCATCTTTATGAATAAGTCAGTTTTACTCTAGTAATAAGAAGTGCACTACACTTAGAAATGTTTTAACACATTCCTTAGACTTGTTGGCAATTTTAACATAGATTTTTATCATGATCAAAACACCTAGGAGTCAAACACAGTCCTATATGACTGAGCCTACAATGTCATATATATGTGGTGTTCAGATCACAATGTTTAATATGATTGTTATCAATATTGAGAATTTTATTATCTAAATTAAAAACATACAAGTCATTAATCAATTTGGCAGTTTCATAAAATATATTATTTAAATTAATGGTTATAACACCATTAACAATATGAAAATAATATCCTTCTTTGTTTAAAGTAGATACAAAAATAATATTTATAAAAACTGAGCATAACAATAGTTCTTTAATTTTAAAATCAAACCAAAGGGCAAACTAAAACAATAATTTTCTATGGCTAATGACGAACGGTTTACTCTACCTCAATTCATACACATTAGAATAAATGTGAGAACCACATCCTCTATCTACAACCAAATTAAATCAAATCATTTTAAGTTTCAAACTAAATTAAACCAAGCTAAAAGTATGGTTTAGTTTTGTTTAGATTGTGGTTCAAATCTATTAAAAATCATTGACTTTGAAATATTTCTTATTTAATAAAGGGAAATTATTAAAAATGGCCAAAATATCCTCCCACTAAGCAAAAATGCCCAAAGTCACTATTTTCAAGCAAAAATGCCCAAATTTACTATTCCTAAGCAAAAATGCCCATGACTTTTTCTAAAATACCAAAATTACCCTTCCCCTCATTTATATAAACCTCCTCACTCACTATAAGGGGTTAAATGAAATTTTATTAAAATTAGGGGGTATTTTGATATTAAACATTATAAGAGCATTATAAATTGGGAAATTAAATTTTAGGAATAAATAATTGAGGGGTTAAATGAAATATTATTAAAATTTGGGAGGCATTTTGATATTAACCATTGTAGGAGCATTATAAATGAAATTTTAGGTTTTTTCGACTTTCACCGTTTTATAATATATCGATTCGTATTTTTTAGATTTCTGAAGAATTTTTCGATTGTTGTCATTCTAGAGTATTTCAACTTTTAGAATTCGAATTTCAGTTCTGTTTTTTCAAATTTCACCGTTTTACGAGATATCGACTCGTATTTTTCAGATTTCTGAAGAATTTTTCGATTATTGCCATTCTAGGATATTTCAACCTTTAGAATTCGAATTTCAATTCTGTTTTTCTGAATTTTATCATTTTACGAGATATCGACTCGTATTTTTCAGATTTTTGAAGAATTTTTTTATTATTGCTATTCTAAGGTATTTCAACTTTTAGAATTTGAATTTCAGTTCCGTTTTTCTAAATCTTACCGTTTTACGATATATCAACTCGTATTTTTCAGATTTTTGAAGAATTTTTTGATTACTGCCATTCTAGGGTATTTCAACTTTTAAAATTCAAATTTCAGTTTCGTTTTTTCGAATTTCACCATTTTACGAGATATCAACTCGTATTTTTTAGATTTCTGAAGAATTTTTTGATTACTGTTATTCTAGGGTATTTCAACTTTTAGAATTCGAATTTCAGTTTCGTTTTTTTGAATTTCACCGTTTTACGAGATATCGACTGATATTTTTCAAATTTCTGAAGAATTGTTTGATTATT
Source organism: Mangifera indica (assembly GCF_011075055.1). NCBI lineage: Eukaryota > Viridiplantae > Streptophyta > Magnoliopsida > Sapindales > Anacardiaceae > Mangifera > Mangifera indica. The sequence continues at coordinate 12,199,405 of NC_058137.1, read as the reverse complement.
ACCATCTAGGGTATTTCAACTTTTAGAATTCGAATTTCAGTTTTGTTTTTCTGAATTTTACCATTTTAAGATATATTGACTCGTGTTTTTCAGACTTCTAAAGAATTTTTTATTATTGTCATTCTAGGGTATTTCAACTTTTAGAATTCAAATTTCAGTTCTGTTTTTTTGTATTTCATCGTTTTACGAGATATCGACTTGTATTTTTTAGATTTCTGAAGAATTTTTCGATTATTACCATTCTAAGGTATTTGAGCTTATAGAATTTGAATTTCAGTTCTGTTTTTTCAAATTTCATCATTTTACGATATATCAACTCGTATTTTTCAGATTTCTGAAGAATTTTTCGATTGTTGCTATTCTAGGGTATTTCAACTTCTAGAATTCGAATTTCAGTTCTGTTTTTTTGAATTTAACCGTTTTATGATGTATCGATTGATTTTTAAATTTTTGAAATAAATAAATTTTTGTTTTTTTGAATTTCATCGTTTAAGGATATATCAACTCATGCTTGATAGTAACATCACTCAAATCACATCTAAAATGAAATGAAATACATATCTATATATAATGACAAATAAAGTACATCGTACACATACGCACACACAATAAATATATACATACGAATATATGAAGAACGATAAATAAACAATGAGCTAACTAAATATGCATTTGTGAGCTACTCGATATAGTGAAAATACAACTGCGACCTTAAACGTCGACGCATAGAGGTAGATGACTCTCGGGGAAAATTGACACTCCGTGACAATGCCAAACACTCAAAAAATCGTAACATAAACAAGTCACAATCATCGGAGCCCACTTCCTGCTGAGGGACATCCGTCGCTCGATGCAAAGTGAGGGAATCACGTCGTGGAGTCCTCCTAGAAGCTATCCAAAAACTCATCGCCTCTAATAACGTGGGAATGAATGTCATATACGGTCGCATGCGCTACTCAAGAGACCCTATATTCCCCGAGTATGATACCTCTGAATCATATACCGTAATCGACCACTCACGAAAATCTATAACTCCGATGACCTAATATGCGTTGTCGAAGTTTATAGGGATGTAAACCTATAAACAGTGACAAATTTTAGTTAATTATCGTTGTCGTCAACCAATTCAATGTAATAGAAATATATATATATATACTATACCTGATCGACTATCCCCCATGGTTTGTACAACAATCCCGGGGTATACGCTACGTCAACCATCCTCGTGAAGAGCCCCAAAAACTCAAACTCGACAATCGGTGTGGTCTGCCAACTCTTCCAAGCCATCTCAATATGGCCTCCAAAGAATGTGTAGGCAGTCATCCAACACTGAGAAACAGTCGCACGGTGCTCATCCTGGTGTCGACGTAATAAAGCCAAAAAAGAGTCATACGATCCTCTAATCGAGTCATCTGGAAAGAGATATCGTCACGTAATCGAGTCATCTGGGAAGAGATATCATCGTGAAAACTCGATATCTCACGTAAAATCGTAGCACCCCAGTGCACTAATGTAGCATCTAATGTAGAAATACTAGGTGATACGAATGGGGGACACTGTTCGGTGGCATGATGGGTAGTGCGGTCCTCCACTCTTGGATAGTCTATCGTCCCTAGGCTCTGAACTGCAGGGGAATATATAGGCTGCTTCATAACAAGAGGCTAAATAGGCTCCTTATGTGTCTCAGAAGTCTCGACAGCTACAGTTGAAGGTCCTAAGGCTAAAGAAGCCCCGTCTCTAGTTGCGATCAGAACCAAAGAAGATGAGGAGGAATTAGCATCAGGTAAACCGGTGTACTCACGAATCTTAGCGTACCATGGTAAACCCTCCTCGATCGATGATAGACAAAGAGGGAATGTGACATCCTCCTAATGATGAAGATATATAAGTCAAAATAATTATAACATATAATGAATTAATCGACTTATTAATTAACTAGTACATACTGGATCACCAGTGAAAATACGACCTATATAAGTCCAATTAGGGACGTCTCGCGTATGCCACCTAAACATCTGTGGGGACGAATAGGGATCAACAAGGTCAATCCAATCGTGTAACGTGTCCAGAGTCTCATATATCCAATACTGCAATATAATCATTTACGATTTAAATAAATCAATTCATATTTTTTCAAATTAATATATATAATCAATAAATTAAAACTAACCTGAAATGCGAAAGGAAATCTGTAGAGGTCGTATCTACGCATCTCAGGCATCCGTCCGGAGCATACTCTATCACTCACCTATGACATAGACTCGTATGTCATCTGCCACACGGGAACAAGCCAGGGGTAGGAATTAAACCCATCTAAATGATCAACCAACTGTAAATACTCTGAAGAGACATTTTTTTGTTGATCATTCCCCAACAAAACCATATGAAGAACATACAATAAGGTCATCTTGACAACGTCAATATCGTCATCCCCCCATGGCCTCGACAAGAAAACATGCTCTAGGTCATGATACTGCACCTTTGGGCAATCTCGAAAGTACGTATCTCTGATCCTATGTCTGGAGGAGCGAGGAATATATGAAGAGATATCAATGCATCGGCTAAACGAAAGACCCGTCACCAAAGCAAACTCAAACGGGCTAAAACGAACATCAACCCTGCTAATCCGAACCCAAAACTCGTCTCTGACAGAGAATCGATGTAGCTGTCGTAGTAGGAATGAATGAACTAATATACCAGAGAATTTGGTCTCAGGTAAACGAAGAAGATACCTGAAATATATCCTCTCAAATAGTCGTAGCTGCTCCGGGGTTAGTGTAGACATAATTCTAGATAATGTTGTGTGTTATGCACGACATATCAAATCTGTCCGAAAGTATCTGGACTCATCGGGGATTCGCAGCTCGCTTTCAACACGTCTTCTTTTGCGAAATATATCCTGTGAAAATTTACAATATTCATTAGTAATGCATAAATAACAAATATGTAAAATCATGGAAAAATTCATAAAAAGATAAAAAATAAAAAAGGTGATCACAAAATTTTAAAAATAAGATTTCAGGATTGTAAAATAGTTAAAAGGAAAAAACAAAACTGAAATTCAAATTTTATACGTTAAAATACCATAGAATGTTAACAATCAAAAAAACGGAACTGAAATTTGAATTCTAAAAATTGAAATACTCTAGAATGGTAACAATCAAAAAATTCTTTAAAAATCTGAAAAATACGAGTCGATATATTGTAAAACGGTGAAATAAAAAAAAACGGAATTAAAATTCAAATTCTCAAAGTTGAAATACCCTAGAATGGCAACAATCGAAAAATTTTTCGAAAATCTGAAAAATACGAGTCGATACATGGTAAAATGGTGAAATTCAAAAAAACGAAACTGAAATTCGAATTCTAAAAGTTGAAATACCCTAGAATGGCAACAATTAAAAAATTCTTCAAAAATCTGAAAAATACGAGTCAATATATCGTAAAACGGTAAAATTCGAAAAAACAAAACTGAAATTTGAATTCTAAAAGTTGAAATACCCTAGAATGGCAACAATCAAAAAATTCTTCAGAAATTTGAAAAATACGAGTCGATATATGGTAAAACGGTGAAATTCGAAAAAACAGAATTGAAATTTGAATTCTAAAAGTTGAAATACCCTAGAATGGTAACAATCGAAAAATTCTTCGAAAATTTGAAAAATACGAGTCGATATATCGTAAAACGGTGAAATTCAAAAAAACGGAACTGAAATTTGAATTATAGAAGTTGAAATACCCTAGAATGGCAACAATCGAAAAATTCTTCGAAAATTTGAAAGATACGAGTCGATATATCATAAAATAGTGAAATTCGAAAAAACGGAACTGAAATTCAAATTCTAAAAGTTGAAATACCCTTAAATGGCAACAATCAAAAAATTCTTCGAAAATCTGAAAAATACGAGGTCATTATATTGTAAAATGTGTCCGGAAGGCACAAAAACGAAAAACTTAATCTCAAATTCGAAAACTACATATTGAAAAATCTTAAAACAGAAAAAACGGATATAAAATTCAAAAACTACACGTTGAGAAAACCTATATGTGAAAAATATCAATTTACCCCTTAAAAAAATTTGCATTACGAACAGGTCCAATATTTATCCCTTGGCCCCTCAGTAATTTTTGAATCTAATACCGCCCCTGCAGTTTCAAAAAAGTAAATTTTCACCCCAACCCACTTTCACACATGGCAAATTTCAAAAACGCCCACAGTGGACAATAATACAACCAGATCCATAATGTTTTTAAAAAGCCACTAAACCCCCCACACCCACTGTCACAATGGGTGTGTTCTTCATGACAGTGGAAAACATTGTTCCCGCTATCAGAATGCCGATGGCTTCGGAGGCTTTTTTCGACCAAAAATCGATCATTTCGACCTCCAATTTCAACATAAATCGAATCTACATAAGCTATAACACAAAACCCCTTAACAAATTCAACGAAAACAGCCAAGAATCAAAACATATTAAACATTGTACAAAATCGAAACCTTAATTTTCAAACCGTAAAATCTCACTCAAATCTCAATAATATGAACAATAACTTGATTCAAATAAGATTACGGAAGATATACTAACCTTCTTGACCATTTTCGCTCGTTAGAAAGCAAGAAAATCGATAGAAATCGGCTTCACAGTGGGACAACAGTGGGCGACGGTTTCACAGTGAGAAAAAAGTCTATTTTTCTTTGGATTTGCACAGTGACAGTAGACGTTTCACAGTGGGAAATATGAAATTTTGCCTTGTTTATATATAGGGGTAGTTTAGACATTTCACAAATGTTAGGCATTTTTGCTTTAATATGAATTTTTTGGGTAATTTCGCTTAAGCTCCCTTACTTTTGCCCCTTTTTAATAATTTCCCTTTAATAAATAATAGTGAATTCTAGTTACCTACACATGAAATAAACACATAAAATAAATATTAAATACATGTATAATAAACATGAAATGAAAAAGACAACATAATATAAAAAATAAGTAATGCAAATTTATAATTTATTGTATTATGTTCAATTTTTTGGGATGTAATTGTCATTTTTTAAACTATTAAAATACATGTTAAAATTTAGAAAATTAAAAAAAAACCCATAAATGTTCTTTTCAAATTTCCAAAAATCTCTTCAAAAAATTATTAATACCCTAAATTTTTCAAAAATTAAAAACTCTTCCAAAAATATAATTATACGTCATTAACACCCCGATTTATAATTGTAGTTGTAAATCTTTTTTCTATTTTTAATTTAAATTAATATAAATTAGGGATACAAAAAAATATCTAATAAAATTTTAGGGATAAAATTTTATTTAGCTTTTGCACTTTTTGTCTTTTCAACAATTTTTTGAAAGACAGTTTAAAATTTTTTGAAATAAATTTAACATATGGGTGAGAAATGGATTTTTTCAAACTTTAAGGGTGAGAATGGTGGGAGCTAGTAATTTTTTTTTTTTGTGTGTGTTTTTATATATATACACACACGATTTGGTTTGGTTTAGAAACCCCTAAACCACAACCCAAATTGCAAATCGTTTTTTTTTTTTTAAATCTATCAACTTAAGTCAAATCAAACTATATTTTTTGAACAGTTTGAACTGAATTATTACTTAACAACGTGAGGAAATAAACTCTTCTAGTGTAAAACTTGCAAATGCATAACAAGGTCTTTCTAGTCATTCTTTTGATTCATAAGATATTAAAATGACTAAGTGTTGAAGAATTTGAAATTTAGTTAGTTGAATGGTCATCTATAAAGGTACATCTTGTTCATGTTGTGTCAAGTAGACAATATTAATGTCGTGCCACATTAGATTGCTTAAGAAGGTGAACAAACGGTCATAACAAGTATAAGGTCGTTCTAATGGTTATCTAATTTGAATTCTATCTAAGGAGGCGCATCCACATGATGCCTCATTTCATGGATATATATATATATATATATATATATATATATATATATATATATATATATATATATATATATATATATATATATATATATATATATCTATGTATGTATATTTCTTATCTTCTTATAATTTAAAATAGATATTTGGGCTAATTTCCAAGGAACAAAAGAGAATTTTTGGTGATCAAAAGAGGATTTTTGCACCAAATTCATTGGCTCGGAAGAGAGGTAAGTAGGAGTTGGAAGTTTTCATCATGTAATTTTGGAACATTTAAAACAAACATGCCAAATCATATTCTATGAATTACAATAAACATAAATGCATACCCAGTTTAATTCTCGTTTCTGAATGATTTGAATGCGTCGTAAGGCATTGACATGAGACTATTTCCATGACATAATTTGCTTATTGCCATTTCTGATTGGAAGACATAATCTTTATGTATTGGATTCTGGGAGAAAAAAGAAGAAACCATTCTTTTGTAAAAAAAAAAAAAAAAAAAGACGTAAAGTCAGTGGTTGTAGAGGTAATTTAGGCATTTGAATAGATGTCAAACTGGCAATAACTTCCCGTCACAAATTACCTTTTGGCAATTAGTAAATTGGGTCTGGTCAACCTGTCGTAGGTGGGCCTAGACCCAATATCTACAACTTGTATATGACGGAAGACCCAGATCAAATACTTAGCCACAAAAATCTCATACAATAATATATTTCATACTTGCAAATATGTCATCTGACCTTGCAAGTAACCTATACTTGGGAGCTAAATACTATACATCTGTTAGGAATAGTATAGTCGCTTCAACCCAAATAAAAATGTAATAAAACGTTAGGCTTACAATACCCCAGATTTGTTCGATAACATTAGCTCTCTTTAGTCCGTCATTTATCAATATGTTATTTTTGTATGTGTCCATGATCAAGTTCATTCTCCTGTATGAGTGACAAGATCGGTTGACCAATGAACACACGTAATATATAAGTGTTCATCTTTTACTCAATATTCTCAATTTAAACTTAGTTGTTTTTCTAGTCATGTTCCATAGACAAAATCATGTCTAACCAAAAGTGTCATGCTAAAATAACAACACTAAGAGTAAACATCGAATAATAGTAAAGAGTCAAATGATACAAATATAAGATAAACCTTATAAAGTCTCACACAGTAAGGAAGCAGGGATTCATCCCTTGTTACTTTAACCAGTCGTCTTACTTATGCAAATATAGTATGAATCATGTGCTACAGTGTATATTCTCCACAAATATCATTACTTTAACACTGTACAAATCTTAGTTCAGTCACCATAGCCAACACCTAACTTGAATTTTTAATTATCTTCACGCTTATAGATATTTATTTATATTAAGAACTCACATATGACATTCATAAGTTATTGTTAGGATAGATGCCCTATAGCCAACTGATTTGACATTTGTAATTGTAATTTATCTTATTTAATGATAAAAAGGATTTATAGTTATTCAGTTCATATACTTGTCTATTATATGAATATGTGAATAACATGCTCTTAGAATAGTAGAACTATAATAAAGGGATCAAATGACTGATTATGGGAACTCTATACACATATTAACTAGTCATTCTAGAAATGTTCATAATCACAAATTACAATAACCAAGGACACATGTAATAGTGATGGGATTATCATTTCATGTGCTAAAGTTGTTTGCTAACTATTTGGTGTAACATATGGGTGTACATTATAGACGTGTTCATCTAACTGATCCTACCAAAGCATAACCATATGGTTGGTTACTCTAGTGTCTATGAAACAAATCCTTTTAACATAATGGGTACATGTGATCCTTTGACTTAATTTTGCTAGATCATCTTGTGCAAGGATTCATATGGTTTGACACTATCTAATGTATCATCATAATAAAGGTATCATAAAGGTAGTGATTAGCCATATCGTGAGATGCATGGAAGTTATGGAGGCTATGGTTGATCAATAAAGGATTGGTATGGTTTTAATTTAATAAGAACTCTAGGACACCTTATCACCTAAGTAGTTAAAATCCTAACTAACTTAGGATTCATGCACACATTATAAATAAAGGTGTTTAGTTTGAGTCAAAACTTTTACAACAAGCCAACACATACATCCTAAACACATATCTTCACGCCTAGAAACTTATTGACACAAGTTTCCACTATTATGACCTTCTTTTCATTTTGTTGTGATCAAATTTCCAAGATCTAGCAAATAGAAGTCTTAGTAGCTTTTTTTTTTTATTTCCTTCCATTCGCGCTCCCTATAGGTACGAAAGCGTCACCTTAAGGGGGTTTCATAGCAATCTTTGCATAGCCACATGAAGTCTTTGAGGAACAAACAATGTAAGTATAATTTCTAAATACCCTATGTGTGGCTAACATGTTTATGAATCTATGTATTAAAACGGGTATCCTAGATAAGTTTTAGGATCTTTGATAATTTTAAAATTTCAATTCTGCTATACTGCTAATTAATGACTCCCTAAAACCTTATAGTTGTATTAGACCCACTATTTAGGCATATTTTCCTGAAAATATACTTGCAAGTTTTGATTATTTTTATATGGTGTTGCATGTAATTGATAAATAATCAAAACCTTAAAATTAGTAAAGTTGATTTGCAATCATGTTGCCACATGATTTACTAAGTTTAAAAACAACATAAAGATGTGTTAAATTTATTGAATGTTTATTACTAAAATTTTCTTGAGTTTAATTGTTGATGTAGGATTAAATTCAAGGTTAATAAACGGTTTGTCAAGTAAGTGTGGTTTACGCAACACTATTGCTCACACAATGATTGGTTTGCCTTTGCACATTGGCTCCTGGATTTCCTGCCATTGGAAATTCTAGAAACCGAGGTTGGAAACACCACCCTACATAACTAGAACAAAAACCAAATAAGGTGGTGCCATGCACCATAAGTTTGCTTCATGCTGCAATGTGCACCTGAACAAAAACTAACTTGTAGGTTAACACGATGGTGGCTTGAGCTTTGACCATTGGGATATGATGGGGCAGGCTCTACCCTATCCTACTTCTAAGTTATAGGTTAGTACATCGCTAGACGACACCTGTCTGGGTAGTTTTGTCCAGGTTTGGTACACTCGCTACACCTTGAACTTATGCCTTGCTAGGTAATTTTTTTGCCTAAACCATGTACGGTGGTCTTCCATCATGGCCTTGATATGCCTCCTGAGATGCTTACATGCCCTTTGAGATTGGGAATTAGCTTTTGGTTCCAGTTTCATTGAATTGGAACCAAAATTGAAATTTTCTTGAGTCTTGGGGTTAAATGATTATTTTGTAAAGTTTTAGGGATAAAAATGCAATTTAACACTTGGCTAACTAAGAATTAAAATTTAATTTTAATTGCATGTGTATATATGGATGTATATGTGAATGGTGCCCACTATGCAACCAATGAACCAATGTGAATGATTATTTTATTTTATTTGGGTTGTAATTCTTAAATAGGGGTTGCACACCCTACTTTATTCTTCTTTCTTTTATACTAGGTTGTTAATTTATTTTCTTAGAATTATGTAACTAAGAAACAATACCATATAATTACTAAAGACTAAAGGCAAAAAGGACAAACGAGAAGACGAAGACTCGAAGACAAAACATTCATATAGGTTGACCAGTCAGACTTCTCTTAGCTTAAGAGGTTTGACATTAGTTATGGTTGTGTATTGACACATTTTAATTTTACGTTGTTAGATGGATGTGAATGGTTATATTTTTCCAGGTGTCACCTAACATGCAACATAACATCTTATGAGACTAATTAATTGAAACCTTCAATTTAAATATTAAGTCTAAGATTAAATTGGTGTCTTCCAATATGATACCCTAATTAAGCCCCTGTTCATTGAAAACTTGTTTCCCAAAATGAATGCTACGCTTTTACTAGGTGAAAAATTAGGAGATATTTATATTGGGTCTGACTTAACTATTACACTTTACTTGTTCGTCAAAGCGAAGATGAAGTATATTAGAAGTATGAGTAGGGTGACATGTAGTATCCACCATAATGATACCAAGAGTCACATTTGAGGCTGCATACTTTGTTGGGCCAAAACCTAGCTTGAGATCATTTTGAAAATTATCCTAGTATAAATGTGACGTGTGTAAAGTTTGTCCCTCTTGTGCAGTTTTTTAAAGCTTTCCAGTCGTGTCATTCTTAAAATTAAACCCGTACTTCAACTGTGCGCAACCCGACATATACTTGTTCAAGCTTCTAGATTGTTTTTTAAACATAGAAATAAAGCAAGCCGCCCGTGACACAATTTTACTGCCCATGCTGAAAATTATCCATTGAAGCATTTAAACCTATTCGTTACAACTCTGATCGAGGTCATTTTTCTTTGCCAAATTCTTTCAAAAAACTATCGATGGAAACTCAATCCAACGGGAATTAAATATCTCTATAAATTTGGTTTCAAATTGAAGAGCAGGGTGATGAAAAAAAGGAAGAAGAAAAATCAAAAGACGCCAAAAAGAAAAACTAAAAACATTATTACTTTCATTTCTTTGTAACTCTCCATGAGCTTTAAACTTTTATTCTTTGAGAGTTATGTTCACTTAAACTTGTTCATATTTTGTAATCAAATATTGTGGGCACAATCTTGTATCAACTAGTGTAATGGGTGAAATCTCGAATATACTACCTGTAAAAAATTCTTCAAGAGATAGTGAAACTCCATGACGGTTTGCTTGGAGAAGTGGACAGAGAGGGCTTACAAGAGAAAGCTCTGAACCACTTTAAATGAGCATTTCTACAACTTTATCTGCTTAAGTATTATTTGTTATTATTGATATTTATTTTTGTAATTAATATTGACATTTATTATTACTGTTGTTATTCATTTCAGCTTGTTATTTGTCTCCATTGCTATTATTGTTTATTTCTATTTTAAAGTTTATTACTATTGAATTTATTGTTAGTGTTTTAGTTGTGTGGTTTGTAAAGTTTATTTTGGAATTTATTATAATTTATCATTTCATTTATTGTTAAGAACCTATTCACCCCCCTTTTCATATTAGCCATTACAAAAGTGTTTAACAACTTACACATATAGCTGATGACTATCAACATATGTAACACTAGCCTTAAGATTATTAACTTTCGACTCAAATACAACTCAGTCCGAGCTTATGCTATTGTCCACGTAGTCAACACCTACACTAAGTCTTTCTTGAATTCTTTATTCTCTAGTTACTCATTATTTTTGTTGTTTAACTCTCTCTTCTATGCACATAGCTTAGAAGTATAATTGTCTTTTGTCTTGTTTAAGGATACATGGTCGTGTGCTTCTTTACCCAGCTTGTGTGCCTTTTGACCTATATATACAGACGTGTGGTATTCAATACATGGTTGTGCATAGGGCAGGTATGCACAAGGAGATTACCTAAACAGACTTTTATGCACAATGATCCACATGTACAAATTACATGTCTTCAGCTACCTACGTCATCCATTTTTGGAAAGTCATACATGGGCGTGTGTCTTATACCACACAACTATGCATGTCTTCCCTCAGAACAAGGGTAAAAATCTCAAACTTTCGAAATTTTTGGAATGACACATAACTGTTTATGAAGTCATACATGGTTATGTGTCATAATTTGGAAATCAAGTCCTAAAGGCTTTTACGCTACACAAACACAACATAAGCACTATAACCATACCAGTTAGTTTCAACCATATCTCTAAAGAACCCTAAACAAGTATATGCATTGGAAAACATGCATTAAAACCTATATATGATCACTTCTAGGCATTATGCATTATCAAGCCAAAACACATAAAATTCATACCATAATCATGTTAAAACGATTTTAAGATGTATATACATAAATCAAACAGTCTCTTTTGTAAGTAATCTTCATGACCTGACTCATGCGTTAAAAGTTAAAGGTGTAAAGTTTAGAGATGATTTGGTCAATGAGGAAAGGTCAGTCCAGGTTCTTGACAAGCGAATAAAGTAACTCAGAAACAAATAGATTCCTTTTATTAAAGTCTTTTGGAGGAATTATCAAGTAAAGAAGGCCATTTAAAAGGTGGAGTAAGATATGAGGCAAAAATTCCCACAACTGTTCAAGTGAATTTCAAGGACAAAATTCATTTAGAGGGGGAGAAATGTAACATCCACAAGTATGTTTAAAGTTATTTTGGTCTTTTAGTAATTTTCTTGTGTAAGGTTATGCTTGAGAAACTTTTATGTGATTTTTGGCATGCACAGTCATGTATGAAAGGCTACACGCCCGTGTACAATATGGCAAAAATAGCAAAATGGTCTTCCTATATATCATATGTTTTAGCCAATTTTGACCAAGATACATGTCTGTATAAGTAGGATACATTATCGTGTCTAGTTAACAGATTTTGAATTCTAGGATAAGAATATGTTCCACAGGAATCTCGTAACGTGGTTTAATGTTTTGGTAACTAGCATAAATGCCTCTATATTTAGTATACACACCTGTGTACGTCTGTTTAATTTGAAAATAAAAACAATCATAGAAGAGGCAGCACTCATTTTTTTCTTGAAATCTTTTTAGCCAAACAGGAGAGAAAGGAGGATTGAAGAGTGCCAGAGTCACCTTTCACTAGAAGAAACATCTTTGGGTATAGTTCAAGCCATAAGAAGACTACTATCATCATTGTAAATTCCATTAGTGGCAACAACTCAACCCAACTCACTCTCTAATCCAAGCAACATGCTCTCAACATATCCTCTATCACTTGATTCATTCTTTCAGTCTGTCTATCAGTTGAAGGGTGATAAATAGTGTTAAATGCCAATCTAGTACCAATCGATCTTTATAAACTCTACCAAAAGGTTGAGACAAATCTTGTATCTTTGTCTGATATACAGTTTTAGGTACTTTATGCAATCTCACAATCTCCTTGAAGTATATCTGACCTAAGTGATTTGTGTTAGTACCCTCTTTAATAGGGATAAAATGTGCTAACTTAGTTAATTGGTCTACTATAACCCAAAAGGCATTGTATCCATCTCAAACTCTCAGTAGACTGACCACAAAGTTTATAGAGATATGCTCCCACTTCCATTTAGAAAAGATCAAAGGTTACAATAATCTAGCTAGTCTCTAATGTTTCGCTTTAACCTATTGACATACCAAACATTTTACCACAAAGTCAGCTACATCTCCTTTCATGTCGATCCACCAAAATGTCTTCTTTAGGTCTTGATACGTCTTTACACTCCTAAGGTGGGCAATGTAAAAGGAATTATAAGCCTTAGATAGAATCTTATGCTTTAAGTCAGACGTCTTAGGAACACACACATAATTCATAAATCTCAACACCTCTTTAGTGATATTAAAATTAGACACTATGTTCTCGATAATCCTTTTTCCTTATCTAGATACACCACTTGTTTGACAATTGAGCTTTATGAATCTTGTCTAATAATGTTGATCGAATCCTCAGATCAGCCAACATTCTTATAACTAGCTCAATCTGGTCTTTCTCTATCTCCCTTTGTAACTCCTGATAAGCTATGACTTGTGATAACATCACTTTTTTGCTTAAGGCATCTACTACCACATTTGCTTTTCTTGAATGATACTGAATGTCACAGTCATAATTTTTAATCAGTTCTAACCATATTTTTGTCTCATGTTTAGCTTTCTCTTGGTGAAAAAGCATTTCAAACTCTTATGATCCATGTAGATATTACATCAGACTTCATACAAATAATGTCGCTAAATTTTCAAAGCAAAAACCACTGTAGCCATGAATAGGATAACAAACCTTATAATTCTTTAGCTATTTAAAGACATAGGTTATCACTTTCCCTTTTTGCATAAGTACCTCTCATAAACCTTGATAGAAGGCATGTATGTACAAATCATACTTTTCTCATTCTGTAGGTAAAGCTAAAATTGATGTTGAGGTCAATCTATTCTTTAATTTCAAGAAACTTCTCTCACAAATGTCAAACCACTTGAAAAGGGTATTGCTTTTGGTCAATTCAGTTAATGGTCGAGTTAACTTGGTGAAGCCATTTATAAAGCGTCTATAATAACCTGTCAATCCCAAAAAACTTATCACCTCTTTAGGGGTCTTAAGTCTCTATCATTCCAATACCGCTTTAACCTTCCCAGATATACCAAGATACCATTAGTTGATACCACATGCACCAGAAAAACAACACGATCCAATTAGAATTCACATTTTAAAAACTTGGTGTACAATTGTTTCTCCTGTAGTCTCTATAACATAAATTTCAAATGTTTTTCATACTACTCACAAGATCTAGAGTACACCAATATATCATCAATAATATCACAATAAATTTATCAAGACAATCTTGAAACACCTTATTCATTAAATCCATGAAGATAACTTGTGCACTCGTCAGACTAAAAAGCATCACCACAAATTCATAGTGTTCATATCTTGTTCAAAAGGCTATCTTTAAAAGATCTTTTTTGGCTACGCTGACTTGATGATACCCCGACCTTAAATCAATCTTTGAAAATGTTGAAGCACCCTTTAGCTAATCAAGTAAATCATCAATCCATGGTAGTGGATACTTGTTCTTGATCGTTAACTTGTTAACACTCGATAATCAATACACGTACGTATCGACCCATCCTTTTTTTTCACAAAAAGGATCAATGTGCCTTATGGTAAATGACTTGGTCATATAAATCCACTCTCAAGTAACTCCTGTAGTTGTTTCTTCAACTCTTGAAACTCTACTGGTGTTATTCTATACAGGGCCTTAGAAATGGGTGTCATCCTTAGGGCTAGCTTTAAACTAAACTTCACCTCTCTTATCAATGCCACTCCAGACAACTTATTTAAGAACACATCAAAAAATTCATATACCATAGAGGTGGATTACAAGCTCTAGGCAGTCTCTACTGGTTTGTTTACCACATGAGCTAAGTATCCATAACACCATTTCAATAACATTTTTCTAGCTTTCAAGTTGCTAATTATCATACTCAATACTTAACTTTCACCAAATGAGAATTGTTCACCATTTTCTAACTAGAACCGAACTTTCTTTTTCACACTGTCTATCTTAGCTCAATAGTGGCTCAAGAAATCCATGCCCAATATTATATCAAAGTTTGGTATGTCAAACACTATCAAATCCACTACCATTTCTCAACCCTTCAAGAACAAGGTCTCACTCAACAACATTTTGTTACTTTGAATTTTATCTTCATCTAGCATTTGTCATGTTGCCCTACCTTAGATGAAAGAACTCTTGAGCCTACACATATATAACATATATAGATAGGTACTCTTTTTGAGAAACCTAAATGAAATCAATCCAAGTCATCTTTGACACTTGGTAGGTCTCACATAACATCATCCTTAAGCAATAGGCTGATATGCTAAATCTTATCTATATCCATCATGGTGAAAATCCTCATAACATCCTCTACTACTTCTAGCCATTTTTTAGTTGGTAACTCATGTAATACTATACTACCTCTAAAATCAAGGGGTTGGTGTCGACTTGCCAAACTATAGATAAGATGAGCTTAAGCTCTACTATCACCTACTATTTCTACTTTGTCTTGCTAGGGTGGAATCTTTGTAACTAGAGGCTATTAGGCATCTGTGGGGCATAAACTAGATGTCTAACACTCTTAGATGCCTCTTTATTCTATCTCAAAATATCTTCAACTATCCATCAGATAACCTCGTTGTTTACTAATGACATAATTGACACGACAAATGCTTGTCCTTGAGCCTCAGCTTGGCTCCTCTCTTGATTGGGGACTTCTAGGGCATCCTTAATTAATCTCCTAGGTATCCTTATCTTGGAATAAAATTCTAATTAAGGCATATAAAATACTTTAACTCAATGCAGGTTTATCATACTTATAATGGTAAACGTGTAGGAGTGGTTAGCATTGCATGAGGGGCCACTTTCCGTACTTAACTCTATTATGTACTTTTATACACTTATGAATTCTTAGGATTTCATGAAGATTTTGAGTGTTTGTCTTGTCAACTTGGTAAACATCCTACTTTACCTTTCAATAAAAGTGATTTTATTGTTTCTTCACTCTTTAATCTTGTACACTCTGATATTTGAGATCATGCACTATCACAACTATGGGAGGTTCAAAATATTTTGTTATATTTTTGGATGATTATTCTCATTGTTACTTGGATTTATCTTTTACATGGTTGATCTCACCTATTTTATATCTATAAAGAGTTTGTTAACATAATCAAAACTCAATTTTCTAGAAACAGAAAAATTTTTCGCTATAAAAATACCATTGAATACGTAGACACTCAATTATTCACTCTTCTAAAAGAACATGAAACTCTACTCAAATACTTTTGCCCAGGTATATCTTAACAAGATGGTCAAGTCGAGCAAAAACATAGACATATCCTTGAAACCATTCATGCTCTTCTTGTTAATTTATCCGTTCCAAGGTTACAAGTTATGGTCAAGGGCATAATTTAATAGTATATGATATAACATCAATAATACTAATATTGTCAATTCATTCAATGCACTTGTTGAGAACATTTGAGGATTGTTGATTACAATGTTTGCTAAGTTCATTAATAGCTCTCTACATATATGGTTCTACAAAAAGAATGAATAATTATTGTAAGCATATAAACTAATATTATTCTTCATAATATGTTTTCATTAACTTTTAATTATTCATTATGCTAACAATTTAAATGGCATTCAAACGGTGAATTGCTTATACAAATCAACTAACTCATTCGGTTGAGAACAAGATCATAAGTCATGTTTAGAAATCAACAAATATAGTTGTTAATCCAATCAATATACACCAATACTAGGTTCTTAGCAGTGTTCAAAAGATGATATTAGTGGATTTAACAAAGTGTACTTGTTCATGTTAGAAATTCTAACTTTCATAAATTCTTTGCACACATATCACCATAGTAGCAAGAGTAATAAGCCTCTTTATATTTCTATCAATGGGTGCATCCATATTGCACCACCATAACCTATCAGACAATTTATGCCAAAAATTTTAATCCTCTAGGGATCAATCAAATTGGATTCATCCGAAGGAAACTCAAGTTATTCTTTCACCTATGATCAATAATTGGCAAACTAGACGTCTATTAAGTCATAACAAAGTTCTCTCTCTTGGGGAATATGTGTAACAATAGTATTGTAGTTGATGTCAACAACTTGGTTATACAAGTAAAGGTTTGTACAGTCTATTTTGGTGTGATATGAGAGATTTTTCAAATCAAACTAAAAAAAAAAAGTTTAAAATTTTTCAAACAAACCAAACTAAAAAAAATATTATTTGGTCCGATTTGAATTATGATTTAAACTTATTTAAATTATTCAATATATATGTATTATTTAATAAAATTAATTAAATTATAGTTTTCTAGAACGTTATATAAACATATAAAATTAATATGAAAGATATATACAATATATTTGTAAAGAAAATAATAAAATAAATATAAAAAAAACAAATATACACCTAATAGCTTACTGAAAAATTTTATCAACTATAATTACATATATTTATTTTAAAATATATATATAGTTCTTGGTTTGATTTAGTTTGAAATTTATCTAAACCATAACCCAAACAAAAAAATATTTTAAAAAAATTTATCAACCCAAACTAAACTGTAATTTTTAATCAGTTTGGTCTAGTTTAACAGTTTGAATCAAATTATGCACACTTCTACATACAAGACTAAATTGTAAGAGTCTCACATCAATTCTAAGTTTACATCATCTTGTGCTTCATGAAGAGGGATCGTAGGAATTCCCTATATATCGTGAAGTGATGTTGAGCATTTTTTTTGTTATTGTTGTTAATGTGTCTTATGCACAAACATTAACAATTATTGTTTTATGTCACGCATGTGATTATGATGTTAATGTGAAATCATGTAAACCAGTTGTAATATTATGAAACCTTAAGGAAGTTGCCCTAAAGAAATATACATAAAAGTCTAAAGCACCTCCTAACTTATTATTTTCTAATTATCAATGCCCAAAAGTTCAATGTGTAGGCAATACAATATAGCCATTTTAATAGTGTTTGGTGTCGTTCACTCCCTACGCTTGGCTTGGCTTGGCTCTAAAAACTGTCATCACGTTGCCATAACAAATCAATATCTCGATAATGAATTATGTCCATCAAGATGAGAAGATAATGCTCCATATTGTTCATATGTCTAAAACGAAGTATAGTAATGAGAGCAAACTTGAATGAGTTGAAACTAGATGTTAACACCATTTAACCTAAACTAAAACTATTCATCGAAGTTATCAAAGTTCGCCTTAACTATATATCATAGCAAAATGGATTGTGCTAGTTCTACCAAATCAAGACTCTTCTAACTCAAAAAACTTTTCAAAATATATAGTTCTAAAAAGTTTTTTGCGCTTTTTTGTCAAAAGTTGATCAAATCTTGGTCATCACATCTCAATGACACCTTATGGAAACTTGTGTTTAAAATAGTATAAAACTTAAAACCTTTTTGGTACATTTAAAATTTCAAGCTTTCTTTCGTGATTAAAAGTCAAATGCTACACCAAAAATTAAATGTAATTGATTAATTCCTCAAATATTTGCACATTAAAAAACATTATCACAAAAAATGAAACAAAAATTTGAACTAAACATGTTGATAAATACTTATTTGAAAAATATCAATTATTCCATTTACCTCCATATACGGAGATATATCACATAAATATAAAGTAAAATGATTAAACCCCACCTTTATATTCTCCCAATTCACATTATTCACGTATTGATTGCGAATCATGTGTACCAAAAAAAAAACATATGGATGTTCCATTTTCATACTCTATTTCACTATATATCTATTTTAACTTGATTAAATTACTAAAACATTGATAAAAATTAAGAAAATTACAGTCAATTCAAACTATTTCACAAAAAAAAAATATCAGAAACTAATCAACTTTGATTTTCATGGAATCTCTAATTTATTTGCACTAATAATTAAATCTTAACATTATAAGCAATAAATGATAAAGATGAACTATACACTAACCATTCCCCTTTTTTCTAGCAAGATGAACCGACAAAAAGTCTAAAATATCAATGAAAACATGATATGTGCAAAAAACCTACGTATGCAGATTGAGTATGCAAGTTTTCAAATGTTGAAAATGATTCTAAGGAACACATTTATATGAGTTAATTTTGTCCAAACCTAATGTATTGGGTATATTTGTATAATCTATGAAAAATTGGCTACCTTCATATATAACTTAATTAGATATTATAATTAATAAATAAAATTATGTGTATATATTTTTAATATTTAATAAAATATATAAATAATATATTATTATATAATTAAATAATTTTAAATTAAAAATTAAATAATATTTTATTAAATAAAGATGTATTATTTACGTAGGTAAAACTTTTTATAATAAATCACCCAATTCCTATTTTAATTGTGTGGAGGACGCTAATAGAAGGCGTAAAACTTCACACAACCCTGGTTTCCCAGTGAATGTTCTGAACTCAATCATCAAAACCCTAAAACCCTGGTCCGTCATTCGAAACACCAACAAAAATGATGAGAAGGATCTCTTCACTCCTCAACACCACTACAAAACTTTACTCAAACCCACAAACCCCGCTCCGATTCCACCCCATACTGTCCCTGCAATGCCCGAATTCGAGCCCAGACAAATTCTTTTCAAGCGAATTGTGATGGGGATTAGGCCTTATAGTCTTTTAAGTTTGAATGACTTGAGGGATAAAATACCCAGAAAGCAGAAGACCAGAAAGGTGAGAGGGATTGGGTCAGGGAAGGGCAAGACTGCTGGGAGAGGACACAAGAAGCAGAGTGCTAGAGGGAGCGTGAAGTTAGGGTTTGTCGGAGGACAAGCTCCAATGCGTCGTCGTTTGCCCAAAAGAGGATTCAAAAACCCTTTTAGCCTCGTCTTTCAGGTACCCTTTTACTTTTTATGATAAGTTCGTTACTGGAAGAGTGCGGTTAAAGATTGGATTTTTTTTTCCCCCTCTTTTGGTGGCTTGTGTCAAGTGTTTGATTTATTTTTATTTTTTTGGTTTTTTCGGTTTGGCTGCTGACAATTGTTTAATGTGAGAAAAGAAATCGTTTTGGTTATTCTACTTTTGTGGGGTTGAATTGACGTTACTGTGGTTGAATTGACGTAACTGTGAGTCTTTAAAAATAACTAAGCGGAATCGATAATGTTAGCTGAATGCACTCTGATTGTTTTGTGAATTACTGATTTGCATTTGGTTCATATTATATAGAAATAGTATATGTACCATCATTTCTTTGTTTTATAATCTAATTGATATCCTGCTATATTATATAGTTGAGGAATGTGTCTAGAGTTTTGTTTGATGATTTAGATGTCTTCTGTTGTTGAAGTTTGAAGTTTTTTTATTGCTTTCTGCCTTTTCCTGTTGCTGCTTCTTTTTCTTGTTAAAATATGAGGAGGAACGCCCGTCCCTCGTTTCTTTTTGTCTTCCTTGTTTCCTTGTATCTTTCCTGTCGCGAGGAAATATTTTTTCAAATGATCACTTTTTTCAAGAATGCAACATACTGTCAGTTTTTTTACTCTATATTGATTTGATAAATCAAGCTTCATCTTTTGTCTCCTGGGTTTGTGTTTGTTTACTTGTTTTTCCTTTAACATTTCTCTTATGTTATATATAACCACTTCTCTCCACTTTCCTTTTTTGTAAAAGTTCTATAATTGATCCTTTAATCTTCCACTGAATCCGCCCTTCATCAAATATTCGATTTCGTGAGGAAATCCACTCGAAATCTTCTAAAGAGATCCATTGTCAAGCTCCTGTAGTTATTGGCTGTCTCTATTCCAACATGAAGCCAACAATGACGGTGTCTGAAACTAATTGTGATTCCCTGGTGGATAATACCTTGGATGGTATATAAGTCCTGGAATGTTGGGTCTCTTTCTGTGGAAGTTTTGTTGTATCTTTCTCCTTCTACCCACATTAATACAATTGTCTTCCGTTTCCTACCCAAAACACATAAATATATAAAACCACATGTTGCTCTGTGTTTGTAAGGCAGTAATTGATGCTAGTAGTTGAGTGCTTATTATTATATTTTCCTTTTTCCTTAATTGAAGTACTCAACATTGCTATCCAGTGTATAATCTTCCTCATGTATGGAAGTTTTAAATGTCTCTCCTTTCTGTAAATTTACTCTACAATGACTTGCTTATTTTTTCTCTTAGCCAGTAGGGTTGGGAAAAAACGCATATCTAATAAATGCAGGGAAGATAGATTCTCATGAATTAATCACAATGAAAACTCTCAAGGTACGTTAACTTCTTGGGTTTTTTGATTTGATTTATTTCAATTATGTGTGCTTTGGTTCATACTGATTATCACTGTTTCAGTAGGATGCTGGAGCCATAGGAAAGCAGATAAAAGATGGAGTGCGACTGACGGGACGTGGAGCCGAAAAGATCAAATGGCCAATTCATCCGGAGGTAAATGTGTATCTTCTATTTCATTATCAGTGCATATTTGTTTCATAGTCATCAGCTAAAATGAGTTTGGGTTTACAAGTTGTTTAATTAACTTTCTATAGGCTGGTTTCCCCAAAAATTCCGCATTCATGATATTTGATTGACAAATTTCCAATTTCTGTTCATGATTTTACCATCATTAGCCATATTTGAATCACCTAATATGGAAATTTACTGCTTTTAACTCGGGAACACTCATGTAAATGGGGTTTGCAGGTGTCAAGGGTGACTGTTACAACAAGTTGGGTTTGCAAGCTTTGTTTAAGCCCGAGTGGTTTGAGAAGGAGGGGAGGTTGCTGCCAAGGCCTCCTCCTAAACCGAAAGATAAAGTTGATAGCATTGGCCACCTGCTTGCACCGACCAAACCTATTCCATTCTTCACCGAAGAGGGGGCAGCTGCCTCCCCATCAGCCTAGTTTGCAAATGATGAGTTTGTTGGCTCCAACTTTAGGATTTTGTATTTCCAGCACAGAAACTAAAACATCATCCGGGCAGATTTTGATTTCCAGGAATTACCTTTTCTTGTTTTCTTTCATAAATCATAACGAAATTTTTTCTTTAATTAATAGGCGTAAAATTCTTAAAATCTTTTATAAGTAATAAATTATTTTAAAGATATTATAAATCTTCTTTCTAATTATACTTGAGCAAAATCCCATATCACTATTGTAAAAGGGTGTAATCCCCAGTTAACTAATATAATCTAAAAGTAATTCAAATGGAAATTTCAAGCTGGTTGTTTGAAAAAGTAGATGTAGAAAGTTTGAGATAAAAAACTCTAAACACTCTAAATTTTTGTGTATTCTCTAAACTCTTATCCTTCATTTTATGCTTAGATTGTTTATTTGATTTTTATTTATGACATTTAGACTAAAAATTAAGTTTGGTAAATTTAGTGTTTAATTACCCCTTCTTTCTCCCTACCTCCTTTTTAAGATTAATTTACATTAGGGGTTTTTCAAAGTAAAAAAAGTGATTGAATGCCAAGACTATCCTAAGGTAACTAAGTGTAAACTTGTTACCTTGAATTTACGAATTATGCTAATTTATGTTGGGAGAATTTGAAAGCACAATGCACAAGAGAAGGGGAAGATAAGATTAGAAATTGGAGATTTGAAAAGATTAATGCAAAAAAGGTTTGTTCTTGAATATTATAAACAATGGGGTATGTGTGTTGAAGATTACATTAAAGAATTTGAGTTGTTAATGATTAGATGTTAATTGCAAGATCCCTAAGAACAAACTATTGTAAGATTCCAGAGAGAGGGTTGAACAAAGAAATTGCAAATATAGTGGAGCTATAACCTTTAGTGTTTTTGGAGGATGTAATTAAATTGGTTATAAATGTGGAAAAACAACTTAAGTGTGGAATGAACAGAAGTGTGACTCGACCCATTGATAATAAAGCAATCTCAAACTCTATGTTTGTGTCGAATACTACTAATTGAAATAAAGAAGGGATGGACAAAAACTAGTAAGTTGTTCGTATCTTCAACAAAGCGAAGGAAAAAAGTTGAAAAATCCAAACCTCTTAAAAGAGCTAGTCACATCAAGTGTCTTAAGTGTCTTGGCCTTGGGCATATTGCATTGAAATGTCCAAATAAGAGAGTGATGGCTATTTGAGAAACAAAAGGAGAGGTGGAGAGTGAAGATGAAACAACCATAGAAGAGAATGAGGATAATTACAAGCAAGAAAATATTGTGGAGTATGTGAATAAAGGTGAACTACTTGTAGTCTGTCAAGCCTTGACTTCTCTAGTAAAGATGTTACATAAAAACATATTTCATAGGAGGTGCACCAATAAAAAAAAGGTTTGTAGAGTAATTATTGATGGAGGGAGCTGTATTAATATTACATCCACTCCTCACCCATATAGGTTACAATGGTTGAATGATAATAAAGATGTTAGAGTTGGTGCCTTTTATGATAGGAAAATCATATAAAGATGAGGCGTTATGCAATGTAGTACTAATGAATGCAAGTCATTTGCTTTTGGGGAAACCATGGAAATATGATAGGATAGCAATACATGATGGGTTTTGAAATACTTACTCTTTCACAAAATATGGGAAAAACATCATTCTAGCACCACTTAGCCGATAAAAACTACAAAAGATCAATTTTTAGTGGAGAAAATGAAGATAGGTTGCTTGTTCGTAAGTAAAGGAGTAATCAAGGAAGGCTTACATGATGAGGAACCAGACTAAGGAATGAAGACAAAGGAGGTCAAAGAAAGATCCAAGGTAAGCGGGGCATTGTAAGGAAAAGGAAAATGAAGAGAAGGAATTTGGCCTACGAGAAAGCGACCAATAAAGAAAAGAAGCCAATTCAATTCATGTCGAGAGAATTAAATGTATCCACCACATTCAACGTGAGAGATTTGTCATTTTACATTGAGGATGCCAAAGAGTTGGATTTGTAGACAATTCCTATTCAACCTAGGGAAGATGATATATTCAATAAAAGACCAAGAACTTGTGATCCAATAATGAAGGACCATGATAAGAGTTTTGTAACCTCTCCTAACCATTGGGTGTGTTACAGAGAAATGACATGAGTTCCCCTATTTTAGAGGGCCCGGGGAATTTTTTTCTCTTTTTAATTATGCCCTGTAACAGTCCCAATTAACAATTCACACAAACCAGTCCTACCAACCAACTGGATTTTCATCAACTTAATCACAATTACTATAATAAGTACATAATAATAATCATTATAAAAATTATCACTCACAAAGACTTTATAACCAATTTTCAAAACTAGTCATATATATATATATATATATATATATTACATATACATCATAACATTTAAGTCAACAAAATTATGATTTCTTCCTCCCTTAGCCTCATGTCTCACTAGTGCTCCCCGGGAACCTTTGCTTCATTTCTTTACCTGTAAAATATTAAATTAAACAGAGTGAGCGACTATGGCTCAGTAAGAAAATCATACTCAATACTTAAAGCATTTTATACCAGTACTAATCTTTTTCTAATCTTTTCCATACTCAGCGTGTCTGAACTATTTACAACAAAATAATTGACACAGAACACGCATTTAACACATATCATAATTCTTTTCTTTCACACATTTATTCATTTCCTTACTATACAGATATGATTCACTCGTTATGATTTATACATGTATGAGTGTCATGCCATTTCTATTTTTTGATCGTATATCTTTCTCAACTCTTTATCAGCCACACAGGCTTGTATGCATAATTCTAATGCAAATGACTTTCATAAAATATTTACTAATTTGTTTCTCTCTCTTTCTCATTGACCGGTCTAGACTACATATGACAGTATTTGCAGTCACCATACAAAGTATAATTCTCTCTTACACGCATATTTTTTTTCTTTGCTGTCCACACAGTACAACTAATATTTTTCTTTTGCTGTCCACACAATACAGCTAATATTTTTCTTTGTTGTCTACACAGTACAACTGGTTGTCCACACAGTACAACTGATTATTTTCTTTGTTGTCTACACAGTACAGCTCGCGTGTAAGGATTGTAAGTATGTTTTCTGCTTTCCTGTATCATATGAGTCATTATAAAACAAAAAAATACTTGTTTTCCATTTTCTAAAAGCATGCATGACTTAGAAAATATTTTTCCTCTTTCTTTATTTTTTTTTCTAAATCATACATATGTTATGATTCCTCATGTATGCATATATAACCATAATATGAAATATGCTCATTCATTGTTTTCTCTTATTATTTTCATTCCTTATCAAACATCATATTCTCCTCTCATGCATCCATATATCTCATATATTTAATTAATTTCAAAATATACAATGTAGGCTTAATATAAGGGTTATCACACATTTTATGCACATAATTAAGCAAAATTAACCTATATCACATAAAATGACATTTTTGCCCTTATGGCCAAAATTACCTTTTTACCCTTATGGCCAAAAATTACATCTTGAATCCTAATGAATTTCTTTATCCTTTTAAGCATAAATCATCTTAATTCTAATACCTTACACACTTATATAAGTAAAGGTTATTTAAATAACCTAACTCAAATTTACTTCAAATATGTAAAGTATGAAATTCTTACCTTTTATTTGCTAAGTAGATGATTTAAGCTTATTCACCTTCTTTTCTTCTTTCTGACAACCTTAATCAACCAAAAATATGATCATCCATCAAAACCCTAAACTTGACATATCTTAAAAATTCAATTTCTTACCTTAGAACTGATCAGAATTGATAGATCTACACTTTTTATAACTGGAGGCACTGGAAATCAGGTGGTTTAGCTAGGTTTTTGGACAAATTTTGGTTAAGGGAAAAAGCTTAGCTAAAACCATGGAGTTCTCGGCAAAAATGAAAGAGAAAATGAATAGCATAAGTTTATAAGCCTTTTGGACCATTTTGCCCTTAACCTTTTCCATAAATTACTATTTTATCCTTAGCCAATTACCAAAAACCTTAGCACCACCATATAATTTCAAGTGTGCCCTTCAATTTTAATTCCTACTTTGTCCCTTGAATCTTTATAAAATGACCATTTTACCCCCTTTGAAAAATATTGCTCATTTAGTAGTTTTCTATAATTCTTTTGCAATTTCTTTACACAACAAGTTATAAAATCAACTCTAGAGGTAATTTTGGAAGTGGAGTTTACTGACACACCTGAATTTGGATGTTACATTTCTTCCCCCCTTAAAAGAATTTCCTCCTTGAAATTTAAACAAATAAGTTGGGAAATCTCTCTCTCATTTGTTGCTCAACCTCCCATATGGCTTCTTCCACCTTATGATTCCTCCATAATACTTTCACTAATGGAATTGTTTTATTTCGGAGCTCTTTTATTTTTCTGTCTAGTATCTGCACCGGTTGCTCCTCATAAGCTAAATCTTCTTTTAATTCCACATCATCTGATTTCAAGACATGTGAAGGATCGCTAATGTACTTTCTCAATAAAGAAATATGAAATACATTATGAACTCGATCCATACTAGGTGGAAGTGCAAGTTTATAAGCCACTTTGCCCACTCTTTCTAAAATTTCAAATGGGCTAATAAATCTTGGAGCAAGTTTTCCTTTTCTTCCAAATCTCATCACGTGCTTATAAGGGGCTACTTTCACAAAAACTTTGTCACCCGGTTGAAACTCTACTTCTTTCCTTTTCAAATCTGCATAGCTCTTTTGTCTGTCCTAAGCTTGCTTTAATCTAGTCTTGATAATCTTTATATCTTCAACCATCCTCTAGGTTAATTCAGGCCCAAGAACTTGACTCAAATCATCTCACTCTCCTATATCATCCCAATGTAATGGGGATCTACACTTTCATCCATAAAAAGCCTCATATGGTGCAATTTTAATGGTGGACTGATAACTATTATTATATGCAAATTCGATCAGTGGAATCATTTCATGCCAAGTCATTTTATAATCTAAACAACAGGCCCTCAACATATCCTCTAGTATTTGATTCACCCTTTCTGTTTGGCCATCTGTTTGAGGATGATATGTTGTGCTAAATGTCAGCCTAGTACCCAATGCTTTTTGTAAGCTACCCTAAAAAGCTGAAACAAATCTAGGGTCTCTATCTGACACAATAGTTTTGGGTACACTATGTAATCTCACAATCTCTCGCATATAAATCTGGGTCAGTTGATCTGAAGCAAAACTATCTTTTACTAGAATAAAATGGGCCGATTTAGTCAATCTATCTATAATCACCCATAATGCATTATAGCTTTTTTGTACTCGAGGTAGGCCAATGATGAAATCCATTGAAATATCTTCCCACTTCCATTCAGGAACACTAAGTGGGTGAAGCAAACCTGAAGGTCTCTGATGCTCGGCCTTGACCTGTTGACATACCAAGCACTTAGCTACATAGTCACTAATATCTTTCTTCATATTTATCCACCAATAAGTTTTCTTTAAATCCTGGTACATCTTTACTCCCCCAGGATGAGCAGTGTAAAGTGTATCATGTGCTTCACTTAAGATTTTCTTTCTCAACTCCAGATCTTGGGGAATACATACCCTGTTTCTGAACTTAAGCACTCCATCTATCATTTGAAACTCAGTTGTTTTCCCTTCGCATATCTGTTGACTTATTTTCTGGCACCATAAATCTTCTACTTGCTTCTCTTTTATTTCATTGAAGAGATTAGGGTGAATTTCCAATCTGGCCACTTGACTTCTTATCACCTCAATCTGTTTCCTCTGAAACTCTTTTTGTAACTCTATCTGAATGGTGGGGTGAGCTATGGCAATCTTTCTACTCAAGGCATCAGCTACCACATTTGCTTTACCCTGCTGATATTTAATATCACATTCATAATCTTTGACTAGCTCCAACCATCTCCTTTGTCTCATATTCAAGTCTTTCTGAGTGAAGAAATATTTTAGACTTTTATGGTCGGTGTAGATATTACATTTAACTCTATATAAATAATGCCTCCAAATTTTTAAAGCAAAAACCACTGCTGCTAACTCTAAATCATGGGTAGGGTAGTGTGTTTCATAATCTTTTAACTGTCGAGAGGCATACGCTATCACCTTACCCCTTTGCATCAGCACGGCTCCCAAGCCATTATGCGAGGCATCACAATAAATATCATAATCTACACCTTCCTCTGGTAATACTAAAATAGGAGCTGTAGTCAACCGTCTTTTTAGCTCTTGGAAACTCTTTTCACAATCATCAGTCCACATAAAATGAGTTCCTTGTCTGGTAAGAGCTGTAAGTGGCTTGGCCAACCGGGCAAAACCCTGTACAAATCTCCTGTAATAGCCAGCTAGCCCTAAAAAGCTTCTGATCTCTTTCACAGTCTTTGGCCTCGCCCATTCAAGTATTGTTTCCACTTTACTGGGGTCTACAGCTATACCTTCCTTAGTAACCACATGTCCCAAAAATACTACTCGATCCAACCAGAATTCACACTTAGAGAATTTGGCATACAATTTCTTTTCTCTCAATCTTTGTAGCACAAATCTCAAGTGTTCGACATGTTCTTCTTCTGATTTAGAATATATCAAGATATCATCAATAAATACCACCAGAAATTTGTCAAGGCAATCATGAAATACTCGATTCATTAAATCCATAAAGATTGCTGGAGCATTAGTCAATCCAAAGGGCATTACCACAAACTCGTAGTGCCCGTAGCGAGTCCGAAACTTGTCTTTGGAATATCTTGCTCTGCAATCCTCACCTGGTGATAACCTGACCTCAAGTTAATTTTGGAGAACACAAAAGCTCCTTTCAATTGATCAAATAAATCATCAATTCGAGGCAACGGGTATTTATTTTTCACTGTTAGTTTATTCAACTCCTTGTAATCTATGCACATACGAAGCGACCCATCTTTCTTTTTGACAAATAGTATGGGTGCTCCCCAAGGAGAGTGGCTAGGTCTAATAAAACCCTTATCTAAAAGTTCTTGTAACTGTTTCTTTAATTCTTGTAATTCAACTGGAGCCATTTGGTAAGGGGCTTTTGAAATTGGGGCTGAGTTAGGTTCTAACTCGATACTAAACTCCAACTCTCTCTTTGGAGGTAAACCTGGTTGCTCATCAGGAAAGATATCTGGGAAATCTTGTACTATTGGGACATCTTGAACACCCAATCTTTGAACATCATGCTTATGTACCACATGAGCTAAATATCCCGTACACCCCTTTTTCAATAATTTTTGTGCTTTTATCTTACTGATCATCATACTAAGCTGATGACCCTCTCCGAAATTAAAGTAATCCCTATTGTCAAGTTGAAATCGAGCCTTTTTCTTTCTACAGTCAATCTCAACTCCATATCTTTCTAAGAAATCCATGCCCAGGATAACATCAAAATCAGGCATATCAAAGACAATCAAATCCACCTTTAACTCTCTCCCATGTATCACTACCCTCTGGTCTTTTAACATCTTATCAGTAATCACACTCCCACCATCTGGCATCTCAATTCTAATGGAATGGGTAGATCTAACAGGCACTAAACCTACCCTTTTAATAACCCCTGGTGCAATAAATGAGTGTGTAGCTCTTGAATCAATCAATGCATATAAAGAAACAGAGTGGAAAAAGAGCTGACCAGTAACTGCAGATGGACTAGCCTCTGCCTGACTATGGATAGCTGTATAGACTCGTGCATTAGTACCTCTCCCTGGTTGCACTGGCGGAATTAGGCTTTGTTGTGGTTGTATCTGAACTGGCACTTCGGTACTTTGGCAATCTTTTGCTATATGCCCTAGCTATTGGCATCTATAACAAATCACCTGTTTCTGCTGGTACCAACATTCCCCACTATGATGTTTCCCACAAATCTGATATTGGAGAATATTTTCTTTTCTAGGCTTTTTGTCACTCTTCCAGCCTTTTCTACTTGCTTTTGACTGGAATTTTCTTTTTCCTCTATTGTTTCTGAAACTGAAGCCAATTGAACTACCCCCTAATGTTGTAACTGGTGTTGAAATAGTCAATGAAACAGGTAAAGCTGACTGACTTGGTATCACTGTTTGGGGTACTGTCAATGATAGAGGTGTTGACATAGAAGGTGTATTCCTGGGTAGCTTATTAACATATACCTCCAACCTCAATGCTCTCTCCAATGCCTCTTCATAAGTTTGAGGAGGTTGAGGTCCAGCTAGCACATGCAAGGCTATCTTCGGTCTAAGGCCCTGAAGAAATCTGTCCAACCAGAGACTAGGTGTACTCACCATACCTGGAGCAAAACTGGCTAAGACATCAAAACGGGTAGAGTAATCCTTTACTGAACCCTCTCCCTGCTGTAAAGAAATGAACTTTTGAACTTTGACTGCTACCGCATCAGCTGTTCTATATTGGGCCTCAAATACCCTTCTAAAGTCTTGCCAGGTCATCAGATCCACATTTCTGGTTTCTTTAACTAGGTCCTACCATACGCGGGCCTCTCCCCTCATCAAGAAATTGGCATACCGAACTTTTTCTCTATCAGTCATAGGAAATAAATCCATAGTACTTTCCACCTGCTTGATCTAGTCATCAGCCATTAAAGGATCTTTAGTACCTTTAAATTCAGGAGGGGTATGCTGATTAGGTAAGGAATAAATGGGCTCAAGTCGCCTTTGAGCTCTAATTTCTCCTCTCCCTTTATTCCTCATTTCATTTCTGATTTCTTCTATGACTTCCTCACGAATCTCACTTCTAATCTCATCTCGGATGGCATCTCTGGCTATATTTTCAGGTGTGGGTCTATCTTGACTCTCAGTCAACACCTGACGGACTATATCTTTTATTTCTGCTAGCCCAAATCCTGAACCAACTGACGGGGCAGGGTTAGACGGTTCTCCTGTCGCTCTCTGAATACCCCTTCCACGACCCTGTCCTCGTCCTCATCTTGTGGTACTCCTCATCTAATAACTGCATAAGTGTAATTACATAATATTCTATTATTTGAATACAGGTAAAGAAAACAACTTACTGCAGTCGATTCTCGGGAGCTAATCTATGAGACCTGAGGGGCACCTGTGCAATCCATAGATATATTGTATTATATTACCACGCATTATATTATATCTTTCTTTAAGCGCCCAAAATCGCGCTCTGATACCAAAAATGTAACCTCTCCTAACCATTGTGTAACATCCGAATTCAGGTGTGTTAGTAAACTCCACTTCCAAAATTGCCCCTAGAGTTGATTTTATAACTTGTTGTGTAAAGAAATTGTAAAAGAATTATAGAAAACTATTAAATGAGTAATATTTTTCAAAGGGGGTAAAATGGTCATTTTATAAAGATTCAAGGGACAAATTCGGAATTAAAATTGAAGGGCACATTTGAAATTATATGGTGGTGCTAAGGGTTTTTGGTAATTGACTAAGGATAAAATAGTAATTTATGGAAAAGGTCAAGGGCAAAATGGTCCAAAAGGCTTATAAAATATATAATCTATTCATCTTCTTCATGAATTGCCGGGACCTCCATTGTTTGTTTAGCTAAAGCTTCCCTTAACCAAAATTCGTCCAAAAACTTAGCTAAACCACCTAATTTTCAGAGGCTCCAGTTATAAAAAGTGTAGATCTGTCAATTCTGGTCAGTTCTAAGGTAAGAAATTTAATTTTTAAGATATGTGAAATTTGGGAGTTTGATGGATGATCATATTTTTGGTTGATTAAGGTTGCCAAGAAGAAGAAAAGAAGGTGAATAAGCTTAAATCACCTATTTGGAAAAGAAAAGGTAAGAATTTCATACTTTACATACTTGAAGTAAATTTGAGTTAGGTTATTTAAATAACTTTTACTTATATAAGTGTGTAAGGTATTAAAATTAAGATGATTTATGCTTAAAAGGATAAAGAAATTCATTATGATTCATGATGTAATTTTTGGACATAAGGGTAAAAAGGTAAATTTTGGCCATAAGGGCAAAAATGTCATTTTATGCGATATAGGTTAATGTTGCTTAATTATGTGCATGTTATGTGAAATAACCCTTATATTAAGCCTATATTGTATAATTGAAATTAATTTGAGGCATGATATATATATATATATATATATATATATATATATATATATATATATATATATATATATATATATATAAATGCATGAGAAAATAATATGATGTTTGAGAAGGAATGAAAAGAATAAGGGAAAATAACAAATGCGCATATTTCATATTATGGTTATATATATATACATAAGGAATCATAACATATGCATGATTTAGAAAAAATAAAGAAAGAGGAAAAATATTTTCTAAGTCATGCATGCTTTTATAATGACTCATATGATACAGGAAAGCAGAAAACATACTTAAAATCCTTACACGTCAACTGTACTGTGTGGACAGCAAAAGAAAAATATCAGCTGTACTGTGTGGACAGTAAAAGAAAAATATTAACTGTACTGTGTGGACAGCAAAGAAAAAAAAATATGCGTGTAAGAGAGAATTATACTTTGTATGGTAATTGCAAGTACTGTCATATGTAGTCTAGACCAGTCAATGAGAAAGAGAGAGAAACAAATTAGTAAATATTTTATGAAAGTCATTTACATTAGAATTATGCATACAAGCCTGTGTGGCTGATAAAGAGTTGAGAAAGATGTACGATCAGAAAATAGAAATGTCATGGCACTCATACATGCATAAATCATAACGAGTGAATCATATCTGTATAGTAAGAAAATGAATAAATTTGTGAAAGAAAAGAATTATGATACGTGTTAAATACGTGTTTTGTGTCAATTATGTTGTTGTAAATAGCTCAGACACGCTGAGTATGGAAAAAATTAGTACTGGTATAAAATGCTTTAAGTATTGAGTATGATTTTCTTACTGAGCCATAGTCGCTCACTCCGTTTAATTTAATATTTTATAGGTAAAGAAATGCAGCAAAGGTTCCCGGGGAGCACTAATGAGACATAAGGCTAAGGGAGGAAGGCACCATATTTTTATTAATATATATATGTTTTGATGTATATGTGAATATATACATATATATATATATATATACTTGATGTAAATATTGGTGGATATATATATATATATATATATATGACTAGTTATGAAAATTGATTATAAAGTTTCTGTGGGTGATAATTTTTATAATTGTTATTATTATGTATTTATTTTACTAATTGTAATTAAGTTGATGAAAATCTTGTCGATTGGTAGGACTGGTTTGTGTGAATTACAAATTGGGAGTGTTACAGGACATAATGAAAAAGAGAAAAATATTCCCCGGGCCCTCTACAATAGGGGAACTTTTGCCATTTTTCTGTAACACACCTATTATTTAGGAGAGGTTACATTTTTGGTATCAGAGCGCGATTTTGGGCGCTTAAAGGAAGATATAATATAATGTGTGGTAATATAATACAATATATCTATGGTTTTGCATTCTAATATTGCACAGGTGCCCCTCATGTCTCACAGATCAGCTCCCGAGAATCGACTGCAGTAAGTTATTTTCTTTACCTGTATTCAAATAATAGAATATTATGTAATTACACTTATGCAGTTATTAGATGATAAGTACCACAAAACGAGGACGAGGACGGGGTCGTGGAAGGAGTATTCAGAGAGAGACGGGAGAACCGTCTAACCCTGCCCCGTCAGTTGGTTTAGGATTTGGGCTAGCAGAAATAAGAGATATAGTCCGTCAGGTGTTGACTGAGAGTCAAGATAGACCCACACCTGAAAATATAGCCAGAGATGCCATCCGAGATGAGATTAGAAGTGAGATTTGTGAGGAAGTCATAGAAGAAATCAGAAATGAAATGAGGAATGAAGGGAGAGGAGAAATTAGAGCTCAAAGGCGACTTGAGCCCATTTATTCCTTACCTAATCAACATACCCCTCCTGAATTTAAAGGTACTAAAGACCCTTTAATGGCTGATGACTGGATCAAGCAAGTGGAAAGTACTATAGATTTATTTCCTATGACTGATAGAGAAAAAGTTCGGTATGCCAGTTTCTTAATGAGGGGAGGGGCCCGCGTATGGTGGGACCTAGTTAAAGAAACCAGAAATGTGGATCTGATGACCTGACAAGACTTTAGAAGAGTATTTGAGGCCCAATATAGAACAGCTGATGTGGTAGCTGTCAAAGTTCAAGAGTTCATTTCTTTACAACAGGGAGAGGGTTTAGTAAAGGATTACTCTACCCGTTTTGATGTCTTAGCCAGTTTTGCTCCAGGTATGGTGAGTACCCCTAGTCTCCGGTTGGACAGATTTCTTCAAGGCCTTAGACCGGAGATAGCCTTGCATGTGCTAGTTAGACCTCAACCTCCTCAAACTTATGAAGAGGCATTAGAGAGAGCATTGAGGTTAGAGGTATATGTTAATAAACTACCCAGGAATGCACCTTCTATGTCAACACCTCCATCAGTGAAAGTACCCCAGACAGTGATGCCAAGTCAGTCAGCTTTACCTGCTTCATTGACTATTTCAGCACCAGTTACAACATCAGGGGGTAGCTCAATTGGCTCCAGTTTCAAAAACAATAGAGGAAAAAGAAAATTCCAGTCAAAAGCAAGTAGAAAAGGCTGGAAGAGTGACAAGAGGCCTAGAAAAGAAAATATTCCCCAGTGTCAGATTTGTGGGAGACGTCATAGTGGGGAATGTTGGTACTAGCAGAAACAGGTGATTTGTTATAGATGCCGACAACCAGGGCATATAGCAAAAGATTGCCAAAGTATCGAAGTGCCAGTTCAGATACAACCACCACAAAGCCTAATTCCACCAGTGCAACCAGGGAGAGGTATTAATGCATGGGTTTATACAGCTACCCATAGTCAAGCGGAGGCTAGTCCATCTGCAGTTACTGGTCAGCTCTTTTTCCACTCTATTTCTTTATATGCATTAATTGATTCAGGAGCTACACACTCCTTTATTGCACCAGGGGTTATTGAAAAGGTAGGATTAGTACCTATTAGATCTACCCATTCCATTAGAATTAAGATGCCAGATGGGGGGAGTGTGATTACAAATAAAATGCTAAAAGACCAGAAGGTAGTGATACATAGGAGAGAGTTAAAGGTGGACTTGATTGTCTTTGATATGCCCGATTTTGATGTTATCTTAGGCATGGATTTCTTAGAAAGATATGGAGTTGAGATTGACTGTAGAAAGAAAAAGGCTTGATTCCAACTTGACAATGGGGATTACTTTAATTTCGAAGAGGGCCATCAGCCTAGTATGATGATCAGTAATGTAAAAGCACAAAAATTATTGAAAGTTAGGTGTACGGGATATTTAGCTCATGTGGTACATGAGCATGATGTTCAAAGATTGGGTGTTCAAGATGTCCCAATAGTACAAGATTTCCCAGATGTCTTTCCTGATGAGCTACCAGGTTTACCTCCAGAGAGAGAGTTGGAGTTTAGTATCGAGTTAGAACCTGGCTCAGCCCCAATTTCAAAAGCCCCTTATCAAATGACTCCAACTAAATTACAAAAATTAAAGAAACAGTTGCAAGAACTTTTAGATAAAGGTTTTATTAGACCTAGCCACTCTCCTTGAGGAGCACCTATACTATTTGTCAAAAAGAAAGATGGGTCGCTCCGTATGTGCATAGATTACAGAGAGTTGAATAAATTAACAGTGAAGAATAAATACCCGTTGCCTCGAATTGATGATTTATTTGATCAATTGAAAGGAGCTTCTGTGTTCTCCAAAATTGACTTGAGATCGGGTTATCACCAGGTGAGGATTGCAGAGCAAGATATTCCAAAGACAGCTTTTCGGACCCGCTACGGGCACTACAAGTTTGTGGTAATGCCCTTTGGATTGACTAATGCTCCAACAATCTTTATGGATTTAATGAATCGAGTATTTCATGATTGCCTTGACAAATTCCTGGTGGTATTTATTGATGATATCTTGATATACTCCAGATCAAAAGAAGAACATGTCGAACACTTGAGATTTGTGCTACAAAGATTGAGAGAAAAGAAATTGTATGCCAAATTCTCTAAGTGTGAATTCTGGTTGGATTGAGTAGTATTTTTGGGACATATGGTTATTAAGGAAGGTATAGCTGTAGACCCCAGTAAAGTGGAAACAATACTTGAATGGGCGAGGCCAAAGACTGTGAAAGAGATCAGAAGCTTTTTAGGGCTAGCTGGCTATTACAGAAGATTTGTACAAGGTTTTGCTCGGTTGGCCAAGCCACTTACAGCTCTCACCAGACAAGAAACTCCTTTTCTATGGACTGAAGCTTGTGAGAAGAGTTTCCAAGAGCTAAAAAGGGGGTTGACTACATCTCCTATTTTAATATTACCAGAGGAAGGTGTAGATTATGATATTTACTGTGATGCCTCGCATAATGGCTTGGGAGTCGTGCTGATGCAAAGGGGTAAGGTGATAGCGTATGCCTCTTGGCAGTTAAAAGATTATGAAACACGCTACCCTACCTATGATTTAGAGTTAGCAGCAATGGTTTTTGCTTTAAAAATTTAGAGGCATTATTTATATGGAGTTAAATGTAATATCTACACCGACCATAAAAGTCTAAAATATTTCTTCACTTAGAAAGACTTGAATATGAGACAAAGGAGATGGTTGGAGCTAGTCAAAGATTATGAATGTGATATTAAATATCAGTCGGGTAAAGCAAATGTGGTAGCCGATGCCTTGAGTAAAAAGATTGTCATAGCTCACCTCACCATTTAGATAGAGTTACAAAAAGATTTTCAGAGGGAACAAATTGAGGTGATAAGAAGTCAAGTGGCCAGATTGGAAATTCAACCTAATCTCTTCAATGAAATAAAAGAGAAGCAAGTAGAAGATTTGTGGTGTCAGAAAATAAGTCAACAGATATGCAAAGGAAAAACAATTGAGTTTCAAATGATAGATGGAGTGCTCAAGTTCAGAAACAGGGTATGCATTCCCCAAGATCTGGAGTTGAGAAAGAAAATCCTAAGTGAAGCACATGATACACTTTACACTGCTCATCCTGGGGGAGTAAAGATGTATCAGGATTTAAAGAAAACTTATTGGTGGATAGGTATGAAGAAAGATATTGGTGACTATGTAGCTAAGTGCTTGGTATGTCAACAGGTCAAGGCCGAGCATCAGAGACCTTCAGGTTTGCTTCACCCACTTAGTATTCCTGAATGGAAATGGGAAGATATTTCAATGGATTTCATCATTGGCCTACCTCGAGTACAAAAAGGCTATAATGCATATGGGTGATTGTAGATAGATTGACTAAATCGACGCATTTTATTCCAGTGAAAGATAGTTTTACTTCAGATCAATTGGCCCAGATTTATATACGGGAGATTGTGAGATTACATGGCGTACCCAAAACTATTGTGTCGAATAGAGACCCCAGATTTGTTTCAGCTTTTTGGGGTAGCTTACAAAGAGCATTGGGTACTAGGCTGGCATTTAGCACAGCATATCATCCTCAAACAGATGGCCAAACAGAAAGGGTGAATCAAATACTAGAGGATATGTTGAGGGCCTGTTGTTTAGATTATAAAATGACCTGGCATGAAATGATTCCATTGATCGAATTTGCATATAATAATAGTTACCAGTCCACCATTAAAATGGCCCCATATGAGGCTCTTTATGGACGAAAGTGTAGATCCCCATTACATTGGGATGATATAGGAGAGCAAGATGATTTGAGTCAAGTTCTTGGGCCTGAGTTAACCCAGAGGATGGTGGAAGATATAAAGGCTATCAAGACTAGAATGAAGCAAGCTCAAGACAGACAAAAGACCTATGCAGATTTGAAAAGGAAAGAAGTAGAGTTTCAACCGGGGGATAAAGTTTTTGTGAAAGTAGCCCCTTATAAACACGTGATGAGATTTGGAAGAAAAGGGAAACTTGCTCTAAGATTTATTGGCCCATTTGAAATTTTAGAAAGAGTGGGCAAGGTGGCTTATAGACTTGCACTTCCACCTAGTATGGATTGAGTTCATAATGTATTTCATATTTCTTTATTGAGAAAGTACATTAGCGATCCTTCACATGTCTTGAAATCAGATGATGTGGAATTAAAAGAAGATTTAGCTTATGAGGAGCAACCGGTGCAGATACTAGACAGAAAAATAAAAGAGCTCCGAAATAAGACAATTCCATTAGTGAAAGTATTATGGAAGAATCATAAGGTGGAAGAAGCCACATGGGAGGTTGAGCAACAAATGAGAGAGAGATTTCCCAACTTATTTGTTTAAATTTCGAGGACGAAATTCTTTTAAGGGGAGAAGAAATGTAACATCCGATTCAGGTGTGTCAATAAACTCCACTTCCAAAATTGCCCCTGGAGTTGATTTTATAACTTGTTGTGTAAAGAAATTGTAAAAGAATTATAGAAAACTACTAAATGAGCAATATTTTTCAAAGGGGGTAAAATGGTCATTTTATAAAGATTCAAGGGACAAAGTGGGAATTAAAATTGAAGGTCACATTTGAAATTATATGGTGGTGCTAAGGGTTTTTGGTAATTGGCTAAGGATAAAATAGTAATTTATGGAAAAGGTTAAGGGCAAAATGGTCCAAAAGGCTTATAAAATATATAATCTATTCATCTTCTTCATGAATTGCCGGGAACTCCATTGTTTTTTTAGCTAAAGCTTCCCTTAACCAAAATTCGTCCAAAAACCTAGCTAAACCACCTAATTTTCAAAGGCTCTAGTTATAAAAAGTGTAGATCTGTCAATTCTGGTCAGTTCTAAGGTAAGAAATTTAATTTTTAAGATATGTAAAATTTGGGAGTTTGATGGATGATCATATTTTTGGTTGATTAAGGTTGCCAAAAAGAAGAAAAGAAGGTGAATAAGCTTAAATCACCTATTTGGAAAAGAAAAGGTAAGAATTTCATACTTTACATACTTGAAGTAAATTTGAGTTAGGTTATTTAAATAACCTTTACTTATATAAGTGTGTAAGGAATTAAAATTAAGATGATTTATGCTTAAAAGGATAAAGAAATTCATTATGATTCATGATGTAATTTTTGGACATAAGGGTAAAAAGGTAAATTTTGGTCATAAGGGCAAAAATGTCATTTTATGCGATATAGGTTAATGTTGCTTAATTATGTGCATGTTATGTGAAATAACCCTTATATTAATCCTATATTGTATAATTGAAATTAATTTGAGGCATGATATATATATATATATATATATAAATGCATGAGAAAATAATATGATGTTTGAGAAGGAATGAAAAGAATAAGGGAAAATAACAAATGCGCATATTTCATATTATGGTTATATATACATACATGAGGAATCATAACATATGCATAATTTAGAAAAAATAAAGAAAGAGGAAAAATATTTTCTAAGTCATGCATGCTTTTATAATGACTTATATGATACAGGAAAGCAGAAAACATACTTAAAATCCTTACACGCCAGCTGTACTGTGTGGACAGCAAAGAAAATATTAGCTGTACTGTGTGGACAGCAAAAGAAAAATATCAGCTGTACTGTGTGGACAGCAAAAGAAAAATATTAACTGTACTGTGTGGACAGCAAAGAAAAAAAAATATGCGTGTAAGAGAGAATTATACTTTGTATGGTAATTGCAAGTACTGTCATATGTAGTCTAGACCAGTCAATGAGAAAGAGAGAGAAACAAATTAGTAAATATTTTATGAAAGTCATTTACATTAGAATTATGCATACAAGCCTGTGTGGTTGATAAAGAGTTGAGAAAGATGTACGATCAGAAAATAGAAATGTCATGACACTCATACATGCATAAATCATAACGAGTGAATCATATCTGTATAGTAAGAAAATGAATAAATGTGTGAAAGAAAAGAATTATGATACGTGTTAAATGCGTGTTTTGTGTCAATTATGTTGTTGTAAATAGCTCAGACACGCTGAGTATGGAAAAGATTAGTACTGGTATAAAATATTTTAAGTATTGAGTATGATTTTCTTACTGAGCCATAGTCGCTCGCTCCGTTTAATTTAATATTTTACAGGTAAAGAAATGCAGCAAAGGTTCCCGGGGAGCACTAATGAGACATGAGGCTAAGGGAGGAAGGCACCATATTTTTATTAATATATATATGTTTTGATGTATATGTGAATATATGCATATATATATATATATATATATATATATATATATATATATATGACTAGTTATGAAAATTGATTATAAAGTTTCTGTAGGTGATAATTTTTATAATTGTTATTATTATGTATTTATTTTACTAATTGTAATTAAGTTGATGAAAATCCAGTCGATTGATAGGACTGGTTTGTGTGAATTGCAAATTGGGAGTGTTAC
The DNA here is from genome assembly GCF_011075055.1 of Mangifera indica. NCBI lineage: Eukaryota > Viridiplantae > Streptophyta > Magnoliopsida > Sapindales > Anacardiaceae > Mangifera > Mangifera indica. The sequence goes on along the minus strand of NC_058137.1, from coordinate 12,159,174 downwards.
AGGGCATAATGAAAAAGAGAAAAATATTCCCCGGGCCCTCTACAATAGGGGAACTCTTGCCATTTTTCTGTAACACACCTATTATTTAGGAGAGGTTACACATTGGGTGTGTTACAGAGAAATGGCATGAGTTCCCCTATTTTAGAGGGCCCGGAAAATTTTTTTCTCTTTTTAATTATGCCTTGTAACAGTCCCAATTAACAATTCACACAAACCAGTCCTACCAACCGACTGGATTTTCATTAACTTAATCACAATTACTATAATAAGTACATAATAATAATCATTATAAAAATTATCACCCATTGAGACTTTATAACCAATTTTCAAAACTAGTCATATATATATATATATATATATATATATATATATATATATATTACATATACATCATAACATTTAAGTCAACAAAATTATGGTGTCTTCCTCCCTTAGCCTCATGTCTCACTAGTACTCCCCGGGAACCTTTGCTGCATTTCTTTACCTGTAAAATATTAAATTAAACAGAGTGAGCGACTATAGCTCAGTAAGAAAATCATACTTAACACTTAAAGCATTTTATACCAGTACTAATCTTTTTCTAATCTTTTCCATACTCAGCGTGTTTGAACTATTTACAACAAAATAATTGACACAGAACACGCATTTAACACATATCATAATTCTTTTCTTTCACACATTTATTCATTTCCTTACTATACAGATATGATTCACTCGTTATGATTTATGCATGTATGAGTGCCATGCCATTTCTATTTTCTGATCGTATATCTTTCTCAACTCTTTATCAGCCACACAGGCTTGTATGCATAATTCTAATGCAAATGACTTTCATAAAATATTTACTAATTTGTTTCTCTCTCTTTCTCATTGACCGGTCTAGACTACATATGACAGTACTTGCAGTCACCATACAAAGTATAATTCTCTCTTACACGTATATATTTTTTTTCTTTGCTGTCCACACAGTACAACTGATATTTTTCTTTTGCTGTCCACACAGTACAACTAATATTTTTCTTTTGCTATCCACACAGTACAGCTAATATTTTTCTTTGTTGTCCACACAGTACAGCGGGTTGTCCACACAGTACAACCGATTATTTTCTTTGTTGTCCACACAGTACAGCTCGCGTGTAAGGATTGTAAGTATGTTTTCTGCTTTCCTGTATCATATGAGTCATTATAAAACAAAAAAATACTTGTTTTCCATTTTCTAAAAGCATGCATGACTTAGAAAATATTTTTCCTCTTTCTTTATTTTTTTTTCTAAATCATGCATATGTTATGATTCCTCATGTATGCATATATAACCATAATATGAAATATGCTCATTTATTGTTTTCTCTTATTATTTTCATTCCTTATCAAACATCATATTCTCCTCTCATGCATCTATATATCTCATACATTTAATTAATTTCAAAATATACAATGTAGGCTTAATATAAGGGTTATCACACATTTTATGCACATAATTAAGCAAAATTAACCTATATCACATAAAATGACATTTTTGCCCTTATGGCCAAAATTACCTTTTTACCCTTATGGCCAAAAATTACATCCTGAATCCTAATGAATTTCTTTATCCTTTAAGCATAAATCATCTTAATTCTAATACCTTACACACTTATATAAGTAAAGGTTATTTAAATAACCTAACTCAAATTTACTTCAAGTATGTAAAGTATGAAATTCTTACCTTTTATTTGCTAAGTAGATGATTTAAGTTTATTCACCTTCTTTTCTTCTTTCTGACAACCTTAATCAACCAAAAATATGATCATCCATCAAAACCCTAAACTTGACATATCTTAAAAATTCAATTTCTTACCTTAGAACTGATCAGAATTGACAGATTTACACTTTTTATAACTGGAGGCACTAGAAATTAGGCGGTTTAGCTAGGTTTTTGGACAAATTTCGGTTAAGGGAAAAAGCTTAGCTAAAACCATGGAGTTCTCGGCAAAAATGAAAGAGAAAATGAATAGCATAAGTTTATAAGCCTTTTGGACCATTTTGCCCTTAACCTTTTCCATAAATTACTATTTTATCCTTAGCCAATTACCAAAAACCCTTAGCACCACCATATAATTTCAAGTGTGTCCTTTAATTTTAATTCTCACTTTGTCCCTTGAATCTTTATAAAATGACCATTTTACCTCCTTTGAAAAATATTGCTCATTTAATAGTTTTCTATAATTCTTTTGCAATTTCTTTACACAACAAGTTATAAAATCAACTCTAGGGGTAATTTTGGAAGTGGAGTTTACTGACACACCTGAATTTGGATGTTACAAGTTTGGTAAAGTGGAAAACATTGAGAGCGATGATGTGACAACTATCAAACACATGGCAAATGACATGGCATGTGCATGGTGACATTTCTACTTGATAAAATATGATGAGGAGGCTTGATTAGATGGAAATTCATTTGAAGAAAAACAAGAAAATTCAATTAGAGTTCAAATTTTTAATTAATTCTAATTTCCTAGTTTTTTTAAGAGTTTTATTTGCTTTTAAAGTTTTAGTTAATTTAAGAGTTATAGTTTTATTTACTTTACGATTCTTAATTAAGTTAGGTTATTATTTAAGTGTTTACATAGAATAAAAGATTGTTATTTGAATAAATTAGAGAGTATTTTATCAGTAACCTTATATACTTAGGACTATTAGCAGTAATTGTAATAATGAGAGTCCTAATTGTAAAAAAAAAATCTTATTTTACTACATTTTAGGATTATTTGCTATATAAATGAGTGTGTAAAACAAATTTGAGTAATTAGAGTTTAAAGAATAATTTCATGAAGTATTATTTGTCATTATTTCAATTCTTATCTAAGTATTATTTATTGGCAAATTTCTACCAATTTGTATAACTCTTCTTCTTTCTTTCTTAGACTGTTGTGAATCAACCAAACTTCTTATTTGTGGTGATATTCCTATTAAACAAGGGTTGTTAGTTCTTCTTCTTCTTATTTTTTTGTTTGGCTATTGATCTTAACCTTAAAAAAAACCCTTAGAGACATTACCTTAATTAATCATATACACAAACTTTGATTCTTGGACACATCATAAGAACTGCCAACAATTCAAATCTTCATATCAAATGTAAATTAGTGGATGTAAAAGTCTATAATAAATACTGTTACCTCAAAACAACCTTTGTTTTGGAAAAATAATTATTGAGAACAATGATTTATGAACACCTTTTCATAGGAATAATATAACTTTTCATAGTTTATAATACTGATATTAAAACCAATGTTATGTGAAAATAAATAATTTTTGAATTTATTTACAAATCGATCAAACGAAATCTTAACTCAGAAATTTCAACCCAAAAAATAGAAGTAAATAATATTATTTAAAGTAAAGAATAACCTATAAAGAATATCAAAGAAGAATTAAAACCACAAAGAATAGAAGATCAATTTCAATCAAATATGTTCAAATGTCTCAAATGTTTTTTGGGAAAGTAAGAAACATATAGATGGGTTACCTTATAAAAATTCTTTCAATAAAAAAGACATTCCCATAAAAACGAGACCAATGCAAATGAATACCGAATTGGAAATATTTTGTAAAAAAGAAATTAATAATTTATTACAAAAAAATAATAATAATAAAACCAAGCAAGTATTTATGGTGTTGCTCAGTTTTCTATGTCTAGAAAAATGTTGAATTAGAAAGAAGAGTTCCAAAGTTAATAATAAATTACAAACCTTAAGTAAAACATTAAAATGAATAATATATCCAACACCAAACAAAAGAGATTTATTACAAAAACCATGCAAAGGAAAAATATTTTCAAAATTTGACATAAAATCTGGATTTTGGCAAATACAAATTGACCAAAATGATAGGTATAAACTTGCATTTACAGTACCATTAGGATAATATGAATAGAATGTAATGTCATTTGGATTAAAAATTGTGCCGTTAGAATTCCAAAAGATAATTAATGAAAATTTTAATCCTTATTTCAAATATTTTAATAATATTTATAGACGATGTTTTAATATATTCATCTAATATAGATCAACATTTTAAACACATCAAAACATTCATCAAATTAATTAAGCATAATGGATTGGTAGTCTCAAAAACCAAAATAAATGTTTTCCAAACAAAAGTAAGGTTTTTAGGACACAACATACATAGCGGCGCAATAATATCTATCAAAATGTCTATTGAATTTGGAAATAAATTCCCTCTTCAACTAACAAATAAAAACCAATTACCCAAGATTTTTAATAAGTCTCAAATATGTTATTGATTTTTATCTAAGGTTAAGTCAATTATGTAAATATTTATATGATAGATTAAAAAAAATTCAAAGCCCTGGACCAAAGTCCATGTAATATCATTAAACAAATAAAATAAACAAATTGTATAATTCTCATGCCTACACATACCATATCCACAAATATTTAAAATTGTTGAAATTGATGTATTAGATATAGGTTATGCAAGAATTTTAAAACAGCTAAAGGATGCAAAAAATAAATAATTTAGTTTACATCAAAGACTTAAAATCTAACCCAACAAAATTAATCAACTATCGAAAAAATAAATTTTATCCATTGTCTTATGCATTTTAAAATTACATAGTGATTTATTAAACCAAAAATTTCTTTTACGAATTGATTGTAAGACTGTAAAAAATGTTTTATAAAAGAATGTTCAAAATATTGCATGAAAACATATTGTTGTACGATGACAAACGATTTTATGTACTTTTTGACTTTGAAATTAAGCACATCAAAGGAGAAACTAATTCTGTGTCTGGTTTTCTTGCCGTGGAATTTCTTTTGGGAAGGTAACCATGCCACCTAAAAACATAGTCCGAAAAAAATCGAAGACATTTTATGCTCAAAATCTTTAAAATACCAAAACTTGGTTTGAAATTGTCTTCCAAGAATATAAACAAAAAAGAGACCAAAAACAAAAAAGGCATAGCTCCAAAGATCAAGGAATTCAATCTTGGATTGAATCCTTCCAACAAACTCCAAAAGTGGTTTTAGTCATCATTGGAATAAAGAATACTAGAAGAATAAAGGAGAAGATGCTGGAGCAATTTGAAAAGGTTGCTCTTGCAAACCTTGAAAAAATCATTTTAAAGATTAGAGAAAAATAGCATAAATTACTCTTTCAAAAAACAAAGAAATTGAAATTGCTACAATTCCTCTAAAAATTCTATGATCAAGGCAAAAATATTTTTCAAAAAAAAAAACACCAGTAAATGTCTTGATCATAGAAGACAAATTTCAAATTGAAGACCCAAGAATTTTAGTAAAAAATCTTTTCCCAAAAGAATTTTACTCTATCCCAAATGATTTAAGAAAACTCAAAAGTTTTATGAATTCATCTTAGTGGATTCTAATTCTTGTGAATTTAAATACTACCAAAGCAAAGAAATTCTTGATTCTATCACTCCTAAATGACCCAAGAATTTTAAATGCTTATATATCACGAAAATCTTGAATCCTTCTAAATGGGGCAAAGATTTATCAAAACTCAAAAAATTTGCTCTAGGGTTTGACTCTCCGAGTTATGCATACTAAGATTACCAAAATGTTTGGTTTTATGTTTTGCCAAAACAATCAATTCAGACATTCTTAAATGAATTTTCCTATTGGTTTATCCAATGGTGGATGTTATATGGTCTCATATTATAAAATTTTCCACAATCTTTTCAAGAGTCTTTTGTTTTCTTCAAATCAAAGAAAAGGTCCAATTATATTTATCAAATATCCTTCAATTGACAAATGCAGTCAGCCCTAAAATTGGCAAATTTTTACAAAGCAAATCAATGGCTTCAATTGAAAATTTTCTTGTCCCAACTATAAGATGACAAAGATCACCATGACTCAAGAAATGGAAATGAAAATTCAAACTCCTTCTAACAATTATGTCCAAAGCAATGAGGATGATTATTTTAGAATCCTCTAACATCTTTACGAAGATGCAGTTAGAACAAATAACTCAAAGAAACAATGGCTTAAGATGAATGTCCAAAGATCTTCTCAAGCAAGATATCAAATTCAAATTTTTAATGAATACCTGGCTTGGAAAGAATTCTATAAAGATCTCTCGTCATTTGAACTCATTCAAATGTTACCCATTGGGTAAAAAACAATTTTAAAATTAATCAAAGAAGGTGACACCAATTTGACCATCTTACAAGCAAAGACATGTGAAATATATTCAACATATAATTAAGGAACATATAAAGTCCCCCAACAACTCTCATTGTAAAAAAAAAAAAAAATCCTTGAAAATGAAAATAATCCTTACTTCGGACAAATGCTACAAAGTAAAAAGAAGGTTGTAAGACTCTCTAAAAAGCAAGCACAATAATGCAAAGCCAAATGAAGGCTACAAGATTCCCTTGAAAGCAAGCTCAATAATGAAGATTTTTTTGTAGAGATTGAATCATCCCTTACAAAAGTTGAAAATTTCCTACAAAATTCAACAAAGCTGAAGGTTCTTGCATAAGGCTGAAAATTTGCTACTTAGAATTTTTAAAATTGTAATTATTATGTGTTTTGATTTCAAAGTGAAAAATAATTGTAATTGTCTAATCCCTCAAGTATAAATAAGATGTCAGCCTCCAAGGAGACCAAACTATTTTTTCACTTCAATAAAATTCCCTTATCTCATGTCTCTTTGAATACTTTGATATAACAAATAGTAAATGTTCAAATTTCAATACTGTTTTTAATGTATTTCAATCTATACTTGTTTTCTATCCGTGTTCAATTTCAAATCGGGAACATGTGCAATTCTGACACTGTCCAAATGGGGACATCACTTAAATCAGAATACAAAATTTATCATATCTATTTGTATGCACTTGGTTTCAGTGTAGGGCCTTTGCACCTTTGTTTGTTTTAATCTTACGAAGATTAGCGACGAGTCTTAACTGAAGATTGTTTGAAATGTAACGGGAGATAGTGAGGATTTTTAAATAATTTTATTTGTAAAAGAAATTTGACATCATTTAAGAGAAGTTTTCACATCTTATTTAATTGAATAACTTATACTTATCATGTCTTTTTTAAACTTTGTTTAATGTGTTTTGGAAACATTTAAACATGCCACAATTAATATTATGTGAATATTATAAACATAAATTCATGTGCCCGGTTTCTAGTTTACAACAAAGCTCATTCAAATACAATATGAGGTATTGATGTGAGTCATTTTCACGATCTCATTTGCCCACATACTGCTTTCTTTTTTAGAGACTTGATCTCTCTATGTTTTAGGTTCTAAGAGAAGACTTGATCTCATTTTTTTCTGATATTAAAAATAGAGTCATTTTTTTTAGATAGTTTAGACATTTAAATAGGTACTTAATTACCAAGAACTCTCTTATACCAATTGCCCTTGGTACTCATGGATGGAACCAGACCTGATGCAATGAATAGAGAAGCATCCTTACTCACATTGGATTAATCTGAGTAATATCGCACTAAACTAGCATTCGAATAAAAATTATGTATATAAATAAATTATACAAACTTATTTATATAAATTAATATGAAACTTGTGATTACGTATATAATTATTTACTTTTTTTTATATTTTAAAATCATCCAACTAAATATTATTACGTTAGTTTATACATATACATTTATATAATGGGAAAAGGACTATTTCCCACCCAACTTTTAATGCGTTCTTAAAATGTCACCCACGACAGAAGAAAATCCACTTTTCTCATCCATGACCAAACTGTCGTCCAATTTTTCAGTTAGGGACAGGGGTAAAATCGTCATTTTCCTTTTAAAACCTTAAAACTTTAAAATTTTACCGTTTCCCCCCTCCAGGTTTTAAAAATTAATAACTAACCCATCCTCAAAGTTTGAAAAGTTTAATTTCACCCTTAGGGTTTGCTTCCTTCTCCGACCACCACCGACGGCCTACTCAGTCGACTGATCTCCCATCTCCGACTACAAAGGACAACCCTTCGTAGCCCAGATATGGACGATGAAGCGTCATCCAGATCTGGAAGAACAGACGAAAGACGATGCTTCATCGTCCTTCGTCGGACAGCAAAGCGTCGTCCTTCGTCGTCTGGGTGGAGCGGCGAAGAGAGACCTTTTCGTCACATCGTGCAACGAGGAGATGAAAATCTCTTCATCACACCACCGTCGTCGCACCAGGAGAAGGAGGAGGCTGGTGACGAAGCCGAAGACGACATCGGGAGATGAAGTTGAAGAATAGGGGTAAAACTGCTAGTTTTGAAAGTTATGGGGGGGCGGCTGTATTTTGAAAAATATGGAAACCCTAGATTTGGGGGTGAAAATGTTAGTTTTCAAAGTTTAAAAACTTTAGGTAAGGTAAAATGTTAGTTTCTAAAATCTAAGGGGGGTGAATGGTAAAACACTTACGTCAATTTTGAGACGAATTTGATAGATTAAATTGAGGGGTATTTTTGTCATTTCATCTCACAAGGGTAAAATAGATATTTAACCCTTATGCAAACAGATATCATCCATATTAACGGCTCATGGGTGAAAAAAGTGGATTTCCATCTGTCATGAATGACATTTTAAAAACGCATCAAAAGTTATGTGGGAAATAGTCCTTCTCCCTTATATAATTTATTTAAACATATATAATATTACTCTTAAGCATTCTTACTCCCTTCCCCGTGAAATCCATTTTTGATGATATTTGAAGAATTCACGAATTCAAATAATGCATTTTCTGCGGTGAATGAGCAGTCATTCATCTTTGGGCGTATCAAAAATGGCAATGTGCATTTATATAAATTTGAGCGACATTAAAATTAAAGTTGTAATTCATTCTTGTAATTTAATTTTAATTTATTTTTGTATTACAATAAAACTACGAATTCCTAAAAATAATAATAAAACTATATTAATCTATTTTAAATGCATAAATAAATATATAATTAATATATGTCATTAAATGATTGTATGATTTTAAATTAAAAATAAAATAATACGTAATCACATAATAATACATCGTATATGTACTAATTTATATATCAAAAAATAAATATATATAACATTACTTTAAAAAAAAAAAATACTAAATTGAGTATCAACATATAAAACAAAAGTATCAAATTAAATATCAAAATAAAATAACACTTTATTATAACACATCATCTTAATATCATCTATTTAGAAGTTTGCTTTTATGGAGTGGACCTCAAAAGCAAAGATGTTAATGGGTTGGGCTGGCCAGGCTAGGCTAGCTCTAACTCGACCTATCGGACTAATAGGCCAGACCCTAAGCCCATACAGTAACGGGTCTTTAAATTGGGTCGACTCATTGACGTGTGAAGACACAAAATCTGACCCTATATATATATCGAGTCAGGCCTTAATCGAGCTAGCCTGACTCATTTAAACAATATTTTTTAAAAATTTAATTAAAATTGTTAAATATAAATTATTTTTTAATTATTAAAACTAAAGACAATACCCTAAATATTTTATTTATAATACTTCATTTATGGGAAAAGAATCTCATAATTACATGATAAAAAATATTATAAATTTATAATATAGTATAAATTAATTAATTTACATACTGTATAAACTATAAAATATAAATAATATATATATATATATATATATATATATATATATATATATATATATATATATATATATATATATATATATCATTTATTTACTTATTTTTATAAAAAAAACAAAATCATAAACATAAAAAATTATTTTTTATGATTTCAGATAGTTTTCAAAAGAGAGTTGATGAAAGAAAATAAGATTGAGAATATAATTAAAAAAATTAAGATTAAGAGATTTGTAAATAAAATAAAAAATGAAGAAGAATTGAATGGTTTATATAAAAAACATAAATTAAAAAATTAAAAAAAAATTGAACAAGTTGAAGATGGGCTACGCCACAAAGGCAGAAGCCATTCATACATTTAATACCACATCGGGCGGGACCGGGCTAATCCATGCATTTAATACTAAAACTCTAAATCCGGTCCGACAGGCCCATAAACCTAACCCAATACACTACAATATCAAAACGGATCATCTTATACCAAGCCTCAATTTCGCGTTTTAGACCAAACACCTCCATTTGCCCTGACCTAATTACCGTGTCTCATAAGATAGCCATCTTTACGTTTCAATTTCCCTTATTTCAAATAATTATCCATTCTTTGAATGACAAAACAACACCTCATCCTGCTATTACAATCTCTCTCATCTTTTCCTTCGATGCCAAGTATATACCAAACCACAATAAGACAAAGCCAAAATTTATCATCCGTCACCCCAAGAAAATAAAAAGATTACCATCCCCTTTTTTTTTCTTTTGTTTTCCTCCTGATCACAAATTTATAGTATGCCGGCATTTGAGATTGAAGAAAAAGACAAAACAGTTTGACAAATTTCAAACCAAGTATTTAAATATAATTATTTCCATATGGGAGTTTATGGCAAGCAAAACACTAAAGATAAAGTTTCTCATACAATAACTATTAACATTAATTGTTCTCAGGGAAAATAAAATAAAATAAGCCCTTCAAATACGAAAATTTTAGAATAAGAAAGGCAAAAGCATCACAACCACTCTTCATCTCCAACTACATGCATTCCTACTAAAAAAGACGATATGGGTGAACCCCAAGATGATGTAAGTGTGAATTTGTCCATCAAATCCCGAGGAACCATTCAAATTAAAAGACCAGAAGAGAGGCTTTTATGTTACAACAATATAGTAATTACACTCTCCCTTCAATGACAACCCCAATCCTGACCTCTGACACTTCTCCACGTCGACCGGCATGAGTCCACATGACACAGACACAAAAACCAACGAAATGCAAAAGGAACTCACCATCAAAGAACTTTGACAACTTAGAAGCACTTCCTGTGGACAATGGATGGACCCGACTCATCGTACTCACCCTTAGAAATCCACATCTGTTCAAAATCGATGTTCGCATTTATGTTATTAAACTACAATTCTAAAACTTTATGCAAAAAGAATAAACGTTGAATGAGTATTCACCTGTTGGAAGGTGCTCAGCGATGCAAGGATTGATCCTCCAATCCAGACACTGTATTTTCTCTCTGGGGGAGCTACAACTTTAATCTTCATGCTGCTTGGAGCAAGGGCTGTGATTTCCTTGCTCATACGATCAGCAATACCAGGAAACATGGTTGATCCACCACTGAGAACGATGTTACCATAGAGATCCTTTCTGATATCAACATCACACTTCATGATGGAGTTGTAGGTGGTCTCGTGGATACCAGCAGCTTCCATACCGATGAGTGATGGCTGGAAGAGGACTTCTGGGCATCGGAATCTCTCAGCTCCAATAGTGATGACTTGGCCATCTGGCAGCTCATAGTTCTTCTCAACTGAAGAGCTGCTCTTAGCAGTCTCAAGTTCTTGCTCATAGTCAAGGGCAACATAGGCAAGCTTCTCCTTCATGTCACGGACAATTTCCCGTTCAGCAGTGGTGGTGAACATGTAACCTCTCTCAGTAAGAATCTTCATCAATGCATCAGTGAGATCACGACCAGCAAGATCCAAACGAAGAATTGCATGTGGGAGTGCATAACCCTCATAAATTGGCACAGTGTGAGACACACCATCACCAGAATCCAGCACAATACCTGTTCAAACAGATGGCAGTTGTAGCATCAAACAAAAAATTGATTCTTAGAATTAAATTTAGAAATGATTTATACGAACCAGTTGTACGACCACTGGCATAGAGAGACAGAACGGCCTGGATAGCAACATACATGGCAGGGACATTGAATGTTTCAAACATAATCTGGGTCATCTTCTCTCTGTTAGCCTTGGGGTTTAAGGGTGCCTCAGTGAGAAGCACTGGGTGCTCTTCGGGGGCAACACGAAGCTCATTGTAGAAAGTGTGATGCCAGATCTTTTCCATATCATCCCAGTTGCTCACAATACCATGCTCAATGGGGTATTTCAAAGTAAGAATACCTCTTTTAGATTGGGCCTCATCACCTACATAGGCATCTTTCTGCCCCATCCCAACCATGACACCAGTGTGTCTTGGCCTGCCCACAATACTAGGAAACACTGCCCTGGGAGCATCATCACCAGCAAACCCAGCCTGCAATTCACACAAATTACATCATAATGGTCTACTACAAGTCACAACCTCTTAACAAGCGATAAAACTATCATAATGGTCTACTACAAGTCACAACCTCTTAACAAGCGATAAAACTAAGTAATTTTAATAAAGAACCAACTAACCTTCACCATGCCAGTTCCATTGTCACAAACGAGAGGCTGAATATCCTCAGCATCGGCCATTTTCTATATATCTATAAATAAAAACACAAAGAAGCAAAGTCAATAAGCTGTTCAATCAATCACCATCTTCAACCAAATCAAGACTTTAAAATCCAACCCATCTCTACAGGACAAGATGCTCATTTGATGAAAAAAAAAAAAAAAAACTATTCATATTATCAATCTAATAGTTCCAAGACCAAAAGTTTTAACAACAATTATCCGTTATCAAACAATTTATTACTTAATCAGTTCAAAATTCAATAAAAATGACGACTTTCCTAGATCTAAGAGCTATATACCAAATAAACAATTAAATGAACAAAAAATCATAGATCTGTTTAATCAACAAAAAGATCAAGTAATCAAATCTCACAATCAATCATTCCTAACAACTTAAAATCAAAAGATTCGATTCAGATTCACTTCAATCACATATATCAACCTCACTAGGCTTCTAGATCTTAGATCTCAGTTCCAGAGCCACAAATCTCACACCAGGACCCTAGATCTAGCTCCTTATCACTTTAATCAGATCTCAAAAAGGAAAAGGTCCACCGATTCTTTCAACCGATCAAAATAAAGCATCAAAATTCACAAATAAAATTAGATCAAGCAGCTCAATTAGCAAAACTCAATAATCTCATGCACAAAACAGCGGTTCATTATAAAAATTTAAAAAAAAAAAAATAAGAAGAGAGATACAAAGAGAGTAAAGAGAAGCGAGATATAGCTTACTTAGAAGAGAAGAGACGACGACGGCGAAGAGTGAGTGAGGAAGTGAGGTTCTCTCTCTCTGAATGGTGAGGAGAAAGAGAAAATATTTGAAGCGTGTAGAGTGAGAGAGTGGAGAAAGTATAAATATTAAAGGGCAAAAATTTTTAAATTCACATGAAATTTCCAGTAAATTTTGGAGGAATCATTTGCACCACGAGAAAAAGATTGGCTGACCTGGCTGACAGCCTTTTTCCTTTTTCGTTTTTCCCCCCTTAATATTTTTAGATGAACACAGTACAAAATATATGTGATGAGCATACTTATTTAAAGAAGATTTTTTCAGAAAACTAAAAGAGTAACTCACTTTTCCCAACCCAAGGTTTGATAAAAAAACACTTTCTTACCCTTAGTTAACATTAATAACATTTTCCCACCTAAATAGTAACTCTGTTAACAGAGAAATTAGAATAAAGGGGCAAATATGTAAATTTGTTTTGAATGAAAAAATCTGGAGCGTTGGGCTCAAGGTTTAGATTTCTTATCTGGATGATACAAGTTTAGTCTCTCTCTCCTTTCAAAACCATTTTTCTCGCATTTTCTTCTTCTTATTTCCTTGAGATTCTTTCTGTGACTTCCTCTTCCATTTTTTCTTCTCTTTTGATTTTCTTTATACATGGGTGTTGCTTGGTTCATAAACCCTAAACCAAGTTCTGCAAAAACAAAAGCAAACGTTAAACCTAGTTTTATCAAATTGTACCTTGTCGATTCATGACTAGTGTTACAATTTTTGGAAGATGGTTGTGGTGGACATTAGACAATCTTCACCGGCAACAAGAAGACATGAGTGGTCGACTTCTGGGTAAGTTTTCCTCTCTTGTATGTGGTTGAATACCTTTGCCTCTTTGCAATGTTAGTCTCTTCTGGGTTAGTTTCCCTCAAAAGATGCGTTTGGAAGTTCTACGTAATTCATAAGTAGTTTTAAATACCTTTGCCTCTTTGTAATGTGAGCCAAAATAGACAAACAATTTTTTAGAGGATGAAAGAATTTATTGGACAAATTTCCGCTGGAAGAACACATATATTTATCGAAATACAAGTAGTGTGTATGCTCTTTTTAGTTTTATCAATTTTCTTGTTGAAATGGCTTATGAAAATTCCATTCGAAGAGCCTCCTGTTCAGGGAAGGTTTTGATATTTTTTTCAAATCATACGAGTCTGCATGTGTAGATTTTACCTCAAGGAAGGTCAACCACATTGAAGTATGGTAGAATAAAATTGAAGTTATAACTTAGTTGCTTTGATTTTTTTTGCCTGTCATGTGTATGTTTAATTAATCATAGTGAACATTTCTACCATTCTTTCATAAAAACGAGATACAAGGAAGTTTGACACTGAAAGACTTGAATCCACGCGTCACTCTTTATATGGAATACCATGTGTTGCATCTATTCTAGTTTCTTATCTATTCAAAGTCTATTGGCAGTAGGAACACAGCCAGTAAAACCTTTTTTTTTTTTTTTAGTAATAGTTACTAAAATTTCCAAATTATTGGAGCTTATAATTTTTGGTGTAACAGGGCATTTTTAATATGTATGATACTGTTGTTGGTAATTACCTTAGAGAATAAGCATTTTTACTTTTTATTTGATATGACACATATATTGATTCCTCGACTTTGATATTTGTTCTTTTCTGATTTTAGGGACGGTAGAATAAAGGTGATTTGCAACTATAATGTTGAAGGAAGGGCTTCTTGTAACTGATCCTAGGCTATTACTTTTCAAACATTTGGAGGTTTGTAATCAAGTTGCTAAATTTTATTTGTCTTTTTTAAAAGTGAAATAATCTATGTCATATTTTAGTTGGCACAACTTTTGACACCATTTTGCTTCTTAACTATGCATTTCATTTTTCTGATACATAAAATATTATGTTTATATTTGTTTCTCTGACACTTGCAACAAAATCAAGGTTTTTTTGTCAGCATCTCAAATGAAAATGAAATCTAGGTACTGATTCTTTGTATTCGGAGCTGCAAGTTCTTGTTCTAGTTACACCTGTGAATTTTGCATTCTAAGTATAAGAAATTGTCTTTTCAGGATTTTATTTTTGATCTAGCTCTGGAACTGATTTAGTTTTTTATTTTGTTTTTCTAGGTAAGTGAGTTAACTTATTCACTGTTATTTGAATCCTAAGCTTAGAAGATGCTTCCTGCAAATTTATTGTCCTTCACCATTTGCCCACTTACCTATCCAAATTTAAGAACAATTAGGAATGCTATGTTTACTTTTTACCTGCTGGGTGGATCTTCTTTTCAAGTTAAATGGAATGGACTATGATTGTGTTGCAATGCAAGAGGAGTTTTTGTCTTTATTAGTTAGAGATTTTGGTTATATTAGTTTCTGACTTTGGCTACTTGAGTTGCAGATTTTAGCTGAAAACCATTGCAGATAAAGGATTGCAAACTTTTGTAAAGTTTAAACCGTTGTTCTGCAAGACTTCTATGAAGTGTTGGTGAATTGTTTGTATGGTTGAAACTATTAATATAGAATTCACAGTTTTTTGTTGGAATTTTTTTGTAAATATTGTAACATCAACAATGAATACAAGATTTTGTAAATTATTTTTCTGGATTTTAAATGTAATTGAGAAATTGACATAATATATCAGCAATACAAGTGCAGAAAAATAATCTAAAGTAATTATAAGCAATTCAAACGTATAAGTCCTATATTATTAACATGAAAATACAGGAAATTTAAACATGAAATTACCGGTAGTATTACTTTTTTATTTTAATTATAAAGAATATTTAAGTCATTATATTAACTATATAAATAAAAAAATATATATATATATTAATAAGGATAAATTAGGTATGTCAAATACAAATTAAGGGTATATAAGTAATTTTGTATTAATAAGAATATAAAATAATAAAAAATCAACCCTAAAGGGTATTACAGTAATTGTATATTTTAGTGTACTATTTCTGTTAACTGAGTTAGTTTTTGGGTGGAAAAATGCTAACTAAGGGTGCAAAAGGGTTTTTCCACCAAAACTTGGGTGGGACATGGCAATTACCCTAAATAAAATTAGAAAATTCTTATATAACATATTTGATTGAAATGATTAAAAAATTATATATAAATGATTCTCGAATACAATTCTAACTTTAAATTATTTTAAAATTCAAAAATTTTAATTGTATTATTTTCAAATTAAAAAAAAACATCACAAATGAATATTTTATTTAAAAAATTAAAAATAAAAATTAATAAAGAAACATAAACTAAAAATCTATTTTAGTAAATAACTTTTTATCGCCCAATTAACTCTTCAATTTAGGTTACAATCATAATTACAAAAATTAAAATTAATTATCAATAAATAATAAAAAGTCTTATATTTTTAAATGGTAGAATAAATTAAATAATAGGATTAAATTATCATATATAATTCATTGTGTAATCAAATTTACTTGCAGACTTCTTCTATGTTCTACTTAAATCATTTAAAAAGCAATGACTTGAATTTATAAACTTTCTATTTTGGAATATCTTGCCTACCCATGTTTGATTTTCAATTTTGGACGGTTGGATTTTGTCTTTAGGCGGCTGTGCAAAAGTGTTCGATCACCGATACCTCCGAGCCGAGCTGATGGAGTGTCGTCTAGCTGGCTTGGCTCCGAAGTTTTTCAAATTTTCAACTTCAACGCAAAGTCTTTGGAGGTTGAGGAATCAAACCAAAACAAATTATTATTTTTTTTGGGAATATAAATTTCAAGGTGTCAACTGTAAATTTAGATTTATATAAGGCCAAACGACTATGTCCCACCTAAGGTTTAGCGTTTTCTCAAATATCCCCCCCTTTAACTATAGAAACACCAAACACCCACTCATGATCGGTTAGATTTAATAAAATTCTAACGGTAGTAAGGGTAAAATCATTATTTTCGCTATAATATTAAAAATAAATTAAAATAGAATATAAGTTTGCCCCCCTAAACTTTAAAAACTAATATTTTTACTCAGCCTAAGTTTTAAAAAATCGCAGTTTCACCCTAGGGTTTGGTTTTGAAATCTCCGGTGACCTCTCCGGCTCCGTTGCCGACGGCCTCTCCCTCCCGAAGCAACCTCTCCTTCCGACGATCCCTTTTCTCCCATTTGGAGGTCCGATCGACGCCCGGAGACGCCGTGGGAGACGAAAAACTTCGTCGAGGAAGACGAAGAACTTTGTCTTCCCCGACGAAGTTTTTCGTCTCCCACGACGTCTCCGGGCGTCGATCGGACCTCCAAATGGGAGAAAAGGGATCGCCGGAAGGAGAGGTTGCTTCGGGAGGGAGAGACCATCGGCAACGGAGCCGGAGAGGTCACCGGAGATTTCAAAACCAAACCCTAGGGTGAAACTGCGATTTTTTAAAACTTAGGCTGGGGGAAAATTTTAGTTTTTAAAGTTTAGGGGGGCAAAAAGAGATAAAATTTTTAGGCGTTAGGGTTCTGTTAAATCTAACCGGCCATGGGTGGGTGTTTGGTGTTTCCATAGTTAAAGGGGGGACATTTGAGAAAACGCTAAACCTTGGGTGGGAAATAGACCTTTGGCCTTTATATAATTATCATTTGAAATATTATCAAAATATTTTTCTCTTATAATTGAATCTGAAATCACAACAAAAAAATCTGTAACTTGTATATTCAGTGTTAGTTTAGTGTTTGTTTTATTTTTTATTATTCAATAAAATTTAAATTGAAATATAAAGCTTCTACAATGGCGCTAATAAGGGAAAGAGACTATTTTCCATCCATCTTTTAGCCCATTTTCAAACCTATACCCACGGAATATCACAAACCATTTTTCTCACCCATAACCAAACTGTTGTCCATTTGTCTAGTTAGGGATAGGGGCAAAATCGTTATTTTACTGTTTAAAACCTTAAAACTTTAAAATTTCACCATTTTCCCCCTCCAAGTTTTAAAAACTAACAACTAACCCATCCTCAAAGTTTGAAAAGTTTAGATTTTACCCCTAGGGTTTGCTTCCTTCTCCGGCCACCATCAACGACCGATGCATTCGATCGATCTCTCATCTCTGACTACAAAAGACGACGAAAGACGACCCTTCGTTGCTTAGATCTGGATGATGAAGTGTCATCCAGATCTGGAAGAACAAATGAAGGACGATGCTGGAGCGACGAAGAAAGACCTCTTTGTCACACGATGGTGCGATGAAGAGATCTTTTTCTCTTCGTCGCATCGTACGACGAAGAGATCTCCGTCTCTTCGTCGCACCGTGCAACGAGGAGATGAAGATCTCTTCATGGCACCACCGCCGTCGCATCAAGAGAAGAAGGAGGTCAGTGACGATGTTGGAGACCACGTTGAAAGATGAAGTTGAAGAATGGGGGTGAAACTACTAGTTTTGAAAGTTATGGGGGGTTGCTGTGTTTTGGAAAATATGGAAACCCTTGGTTTTGGGGTGAAAATGTTAGTTTTCAAAGTTTAAAAACTTTAGGTAAAGGTGAAATGTTAGTTTCTAAAACCTAGGGGGGTGAAAAGTAATAAATTTTATAACTTTTTAATATAAACAGTAAAATGACGATTTTGCCTCTGTCTCTAACTGAAAAAATGGATGACAGTGTGGTCATAGATGAGAAAAAAGGTTTTTGATCTCTCGTAAGTATAACTCTAAGAATGGGCTAAAAGATGGGTGGGAAATAGTCCTTTTCCCCACTAATAAATGTTGTTAAAATTGATTTCTCTTGTTGGATCGTATTTGTTTTGTATCCCTTCAAGTTGTAGTCTAACCTTTTACTATTTGGCTAATTTGATACTATCTAAATTAATATGAAATTATTTATTATTTTTACTCTCTTAAATATTTTTATCGTTTTAATCTTATTATCAAATTATTTTAACCCACTATTAATAAAACACACCTTATTTACAAATAGTATAAAAAATTACATATCGAAACTTTTAAAATACTTCAATAATCTTGCTAACCAAATCACATTCTTACTGTCAAATAATAAAACAAAATATTTAGATAAAAATCAAGAATAATTTGAGGCATTTGGTTCAGGTATTCAAAAATTATTCTAGTAGTCTATTTTTTATTATTAATAATGTTTTGTTTGGTTTGTCAATAGTAAAAATTTTTGTAATCATTTATTAGTAATGGTAATATAACAAGTAATATAAAAGGTAATATAATTATCACCTCCACCTTAGATATTAAAAACTTAATTAATCTTGATTTTGTCACAATTTTATCTTTACTTATTAATTTTTAATGCGAAAAATATTTTAAAATAATTATATTCAACGATATTTAAATAAAATAATAATTTAATATTTTTATCACATCCAATCAGATATAATAATTTTTAATTTTTAATAATTTTTATCAAATTTTATAGTAATTTATACTCAATAATCTTTCAGTTACTCTATGCGTCATATGAGTAATTACAACTATATCAGATTGCAACTATATGCAATTGGTAAGAATTTCAATTATTGTTAATATTTTATCTTCAACATTTCTTCAATTCATCTATAACAAATTCTATTAAAATAACATTTCTCTAAATATTTATGTTAGTTCGGATTAATTTGAGTTACTTTGGTATAAATCCTAGCACGATCTAATCTAGTTTTGAATCATATTGAGTTAACTCGAAATAAATATTGTCAAAAAATTTCAATCCTAAGTCAATTTTTTTCATATCCTATCACATCATATTAATGAGTCATGTTGGAAATTTGTCAACAATACTCTTAGTGTGAATAAGGATGTTAAATATTTGATTTTATAAGGGAATTGAAGATTTATCTACACAAGCAAAGAAAATATTCTAATTTTGATCTATTTGTTTGTCCTTCCTTTGTCTTAAAATATAATAATATTTATTAATTTCAATTATTAAAAAAAAAAGTTGTTGTACTTTTATTTTTATGCTTGCTTTTACTATAATTTATTTAGTTTAAGAATGTTTATTTAGTAATGTTTGGTTGGAATAAACAAATAAGCATTTTTAAATAAACACTTTTGCATGTGGAAACAGAGAGTGGTGGAGGGCAATGTTTTAAAAAGCACTTGCTCTCTCTGTATCAGCTTTATGGTTGTTGGTTCAAGTATTTAGAAAGTGCATTTTTAGAATTTTCTTTTTTGGGAAAATATTTTTTATATATACCAGTTTATTATATATAATATTACTGTACATTTACTTAATTTAATTTACTTTTGTATAAATAAATTCATTGATATGAAAAAAAAAAAAAAATCTTCTTTCCATAATCCGTATGTGATAGAAACCCGGTAATGCATATAATAAAATTATGTGGATATTAACATAAAACTAATATTATATTGCAAATAGTGGATAAAGAATTTGAGATAAAAGAAATTTTCCAGAAATTCTTTAATAATATCCTTAAAAATTGATAAGTCTTTCTAGCAACATGATACATGTCTCTAGGGTTAGTGACATAGGACAAACTCAGATAAGGTTGTGATATCATTCAACAAGATATTTAAGATTGATTTCATTCAATAAATGCAAAGAGATAATAAGAATTAAATGTAATTTGTAAGATAATTCTTAAGAAAACTCAAACTGAATTTTATTAATAATTGATGACTTGATTGATTTAATTACAATAACTTGAGCGTTTTATATAGGCAATGACTTTCTTAATTAAAATAAAATTTCTAACTCTACTAGAATATAAAATTATTAATTTAGGATATTAGTTTAACTAGAATTATGATATAAATTAATTCTAAATTCTAGGAAGCTATGATTATAGAAAATAATATTAATAAACTTCTAATTTAAAATTCAGTTTTCTTAAACAAATAATCCTAAAAACTCTTTATTCCTTAAATTAAAATAGGACTATTAAAATATTAGAAAAACTAAAAATAATAAAAGAATCAATGAACTAAATTGAATTAAAAAATTTGTTTTAAATTAAACTCCATAAGGAAACTTGATTTAAATCAAATTTCATTCAACTAGGAATCATTTTCCTACATGCATAAAGCTTCTTACAAAGCTCCACATCATCTTGCATGCCTATATCATCATGCCATGTTGTCAAATAGATTGCCATTTACATGCCACATCATGTACCATGTCATCATCTTCACTTTGGCTTATTTCTTCGTCATTTCAATGTTTTCTACCCTACCACATTGTTGCTATAAGTCTTTAATGTCATTAACATCATTCTTCTCTTCATTTGCTTCTTCTGCCCAACCTCCATTTTGCCTCGAATCTTCCATTGACCTATTTTATTTTCATGTCTTACCCTTGCTTTCCTTCCTTGAGTTGAATGTTTTGGCCCCCTATCATTCTCCCCTACTGACAAAAGAGACTTATCCTTGAGTTGTCATCTTTTAATGTACTATTTAAATATAGAAAATGATCATACCAAGGTTTGAATCTTACCTTTATTCGAGGGAAAAAATTTTGTTTTCAAAGATATAAACTTTCCATAATATTCCCCTTACGTTGTTTGACAACCATGTAATTGTCTCTAAGAAATATTATGGAGTCATCTTGATTAACATAGAAATCATGCTCCGTATTAGTATCTTTGAATTTAGGACTCTCTCGAAGGGAATAAAGATTCTCATGCATTAAAGGTGTTTCCCTTATCTTTTCAATTGCATCAATATTCTCAAGTTGTTCTTATTTCTTTGGCCTAATTTCTTTAGCTTGATTAGCGACTGTAGCTCTGATCTCATCACCTTCTTTGAGTTTAACACTTTCTAAATTAAAGAGAATGTCGTTTTCTTTTGAGGTTTCCCTCACATCTTTAACTTCTTTATCATATTCAAATTTTACTTCATTCTCCTTCAATGGTATAGAAATCAAAACTCTCTCATCTTGCTTTGGAGAGTTTTTTCAATCTTGTTATGTACAATGATTTGTTTTTTTCTCCATATGAAAGAGTAAGCATTGTTTTAACCCCTATATGTAGCATCCACATCATATTGTCATGGATGTCCTAAGAGTACATGACACACATCCATCTCTATTACATCATATAAAATTTTATCTTTGTAGGTTTTGCCTAAAGATAATAGCAATCTACCTTGTTCCATTATTTGCATACTTGGACCATTATGAATCCATTCTATACTATATGGAGTGCAATGAGGTTTGGTTTCTAACTTGAAGTACTCCACTAACTTATGAGATACAAAGTTTTCACAACTACAATTATTAATCATGAGCTAGCACACCTTACCGTTAATTGTGCACTCACTTTTAAAGATTCTCTTATGTTGTGAGTCATCGAGTTGGAGTGTAAAACAAACTCCTCTTCATATCTTCATGTCAAACCGTCTCAAGACATGACTCTGATACTACGTGACATAAGACAAGAATAGTGAACTTATGCTCTAATACCACTTGACACAAGATAAACGTAGCGGATATATGCTTTAATATCATCTGACGTAGGACAAATGTAGTAGGCTTATGTTCTGATATTATAATATCGCTCACAAGGATGTTAAATGTTGATATTGTTCAATAAATGCAAAAGAATAATAAGAATTCAATTCATTTGCAAAGCAATTCTTAAGAAAACTCAAACTGAATTTTATTGATAATTAATGACTTGATTGATTCAATTACAATAACTTGAATCTTATAGACTAGTGACTCTTCTAATTAAAATAGAAATCCTAACTCTAGTAGAATAAAAAATTATTAGTTTTGCTAGAGCACATGAGTGTAAAAAAATTTCAATGATATATGTTTGGTTATGTCTTTTTTAATGTATCCACCTTTAATTTGGACAATATATGTTGCATTGTCTTCATATAATATGAAAGAGTGTTAGTTGTAGAAGGAAGACTATATGTATTCTGGATATGATAGATGACAGAGTGTAATCATATATATTTTCAGCTAACTTCATAGAGAGCTAGAATCTCTGAATGATTTAAAGACATTACAACCAAAGTGTAATACCCTCAGGTACATTCCAAGGGCATTTGTGTCTTTTGATCCTATTTTAAAACATTTTCAGTTTTAAATGTATATGTTGAAATGTGTGTGTGTTATATACAAAGCAATTACAAAAGAAAAACAGATATATATATATATATATATATATATATATATATATATATATATATATATATATATATATATATATATAAAGAGAGAAAAGTAAAAAAAAAAAGCAATTATACCCTTTTTCCATCATCTTCTCAATCTCTTATAGAAAAAGCAGCCTTTTTCATGCTTTTTTTTCTTTGTTTTTAGAAGGAAAGTGGATGATTTGAAGGGTTTGAAAGAAAAGTAAGGAAAGAAAAGAAGAGGAAACACTTTTGGAGCTTTGGTAACCAAAAAATCTCTTTCTTTTTCCCTTTTCTTATGTTTATATATATTGGATGCATGTTATATAAAGATGTTATTGTGTTTTGGTGTTGATTTAAGGTGGGTTTGGTGATTAAAGAAGGAAGACAAAAAGGAAGGAACCAATTTAGCAAAAATTGGCTTGAAATAAGATAAAGGATATTGTCCTTGATATATTTCATGTTTTATGCTTTTGGTTCTTTGGATCTATGTTATAAATGATGATTTTGGAGTTGAGAAATGTTGTTTTGCCATTTGGGGTATCTATATGTGTGATTTTGTTCATGGCAGAGAGTTGGATAATATTTACAATTTTACCATTAATTCGTCCCATATTTTGACTACCTTATCTGATGAATCATAAGTGCTATTATAGATTTTTGGAAAGCTCTTTGAATCCTCTTTTCAATGATATATAACTTGTATGAATTAGAGACCGTTTAGACTGTTAAATTATATGAACAAAAAGCTACCCTACCAAATGAATAGTCTTGTGAACAGTATTTCACAGTTTTTGGAAAGGAAGAAAGAAAGAAAGGAAAGGAAAGAAATGAGAGAAAAAGAAAAGAAGAAGAAAAAAAGAAAGAAAATGAAGAAAAGGATTTTAGGGCTCAAGATTCAGGGATCGTCCTAAGAGTATAGTCTGGTGAGTTAAAGATAGTTTTAGATAGAAGCAAGATTAGTAAGATATAATGCACACATGCATACTATGAACTATAAGGGGGCACTTTACACTACACCGCCTACAGTAAGACACGTTTGTAGTAGGACACGTCCGTAGTAGGATACGTCCGTAGTAAGACATAGACCCACAATAGGGTCCACTCACAGTAGAGCATACTCATAGTAAAACATAATTCAAATTCAAAAATAGTGTAGTGAGAGAAAGAAAGAGAGCTCGAGCTTAGAAAAGTGTCAAATCTCTATAGTCAGCTTCTTAAAAGTATCAAATAGACATCAAATGGGACAAAGTATGATCCAAATAGTAAAGAATGAACTAGATTATCCCTTCGATTTCTTATGGAGGTTATGATATGAGGTTGAGTCTCGAGAGTGAGTTAGAACAGGAAAGAAGATAGTTTACTTAATTCTTTCCCCTTACTGGGTGTTCTTATCTCTCACTTCCCTTTCTTTCATGATTGCAGGTATGGGTGACCAAAGTAGCTGCGAGTTAGGGTCGGTTCAGCAAAGATAGACCTAGGCTGGGGCTAGTTACCTATGGTTTTTTTTACATAAATATGATACTGTCGATTTTTGGCCTTATTTAGATAGTTGTATAGTTGTATCTAGGGGTATGTATATGATTACTCCATGATCTTAGATGTTTCAGATGAGTTTTCATATGAGATATATACGCCTTTTGTTCGCTTCCAGATTTTCAGTTTTCGTAGGATAATTTCTAAACACTTTTAGTGATGCGTTCATTTTAAAGTTTTTTTTTTTAAATAGACGCTCTAGATATTAATTCGTAACATTTCTCTTTCGGTGGATAGTACTTCTGGGGAGAGATATTACAAGTTGGTATTAGAGCATGATTTTGGGAACCTAAAAGATGTTTTCTAAAACAAATAGAGTAATCCAAGTAACACAAAGATGGAATACCCTCCAGTCACGCTGACCACCCTCGTAGTCGATCACTACAAGTTTTCACTTATACCTGTTAAGTTTTATGAGAGTGATATGTTCATTTTTAGGACCTATGAGTTGAACACTAGTAAATCCCTCTTAAAGGAGCCAGAGTGAAGGAACAGCTCCCCAAGTACCCCAAGGGGCACTCAATGCACACGATATGTGAAAGATTTTCAGAGAGATGATAAAACGGTGCATACACCACCAACCCAAGGACATGATATAATGGAGGCTACTTCAACATCTACAACAACCCTAATAAGACTCAGTTGCATCCTATTTTTAACTTCCCTAGTATGCATCAACCTCAAAAATTTGACAGTGCAAAGGACCTAATAGCAGTTGAAGAGTGGTTGGAGTTAGTAGAGAGTGAAATGACCCTATTTGATATGACCGACCAGGAGAGAGTGAGATATGCCACCTATTTTTTTTAAGTCAGGAGTAAGAATATGGTGGAACTTAGTCAGGGA
This sequence comes from Mangifera indica, assembly GCF_011075055.1. Lineage (NCBI taxonomy): Eukaryota > Viridiplantae > Streptophyta > Magnoliopsida > Sapindales > Anacardiaceae > Mangifera > Mangifera indica. The sequence continues at coordinate 12,133,665 of NC_058137.1, read as the reverse complement.
GACGATTAATGTCTCAAAGATAACATGGTCTGAGTTCAGGTATCGATTTGAGGCAGAGTACAGAGGCACCGATGTTACTTGCATTAGGGCCTAGAAGTTTATTAATCTACGTAGGGGATAGATTCAATAAAAGAATATTCCACGAAGTTCAATCAGTTGTCCCAATATGCCCTTGAGATAGCTAGTACAGAGGTGAGACGTATGTAGAAGTTTGTGTGCGGGCTAGATTAGGAGATAGCCTGAGATGTTATGGCAAGGGCACAACCACTCAAGATTTATGCAAAAGCCTTCGATAGAGCTTTGAGGGCAGAGGTTTTTATGAGGAGAAGGTTCAGCCAGACCACCAGGCAAAAGGTTACACCCCCTATTGCTATGTCAGTTCCCTCGATAAGCAGTGGTTTAGTTTCAGGACAGAGAGGCCCTCCTCCAAACTAAGACAGGAATGGTAAACGACCTCTCTAATTTAGAGGCATGAAAAAGAATTGGAAGAGTGGAAAGAAACAGAAAGGACTTGAGATATCAACTTGCTAGAAATATGGAAAACAATATAAGAGAGAGTGTCTGACAGGCCAAACAGTTTATTTTAGATGTCGTCAGCCCGAACATATTGCTCATTTTTGTACAACTACCCCAGTGAGAGTAGAGCAGTAGTAGCCTATAAGAGGACTATAACTAGAGTTTATACGATCACCCAGGGCCCAACAGAGGCCAATCCATCAGCAGTCAGGGGTCAGATTCTCTATCTTGATACTCTTATTTATGTTTTAGTTGATTGTGGGGCTACTCATTGTTTTGTAGCCAAGAGTTTGCTTGAGAGGTTAAAGTTACAACCTGTCAGAATAGCCTAGAGGATTATGATTGAGTTGCTTGATGGGGGGTCAGTTATTAGTGATATGATGCTACTAGGACAGAGTATTGTGATTTAGGGTCGATAGTTACTAGTAGACCTGATTATGTTCGAAATGCCAGATTTTGACGTGATTTTAGGAATGAACTTTTTGAGGAGATACGGAGCTGAGATTGATTGTAAAAAGAAGAAAGTAAGATTTAACCTGGACTCTGGAGATCAATTCAAGTTTGGTGAGGGTCATATTCAGAGTTTGATTATCAGTATGTTGAAAGCTAGTAAAATGTTGAAAAAAAGGTATATAGGATATTTGATTCATGTAGTGAGCAAGGTTGAGTTAGACCCAACTATTGATAAGACACCAATAGTACAGGAGTTTCCAGATGTGTTTTCAAGTGTGTTATCAGGATTAGCTCCCGAGCAAGAGGTTGAGTTTAGTATAGAATTGGCACCAAACACAATATCTATTTCGAAAGCACCTTACCAAATGGCCCCTATCGAGTTACAAGAATTGAAAAAATAGCTTTAAGAGTTACTAGATCATGATTTTATCAGACTGAGTCATTCTATTTGGGGAGCTCCTATCCTATTTGTGAAAAAGAAAGACGGGTCCATGAGGATGTGGATTGATTATAGAGAGCTAAATAAAGTCATAGTTAAGAATAAGTATCCATTACCCAAGATTGATGACTTATTTGATCAGTTGAGGGGATCTGTGGTCTTCTCCAAGATAGATTTGAGATCTGGTTATCACCAGGTGAGAGTGGCAGAGAAGGATATACCCAAGAAATTTTTCAAATGAGGTATAACCACTTTGAGTTTATAGTGATGTCGTTCAGATTGACAAATGCCTCTGTAGTATTAATGGATTTGATGAACAAGGTATTCCATGACTACTTGGACAAATTTATTATGGTATTCATTGATGATATCTTAGTGTATTCTTACAGTCAAAAGGAGTATAAACAATACTTGAGGTTTACCCTTCAGAGATTGAGAGAGAAACAACTGTATTCCAAATTCTTGAAATGTGAATTTTGGCTAGATAGAGTTACCTTTTTAGGGCATGTGATTTCAGCAGAGGGTATATTTGTGGATCCTAGTAAGATTGAGACTATAGTTGAATGACAAAGACCAAAGACAGTCAAGGAGGTTCGTAGTTTCCTGAGTTTGGTAGGGTATTACCGGAGGTTTGTGAAGGGATTTGCTAGATTAGTTAGACCTCTCACAAGTCTCACAAAGAAAGCAATGTCGTTTCAGTGGTCAGATACTTGTGAGGCAAGCTTCCAATAATTAAAAAGAAGATTAACTACTACTCCTGTGTTAGCACTTCTAAAGGAGGGAGTTGAGTACAATTTGTACACCGATGCCTCACACAGTGGTTTAAGAGCAGTATTGATGTAGTAAGGCAAGGTGATAGCATACGCCTCAAAACAGTTGAAAGAATTAGAAACCCAATACCCTACTCATGATTTAGAGTTAGCAACAGTAATTTTTGCTTTGAAAATCTAGAGACATTATTTGTATGGGCTAAGATGTAATATTTATACTAACCATAAAAGCCTCAAATATTTCTTCACTAAAAAAAAGTTAAATATGAGGCAGAGGCGATAGCTCGAGTTAGTAAAAGACTATGACTGTAATATTAAATACCATCAAGGCAAGACTAATGTGGTTGCAGATGCCCTCAGTAGAAACATGATGATATCACAATTGACTGAGAGCAAATTGAGCTTGTGATTAGAACCCTCGCTAGATTAAAGATTTAGTCCAATCTCATAGATGAGATTCAAGAGACTCAGACAAGAGATGAATGGTGTCAACAAAAAATTCAGAAAGTGCAAGAAGGTCTTGAGACAGAGTTTCAGGTATCAAATGGAGTTCTCAAATTCAAAGATCGAGTGTATGTTCCCAAATAACTGAATTGAGACAGAGAATTCTTACTAAGGCTCATAGTTCTCTTTACACTGCCTACTCTGGGGGTGTAAAGATGTATCAGGATTTAAAAAGACATTTTTGGCGATCAAGCATGAAAAATGATATAGGTGAGTTTGTTACCAGATGTCTCACCTGTGAGCAAATTAAAGCCAAACAGCAGAGACCTTCAGGGTTACTTCAGCCTCAACCTATTCCAGAATGGAAATGGGAGCATATCTTTATAGACTTCATCAGTGGACCCCCTAGAGTTCAAAATGGATGCAATACTATCTGGGTGATTGTAGATAGATTAACCAAGTTAGCTCATTTCCTACCCATCAAAGATACTATTACCACAGATTAGCTGAGGAGATTATTTGATTCTTGTATCTGATCATGATACGAGATTTGTATCAGCTTTTTGGAAGAGTCTCCAAAGATCCTTGGGTACTAATTTGGTATTTAGTACAGCCTATCATCCTCAGATAGATGGTCAGATAGAGAGGGTTAATCAAATTTTGGAGGACATGTTGAGAGCTTGTTGCTTGGATCATAAAGCTACGTGGCTAGAAATGTTACCTTTGGTAGAGTTTGCTTACAATAATAACTACCATGCTATTATTCAGATGACACCTTATGAGGCATTATATGGTAGAAGGCGTCGTACTCTTCTTCACTAGGATGAGATAGGAGAGAGAGATATGTTATCCTGATCCCTTGGGCCTGAGTTGACCCAAAAAATGATTGATGATGTCCAACTGATTAGGCAAAGAATAAAACAGGCCTAGGATCTATAGAAAAGCTATGCAGATCATCGAAGCCGAGACTTGGAATTCAATGTAGGTGAATTTGTATTTGTAAAGGTTACTCAATTCAAGCATTTGATGAGATTCAGAAAGAAAGGAAAGTTAACTCCCAGATTTATTGGTTCATATAAGATAATTGAGAGAGTTGGTAAAGTGGCTTACAAATTGGCCTTACTAGCCAATATAGATTGGATTCATGATATATTTCATGTCTCATCTTTAAGGAAGTGCCTTGGTGATCATTCCCAGGTCATGAATATAGATGATATTCAATTATCAGAAGACCTTAGTTATGAAGAAATACCGATTTAGATACTTGATAAGAGAATTAAGCAACTAAGGAACTGATAGATTCCTCTGGTAAAGATCCTATGTAAAAACCAGAAGGTAAAGGAGGCCACCTGGGAAATAGAACAGACCATGAAAGAGAAGTATCCAGAGTTGTTTTTGTGAATTCCGAAGATGAAATTCTTGTGAAAGGGGAAGAGCTGTAATACCCTCAAATACGTTTTAGGGGTATTTATGTATTTCGGTCCTACTTTGAGACATTTCTAGTTTTAAATGTATATGTTGAAATGTGTGTGTGTTATATACAAAGCATTTACAAAAGAAAAACAAAGATATATATATATATATATATATATATATATATATATATATATATATATATATAAAGAGAGAAAAGTAAAAAAAAAGGCAATTCTACCCTTTTTCCATCATTTTCTCCGTCTCTTCCAAAAAAATAGCCTTCTTCATACTTTTTTTTCTTTGTTTTTAGAAGGAAAGTGGATGATTTGAAGGGTTTGAAAGAAAAGAAGAGGAAACACTTTTGGAGCTTTAGTAATCAAAAGATCTCTTTCTTTTTCCCTTTTCCTATGTTTATATATATTGGATGCATGTTATATAAAAATGTTAGTATGTTTTGGTGTTGATTTAAAGGTGGGTTTGGTGATCAAAGAAGGAAGACAAAAATGAGGGAGCCAATTTAGCAAAAATTGGCTTGAAATAAGGTAAGGGCTATTATCCTTGATATGTTTCATGTTTTATGCTTGTGGTTCCTTAGATCTATGTTATAAATGATGATTTTGGAGTTGAGAAATATTGTTTTGCCATTTGGGCTATCTATTCATGTGATATTGTTCATGGCAAAGAGTTGGATAATATTTATAATTTTGCCACTAATTTCGTCCCATGTTTTGACTGTCTTATCTGATGAATCATGAGTGCTTTTATAGCTTGTTAGAAAGCTCTTTGAATCCTCTTTTCAATGATATATAGCTTGTATGAATTAGAGACCGTTTGGACTATTAAATTGTATGAACAAAAAGGTTGTCCTACCAAATGACACCAGATAGGACAAAGTATGACCTAAATAGTAAATAATAAACTAGATTATCCCCTCGATTTCTTATGGAGGTTATGATGTGAGGTTGAGTCCCAAAAGTGAATTAGAACAGAAAAGGAGATAGTTTACTTAATTCTTTCCCCTTACTAGGTGTTCTTATCTCTCACTTCATTTTCTTTCATGATTGCTGGTATAGGTGACCAAGGTAGCTGCAAGGTAGGGTCGGTTCAATGAAGATAGACCTAGGCTGGGGCTAGTTACCTATGGTTTTTGTTACATACATATAATACTTTTGATTTTTGGCCCTATTCAAACAGTTGTATAATTGTATCTAAGGGTATGTATATGATTACTCCATGATCTTAGATGTTTCAGATGAGTTTTCATATGAGATATATACACATTTTGTTCGCTTCTAGATTTTTAGTTTTCTTAGAATAATTTTTAAAAACTTTTAGTTATGCGTTCATTTTAAAGTTTTTTTTTATAAAATAGACGCTCCGGATATTAATTCATAACATTTCTCCTTCGGTGGATAGTACTTTTGGGGAGGGATGTTACACAAAGTCTATTTGGTGGAGCATTAGGATATCGCTATGTCATTATAAGTAAAAATATATCTCATGTGTGAGTAGGTTTTATGAGGGTTAGAAAGATAATCAACATTTGCATATCTAACCAAATTAAGATTTTTAGGGGATTTGATAGAATAAAATAATCTCAAATCTCTAGTCCCATGATCAACAAGCCGAGACAATATTTTGTTTTTCCCAAATCTTTTATCTCAAATTCCTTTTTCAGATATTCAATAGTTTTTTAGAACTCTTCAAGAGTCTCAATTAAATTCATATCATCAACATAAACCATTATAATGGAAAATCTCGATTTTGACCTTTTGATACAGACACATGAGTATATAGGGCAATTCACATAACGCTCTTTTTTCAAATATTTACTGAGATGGTTGTACCACATTCATCTAGATTATTTTAATCCGTACAATGATTTTTGTAATTTAATTGAGTCAATGCCTTTTGAGTTGACCCTTTTTGCTTCACGCAATTTATACCTTTACGGAGTTTTATATATATTTTAGTATCTAAGTTTTCATACAAATAAGTAGTAACTATATTCATTAGACGTATATCTAGTCCTTTAGAAACTGTTAAACTAATTAAATATCTGAATGTGATTATATTCATCACAGTTGCATATGTTTCATCAAAGTCTATACCTAACCTTTGGGAAAAACCTTGGGCTATAAGTTTGGTTTTATATCTAACAGTCTCATTTTTCTTATTTATTTTTCTCACAAATACTCATTTATATCCAATAGATTATACGTCCTGAGGTGTTGAAACTACAAGCCTAAATACTTAACGTTTTGTTAGAGAAACTAATTCTGTTTGAATTACTTTTTCTCATTTAAGTTAATCATGGTTTTGTCTACACTCAGCCACAGTACATGGTTCAAAATCATCATTATTCATAAATTCAGTAATTACTACAAATGAGAATATATCATTAATGTTAACCGTTTCACAGTTCCACATATCTCGTATATAAGCATAATTTAAAGATATTTTAGTATTCTTATTTTTCTATTCTTTAAGGTTTTGCACCACTTTAGGGGTTTGTGCTACTTCAGGGACTTGAGTCTCTTCAAGGACCATAACCTCTTTTGGAGAAATATTATAAAGTATGAATTTTTCTTTCATTCTAGGATCCTCATAATTGATATCTATTTGATTATTTGCCTTTCTTTTTCAAGGAACAGTGTCCTTCGATCCAACAGGTCTACCACTCTTCTAACACGTAGTAGATTAATTAGTCATTATTCGAATAGACTGTTCAACAATTATATTAATTCTTGATGGTGCGTTGGCAGCTAGAATATGTGATCTTGTCACTTTTGTCGTATCTACAAATACATTAGGTATTTGGTTGATAATAATTTATAAATGCACTATCCTCTACACTTCAATTTCACTTGGGGATGTGTGAAGATCTAGATAAGACATGGTAAGTATATACCAAGTAAGTTCATGCGTAACTTCAAGAGGTGTTTTCTTTTTCTCTAAAGGTGAGAATGCTATCTTATTAAAATGACAATCTGTAAATCATGCAGTAAAAAGATTACATGTTAATGGTTTCAGATATCTAATAATGGATGATGAATTATATCAAACATAAATTTCTAAACGACATTAGAATCTCATTTTTGTGTATTGAAGAGACACAATAGGGCATATATGGCACAATAAAAAATCCTCAAATGAGATATATCAGATTGGTAATCAAGAACTAATTGTAAAAGAGAATATTGATGATAAGAAAAAGGTCGCAAGCGGATTAACACTACAACATGTAATGAGGCATGTCTCCACATAGAAATTGGTAATTGAGTTTTTAGTAATAAAGTACGTGTAATTACCTAGAGTCGTTTGATAAGAGACTTAGTTAATCCATTCTTAGTATAGAAATGCGGGATTGGATGTTCAACATCAATCCTCATACACATGCAATAATCATCAAATATCTTGGACATAAATTTATCGGCATTATCTAGCCGTATTGACTTGATCGAATAATTTGTGAAATGTGTCTTTAATTTGATAATTTGTGTTTACAATTTAGCAAATACAATATTTCGAATTGGTAATCAACAAACATGAGATCTTCATGTAGATAGATCAATTAAGGCCATAAAATAATAAAATTGCTCACTTGGTGGATAAATGGGTCCACATATGTTCACTTGAATCCTTTGTAGGAATAATGGGGATTCAACTCTAATTTTGGAGAAAGATGGTCTTATTATTAATTTGCTTTAAGAACAGGCGGTGCAAAATTTTTTAATATATGCCCATATGAATTATCAACAATTCTACGCATCATTGTAAATTCTAGGTGATTTAGACGGTCATGTCAAAGCATAAAGACTTTGGGATTAGAGAACTTTTGATTCGATACTACGTAGATTTTAATTGCCTTTTTGATTGTATAATATAATCTATATAATAAAATGAGTAAATTTTCTAGTATAAGTCTTCTTCCAAAGGCATTACCAGTTATATAGACAAATTCTGTAACATTTTCACTCATTGTTTCAATGTAATAATTATTATTTCTTATATCTTTAAAATTAAGTAAATTTCTTCTAGATCTACTTGAATATAACGTATCATCAATGCTTAATTTGATTTCATTTTTTAACAAAGTTATGGCTCTTTCAAAGCCTTCAATTAGATTTATTGATCTTGATATAATATTTATTTTAGCTTCAATCGATGTTAAAGTTAAGAAAAAAAATTTTCCTTGAGAATTGTGTGCGTTGTTGTACTATCCACCAAACACATGTCTTTATTATCAACTTTTGAAGTCAACATTTTAATTTTGAAGTCCATATCCTTTCATTTAAAAATTACGTTAGTCATAACGTACACAATATTAAAAGAAAGGAGAACATGATAATAAAACATAAAATAAGATTTATGACTCTAAAATAATTATATATGATGGATTTTAATTATAAAATTTTAGGCATTCATGTCACTGTTCAAGTAACCCATATTTTTATTCTTGAAAGAAGTTTTGAAATATCAAGATTCATTAAATCAACAGGATCTAAATCATCAAAAATTTAATTCTTATGGATGTTTAATATAGATCCACCTCATATTTGTGTGTACTATAGGTACACAACTAATGACATTTACGATCACGTTTATTGTTTTGTGGTTTACTCTGCATTATTTTTTATTTTATTTAATTCTTAGTCCACTTATGATGGTATGACTGAAATTTTCTATTATAACCATCTTTGGATCGAAAATTATTTTATTCATAATTTTACTCACACCCATGATAATTACTTCTAGTAGTTATGTTCACTTTAGGGAATGATACAATATTTGTAGGGCGAGTTTGATGGTTTTTCATTAATGAGAAAATATTAATTCAAAATTTCTTTTTTTGATATTGCTACTACAAGAGCATGTTATTATATATATATATATATATAAAGGTAGAGAATATTTTCTCTTCTACATTATCTTAAACAGGAGAAATTTAAACATTGTAAAGTTGTACTAAATTACAGAGTCATTGAGAGCATTATTAAATATGATGTTCAAATTTATCTTTTAAATTTCTCCATAAATCTAGTGGATTTATCATTATATCAATATATTCGACTTGCAATCTTTCAGAGATATGATGCCGATAAAATAGTGGTTTTGCTTTTATCCTTTTAGTACATTTTATTTAATCATTTTCTTAAAGCTTCTAAATTTTAGGTAGAGAATCATGTAAAAAGTCTATTTAACATTATTCATCCAATTTTAGGAACTTCAAGTTCAAATATTGTCATATTTACAATTTTTTTGGATTTGTAAATAATATATATGAGTTCATTTTTGAAACTTTTCACTCTAATATTTTTAAAATTTTTTTTCTATTTACATACATATATTCTAAAAAATATGATGAGAGTGATGATACATATGTTCTTTAAAAATATCACTTATTTCTATCATAGTATATATTATTGAACAAGTTATTGATAATACACACCTGAACAATGATCCATGGTTGTTTACAATGGCTCTAATATGTTCATTAGAGCCATACCTATTTCTCAATCTTGATCTGTAAAAAAAAAAGGATACATCGAATCTTTTGATTGGATATTGAAGTATCGTGTTATAAAAACTTCATATCCTTCGCACGCTTTCAACATGAGGTATGTTGAATTCTATCTAGTTTTATTATCTATTTTTAATTTTTTTCTTCTCAAGCCCATTGATCTACATAATTGATGATATGCATATACCCGTGATGGGGATAATGAAATGTATGCAATAACAAGTGTAATTACTTCTTAATGTTTTTTAGCTAAGCTCAAACTTTTTTGAGCTATTAAATTAATAATATAACATGCATAATTAATATGAAATAATTTTTTATTAAATAAAGGAGATAAATGATTATACATATATTCAATAACTTTAACATTATTTTCGGTATCGTCAAAAGTAATTAAAAAATAGAATTATTAATTTCATATTCCTAAAAAATATTTGCTAATGTACGATAAATTGTAATATCATCATGCATATATTTTAAATTTCTAAATGCAAAATTTTTTATGTATAACTGCAAATTAGAATTAATATAATGGATAGTTGCACAAAGATACCCTATTTGTTAATTTGTAGCAATCCATCAATAATAAGTTATTGAAATAACATCATTAAAACTACTTGATTTTCCAATAATTTTTAATTTCATTAATTCATAATTTCTCAAGATATATGATCTAATAGTTGACCAATAAATTCTTTTAAATGCCAATTAAATACTATTTTGCTTTATCGATTCTAAAATTTCATTTTCTACATAACTAAAAGGTTGATCAGAAGTAACTATGTATCTGACCATATAGTCTCGCATCCTTGTTTGATCGTATGCAAAAGTTGACATTTCTCCTATGAGTTTAGAATCGCTTGGACCTCCTGTTGAACTGGCATCTAGACTAACAGATCATGATCGAGTGAATGCAATTTGTTTTTGTCCTCTGAGCTTACGTGAAATTTTTTTACAATAATCAGTAACATGTCGGCGAAGATGTCCCGTCTCATTTGTACTTGCACATGTTAAACAAGAACCACAATATTTACATATTGCTTGACGAATTAATTTTCCTTTTATTGTTTCCTTTATTCGATCGAAGTGCTCCTATACCATTGACGTTTGTTTTCCTTTTCTCTTAATTGAATAATGCGAACTTATACTTATACCACTTTCACCTGTTGGTGTTCCGCCTATTTCACCTTGTGTATCATCAATAATATCATTAGCACCAATATAATAATATTCAAATGGATTGAATTTATTTGACATTGGATTCATTTGTAATATTCTGTAATGATAAAAGTGAAATAAAATAAAATTATAAATATAAAGAATTATTATTTACGAATTCAGATAGTTTCTGAAAAAGAGTTGATAAGAAAAAATGAGATTGAAAATATAATGAAAAAATTCAGATTGAGAGATTTGTAAATGAAATTGAAAATGTAAATAACTAAATTGGTTTATATAAAAAATAAATAAATTAAAAAATTAAAAAAAATTTAACAACGACTTTTGCCTTGTGGCAGAAGCAAATGGTAGAAGCAGTAGAAGCAATGGCTTCTGGCAGAAAAAAATATTTTTTATTTTCATTTTTTACACAGTGTTGGGTCATGCCGGGTAGCTCATGGGTTTAATACTAAAGCTTCAAACCCGGCTTGACAAACCCATAAGCATGGCCCATCATGCTATAGTGCCGAGTTGGGCCTTTTTGTGTCGGGTTCTATTTTTGTGTTTTAGGTCAAGTCTCTTAGGCCCGGCCCAATTGACGTGTCTATATGTATCTATTTTAAATATATAAATGAATACATATTTAATGTGTGTTATCATATAACTAAATGATTTTAAATTAAAGATAAAATAAAACTCAGTCATATGATGACATATATAAATGTGTAATTATTTATATATTCAAAATAAATACACATAATATTATTCTAATTTGTGACATATAACATGACTATATATCAATTAAAACAACCAAATTATTATACACACACACACACACACATATATATATAAAATATTACATTTCCTCAAGTAGATATCTGTATTTACGTATGACAATATATTCTTAATTTTTGTTATATTTTAAAGATAAAATTATTCTCATTTTTAATCTAAAAAATAAATCATATAAAATATATTTAAAAAATATACTGACAATAACATGATAATTTAAAAAATTAATTTAATTAATTAATTTCATAATATAAAAATATAAAAATTTGTAATATATTATTAATATAGGAAATACATTAGAAAATATACAAAACAAACCCTTTAGCATAAGACATGATTTTAACTAGACCCAATACTAATTTATTTTTATAATCTCTTAAGGACATTCAAATAAAAAATATTTTGATTTTTTTTATTACTCTTAATCAAATATAATAATTATTTATTCGTGCCAATTTTATTAATCTTAGTAATAATTTATAACTCTTCATCTTTAAGGTAATTTATCTTTGTAATAAGGTTTTATTTTTTATAATACCATGATCAAAGGGTAACCATGCTGCCGAGCCACAAATTACACTATAAGAAAGGAAAAAACAAGCTTTTGTAAAATAAATAAGGGCAACTTATTCTATTCCACCCTAACTTTGATGCAAATAATGATTTTGCATCTTTAAGTTTAAAGAGGTTCATTTGTTCACTTATTATCTACTGTTTCTAATAAAAACCATATGATTTTACTATAAATTACTAGTTTATCATTTTTTGTAAAATTACAAAACTACATTAAATACTTAATAGAAAATATCAATTACCAATTTGACCTTATTTTTTTATTGAAATTATAAAAATAGCATTGATCTCTATCATTAGCCATAATTATTGAGAGATAGTGTCAAAAACAATCAAATTTGTCATGGGTAGGAATTATCAATAAAGATGGATGAGTTGCAATAGAATAAGAGCTTTTCGTTAGTTGGAACTCAACAAGTGACTGAGTGACTTCTATACGTGGTACAACATCAACCTCTAATGTAATTGTTGGAACTCTTCCAACCTTCATCTCTAAATTGGCAAAGCTCTAGACTTTATCCATTCTTCGCAATGAGCTTTTTGACAAGATTCAGACGAGAATAAAAAAGCTTCAAATTTTGCAAGTTGTGGCATTATAGAAAAATAAATTTTCCAATAAGAGACCTTATCGATTAAGACTAAATATGGTCAAATATCATAAACTAATTGACTCTATTATCAATAATGAGAAAGGACAAAAAGGAAAAAAAAAAAGGATAAAAGAGAAAATTGAAAAAAGTAAGAGGAAATGAGAAAATATAAAATATAAGAGAAAAAAATAAAAAAGTTTTTGCAAAATGATTTTTTTATCTTTCAACGCAATGATTTTCATTAATGAAAATAAATACATATATATAAATAAAAATTTTAAATTAAAAGGATGAAAAATAACCATTTTATCAAAATTCAAATAGAAAATATCAATTGGTCTATAAATGAAAGATTTTTAAAACTAGGCTTTCAGTGGCACAAAAGAATTTAATCATGAAGCTTTCTTTCTCACTATAATAAGGTAAATTTTGTTTTTGTTTTTTAAACGTTCAGAAAAGCCTTTTACCCATATTGTGATTTTATTTTTATAATTAAATTATTTATTTGCTTTTGTTTTTTTATTTACTTATGTTAGACTTCTAGATATTTTGATTATGTCAAAACTAAATTTAAAGTTGTTAATTTATAGTTAGTGAGCTAATTAAGTCCAAGACATAAAATTCTTATAATTGAAAGATGAGCAAAATATATATTTTTCATCTTTTCAGACATAGGACTCCCGTCCCCAAATGTGGGACACTCATCCCCTATGAGATGTCGATTCCTTTGCTTTTCCCATAACCATCCTTGTAGGTCTTGAGCTCTTAGAATTTTTACCAAATTAATAGGGACACCCGTCCCAAAAATAGGGCACCCATTCCCAGATCAAAGACACGTATTCCTATGACAAGAATGCCAATTCCCATGCTTGAGACACCCATTCCTCTAACAATCCCCTGCTAGTCCCTTTCTATCCAAAGATTCTAGAATTAAATTTTGAAAGTGTGAAAAAGGATGTTTGTCCTAAAGTGGCGCGTTTTAAGAATTCGACTATTAGATAACTATTTTGAAACCACTAAAGTCAGAATGTGTAAGAAGACGCTCGTCTCTCAAAATAGGACTCCCATCCCTTCATATTTTCAAGGTCAAAACATCATTGTCAAAGCTCAACGGATATATTATCTCAACCAATAGTCATTTGAGCCATTTCAACCATCCAATACTATAAATTGAAGACTCTTTGGTGGGGCATAGGTTTGATAATATAATGTAAAAAACTTAAACTCATTTCTTCTCTAATTTCTCACATAAGCTCATAACTCAAAATTCTTAATAGATACATTTGTGCTTATTTTCTTTTATCGGCCTTGTAGAGATATTCACAAATATTATTTTCTATATTCAAATACTTTGGCGAAATCTCATATAAACTATTGTGGTGGGCACAATTCTAGAGAACTAATATACGTGAGCAAAATCTTGAAGAACTATTATAAAGAAATGATATCTTTATGAGTTAAACTTCAAGCGGGTTGCTTGAAGAAATGGACATAGGAGACTTGGAAGAGAAAACTCTGAACCACTATAAATTATGGAGCATTTCTATCCCTTTCTCTTGACCTTAAGTTATATATATGCGTGTTGTGATAATTTGTTGAATATTGATTTTGTTTGATTACCCTTATTAAGATTGCTTAAGTGATTGATTTTGATTAAATATTTGTTTGAAAGATTTTAAGTTTTTGATTTTGATTAAATATTTGTTTGAAAGATTTTACGTTTCTATGTTTGGTTGAACTTGTTTATAAATGTGTTCAAAAGTCTTGATTTGGTTAAAGTTTTTAAATCTTATTCACCCCTATCTAGGATTATCACCCATTTGGGGTTTTTCAATTAGTATCAAAAATTAGACACTAGGTTTATAAAGGCAAATGAATTTTAGAGTTTAAGATCATTTAGAATGGCTAGTTCATCTACCCCCGTTTTTGGTGAAAGACATAGCACTATAAGACCACCATTGTTTTGTGGGTCAAACTACACTCAATGAAAAATTAGGATGAAAACTTCACATTTAGTCTGTACACTATAAGTTATGGACAATCATTGAAAATGGTGATTTTGTCCCTAGGGATCATAGAACAAATTTTCCCAAGAATGAAGAAGATTTCAAAAAGGAAGATAAAAAATTGATGAGTCTAAATGCAAGGGCTATGAATATGTCATTTTGTGCATTAGACTCAATCGAATTTAATTGTGTTTCCTTATGTGATTTAACTCAAGAGCTACGGACCATCCTCAAACCCCTTATGAAGGTACAAGTCAAGTGAAAGAGTCAAAATCGAGCTTCGCTTCTGGGAATATGAATTGTTCCAAATAAATTTGGAAGAGAATATAACCAATATGTACAAGAGGTTCTCAAACTTGGTAAATGATCTTAGAGGACTTGGAAAGAAGTTTTAGACCATTAAGCTAGTAAAGAAGATTTTTCGATCATTACTAGAATCATAGAGTATAAAGGTGACTACCATTGAAGAATCAAAAGACTTAAGCGAAATAGGCATAGATGTGGTTATTGGGAGCCTATTAACATTTGAAATGAAAAGAAAGCCTAAGGAGGAGGAGATCAAACCAAAGAAAAATATTGTCTTGAAGTTAGAAAATGATGGTGATGATTTTTCAATAGATAAGGAAGGTATGAATGTTCTTCCAAGGAAATTCAGCAAGTTTCTGTCAAGAAGTAAATGAAAGAACTTCTCCAAATTAAAATACAAGGAGGATAGTGACAATGAAGTGATATGTTATAAATGTAAGAAGCTCAATCACATCCGACAAGAATGTCCTTAACTCATGAAGAAGAGAAACGAGAATAAACTCAAAAAGAAAGTGTTTGCGGCCACTTAGAGTAGAATCGAATATTCAAGTAATGAAAATGAGTCGAGACATGAAAGAGTCAATCTATGTTTCATGGTCATGAGCAAATCGGAGGAAAAAGGTAATAACTCTAACTCTTAATCTTTTAGTGAATTGCAAGAAGCACTTAATTATTTAATGGATGAATATAAATGCACGTGTGCTAAAAATAAATCTTTGAGAAAATAATTGACATGCATTAAAAATGATCATGAAAATCTCATTAGTGAGCATGCTAAGTTTAAGAAAGAACTTGAGTTTGTTAAAAATGAAAAGATTTTAGCATCAAATGAGTTAAAAAAGCTAAAAGGTGAAAATGATGCATTACTTGAAAAAATGACTAACTCAAATGAGATTTTAAATAAATTCAAGATAGACACAAAAAGATTATATGAGATGCTTGTATCTTAAAGATGTGCATTAAATAAGAAAGACCTAGAGTATAATGGAAATAATCCCTTTGTTAAATCATATAGTCATTAAAGAATAATCATTCATTGCATTAAAAATGCAAATTTTTTGCTTTGATTGATCATAATATTGGAAAATGTCCAATTAGGAATGACAAACCATTCAAGGTAAAAAAGGTTTGGATTCCTAAAGGAACATTAAAGACTAAACTTGATGGACTCAAAACCATTTAGGTACCAAAGAAAACTTGAATTTTTTTTTGTAGGTGTGCCTTGTAGCATTGGAATCAAATGTTGCAAAATAAATAGCTATGCAAGACACATATTCGGGTAATGGAGATGAGAGTACCAAGGTACTTTGAAAATTATAATTTCTTCAAGATGAGAGCTTACAATGTTGAGTTAGTACATAAACTTTTCTCTTAATTTAATAACCATATGAGTTTGATTGTTGGTTGATTGGTTGTTTGAATATATATATTCCTTGAAATATTTCTGGTTGAATCCTTATTAATGTGATGGTGATAATATTTGAATAATGCATTTGAATTGATTGAATGATTCCATGTATATCTTAGTAAATATATGATGATATAGATATATTTTTCAATTGGTATCTATGTAACATTTTATATAAGTTTGAACATCCATATGTGTTTAATACTTATTACAAAATTGAGTCGAATCAATGCGAACTTGTGTTTAAAATTAATTATGACTTGATTTACATAAATTCTTCTCAAAGTGGATCAAAATATCCAAGATTTGTATCTTGTGGTACTTTGATTTAATGCATAATTCCTGTGTTTCAATTTAAAATTCTTGAAAAATCATGTGTTTCTTTATATAAATGTCTATTCATGATTTTTTGGCCAATCATTTGCTAATGGTTTCTCAAATTTTAGTTTTTGTATATCATAACTCTTTGAGGAACACATTCTTTTTATAGTACTCAAACTTATTCTCATGTTGGTTATCATATTTAGTTGAATATCATATTTATATTTATTGATGATGATTAATTAAATAGCATTGGGAATTATAATTTTAAACATTGAGTTGTGATGAATTGATTATGAATATTTTTTTTTGGATATGTGTTATTTGAATATTGCATGTTTGATAGATAGATATAAGGGTAAATGGATAATATCTCCTCTTGATCAATTGATTTTAATGTTTTTTGTTCATGTTTATTATCTTGAAATTGAATTGATGAACTTGATGTGATATTTGTGGATTGAAATTGAGGTGAATTCTTGAGATTAAATTAATAGTGTTTGGAAAGAAGTTTGGTTGGATTGAATGAATTTTATTAGAGTATATTCTTTTATATTTGTTGTTGATTGAAAAAGGGATTTATAAAAAATTTAGGGGACACTGCCAAAAGTTTTCCCAAATCTTGTCATATAAACTTGCCTTAACACTAAAACTTGGTAAATATTTTTGTTAAAGTAAGGGGGAGCATATAGACATTAACTAAAGGGGAGTGAGCTTCCAAATTTGTATTATTTTAGCCTTAAATCGGAAATCAAATGAAAAATTGAGCTTTAATTTATTTTTCCTTTAATATTGTTTTTGATTTATGATAAAAAGGGGGAGAGATTGGTAAGTTTAAATAGTTATGAAATGAGTTTATAACTTGAAATGGTTTAATTGTAAATTGAATTATATTGTTAAAGTAAATGGGAGTTTATTCAAGTGAGGGCGAGCTCTAAACTCTTTCAAATTCTTTAAATGACTTTTTCAATATTTAAACTTAAATTTTGTCATCAATAAAAAAAAAAAAGAGATTATTGGACCTTTAGGGGCTCATCTATTATGGACGCTGTTTCCTTTGCTCATCCTATGACCGTTTTTGCAAGTTTGAAGCTTATGAAAATTTTTGTCAAATGAATAGGGACATCCGTCCCTAAAATAGAGAGGCTCATTCCCACATCAAGGACACTTATTCCCATGACAAGGATGCCTATTCCCATGCCTTAGGACACCTATTCCTCTAGATATCTTCTGCAAATCTCTTTTTGTCAGAAGCTTCTAGAATTGAATTTTGAAGGTGCAAAAAAGGATACCCATCCTTAAAGTGGCATGTTTTAAGAATTTGACCATTGGACAACTATTTTGAAGCCACCAAAGTTAGAATGTGTAAGATAACGCTCGTCCCTTGTGTTTTCAAAGCCAAAAACTTCATTATTGAAGCTCAACAGATACATTATCCTAACCAATGGTCATTTGAGCCATTCCAACCATTCAAAACTATAAATTGAAGACTCTTTTATGGGGAATTATAATGTAAAAAGCTTAAACTAATTTCTTCTCTCATTTTTCACATAAGCTCATAACTCAAAATTCTTGAGATATATATTTATACTCATTTTCTTGTATCAACCTTGTAGAGGCATCCACAAATATTATTTTCTATATTCAAACACTTTGGCGAAATCTCGAATAAACTATTGTGGTGGGCGTAATCTTAGAGAACTAGTGTACGTGGGTAAAATCTTGTAGAATTATTGTAAAAAGACAATATCTTTACGAGTAGAACTTCAAGCAAGTTGTTTGAAGAAATTGACATAGGAGGCTTAGAAGAGAAAACTCCAAACCACTATAAATTATTGAACATTTCTATCTCTTTCTCTTTACCTTAAATTTTGTATATGTGTGTTGTGATAATTTGTTGAATATTGATTTTTGTTTGATTACCCTTGTTAAGATTGCTTAAGTGATTGATTTTGATTAAATATTTGTTTGAAAGGTTTTACGTTTATACATTTGGTTGAACTTGTTTATAAATTTATTCAAAAGTCTTGATTTAGTTAAAGTTTTTAAATAATTTATTCACCCCCTTAAAGGTTATTAACCATTTGGACTTTTTCAACTTAAAAAATATATTTGCAATAAAAGATAATTAATTTTTTTTATTATTCTTGCTAAGTCCAATAAATCTTAAAAGGATCAAAATGCCTTTATAAAAGAATGAGTTTATTAAAACACGAATAATAACAATCATTTTATTAATAATAATAATATTTATTAATTTGAATATTAAAATTAAAATTATTTTATTTTTAATTTAAAAATATTTAATAATAAAATATTTAATTTATCAATATTTTGAGTACAAAAGATTTTATTATTTTATTAAATTAATGAGCATAAATAATTATATAAAAGTGAAATAATATTTCTAAATTACTTTCTTTTATCAAACTTCGAAATCATGACCTGAGTCATCCAAATTGAACTACATATTCATTGGAAGAATAGATAATTAGAGTCGTCATATACTGGCATGCCTCAATTTCAATTAAGTTTCTATACTTAAGACCGAATCAAAGTCATAGTTTTCACAAAAATCACAATCAGATAAAACTAATGGTGCCAAGCCTGCCCTGTTTGAATAAAAAATAGGCAAATTAATTAAATTACTAAAAACTTAGGGGTGGAAAATGAAATTACCAAACTTTTTGAATTTTAAACAAAAGTACTCTATTTCATTGTAAAGACAAAAATGCCCTTCATGCCAAAATCAAATAAAACAATAAAAATGCCCTTCTACGCCACATGAAAACACGTCCCTTGTGTGCCAATTACGCAAACTGTCTCCGACAACTTTCTCAGGCAAATTTGATGACTTTTTCGACAACGAAAATGGATAAAAAAGTTAGTAAAACAATCTTTGTCATATTTTCATACATTTGAGTTAAAGATTTTGTGGATTAGATGCACTATCTAGGTGTTTACAGTTAGGGTTTCGAATTGAAAGATTTGATGAAATTGCTTGATTTGAATTAATTATCTTAGAGCTTTTGTGTTAGATTAGTTGTAGAGTTGATTATTGATGAAATGGGATTTGAAAAACGAAGTTTAAGAGGTGAAATCTCACCACATGAAATCAGCAGTCACCACACGAATGTTATGCAGACCACACAAATTTGTGTGGTGGGATTTCGTGGAGACTAGGAAGTTTTTTGCATTTTTCAAACTTTTTGGATCACACGTCTTCGTGTGGTTTAGGGCCAAAATGCTAGTTTTCAAATAGTGAATTGTGTGGTGGGGCAGAATTCTAATTTTGAAAAATTTGTTGACACACAAATACGCCAGTCAACCATGCGAATTCGTGTGGTTGACAGGCAAATTCACTTGGTGGGGAGCAAAATGCTTTTTTTCAAAGTTTTCCACCACGCAAATTTGCATGGTGGGTTTGGTGGGGCAAAATAATTTTTTTTAAATTATGGGCTTTTTTCATATTTTTCATATAAAGGGTAAATTGAAATTTTTGCATCTTAAGGGTTTTTGACGTATAAAATTCGAATTTGATATCTGTTTTTCTAAATAATGCATTTATATTTAGAATTGAATAATTTCTAATATAAAATTGATATTATTGTAATTTAATATTTTTACAGGGAGCTCGATAAAATAGAAAAAGAGATGAGAGAAAGGATGAAATGAGATTCCCTATTGAAAAACACTTTAAGACTCAAGTTACTACACATGGATATAGAGATATGAGAGTCATTATTAAGAAAATATTATTAAAGTGGTAATTGTAAATGTTTCGATGTATCTATTTCGGACACTTTCTAGACCTCAAGGATAGCTGATTTAGTGGGGTCTTAATACATTCCTTCATCCTCAGAGTGGTAAATAAGGTGAATTTGAGAGAGGAGTTATGATTTCGAGTTAATGAGATTGACGTGAGATTCAATCCGTACGAGTTTGCCATTATGATAGGCCTCTAATTTAGTTATATGTTAGATATTAACATGTATATTACATCAAAGGCCATAGATTGAATCCACCAAATATATTTTCATGGGTATAAGTCAGTTACATATACTGATCTGAGTCGTGTTTTCCAACAGAGGCCGTGAGGGGGAGAATGACACTAATGTAATAAAGTCGACACTGTTGTTTTATCTTCACATGGGGTTATTAGAGAGTGATTTGAGGAAAATAATCCTCCAGAAGATATTACAATTGACTGATCATCTTAATGGGTCGAATGCATACCCATGAGGAGTACAGGTGTGGCAGATAACATATCGCTCGATTTGTGATAATATCTCCCAAATTTTCTTTGGATTCTGGCCTGGTAAAGAAGAGGGAAAACCTGTTGAAACAATATGGTATCATGAGATTTCCACTAGCATTCCAGGTAATTACGACACTTATTAATTTTAAAAAAATTGTGATTAAAACATAATTGATTTAATATGATTGCAATTTTATAGAGTAATCAATTTAAGTGGAAATTGTAATTTTGGATATACTAGACACTGGATACACTACATTGATGGATGGATATCTCGCTAATTTCAGGATCTGTCCAAATGTTGAGGTGGCACAGGAAAGACATTCCAGGATGGGATGTTATCTCAACTATCTTCACCAAAGATGCAGTAAGTAATAATTTGTTATTAATTTAAATATGTATAAGGTATAATAACAAAGTTCACTTAAACCAAAATTTGCAGAATGATGTTAATTTCTTGCTAGTTTTATCTCCGATGGAGAAAGCCACAGACTGATTTGACAATATTATTTGATACACGGGGATGTTAGATAGCCAATTTTCTTCGTTAACGTCACCCCCATCATTGTCAGTAGATGTATCATCGGGTCCTCCTAACGTTGTTTCGCCTCATATCGAGGCTTTTGTTCAACCTCCTGTTACCGAGCCCATTCTTGTCGATACCCTTGTTACGACCCTTGTCAACGAGTACATGTCATCAAAGCCTTTTATTATGCCCCCCACCATCGAGTGCATGTCAAACAATCCCCTTGTCAGTGGACAAGATTTCTCCATCATTACTTTGATGTTGCATTGGCTCGATAGAGCAATTTTATCTTAGATCGGTTGACTTGTATTGAGGATAGTATGCCCTTCAATGATTAAACTGCCCAATTTCTAACCTACCATGCTTATGTATATGATATATCAATTTTATATCAGTTGACAATATTCGTAATAATCTCTTTTGGTCAATAAACCCGATCAACCAATATAAATCTCATCTTCAAAATTGGCCCTAAAGTTCGGGCCTCTGCTTGCGCATGATGAGGTAATATCTAATCTCTAGAACATGTGTGTTAGGTATCCATATGACATAGTTCAAAACTGTCACTTTCTCCTACCCTTATTGTCAGTGCATGTCACTTACATTGTTCATTATGATATTTAACCTTCCATCTGAGTGTGTCTGACTTGTACACTCTAAACTGATATCCCTTCTCAATAGCATCTCAAGTTATTACATCAATGACATGTTTTTTACTTGAAAATAATGTACCAAATTTTGGAGAATCACTATCTCTTCGCATTCCTGGGTTTCTAATATAAATGGCTGATTAGGAAAAGGTGGTAATTAATGAAATGCAGTAATATGAACATTCCCATCATCAAGATTTGTTTGCAGGGAACTACTTGTACCTCAAATATCTTCATTAATATGTGTCTTCTTTTCAAACTTTGGTTCCTCGATGGGAATATAATGCATAAACTTCCCTTCAAATTCACTCCAATTTGAAAATTTTTCTTAGTTTTTATGAACAAATTCTTCTGCACTATACAATACAGCAACATCAACATCATTTAAGTATGCAAAGTTTTCCTCAGAAAATTCTTGTTTTAGATTGATCCCGATATTTTGAATCTCTCTGAAACCATTCTTTTGATATTCTAGATAACTACTCGGCTTACCACTATGTAAACCCTCATCTACTTGTTAAATCTCATAACTATCATTATTAACTCTAGTTGTTACAAAAATTGGAACACATTCTTTAAAAAGGTTAGACAGACCATTAAGAACCTCAACATCTTCATCATTCGAAATTTCAACAGGGATGTCATCGTCAAGATGCTTATCTGAATGTTAAATATCCTTCAATCTATGTTACACTTTTTGCTCACCACTTGGATTTATCCCTTGAATGTCGTATGTTCTGGAATTTTAATCAATTTTTAGTTACGTCCAACATATTTTATTATATTATTACAATTTTCTATCTATTTTCCCTCGTATCTAATTGAAACATATCCACTCATTTAGATTAATTCTACAATAAAATATATAATCAACATAAATAATATGATTGAAAATACTAATATGATTGAAAATACTATTTATAGATTTGTGTTACATTATTTTATTATTAAGCTTGAATTTTGTAATTTTATTTCTATTATACAATTACACCTATTACATAATTCGATTACATATTATGACTATTAATATAGTTTGATTAATGTGATACTAATTTGTAAAAATATCACTTTACCCCTATATTGTAAAATATCATTTTATCCTCAAATATTATCTAATATATCTCTAACACTCTTCATTGTAAAATATCATTTTACCTCCAAATATTATCGAATCTAATCTTCTAATATCTTTTATTGTAAAATATCATTTCACCCTTTACTACTATAATAATTACAAAATACCCCCTATAATTTTTATCAATTTCTTTTTACACACAACTCTAATTTATTATATAAAACACTACATATAATTATATTATCAATAAAATAATAACGATTGAAGTTACAACACGTATAAATACCTCGATATCACAAATTTTTTTCTTCTTGCTAGAAATTTTGATTAATAATTTCTTTTCTCTCTCAAAAAATCTCTCTTAGATAATAAGTAAAATTATATATGTTAAAGATAAATGAAGAGATATGGTTTATATAGAAATAAAAGAAGGTTAGTTTTGGTATTTTATTGAATATTTAAGGTATTTTCATTTAAATCATTTAAAATATGAGTATTTTCGTTTAAATCCCAAAATGGGGTAAATTTTTTATAACCCTTAAAAAAATGTAATTTAATTAATTTCCCTAAAATATAATTAACATTTAGCCTCTTAGACTTTTTGAAATTCAAAGCTTAGATGTGGAACATCGATTAGCCCATCAAAATTAAATTGTTTTGTTTTGTTTTTGTTTTTTGTTTTTTAAATTTTGAAAACAAGAAAACAAAAGCAAAAGCAAAATGTTTATGGGGTTCAAGTTCAGCAACAAAGGTGACCACAAGTTTGAAAATTTTATCTTGACAATTGAATTCCAATCTGCAATACACTGTGGATTTGTGGTTCAAATTTTATCTTGACAAATATTCTATAAACATGTTTTATATTTTTACAAAATAAATAATAACAAAAATATTTAAAAAAATTTCTGGTCCAAATGTGTTGCACTTTTTAAAAATAATTTAATTATATCTATTTCTTTTTTATTAGCTTTCTGAATTATAAATCCACGCTGAATCTCCCATTTATGATTGCTTTCTGCATATAATTGTTCTGACAATGTATTAAATTTCAAGTGGATCATAAAAACTTAACATATAAATTCAAAAAAAGAAAAAAGAAAATAGAAATAAATATTTGTCTTGTTAAATCAAGAAATATACAAAAATCACTTTAATGAGTTTTATCATGAACCGGAAGTCAGACAAAAACAGACATCAATTTTTGTCCTTCTTTTGTTTTTTTTTGTTTTTTAATTTGAATTAACTTGTTATGTTTACTATGGATGACACTACGTCATATTATTCTACTTTTAGTATAACTCATCGTGTTTGAATCATATTAGACCAAAACTAACTCATTGTGGGCTCACAAAATAGTTAAAGCCTACAATAGACCTGGCCACGGTTCATGAACCACCGGTTTCGGTTCAGAACCGCCGGTTCATAGTTCGAAAACATAAAGATCCTGAATCGAAACCGTAACAGGACGGTTCGTCCACGGTTTGGAACCGTCGGTTCCGGTTCATGGCCCTGGTTTGGAACCGACAGTTTCGGTTCGAAACCGATATTGAACAGTCAATTCTAATACATTATCTTGATTTAATTTTTAAATTATTAATTACAATAATTGAAAATTAAAAGAAAGGCTTGGACTTAATTACAATAAATAAAATTAATTATATAAATAAATTATATGATTAATTATAAAAGATAATAAATAAATAATAAATAAAATTAATTATAAAAATAAATTCTATAATTAATTATGAATTGTATAAAAAAAAATTGAAATTGAAATTAATAAAAAATTAAGAAAGAATTTAATTAAATTAAAAAAATTTGATTGAATTGAAAGATTGAGAGGGTATTAAGAGTTTAAAGAATGAGAATGAGAGTTTGAAGGATTGAGTGAGAGAGTGGAGAGATTGAAATTTGAAAGAATGGAATTTAAAGAGGTATATATAGGAAAAAACTTTAAAAAAATTAAAAATAGGGGGAGGTGAATTGAGATTCAGAGAAATTACAGGGGACCAAATCCCCTGCAATTTTCCCTTCAAGCCAACGGTTCCTGAAAAAACTTTAAAAAAATTAAAAATATGGGGAGGTGATTGAGATTCAGAGAAATTATAGGGGACCAAAATTGCAGGGGTGGTCCCCGGTAATTTTCCCTTCAAGCCAACGGTTCCTGCGCAGGAACCGTTGGCTTTTTTAAAAAAATTCAAAAAAATTCAAAAAAAATTCAAAAAAAATTCAAATTTTTTGCGGTTCAGCATAGTAAACCACCGGTTCATAAACCGGTGTAAACCGACAGTTTCACGATTCCAATTTATGTGAACCGAAACCGAACTGTAGAACCACGGTTTCGGTCCCGGTTCATTCCGGTTCTGGGTCTGCCGGTTCCGGTTCCGGTTTTATCCGGGCCAGTTTCGGTCCGGTTCACGGGCCAAACCGGCCTGTGGCCAGGTCTAAATATGACCCTATATATATAGGTTCGTATCATATCCAACATTATTGAGTTAATCCAGTAATTATATTAAAAAAAATTTAAAAATAATTATTAAACATTACAAATTTATATTTTATTTTAAATTAATATAATTGAAGATTATAAATTACAGGTCGATCCTCAAAATAATATTTTGTATAAATTTTTAAATGATGTAAAATAATTTTTTATTAGTTATTAATCTATACTAATTAAAAAAAACTCTTTATTTTATTGATAACGTTGCATTGAGATTTGCTTTTTCTAAATATGTTTTCTTGGTTTATTTGACGCTTGAATAAGGATAACTGTAGTTCATACACTCTGTCAACAAGAAGAACCAAATAATTTACATGCATGATTATTAGACAGTGTCCCTTATTGTATTTTAATTATACTTGTCACTGTTATCATTCCTTTAATATCTATTAACAATTTAATTTTTATTTTGTTTTTTAAATTTTATTAATTATTATTTTTAAAAATATTTTAATAATGAAAAAAACTTAATATATTTTAAATGAAAAAAATATCCAAATGATTGAGACGACTTCACTTTTTGAATTTTACAATTGATTGGTTTGAGATTTTACGAAGCGTAATAAATTTGAATCATAAATATATGGTAGATGCAAATAATTTATACTCACTAAAAAATGTAATGAGATATTGAGTTAAGGTCTCTAAATTAACTTTTGATAATATTTTGAGTAGCTCGATCTAATAATTTGAAAAGATATTAATTTTTCAACTGTATTTTAAAATTAAAATTAAAAATCAAGTTACAACATCAAACTAGCGGAAGGAAATGGCGTTTCCCACTTTGAAAGCACTTTATTACCAAACAAGTCCGAAGTTTTGAAAGCAACATGAGAAACTTCAATGCCCACAAAGCCCATCTTGTAATGGGCGAGAGCCCAGTGAGGCCCAGAACAGAGACTCGATTGAAAAATGCTTGTACGTCACCCATAAAGATTGCTGCCTCTAGCTCGTTTTATCTGTGGAAATTGATTGATTTTGCATACTTTCTTTAGGAAACAAAATTATTGATTTCCACTTTTCCTTAGATATTTTCACTTTTGAAATTTCCTCTTACACTTGGTGTAATATCCCTAGGTAGTGTAAAGTGGCACTTCAATCATTTTTCCTATCATGCGAGATTGCGATTTACTACTCATTGATTGACTCCTATTGGGTATGCAGTTGTGAGAAATTAAGATCGTAACCCATGATTTTAAATCTGTCCACAAATAAATGAATAGTAATGATAATATATCATGATTTTAATTCCCTGAGTTTTGCCATAAATGATTGGGATTTTCTCCCCAACTTACGCCAAAAGAAAAAAAAAAAAAAAAAAAAACTTAAATGGATGGAGTTGTCTTGCTAATTTATCTTTAATGCGTATTAAAAAGATAGCTGCATGGGGAATAAGGGGGGATTGGCTTTTTTCGAAAATACACAACACCAATACTGAGAGGGAAAGTTGAACCTGCTGTGCGCTGATCAGGAAAGAAGGTCGTCGGGAAACCTTTGCCACGAAAAGACTGTAGTGATAGCCGGAGAGGAGAGGTAGGCCATCAATCGTTGCTTCTTCTTGCACTTATGTTTTGTAAATTAAAATTCTGCAATATATATATATATATATATATATATATATATATATATATAGCTGGGTGGAGTTTAGTGTACACATTAGAATGGAGAATGGTAGTAGGTAAGCGTAGGAATTCTTTGAAATTTTATCAGACCTATACCAAGCCGGAAAACAACAGCTGGGCACGACGGCAGTCGCCAATCACATTCGTGTAAGAGAGGTGCACAAGATGTGCCGTTGACTGAGTCACCGCCGATGCCATCAAGAGCCAGACTGGTAGCCTAAGCACACTGGGAGTCACCGGAGCGATGGATGTGAACCAATTAAATAACACTTTCATAGGTTAGTATATTATGTGCGCAGCCACATGAATTAAGGTGCACCTGCACCATTTAAAACACATTTATAGAACCCATAATAAACAGTACCAAGTATTTCAAGTTCGAATTGAATCTTAGAAAGATAATGTTAGCACTATTCATAAACATGGGGATATATTTGGTGCACGTAAAGGTTTGTAAAGGGCCAGACTAGAATACATTTGATGTAATTACAAGTTGTATTGGAAGCCAATTGATGAGATGTCTTGGTCTTGAAAATGCTTAGACCGATTGATGAGATGGTGAGACTCCATCAAAGATATTTATATGGGGATCAAAAGAGATTGGGTTCAGAAACATGGTATAATTGTATATAACTAAAGGTGAGTCGTACGAAAATTAGTTGATGAAACATTTTGGTATTGAGAATGCACGGGCCAGTTGATGAGAGGTCCTGGTGTTGATAATATATGGGCAAGTTGATAAGACTTCCTAGTATTGTGAATGCATAGGTTAGTTGATGAGACATCTCAGTCACCAGAAGTAGAATAAGAATAATTCATTATTTAAAGAGAGATAAATGACACCTAAGATGGGTATCCATCTCGGTTATAGTTAAAGGAGGTACCTAAGTTGGGTGTTCAATTTAGTGTGTATCTGAGACAAGTGTCCATAAGAGGCACTTGAGACAAGTGACAAGCTGTTGCGCCTAAGGTGCGTTTGACAGTGAGACTCTATAGGGAAAAGGTTGATAGAGAATACCATTGAAATCATGGATGTCTACTAAGTATTTATACTTATCGTGTTTTATTCTGTATTTGCAGGTAGGAGAAATGACGAGGCAGGTAGGGAGGCGAGTAGATCAACACGTTGAACTGCATATATGGCTACAGTTATTTTCATTGTTTTAGTTGATATTTTTTGAAATAACGCACGCTAGGAATAATAATTTTATTTGTAATTATTAAACTCATTTTTGGGATACCTTTTGACGCACTTATTTAATATCAATAAATATATGGTGTTTTTTATTCATATGCATTACATGGGTGTCTTAATTTAATATTTATTCCCATGTAACATGTCTTCTTGAGATAGTTACCACTAATGGTATGCTTTCGAAGAGAGGTGTTACACTTGAATTATTGTTGGTAAAATTACTAATAGTCGAAGTATGAACTTGGATTATTCTTGGTAAAATTATTAATGAGCTTGCAAACCCTAAATTCTAAACTGCAAACTTTGACTGATTACTTAGAAATTAATGCTTATTTCAAGTGACATCATTCATATGCAATACCAGATTTCAAATACATTAATCAGGTTGCAAAAATAGTTTAAAATTTGCTTATAAAATGTGGAGCTCTTTAACTTAACCCTTCAAGATGACTTGTTTCATATCAATTTCAAATGTTGTATTTAATGTGAGAAATTTCTTGATGTGATCTAACATTAATTATAATTTTGGTTTAATAAAATTGGGTAATTAAATAGTTTAATTCTAGTTTACATATAAACTTAAGTTATTCATAAAGATAAGACCAATGTACTTAAAGGTTATAATTTAGGTGGATGATTTTGTGTGGGCTATCAAGGTATTTGGCATTTGATGGAAGGGTCCAAGTAATCTCTTTTATAAATTGGCTAGGTTTTCACTCCAAAACCTAATTGTTACAACTTTTTCCATTGAAAGTCATCATAAAGGAGGTTTATAGACCAGAAGACCAGTTATAACAAATCTTCAATTTCAGGTGACTCTCAAAGGTTTTTCAGATTCGAGTTGCACGTTCTAGGTATTCCTATAACCCTACAATTTTAGAATTTTATAATTTATGCATAGATATTGTGGATTTATGATTGATTTATTTATTCAGTTTATACAAAATAAATCTTATATGCAATATCAGAGTAATATGCATAGATATTGTGGACTTGAACTTTGAAAAAGTCATGATAATGATGTTAGAAGAAATGGTTTGTTGATATATTGTCAACTGGATTGTGTAGTAAGATTTTGGCTATGAGATATGACTTTTTCAAAGTGTGGTGGTGGTGTTGGTAGCCTAGAAAATGGAGAAAAACAAAGTTGGGAATTCAGGAATGCAATGACACACACTTGTGTGATTTTGGGGAAAAATTATTTCTGTGTTAGGGTAATGCCATAGGAGTGTGGGTTTGGGAATGGACACACACTCATTTGGTATGTGACGCATGATCATATGCCCTGCCCTAAAGATACACAACCTTGTGCTTAGGGTTTTCACCATGTAGAACACACCCTTGTGTACCTTTACGAAAATTTGAGAGTAAAGACATGAGAGGTTAGCAAGGAAAATATGGAGTTCGAATATGATTAGGAGAGCTTGGAAATGACTACTTTACCCCTATAAGGGAGGATTATAAGAAGGACCAATGATAAAGCCTTAACGAAGGTTGTTAGTAATGGAAACCATTATGGGGTGTGCACGATTATGTAAAAGACAATATGTACTTTGATCAAAATGGTTTTAAGTTGAAAACTAGAAACGATGTATTATACTAATTAGATCCACCAAGTTGTATATGGTGTAGTAGTGAAAGCAATAAAACTAGTTTATGTGATCAGGATAACTTGGATGATTATACACCGATGATGAGCGTCGTAGCATCGAGGATATGTGTGCAATAGCGAGAAAAAGCTTGGGGTCTCATTGCTCTTTTGATATGGTATCTTTAGCCCAAACACGACCAACACATGTAAAGGGTACACCTTGTGGGTGACATTTGAAATGTCATATGCTTTTACTAGATGTCTGGGTTGTCAGCATACATAGTTCAACATTAGTTATCTGGGATGATATTACCATTGAGAAAAAAGGCACTAGGTGCTTAGATAATTTGGATGAACATTTAGGATACTTAAAAAACATTTGTGAAACCATAAATATAATAGTAAAGAACATGTAAATTTCACTGTGTACAAATATGAGAATATGTACTTTGTTTGATGAATTACCTACTTACTAAGTGTGTTTCACTAATGTGTTTTATTTATGTGATTTTGCAGGTAGAGTTACGAGGAAGCGGATGGAGTTGTCTTGCTAATTTATCTTTAATGCGTATTAAAAAGATAGCTGCATGGGGAATAAGGGGGGATTGGCTTTTTTTGAAAATACACAACACCAATACTGAGAGGGAAAGTTGAACCTGCTGTGCGCTGATCAGGAAAGAAGGTCGTCGGGAAACCTTTGCCGCGAAAAGACTGTTGTGATAGCCGGAGAGGAGAGGTAGGCCATCAATCGTTGTTTCTTCTTGCACTTATGTTTTGTAAATTAAAATTCTGCAATATATATATATATATATATATATATATAGCTGGGTGGAGTTTAGTGTACACATTAGAATGGAGAATGGTAGTAGGTAAGTGTAGGAATTCTTTGAAATTTTATCAGACCTATACCAAGCCGGAAAACAACAGCTGGGCACGACGGCAGTCGCCAATCACATTCGTGTAAGAGAGATGCACAAGATGTGCCGTTGACTGAGTCACCGCCGATGCCATCAAGAGCCAGACTGGTAGCCTAAGCACACTGGGAGTCACCGGAGCGCTGGATGTGCGCATGCAGGAGCACTGTCGCCGACGAGCCGCGCAGACGACAATAACGTAGCGCTCATGCCAAGTGTGCACTGTAAACCCCGGACGTGCGCTGTGAATGTCGAACGTGCGAAAACTCTGAGTCAATGTGCCGTCGTGTGCCTGGTAGGGGATAAACTTGCGGCTTCAATAAAGGCGAAGCCTCCTTCGTTTCTAAAAGCAAAGTTAAAAAAAGGCTCTACATGCCATGAATTCAAAAGGAAAGGGGGATCATGGGCTATTATATTGTGTGTGCGTATGCACGAACTAAGGTGCACCTGAACCAATTAAATGGCACTTTCATGGGCTGTTATATTGTGTGGGCATCCTCAAGAATTAAGATGCACCTGCACCAAATAAATAACACTTTCGTTGGCTATTATATTGTGTGGGCATCCTTTTACATTAAGGTGCACCTGCACCAATTAAATAACACTTTCATAGGTTAGTATATTATGTGCGCAGCCACATGAATTAAGGTGCACCTGCACCATTTTAAACACATTTATACAACCCATAATAAACAATACCAAGTATTTCAAGCTCGAATTGAATCTTAGGAAGATAATGTTAGCATTATTCATAAACATGGGGATATATTTGGTGCAAGTAAAGGTTTGTAAAGGGCCAGACTAGAATACATTTGATGTAATTACAATTTGTATTGGAGGCCAATTGATGAGATGTCTTGGTCTTGAAAATGCTTAGATCGATTGATGAGATGGTGAGACTCATCAAAGATATTTATATGGGGATCAAAAGAGATTGGGTTCATAAACATGGTATAATTGTATATAACTAAAGGTGAGTCGTACGAAAATTAGTTGATGAAACATTTTGGTATTGAGAATGCATGGACCAGTTGATGAGAGGTCCTAGTATTGATAATATACGGGCAAGTTGATAAGGCTTCCTAGTATTGTGAATGCATAGGTTAGTTGATGAGACATCTCAGTCACTAGAAGTAGAATAAGAATAATTCATTATTTAAAGAGAGATAAATGACACCTAAGATGGGTATTCATCACGGTTATAGTTAAAAGAGGTACCTAAGTTAGGTGTTTGATTTGGTGTGTATCTGAGACAAGTGTCCATAAGAGGCACTTGAGACAAGTGACAAGCCATTACGCCCGGGGTGCGTTTGACAGTTAGACTCTATTGGGAAAAGGTTGATAGGGAATGCTATTGAAATCACGGATGCCTACTAAGTATTTATACTTATCGTGTTCTATTATGTATTTGTAGGTAGGAGAAATGACAGAGCAGGTGGGGAGGCAAGTAGATCAACACGTTGAATTGCATATATGACTATAGTTATTTTTATTGTTTTAATTGATATTTTTATGAAATAATGCACACTAGGAATAATAATTTTATTTGTAATTACTAAACTCATTTTTGGGATACCTTTTGACGCACTTATTTGATATCAATAAATAGAAGATGTTTTTTATTCATATGCATTACATGTGTGTCTTAATTTAATATTTATTCACATGTAACATGTCTTCTTGGGATAGTTACCACTAATGGTATGCTTTTGAAGAGAGGTGTTACACTTGGATTACTATTGGTAAAATTACTAATAGTTTTGAAGTATGAAGTTGGGAAATGTTTAAGAGCATTACTTTTTCTTATATAAATATAGAATTATTAATGAGCTTGCAAATCCTAAATTCTAAACCGTAAACTTTGACTGATTACTTACAAATTAATGTTTATTTCAAGTGACATCATTTATATGCAATACCAAATTTCAAATACATTAATCAGGTTGCAAAAATAGTTTTAAAACTTGCTTATAAAATGTGGAGCTCTTTAACTTAGCCCTTCAAAATGACTTGTTTCATATCAATTTCAAATGTTGTATTTAATGTGAGAAATTTCTTGATGTGATCTAACATTAATTATAATTTTGGTTTAATAAAATTGGGTAATTGAATAGTTTAATTCCAATTTACATATAAGCTTAAGTTATTCATAAAGATAAGTCCAATGTACTTAAAGGTTATGATTTGAGTGAATGATTTTGTATGGACTATCAAGGTATTTGGCATTTGATGGGAGGGTCAAGTAATCTCTTTTATAAATTGGCTAGGTCTCACTCCAAAACCTAATTGCTACAACTTTTTCCATTAAAAGCCATCATAAAGGAGGTTTATAAAGCAAAAGACCAGTTATAACAAATCTTCAATTTTAGGTGACTCTCAAAGGTTTTCAGATTCGAATTACATGTTCTAGGTATTCCT
Source organism: Mangifera indica (assembly GCF_011075055.1). NCBI lineage: Eukaryota > Viridiplantae > Streptophyta > Magnoliopsida > Sapindales > Anacardiaceae > Mangifera > Mangifera indica. The sequence continues at coordinate 12,100,197 of NC_058137.1, read as the reverse complement.
ATAACCTTACAATTTTACTATTTTATAATTTATGCATAGATCTTATAGATTTATGATTGATTGATTTATTCAGTTTATACAAAATAAATCTTATATGCAATATCAAAGTAAAATGCATTAGGTTATAAAATTTGAAAATTTGGAATTGAAATTTGGATTGAAAATTTTATTAACATTTGTTTCAATTAAAGGTTGGAATTTAATATAGGGTTTTACATTGAATCTTAGGGTTTTAAATTGATCAATTGAACTCTGAAATCAAAGTTTTATAATCGCTAATTTCGTATTTCAAAAGTTGAATTTCAGTTTGATAAACTCAAGTTTGGCTTTTGGCATCATTATTGGTCGGAATTGGCACTAAATTGCCCATGTGTTAAGGATGCACACCCGTGCATCGCTATATGAAGTAAAATATAAAAAGAATGTATTCACATTTTGCTCATTATTCATCACATTTCTTCATAGAAAACAGATAAAGAAGAAAGGTTTTGAGAGTTTTAAGATTTGGAAAAATCAAAGGATCATCGTTGGAAGCCATCTAAGCAACGTGAAGCCAAGGGAATTGACAGAGGGAAGGTAAGTAGTGTGTTCTTTGAATCCATTTGATATTGAATTGATTTTTTTGAGATATTTTATGTTTAATGTAATGTTGTTTTAACCTTTTAAGACATATATGTATATATATTCGTAAATTGTTTATTTTGATGATTAAGTATGTGAATTTGTGGACTTATGGTCAAGGGATTAGAATGTGAATTGACCTTTCCATGGCAATTAGATCATTTAATAAACTGATCTGTCTTGAGGGATGTTTGATTTTGCTACATGAATTGTGGTATTTTAGTTATGGTTTTGATTGTATGATTTAAGGATTAAGATGGCTATATGGATTGAATTGTAAGATATGACTTTTGAATTTGTGTTATGCTATGATAATGATGTTAGAATAAATGGTTTGTTGATATATTGTCAATTGGATTGTGTAGTAAGATTTTGGCTATGAGATATGACTTTTTCAAAGTGTGGTGGTAGTGTTAGTAGCCTAGAAAACGGAGAAAAATAAAGTTAGGAATTCAAAAATGCAGTGATACACACTTGTGTGCTTTTGGGAAAAAAATATTTCTATGTTAGGATAATGCCATGGGAGTGTGGGTTTGGGAATGGACACATGCTTGTTTGGTATATGACGCATGATCATATGCCCTACCCTGTAAGGGAGTAAAGACATGAGAGGTTAACAAAGAAAATATGGAGTTCGAATATGATTAGGAAAGTTTGGAAATGACTACTTTACCACTGTAAGGGAGGATTATGAGAATGACCAATGATAGAGCCCTAATGAAGGTTGTTAGTAATGGAAATCATTATGGGGTGTGCCCGACTATGTAGACGACAATATGTACTTTGATCAAAATGGTTTCAAGTTGAAAACTAGAAATGATGTATTATATTAATTAGATCCACCAAGTTGTATATGGTATGGTAGTGAAAGCAATAGAACTAGTTTATGTGATTAGGATAACTTGGATGATTATACACCCATGATGAGCATCGTAGCATCGAGGATGTGTGTGCAATAGCGAGAAAAAGTTTAGGGTCTCATTACTTTTTTGATATGGTATCCTTAGCCCAAACACGACCGACACATGTAAAGGGTACACCTTGTGGGAGACATTTGAAATGTCATATGCTTTTACCAGATGTCTAGGTTGTTAGCATGCATAGTTCAACATTAGTTATCTGGGATGATATCACCATTGAGAAAAATGGCACTAGGTGCTTAGATAATTTGGATGAACATTTAGGATACTTAAAAAACATCTGTGGAACCATAAATATAATAGTAAAGAACATGTAAATTTCACTATGTATAGATATGAGAATATGTACTTTGTTTGATGGATTACCTACTTACTAAGTGTGTTTCACTAACGTGTTTTATTTATGTGATTTTGTAGGTAAAGTTATGGAGTAGCAGGGTAGCAACAGGGGAGCCAGTGGGTCAACTTGTGGAGGTGCATAAGGGCAAGGGCATTATCATCATTTTTCATGATTAGACTTTATTTTATTTTGAGTTGTGTTTATTTATTACGCACCTTGGATTTTATGGTTTGGTGTTTCAGACTTTGTTACTTTGGCTTATAAAATAATAAATGCACTTTTGGGGTTGTGGGATTTTATTTATTACTACACATTTGATTTTAATATTCTATATGAAAGCTTTAATTTGACATGTCTTTTTGAGTACATATACCTTATAGGGGTATGTATCAAAAGAGCGATGTTACATTTATGGTAACAGAGCATGGTTTTAGGAATGCAAAAGTGTTTAAATATGCATAACTGTTTTAATAGCCCCTTATGCAATGCTGAGTACTCTCACATGCCGAACATTATAAGTATTGTTTTAACTTGCATTTAAGTTATGGTATATCCAATTGAGATTATGTATATGGTTTTAGGATAAGGAGATTCAAGAGATTATTAGGTTTTATTCATAAGGATGATAATAAGGCCATAATCTAAAAAGGTAGCTAGGGGATGTGTAACACTTGCAGGTACACCTAAGGTTATTTTGTCTTTTGATTTTATGTGTGCATTATTGCTTAAATAATTATATATGTATGAAATTCATGACACATGACCATGTAGGGGGGTTGCATGCTTGTGTGTGTTGTGAAAAATGACACACACCCATGTATTTAAAGTACATGCCCATGTACTATTGGCTATAGAGAAAATTAAAAAGTTGTATTCGCTTTGGTTGAAAGACTTTAACCTTATTTTCACATAAAAATTAAGAAAGCTAAAGAGAGTTCTTGAGAGTTTTGGAGCTGTAGGCAAAAGGGAAACTCTTAGAAGTCAATAGCGTAAATTCCTTGTTGATTTGTTTTGGGTGAACTTTGAATTATGCATGCTAGATGAATTATTGATCTAATCACTTGTTCTTGAGGAAGAGATAGATAAACAAGTGCTTAATTGCTTTGTATTTGAAATATATGAATGATGTCTCAAGATTATATTACTTATATGAGAACATAGTCATTATTAAGTGTAAATTTGTATTTACATGGATGACTTGATGTTAAAAGGAAATATGTGATTCGATTAGTTTGTTAAAAGGCCGATAATTGAGATATGGATACATTTTTATGCTAGTATGATTCAAGAAGTGAAAACTAATGTTAAACATGGGGTTTTCCGGTGATTGAAATCATGATTTTACTATGTCGCAGAAGATATTGGTGATTTACGTTTATATACATACATATATGGCTCTTCAGTAATCAATGGATGAGGATATATAATGTTTAGGCATAAAGGTAATGATATATGGAGGAGATTGAGATTAAGTTCATATGGAAGTATACATATAGATACTATTGTTTAATGTAGGAGGTGGCTTTATCCTTTAATTATGGTGTCTATATTGAGCTATTGATAACGTTAAGGCTTGCTTTACATTGTTAGGAATTTGTTATATGTTTTGGAATTGTGGATTTATGAATAAAAGGCTGTAAAGCATAAAGGAAGCAAAACTGAGAATTTCAGAAAAATAGATGACACATGCCCATGTGTTTTAGATTCAAGCCGTGTAGGTTGAGTTATACATACACTTGTGTGAGATGGATATATACTTGTGTACTTTAAGGAAATTTGAGAATAAAGACATAAAAGGTTAATAAGGAGAGTAAGGAGTTTGGATATGAGTGTGAGAGTTTAGAAATGACAATTTACCCTTAGAAAGGGATGATTGTGAGGAAAACCAACTATAAAGTCCTAACAAAGGTTATTGGTGATAAAAATCACTATAGGTGTGCCCATTATGTGGACGATGACATGTACTCCAATAAGAGCAGTTTCTAATCAAAAATTGGAAACAATGTATTATACGAATTTGAACCACTAAGTTGTATGCATTGTGGTAGTGAAAACAATAGGGCTAGTCTATGTGACCTTAATACCCATAGATAATTATGCAACAACGATAGGTGTCATAGCATCTGAGATGCTTGTGAAATTATGGGAGAGACCCGAGGTCTTATTGCTCTCTTGATATGGTATCCTTAGCCCAGGCTCAGTCGACACATGTATAAGGTGTATCTAATGGTTCGAAAAGTCACCTACTTTCATTATACGTCAACATACTTTGTTTGACACTAGTCATCTGGGATGATACCATTACTAAGAAAAAGGCACTAGGCATTGAGATAATCTAGATAAATATTTGATATGCTGGAAAAACATTTGCAGGACCACAAAAAAAAAATAAAGGGTACGTAAATCCTACTATGTATATATGTGAGATTATATATTGTATTTTATTGATTTCTTACTTATGGAGTATGTATCATGTAGGGTTTTAGGGCGCTGTTAATTAACATCGCAGTGGAATAAAAAATTATAAAAATTATAGAATCCTAAAACCTACCCTACCTAGGATATCTATTTTAAAATATATTTAATATGAACAAACAAAAACAACCATAGGGTGTTTTCAAGGTTTATACCTATGTTGATGGCTTCTCTAGGTCTTCACATGGAAAAGCAACAAACTCTATCCAACTCTTGTGAGGAGGTGCCCTAGTATCCATATAGAGCAGAAACATGGGAGGTTATCTAGGAAGAAGGTTGCTAAGGCTTTTATGTGTTAGATGGGAATGTGTTCAAGAGAAGAAAGAATCAAAGAAAACCCAGATGACAACTAGGTTTTTCTTTTCTATGTATGGCTTATTATTTTCTGATTAAATTGAATTGGTTAACTCACGCTTTGTTTTATAATTATATGCAGGTGTCCGAGTGAAACAAAAGTTTAACTCATACTAGATACCAATAACATAAGTGCATAGGTGATTCACTTGTGTGCAACTCAACACACCTTAAATCATGCTCAAGTAAGTACTAAAGTGTATCACTCGACATGAAAAATGCATTACACGGTTATACAAGACTTGTCTAGCCTTGTCATGCATATTAATTTTGCACAGTGCCAAATGGCATTAAACACACCAAGTCAAATTTAGTCAAAACATGGTAAGTCAGAATCTCTCTCTCTTTCTAAACACTAGGATTGTCACCAAACGATCCTTGCCTCTAGGTTTGTATCAACCCTTATATACACGTGACCTATAAGCTCTCTATTGAACTGGTAGTGTTTAAATTTAGGTCGAATTTAGACATAAACCAAGATTGGCCGCTAGCAAAGTGTCATGGCTATCTAGATGACAAAGTGTTAACAGACATCTTTTAAGCTTTTGCAATATCACAATTACATATAATTCAATCTTTTGGTCAATCAATATATCTCGAGGTTAAGAAATAGAAATGTGTTTATCTTAGTAATTCTTCAGTATGAATTGATACACATTAATAACTTACATGAATTAGACTACAACCTTATCCCACTATGGCCACAATTTCAATCAATCATGAATGTCATTTAGCATTCTCACGTAAAATATCTTCTCTTGTGCTTAAAAGTGACGAATTATTTATTGATTAACTATAACCTTCATGTATCTCACAATATGGTTATACATTACCTTTATAATACTTTAGTTATAACGGTATATTGGGTAGAGTCAAACCATAGTGATCCTTATACGAGATAGTTTGAAGACCTCAAGTCATAGGATCACATACATTCATGGTGTTTAGAGATTTATTCTATAGACACTAGAGCAGCCATCCATATGAATATCTTATAGTAGGGTCAGTTTGATGAACACATATACAACGTGCATCTATCTGTTATATTAAATTGCCCACAAATAGCTTTGACACACGAGAACTTTTATCACATTTCGGTAAAGTTGCTTAACATTATGATAATCCTATCATCATTACATATACCCTTGTTCATTGTAATATTAGGATTATAGACATTTCTAGAATAATCATTTAACATGTGCATCAGGTTTTTTTGATCAGTTATTTGATCCCCTCGTTATAATTCTATAATTCTAAGGGTATGTTGTTTACATAATCATATAAAAGGACACATATTAATTGAATAACAATTAGATCCTTTATTAATTTATGAAATGTAAAATTACAATTGCAAATGCTTAATCAATTGGCTTTAGGGCACTTACCCTAACAATCTCCCACTTGCACTATAACCAATCAGTCATATATCTAATGCCCAATCCTGACACATGCCTATTATACTTCTGTTGTGATAGAGGCTTTTTCAATGGGTCAACCAAATTGTCATTTGTATCTATATATCATTGTGCTAAATAATTTTTCAGATAAAGTGATATTGTTTGAGTATATGCTTGAACCTTTGGTGAGATTGTAGTTCCGTTGCCAGAGCAATTGCTCAATTATTGTTGTAACAGGGCTCAATCAGCTTAACGATACTTGAAACCACTCAAAGTTTACTAATGAACTTCGTGATCCATTCAACCTCTTTTGCTACTTTTAAAAGCATAATGTACTTGAACTCTATTATAGAATTAGTCACTGCACTTTGCTTGGAGTGTTTCCAGCTAACTATATCATTATTCAAACAAGGCCAAAGGATTGTTTCCCACCCAAGTTTAAGTGCTATCGCAAAAACACACCTATGAGGTTTGAAAAACCCAAAATCCCACCCATTCATTAAAAATCTCAGTTAGGGTTAAAAGTAAAATCATCTTTTAACCAAAAAACTAAAGTTTTATTTCTTTGCCCTCACTTAGCTTGAAAATCTCACAATTCAGCCCTTACCTAAAGTTTGAAAAATCAAAATTTTCCCTTTAGGGTTTGCAAATCAAGGTTAAAATTGCCAGAGATGGTTATCTCTAATAGTGTTGGCTCTCTTTCCTAGCTTAACTCTCCCTACCGATCACAAAATAGCTACCGATGTAGGCTATTTCCTTTGACAAAGATAAAATCGTCTTTGTTGGATTGTCTTTATCTTGGACGAAGATGATTTCGTCTTTGTTAGAGATGAAGACAACAGTCAAAGGTCTTAAACGGAGATGATATAACTGTCTGAGACCACTGATGGTTGTTTTCATCTCAAACAAAGATGAAATCATCTTCGTCTGAGATGAAGGTACTCCGACGAAAACGATTTCGTCTTCGTCGAAGGAAATAACCTATGTTGGTAGTTATTTTGTGATTAGCAAGGAGAGTTAAGTAGGGAGGGAGAAACAACGCCACCAGAAATGACCATCTCTAATGATTTCGACCTTGATTTGCAAACCCTATAGGAGAAATTTTGATTTTTCAAACTTCAAATAGAGGCTGAATTGTGAGATTTTTAAGCTGAAGGGGGGACATGTAACAAAAATTTAGATTTATAAAATTTTTTATTAAATGAGTATTTTACCCCTAACCATAACTATGATTTTTAATAGATGGGTGAGATTTTAAAATTTTCAAACCTCATTAATATGTCTTTGGGATAACACTTAAACTTGGGTGGAAAATAGTCCTTTGGCCTTCAAACAAAACACAAACCCTGATTGGGATTTAAAATCATCTCGATCAGTTTAGAAACTGATATCATTATAGCCTCTAATAGTGAGTTCAGAATCCTTTCTATAAACCAAAAATTCATCCTTAGTCTTTCTCATGTACTTTAAGATGTTTTTGACAAATATCTAGTGTTTTTCACCTGGATCAGATTGATATCTATAACAAATGCTCAAGGCATATAAGACATTAACTCTTGTATATAGCATGACATATATGATTGATCCTATAGCTGAGGCATATAGAATCCTACTTATCTTATCTCTCTCAGATTATGAAGCTGCATTCTTAGTTTGACAACATCAAGTCATAGAATCTCGTCAACATAAGACATGGGCATAAATCCTTTCTTAGATTCCTCTATAATGAATCTCGTTAACACCTTATCTATGTACGTGTTTTGACTTAAACCCAATAGTCTATGCTCTTTATCTCGATAAATTTTAATCCCAATAATGTAGACTATTTTTCCTAAGTCTTTTATGGAGAAACACTTAGATAACCAAACCTTTATCGATTGTAAGTTCAGTAAATTATTTCCAATAATTAAGATGTCATCAACATACAATACTAGAAATGCTATCATACTCCTATTGACCTTCTTATACACACATGACTCTTCTTCATTTTTGATAAAATTGAACTTTCATATAATATCATCAAAACGAATATTCTAGCTTTTAGAAGCCTACTTGAGCTCATAAATGGACTTTTGCATTTTACATACTTTATTTGCATGTCCAGCAAGAATGAAACTGTTGAGTTGCATCATATAGACATCTTCTACAAGGTTACCATTCAGGAAGACAATTTTGACATGTATCTGAAAGATTTCATAGTCATAGTATGCAACAATAACAAACATAATTTTAATAGACTTAAACATAACAACTGGCCAAAAGGTTTCATCATAGTCAATGTCATGTTTTTGTGTGAAACCTTTAACAATCAATCGTGTTTTATAGGTATGCACATTAACTTCTATGTTCGTTTTCCTTTTGAAAACCGATTTACACCATATAGGTTTTACTCTTTCAAATGCATTAATTAAAGTCTATACTTGATTCTGGTATATAGAGTCTATTTTAGATTTCATGACATCTAACCAATTATCAGAATTTGGACTTAAGATAATGTTATTATAATCTTAAGTTCATTATCAGAGAAAACTAGTATGTCATCGTGTTGAATCATAAGAAGACCAAATCTTTCTGGCTCGCGATGTACTCATACAGACCTATAAAACTCTTATGTGCTTTAAGGTTGTTTCTCTATGAATGGATGAATTTCTTTATCATGATCAACCATTTGTGATGACACATCATCCTATCTAATATCTATGGTATCCTATGGAATAAGAACTTCATCGAGTTCCACCCTTCTCCTATTAGTTCTCTTAAGAATGAATTCTTTCTTAGGGAACACTTTCGTCTAAGCAACAAAGACTTTTTGCTTTTTTGGGTGGTAGAAGTAATATCCTTTAGTTACCTTCATGTACCCTAGAAAGATACACTTTTAGACTTATCATTTAACTTGTTCAATCCTCAAGTAATCTAGATTAGGCTTTCACCTAGTCGATAACTCATATGGAGTTTTATCTATAGATTTAGATGGGATACAACTCAATGTACATGTAGTAGTTTCTAGGGCCCTTAGAAAGATATGAGTAGATCGATAAAACTTATCATAGACCTGACTCTTTCCATCAATATATTGTTCTTTTATTTAGATATACTATTATGTTGAGGTGTACAAAGGGAGTGAGTTGAAAGGCTATCTAATGTTCCTTTATACATCATTTGAATTTAACATTAAGGTATTCACCTCTATAGTCACTGCGAATGATTTTAATTTGTTTCTCAAGTTACTTTTCTACCTCGTTCTTGAATTCTTTGAATTTATCAAAACATTGACACTTGTGTTTCATAAAAAATACATAACCATATTTGTTGAAGTCATTAGTAAATGTGACGAAGTAAGCTTCCCCATATCTACCATGCACTATCATAGGCCTACACATATCACTGTGAATGATCCCTAATAGTTCAGTCACATTTTCACTGTGTCTAATGAAAAGTGTTTAGGCCATATTATCCAATAGGCACAATTTATATTCATCATAAGACTGAAAGTCAAATGATTGCAAGATTTTGTGTTCAAAAAGCCTTGATATACATTTCGGTCCTATATGGCCTAGCTTGCAATGCTATAGATATGTGGAATTCGGTTCATTTGATTTTAATCATTTATTACTTTGCATATTGAGAATTTCATTATCTAGTTTTAGAATATATAAACTATTATATAATTTAGTTATTCCATAAAGAATATTATTTAAGCTAATGGTTATAGTACCACCAATAATAAAAAATGAATACCCTCTTTGTCTAAAACAGATACAGAAACTAAGTTTCTAGAAATAAAAGGAATATAATAACAATTAATTAATTCTAAAACTAGCCCAATAAACAACCTAAGATAATAAACCCTTACGACTAATGATGTAACATATGCTCTATTTCCAACATGTAGGTTAACCTTTCTATTAGCAAACAATCTACTTTACTATAGTCCTTGTATATTAGAACAAATATGAGAACCTTATGTCTACAACCTAGGATGAACAAAGAGAATAATTTATCTCAATGATAAACATATTTGAAGTAGAAGTTTCGGCTACCTTCTTCTTCTTATTCTTTAGGAAGGCCTTACAATGTCTCTTTTATTGACTAACTTTACCATAATAGAAACAAACAGCCTTTCCCTTCCCCATACTACTTGTTGGTTGAGTAACAGTATCTAGTTGCTTCTTCGCTTTGGGCTTGGACTTAGCCTTGGCTTTACTTTTGCTTTTAACCTTGGATTTAAGTACATAGGCTTCAACCATAAACACATTAGTTGAAGCTACCTTTTGTACCTCTTTGAGCATATATAATAGTTCTTCAAGGGTTTTCTACTTTTCATTTAGGTTAAAGTTCATGAAAAAATTAGTCTACAATGTAAGGAGGATTGTAGCATCACGATAATGGTATGCTCATTATCCATGATGAAGCCCAAACTTGTCAATCGCTCAATGTAGCCAATCATCTTAACCATATGAGGGCCAACTTATCCTCCGTTAAAGAGTTTGCAATCAAACAACACACTCGACAACTTATATCATTCAATCATTGCATGAGTGGCATATACCTCTTAAAGGTGTGCAAGTATAGATGAAACATCCATTTTTTTATGTTGTTGTTGAAGCTCAAGTGACATGTGTAATACCCTCAGGTATATTCCAGGGGTAATTATGTCTTTTGACCCTGTTTTGAGATTTTTTCCATTTTAAATATATATATATATATATATATATATATATATATATATATATATATATATATATATATAGTTATTTATATATAGATATATAAACAAAAAAAAAAAAAGTCAAAAAGTCAAAAAGAAAAGGAAAAAGACAAAGAGAAAAAGAGAAAGAGATAAGGCTTAGATATAAAGAGAAAGAGAAGACTTTTCCATCATTTTTACATCTTCTCCCGTAAAGCTCCAGCAGCCAGCCTCCCTTCATGTTCTTTTCTTTTGTTTTGTGAAGCCAAAGGAAGAAATTGAAGAGATATTGGAAGATAAAATAAAAAGAAAAAAAGAGAAGCACCTTGGAAGCTTTGGTAACCAAAGATCTCCTTCCTTCTCCTTTCATCTATGTTTATATGCATGCTATGTGAATATGTTAGTGTGTTTTGGTATTGATTTAAAGTGATCTTGGTGATAAAGGAAACAAAACAAGGAGAAGGAAGCCAACTTATAAAGATTTGGCTTGAAACAAGGTAAGAGATATCATCCTTGATATGTGACATGTTTTAGGCTTTTGGTTTCTTAGATCTATGTTATAAATATTGATTTTGATGTTGAGGGATATTGTTTTGCCATTTGGGATGTCTATGTATGTGATTTTGTTCATGGCAGAAAGTTGTATAATATTTACAGTTTTTGCCACTGAGTTCGTCCCATGTTTTGGCTGCCTTATCTGATGAATTATGAGTGCTATTATAGCTTGTTAGAAAGCTATTTGAATCCTCGTTTCAACGATATATAGCTTGTATGAATTAGGAACCGTTTGGATTGTAAAATTGTATGAAAAAGAAGGCTGCCCTGTCAAATGAACAGGGCTGTGAACAGTATTTCACAGTTTGGAAAGGAGAAAGAAAGAAAAGAAAGGAAAGGAAAAGAAAAGAAAGGAAAGGAAAGGAAAGGAAAGGAAAGGAAAGAAAAAAAACAAGAAAGAAGAGAAAAAGAAAAAAAAAAAGGTTGGGACTCAAAATTCAAGGGTCGTCCCAAGAGTAATGTCTGGTGAGTTATGAATAAATTTAGATAGAAGCGAAATTAGTAAGATATAAGACTCGCATGCATGCTATAAACTATGAGGGGACACTTTATATTACACCGCCCGTAGTAGGGCACGTCCACAGTAGGACACGTCCGTAGTAGGACATAGACCCCTAGTAGGGTCTGCTCGTAGTAGAGCATGCTCGCAGCAGAGCTCAATTCAGATTCAGAAACAGTGTAGTGAAAGAAAAAAAGAGCTTGAGCTTAGAAAAGTGCCAAATCTTTATAGTTAGCTTCCAGAAAGTATTAAATAGACACTAGATGGGACAAAGTATGACCCAAATAGTAAAGAGTGAACTAAATTACCCCCTCAATCTCTTATAGAGGTTAGGATGTGAGGTTGAGTCCCAAAAGTGAGTTAGAACAGGAAAAAAGGATAGTTTACTTAATTTTTCCCCTTACTGAGTGTTCTTATCACTCACTCCCTTTTCTTTCCTGATTATAGGTACAGGTGATCGAGGTAGCTGCGAGGTAGGGTCAGGTCAGCGTAGGTAGATCCGGCTGGAGCAGGTTATCTCTAGTTTATATTACATGCATACAGTGGCATGTTCTTATCGATTTTTGACTTTTGAGATTATGGTACAGTTGCATATGATTACTCCCTGTTTTCAGATGCTTTCATATGAGTTTTCCTATGAGTATATACATCTTTTGTTCGCTTCCAGATTTTCAGTTTTCTTGGAGTACATCCTAAACACTTTTAATGATGCATTTATTTTAAAGTATTTTTAAAAAGAAAAAAAATAAAATGCTACGCATATTAATTCGTAACATTTCTCCTTCGATGGGTAGTACTTCTAGGGAGGGATGTTACAACATGGAAGTCAGCATGAGGCATTGAACTTCCATTGAGTTATTAAGATACTTATTAAAAGTATCTTTTTTCTTCTGAATAACATTGAAACCAGGCTTAAGGGGCAACAATCCCTGAAGGATGTATAACCTCTTCTCCTAACACAAAATTATCTAAAGATTTCTATACCAATCAGCGAAGTTACTTTTAATAGGCCGATTTTTTATCTACAATTTACAGATAAAAGAATTAGTAATTTTATTCTTAATTAATATTTATTTTAATTACGGATTTAATTAATTAAAATACTTTCACTATTTTCCTCAAACTAATAGCTCTCACTATTATATTTGAAAAGTTCTCTTTTTTTCTTTGGTAAACAAGTTCAAATTAATTGAATGTGACTCTCGATATTAATAGAGTGGATACTATATATCTCCTTATATTGACAAATGTATTTCTTACTCATGTTTCTAATATACTTCACCATTGTTTTGGCAAACAAAGAATATACATTAGTTAAGTCAGACCTAATATGAACATCTTTTAATTTTCCATCTGGTAGAAGTTTACCCTTCGTTTTGGTGAACAAGGTTTTAATGAATAAGGGTTTAATCAGAGCATCATATTGGAAGACATCAATTTAATCTTATATTTAATATTTAATTTGAGGGTTTAAATTAATTAGTCTCATCAGATTAAAACCACATGTTAGGTGATATTTGCAAAATATAAACATCCATATACATTTAACAATGTAAAAATAAACGTATCAACATACAACCATAACTAACGTCAAACCCCTTCAACCAAGAGAGGTTTGGCTGGTCAACTTAGGTGAATTTTAGTCTTCAAGTCTTCGAGCTTGTCCTTTCACCTCCAGTCTTCAATAATTACATAACTATGTTTCCTAATTACATAATTTTAAGAAAATAAAATAACAATAAAAAACTTAAACTAAAGAAGAATGAAGATTAATGTAGGGTGCGTAGTCCTTATTTGAGAATTACAACTCAAAGAAAAAAATTCACATCTGTTTTTCGGCTGTGTACTAGGCAACATGCATACATACATCAATACATATACATTCAATTAAAATTAAATTTTAATTATTATTTAACAAAGTGTAAAATTATTTCTGGTCTCTAAAGTTTTACAAAATTATTATTCAACCCTAAACTCAAGAAAAATTTCAATTCGACCCAACTTCAACAAAATAGGACCAAACTATAATTTTTCAACTTTGTCGAGAGTACATACGAGACGTTCAATTATGATTATGAAATTCAGAAAAATTTATAAGATTGCTCAACTGGCACACAGTTTGGTATGGTTAGACTAATGTGAAAAACTGTCGAATTGTGACACATAGTGTTTCTAACTATGAGGTGTCATGGTTGGACCAATAGTGCCACAGCGCAGCTACCTCACAATTGGACTAAGAATGGTCTAGTTGTGATGGCTTATATTGGTGCTAAGGTCCTTTAGTTGACACCTTTATTCAAGGCAATTTTCAGACAAGCCTTCAGGATTTTCCAATGATAGGAAATTTAGAAAATCCTATTCTTGATAAGCCTCTATTGGGATGAGAAAATATGACATGTAAATCATACTCACATTGACGAAATGACTTTTAACTTGAATTCAACCTACAAAAACAATAAAACTTAAACAAAATAATCAGAGAACGTCACTCAATAATTTACACATACTTACATTGCTCATGAAACTTTACAAATCATATGACAACACAGTTGCAAATAATCTTTTACCCGTTTTAGGGTTTTGATTTATTCAATTATATGTAACAATAGGTAAAATAATCAAAACAGGCAAATATAATTTTTCATAAAAGTATGCCAAAACGGTGGCTTTATTACCACTATAGGGTTTTAAGGCATTGATAACTAACAACATAACAGAATTAAAAATTATAAAAAAACATAGAATTCTAAAACATTGCCTATGATGCCCATTTTAAAACATATTTAACATGAACATACAAAAACAACCACAAGGGTGCTTTCAGGATTTATACCTGTGTTGATGGCTCCTCCACGTTTTTACGTGGCAAGGAAACAAACGCTATCCAATCCTCATGAGGTGGCACCCTGGTATTCATGTGGAGCACAAACACAAGAGGTTATCTAAAAAGAAGATAGCTAGGGTTTCTATTTGTTAGACAAGATATGTTCATAGGAAGAGAGAATCAGAGAAACCCAGGTGGCGATTAGGGTTTTTCTTTTTGTATGTGGCATATTATTTTCCAATTAAACTGAATTGATTAACTTACACTTTGTTTTATAATTATATGCAGGTGTCTAAGTGTAACAAGAGTTTAACTCATACTAGATATTATCAACATACATGTATAGGTGGACACTAAAGTATACCACCTGGCATGAAACATGCATTGCACAGTTAGACAAGACTTATCCAACTGTGCCATGCATATTTATTTTGCACGGAGCCAAATGGCACTATACATGCCAAGTCAAACTGGTCAAAACATGGTTAACTGGAATTTCTCCCTTTCTCCCCTAAACACCAGGATTATCATCAAACAATTCTTGCCTCTGGGTTTGTATCAACCCTTCTATATGTGTAACCTATAAGCTCTTTATCTAACTGGTATTATCTAAATTCAGATTGAATTTAGACATAGACCAAAATTGACCTCTAGTAAAGCCTCATGGCTATTTGGATAATAGAGCGTCAACAGATATCTCTTAAGCTTTTACAACATTATAGTTACATAAAATTCAATCCTTTTGTCAACCAATATCTTTTGAGATTGAGAAATAGAAATATGTCTATCTCAGTAGTCTTTTGGAATGAACTAATATACATTAATGACTTACACAGATTAGACTACAATCTTATCTGACTATGGCCATAATTTCAATTAGTCATGAATGTCATTCAACATTCTCATGTGAGATATTTTCTCTTGTACTCAGAAATGAAAAATCCTTTATTAATCAACTATAGCCTTCATTTATCTTATGATATGGTTATACACTACCTTTATAATGCCCTAATTATGGTGGTATGGTGGATAAAGTCAAACCATACTGATCTTTACATAAGACAGTCTGGCGACCTCAAATCATAGGATCACATGCACCCGTGGTGTTCAAAGGATTTATTCCATAGACACTGAAGCAACCATCTATATGAATATCCTCTGGTGGGGTCAATCTGACAAACAAGTTTATAATGTGCACTTATGTATTGCACCAAGCTGTCTACGAATAGCTTTGATATGTGAGAACTATCGCCACCTTTCGGTAGGGTTGTTTAATACTATGGTAATCTCATCATCATTACATGTGTCTTTGTTCATTGTAATGTCTAGATTACAAACATTTTTAGAATGACTACTTAACATGTGCATAAAATTCTCACAATTAGTCATATGATCCCCTCGTCATAGTTTTACCATTCTAAGGATATGTTATTCATATAATCATATAAAAGGATACATATGAATTGAATAACAATTAGATCCTTTATTAATTGATCAAATATAAAATTATAGTTACAAATGTTAAATCAATTGGCTTTAGGGCACCTTCCTTAATATATCACTCACGTGTTATGTTTGTGTAGTTTTGTAGTAGAGATATAGAGTAATAGGCATGTTTGACTGTATGGATGATGTCACATACCCTGATTGAAATAGTTCCATGTCAAAAATTAGAAACGATGTATTATACTAATTAGGGCCACCAAACTATATGTAGTGTGGTAATGAAAGCAATAACGCTAGTCTATGTGACTAGGATACCTTGGATGATTATACACTAATAATGGGCGTCATAGTATTAGGGATTTATGCACAATAGCAAGAGAGACCCAAGGTCTCATTGTTCTTTTGATATGGTATCCTTAGCCTAACCCTGATTAACACATGTGTAGGGTATACTTATTAGTGGCCTTCAAGATTTCACATACTTTGAGTAAACGTCTAGGACATTGATATACATCGTTCAACATTAGCTATCTAAGATGACATTACTATTAAGAAAAAGGTGTTGGACATTGAAATAATTTGGATAGGCATCTAGGATGCTAGAAAAACATCAGTGGGATCATAAATAGAATAGTAAAGGACACATAAATTTCATTATATACAGATAAGGGAATATATACTGTGTTTGTTGGATCATTAAGTGTGTTAATTTCACTCATTCTATTCATGTGGTTTTGCCAATAAAGTTATGAAATAATAAGGTAACAGTAGGAGAGCCAATGGGTCAACTGATAGAGGTGTATGAGAGTAGATACATTATTATCATTTTCTAGAATTGGACTTTTTATTTTGGTTTGAGTTGTATTTACTTATTACACACCTTGGATTTTATGGTTTGGTGTTTCAAACTTTGTTACTTTGTGTTGATTTGATTCTGTTGCTGATTTGATTCTATTATATTAGGAAGGTTATATTGTTGATTTGATTCTGTTATATTAGGAAGGATATCAGAGCATATTAGGAGATAATATATTTAGGATTTGATTTAATTTGATTTATAGCGATTTGATTTGATTTAGTTAAGGATTTGATTGATTCATTTCCTGTTATATCTTCTTTGTAAACTGTATATATTGTATTGTTCAGTACTCTGAAATGATAAGAAAACAATATTCTCAATTCATATGGTATCAGAGCCTAACATTTAAAATTTTTCTGGCGTTTTTAACTTAGTTTTCGACAAATCCAAGTCCTTTCTCCATTGTTTCTTTGATCACTATGCTTTCGTTATTTTTTGGTGATTGTGCTTATACCAGTGTGATCAGGATTCTCTCGTCGACATATCTGTCAAAGCAACATCATCTTTTGATGTTCCACGCGCCTACATGCGTCACTCAATCTCTTGGTATCTTTTGTTATCGATCTTCTGTTTTGACGACAGTGCACTGACACCGCCTCTTCCATTGAACTCAGACGATGTCGATGAGTCCATCTATGGTGAGTTTTGTCGGTGGTCAGTTCTGTTGAAGACCCATCTCTACTGGTTGCTCTACGCGCCACCGGTGATGTCACAGAATAGTTCACGTATTCTGAAGGCTTTGTTTCACGATTCAATAGTCTTCTAATCATTCTGTGGGCCTCGATTTCTCTGGATCTTCATTTTTCTTGGTTCCAGAAAACTTCTTTTATTCTCTAATTCGTGATTCACCATGTCCATTGAAAGCTTCAAACCAGGTGAACGTAGTGGCTATGAAAATCGACTAAAGTGTAATTATTATCGTAAATGGGGTCACATCAGAGACAAGTGTCATAAGCTCCATGGTCATCCTCTTCAAACCATGAATACTGTTCAGACTTATGATTCTCCTATTGACTCCTTTAGAGTGCAGTCTCTACCATCTTTGACACTCATAGATACTGATCTTGAAAATTATCTCTGATATCAGAGCACAAAATAATTTTTATCTTTTATTGTTTCGATTGCTCATCTGGGTAATTCAACTATATGTCTCACTCACTCTTCTTCTTTCGAGTTGTAGATCTTTGATTCTGGTGCCTCTGATCACATCTCTGGTAACCCCCGTCTACTTTTTCACTTTACTAAGACTACTTCCTTACCTACTGTAACATTAGCTAATGGATCTATCGTTACTGGCAAAGCAGTAGGTTGTGCTCATCCTCTTCCACTCTTGCCTTTGGAGTCTGTCTTTTACCTCCCTGACTGTCCATTTAATCTTATTTCTGTTAGCAAACTTACTTGTTCTCTAAATTGTACAATTACATTTACTAATAACTCTGTTCTTATACAGGACCGTAGTATGGGTCAGATGATTGGCATAGGACATGAGTCACAGGGCCTCTACTGACTAGATATACCTGATTCTGTAGCATGTGCCATCACTAAGTCTCCAACGCTTCTTCACAATCGTTTGGGTCACCCTAGTTTATCAAAATTACAACAGATGGTCCCTGGTTTGTCATATTTATCATCCTTTAATTGCGAGTCTTATCAACTTGGAAAACATACTCGTATATCCTTTCCAAGACGTGTCAATAATCGGGCTACATCACCTTTTGAATTAGTCCATTTTGATGTATGGGGTCCTAATAGAGTCGTGTCTACTTTAGGTTTTCAATATTTTGTTACATTTATTGATGATTATTCGCATTGCACTTGGTTATTTTTAATGAAGAATAGATCTAAATTATTTTCTATTTTTCAATCCTTTTGTGCTGAAGTTGAAACATAATTCTCTACTACTATTCATACACTTCGTAGTGATAATGCCAGTGAATATTTTTCTGCTCTATTTACTAAATTTCTGGCATCTAAAGGCATTTTACATCAATCCTCTTGTGCTCATACTCTTCAGCAAAATGGAATTATCGAACGTAAAAATAGGCATCTTATTGAAACTGCCTGTACTTTACTCATACATAGTCATACACCTTTTCATTTTTGGGCTGATGCTGTTCTTACTGCTTGTTTCTTGATTAATAGAATGTCTTCTTCAGTCTTGCAGGATCAGGTACCTCACTCTATTTTATATCCTGATCAGTCATTGTTTCCTCTTCAACCTCGTGTCTTTGGGTGTACATGTTTTGTTCATGACTTATCTCCTGGTCGAGATAAATTATCTGCTCGTTCCATTAAATGTGTTTTTCTTGGATACTTACGTCTTCAGAAAGGTTATCGATGTTATTCTCTTACTACACGTCGCTACTACCTTTCTACAGATGTTACATTTTTTTAGTCTTCTCTTTATTTTTCGTCTTCTTCTCAACTAGACAAGTCTCCTATTACAGAAGTTCTTCCTGTATCCTATATTGTTCCCCTAATAAATTCACAATCTTCAACTAACCAATCTCTGACTACTGTAGATCTTACACCCACTATTCATTCTACAGGTGATGGCCTTGCTTCTCCTTCAGGTGAGACAGTCTCTCAAGACCTAGTGTACTTGCTTCCTGCTCCAGAATCTTCTGTCTCTGCGGTCTTACCTCCTGATGATCAATTTCCTATCGCTATTCGCAAAGGTATGCGCTCAACTCGTAATCCTCAACCCATCTATAATTTTCTAAGTTATCATCGTTTATCTTCACCATACTATGCCTTTGTGTCTACTTTATCCTCTGTATCTACCCCTGCTACTGTTCATGAGGCATTATCTGATCTTGGATGGTGACAAGCAATGGTGGATGAGATGTCTGCTCTACATGCTAATAATACTTGGGACCTCGTTCCTTTGCCTTCTGGTCACTCAATGGTTGGATGTAGGTGGATCTATACTGTTAAAGTTGGTCCTGATGGTCAGGTTGATAGATTGAAAGCGCGGTTGGTCGCTAAAGGATACACTCAGATATAAGGTCTTGATTATTATGAGACTTTCTCTCCGGTTGCTAAAATGTCTTCTGTTTGCCTATTTTTCACTATAGCTGCCATTTGCCATTGGCCTTTGCATCAGTTAGATATCAAGAATGCCTTTCTTCATGGTGAACTGCAAGAAGAAATTTATATGGAGCAACCTCCTGGTTTTGTTACTCAGGGGGAGTCTGGATTGGTTTGTAAATTTTGTCGTACTCTGTATGGCTTAAAACAATCTCCTCGCGCTTAGTTTGGTCTGTTTAGTACTGTTATTCAATAATTTGGCATGATACGAAGTGAATATGATCATTCAGTATTCTATAGACATACTTCATACGAACAATGTATCTATCTAGTGGTCTATGTAGATGATATTGTTATTACAGGAAATGATCAGAAGGGTATTAAGCAATTAAAAAGGCATTTGTTTAGTCATTTTCAAACCAAAGATTTGGGCCTACTCAGATACTTTCTTAGTATAGAAGTCGCCCAATCTAAAACTGGAATTGTCATCTCTCAAAGGAAGTATGCATTGGATATTCTAAATGAAATAGGGATGTTAGATTGCAAACCTATAAACTCTCCTATGGACCCTAATACTAAGTTCTTACTTGGACAGGGGGAGCCGCTTGTAGATCCTAGGAGATATCGAAGACTCTTTGGAAAACTTAATTATCTCACCATCACACAACCAGATATTTCTTTTGCTGTTAGCGTGGTAAGTCAATTCCTTCAGTCTCCATGTGATAGTCATTAGGATGCAGTCATTCGGATCTTGAGGTACATTAAGAGAACACCTGGAAAAGGATTGTTATACGAGGATAAAGGGCATACTCAGATCGTTGGATATTCAAATGCTGACTGGGCAGGTTCTCCATCTGACAGATGTTTTACTTCTGGGTATTGTGTATTAGTTGGAGGAAATCTAGTATCATGGAAAAGTAAAAAGCAAGATGTTGTTGCCAGATCTAGCGTAAAAGCAGAATATCATGCTATGGCCTTAGTCACTTGTGAGCTTATCTGGTTAAAGCAGTTGATCCAAGAATTAAAGTTTACAAAATATCACAAATGTTATTATTTTGTGATAATCAGACTACTCTTCACATTTCCTCGAATCCTGTATTTCACGAAAGAACAAAACATATAAAAATCGATTGTCATTTTGTGAGAGAAAAGATTATGTCCAGTTGTATCTCTACAAGTCATGTCAGTTCAAATGATCAGCTGGCAGATATACTTACTAAATCTCTTCAAAGGCCTTAAATTAATTTCATCTGTAACAAACTTGGTGCATATGATTTATATGCTTTAGCTTGAAGGGGAGTGTTGATTTGATTCTGTTATATTAGGAAGGTTATATTGTTGATTTGATTCTGTTATATTAGGAAGGATATCAGAGCATATTAAGAGATAATATATTTAGGATTTGATTTGATTTGATTTATAGGGATTTGATTTGATTTAGTTAAGGATTTGATTGATTCATTTCCTGTTATATCTTCTCTGTAAACTGTATATATTGTACTGTTCAGTACTCTGAAATGATAAGAAAACAATATTCTTAATTCATACTTTGGTTTATAAAATAATAAATGCACTTTTGGGGTTATGGGATGTTATTTATTAATGCATGTTTGATTTCAATATTTTTACATGAAAGTTTTAATTTGACATATCTCTTCGGATACATATCCCATGTAGAGGATGTATCAAAAGAAAGCTGTTACAATATGACTTAGACAAGGTATGATAGCCTTAAAAAGGTCAAACAGTGATGAGTGTTTAGTTAAAGTTTAAAAGGCACCATAACACTAGTCAAATCAAAACTAGTGTATTGTTTAGAATAAGAAATAAGGTATTATTAATCTAGTTTCTAAATGTTATCAAGTAAGAGAATAAGAAAAATGATAAATCTCTTATAATAGATTTAGTTATTTAATTATGTTTCAATTATAAAGGAAAGAGCAACAACAAGTAGTACTAGTCTTCTTACCCAAACAAAGTTAAGAGTTTTGGAAGTGAACTTGGTCAATAGATGAAGGCTAAGTAAGTGAAAACCCATATTTAGGATTGGAAACTATCTAGATATTATGGTTAGCAATATGGGCATAATGACTATTTTTCCAAATTTCCAAAATTTTGGGACTTTAAATGATGTAGCTGAAAAATTCAGTCATAGCTAGAATTTATGATGAAAAGCAAATGTGACTGAATATATAAGGTAAAGTAGTTAAGAAGGCATAATATGTTCTCAATTAAATTCTTTATAAATTTATGCCAAAGATTTCTTTAGGGTGCTTGAACATAAAGAAAACCTAGCATGAAATTTTGGTTGGGTTGGGGATGATCCGCTTAAGTAAGCATTTATAATCCTATTGAGAAGAGACTAAAACCAAGATAAGTTTATTACTATGTCATTGGTCACCGAGGGTATTCCAAAAGATAGGATATTTATTGCCTAAATCAAGTTACTAAAGTAATTGGCCCATATATAGTAAGGTTCTTAGGTCTTGAGATTTTCCATAACAATACTCTTCCACTATTAAAGGAAGTAATGTAAATCCATTTAATTCTTGAAATGTCCATAAGTTATAATAATATCATGACTAAATTGATAGTAGAAGTCAATAATGTTTACAAAGTCCAATAGAATTTGAGATCACTTCAAAGAATATTCCTACTAAAGAACTGATGGCTAATCTTATAATAAATAAGTCAAATATAGTTGACAAAAGTGTAGAAATCTCGATGAGAAAGTCTATTATAAAAGGACAATTTTCTATCATTAAGAATTATTATATTTATCTTAGTAAGGGAGACTATGTTGTTGAAAACCTTTATGTATCATCAATTTGACAAGCATTTATAGTCATGTGAGAAAAGATAATGTCTGTGATTGATAATAAAGTATGAGACTTCATGACATTGGAAGTTCATTTGGATTAAAACTATGCAAGATAGATGTTGAAGTGGTCTTTTTGAATGAAAGTCCTTGTATGGAAGTCTATATTGTGCAATAAGGTTTATAAAAAACATAAAGAATGAAGCTTTTGGTATGCAACTTAAAGAAGTCAATCTATTGTTGAAATAGACTTCTTGATATTGGTATGCAATTTTAATGAATTTTAAATTTCACATGACTTCATTAGAAATAAATTGGACCAAGATCAATGGGATCAAATTTGTCTTCATAGTATGGTTCAATATGTTGATAGTGGTGATATGAATTTGTTTCATGAGATCAAATCAATTTTATCCAAGACTTATAATGTGAAAGATCTTGGAAGTGCATTATTTGGTTTTGGTATTGAAATTCATTGCAAAAGAACTTGTGGACTTAGTGACTTAACTCAATAGCATACTTGAAACATGTACTTAAAAAGGCTTAACATGCAGAATTGTAGGGCAAAAGATATGCCTATTATGAAAGGAGATAAGTTTGACATCAAACATTGAGTAAATGATGAGGTTGAAAGAGAATTCATGTGAAATATTCTTTATGATGGTGCTATTGAAAGCTTGATGAATGTATAAGCATGCATAAGTTTGATATAACTTTTTCATTTGACGCTTTCAATCTATATGTCTCAAATCCAAGTTTTAATTATTGGGTTGTGATTTAGAAGTTAATGAGATATTTGCAAAAGATCTAGATTTTAGTGGTTGTATAGATAAGCTAAAGTTTATTTTTTGATATATTATTATACTTGTTGAATAAGCCATATTTGGAAAAATATTAAGTAGTTGTTAGTAGTTGTCTCAACCATTGGCATTGAATTCGTAGCTTACTAAGGGGCAGTTTTTTAGGTTATGTGATTAAAAGATTACATTTTGGACTATTTGGTGTCAATTTTATCTATTATAATAACAGTGCAATTAGGTAAAAGATCACTAGTAGATTGAGACATAGAAAAATAAAATAACTTACAGTTAAAAACCTTATAACTAAAGGAGACATTAGGATAAAGTTGAAAAATACAAAATTGATAAAGGTTAAACCCCTAACCAAAGGAATAAAAACCCGTAGCCTATATAGTCATGTTGAAAACATGAGGGTATTTATGAATTTTTGATATTTAGAGTTGGTGGGAGTTTGGTACTGTTATTTGTTGTTATTTCTTTATTGATTATGATCATATTGATATATTTATTTGTATATAGATATATGTACATATATATGGTTAAGGTACAACATGTGTCTCAAGATAAAGTTTCTCTTGAGTATGATACTTGTATATTTATGTTTAATGAGTCTTGAGTAAGTTTAAAATATATAGGCTTTGTTGAAAGCAAAAAGATTTCTTTTATTTCTTTTGAAACATAAGGTTAAAGAGAAATATTAGAGAGAATTGATAGAGAGATAACACTGTTTATGATCACCTTGTTGGATACTATTTTTGCCACACTCCCAAAACTGATTTGTATTGATTTGATTATTAGTAATGTGATTAAGGACTCTATCAGCATGGTTGAGCTTTTCCTAGTCCTCCTTGTACACTAGGCGTCTTTACAACTCAACCAAAGGAAGGACTTCAGACATTTTCTTTCTCAGTTATCCTTGTCTGCCACTGTATACTTTCTATAGTATGAGAGGAATGACAGAGTGTTCCATTAGGCTTGCAAGCACCACAGAGAGATTGTTTTGGATACCTGTGATGTTGTTCACGCTAGGATCATTTCCATGGAGCACAGATATGAGGTCTCACCACAGTTTCGGGCTATTTAACGCTTAACTTGTTAGTTTTCCTTTGTTTGTGATTTTGCTTTTGCTATCATTTTATAGCTTTTCTCTTTTTTGTTTAGTTTCTGTTGGGAGCCTGTGTGCTCATCCTTCTGGCTTTATTTTGAGAATTCTATGACTTTGCTTGAGGTTCTATAAATCTTATAATTTCTCCAAAAAAAAAAGGATTAAGGATGCTCTTATGTTGATAGAGAATAGAAGAAATTTCTTTGTTCGTTATTGATGATTATATTAACTGGATTGTTTATTAAAGTGCAATTTATCTTTAGAGTATTTTGTTTTTTAAAATAGTGGTCACTTAAAGTTAAAATATTGATTACCTAGGAGTCAAAAATTGTTTTCCTGTTTTTGAAAATAAAATAAAATAAAAATAATTAATGTTGCACAAATGGAAGAATATTAGAAATTTCCTAATGTGGGTTAACATTAATTATGATTTTATTTTAACAAAATCGAGTAATTGAATAGTTCAATATTAGTTTTTAAATGAGTTTAAGTGATCTATAAAAATAAGTCCAATACACTCAAAGATTATGATTTAAGTGGACGGTTTAGTATGGGCTATTGGGTTATTCGACCTTTGATGGGAGGGTCCAAAAAATCTCTTTTATGCATTGGTTAGATATTCACTTCAAAACCTAATTACTACAACTTTACCCATTGAAAGCGCTCATAAAAGAGTTTGATGGAGTAGAAGACCAATCATAATAAATCTTTAATTTAAGGTGATTCTCAAAGGTCTTTCAAATTTAAATTGTATGATATTCTAAGTATTCCTATAACCTTACAATTTAATATTTTATAATTTATGCTTAAATCCTGTAGATATAGGATTGATTTATACATTTAGTTTATACAAAATAAATCATACATTTGAATGATCAAAGAAGAGAACTAGCTTTAATTTTAAGGGGATCAATCACGAATCTGTTTAGTTGATCCACTTTAAATAAAATTCTTTTTATCATTTTAACGAAAAATGATAGGCAATATGTTTTGTCTAATCACTAAATTTATATTATCCAATTAAGCCCTTACAACAATATATGTGAAGTCCATGGGTTAGTGTGGTTAATTAGTCAGCTCCCTCAATGAGAAGCTTCAAATGAGTGATATGATACAAAATCTTTTTGATTATCTCTACAATTCCCTCACATATCAAACTAACTTGGTGGATGCATCCTCAGCTTCCAATTCTGTTGGTTCTTATTTATTTATGCATGCAGAAGAAATATTTCTTTTTTCTTGTACTAATCATTGTGATGGATTTCTTTCATTTCAGTTCATGGGAAAGCTCATTTTTATGAAATTTTATTTTATTCTCTTACGAGCAATGTTGACTGGAGAAAGATATAATTGATCAAAGCTTTGAGATCGAAACCAAATAACCAAAGCGATGGGTCAAGCCAACTAACCAAGATAACAATTATCCAACAATTACAGTATTGACTTGCTTACGCTATTTATCACTGTAATTTTAAATAATTATATAACATTAATTAGTGGATGATGGTATTGGTATTGGAATCATTCATCAACATTAATTCTGGGCCATTAACTTAATTAATTTACAATCAATTTCCGAATGCTCAAATGTACCCTCTACACATTCTCTGTATAATAATACGATATAATGCTATATAATATGGTAATGCAAATTCTGCTTATAAATTATAATGCAAGAATTGGTTGGAGCAAAGTGAGCCCCCCCACCCCCCCCTTTTTTATTCCGAGTTCTGAGTATTTCATTGAATAAATAATATGACTGGATGCTTTCTAATTGATATAACAGTGCTCTTCCTTCTTTTGAGTATTCAATTGAATTATCGATAAAACATTGCCCTTTCTTCAATCTCCTGATTCTTTTATTCCATAAAACACAACTGCATTTACCGTTTGGCACAGCCCATTGCCCCTCTCGCTTCAGTCTCCCTATCACTATCACTATTGAGTCTCCTTCCTCTGTTCATAAATTCTGCATTTTTCATAAAATTCTAACTTGGAACGAAACCAGAATATAAATATCCAGAAGTGGACTGTAATTTTAATATCTAATTTCATTTTCACAATTACAATTACAAGGGAAGATTAGATCTAAAATCATCATGCTACTATTCAAACTATACATGTAATTTACAGCTAAAACTACAAATTCGTGTGATATCACATATTCTAGTAACCAAAATATACTTCTAGCTAATCCCTCTATAACTTTGTATCAGACCTTCAGGTTCTAGTGGTGGTATGCTCACAATCGTTTCCTGTGCAGGCTGAGCCTCAGATTCTGATGAACTCGCCTGATTGCAGCCAACAATTTTCTGGCAAGTTTCGAGCAGGCAGTGTCGGCAAGTAGGGCAAGAAGAGTGCGAGCTCAGCCACTTGTCAATGCACCGAACATGGAATCCATGGTTGCATTTCGGGAGGAGGCGGACACGGTCGCCCAACGTAAATTCGGATAGGCAAATTACACACTCCGTGCCCAATCCTGGGAGCTTTAAATCCGGTGAAAAGTTGAGGATTGTGAAAGTCTTGAGGGCCTTCTGTTTCACTCCTGTGTTGGCTAATCTTGCCGTGGAGTTGGCGCCTGATCTCGAGGCAACAAACGTTGAACATCTGAGGGCACATCGGATGATGGAGTTCAATCCAAGGGAGCAAATCAGGGCGCAGAGAAGGACTGAGAGAACCATGACCACATTGGCGTCGAAGCTGTTGTTGCCGGAATAAGGTTCGGAGGGGTCATGAGGGGTTCCGGGAGGGGCAGCCAGATTGGTGGACTGGAAAAGTGGGGTGCGGAGGAGCAATCTTCTGGAGTAAAACTCTCCAAGAAAATCCTGGAAAAATTGAGTGGAAGTCCTGGAAGAAGTGGAAGTAAGCATAGTTGAGTTGAGGGAGAGCTTTAATTAATATGTTGTTGGAAGATAATGGGGTTGGCTGTGACATGGGATTTATATATAGAGGGGAAAGTGAAGTAAGGTTAACCATGCGAGGATTATTAAAATATTAAGAGTTGTAATTATTTTGAATTGTTTATTGCAATCAGCAGCTCATTATTCATTGTATCAACAAATCTGCATTTAAAATTGAAGTCTCCCCTTACCCCATAATGATTTTGAACTATCTATAACTTGAGTTCAAATCAAAACTTTGCTGAATCTTATCATTTTTCAAACCCTATATTTTTTAGAAATTCTGTTTCTAAACATGTTTTGCAAACCCGAATACAAAATTGAAACTCCAATTTTGTATATAAAGAGTTGCTAATTTAGTTTTTGAAAAAAAATATGACAAAGATAGACAATCGCACATGAAAAGTACTATTATCATCATGGGACATATAAATATTTAAAATTATATGCTTAAATATTTATGGGAGGCTGAAAAGGTATGGATCCACCACAGACCTTTTATGTGGTTTAATGGACTTTCTAATCAAAATGGGACCATCCCACCTAGTGTTGCAATTGCAAAGAGTGAGTGAGTTGCCTTTCATTTCATATATTTCCAAAATCAAAATGCTTCAAGGGACCCATAAAGCTCAATTGAGAAGGGGGCATGAAGCTTCCTTTAAATATGTTTCCCAGTTGGATTAAAGTAAATGTCAAGCCTATGGGTAACTTCATTTTTTGTTATCTTCTTTTTAACACGCACAGAACTTTTTTGAGTTAGACTCAATTAACCTTAAGAATAAAAGGGAATTTATCCCCGCTTAGCTTACAACATATATAAGCTAATTAATAAGTCAATAATCTCTTATTTAATTTTCATTCTCTGCGTTTAATGGTTACTATTTTTGCAAAAAAAAAAGTGCTTCATAATCATAGAATAATTTCATATCGGTTTGGAATTGTCTAGTAAAATAAGTTGAAAAATAGTACTATTATAAAGTAGTAAGGATTAAGTGAATTTTTAAAGTTTTATAATCTCATGTTGGATATAATTTATCTCCAAGGTTCTTCAATAATTGAGATAATAAGAGAAATATTAAAAGCCCTTAGAAAAATTGTATATATTGGTCGTTATTAAAGTACTCGCTCAATTAACTTTATTTTTTGGGACACTTAAAAGTAAGCTCTTTCTCAATTTATTTTAAAAATTTTTATGAATTATTTTGTAATTTTGATGTGATTTTAATTATAAATAAAACCCTTTTGATAATTTGTATAAAATCTCCTTCACCTTTCTTAATCAAACACCTAACTATTTTCTGGTAAAACTATGTCTTCGTGAGATTATTATAATAGACTCCACTTTCTGAAATTCTGTTAAAAAATATCATACGAAGCTGATCCTTAAAAATCATATTTAAATTAATAAAAAGCTATTAAAGACTATCTGAATTTACATGGCCCTGTCGATCAAAAGGAGAGCACAAGAGTTGTTTATGCAATTTGGTAATATAATTATGAAGTAAACACAAGGTTTCCCATCTGTAAGCCACAACCTTCCTAAACTTTTTCTGAATCTTTCAATTTTATTTATTTTTTACATTGTTTATATCAACAGGGATCACTTTCTTATCTAGATCTTCTACTTTCAATGTATATGTTACTCACATCATATATTATCAGTCAGCAGCAACCCTTTCCGACTTTTTTTTTTTTTTTTTTTAAATCTTGGAAAAGGTTCCTCCAGATGTAGTCTTATGTTTACATACCATTTAAATAATTTGCAAAATATCATTTGGCGTGATGTTTGGAAAATTTTAACACGTAGACAAGACGACCGTGTATTACTACTACACAACCCCTAAAATTTGAAGTCAATAATTGGACACGTACCCTTCACATGCACATTAAAAATCTCAAGACGTTCACAAACACACATATACATAAGGAGGTTCAACTATCATTTTTTTTTTCATCAAAACAATAAGATGTGCGTGTTTTTTTGACAATAATATATTTTATAATAACTTTGACAACTATATACAAAATCTAATAATTAGTAGATAAAGGCCCCAAAAAAAAAAAGTTTATTTATATTGTTATAAAGATTTCTTCAGCAATTTTGTTGGAGACTCAGTTTTCAAGAGACTAAAGGCCGACAATCAAGCAAAGTTTTGGCTTTTTTCAATCCGACAGCTAATAACGGACACAAGTAAACATTTCCGAGAAGATTTCTGCTTAACAGATAACATGTTTAGAATCTTTAATAGATATTTTCTAATTCCTCATCAATATATAATGGCTATGGAAAACTAGCTTCTCTTTTTTAACGAGGATATTTGACATTCTTAATATTCTTTTTTAGCTCAACATGAATAGAAATAAGTTATTAGAATCTTATTTAAACTGTGAGTCCCCTGATTCTCTTAGTTTAAATGTAACTTGCATTTAATATTCTTATAAATATAAAAAATCATGGATGTATAAATATTGACACAAACATACAAAGACAAATACAAATATAGAGACTCAACAAAACAGAGCACCTATTATTCATTGTATTTATTTTTACATAATACGTTTTTGTTAATAATTATACCATGGACGTTGACATCCTAACCATCAGATCGAATTATATTGAAAATCATATGTTTTATTTCTTTTTACTCTTTGATAAGTTTTTCTACATTTATATTATAGAATAGAAAGCACTCATCCTATATAAGGAGTTAATATCATGTTAAGAAAAGACTCATAAACTAACATTCTCTCACTTAAAGGCTTGTTTCTATTCTATTGTGAACATACTCCAAAATTGTTGCCCAAACACATGCTACTAATCATCAAGTAGCACCAAACCCTAAAGAAGTCTTGCATAGAAAGAAAATTTCTGCTTGTGATAGGCTTTGTTAACGTACTCACACTATTTTCATCAATATGAATCCTTTACAATGAGATCTCACTATCTTCCACTACTTGATGTACAAAATGATACCATATCTCATTTGTTGGGCTTGGGTACATTTGTGACAAGTCGATTGGACCCACATTATAATTAACTACAATGGCAGTTATAAGTGTTGGTGGTGGTTAGGCAATTGGCTTAGTAGTTGTGCACATATAAAATGTCCCAATAAACTACCATCAGGCTTAAACAAGGCCTCAAATCTATTTTCGACTTGATTAGAATTCTATTTCTGATTTTGCACCAAATTCAAACTGAATCTAACTCAAACAAAAAATTTTAAATTTTGGAGAAAAGAAACTAATGCCCTTAGAGCATACTTGAGGGTGTCATAGTAGGGAAATTTCAGGTTGCCAAAAATTGGCAAAGGTAGCAAAAGACATTAAAAATTTAATAAACAAATAGACAACCAAAAATCCCTTCCTCGGATCACATTTTGGGTAAAATATGCAAGAACATGACAACGCAACCACAAGGTGTTTTAGAACAACATACCTACGTTAGATAACTCTTTTAGTCTTTTTGAGGCAATGAGTTCGCTCTCCAACCCATAGTAAGGAGGCACCTTGGTATCGACAAAGAGCATGGACAAAAGGAGCTTGAAAACATGTGCAAAAGTTTGCTAAGATGCCACAAACTATCATTCAATATCTAATGAATGATCGCTCATCCTTGATCCTTATCCCTTATGATTCGTGATCTATTTAGATTCTCAGGTGCAGATTTAGATAATGTTTTATCCTAATCTAACTCACCATGCACGGTCATTCATGGTAAAAAAAAGTCAAATTAGGTTTATTTAATCCTATTATATAAGTCCAGTCTATTCTCGATTTCACCTAAACCCAAATACTCCAAGATTATCCTCAAACAACCTTATATCTCTAAATTTTGAATCAACTCCTATATGTGTGTGACCTATAAGCTTTCTATGGGGCTAGTGGTCTTTAGATTTGAGTTGAATCTGAACACAAACCAAGATTGACCTCTTTAACAAAGTGTTAAAGAACAACTCTGAGCCTTGTCAATTTCATGGTAACATATAATACAATCCTTTTATCAGTTGATATCTCTTAAGACTAAGATATAGATATGTGTCTATTTCAGTGACTCCTTGATATGAATTAATACACATCAATGACTAAACGATTTGGACTGGGCTCTAACTTGATTTAGTTATGGTTGTTGATTCGAGTGATAATCGATGTTTTTTAGTATTCTCATTTGGGATATATTATCTTGTGTTCAGAAGTGATGAATCCTCTATTGATCTATCATACTTCCATATAGATCTTAGTATGACACGTCAAGTGATGTCAACCATATTGATCATTGTATGAGACAATTTTATAACCTTAAGTCTAAAGATCATATGTACCTATAAGTTAGAGGATGCATTTCATAGATACTAAACAACCATTCATACGGAATCCTCATGTTAGGTTAGTCTAGTGAAAATGCCTACATCATGCACTTATGTGTTATACCAAGTTTTTAGCTAATAGCTTGGACATGTGAGAATTATTACCCCCTTTCAATGGAGTTAATCATCACTATGATAATCTCATCTTCATTACTTGTGCCTTTGGTCAATGTAACTTTAGGATTATAGACGTTTTATAATCGCTACCTGATGTGTTTGTATGAATCCCACGATAAATCATCTGATCCTCTCATTACATTTTTGTCATTCTAAAGAAATATAATATTTACAAAAATATTAAATTCATAATAATATGAATAAATAATATAAACATTTTATTAATAAATGAATTAATTACAATATTCATAAATACAAATTGATTAGCTCTAAGGCACTATCCTAACACTGTTATGCCCTTAGGTAGGTCATGTCTGCTACTTATATTTTATTTTGAATAACCTTCTAAACTGAGTCCATGTCATCATTACCACCTTATGAGTCTTGGAGGTCATCCTCCACCATACTCCAACATCACTTATGGGAAGGTAACTTGCATACTTTATTTTTTCTAGACCTATCATCTGAAAGATAGGCATTACAATCTTTATTGCCTCAAGCCACTCCTCGACTACAAATGGGTCACTAGTGCGTAAAAACCTCAAGGTTTGGTGAGCACTTGGAAACCATAGATTGAATGTAACTAAGATTGGCCTTAGTTATATGATCAATGGATTTCTTATGATAGGTAGACCAATACTTACTCTTTTATTTTTAAGGGTAAGAAGTTAGTATTAGATCCTTTGCAGACATATGAATTTGAGTCAAAGACAGAGACTTATCCCATACTTACTATGCGCCAATTTAATCATTCATACATAAGAATAACATGGTGATTTTAATAGTGAGTCATGAAGCCAAAATGGCAGATAGGCATATTCCTTAAGAATTTATAAGTATTTTAGAAGAATTTTTTGACATTATGCCAAATGAATTACCAAAGCAACTTCCTCCAATGTGTAACATCCAACATGCAATCGGTCTAGTCCCTAGGTCAACTCTACCTAACTTACCACACTATCATATGAGTCCTGTTGAACATGAAAAGATTAACTAGCAAGTTTAAGAATTGTTAGATCAAGGTTTTATCCATAAAAGTCTTAATCCTTGCATTGTTCTGACCTTGCTCACACCAAAATAAGATGGTAATTGGCAGATGTATGTAAATAATAGGGCAATCAACAAGATTATAGTCAAATATTGTTTTCCTATTCCTTGCCTCGATGATATGTTGGATTTATTAAGTGGAGTGTATATCTTCACAAAAATCGATCTTTGAAGTCGTTATCACCAAATTCACATTCGTCCCAATGATGAGTGCAAGACTACATTTAAGACAAAAGATGGACTCTACGAATAGCTGGTTATGCCCTTTGGTTTAACCAATGTGCCCAACACCTTTATAAGTGTCATGATCGAAGCATTTAAGCCATTCCTAGGTAAATTTGTGGTTGTCTATTTTGATGACATTCTAGTATTTAGTTCGTGTTTACAAAAGCATCTCCACCACTTGAAGAAAGTATTAACAACATTAAAAGACCAACAACTTTTTATCAATAAAAACCAATGTTCCTTGATGAAGTCAAAAGCTAATTTTTGTGGTTTCATCATTTTTGACAATGGAGATGAAGTAGATCCTACAAAGGTACAAGGTGTCTAAAATTGGCCTACTCCTTAGAGTCTCTTTGACATATTAAGTTTCCATGGGTTGGCCACCTTTTATCGACATTTTATCCATGGCTTTAGCTTTATTGTGGCTTACATTACAAAGTGTTTGAAAGTAAAAAATTTCATATAGACATAGGTGGCAAATAAGACATTCATTGAGATTAAAGAAAACATGGGACAAGTTCCAATATTAAGACTACCATATTTTTGAATAATTTTTTAAATAGCCTACGATGCTTCAAATATTGGAATTGGAGGTGTGTTGAGCCAAAAAAGGCCATCCAATTGCCTTTTATAGTGAAAAATTGAAGGAAGCTTAACAAAAATATTCAGCATATGATTTGGAATTCTCTACACTTGTGTGGACACTCACGCACTGGTGGCCCTATTTAATTCACCATGAATTCATTCTTTTTACAGATCATGATTTGTTGAAGCATCTACAATCACATAATAAATTGAATTAAAAACTTGCCCAGTGGATGGATTTTTTACAACAATTTGAGTTTGTAATATGTCACAAATTTGGAAAATAAATAATGCACTTAGTAGGAGGCACATTTGTTGCAAATTTCATTGGCTAAATTATAGGATTTGATGACATTAAATCACAATATGTTAGAGATAAAGATTTTGGTGTTGTGTGGTCCAATTTATCTAATAATCAAGTTACAGCAAATGCTAAATACTTACCGTGGGATGGTTATTTGTTCTATAGTACAAGACTGTCTATCCCTCACAGCTCTTTTCATGAATTTATCATTGAAGAATTTCATAGTGGTGGATTAGTAGGCATTTTGGCCATGACAAAACTGATGCCCTTGTTGTTGATCAATTTTACTAGCCAAGGTTGTGCAAAGATGTTCACAAAGTGGTGGATCATTGTAGAATTTGTCAAATCAATGAAGGAACAAAGCAAAATATAGGGTTGTATACTACATTGCCTATCTTATAATGACCATGGCAAAATATAAGCATGGATTTTACCTTGGGTCTACCTAAAACTCAAAGACAGAATGATTCTATTATGGTAATTGTGGATCGATTCTCCAAGATGTCTCACTTCATCCCTTGTTGCAAGACTTGTGATGCTTAAAAAATTTCCAATTTGTTTATGTAAGAAATAGTTAGATTGCATGGTGTGCCAACTACTATAATTTTTGACAGAGACGCCAAATTCATTTCTTATTTCTAGAAAACATTATGGGTTAAGATAAGAACAAAACTTTTATTTTCTAATGCCTTCTACCTTTAGACGGATGGGCAAACCAAGGTGACAAATCGAAATTTAGGAAATTTGTTACGTTGGCTTGTCACTGATTATATAACAAGTTAGGATTTAGTGTTACACAAGCAGAGTTTGCCTTCAACAACTTCGTTAATTGTACAATGGGATGTACTTTTTTTGAAGTAGTCCAAGGTTTTCATCCTTGGACTCCACTGGACTTGAATCCTCTATCCATTCCGACTAAACCAAGTGAAGCAGCATTAGATTTTGTTAATTATATGTGAGACATTCATGATGAAGTACGACATCAAATCGTTTTTCGAACAAAGTCTTATGCAAACACTATCAATGCACGATGCGTTATCAAGCAGCTTGAAGTAGGGATAATGTACTTATTCGTTGTGAAATTATATCTTAAAAAAAAGGTGATGTGGTTATCTTGTGCTACTAAAATTTTGCTAATTTGTTACTGAGTTCTTGCTGCTATCTATTGCTAAATTGTTGCTATTAATTTGTTGCTGTTGAAGAATATTTTGTGGCTGAATTTTTGTTGTTGTTTGCTGATATTTCTAGCTAATTTGTTGCTACAGCTTATCGCTCAGTTATTGTTGTTCTTACCTTTCGTTCATTTGCAATTATTGCACATAATTTACCCTTTGATGTTGCTGCAATTTATTGCTCAATTATTGCTACTGTTACTTTTGATTCATTTGCAATTATTTCACATAATTTACCCCTTGATTGGTTGTCTAAATTTTAGTTTTAGTTTATTTCAAGTTTTATTTGTTTATAGGCTATATATAGCGAAGTGGTTTTAAGTATAAATAAGTTGTCATTTCTTGTTTTATTAATCAATATAGAGAGATTTCATTTAAACAGAAAGATCCTATGAATTTTTTTTTTATATTGTCTTTCATTATGAAATTGTGAAGTGTTTACATAAGAGGCACTGAGTAATTTGTTCATGCTCTAGTTTGTCCAAATATAATTCCTTTATGTATGTAATAGTATATATTAATGTTGATTCTTATAGACAATAGAAGAAAAAAAAGAAAAGCATTGACGAAAAAGAAGACATGTGCAAGAGAGGAGGGTATTAATAGCAAATGATGAGTTGATAACAACACAGGAGGGCGTGTGTGAATCAGTGATACTAGAAAGAGGATGTGATAATTGATGACAACCAATAAGTACATAATCATCTAGCTACATGATCAATTTTTATCTCTATCTCACAATTTAAACTCATTGTATTCTAGTTAGTAATATGATCAATTGGTGGTTGTAAACAAAGAAAAATAAGGATATGGTTAATTGAAAAAATGAATTAAAATTATCATTATAAGTTTTATATATTTAATAAATGTTAGAATTTTATATATTTTTTATATCAAATAACCTTTTTGTCTTTCTAGCTAACAGGTTTAATGAAAAGAAGTGGTTGATGGGTGAAAATTTATTTTTTTAAATTTAAATGATGGAGATAATTTTAATAAAGCTTGGGTGGGCAATAACTCTTCGGCATAATATTATTTTTTATTTATCATAAATTGGTAAACATATTTTAAAAAGTTCAGAAAAGGTACTAACAAGGATAAGTACAAACGCAATGGCCGGAGCATTCTCCTACAGCCTTTTTCCCGTACGCTAGGATACAATTAACTTTGCAAAAAGTAAGATTGCATCGTCCGTATTGGAACAGTTCCTCCTTACACTCATTAGCATCTGCCACCATCACCTCATTCCCTACAAGATATGAATATAAAATTAATACAAAATTTGAATACATATAAAGGATATCATTTACAAAATAGTAATATTACATTGGTGTGGCCAAATCAATTAACAAAAGCATTTTAAAATTCAAGACAAAAGAAATTAAATATATTTAATATTAAATTATCAAAAAAATTGGCAAAAAAGAGAAACAATTAAATTTATTATTCATCCAAATGCAATTCTACGAGATTTCCCATTTCAAAAAAAAAAAAAAAAAAAAAAAACTATTTACACCATAATTGATAAGCTAAGAAGCCGAGAGAAAGCCTAAGAAAGAGAGCATTTAAATTTGTGTTCGCAATAAATAATTAAATTGAAATTGAGAGATGTGACTTGAGGTCTAAATATTTTTGGAAAAGAAAACGTTAAACAAAAATTAATTATATTAAGAAGATGAAAAAAAATTATGAAAGAGAAATTAGTAAAATAGAAAAAAGAAAGAAGCAAGAAATAATAGTATTACAATAGAAACAGAGAAATAATGAGAAAGATAAATTAGTATTATAATAGAAAAAATAATAAAAATATTTGAAAAATAATGACAATAATTCTGCACACTTTTACGCAAAGAATTTTGGATTATAAAACTTATAGATCTTATATTTATTTATTTATTTATTTATTTATTTTTGTGATTGTAATTTCATTTTCACATTCCACGTAAACCGTCTAATTAGTATAAGGAACAGAAAAATAATTAAGTACTAAAATTTATTCATCTTTTTTGTCGACAGGAGAATCTAATTTTCATGATGCACCACAAAAATTAATGCGAGATCAACTGAAATTTTATTCAACAATACTTTAGTGATAAAAAATTTCATCTCAAAAAAATTGGAATAGAAAATTCACCTTGAGTAATGAAGAGTACAATCAAAAGAACAACAAAGATTCTGAAGCTTTTCATATTTTCTCTGGTTTGAAACAAGTAGCTAACCAATATTTTGTAACTATGAATTAAGAATTGGGGCAGGTTTCCAAGAATTTATTATAAAACAACCCACCTTGATATGTAATATGGTACTAAAATTAGTATAAAATCTCAATATTTATTATCCTTTAATTATTAATAAAGAATGGGTCCATTATATGAATATATATCTAAATATAGGCACTATGACTGTCTAAACTTCAAAGCATGCATTTAACTATTTGATAAATGTCTGATTTTCTCACCACTGCAATTTTAGCATGTTTGAGAAACTGTAGATTTAATAATTTTAGGGATGCCTTTTTAGAAACAGTTAAATTTAATTTGTCCAATAAACTAATATATTTCAATTGTTACCTAGGTTTTATAGTGTGTATTGATGACCAAAATATATTAGATGTTTTGACCTTAAATATCAAAACATTTAATTATGACATTAAACTAAGATCAATACCCATAGCATGTATTCATAGAGTTCAATACAAAGTGATACAATTTGTCTTTAAATCTAGAGTCTTTAGGCATGACCAAAAAGAACGTACAATTTAAATGAAACTCATAATGAATCAAACCAATGCATTAATTTGCACAAAAATAAACAAATAATCAAGCCATAGGCTGGTGCAAACAATTGTTCAATCAAGATTATTAGACTCATTGGTGTTTTTATGATGCTTAAAGAACAAGTCTGAATGTCTAACATTCTCCGAGGAATGTGTGAGAAACATTACCTAGTAGACACAAATTGAAAATTACATAAACAAGACATAGCTCGTGAGTCAAGCCAAATGTGAGGAAAAGTAATTGTGCAGCCTTCACATGCAATTTTGAGCAAAGTCAACAAGGTCAAACTAGACACATACCCATATGCCTTACAACACACGTCCATGAATTTGCAAAAATTTAGCCTTTCACTTCTCGTTCAATTCCCCATTCAAGCTTTTGGAATTTTTGGGACAAAATCACATATGAAGATAAAATGACCATGCTTCATCATGGAACGCCCATGCATGCATTTTTCAAGAAAAAAAAATTGACCATTGGAAGCTCTGACCAAAGATTGACCAAACATGGAAAAGTGAAATTTTAAATGACACACACCCACGTGTCTTGACCACATGCCCATGTGTCTGTCAGATTAATAAAGAAAACTCTCCTTTCAATGTTCAAAGGATCTATTATCCCA
Organism: Mangifera indica; assembly: GCF_011075055.1. Lineage (NCBI taxonomy): Eukaryota > Viridiplantae > Streptophyta > Magnoliopsida > Sapindales > Anacardiaceae > Mangifera > Mangifera indica. Next base: position 12,061,351 of record NC_058137.1, on the reverse strand, counting down.
ACTAATGGTTATATGAGCATTCCAATCATCTAAGAGTATAAATGGAAGACTCTTTGATGGGGGATAGGTTAGAGATTATTAATGTAAAAGCTTAGACTCTTTTCTTCTCTAATTTCTCTCCAAAAAGCTTAAAACTCACTTATCTGAGAGAAACACTTGCACTTATTCTTTGCATCAACCTTATAGAGGCAATTTACAATTACTTTTTTTATATTCAAACACTTGGGCAAAATCCTAGATAAACGATTGTGGTGGGCTCAATGCTAGAGAACTAGTATACATGAACGAAACCCGGATAACTATTGTAAGGAGATTATATCTTTATGAGTGAAACTTCAAATAGGTTGCTTAAAGAAATGTACATAAGAGGCTTGAAAGAGAAAACTCCGAACCACTATAAACTACTGAGCATTTCTATCTCTTTCTCTTTATTTTAAGTTTTATATATTTGTATTGTGTGTTTGAGAATTTGTTAAATATTGATTTTGTCTAACTACCCTTGTTGAAATTGTTTAAGTGATTGTTTTTTATCAAATATTTGTTTGAAAGATTTTAGATTTGTGTTGTGTTTTTACAATAAGTTGTTGAGTATAGTTTATGCTTACACCTGTATTGTATGCTTTGATAAGTTTTTAAATATAGTTTGTGTAATTGTTCGGATATATTACTGAATTTATTTGTTTGATTGTGCTTGATTATAAATTTGCTTAAATGTTTTTATTTGGCCAAAAGTTTTAAATAATTTTATTCACCCCCTCTAAGATTATTAGCCATTCAAGTTCAAAATCCTTATGGATTCCCAATGATTTGATGAAATTTGGCATTGAGAGAATTCTCCAAAAATCTATTACCATTTGAATTTATCCAAATGATACCCACTAGGTCAAAATTATTCTCAAAGAATGTGACATCCACATGGTTCTCCTAGAAACAAAAGCAGGAGAGATAAGGGAAAAGCACAAAATTCCTTAAACAAAGTTGATATAAAAAAAACAAAAAACATGTTTCATGGAAGAAAGCAAGATGCAAAATAAAACATTTTTCTTGCCAAAGTTAAATCAAAGCAAGTTGATGAGATGAACTCTCTTGCAAAGCTCCTACAATGACTACAAAATGTCGAAAGGTTCTCAGGCACACAAGGCCAATTTTCAAAAGAAGCCTACAAAGTTGAAAATTCCTAACAAAACCAAATATATGCTTGCAAAGATTTGTCTACAAAATAAAATCTTTTCTGCAAGATTCACCTATAGAGCTGCACAAGAGACACATTATTTCAAGATTCCCTACAAAACTGAAAAATTTGTGTAATAATTCTTGCAAAGAAATCAAAATTTATAACGATTATGTTTCATCAATAGTTCAAAATTTGTAGTATAAATGAATGTAAGTTCTCAGGAGAGAACCAAGTGTTTGTAAGCTATCCTTTGAGTTTAATAAAAATTTTCTGAAAATTTTCTCACCCATATTTTGTAAGAACTTGAGATTAGCAAGTAATAAATATTCAAAATTTCAAAGTTCCAATATTATTTTTAATATCTCAATTGCATTGCATCAATTGTTTTCAAACTAATTAATTATTCCATATCAACCACAACATTATTCTCATTTTCATATATATATATATATATATATATATATATATATATAAAAGAGAGAGCGAGAGCAAGAATCGTTTCGATAGGATATAAACAAATATATATATGAAAATAAAAATAATACTATGATTGATATGGAATAATTAATTTGTATATATAATATTATGCCACTTAAAATTGTGACCGATATATTATAATAAAATTAGAAATTTAGAATTTACTTTTAGTTATTTATTTGCTTATAAGAATTATTAAACTTTTAAATAATAATATATAGTGTTATGTGTTACTCATATGATAATTATATATAACGAGGAGAATGGTTAATTTTCACCAATATTTTTGTCTGGATGATGGTGGCCATTCTTAAGTTTTAATAACAGTATTTTTTATTTTTTAAAAATTTTAAATTTAATTATGAATCTTAATTATAAATGAACTTAAAAATGATTTTTTTATTGTATCTATTTTTCATTTTCTATTTCTTTTCTTGAACTTTGCTCTTACTTTCTCCAACACCAATCAATTGCTACATAAAGCTTTTTGTTTTCTGTGTGTAATCTCTAACCCAACTTATCTCCAAGCAAAAATGGTGGCAAAACCTTGGATACTAAGTTGGGAAACCAATCAAGTAACATTCTTAAATAAATTTATTTTTCTTAAGCCTTCCCTCTTAAAAAAAAAAAAACAAGAGAGAGAGAGCATTCTTAAACTCTTTCTCGATGTAGGATTTTTTGAATGAGCAAACTACGAAAATTGTGTGCACAATTTATGTATTTGAGATCTTTTACTTTAAACCTATCAATATGTTTTGTTGTTTTGTGACTTATTTACAACTTTTTAGAGCATTATGTTGGAAATTTCATAATGTGGGCTAACATTAATTATAGTTTTGGTTTTATAAAATCGGGTAATTGGATAGTCCAATGCCAATTTACAAATGGACTTGAGTGATCAATAAAGACATGCTCAATACACTTAAAAGTTATTGGTTTAGGTAGACAGTTTAGTGTGGGCCTTAAGTTATTGGACATTTAATGGGAAGGTTCAGATAATTTCTTATAAATAGGCTAGGTCCCCACTCCAAAACCTAATTTTGATATGCTTACCCATTCAAAGCCGTCATAGGGAGGTTTCTGGAGTGGAAAACCTGTCATAACAAATTTTCAAGTTTCAGGTGGAATTCTGAAGATCTTTGGTTTCAAAGATATAGCTCAAACAAGTTTTTCTATATCCCTAATTATTAATTCCATATTTAATTTGATATAAGGACTCAGTATTCTATATTCTATGTATGTTCATATTAAATTATATTCTAAATTAAAGTTTTACATGTGGTATTAGAGCATGTCAACATAGATATAGAATTTGGATTTTATGAGAATTGAAATTAGGGTTATTTTAAAATCAGTTTAGGGTTTGTTATTAATATCTTTGCCTTGTCCTAGGAGGATGAGGACTATGATTTATACATAAAGGTCTCATATCCGGGTTTGGGAGTAATACTAATGCTAAAAGGGAAGGTGATAACTTATGCTTCCCATCAATTAAAGGAGTATGAGACTAGATACCTTACTCACAATCTCGAGTTAGCAGTTATAGTGGTTACACTTAAGATATGGAGACGCTACCTATATGGGGTGAAAAGTAACATCTACATGGATCATAATAGTCTCAGATATTTCTTCACTTAAAAAGGAACTAAACATGAGACAGAAATGGTGGTTAGAGTTAGTAAAAGACTGTGATTGTGAGATTAAGTATCATCTGGGTAAAGCCAATATAATTATAGATGCCTTTAGCAGAAAAGTGTTCCTATCACATATTACTACTTACCATGAGTTACAATAGAAGTTAGTGAAAGAACATATTGAGATTATCATTGGGTAGTTAGTAGGTCTCCAAATCCAGTTGACCCTTTTAAATAAGATTTATGTAACATAAGCTTTAGATGAGGGATGTCTACAAATTAGGTAAAAAATGATTGGAAATGTTAAGATTGAGTTCAGTATGGTAGAAGACATCCTAAGGTTCCAATAGAGGATATGTGATCTTGGAGTCCTAATAGAGATACACTATTCCCTTTACATGGCCTACCCTGAGAGTGTAAGGATGTATCAAAATTTGAGAAAGATGTTCTAGTGGCTAGAAATAAAGAAAGACATTATAGACTTTATGACTAAGTACCTTGTATGTTAGTAGGTTAAGGTTGAACATCACAGGCCATCTAGAATTTTTACAATCCCTTAGTATCCTTGAGCAGAAGTAAGAACACATATTGATGGAATTCGTGGTTGGATTGCCAAGGGTCAAAGGTGGCTATAATGCATTGTGGGTCATAACTGATTGGTTGACCAAGTCAGCACATTTCATAATAGTCAGAGACACCACGAGTACAAATCAGTTGGGTCAAATCTATATAAAGGAGAGAGTCAACTAAGTAATCAAGGACATGTTAAGGGCATATTACTTAGATAGAAGAGTGAGTTGGATGGATATGTTATCATTGATGGAGTTTGCTTACAATAACAATTGCTAAGTAACCATCAAGATGGCTTCTTACGAGGCTTTGTATGGCAAGAAATGTAAATCACTATTGCATTAGGATGAGATAGGAGAAAGAGATGTTTTAGTTTAGTCATTAGGACCCAAGCTAACCTAGAAGATGATTGAAGATGTGAGGATAAACAAAGAAATGATAAGGCAAGCCTAAGACCATCAAAAGAGTTACACAGATTAGAAGAGACGTAATCTTGAGTTTTAGGTAGGTGATATGGTGCTCGTCAAAGTAACCCATTATAGGCATGTTATGAAATTTGACAGGAAAGACAAGTTAACATCAAGATTTGTGGGACCTTTTGAGGTGTTAGAGCGCATAGGTAAGGTTGCCTCATGGTTTACACTACCAGCGATTATAGATCGCATTCATAACATGTTCTATACATTGATGTTACACAAGTCTATCAATGATCCCACATATATACTCAGTGTTAAAGATATCGAGCTCGAGGATAATTTGGTCTACGAGGAGTTACTAATTTAGATTTTAGATAAATAAGTTTAAAAGCTCAGACATGAGCAGATTCCTTTAATAAAAGTTCTTTGGAGGAATTACCGAGTTAAAGAGGCCACATGGGAGGTTAAGCAAGATATGCAACAGATATTCCCACACCTATTCATGATGGTCAGCAAGAAATGTATGGTCAACAGAAAGTCAAAATTTTTTATTAAATCATGATCATGATGAAACAGGAAATTGCCTTAGTTATATAGTTAGATACACGACTGTGTATTACTTCTAGAAATTAAAATAAAAATGCGATAACCATAACTCTCTCACATTATCTTTTTCAGTTGAGAAAGCAAAGAATGTGAGAGAGAGAAGTATTTATCACCTATGTAGCTACCAACAATCACCAGAATCATCGTGGTTGTGTAAGGGAGGCTTTATCATCAAAATCCTAGTAAATAAAATGACTTCCTTTGTTTGGTCATGTAAATCTTTGAAATTTTCTTTTATACACATGATTAAGAGGTGTTTAGATATATTAGTGATGATCTAGTTAATGAAATTTACGTTATATGTGAATATGAGGAATTATATGCATGTCGAATCTTTTGATTGTGTGAATATTATATGTTTTGGTTTGATTAATGCTTTAGAGTCATGTATGTGTATTTTGATTAGATAAATCATATGAATATCATGCTTAGGTGTGTAAAGACTTTTATGTATGCTCGAGATAAAGGAATCTTGCTGAATTTGTGATCAAAAAAACGTAGAAACCCTAGGGTGTGATTTCCAGATCATAATACATAATTGTGTATGGTCCTCATACACACCTATATGTCATTCCAAAAAATTTAAAAGTATAAAGATCACACACTTATTCTGAGGGGAGAAATATATAGTCATGTGATATAGGGCACATACTCATGTATGACTTTCCAAAAATGGATAATGTGTGCCAAAGACACATGGCTCATACACATGGATCTAAGTACACAAGGGTGTGTCTTAGTTAACTTCCCGTGTGCATCTGTGCTATACACGACCGTATGTTGAGTGTCATATGCCCGTATATATGGTTTAAGAAACACATGGGCGTAGGTTGAGAAACGCATGATTGTGTACCTCTAAACAAAGTCAAAAGATAATTATATCCCTAGGTTATGTCCATAAGAAGAGAAAGCTCTATAGGAAAAACAATAAGGTAATAGAGGATAAAGAATTCAAGAAAGACATAGATGAGGTTTGACTATATAAATGATGACACAAACTCAGATCAAAGTCAAAAAGTTAGCAACCTTAATGCTAGTGTCACATAATTAGATAATCACCACCTATGTGCATAAGTAACGATATTTGTGAGAGTAATAAGGCTAGATACCCATGAGATACATCATGCATTTAGCACCAAGGTGCATAGTTACCTAGTTTAGTTCAAGTGTGCATAGTAATGATATGGCTTCTAGATATTCCTCACATGATCAGCGAGATGCACCATAAATATACCCAAGGTAAGGGTTATCTTTGGATTGTTAGTCAGCAATTTTGATCAGCTTATATAGTAAAGGAAGGAACTATTATTAGAGATTTTCTCTTATGATCAGGGTGTCCCACTTAGATAGCCTAATAGGTTGTTTGGCATGTGCACAAGACACTTTAGTAGCTTTCACTGAGGCATTAGATATGTCAATTCCAGCTTAGGTTTTTGCAATTTTCATGGATGATCCATGTCAGGCCATTTGTATGTTTTGTAGGTAGAAGTGAGTACCGAGACGAATGGGGATCTAGCAATCCAGTGAGTAGCTACACAAGGAGAGAGACTTTTATTATGCAATTATCAGTCTTATATTTTCCATCATTACTACTATTTTATTGTCGTTATTATTTATGTCGGTATTTTCAAACATTTGGGGTTTTATAAACATTGTTTAATAAAGTGTTTTCATTGCATCACCTTTTTACATACATTATAATTATAATCATGCATTAAAGTTTTCAAATAATTAAGTTGTGCACGTCCCTCTGGTATATTCCTATTAGAGGTATATACCTAAAGAGGGGTGTTACACTGACACTATGTCATCTAGGTAACCATGATACTTTGCTAGAGGCCAAGCATAGTCTATGTCTAGATTCAACCATAATCTTGACACTACCAGCTCGATAGAGAGCTTATGGGTCACATACATAAAATAGTTGAATCGAACTCAGACATGTGGATTGTTTATTAACAATCCTAGTGTTTAGGGTCGAGAAAGAGACTACGAATGTATTAGTTTGCCTATTAGGGTTAAAAGACCCAGTTGACCATGTTTTGACCAAGTACACAACTATACACTCTAATATGCCAACCATACACTTGATGGGATGGTGTCAGCCATACACATGCATGATACTTACCGATACCATAAAGAAAAGATATGCCAATGTCAATCGTTCAAGCTTTTGCCATGCTAATCGTGCAAATGGTTTTAATACATATCAGTTATGCATGCATATGCCAATCATGCATGTGTGTGTTGATGAATGTCATGCTTGGTTGAAATTCTAACCATGCTTAAACACTTGCACATATAAATTAAAGTATGAGTCTGAGAAATATACACAACATAGAATGCATATAAAACCCCAGCCATTTTATATGCTCTCTCCTTTTGTCATGAAAACATCCATCCAACCAAAGAGCCCTAGCAACCTCTTCGCTTAGATTTCTTCTCTTATGTGTTTAAGCTCCATATGGATACCAAGGCATCACCTCGTGAGGGTTGGATAGTATACCGTCTCAAGCCACATGAAGTTTGAAATAACCATCAATGTAAGTATAAATCTAAATACCCTATGTGCGTTTTTATGCGTTTCATGAATTTTATATTTAAAATGGGCATCTTGGTTGAGGTTTCCAAGATTTTTTTTAATTTTTAAATTTTATTGGGTTGCTAGTTATTGACACCTTGAAAACAAATAATGGTATCAAAGCCACCATTTAACATAATGTTCATGAAAAATTATTTTTATAGTTAATTTGGTTAATTTTATATTTGTTTTGCATGTAACTAGAGTAATCAAAACTAGACATAAAACTGATAAAGATTATTTGCAATCTTATTGTTGCATGATATTTTGAGTGTCATGTACAATGTAAACTATGTTAAATTATTGAGTGATGATTCCTAAATTTTTATTTGAATTTTGTTAATATATGCAAGTTTTAAATAGGTTGAATACCAATGGTTTCATGTTGTTGCATGAAAACACCCCTAAATTATGTTAATGCATGATCCAAGGGTTGTCAATGGAGTGAGTACAATTTATAAAGGTGTGAGGTTTTTGGATTTCTCTGTTATTGGAAAATCTAGAAATTGAATTCTGGAAAAATCTACCATGCACGACTGGGACCAAACTATTCATAGTGTGTGTCGGGTGTACACCACATGATGGTGTTGGGTGGGCACTCATTGGTACCATGTCATGGTGCACAGTTGGACATTCCTTGTCTAGTCATGACCTCTACATAGTGCCAACCATACACCTTGGTAGATTCAAGTTGTGCCCACCCTATTCCAATCGTACCCATAGTATTCCATTTATGTATCATTCTAGAATTTTGGTAAATTTTAGAGGCATGACTAGACACTTTACCTGCATGCTAAACAAAGTTGAAAATATCAATTTAGTCTTGTTCTATTGAATTAGGACTAAATTGAGATTTTCTTGATCTTTGAGGTTGAATTATAATTTTAAAAATTTTAGGTATCAAAATGTAATTTGATATTTAGGATAATAATAATTAAAATTTGATTTTAATTGGACTGTATATGTATAGATGTATGAATGCATGATGCCCAGTGCATAGTTAATGAACATTTGTGGATGTTTTATTTATTCATTTCTTTTAGCTTGTACTTTTTAAATAGGGTCTACGTACCTTGCCTTTATCCATTTTCTTCTTTCAAATTAGGTTGTTTTTATTTTCTTAGAATTATGTAACTAGGAAACAAATCCATATAATAATTGAAGACTAGAAACGAAAGGACAAGCTCGAAGAGCTAAAGATGAAGATTTACCTAAGTTAACCAGTAAAACTCCTCTTAGCTCAAAGGGTTTAACATTAGTTATGATTGTGTACTGGCACGTTTTATTTTAACGTTGTAGAATGTATATATAGGTTTTATTTTGCAAATATTACCTAACATATGATTTAAAATATGATGAGATTAATTAATATAACCCTCAATTTAAATATTAACTCTAAGATTTAATTAGTGTCCTCCAATATGATGCCATAATTAAGCCCGTGTTCATTGGAACCTTATTTGCTAAAGAGAAGGGTACGTTTCTATCCAGTAGAAAATTAGAAGTTGATTATATTATGTCTAACCTAACTAATGTACTTAGGTTGTTCGTCAAAACAAAAGTAAAGTATGTTAAAGGCATGAGCAGGGAATGTATTTGTCAATGCAAAGTTGTATATAGTATCCACCCTAGTGATATTGAGAATCACATTTGAAGTTGCATGATTTTCCAAGGTAACACCTAGCTTAAGATCATGGGTTTTTGGTAATTAATTTGAAATTTACATATTCAATTAATTCAAACTTATTCACCAAAACAAAAGGGAGAATTAATGCGATAGGGTCTCAGTCCATTAGAAAGTTCATTGGAACTTTTTTAGTACAATAGTGAGAGCTATTAGCTTGAGAAAAATAACGGGAGCATTTTAATTATTAAATCTATAATTAAAATGAATATTAATAAAATTATTAATTTTTTTGTCTATAAATTGTAGATCACAAAATCACCATATCAAACCTAATATATCAATCAATTCTCGAAAAAGAAAATAAGCTCACTAGAAGCAACTTCATTTATTGGTACAAAAATCTACAAATTATTCTATGTCAAGAGAAGAGACTATATATTCTTAAGGCGTCATTGCCCTTAGAGTTTGGTCTCGATGCCACCTAAGAGCGAAAGAATACTTTTAACAAGTATCTTGATAACTTCATGGAAGTTCAGTGCCTTATGCTAACTTCCATGTCACTTGAACTTTAAAAACAACATGAGGAAATGGATGTACAATTTATACTTGCACACCTTTAAAAGTTATATGGCACTAATACAAGGGTTGAACAATGTAAGATGTCAAGTGACTTGTTTGATTGCGAACTCTTTGAAGAAAGACAAGTTAACCCTCATGTGATCAAGATGATTAGCTACATGAAACGGTTACGAGTTTGGGCCTTATCATGGACAATGAGCTTGTCATTGACTTGGTGTTGAAATTATTCTTTAAATCGTGGGATTTCATCATGAATTTTAACCTGAATGAAAAGGAAAAAACTCTTGAAAAATTGTTGTATATGTTCAAGACTACTGAACAAGAGGTACGAAAGGTTGCTTCGACTAATATGTATATGGTTAAAGGTCAAGGCCAAGGTTAAGACCAAGCCTAAAATGAAGAAGCAATCTTATGTTGCTACTCAACCTACAGGTAGTGTAAGGAAGGAAAAGGATATCTACTTATATTGTGGCAAGGCGGATCACTAGAGGAGATATTACAAGTCTTTTCTAGAGAACAAGAAGAAAAAGATAGTTGAAGCCTCTTTTTCAAGTATGTTTGTCATTACGATAAACTATTCTCCTTGTTCATCCTGGGTTATAGACACGGGATGTGGTTCTCATAATTGTTCCAATATACAGGGACTATGTCAAAGTAAATTGCTTGAAAAAAGAAAGGCTAATCAACATGTTGGAAATGGAACATGCATTGTTACATTAACTGTAGGGATTTATTATTTTAGATTACCCACTGGGCTAGTTTTAGAATTAAGAAATTGTTATTATGTTCCTTTTGTTTCTAGAAACTTAGTTTTTATGTCTGGTTTGGAGAAAAAAGGATATATATTTTCGATTATTAGCGGTATCATAACCAACAACTTAAATAATATTCTCTATAAAATAGCTGAATTGCATAATGATTTATATATGTTAAAATTGGACAATAAAATTCTCAATGTATAAAATAAAAAACGATTAGCCAAAGCAATTTTCACTAGATACAGTGAAAGGGTGACTAAACTGTTAGGGATCATATACAGTAATGTATGTGGGCCCATGATAGTGTATAGTAGATATGGGCTACTTCGTCACATTTATTGTAGACTATAGTAGATATGGCTATGTGTCTTTGATAAAGCACAAGTTAGAATACTTTGATAAGTTCAAAGAATTCAAGAATAAAGTACACCATAGTATAATAGTGTATCTGGGCAGAAGAATGGGACCTTGATAGAAATGGTGAGGTCCATGATGAGTTTTACTAGTTTACCTATGTCTTTCTATGGTTATGCCTTAGAAATTGCTACTTATACATTGAACCATATCTTATCTAAATCTATAGATAAAACTTCATGTGAGTTATGGATTAGGTGAATACCCAATCTAGATTACTTAAAAATTAGGGGTTATGAAGCTTATATCAAGAAATTGACTTCAAAATAACTAAGCTCTAAGTCAAAAAAGTATATCTTTATGGGTTACTTGAAGGTTATTAAAAGATACTACTTCTACCACCCGGAGGAGTAAAAAGTCTTTATTGCTCTTGAGAAGAAATTAATTCTCAAGAGAACTAGTGAGAGAACAATAGAACTTGATGAAGTTCCTTTACCATAAGATACTACAAATATCAAACATGACAGTGTACCATCACAAATAGTCAACCATGATAAGGTAATTCCTCCACCTCAAGTGGAACAACCTCAATATGCACAAGAGCTATGTAGGTCTACATTAGTATGTCATAAGCTAGAAAGATTTGGTTTTCTCTTAACTTAGCACGTGACATATTGATCATCCATGAGACAAACCTAAGACCTATGACAAGGTTGTCTTGAGTCCAAATTCTAACAAATGGTTGGATGCTATAAAATTTGAAATAGACTCTATGTACCAGAACTAAGTATGGATTCTAATGGATGTGCCTACAAAGGTAAAACCTAATGAGTGCAAATGGGTTTTTAAGAAGAAAACTGATATGAAAGATAACGTGTATACCAATAAAGCACGATTGATTGTCAAATGTTTCACTCAAAAGTATAGCATTAACTATAATAAAACCTTTTTATAAGTCATTATGCTTAAATCTATTAGAATTATGTTTGTTATAGTTGTGTATTATATTATGAAATCTTTCAGATGGATGTCAAGATTGCTTTTTTGAATAATAACTTTGTAAAGGACATCTATATGACATAACTCGATGGTTTCATTCTTGTTAGACAAGCAAATAAAGTATGTAAGTTGTAAAAGTCTATTTATAGACTTAAGCAGGCTTCGAGAAGTTGGAATATTCATTTTGATTAAATCATTAGAGAGTTTAGATTCATAAAAAATAAAGATGAATCATGTGTATAAAAAGGCCAGTAAGAGCATGACTGCATTTCTGGCATTATATGTCAATGACATCTTGATTATTGAAAATGACATACCAAACTTGCAATCGATTAAAGTTAGGTTATTCAAGTGTTTCTCCATGAAAGCTTAGAAGAAGCAGTCTACATTCTTGGGATTAAAATTTACTGAGATAAAGAGCGTAAACCACTAGGCCTAAGTCAAAACACATACATAGACAAAGTATTGACTAGATTTTTTATGGAATAATCTAAGAAATTATTTTTACCGATGCTTCATGGTGTATATCTTTCAAAAGATATGTGTCCAAGTGCACAATTTAGAGAAATAAGATGAGTATGATCTCATATGTCTTGGCTATAAAATCAATCATGTACATCATGTTATGTACAAGGATTAATATCTCATACACCTTAAGTGTTTGTAGTAGATAACAATTTGATCCAAGTGAAAAACACTAGATGGCTATCAAAAGTATCCTAAAATGTCTAAGAAGGACTAAGGACGTATTCTTACTTTATGGATTGAAATTTGAACTCACTATTAGAGGCTACAATAACACCAGTTTTTGAACTAATCGAGATGATTATGAATCTCAATCAAAGTTTATGTTTTATTTGAATAGTGATACAGTTAGCTAGAAAAGCTCTAAGCAAAATGTAATGACTGATTCTATGACCAAGTTCGAGTATATTACTCTTTAAAAATGGTAAAAGAGATTGTATAGATCAAGAAATTTGTGACTAAACTTAGAGTGGTTTTGAGTATTGTAGAGTCGATTAAGCTTTATTACGATAATAATGGAGCGATTACTCAAACAAAGGAGTTGTAGTCTTATCAGAGGTCCAAGCACATACTCAGACAATATCACTTTATCTAAGACAATTTGGCTAACTCATTGGCAAAGTCCCTGTCACAGTAGAAGCATGATAGGCATATAGTCAAATTTGGCATTAGATATATGACTAATTGGTTATAGTACAAGTGGGAGATTGTTAGGGTAGGTACTTTAAAGCCAATTGTATTTGACATTTGTAAATGTAATTTTATAATCATTAATCAAAGGATTTATTGTTGTTAATTTCATATGTGTTTAATTATATGATAGTACAAATAACATGTCCTTAAAATGGTAGAACTATGACTGATCCTGGGAATCTTATATACACATTAAGTGGTCATTCTATAAGCGTCATAATCCCAATATTGCAATAAATAAGGGCACATGTAATGATGGTGGGATTATTATAATGTTGAGTAACCCTACCAAAAGTGGTGACAATTTTCACGTATCGAAACTATTATAGACAGCTTAGTATAACACATGGATGCACATTGTAGATATGTTCATTAGACTCACCCAACCAAAGGATATTCATATGGATGGTTGCTCTAATGTCTATAGAATAAATATTTTGAATACCACGGGTGCATTTGATCCTTTGACTTAAGGTTGGTAGACTATCACATGTAAAGATCAATATGGTTTGATGTTATCTAAGGTGTCGTCATAATTGAGGTAAATATAAAGGTAGTAATTAGTCATATCATGAAATACATAAAGGTTATAGTAATTTGTCACTCATGAGCACAAGAAAAGATATCTCACATGAGAATACTAAATGACATCCCTGACTACATGAATGCCACAGTGGGATAAAGTTGTAGTCTAATCCATATTGGTCATTAATATGTATCAATTTATACCAAGGGACCACTGAAATAAATATATTTTTATGTCTCAACCTCGAGAGATATTAGTTGATAAAAGAATTGAATTGCATGTAATTATTATGTTGTAAAAGCTTAAGAGATGTTTGTTGGCACTCTATCATCTAGACGACCATGATGCTTTACTAGTGACCAGTCTTGGTTTATGTCTAGATTTAATCTGAATTCAGACTCTACCAACTCAATAAAAAAGGTTACACGTATAAAAAAGTTGAATTGAACTTAGAGGTATGGATTATTTATGGATAATCTTGGTGTTTAAGGTCAAGAGAGAGAGATTACGAATATACTAGGTTTGCGTATTAGGGTTGAAATGACTAGTTGACCACACTTTAACCAAGTGCACAACTATATACCATAATGTTCAAGTCATGCACTTGGTAGGATGGTATTGGCCATGCATATGCATAATATCAATTGGCACCATAAAGAAAAGCTATGTCAGCTTGTACACATATGTGGTACTAGTCATGCAAGCTTTTGGCCATGTTGACCGATACATACATGTTATGTCGACTGTGCAAATGGTTGTAATACATGTCAGTTATGCATACATATGCCAACAATGCATGTGTGTCTTGATGAATGTCATGCTTGGTTGAAATTCTAATCATGCTTGAACACCTGCACGTATAAATTAAAGCATGAGTTTGAGAAATATACATAACACAAAACACATACAAAACCCTAGTCGTTTTCTATGTTCTCTCATTTTGTCATGAACACATCCGTCCACCAAAGAGCCCTAGTAGCCTTTTCACCTAAATTTCTTCTCTTTTATATTTATGCTTCACGTGGATACCAAGGTGTCACCTCGTGAGGGTTGGATAGCATATTGTCTCAAGCCACGTGAAGTTTGAAGAAACCATCAATATAGGTATAAATCTAAAACACCCAATATGTGTTTTTGCATGTTTCATGAATTTTATATTTAAAACAGGTATCCTAGTTAGGGTTTTCAAGATTTTTTGTAATTTTTAAATTATGTTGTGTTGTCGATTATCAGTGCCTTGAAAACCTACATTAAGTTGTGACAAAGATTTGACACCTTAGCCACGTGAGTTCATATGTTATGCATTCCTCTTTTACACCCACTACTAGACTGCAAACTCATAATTTAGGCATATTACAACCCATTACACCCTACTGGGGGTGGTTATATCCTCCTATAGATTACTAAGCCCTACTATGGGTGATATAGAAAGTATCTCACAAGTGTCCCTCGTAACGACCTTTATGAAACATATTGATTCATGAGTGAAGTTGGTCTCGTGGACAACTAGTTAAGGTGTAGTCATAGGTGTGCATGATCAAGTCACCTAACTATGGGCTTGTAAGAAGCTTTCACCTAACTTAAACATTTTTTTCTTTCTATTTGCATGGCTAAGTTATATAGGTAGGGTTCTAATATCATGATAACCTATACCCACACTTACTATCTTTCGAGACGTCCTTGTAACTTTCTTTTCAATAATTAACTTGTCATCCTTTTTATTTTCTTCAGTGAACAATCATGCACTATCAAGTGCCCACTCCTCTTTTATGCATAGTTAACCTTTCATGGCATTTTTAGTCATGAAAGGGCAAACAATAATGCATAATCAAATGCATAGGCATACATCCCTTATTCATGCATGGTCATCCTCTCCTTTACATGGTCATGCTTAAGCCATAGGGGTATATTTCTTATTTTGGCCTATGAACAATCGTACAATATCACTACACAATCATTTGACATGTCATAATCTATAGGGCATAAATGGTCTTGTATGACCTTTGCATAAGCATCTATCATTTGTCAGAAAAATTAAGACTAACAGGCATATAGGCATACACATTTGCATGTGCAGTCACACATGACATAAGGAATGATATATTTATAGGCATGTCACGACCATGCTTGTCTTTGGGATGGTCATGCATACCAATGTAGAGCCTTATTTTTAGACCATTCTTGATTTGTTTTTTCCTCTACATCTTTTCCAACATCATATCACTTAATCTAACGTCTTTTTAATGTCTTAGATGCATAAAATAAGGCTTCAAACTTAAAGAATCATACCAAACATATTCATAACAACAAACAAAAAACATACCATCATAATATTTCAATGTGTTTTGGTTAAATACTCATTCTTTTTCAATTCCAAGTTCTTGGACCTATATATATACATATATTCATACCTCATAATCACCAAGCATAGTAGATTTAACATACATATATCTCAACTTGACAAATATTGTCTAACGAAATCGTTTACTACAATTTAACATGCTAATATATGTATCCCTTTTTATTTATTTCTTCTTCATGATGCTAAACATTCGTCACTCAACTAGAATACATATTCATTTTTTGACAACAAATAAAAAGATGAATTCAGTCAACCAACTTACTTGATTTCTTTAGTAAGACATTTTGATGTCAATTGCCTTCTTTTTCCCTTGTTAAAAGCTTGTTGAAAAACTCTCACGCTTCACCATAAATGAATCAAACTCTCTTCAGTGTAATCTCTCAAAATGTGATAAGAACCACTTTACAAATAATATAGGATTAACTCTCAAATCATGTGATAACGTGTTTGCTATAAAGATTTTTCCATGAAAGGCTGCATTTGTATGCACTTTCATTATGCACAACAATGTGCCTTATTTAAAGTATCCAGCCTGGGACTTATCATATTAGTTGATATGGCAACGAATGACCGAACGTGCACCTTTCATGCACAATTGTTCTTCAATTTAACTATTACTTTAAAGTCCTTAGCCTATGCCATTTCATATACAATCAAAATATTGATTAAAAGACATTAATAACCTTAAGGCATAGTTATGGGTGTTACAAATCATGAAAACCATATATGCATCTATGGTGGTCATTCTAGAAACTTTTGTAGCCCTAGCATTATTCTTACCAAGGATACAATTAATATGGTTATGATTATCACAATCTTGAATGACTTTACCAAAAGGTAATGATAGATCTCACAAATTAGGATTGTTTACTAACAACCTACTGCAACATATGAGTGCATGTTGAATATACATATTAACTAAAGCAACCCGCCAAGAGGATTTCATATAGATGGTAACTTTAGTATTTATAGAATATATCCTCTAAAGAACAATAGATAAATTGGTATGTGATCTTTTAACTTGAGATCAATGAATTGTTTTGTACATAAATCAGTATAATTTAACACCAACTTAATATAGTGTTTGAGATATGATTATCAAAATTGTGGTGATTGGGTTAAGGCGAATTAATATATGATTCATCACTCTTTGGTATGGGAGTAAATATCTCATAGGACTTCTAATGAATATCAACAACCACTCTAAAATTAATTATTTTTGGCTATATCCTTGTATGAAAGAGTCTTAGTAAAAATATGATATTCTAGATTATTATTTGTACTATTTTTTTTTTTCAAAATTGAATTTCTATTGAATTTTGTAATTGTTGTAAGGACTGAGGTGAAGATGGTGAAAAGTAAAAAATGCAAACAAATGTTCTATCCTAAAGGACCTTGTAACTTGCAAGCCTGACCTTTGTGATGTATCATGCAAGGCTAATTTTGGAGCTAAAGCTCAAAGGGCTTGCACTAACCTTCACGGCCTTTTGTGATTACCCTTGTTAATTCCTTGTTATGTATTTAGGGTTTTAACATAGGATTTGAAATAAAATTATGTCACATAAATTCCTTCCTCTAAATCTTATTATATCAATATCAAAGTGGTTAATTATACATATTCATAGTGCTATTGATTGATCATATTTTTCATATATATTATTAATATTCTTAGTACCGATAACATCTTAAAAATTAAAATCCACAAATATCCATTAAAACAAAAAGGTGTGGGTTTACAATGTTTGGACCGTCTCCAAAAAATTCCTATTTTTATGAACGGATCAAGCATACCCGTGGGTACTTGAAATTTTTTTTTAAAAAAAAAAATTTCTAGTTTTATCACTCTTCAAAATCTATGGCATCCCATCTCCATCCTTATATCATCTAATTGTAAAACATAATTACAATCATTTAAAAAAAATAAATTTGAACATCAAATTATCATGTTTATAAATCTTAAACTTCTTATTTTTCATATTATTTGAAGAAAGAAAAGCATACATTAATTCATCATATTTTTTCAACGTGTAAAACATAAAAATAATTAATGAAGAATTCAAAAGATAGTGGCTTCTTTCACTTAAACTTTTGTCTTGATGATAGAAAAAAAGAACTTAAGTTTTTTTTCTATTAAATTTTATTGTTGTAAGTTGTTATTAGGGGTAAAGAAAAAACCAGACTTTTATTTATAATAGTTAAGTATAATTTTTCATCAAATGTGAAAGTTTTAAAAAGAATTATATCTTTTTATTATAAAAAATCACATATTTTATTATAAAGAGTCACATCTTTTCGTTATAAAGAATCATATCTTTTCATTACTCATATTAAAAATCTTATTAAGATTCATTATTTTATCAAATAAATATAATTATATATGACAAAATAGATTTTTAATGTCATGTGAGTCATAAATTTTACACCAATCATATTTGGTTTTTTCCTTATATTCAATTATTGGAATCAAATGGGAGCTCATTGCTCTGAGGTTCTCTCTCTCTCTCTCTCTCTCTCTCCCCTTAAGCCCTCCATGCTTGAATATGGAACAAAGTGACTCAAGTCGAATTGGAACTCCAAAAATTGCCATATAACAAGCTAATTTGCTTACTAATCGCACTTTGCATGAATTATTATCGCGAGTATATAAATATTTGATTCACTATTATATGCTGTAATCAAATATTCAAAGGAAAGTGAGGAAGTGATTATTTAGCATATTTTATATAAAATTCTTCAACAAAAGCAATTCTCTACGTGAATCTTCTTCCAACATTATAAATAAGATTAGATCTTACTCTACTCTCTCCCTTTCCTATTTATATTGGCTTTACTGCAAGGCTAAATGTACCCATTTCTCTATAATAGTATACCATAAAGCAAAGAAAAGAAATTCAACAAGACCTGCTGAAATGAAAGCCTTTCACGCCAGAAAGAAGAAAGTAAAGAAGTCCAAGAGCAGGAGACCTTGCCAAGATAAAAATATATGTATACATATCTCAGATACCTATTACTTCTCTATGAAAGGCATTTTTGTAAATATATATAAAAATTGGCTGTATAAAACAGGCAGCCTGTGGACAGGAACGTTTACGGGTCTACATATTTTTCCCTATATGGCTTGATTCGTTTTTTATCATACCTATTTTGCCCTGACTTGTGCCCAGTTCAATTCGCATGTTTGTCATATGTCAAATTTATATGTAACCAACCACACTACACACTGTCAGGATAATAATAAATTTATTCTGGAAAGTTTTACATTTCCTTGACCGTTTTCATGAATGTTATATAATATTTTCATCCTTCCTGAAAAATGTATAGTTTAGGGTAGATTTTATTCATATTATAAATGATAGGTAATTAATCTCTGACTAAATATTCATAAAGAAGTAGATATTTTTAGGGGTGATCTACAAAACAGGCAAGAACCAAGTTCGGCTGATTTCTAAGTTTTAAGAAAAAGAATTGGAACCTCTAGAGTCAGACCCCCACTCGAAATCTATCTGGTTGGTTTAATAATATATGTAACACAAGAACAAGCTGATAAAACAGAAACCTTAGCAACCGAATCAACAAAAGTGTTGTCGTTCTTTTCACTTTCACTGTCCTCGATTAAAAACTCCTTAAAAGTAATAAAGTGGGCATATATAGTCATTTTGGACGTACCCAATTAGCAAGGACATCCAAGAAACGATATTAATTTCTCAGAGGTACCGCATTGCGAGAGAGCTATCAGATGGAACAAAAAGTATCAAGAGATTCAACTGAGTTGCCACTTATACCCAGAAGAGGCATTGGCTAGATATTCTTCTAGAACAAGAATTCTAGCCTACAAAAAGTATCTACTCGAAAGATCAGAACAAGAATTGGGACCTCGATAGCTGGTGCTATGTCATATGCACCCTACAAAATTTTCTGTTTTCATCACTTGAAAATAATTTCCAACTGAATTTTAAAAAGGAAATAGTGAAATTTTATGGGAAATTTATAGCAACAAATTCTTCACTTAGCCATGCTTTCTTCTGATCTTTCTAATATGAAAATATTGCCTTTGTCATCTCTCCCTATTCTCAGTGTATCATCAACATATCTATTATGCTAAATCAAGGACTTCAACGAGCACATTCTGTCTTCAATGTAAAACTAAATCATAATAATGTAAAGGATACGAGATCTCTAGCCAACCATCTGGATCGAAGATGCCAAGCAGAATATCATAATTTTTCCTAAACAAGTTCATCAACTATTGTTTTCCAAACAGAAATAACATTGAAAATTTTCAAAGTTAGAACAACATCCAGTAAACAGAATTGCGACTCACAAAATCGAAGTTACACATACCTGGTCTGGAGTAATCGTTGAGTTATTGTAATTTATGTCTACTCTCTGCAGGATTAGAATAAAAGACAGTTAAAATTCCTCAGAGTTTCATCAATAAGAAAGGCATCACTAAAGAGAGACAAAAAGTTGATAGAGCTTTAACTGATTTTGATGCAATCTTGAAGGAAGCTTCGATAGTCAGCTGTCCATTCAACAAATTTAGTCCCCTCACATTGAACTTGATCACATTAACTGCGTTACCCTCCATTATCACATCACCAAAGATCCAGATTGAGTGAAAAGTTAAACGACTCGATCAACTAAACACTCCGCAAACATTACAAGAATAGCTTTATATCAAGATATCGTGGATTTATTCTCTTTCCCACCTCAAATAGTGGGGGGCTCAGAAACATTTCTGATTTTGACAGTGGGCCAAGGTGCAACAATTTAACTCAAGAAATGAGCACAAATCTCTTGTTAAATTGGTTTTACAAGAGAGAGTTGGCATACCTTAGAAACATCAATGATCTGGAAAAAGTCTCCCAAAGTGATGAAATCTCTCAAGCCAAGTTTTGTTCTTTTGGAACCCAAGATTGTTATTGTGCTGTAAATAAGCTTCCAACATCCACTAACCTACATTTTTTAGAATCGAAACTGCAACTTCAAAGTCAAAACCCCTTTGAAAAACCACTTGAAATCAAGACTTTTCACCTTTTCTAGATTCAGTGTAGGATCTGGAGTTGGATTCCGAGACTCCAGCAGCTCAACAAGCCTCTCAATCTCAGATTTTTTCCCGGATGGCACTCCGAAAATTCCTCTATTGATTCCTTTTAAGAAATCAAAATAAAAATGAAACTTTAAGTTCACCACTTATTAAAAGTATAGCAACCAAGCCTAAATATTTAACAAACCTTGAACTTGTTGAAAAAGGTCAGCTTTGAGGTGGGCAAGAGTAATTTTTTGTTGTGGAGTCTCTTTGTCATCTTCAGCTAAGCCAGAAGTTTGTTCTGCAACTTTGGCGGTGAAAATGGATCTAAGAGCTGTATTTTTAGGCCATGGATGTGTGGCTGAGATGAATCTGTGAGTTTTAACGAAGGTTGTGAGCGTGTGGAACGGTGGCACCGCCGCCTGGTAAGCTAGAAGTGGTGGTTGAACAAGTTTAGTAGCCATGAAAGCTCAGGGTCATGGCCTGCAAGGGATCTTGGGGGCTTTGGTTCCTATCTTTGTTCAATGAGAGGCTCGAGTTTACAGTCAACTTTGTCTCCTTCAATGTGCCTTTTGGTGGAATAGATACATTTTTTCAACCTTATTTTAATGGATAAAATTAGGAAAACAAATAATATATATATAAATTTAGGCACAAAAATTATATATTAATAATTTTAAATTATAAATAAACAAAATTCAATCACATAATAATATTATATTATTTTTTAAAATTTGTACTTATAATAATATTACTGTTTTCTGGTTTAAATTTTCAAGTAATTATGATACGAAAAATTTACATAAGAAAATAATTGAACAGAGATCTAAGGAGAGATTTAAATATGTATACATGTGGTTGAGAGTTTCCGTTGTGTTAAACAGAGACAATTCATGTGCACCTTATCACATTTAAATGTAATATTCCAACCACAAATGTTATTAAACAATAGATATTAAAAGTTGATGAATTATTTAAAAATGTTCACTTAGGTTTCATGAAATTATCATTATTAAATAAAGTCATGAAAGGTACCACAATTATAGAGAGTGAGCAAGCGTCATCTCTGGCCCGACTTTTGTGGTTTCAGTTGAAAAGCAAAGCTAACAGCTTCTTCTTTAAACCAATTATTTTCCAGCGCCATTTCTGAAGGTGAAAAAGTAGTTGGCAATCTAAAACATGAGCAAAAAGCCCTGCTTTTGGCCTAATTATTTGCCTTCTATAATGTGGGATCAGAACAGTTAGAAATTCTTGTTTAATAATACCAGAAGGAACATAAAGCTCAGCCCCGATAGTATGGATGATAAAACTTTTAGCTTCGACGCCTTGAACCCATATGGCCATATCTAATGAGGAAAAGGAATAGAGCTCTTGCTATCATTAGACCGAAAGCTATAACTGTTTAATAGAAATGCAACAATCTTTCTTTAACAATCACTTTTGTCCCTTCAGTTTAGTATAACTTGACCCCCTAATTTCCATAATTAACAAGATCAATAATTAACAAGAGTCACATTCTTCAAAGCCCAGCTGTCTTCTTTTGCCTGATAAAAGCACTAAGCTATATTGCCAACTGAGAGTCTGCATATGTTTTCCAATATAGAGTGTGTAAAAGCTGACTAAATGAGGAAACAAAGAGTAATCCATTTGTCTATGTCAAAGGAAAAATGGCTCATGATTTGGGCAAATAGCAACCGCCCCAAATATAAAACTTTCCCCAAACATGAGAACAATATTAGATATTTTCAGTAAAACGTAATTACCCAAGTTTCAACATGTTCAAATCTAACCCAAAAGGCTTTTTATGATTGTAGTTACATAGGCTTGAACCAATGATTGAACTATTGGAGAACACTGATTTAAGCAGCAGAAGTGGATTTCTCAGCCACTTGTTGCTTCCACTGTTCTGGGGTCAGAGCTTTCTTTATAGACAGAGCATGAATTTGCTTCATCTCCTCTTCCAGGGCGGAATTCACAAGTCGATGCCTCTCCAGCAGCCTCTTCCCTTCAAATTGTGCTGATACAATCTCAACTACAAAACTAGCACCACATCTGACCAACATGCAACAGTTTATTCAAGAGTTGTAACAAGGGAAGAAAAGCTTAGCAATATGGCAGAAACTCAGAATAAAGTTATTTTGCAATGAGAAACTCACCCTCCAGATGTATCAATCACTTCCTGGTAAAAAAAACTTGAAGAATTAGCTGATTTTTTCTATGTACTTGGATTATATTGAAAAGGAAACATTTAATAAACAATGTGCGTGAAATTTTGTCAACTATGGATGCAATTAAACCCAGAGCCTTTAATTAACAGCTCAGTCTCAGCAACAAGAATGCCTGATATGAAGTTCAAAACTGACCTAGCTCAGCAAGCACAATTTCGTAGTTGTCCCTAGCAAGCATCTAAATGCAGCCAAATGTAATCAGATTATTACAGTCATCCCCAGGAAGTCACCAAGTTGTGATGATGCAGAATATGAAGACTTATGATACAGGACAGCTTCGTTCAAATGTAAGCCAAGATTATAACATTACTTAAAAATTTGGTAATAGCTGCTCAATAATTCTACAAATATATCTGAGAAATTTATAAATGTTGTTGTTGTAACGATGTCAATACCTAACAAGACAATAAACAAAAGCTTTCATTTCCACAGATTTTCAGCTGGTTGTCATCAATGCAATGGCAAGCACAATTCACAAAGATGACACTTCCCAAAAATGTTGGGAATAGAATGTTTCAAGATGATCAACGTATGACAAAACCAATTCAGAAGGCTAAGAACTACCAAAGCCTGTGAATGACCATTGTCACAATGTCTAAAAATAGTACCAAGTTTTAACTTAAATAGAGTAACGAAAAAATTAGACTATAACACAAAATCAACTAAGGCTATGCCACCTTTAAAAATGCATACCACGGTGAGTCAAATTTAAAATATTCCACCCAAAAAAAAAAAAGATAAACTACACTTACCGCATTAAAATTTCATGCAATCAAACAGAATTTTCCCAAATCATCAATAACCTCCTTCAAAATTCTAAGTCCCTAAACTTCAAAAGTTTCATGACCTCTACAACAAACTACATAATACAAACTTGTCCACATTTTAGCCAGAACTAAAGGCTTATAATTTAAATTCTCCTCTAAAAACAAAAACTTAAAGTTTCAGAATTTCTACTCAAAGGAGCTTGCAGATCGATGCATAACCATAACTTCACTCTCAAAACAGATACCGTATCAAACCCGCAAAGAAATATTTATATATTCAATGTTTTAACCATTAATATTTGCATTTAGCAACTGATTCAAAATAACCTTAATTTCACTTACCTTATAATTCTAAGTTAAGAAAAAAATAACAAAGTCAGTCAAATCCGGGAAAAAAAAAAAAAAAGAAAAGCCAAAATTCGTAAGGCAACTAATAATTCACAGAAATAAATAAAAAGAAATAAGCTTGCTGCATCAACACAAAACATCAAAAAACATAACAAAAAAGAAATTTAACAATCGGAACAAACTAAATAAAAAAAAAAGAAGGAACCCAGATTATAATATCGTGAAGAGAGCTTACAAGATGAGAAGGGCTGAGTTTAGAAGTCAAAGAAGATTCAACTTGCTCCTTTGTCACCCCCATCTCTCTGTAACTGTTCAGCTTCTAGGTTTCCAGCGAAACACAACACTTAAATTATTATTATTTCTTTAAAAGAAAAAAAAATGGAGATTCTGCATGCGTGGATATTACGCGAGGCCCATTTATCCCTACAAAAGCCCGTTAAAGCTGTCCACATTGTTTGTTTTCACTTTACCCAAAAAAAAAAAAACAAAAAACAAAAGCACCTTTATCTTTTGGCGAAAGAACGCTATATCTCTTATCAAATATCTAAAAATTTTACATCATACATAGGTTATTATAAGATTATTCCTATCAAAAATTAATTAAAAATAACTTAATTTTAAATTAATCTAATTAATAGTAATCAACAATGTATATATTATACACATATAATCATGAACTCAAATCAATACATATGTTATCTTCATCTCTAACATTAAGTAGTTATCCTCTCATCCATAATTTCATCTAAAATTTAATTAATAATGAAAGAAATCCAATCATGTTGTTTTTAATTTTTTTCATTATTTAAAATCAAAATTGCAAGAAATTTAGCATTCATTTTTCACTCCTACCATATGTAGTTTTAGTCAAATCTACAATGTTATTATTAATTTAAGTTGTAAGTATAATTTTTAATCTTATTTACATGATTTAGAGTTATATTTTATGTAAAATATGCATAAATTTTAAATAAGATTAAGGTATAAGAGGTATGAGTGATATGAGTAATGAATCATATATTGTTATTATTTCAATTTCAGTTGTTTTATAGTTAATTTTAATTTAAGAATACTTTATTTCCTTCAAATTTACATTAGGGCAAAAGATTAATCTCATTTTGACTTATAATTTGTGAAAAACTGATCGAATCGAGGATAAGAGTGTTCTAAGTAAAGTTAGCGGGATAGGAGTTAAAATGTAATTTTTTACAAACTTTTCTAGGGGTTATTTGTAAAATATAAAATTATAGTGGTTTAAAAAATATCATATAAGCCCCAGTATTTTTTTCAATACCCCAAAAGTTTAAAATTATCATACAAGGCCCAGTATTTTAGACAAGAATGACGAAATAACGAGTTAAGGTTATTATTAGTTCCACACTCTTACCTTGAATGTATCAAGATTTCTATATATTTTGCATAAAATTTAATTCTAAATCATATAATAAATAATATTAGCAATGATACTTATAATTCAAATTAATATTAACAATTAAAATATAACTAAAAAATAAAAGTTAGAGGCGAATAATTAAAGATAGGAAGGATCACCACTCATATTTTCGCTCCTACCCCCAATAAATCTTAAATTTCAGTTTTAATTATTCAAATAAAATAATAAACAATATAATAATAAAATGTTTACTTACTAGGATTAATATGAATTTATGTCCCCTTTTTTTAAACAGAATTTTAGATGAAATTTTATATAAAAAAAATGTTTGAGATATTAAAATTCTTAAAATAAAAAAATGAGATCAAACGAGTATTAATTAGGATCTTAATTATATTCTTTTAATCTATAAAGTGTTGGATAAAAACGTTTAATCTTAATAAAATTAGGATATTTTATTGAAAATTCTTTATTTTTATTGAAAATTTTTTGCAGCAAAGCATGCACAATGCTGACTAGCAGAATAATTGCATGGAGATTATTTTTCACCAATGCATTTTATTGTATCTGCATTATGTAGGCTTATTATAATGGTTAGGAAAATTGTCTCTCAGTGCTAGGGTAAGATTCAATTTGGGCAAAGCCCAAATAATAGTTAGTTTGAGATTGAGATTGGATTCAAATCAATTTTAATTTAACTCTGAAAATTTGTGAATTGAGTTGTGAACTCGATCAATATTATTAAAGAAATGTTATAAAACATATAGTATTATAATATTCTTTGAAATAGAATCTTATCCCTATGAAATAGGAAAAAAGAAATATGCAATGAAACAAAATCATATTAAATCAGAATTATATTGAATAGAGTAAATCATAATTAGATCAAATTAGAATCAAATCAAAAATATATTTTAATTAACACTCCCTTACAATTGCAACGAGAGCTCTTGAAATTGCAATTAGAGATAGAAGGAAAGAAATCACTCACTAAACAATCTTTCGATAAATATAGTTGCAAATCAAGAGATTATAAGAAACTGTTAGGAAACCAAGAGGGTTCCATGAAACAAGGGTAGTGACAGTGGCAACAATAAAGAAAGAATTAATCATCAACCACAAAGAAAACAATAATGAACAAAAAATTTGGTTAGGTTTAGTGAATAGAAAAGTTGTCAAAACCAAGAACAGAGAGAGGTTGGGATGTCATCAGTATAAGAGAGAAAACCACCAATGGAAGAGAGTCAATGGTGACAGAAAAATGATTGAGAGGTAACAAGGTCTCACATGTTTTTTGGTTGAGAGAGAGGCAAATTTTGAGAAAGAACTCACAGTAAGAGCAAGTGTTTAATCGTGTGAAAAGATGCTCAAAGATGGGGCACAATAGAGAGGCAGACTATTGTTGACAAGGAAAACGTAATTGAGTTTGTGATCCCAAAAGAACTCATGAGAAAGTTATCGAAAACAGAGGAAGAATATCATTGAAAATAGATTTACAAACTGTTGAAGAGTAGGGGTAAAACGAATGTGTTGAAGAGTAGAGGGGGTGAAATTAAACATTTCAAATATTTAAAGTGTGCAGATACAAAAAGATATTAACCACTTTGATACGCGAAGAATTGTGAATTGAGATATGAATTCAATCAATATTATTAAAGAAATGTTATATAATATAGAATATTATAATATACTCTAAAATAAAATCTTAATCATATAAAATAGAAAAAATAATATATAATAAATTAAAATTAGATCGGATAAAAATTATATTAAATTATTCAAATTATAATTAAATTAAATTAAATGATATTAAAATATATTTTAATCAACAGATTTTCAAACTCAATTCCTTTTAACTACAATTACAATTTACATGAACCGTCCCAACACACTGACGCGGTGAGAAATTGCACCACTTTCTCCCCAGCCCACAGTGGCGTTGAAGGATGCAACACGATTATTAATGTCAATGCTGATTGTGGGATGAGTGGTTTGAAAATGGACGTTATACATTTAAAATGTCTGTTAGTTTAGAAAATTATATATTTAAAATATATTTTAATATAAAAAATAATATATTTAAAATATATTCTAACAATATATGTTTATAATTATATCATATTTATAACTCAAAGTTTACAAAATTATAAATCTGGATTTAAAGTTTTGAATATTATTTGTTACTCGATATTTACAAAATCATTAATTTAGACCTAAAGTCATGAATATTGTTTGTAACTTGAAATTTATAAAAATATGAATCTGAGTTAAAACTCCTGAATATTATTAGAATATTTATTTTTATTATAATAATGGTATCTAATTTACAACCTGAAGTTTGTAAAATCATGAGAATATATATATATAGTGCCCAAAGTCTCAAGTTTTATCAAAGTATTTATTTTATATTAACCATATCATATTTGCAACCTGAAGTTTACATAAATTATAAAAAATATGGATTTGAAGTTTGAAATATAATCAAAATTAAAAGTTTAAATACTATAATATTCTAAATATTAGTTACAAAACTAAGAGTTTTGTAAAACTGGGGTAATATATGAAGCTGAAGTTTCCAAAAATTAACTTAATATTTTTCCCTATAAAATCAATTGTTTTTTAATATATAAAATAATATTTGAATATAAAGTTTCAAAGATTAACTCATATATATTATCTATAAAATCAGAAGTTTTGTAAATATGACAATATTTAAACATGAAGTTCTTCAAATTGGATGGATAATATTTAATGGGTTTTTTACATGATTCTCCACCTAGAATTTATGAGTCTTGAGAAAGTGATTAAATAAAATGTCTTAAAAGGATAAATCCAAGAGCATTATTTTACTAGCATCACATCTCCAAAGGATTATAAGTCGAATATGCGGATATAATGATAAATCCATTAGATTCATAGAGAAATTTAAAAAATAAATTCGAACATTAGATTCAGTAATATTCCCACTAGCTTTGTAATTTAGTAAAACTTTGTGATGTTCAGAATTTTTCCCTGATTGGGATAATGTGAAAGAGAAAATATTCTCCACTTTTTTTTTTAATAATAATATGATCCTATAGTAGCACTATCGGGAAAAAAATTGTAAATTAATATTTTCTCGTTAATGAAAAACCATCAAACTTGCATCATAAGTATTGCATTGTTCCATGAAATGAACATAACTACCAAAAATAGTTATCATGGGTGTAATGGATGAAATAATTTTCGATCTAAAGATGGTTATAATATAAAATCCTAGTCATACCACCGGAAGTAGATTGAGACTGAAACGAAATAAAGAATAATACAGAATAAACCACAAAATAATAGACATAGTCATAAATGTCATTAGTTGTGTACCTGTAATACACACAAACATTGGGTTGATCTATATTAAATATCCATAAAGAATTAAACTTTTATGTTTAGATCTTGTTGATCTAATGAATTTTAATATTTCAAAACTTCTTTCAAAAATAAAAATATAAGTCACTTGAATAGTGACATGAGTGCCCAAAATTTTTGTAATTAAAATCCATCATATATAATTATTGTGGAGTAATGAATATTATTTTTTATTTTATTATCACGTTCTCCTTCTTTTTAATATTTTGTGTATGTTATGACTAACACAATTTTTAAATAAAAGGAAATGGACTCCAAAATTTAAGCGTTGAGTTCAAAAGTTGATAATTGAAACATGTGTTTAATGGATAGTACTCACCCATCCAATTATATATATGTCTTAATCAGTTATTGAACTCACCCATCAAAAGCCCAATAACTTTCACTAGCGCACACTTATAATCTAAATTAATACTCATAATACAAATGTATGACCTATTTTTGAATGATCACATCAGACTCATAAAATAAAATTTTCTAAACTATACTTCACTCAATTTTTATTAAAAGATAACAGTTTAATCAATATATATCCACGTTATTCCAATATTAAAATTATTCTTTTTTAAATATATATTATTTAATAAAATTATAGTTTTTCATAAGATAATATAAATATATAAAATAAATATGAAATATATATGAAGAAAATAACAAAATAAATATGAAAAAACAAATTGTACACTTAATTACTTATTGAAAAATTCTATCAAATATATAAATGTGTTTTAAAAAAATACATTTTACAGTTTGATTTGGTTTGAAAAATACTCAAATCATAATCCAAATTGAAAACTATTTTTTTTTAATTTATTAACGTAAACTAAATCACTTTGCAAACCAATCTAAATTAAATTATAAGTGATTTGATTTGATTTGATTCTACTATTTAAACTAACCTATGCATAGCCATAGTGTAAGGGCATTCCAAACAAACAAACATATTAAATAGGCCAAAAAACTTATTCTCACCCAAGGTAGTGATAACCCAAACTCCTACTCCCCAACTTTCAAAAATCTAAACACTGTTAAAAATCTTAATTAAGGTTAGAAGTAAAATTTTTATTTACTAAAAATTTTAAAAAATTAAAGTTTTATCATATTTTTCATTTCAGGTTTAAAAATCTCACAATTTCATCCCCAACCCAAAGTTTAAAAATTAATAAATACCCCCTTAAGGTTTGTTCCTCTTCTCTCCAACGATGATTCGTCATCTCAGACCATCGACTGTCCTCCCTCCTTTCTTATGTTTCCCTTTCGGTCTCTCTTCCTTCCTTTTCTAGTTATCTTCAATCAAGGTGAAGAAGCGTTGTCTTCATATAATTTCATCTCGTCTTTGTCGAAGACGATTGGAGAGAGAAGGAAGAAAGA
This sequence comes from Mangifera indica, assembly GCF_011075055.1. NCBI lineage: Eukaryota > Viridiplantae > Streptophyta > Magnoliopsida > Sapindales > Anacardiaceae > Mangifera > Mangifera indica. The sequence goes on along the minus strand of NC_058137.1, from coordinate 12,030,929 downwards.
TCAGGAGGGAGAAAGAACATAAGGGAGAGGTAAGGAGGGAGGGAGGATAGTCGACAATTGGAGATAATGAATCATTGCCGAAGAGAAGAGGAACAAGCCCTAAAGGAGTATCTGTCACTTTTCAAGCTTTGAGTTGGGAGAAAAATTGTGAGTTCTTAACACTTGAAGAGGAAATGTAATAAAACTTTGGTTTTTTAAATTTTTTAATAAATAACGGTTTTATCCCTAACCCTAACAAAAATTTACTTTTGAGTTGATGTTTAGGTTGTTTAAAATTGGAATGTATGAGTTTGGATTTTCCCTATACCTTGGGTGGGAATAAGTTGGATGGTATGAGTTTGGATTTATTCCCACCCAAGGTATCATGAAAATCCAAACTCCTAACCCCCAACTTTCAAAAACTCAAACACTCACTCATAAAAACATTTCTGTTAAAAATCTAAGTTATAGTTAAAAATAAAATCGTCATTTACTAAAAAATTTAAAAAATAAAAGTTTTATTATATTTTCCTCCTAGGTTTAAAAATCTCACAATTTTATCATCAATCCAAAGTTTGAAAAGTGACAAATATCCCCTAAGATTTGTTCCTTTTGTCTCCGATGACAATTCAATGTCTTCGACCTTTGGTCATCCTCTCTCTCTCCTTATCTCCCCCTTCTGGTCTCTCTCCCTTCCCTTTCTAGCTGTTTTCAATCAAGACGAAGACAAAATCATTTTCGTATAATTTCATTTCGTCTCAATTGAAGAAGGTAGGAGAGGGAAGGGAGAGAGACCATAAAGGAGAGGTAAGGAGGGAGGGAGGGAGGGAGGATGACCAATGTTTGGATATGACGAATCATCAATGGAGAGAAAAGGAACAAACCTTAAGGGGCATTTGTCACTTTTCAAATTTTAATATAGAGAAAATTGTTAGTTTTTTAAATTTGAAAAAAAAATTTTTAAATTTTTAAATTTTTTAATAAATAATAGTTTTATTACTAATCTTAACTAAAAATTTTTAAAAATTAAAAAGGCCAAACGACTAGTTCCCACCCAAGGTTTAGCGTTTTCTCAAATGTCCCCCCTTTAATTATGGAAACACCAAACACCCACCTATGACCGGTTAGATTTAACAAAACCCTAACGGTGGTAAGGGTAAAATTGTCATTTTTGTTATAATATTAAAAATAAACTAAAATAGAATATAATTTTACCCCCCTAAACTTTAAAAACTAAAATTTTCCCCCAGCCTAAGTTTTAAAAAATCGCAGTTTTACCCTAGGGTTTGGTTTTGAAATCTCCGACGACCTCTCCGGCTCCGTTGCCGATGTCCTCTCCCTCCCGAAGCAACCTCTCCTTCCGGCGATCTATTTCCTCCCATTTGGAGGTCCGATCGGCGTCGGAGACGCCTTGGGAGACGAAGAACTTTGTCTTGGGAGAGACAGTCGGCAACGGAGCCAGAGAGGTCACCGGAGATTTCAAAACCAAACCCTAGGGTGAAACTGCGATTTTTTAAAACTTAGGCTGAGGAAAAATGTTAGTTTTTAAAGTTTAGGGCGGCAAAAAGAGATAAAAATTTTAGGCGTTAGGGTTCTGTTAAATCTAACCGGCCATGGGTGGGTGTTTGGTGTTTCCATAGTTAAAGGGGGGACATTTGAGAAAACGCTAAACCTTGGGTGGGAAATAGTCGTTTGGCCAATTAAAAAATATGAATTTGGATTTTCTCGGTACCTTGGGTGAGATAAACCTTTTGGCCCATTAAATAAGATAAAGTGGTATGAAAGGGGGCAGTCCTTTCTCTAGAGTGAGAATTGAACAATAATGAGTGATTTAAAGAAAATTTCAAATTCTGTTAAATAAGATTGAGAATTGAACAATAATGAATGAGAATATCGCACACAAATCCAAGTGCCAGAGATGCGGCAGCCATAATTGTAGAGTTTGTGGTCCAAAATGAGGTCGCTTCACATGGAAAACAATATCTTCTTCTTAGTGCTTAATCTAAGAAGGGAAGGGATTATCATATTATCAAGATTTTTGTTACATGAAAAATATCATTATTTAATCATACATATATATATATATATATATATATATATATATATATATATATATATTAGAGGGAGAAATGTTATGAACTCTTTTTAAAACTATAAAGAGTTGACTGACTATAATTAAAATTAAAAGGGATTGAAAGGCATGACATAGGAATTTTTATCTTCTCAATTATGCGAGTCATTACTTGTTACTATCTGTCTGTCACGATTGTCAAATATGACTTGTATGGAATCGTAAACTTTCCACCAGAAATTTGAAGATATTTTTGAACCAAATTAGGTGGCAAAAATTACCCATCAAAATTGAGTGGTCACAATCACTTGGCTTTAATTTTATCTTCGTGGGAGGCTTTACACCACAATTTCACCACCATCTTCTTGGTTGAAAAACTTGACTTTGTCTTTGATTTTTTTTATTCTATTCTCTCAATAATTGATTCAATGGTTAATTTCAAAGTCACATTACGTGGGCGAATTATACACCTTTAACTTTGTCCCTTAGCAGCCAAAGTTTGATAGTTTTTTGTCCACCCGTTCATACTCATTTACTTTTTTGGTACAAATGAAAGCCACCTTGCCTTATTTGCATTATTCAATCTTCTTAAACTAATCCCTCCCAACTTAAATAATTCATGCTTTCTTTATGCTTTAAAACTTATAAATGAGATGATTATTAAACTAGGAACCTAGATGGGTTACACTTAAATAAATAAATATTTATTTATATATATTTAGCTAAATAAATCTATTTATTCTCTACCAAAGTAAGATATAACATATAAAATTAAGTTAATATAAGGTAAGGTAACCCAGTTTTAGATATTGTAATTATCATTTTATTCCTATATTTTGGATAATGATTAATGTGATAAATATGGGTAGGTCTCTTATAATAATCCCTATTACTTGGAACCTTATCTAGAAATGACCTAAGGCAAGTGGTGGTTGCCTTCCTCAATTTGTATGAATATTAAAAGTATAAAGTTTTACAAAAGTAGTGAGTTGTGATTAAAGGTAAGAGATAAAAAAACATATATTAAATAACGGTTGCAGATTTTTCAGAATTAAATGAGTAAAAGTTAATGGGAAAAGGCAAAGGTGGCTTAGTTACTGGTCCTACTTTTGACCAATTTTGTTTTTCAAGACAAAAACCATTTGCCCTTCTCCAAATCTTTGTTGTCTCTTTACCATTCTTAATTTATTTTATTAACTCTTTAATGACTTTTCTTAATCTTGGATTTATGTATAAGTATTTGCAATTATCAAATGTAAAGTTGAATGTCAATGTTTAGACTTTTATTAACAGAATATAAATAAATATCAAAGTCAATGGTCAATCACCGGTAGTTGATTTATGTTCTTTTCCCATTAATTCTATTTTGTTATGAATTCATTTATTAGTAAGAAAAAAGAAAATCTAAATAAGTTGTTGAAAAAGCTAGAAAATATAAATTATTTCAATTTCAAAGGTATATCCTGTTTACAAATAGAATCTAAATTATAACAATTGCGTTTAAGTTAATCTAACACAATTCAAATTGATTTTTAATTCTCTAATATTTATACTTTATTAAAATTTTTTAACGTTTTAATTTTTTTACTAAATTACCCTAACCTATGATTAATAGAAAACACATGACACTTTATTTTACTTACAAATGACCTTAAAAATTATATACTATGACCCTTTTAAAAATTTCAATATATTTTGAAATCAAATCTCATTCTCATTATTAAAAATAAAATATATAATAATCAAAGTAACTACAATTATATAGAAATAAAATTATATGTATAATATGTAAACTAGTGTTAATATTTGTTTATTAACTTTTCTTGAATATATTTTAATAAATTTTATTATAATAATATTTATTAAAAAATTCAAATTAATTTGGATTACTTTCGTATTAATTCAACCATGGACCTAGTTAATTTTGAATAATATCATATTTCCCGAAATAAATTTCATGCAAACAATCTAATTCTAATCTTATTTTTTTTTATATTAAAAATTTTTAGCCGTGCTTACAAATCATGCTCGAGATTACGAATAAAAAAAGGAACCAAAACTCGGGTCAAAACAAAAAAATGTCAAAAAAGAAGATAAAACAGGGTTAGCTGGATTAGGTCCCACTTGACCACTACCAACACTCTTTATCTCTTTTAAAAACCCTAATTCACCTCTCTCTGTTTACATTTGTTACCTACTTAACCCGTTTTAAAAATGGCTACTTGTAGTAGAATTTTTCACAAATCAAACCAAAACAAGAAAAACCCATTTGTAAAACCATAAATGAAAAACCCCAGCTGGAAGAAAATTTACCCAGCTCCTGAAATCCTTTAGATTTCACCAAATTTTCTCAGTTGTAAAATATTTCATTTTTTTTTTCTGGGAAAATCATGGAAGCTTCAGCTTTACCGGAGAAACCAGAAATTTCTGCCGGAAACCGGCACAATGGTGATGGGAAAGATGAGGACAGAATGAAAGGTGAAGAGGGTGACCGGAACCTTGGCGGTAATCGGTGGCCGAGGGAAGAAACTTTGGCTTTGTTGAAGATAAGGTCTGAGATGGATTCTGTGTTTAAAGACTCTGGTCTCAAGGCTCCTCTTTGGGAAGAGGTTTCAAGGTTTGTTTTAAAAGTTTAGATTTTGTCTTCAAAAGTTTAAGCTTTTCTTGACAGAGTTTGTTAGAAAGTTAAAAGAAGTTGTGTTTCTTTGTTCTTTTCATTTTGGCTTTCTTTCTTTGTTTGTTTCCCTAAAACATATATTTTGAAGTTTGAATTTTGGATGATGGGTTTATATTATTGTGAAATTCAATGTATTTGAGCACTATTTTATGTGTTTAGAGTTCATGCTTATGGTGTGAAGTTGCATATAAGTTCTATTATAGAGTTCTTTTTTTACCACGATGATGGTTTATGAGGTTTAATTATTGTGCTTCACCTTTATAGTTACTTGAATCCTTTTAGGTTAGATTGAATTTTTTATTCAAATTTGAGAATTAAAGTGTAAAGGAGTTGTTTATGGAAGGGTTATTATCAGGATATTCTTTATTAGTGAATTGGTATCCAAATGAAGTTAAAATTTATGTGTGATGATGTCAGGAAATTATCAGAATTTGGGTATAGCCGTAGCGCGAAGAAATGCAAAGAGAAGTTTGAAAACATTTATAAATATCACAGGAGAACTAAAGAAGTTCGATCTGGAAAAACTTATCGGTTTTTTGATCAGTTACAAGCTCTAGATACCCATTCTTTCCTTCCATCTTCTTCCCCAGAAAGAATTAATTCTTCTTTAGTGATGGAAATTGACCCAATAAGTACAGTAAAAAACAATTTGCCATGTCCTATCCAAAATCCTAGTTTAAATTTTATGGACAACTCTACCTCAACAACCTCAACATCTAGTAAAGAGGTGGCTGGGATACAAAAGAAGAAGAGAAAATTGACAGATTTTTTTGAGAGGTTGATGAGAGAAGTGGTAGAGAAGCAGGAGAATTTGCAAAAGAAATTTTTAGAGACCATAGAAAAGTATGAACAAGATAGGATGGCAAGAGAAGAAGCTTGGAAGATGCAAGAATTGGCTCGGCTTAAGAGAGAGCATGAGCTTTTGGTTCAAGAAAGATCCATTGCAGCAGCGAAGGATGCTGCAGTACTTGCTTTTCTGCAGAAGTTTTCAGAGCAATCAACTCCAGTGCAATTGCCTGAGACCCCACTTCCTGCAGAGAAAGTTGTGGAGAGGCAAGAATATAGTAATGGTGGCGAAAGTCTTTTGCATTTGGGCTCATCAAGATGGCCTAAAGATGAAGTTGAGGCTTTGATAAAGTTAAGGACTAATCTTGATGGGGATTATCAAGAAAATGGACCTAAAGGGCCTCTGTGGGAGGAGATATCGACAACCATGAAAAAGCTAGGTTACAACCGAAGCGCAAAGAGATGTAAGGAGAAATGGGAGAACATGAACAAGTACTTTAAGAAGGTTAAAGAAAGCAATAAGAAAAGGCCTGAGGATGCCAAGACATGTCCATACTTTCATCAGCTTGACGCCATATATAAAGAGAGGACAGCAAAGAAGGTTAATGATCCTGTTGGCACAGTCTATGAGTTGAAGCCTGAAGAACTCTTAATGCACATGATGGGCTCCCAAGAAGAGCGACAACAGCAGGACGTAGCAATAGACAACAGCGGTGAAAGTGAGAACTTCAATCATAATCAAGAAGATGGAGATAACGAAGATGAAAACGATCGAGACAATTATCAAATAGTAGCTACTAATCCATCTTCAGTAGCAATCATGGGGTAAAGAAAGGAAAACACAAGCAGGGAACTTCCATTTAGAACTAAAATAATTGTTGTGCTCAACTTTATGATGTGGGTCATGTCCTCTTTACACACAGCAAAGTAGTCAATTTCCATTGGCTCATTCCATGGCCTACTGCATCATATTTTTTTGGATGGGAATTTCCGGCATTCAAAACCCTTAATTTGCAAACATACGAAGGTATCTGGGAAAGGCTTAGTGTCTAGCAATATACATATATATAATGTGTGTGTGTGTGTACATGTATATGTTCCATCATTTGTTGAATAAATTTGTGAAAGAGATAGTGGGAGAAAGCTCAGAGAGTGGAATAAGACCAGGCAGTGTGTAATATACATTTAATATTCACATTTACATTTATATATCAATCAATGTATCAGTTGCATTTATTTAGCCTTTGAAATTTCACACCCCCATTTGTGAAGAAGCCGGAGAAATGGTTGATTGTGGTTGTAATTTTGTATCACTGATTGTACACTAACAATCTGCAGAAATACTAGAAATGAAAGAGAGACTGAACCTTTTTGGCCAAGTGGCTATTACATCATTTGGCCGTGCACAAGCAATAAGGAATGATGTGGTAAACTCATCATCATTTCATTATTTTTCACATTTGCTTTTTCATTTTCCTTTACATTCTTGACCAATTCTGAAACCTTTGGTTAAAGGTGGTTGTGGTCAATGTTTTTAGACCCGTTTAAAGGGCGGAGCTATGGGTTGATTTGCTCCAATGATATATATGTACACTAAATATATTTATTATATGATACATAATAATAAATATTTCTACCTCAATGATATTTGTGCTTAGTCACATGCAAGAAAACCAAGTATTTTGATTTGATCAGTCTAATCGTTAGGTTTCAATCTAGGTTTTAAAACAATTGTTTAGTCCTTACATCCTCAATAATTGGTCTTAGTCAAGTTGATGTGAGCATAAAAGTTTGACCAGTCCAATCATCAATTTCATTTGAATTGATTTGATTGGTCAATTTAATTAAAGTTTAAAAATAACGGTTGTGATTTCAGTTTTCTGGATATTTCACAACTCTTCTAATGCTGTGTTATAATGTGAATTGAATTAAATTCTACAAGATTTTAGGCTAAATGGCCCTTGGAATAGGGATGACAATTGTCCTCTTCTAATCAAGTCTCTGCCTCACTCGCTTTGTGCAGGGACGACGTACATAAGATATTTTAGTATTTTGTCCTTTTGAAATTAAACTTATTAATGACATTTCGGTGGGTGGGGGTTAAGAATTTGAGGGAGGGAAACGATAGTTGAATGTCGAAACCAGAGAAATTGAATTAACTTTTATAGGGAGGATTAAAAGTAAAATCAAGGGTTGAAGGACAAATGGGAATTCACTCCAATGGTATGTAAAAGTCAGTTTTGACCTTACTAATAAAGATTTAATTTTATCTTTAAATGATAGTTTGAATGATAAAAGATGAGATTTCGTGTATAAAAAAATATGAGTTGAAGTTTCATTAAATCACATATCAAGATTAAGTTCTTAACTTATTTGATTTAATAATTGTAAGATCGATCACTAGACTTGAGATTTGTTTTGCTTGAAATGGTTGATTTAGTCTTAATGAGACAATCAAATTCGGGTGGGGTTCCTTGTTAAAAAAAAAAGTAACAATAATAATAAAGATTTAATTTTTGCAATAGAAATTTCTATCAAGTCTTCCCACACGCAATATTTGCTCTCTTAAGAGAATTACCAATTTTGAAAGAGAATCAAGGGAATTGGAGTGTTCATCTGCATAAAGGAATCCAAGCCAGTGATTGATAGCCCAATTTCCTGTATTTCGGTAAATTGAGGCCAAATTTAAGAAAAACCTTACTTTTTGGATTTAGGGCTTTTAAAGGTTTTGACGGAGAATATTGAAATTGAGGGTAGATAGGTTGAATTGAGACTCTAGGTACGTAATCCTAGGCTTATAGTCAATTGAATTGAATTTTGATGGAACCATAATGCGTTTATGCAGGGTTAGAGGATTTGTGACAATTGAAGTGCTGTATAGCAAAAGAGGTAGGGATTTTAACCTCCTGCATTTTGAATTTAGGGCATTGGATAGTAGTGTGAAAGCATTGCATTGAGGAGTATATGATTATGGATAATTGTTTGTTGATTTATTATGGTTTATATGAATAAATCGATCCACTTAATATATAAAGGCTTGAAAGGATTTAATTTGATCAATGAATTATGAAATTGTCATTTGTAGAATGTAGTGTGCATGTTAAATTGATCACTTAAAGTGTGTATGTTTAGAATTGGTATGGACTTGTGGGTTAAACTATGAAAGTGGATGAAAATCTAGGTTTTTGTGTTTATGTTGCAATATAGTTTAAGTGTTGTTGCAACACAACATGACCAGGATGTCCAAGTTGCAATATAGAATTTCTTTTGTTGTGGTATGATAACAAGGAAAGGAATTAAAAAAATTCTAGAAGATTAGCACAAGTTTTATGTTGCTGCAACATAACAATGGACATAATATAGAATGTCCCTAAAGTTAATCTAAATTGGTTTCCAACCTCTACACTGCCTCCCAAGCCTTAGGAGGTTAAGAATGAGTTAGTATGATATAGGTAGGAATAGATTCGATGATGTTGGGACTAGCAATTTAAGACAAGTTAAGGATTGTATGTAAAAGGATGTCATGCTAAGTTATATTTTATGTTAGGACATGTCATCAAGTTAGTTAAAATATGACTTGTTTATGTGTGGCATGAATTCATTTAGAGGCAAGGTGACATGTTTTAAAATTTTATTGATGCATGATAACATGCCAAGCATATGAATAGTTATATATGCATGTTTTCTAGTTGCATCAAGCATAAGCATGCTAAAAGGGTCAAGGTTCCAAATGTTTAAGTTCATTGTTTAAAGGCTTAATAAACATGCATTTCACATGGGTTTTTAGCTAAAGTTATTATTATGGAGAACTTGTTGAGTTTTTACATGGACACGCCTACAAAAGGCAAGAGGTTTCAAAAAGTGGTCCTATGTAAGACAGACTTGCACAATTGTGTGCGTGTACAATAGGATCCAAAGTCTAACATTTTACTTGATAGGGCCAAGGTTCCAAATCCATCTTTCAACTTAGTCTAATTGGCACAAAAGAAACCTCAAAGTAAAGATTTCAAGAAAAAATATGTTCCAATATTCTTGAGCCCAAAGGGTGTGAATTTGTAACAATTAATCCCTATGTCAATGATAAAGGAAATGTGTTCCTCACCAAGGCCATGCATGGAGATTTGATTATAGTCTGAATAAGTATCCATGAAGCTAAAGAGTACATATTGGGAGGTTGCATCAATTAGCTAGTCTATTCTTGGCCAAGGTGTGAAATTTGTCATTCCACCATCATCATTTTCAAAAACTACTTCTTCCTTTTAGAGGTAATCTTGATGACATAATTATAGCATTCCCAAGAGTCTAATTCAAATCTCCTAATTGTTTTAATCTTGCTATGTAACACCCACAAGTACACCATAAGGTCAATTTAGTTATTTTACTTTGGTTTATGAATTTGAATTGAGAATAATAGCTAAGTGTTAAGAGAAATGTGATTTTGGCCTAATGAAAATTGTGCATAAAGGGTACATATTTATTTGTGAAAGTATCTTGTGGATGATATGGATGTCATACCACGCCTAAAATTTTAAAAGGACGAATGACCATACATCAAGGAAACCCGACAATTCCATTGATTGTTATAAAAATCTTTATAAAAAATCATGTTTCACTTATTTCAACATTACCCCATTATTCTATAACAATAAATTTTATTTTTAAACTTTACACACCAATGAGCAAAGAAGATCCCAATCATTTGAAGAATATTCCAATGAGTTTTGAAACAAGTTTCGACTTTGAATTTAACAACTAGGAAGAAAAGGTAATTAAAAGCTCTTTTGTTGTCAAGTTTATGTGATTTTTTATGTTTTATCAATTTGAGATTTGATCGATTTTGGTTTAGAATCATGCTATGATTAAGATCATCTGATGTTATGTTCTTTATATGAAATGTGGTTAATAAAAACATGATATCTAAATGTTAAATTATTATTTAATGATGTTTAAGTGTGACTAGATCTAGGATATCCGATTTAATCCTCATTTGATGTTGATTAATGTGTTCTTGAATGCCTAAGTGAATCGGATAATGTTTGAAGTAGATATGGATTAGCCTAAATTTGCAAACCCAGAACGTGATGTACAGTTGTCCAATGGACAAGCCTATAATGCATCAATGTAGAAATTAAGGTTACATGAAAGTGAATGAGTGTGCATAGGATATGCATGACTGTTCATCAATCAGGATATAGACAATGTGGTTAGCTAATTATTGTACATAAGACACATATTGTCGTTTATGACACGTCAACTAGGTTAAAATGAATGTATATGTAGGAGAGTACACAATCATTCATGGATATTAAATGATGATGGTATTATTAGGTCACACATGATTATGATTATGAGAGATGTTTCATTCGTGATGAAAAGGTGCATGGTCATGCATATGGGACACACAACCGTATATGATGGAAGGCATGAACGAGCATGATAGAGGAAGTTGTGAATGTTCATGCTGAGATAAAGTGTTCATAAGTAATGCATGATTGTTCATAAAAGTGGTGAATAAATGCATGCCTAAGTTATATCGACAATCATTTGTAAAGCTTTCCTAAGATTTATTTGAAAGATAAAGCGATGAGTCAAGATATAGAGATATCGTAAAACACATATTAGGATTGGATACCCTTAGAGTGCATCTGTAGGACACAAAGTTCTTATAGATTAAGAAATATGATGCCACCCATAAAAACGTGTAGGTTGAGATATGTTTTCTAGAAAGTTGTTATGAGGGGGCATCCATGACATAGGTGTTTTACCTATGTAGAGGGATATAAGATAGTTCATTGACTGGTGCACATTGTTGAGTAGGCCAAGATTGAAGGCCTATCAATTGACGTCTGAAATATGACATGCTAAAACATAAAAAGTTTGTTGATTGATGTCTATAGGAAAAGATGTCAAGGTTGTAAGTTTGTTGATTAGCAAACACAATAGGACAAACTAGGACATAAATAACCTTTAAGTTTGAGTCATATGATCAGTTTGTCGAATTCTTACCTCAGCCTAGTTTGATAAACCTAGAATGAAATGGAGTTGAATGTTACGATGATGCTTTCACTATTGATTATGAGAGATGATTTGTATATACGACACATTCCATGTCATCGAGATAGGGTGTAGATATGAACTCTAGATGACAAGAAAGATTTCAAATATAAAGCAAGATAGATATTGAAAGGGGAATGTTGAGATTTGATTGAATGTAGGATAAATGTTCATACTTAATGAGTATTTTATCACTCACTCATTTCTGTTTGATTTTGCAAGTGATCATTAATGTGGTGACTATGAGGTGTTAGTTCGGCTATGAAGCAACATGAGAGGAACTCTATTTTGTGGGATGATTTATGTTTCATTATTTTCCATGTTGATTTATGGATCTGTACATTCACACATTTATTTTGGATTTGTTTGATTTCTTTTGTGATGACACTTGAAGATATTTTCAAGAATTATTTTTATGACATAGGCATTTTAGTTAGTTTGAGATTTTAATTTATAAAGAAAATTTATTGCCTTACATGTTTTATTAGTCTAAAGTAGCAATTTCCTCCAAAGGACAAAACTTCTAGAATGGTGTGTTACATGTTAGGAGTGAGGAATTTCATGGTTAAGTGATATACATGGGTGATTATCCTTAGGCTATTGAGTAGTGGGTGGCCAATGATGACATTATAAGTTGAGGGGTAATCGATTACAAGGAAATTTCTCATTACAAGCATCTGGTTTTATGTGCTCAGAGTAACCAATAGGGTGATCATATGTCAGGGGATTATGTAATCACTTATGTATCCACATAAGTGTATAATCATTGACTTTAACTCTACTTCTTTGAGTCTCATCTTGTGGAAAACAAACTTATAAAGAATGTCTACAACATTCCCATTGTCGATTCGATGGACTTCATTACAGTTGATCTTGACAATCATGATTAAGGTGTCGTTGTAAGGCTGATGGTCCCACCTAACATTGGCTTTGGTCAAAACTAATGGTGTCAATTTCACCTTTAAGACATTTGGTTAGTCTCTCATTGGGGTTGTGGATGCATAAGGGAGGCTATTATCTAGCTTTTAGTGCTTATTTATCATGGGCATGCGTAACACCCTTCCAAAAGTGTTGTTCTCTAGAGGGAGATGTCACTAACTTAAAGTAATTGAGCATGCATTCATTGAAAAATTAATTTCATACAACAAAACTATCAAATTACCCTTAGTAAGAACAACAATAAAAAACATACAAAAGATGTTATATTTATACTCCACTAAAAACATAATGTGTAGCTAATATAAAGATCAAACACATGTGCAACAACTAAAACATAAATACATAACAATTGAAAAGACATATATTCCCTCATGCCAAATCTACACTCGTTGTCCATAACTCAGCCCCGTAAATATCATAATCATCTGTACTTGCAAAACACATGAAGAATGCGAATGAAAGAAAAGTTATTTAATAAGTAGGAGACTCTACTAACTTTTACTAAATCCCTAAAATACCTTAGTTTGCCCATTGCAACTTGATTATCAGGAATCTATTTTAGAACTCCCATTGTGATGACGTGGGTCTTGTTACTCATATCTGAAAACTTGAAAACTTTCATGCTCCATAATCTAGGGAATTGGTAGCCTTCAAGCAACAAAATAACGATTGAAATTTTTAATAAATAAACAAATATAATGTAAGAACTCTTCTAGAATGACCTTATAGGATAATTAATTCACCAACATGTTATTCACACTCATAGGGTGTTTATAAAATATACATGTATACAGATGGTTTCTTTGACTTCTACTGATGAGACATATTATGAAGTTGCTCCTAGAATCAAATGTAGGGATGACCCTCAATATCCACATAGAGTACGAACTAAATTGAAGGCCCAAATTATGCTTGAAGGCTGCTAGGGCTTGAGCATAATTTATTAATTTTAAATGAAAAACATGACAACACATTATTCTTCATACTATAGGCATCTAAGGGTATTTACACATAAATAATGTGTGCTACATCTAAAACCGTGAGAAAGTAATGCATTGTATTGTGCGTTTTTCTTTTGGCATGAAAAACTGATACACACACACACACACATATATATATAATCATGGTCACCCAATTAGTGGAGTGTTAGCATATAACTTCTTAACTTGTCAATGATACAATTACTTATACAATTTGATCATTTGATCATATGTTATCTCTTCGAGGTGAGGTATAGATGAAATGTTTTCTTTATGGATCATCTAGTTACATAGACTGATTTTTGTTAATGACCAAAGAAATATCAGATCAAACATCAACTTAATTTTACTATAGTTATAGATTTAATTAGTCATTACCATCCATTAAGGGAACCTAACTAAGATATCAACTCCCTTGTTCAAGAGTGAAAATTTTTTTATTGATTCACCATAACCTTCGTATAGATCTTGATATGACGAATCATCACTTTTAAGATAATCTTTTGACCAGACTACGTTGGGTTAGTGTTATACTATATCGATCATTGCATAAAACAATTTGGTGACCTCAAGTCTAAGGATCATATATACCTTCATTTACTAAAAGGATATATTTCATAGACATTGGAACAACCATCTATATGGAATCCTCTTGATGAGTTAGTCCGATAAACACGTATACATTATGCAACATATGTTGCATCAAACTATCAACAAACAACTTTGATGTAACACTCACAAGTAAGCCTAAGGGTATTTCAGTCTTTTTATAATTTTAAATTCTATGATTTTTAAAATTTAATAGTACACACCAGTGTATGGAGATATACACAAACGTGTGTGGTTAGCAAAAAGTCAAACTTTTGGATCAGATCGTGATTATGGCTAAATAGAAAGTTGTCTTAGCTATGCAACTAGACACACGACCACGTATAGGCTATACACACTTGTGTATCACATCCAAAAGAAAAAATAAAAATGTGATATCCCTAATTTTCTCCCATTTCTATCTTGCCTTATCGTAGAAAGTAGAGAGTGTGAGAGAGAAAGAAGTATTTTCGTCGCCTATAAAGCCACCAACGATTACCGGAATTACCATAGTTGTGCAAAAGAGATATTTTCATTAGAATCCAAGTAAGTGGAATGGTTTCCCTTAATCATGAAATCTTTGAAATTTCTTCAGTATTCACATGACTAGAGTTATATAAACATGAATATAATGATTATAAGATGTCTTGGATTTTTTTGAATATATGAATATTAGGTGTTTTGATTTGATAGTTTTGATTTGATAGTTCAATAATGTCATTGATTTGATGTGTGTATTGGTTATAAAGAATGATTTTCAATAAATAGATAGCTTAAGGGACTTAAAGACTTTTTGTATCGACCTAATTATATGTTTGAAAACCTTGATATGTGACTGGAACAACGTAGAAACATTAGGGTATGATTTCCAAATCATAACACATGGTTGTGTGTGATCCTATACACGTCCGTGTATCATTGCAAAATTTTAAAAACCCATAAATCCTGTGCTTGTTTAGAAGGGAGAAATACATGGTTATGTGGTACAGGACACACATCCATGTATATAGTTCATGAAACACACGAGCATGGGTTGAGAAGCACATGACCATGTACCCATAGACAAAGACAAAAAGATGTTTATACCCTTAGGCTATGTGAATAATAGAGGAGAATTATGTAAGGAAAATAATAAGTCAATAGAAGATAAAGACATAGATAAGGTGTCCAATTGTGTAAACAACAACACAAATTTGAATTTAGCTGAATCTGAGTTGAAAAGTTAACAACCTTAAGACTAGGGTCACACAACTAGATAATCACCAACTATATGCGTAAGTGATAATACTTGTGAAAACAATAGGGTTGGATACCATGAGATGTATCATACATTTATTTACAAGATGCATAGCTACTCAGTTTAGTTCAAATATGCATGGTAAAGATGTGGCTCTTAGATATTCCTCACATGATTAGGGGGATGCACCACATATGTACCTGAGGTAGAGGCTATCTTTGGATGTTTAGTTAGCAGTTTCGATCAACTTATGTGGTAAGCGAAGGAGTTACTATTAGAGATTTTCCCATATGATTAGGGTGTCTTAGTTAGACAACCTAATATGTTATTTGGCATATGTGCAAGGCACCACAATAGCTTTCACCCGAGCATAAGATATGTCGATTCTAGCTTGGATCTCATAGTTTCCATGGATGATCTATGTTAAGGCACTGAGAGGTCATAGTGTGACAATAGTTAGCTTACAAATGGAATGCGATTTTATCTTCAAATAATTTATTAGTCATGGGTGTCAAAATGTCTCAATTTACTAAGTTTTACTCACGTGTTTCATTTTTGTATGTTTTGCAAGTAGAGTGAGTAGTAGGGTAGACGGGAGATCCAACAGTCCAACTAACAACTACATGAGGCGAGAGGTTTTTATTATTCATTTCATTAGACACATAGTTTTCGTTACTATTATTATTATCATTACTATTAGTATTTTCAAGCATTTGAGGTTTCTACGAATATTGATTAATAAAGTATTTTTATTGTATCACTTTTTTGCACATTCTATAATTATAATCATGTAATAAAGTTTTCAAATAATCCAATTGTGTATGCCTCTTTTATTATATTCCCATCAAGGGTATGCATCAAGAAAAGAGTATTATATTTGACACATGAGAATTGTTATCATTTTTCGATGAGGTCGTTCAACACTATGATAATTCTATCATTATTTAAAAACAACTACCTAATATGAGCATAGAGTTCTCATATCAGGTGCCAAGCGTTGATCCTCTTGTCACAGTTCAACTATTTTAAAGATATTTTTCTAAGCATATATTAATATGCTTTATAGACAAAGAATATTATAGTAAATTAAAAATATGATTTTTATCAATGAACTTGTATCATTATAGGGATTGGCTATCGACATCAACCCCAACAATGTCCCACTTACACTATAGCCAGTCATCCATGTAAACAAGATTGGATAACCGTACATGGCCATAATTGCTTTTACTGTAATAGACCATTCATTGATGCACTTTGTTCATTCAGCTTTTCAAAGGTTAACAAACCTTTCTTCTTGTTAAGGTGAAATTGCCAAAATATACAACTAGACCTTTTAGTGAGCCATGACTCTATGAAGCATTTGTTTTGTTTTAATAGTACCAAATCAATAATGCTAGAAGTTAATTTTACAATCTAATATATCATTTAAGACCTTGCTATTGAATGCCTTATACTCAACTTTCAATATAGAATTGATTCAACATTTATATGACATGTCTTTTTGAATCGATATTCATTATTTTCAACCTGATTTGTCTTATGTCAATAGTTCTCATTAGTGACTTCATTCTTTAAAAGCTCAGGAACTATCCATATTCTTTTTCAAAAAATTAAGGATATTTCTTTGTGTGTTGTCCAATGGCACTTATTTGGATGCAGTTGATCCTTTTAAAAAATTGAGATATTAACCTTGAGTGTATATCATGATACTTATGATCATTCTATTAGTTGGTGCTAATATAAAACTAATCATCTTTGTTTCTCAATTTATGTGTTCAATGATATATAATCCAAGAAAGACATGTATCATTATAACGAAAAAGAATCCTTTCGGATTCTTGTTTGTTAAATCCTTTTAGTCATCGTCTATTATAAACATTTTAACTTAAATTTGGTAGTCTATACGATCTATAACAATAGATCAGGTGAAAATATGGACTACTTAGTTTAAGTTTATTTATGAAGGATTACTTCGTTATCTTATTTTTATGCTAGTTGCAAATATGACATTTAATTCGGATCTGTTCATCATTGCATAAATTTTAGTTTCACTTGTAAGTCTCAGATTTTAATATCATAAATAACCAGTGCGTTTATCAAGAGTTATAAGAATTTTAATTCTTATAAACTTAAAACACACTTCATCTTTCTTACATGATTTTGTATATTTAGGTTGATCACTTGTTTCCTTTAGGAATAAGTAATCTTTGTTATGATGTTCAACTATATTTATTGGTGCATTATTTACTTTATGTCTATATCTATCTTGTGAATTAGAGTTTGATTGAGTTCTATTATCCTCTCATTTGATCTTCTAGAGAATGACGTCTAAAAGAATCTTCGAAAACAAATTTCAAAATTTGTATGGTATTGGAAGGATAATATTCTTAAGTTTTTTTTACGATACCATACAAGATAATCGCTTTAACATATGATTCAAATAACTCAAGTTAATTGCTTAACATTAGTGTCATTACCATTATTAAATAAGTCATAGGATTTCAATACAACACATATGAAGTGTGTTATACTCATAGACATAAATGATACATCTGTGGTTATAATCTCTAATGTATTACCTTATGTAATACCCTCAGGTATGTTCCAGAGATATTTATGTCTTTTGACCCTGTTTTGAAATATTTTTCATTTTAAATATATATATATATATATATATATATATATATATATATATATATATATTTAAAATGAAAAATATCTCAAAACAGGGTCAAAAGACATAAATGCCTCTAGAACATACTTGAGGGTATTACAACTAAAATGAAAAATATCTCAAAACAAGGTCAAAAGACATAAATGCCTCTGGAACATACTTGAGGGTATTACAACTAAAATGAAAAATATCTCAAAACAAGGTCAAAAGATATAAATGCCCTTGAAATATACCTGAGGGTATTACACCTTAGAATATTAATGAATATTAAAACTCCCACTACGCCTCATACATTAAGTTAGACCATTTGTCTTTTGTATTCACTTTCTTGATTTAACCCAAGTGATTGAATACACACATTAACAAATTCTCTATTTCTTTCTTGAATTCCTTGAATTTCTTTAAGGTATTTAAATTCATATTTTTGAAGATTTACAAATCATATTCATTGGAATGTCCAATGAATTAAATGAAATTCAAAATTTGTTGTGTTAGACACAAATTGTTAATTCTTATTGTTTAGACGAAATTCAACAGTTAAATAATGTTCCCACTGAAGATAGTGAAAGATTGACATGGTCATCTTTGTCTAAAAGACATATCTAGTATCTATCATTCAACAAAAATCAAATGAATCAAAATTCTAGTCATAACTCAGTCTTTCATGCCAAATTATTGGTCCAAATTAATTTATACGAATGAAAATTCTAAAAATAATCATAATAATAAATCTCTCAGAAATTTTATTTATGAAAAATATTACAACTAGTTATTATTTCTTTTCATCTTGCCCGTGAGCTATAATGAATACATAAATCTTACAACTAATGTGGCATGTACATACCATATTTCCAATTTGTAGGTCCACCTCTGCTCTTGGCTATCATCCACTATGTCTTACTTTCTTCATATCGAACAAATCTAAGAATTTAAATCTCGTGTTAAATAGTCCAAGATTTCGAAAAAAGGTTCAATTCTCAATCTTACCAAAAGTTCAAGATTGAGTCTTCATTTTTTCGTTAGCTAGAAAGGTTTTGCAGTATTTGCTTTAGTGGTCAGACTTACCACATCAAAAGAAAATTATCTTATTTTTGCCAATTGCGCCTTTATGAGAGTTTAGTGTGTTATGACGCATTAACTAAGATTCAAAATTTAGCTAAACATTAACCTTTTTGCTTCCTCTCTTTTCAAACTAGTTTCCACCTGTTTAACTATTCTAATATGTACATCAACATTTACTACCTTCCTTATCAAATATTCAATGGATTAGCCCTTATTATCCTTTAGAAAATCTATAACGAACTTAGCGTAAGATTCGGGTAGAGATGAGACAACAAAATTAAAGGTCATGTTATTCCTCATATGTGAGTCTAAAGTTTTAGCCCTCTCGATCAATTTAATTATATTAAACACGTGAGTTCCATTATTCACTCTGTCATCGATTTTTGTGTTTCTTGTAAGGATAAAATTCTTTCATTTCAACCCCATGTTTAGGCACAACTGTTAAATTTTGTGCAACAACATATAAGATTCCCTTCTTTTCTAGTGTAGTTCGTAGACATTGATACCAGTCAAGGTGTTTCGCATCTAACCTAAACTCATTTTCAAATATTAGGTTGTGTGTTAAGTCCATTCTACAAAACAAAAAATAAAGTCATATTTTAATTTCATATTTATTTAACATGGTTTTTCATTAAATAAATGCTTCTATCAATTTTTTCAAGTCAACAACCCTCTTCGTTGGACTTAGGAAATCCTAATGGACCTCCTAGTGGTTGAGATCCCATTGAATTAATTATTTCCTTCACTTTGGCGAACAGGTTCAAATTAACCAAATAGGTAGGTCAATCAAATTGATCACAAAAATCCACGATCTCTAATTCAATAATTACACATGAACAAATCATAAGATATAAATTGTGATTTTTGGTTTTAGTAGGGTTGATACTACATATCACTTATACAATAATAATTAATTGTCCCTAACTTTCTTTCTAATACACTTTCACCTTCACGGCAAACAAATTGAGTGTACTAGTTAAGTTAGACTCAATATAAATAATCACTCAATTTTTCACTTGGTAGAAGTGTACCTTTCGCTTTGGCAAATAAGGTTCTAACAAATAAGGGCTTGCCTCGAGGCATCGTATTGGAAGACATGTGGTTATTTTTGACCTAATATATTTAAGAGATTTATTGTTATCTTACCAATTTTAGTTATTTAACATTCAAGGTGATTATTTGAAAAATAAAACTTAACATGCATACTACAATGTAAATTAAACATGTGGGTGTACAACTTTAACTAATGTTAATTCCGTCGAGCCATAAGAGGTTGATAGGTCAACCTAGGTACTGTTCTTTGGGTCTTCAATAATTCCTTCATCTTTAGTTTTCAATTGTATATAACTTAGTTTCCTAGTTATAATTTTTTTAATAATAAAAAATTAAATCGTATTCTAATTTTACATTCGTAAAACAGAAACTTTAAGTTACATTCAAGAGGATTTAGGTGAAAAGAGAAGTACAACAAAACTGTAGAGAAGATAAGAGACTTAGATCTTATTTTAATTATTACTAATAAAAAAATAATAAATAAAAATAAAAGCATCATAAGGTTTTTAAATTGTGCATAGGACATTATGCATATACAAACATACATACATTATAATCAAAATTAAAATGAATTAATTTAAATTATTTTACCTAAGTGTTAATTTCTTTTAGTCTCTCTAGTTTTGTATAATTGTATTTCAGCCCCAAATGTCAAAAAAATCCCAATTCAATCCTAGTTCAATAAAACAAGGCCAAATTGATATTTTCCACTTTGTTAGGCATACAGGTAAAGTATCTAGCCATGCATCTAAAATTTAACAATATTCTAGAAGTATACATGGCTGGAAGTACGACTAGAAGCCATGGGCACCCTTTGAAATCATGCAAAGGCATGGCTTGCACATGGGATGTCCAGTTGTGCCCAACAATACTATGCTGATGAGGTGTTGATGAAGGTGCCACCTCGCCACCCCATGCATGACTTGGAGCTAGCCTTGCATCGCATTTTCCAAACCTGAATTCTCCAAATTTTTCCTTTGACAAAAAAACCCAAAAAATTTCCCTATTTTTGACATAAAAACTGTCCTCACATCAGCAGCAACCTTCAAAGCACACAATAACGCAATTCGAAGGTGAATTCGTGCAAATACACAAAATCAATGGCCAATGAACCAAATTTCAAGTACCCTGCATACTTCAACAATATCAAGCAAAAAAAAGTTCAGGAAATTAAATAAATTTAATACAATTTTACATTCTTTATATGATCTCAAATGTATTACAACAACAAAACATCAACTAACAATTTTAAATTACTGATAACATCAATCATAAAATTAGAACAATAATTTTATAATAGCCAATTATATTTTATAATAAAAAAATTTGATATCAACAATTAAAAATATACAATTGAATTAAAAAAATTCATAGGTATAATTTTGTGAATTAATTCCTCAAGGTTGGCTATGATACCGCTATAGGGAATTCACGGCTTTCGGATAGTGAAATAGTAATTAAAAATTTTAATTATAAACAAACATACCATAAAAACCCTTTCTGGATTGACCTTGTAGGATAGTTAATTCACAAATATATTATTAACACTCATAAGATGTTTATAGAATATATTAATGTAAAAATGGTTTCTTTGACTTCAATTGATAAGACATATTGTGAAATCGCTCTCATAATCAAGTGTAAGTCTGAATCTCAGTATTCACATAGAGCACGAAGTTAATTGGAGGCTAAAATCATGCTCAAAGGTTGCTAGGGCTTGAACATAGTTTATTAACTTTAGATGAAGTGCATGACAATGTTTATTCTTCACATTGTAGGCGTGTAAGGTTATTTACACATAAATAATATGCCGTACGTCCAAAAACCATGAGAAAGTAATGCATTGCATTGTGCGTTTTTCTCTTGGCGTGTGAAACTAATACATAAAATGCATATATTTATTATTTTGTAAAAAGTTGTGTTTTATACAAGGGAAATTATTAAAAAAAGGCAAAATTAAAGGGGTCTAAGCGAAATTGCCCAAAAAATTCAGGTTTAAGCAAAAATGCCCAGGTTTTGTGAAATGACGAAACTGCCCCCATATATAAACACAACAAATTTTCACTGTGCAATTCAAAGAAAACCCCACCTCCCACGGCAATCCCACGGCGAACGTCATTTCGGCCGATTTTCTTACTTTCCGGCAACCGAAAATGGCAAAGAAGGTTAGTATATCTCCCGTAATCTTGTTTGGATCAAGTTATTGCTCATATTATTGAGATTTGATTGAGATTTTTGGGTTTGAAATTTTAGGGTTTACTGTTTGAATAATGCTTAAAATGTTTTGATTCTTGGTTGTTTTCGTTGAATTGATTGAAGGGTTTTGTGTTATACAACGTGTAGATTTGATTTTCGTGAAAATCCGAGGCCGAAACGACCAAAATATGGCCGAAAATGGCTGTCAAAGAGATCGGCAGTCCGACGTGGGAACAGTGTTTCCCACGTCAAGCACGTGCATCCCACGTTCAGAAGACCTTGACAGTTTTTTTGGGGGCTAAATTAGCTTTTTTAAAATATTGGGACGTCGTGGGAGATCCTTAGCCCACGCCGGGTTTTTTTGCAATTTGTCACGTCAACGTGAGTTTGGCGAAATAACGAAAATGAGCCTATATATAAACACAACCAAATTACTTATTTCCCACGGTAAATTTCGCTATTTTACTGTACATTTCAAAGAAAAATCAAAACTTTCCACGCCACCATGTTCATCTCACGGCCGACCAGATTTTCACTGATTTTCTTTCTTTTCGGCATCCGCAAATGGCAAATAAGGTTAGTATATCTCCCGTATCTTATTTGAATCAAGTTATTGATCATATTATTGAGATTTGATTGAGATTTTGCGCTTTGAAATTTTAGGGTTTCGATGTTGAACAATGCTTAAAATGTTTCGATTCTTGGTTGTTTTTGTTGAATTGATTGAAGGGTTTTATGTTATACAACGTGTAGATTTGTTTTATGTGGAAATCGGAGGGTTTCTAATCATGTAGTTTTCGAATTTTATATCCGTTTTTTCTGTTCTAGGGTTTTTCCACTTTTAGAATTCGAATTTCAGTTTCGTTTTTTCGAATTTCACCATTTTGCGAGATTTTGACTCGTATTTTTCAAATTTCTGAAGGATTTTTTGATTGTTGTCATTCTAGGGTTTTTCAACTTTTAGAATTCGATTTTCAGTTTCCTTTTTTGAATTTTACCGTTTTACGAGATTTCAACTTATATTTTTCAGATTTTAGAATTTTCGATTGTTGCTATTCTAGGGTTTTTCAAATTTTAGAATTCGAATTTCAGTTTCGTTTTTTCGAATTTCACTGTTTTACGAGATTTCGACTCGTATTTTCTAGATTTCTGAAGGATTTTTCGATTGTTGCCATTCTAGGGTTTTTCAACTTTTAGAATTCGAATTTCATTTTCGTTTTTTCGAATTTCACCATTTTACGAGATTCTACCTCGTATTTTTCAGATTTTCGAAAGATTTTTTGATTGTTGTCACTCAAGGGTTTTTCAACTTTTAGAATTCGAATTTCAGTTTCGTTTTTTCAAATTTCACCATTTTACGAGATTTTGACTCGTATATTTCAGATTTCTGAAGGATTGTTCGATTGTTGCCATTCTAGGGTTTTTCAACTTTTAGAACTCGAATTCCATTTCTGTTTTTTCGAATTTCACCGTTTTACGAGATTTTGACTCATATATTTCAGATTTTTGAAGGATTTTTTGATTGTTACCGTTCTAGGATTTTTCAACTTTTAGAATTCGAATTCCATTTTCGTTTTTTCGAATTTCACCGTTTTACGAGATTTTGACTCGTATTTCTCATATTTCTGAAGGATTTTTCAATTGTTGTCATTCTAGGGTTTTTCAACTTTTAGAATTCGATTTTCAGTTTCCTTTTTCGAATTTTACCGTTTTACGAGATTTTGACTCGTATTTTTCAGATTTTCGAAGGAATTTTCGATTGTTGCTATTCTAGGGTTTTTCAAATTTTAGAATTCGAATTTCAGTTTCATTTTTTCGAATTTCACTGTTTTACAAGATTTCGACTCGTATTTTCCAAATTTCTGAAGGATTTTTCGATTGTTGCCATTCTAAGGATTTCAACTTTCAGAATTCGAATTCCATTTCTATTTTTTCGAATTTTACCGTTTTACGAGATTCGGACTCGTATTTTTTAGATTTCTGAAGGATTTTTTGATTGTTGCTACTCTAGGGTTTTTCAACTTTTAAAATTCGAATTTCAATTCCATTTTTTTGAATTTCACTGTTTTACGAGATTTTGACTCATATATTTCAGATTTCTGAAGGATTGTTCGATTGTTGCCATTCTAGGGTTTTCAACTTTTAGAACTCGAATTCCATTTATATTTTTTTGAATTTCATCGTTTTACGAGATTTTGACTCATATATTTTGGATTTTTGAAGGATTTTTCGATTGTTGCCGTTCTAGGATTTTTCAACTTTTAGAATTCGAATTTCAGTTTCGTTTTTTTGAATTTCACTATTTTACGAGATTTCGACTCGTATTTTCCAGATTTCTAAAGGATTTTTCGATTGTTGCCATTCTAGGGTTTTCAACTTTTAGAATTCGAATTCTATTTCTGTTTTTTCGAATTTTACCGTTTTACGAGATTCTGACTCATATTTTTCAGATTTCTGAAGGATTTTTTGATTGTTGCCACTCTAGGGTTTTTCAACTTTTAGAATTCGAATTTCAGTTCCGTTTTTTCGAATTTCACCGTTTTACGAGATTTCGACTTGTATTTTTTAGATTTCTGAAGGATTTTTCAATTGTTGTCATTCTAGGGTTTTTCAACTTTTAGAATTCGAATTCCATTTCTGTTTTTTCAAATTTCACCATTTTAGGATATATCAACTCATATTTTCTTATTTTTGGTTGATTTTTCGATTGTTAACATTCTATAGAAATCAAATTTCATTACAGTTTTTCCGAATTTCACATTTTTTGTCTATATCGACTCGAATTTGATAGATTTTCTATCGATTTTTCATTTCTTAACATTGGAGGGTAGTTGAACGTGTAGAATTCGAATTTCAATTTCATTTTTTCGAATTTCGCCGTTAACAGACACTTAAATCTTGTTTTTTAAGTTTTGTCATTTCCTTTTTGATTATTTGGTATTTTTCATCTTTTTATGTTTTTTGCACGAATACATTTGTTTTCATATTTGTTTTTATGAATGTCTAACGAGTTTTTTATATTGTTACAGGATATTTCTCGCAAAAGAAGACGGGTTGACAGTGAGCTGCGAATCCCCAACGAGTTCGGTCACTTCCAAGCAGATGCGATATGTTGTGCACAACGTGCCGCATTATCTCGGGTTACTTCTACATTGACCGCAGATCAGCTACGACTATTTGAGAGGACATGTTTCGGGTATCTCCTTCGTTTACCTGAAACCAAATTCTCCGGGATGTTGGTTCATGCTTTTCTACTCCGACAGCTACATCGTCCCTCTGCCAGAGATGAGTTTTGGTTCAGGGTTAGTGGGGTTGATGTGAGATTTAGCCCGTTTGAGTTTGTGCTAGTGACAAGTCTTTTGTTTAGTCAACGGACTGATGTTTCTTTCTATATGCCTCGCTCATCCGGTCATAGGATCAGGGATACATACTTTCGCGGTTTTTCGACGGTGTAGTATCACGACTTAGAGCGTGTTTTGTTGTCAAGGCCATGGGGGGATGACGATATTGACGTTGTCAAGATGGCCTTTTTGTATATTCTTCACATTGTTTTGTTGGGGAATGATCGACGAAAGAAGGTGTCTACGGATTACTTTCAGTTAGTTGATCATTTGGACGGGTTCAATTCCTACCCCTGGGGCGTTGCTGTGTGGCAGATGACATACGATTCTATGTCACAGGTGAGTGAGAGAGTATGTTCCGGATGAATGCCTGAAATCCGTAAATACGACCTTTACGGATTTCCTTTCGCATTTCAGGTAAGTTTTATATTATTATTTATATTTATTAATTGGCAAAAATATAAATTGATTTATTTACATCGTAAATGATTATATTACAGTATAAGATATATGAGACTCTAGAGACGTTACACGATTGGATTGACCTTGTCCATCCCTATTCGTCCCCACGGATGTTAAGGTGGCGTACGTGAGACGTCCCTGGTTGGACTCATATCGGTCGTATTTTCACTGGTGATCCGATATGTACTAATTAATTAATAAGTCGATTAATTCATTATATGTTACAATTATTTTGACTTATATATCTTCATCACTAGGAGGATGTCACATTCCCTCTTCGTCCATCAGCGATCGAGGAGGGTTTACCGTGGTACACTGAGATTCGTGAGTACACCGGTTTACTCGATGCTGATTCCTCTTCATCTTCTTCGACTCCGACCGCGACTAGAGACGAGGCTTCTTCATCCTCAGAACCTTCAAATGTACCCGTCAAACTTCTGATACATATGAGGAGCCTATTCAGTCGACTCATATGGAGCAGCCTATATGTTCTCCTGTTGTTCAGAGCCCACGGATGATAGACGATCCTAGAGTGGAGGACCACCCTAGCGTGGAGGAGCATCCTGGAGTTGAGGACCGCACTACCCATCATGCCACCGAGCAGTGTCCCTCATTCGTATCACCTAGTATTTCTACATTTGATGCTACATTAGCGCACTGGGGTGCTACGATTTTACGTGAGATATCGATTTTTCGCGACGATATCTCTTCTCATATTACATGACGATATCTCTTCCCAGATGACTCGATTAGAGGATCGTATGACTCGTTTAGAGGACATCGTCACGCGTACATATCAGCCCCCGTCGTTGAGGTTGTAAAACTACTTCTAATTTATTACTTATATAAAATTTCTACAGTGTTATTTTCTGATAACTATTATTACATTCGTACAGGCGAGGGACGACGTTATTGGGATGACCTTCCCCATTGATACCGCAATACCATCCCATCAGTCACATGAGGTATGTATGTAATTTCAAATTTATATTTAATGGTCCAATGTTGTTATTATATTACAATATCGTTATATATAAAATATCACTGAATAGATTTAATATTACTATTATCTTAGGGTAGTCGACAGGATGGGGCACCGGTTGACCATTCGATAACTTCACCGATCCGATCTGAGGTATGTCACTTATCATTATAACTTAATTTTTAATACTATTTTGTTATCGATTAATTCATGGTACATATGTTCATAGGGTCTTCGTCCTGAAGGCCAACCGATCGGATCTCCTATCGCTATAGATCGTCCACTAGAGGTATGAAAATTATTGTTCATATGATATTTTATATGATATTTTATATTAAATATCATTTACCATTTTTTCCTTTTGATGCATATAGGGACTCGACATTGATATATCATTGATCGAGGGTTATCTCCGAACACCTTCCCCGGAAGTTCAGGTTATGGGGATTTAAGAAATATCATTGATCAATTTGTCTTTAATATTATATATCTTTTTAAATGATGTTTTGTCTCTTTTTCAAGACGAGCGACTATGGTTACTTGCTGATATCCCGAGATCGACCAAAAAGCTTGTGGATATTAGTTCACAGGAGGAGGATTTCTAGGAGGATGTTTCTGAAACCGTTCACATTGAGGATGTTTCTGACGTACATGACCTTTATTCCCACGTTATTAGAGACAACGAGTTTTTGGACAGCTTCTGGGAGGACTCCACGACGTGATCCCCTCACTTTGCATCGAGCGTCGGATGTCCCTTAGCAAGGATTGGGTCCGGTGACTGTGACGTGTTTATGTTACAATTTTTTGAGTGTTTGGCGTTGTCACAGAGCTACATTTTTTCCCGAGAGTCGTCTACCGCTATGCGTCGACGATTAGCGACGCAGTTGTATTTTCACTGTATCGAGTAGCTCACAGATGTATATTTATCGTTATTCCTATGTTTAGATGTATATATTTATTGTATGTGCATATTTGTATGATATACTTTTTTTGTGGTTATATATAGATATGTATCGTATTTGATTTCATTTTTTAAATAATCTTGTCATGAAAAAACAATAAAAACGTATGATTACTCAAACATTTACTCACTTGAAACAATTACAGGAAATAAAGTAATACTGAAATAACTTATACGAAACACTAAATTTGTTACATCAAATGACAATACAATTACACGTTTGAAACAATAATAAAAATACATCGGTTACATAAAATTGAAGTACAACAATGAAGAATCATATAACAAACAAAATTGAGTATAAGCATGTCAAGATCTCGTTCCTTTGCCTTTTGTAGATGAATGCTGCGGGGCGGAGCTCGGGACTGGTGCTGGGGATTTACATTGGGTTCGTGTATGCCCCGGTTCATGGCAACGACTACAAATCCTCGGTGTAACAATTTCTCCTTGCGATGGACGTTGATTTCTGTTGGATGGACGACTTAGACGACGACTATCGAGGACGGGGGGCAATATAACTCTGTCTTCTGGTGAGTGTAACCAATCACATTGATTTCCAAAAGGATTGATCGGTTCCTGATATATTGCACGACAAATGTCGGTGTGGAAGAATGGATGAACCCATGCGTGCACATTCGTGAGTCTCATATGTCGTGCAACGACAATGGCATGCTTGCACGGAATACGTGAAAGCTGAAACTTTCTACACGTGCAAGACATGTCACCAAAGTCCACAATACCCATGAATCCACCAAATCCAATAACCTGATACCGAGTAGGTGTAATCGGTCAAACATCTAGACTTGTAGACTTTGATAGACGATTGTTGATCTTATCTTCCGCCCAAGGGGTGAGAAAGTTATGACATTCATCTGTAATTTGAAAAAAATATTAAGAACACATTTGGTAAAATGATTAACAAAGTGGAAAAAAGTATATAAGACAACTTTTAATTAATATCGATTTGATACTTACTTGCATGGGTTCTCCTCTCGTAAAACCATCGTTGCATGGTACCACGAATAAACTCCAAGAGCATGGTTATAGGTAGGCCCCGCGCATGTCTGACAAGGGTATTAAATGACTTAGCAATATTTGTGGTCATGATGTTGTATCGATGTCCTGGAAAGTATGCTCTACTCCAACGCTCAAATCCGACATCACATAAATAAGCTCTAGCTTGGGGGTTCATTGAGTCAAGGGATTGCATCATCGAACCAAATTCAGATTCTGTGTATGATTTTGCGGCTTTCCAATATGCACCCGTAACCTGTAAAATGGTAAAAAATATGAAAACTCAGTATAAGCAAAATGTATGAAAATGATAAACTGTTATAAATTTAAATACTTATTTACACTATACCTTTGAGTCTCGTTTATACTTTGCCTGCATGTTACATAGAAGATGATGACAACAACATCCATGGTGGACATTTGGAAAGACTTCAGCCATTGCCGAGTAGATAGCATGATGTCGATCTGAGATTATTGCAAGCTTAGAGAGGTCAGGGATGCATTCTTTAATTCTCATAAGAAACCAACACCACGTGTCGTGATCTTCTTTTTTGTCGACACCGAAACCAATAGGATATATCTGATTATTACCATCAAGAGCCACCGCAATAAATAAATGTCCTAGATATCGACCTTTAAGGAAAGCAGCTTCAATGCAAATAACAGGGCAAAAATATTCTCTGAATGCACGAACAGAATATCCTAACGCTATAAAAAAATTCGTAAATCGATGGTCATCATCGGTTTCAATAGCAGTAACGGTGCCCGGATTAGTACGTTGTAGATTGTAGCAATAATCTGGTAAAAGCATAAATGATTCCTCCGGTGAACCCCTCAATGAATTGATAGCCCAATTTCTTGCCCGCCAAGCCTGTGAGTAGGAAATATCAATTTTATATCGATTGACGATATCTACAATTATTTCTTTAGGCTGATAAATTCGATCAATCATCACAAACTTTGATCTCATTAATTGACCTAAAGCTCGGGCCCCAGCTTGTCTGTATGTGGCATGATTTGATCAACTAAACATGTGTGGGTAGGATTCATAGAGTTGATCCCCCACACATCACCGACAGTGGACTTGATTGCATGTATATACCAGTTACAATTTTCAGCCTTGCACTTAATTTCCCATTGTTTCTTATTAGACTTTTTGACACCAAATTGAAATCCTTTAAGTAAGGCGAATTGTGTCACGGCGTCTTTCAATTGAACTTTATTATATAAAATATCACCAATCTTGACACCATTCTCCTCTCGGATCGATCTGAAACCACTTGATGATACTGATGGTTGTGGAGGAAAATCAGGAAGCCACCTAAATGGATCAGTGGGGATATTATCAAAAAATGGCCCAGAATAATTTCCACCATCTGAAGTAGGATCTTCAAGCTGCAAACTATCCATACCCTCGGTAACTGATGTCATATACTCAGGCTCTACATCTTCTGAAGGAATGTCGGGCATATCATTTCCATCAAAGTCACCCCAATAGGGAACTATATCTTTTTCTCCATGAGCCCATGAGTTTGCAATATACAACGGATCATTACTGAAATCAATCAACTTTTCCAAATCGTATTCTTTTTTGACCCAACTACTTTCTTTTTCATCTTCATCTTCATCTTCTTCTTTCTGCCCTTCAATTGGGGTACATGTAACAAAAACAGGAATACATTCCTGAAAGTACTGGGACATATCAGGAAGACCCTGGACATCTTCATCATTTGGGATCTGGATGGGGCAGTCGAGCTCAATTTTTCTTGGCTTCATTGATACTTGAATGTAGTTTTTCATTGGATCAATACTGTAAGACTCCGTCAAAAACTCAATAAATCCCTCGAACGTTGTTCCATAAGGGATTTTAATCAATTGTTTGGCTCCTCCAACATATTTCATTATGTTGTTGCGACCTTGAATCCATTCTCCCTGGTAATGAACCGATGCATAACCATCCATTTTAATTATCAATCCTGCAATGACAAGTTTTTGAAGATAATTTTTCATTTATAATAAAAAAATCAATAATAACTATGTAAAACAGTTGTACAATTATTAATAATTAAAAAAAACTCCTCATATTTTTTTAATATTTTATTTATCCCCCTATAATTATTTAACAATTTATATAACACTTTCGTATGTTATCTTATATCAAAATGCATCTATCTATTTGTAACGTTCCATTTAAAACGTTTTTATAATATCTATACTTTGAAATAGATACTCAAATTCTATACTTTGAAATACTTTAAAATGTCAATAATAAAAAATTTCTTCAGAAATCTAGAAAATACTAGTGGATATATCATAAAATGATAAAATTCAAAAAAACAGAACTGAAATTCGAATTCTAAAAGTTGAAATACCCTAGAATGGTAATAATCGAACAATTCTACGAAAATCTGAAAAATACGAGTTGATATATCCTAAAACGGTGAAATTCAAAAAAACATAACTGAAATGTGAATCCTAAAAGTTGAAATACCATAGAATGACAATAATCAAAAAATTCTTCAGAAATCTGAAAAATATGAATCGATATATCCTAAAGCGATGAAATTCAAAATAACGAAACTGAAATTCAGAATCTAAAAGTTGAAATACCCTAGTATGACAACAATTGAAAAATTCTTCAGAAATCTGGAAAATGTGCATTGATATATCCTAAAGCGGTGAAACTCGAAAAAACCTATAATTTCAATTATAATGCGCCTACAATGTTTAATATAAAAATGCGCCCTAATTTTAATAACATTTCATTTGACCCCTCAATTATCTCTTACTTTATTTAACACCCTTGTATGTTATCTTGTATCAAAGCAATACCTATCTATTTTTAACATGTTATATAAATCCTGTATATATTGTAAAATATCCAAAAACCCTCCATATTTACCCTAAATTACATTTAACTCCCCATACTTGTCAATCATTACATTTAACCCCCATATTATGACATAAAAACTGGACTTAACAAATAAAATTAAGTTTTAGGCTAAGATTGACATAAATACCTTTTTTTGATGAATAGTATTTTTTCGAGTCGAATTCAAAAATACGAACTTCTTTCGTCCAAACGAATCCCTACTAATTGATGTTGAATAAAAATGAAAGTGAGAGTGAGTGTTTGAGTGATATGAGAAGTGTGTGTAAATAAAATGAGTGAGGAGGGTTTATATAGATGAGAGGAAGGGTAATTTTGACATTTTAGAAAAAGCAATGAAATAAATAAATAAATATCAAAATGCCTTTACAATGTAAAATATCCAAAAACCTCCCATATTTATCCTAAATTACGTTTAACCCCCCATACCTGTTAAACATTGCATTTAACCCTCATATTATAACATAAAAACTAGACGTAATAAATAAAATTAAGTTTTACGCTAAGATTGGCATAAATACCTTTTTTTGATGAATAGTATTTTTTTGAATCGAATTCAAAAATACGAACTTCTTTCATCTGAACGAATCCCTACTAATTGATGTTGAATAAAAATGAAAGTGAGAGTGAGTGTTTGAGTGATATGAGAAGTGTGTGTAAATAAAATGAATGAGGAGGGTTTATATAGATGAGAGGAAGGGTAATTTTGACATTTTAGAAAAAGTAATGAAATAAATAAATAAATATCAAAATGCCTTTACAATGTAAAATATCCAAAAACCCTCCATATTTATCCTAAATTATTTTAACCCTCATATTATGACATAAAAACTAGACTTAACAAATAAAATTAAGTTTTAGGCTAAGATTGGCATAAATACATTTTTTTGATGAATAGTATTTTTTCGAGTCGAATTTAAAAATACGAACTTCTTCTGTCCGAACGAATCCCTACTAATTGATGTTGAATAAAAATGAAAGTGAAAATGAGTGTTTGAGTGATATGAGAAGTGTGTGTAAATAAAGTGAGTGAAGAGGGTTTATATAGATGAGAGGAAGGGTAATTTTGACATTTTAGAAAAAGTTTGAAACAAATAAATAAATATCAAAATGCCTTTACAATGTAAAATATCCAAAAACCCTCCATATTTATCTAAAATTACATTTAACCCCATAGTGAGTGAGGAGAGTTATATAAATGAGGGGAAGAGTAATTTTGACATTTTAAAAAAAGTTTGAAATAAATAAATAAATATCAAAATGCCTTTACAATATAAAATGTCCAAAAACCCCCCATATTTATCTTAAATTACTTAAACCCCCATAATGAGTGAGGAGAGTTATATAAATATGAGGGGAAGGGTAATTTTGGTATTCTAAAAAAAGTCATGGGCATTTTTGTTAGGAATAGTGAATTTGGGCATTTTGGCTTGGAAATAATGATTTTGGGCATTTTTGCTTAATGGGAGAGCATTTTGGCTATTTTTTAAAATTTCCCTTTATACAAAGACCAAAGGACTATTTCCTACCCAAGTTTAAGTGCTATCCTAAAGACACACCCATGAGGTTTGAAAAACCTAAAATCCCATCAATTTATTAAAATCTCAATTACGGTTAAGAGTAAAATCGTCTTTTAACAAAAAAAACTAAAGTTTTATTACGTTTGGCCTCCCTCAGCTTGAAAATCTCAAAATTCCCTTCACTTGAAGTTTGAAAAATCAAAATTTCCCCCTTAGGGTTTGCAAATCATAGTCGAAGTTGTCAAAGATGGTTGTCTCCTATGGCATTGGCTCTCCCTCCCAGGTCAACTCTTTTTGTCGATCACTTCCTAGCCACCATCGTAGGCTATTTACTCTAACGAAGACGATCGTCGGTGGTCTCAAACGGAGACAATGTGACCATCTGAGACCACCGATAGTCGTCTTCATTTGAACGAAGACACTCCAACGAAAATGATTTCATCTTCATTCGAGGAAATAGCCTATGCTAATTGTTGGGAAGTGATCGGCAAGGAGAGTTGAGCCTAGACGGAGAGCTAACGCCACCGGAGACAGCCATTGCCAGTGACTTCGATCATTATTACAAACCCTACGAGGAAAATTTTGACTTTTCAAATTTCAAATGGGGATTGAATTGTGAGTTTTCAGATTTATGGGGGAGAATGTAACAAAACTTTAGATTTTAAAATTTTTTTATTATATGACTATTTTGTCCCTAACCATAACTGTGATTTTTAAAGGAGGAATGAGATTTTAAGTTTTTCAAACCTCATTAGTGTGACTTTGGGATAACATTTAAACTTGGGGGTGAAATAGTCCTTCAGCCTTATACAAACTTCATCCGTACATATTCCATATTATATATGTGCGTGCACATTATATGCAATTGCGTGGCCCATCACTCACACACACACACACACATATAATTTTATTTTCATTTAAACTTAGCGACCCTCATGGAATGATGCATTGGACTTGATTTATCCAACTAGAGAAATTCAATTTAACCCTATACTTTTCTTATATACAACCCTAACTACTCACGATTATTTTATTTTGGCCCCTAAGTATCATAGAATATACTTTCGGGTTTAAAAGTCTTTCCGAGATGCAAAACTCTCCATAATCCAAATCAGATTTGACATAGGTTCATGTCAAAAAATCCTACACCTCTAGAGTTTGATCAACTCCTTTTTGTGTGTGACTCATAAACTCTCCACTAAGTCGATAGTGATCACATTGGTGTCGGACTCCTAACCTAGCATCCATTTGGATATAAACCAAGAACGATCTTTAGCAAGACATTATGATCACCCAATTAGTAGAGTTTCAACATATGATTTTTTAACTTATCAATAATATCGTTGTTTGTACAATTCAATCATTTTGTTATATGATATCTTTTTAATGTTGAAGTATAAATGAAGTGTCTCCTTCAGTGATCCTCAAGTTATATAGCCCAACTTTTGTCAACAATTGAAGAAATATCAGATCAAACATCAACTCAATCCCACTATGAACATAAATTTAATTGGTTATTGCCATCCGTTAAGGGCCCTAACTAAGATATCAACTCTCCTACTTAAGAGTGACAAATCCTTTATTGATCCACCATAGCTTTTGTATAGATTTTGATATTGACAACACCACTTTTCTGATAATCTTCTAACCAGACTACATTGGATAATCCTTACATAAGATGCTCTAGTGACCTCAAGTTTAAGAATCACATGTACCTCTATTCACTAAGAAAATATGTTTCATAGACACTAAAGCAACCATCCATATGTAATCCTCTTGGCGGGTCAGTCTGGTGAACATGTCTACATTGTTCATCCATGTGTTACATCAAGCTATCAACAAACAACTTTGACACCTAAAAATTGTCATCATCTTTTGATAAGGTCATTCAACACTTATGATAGCTCTATCATTATTATCTATGCCCTTGGTCATGGTAATATTAAAGTTATAAATGTTTTAAGAAAAGTCACCTAATGTGCATATAAAGTTTTCATGATCAGGTGTCAAACATTGATTCTTTCGTCACGGTTCGACCATTCTTAGGATATTTTTCTAAGATATATTAATATGCTTTATAGACAAAGAATGCTACAATAAATTACAAATACGATATTTATCAATAAACTTGTATCGTTATGAGGATTGGTTTTATGACACTAACCCCAACACTTAACACATCTTTTAGGACTATCTAGGTCTCGTTCGATCATTAAAAAAGAACTCTAGATTCTAAACTAAAGTGACTACATCATCTCTTACTTGTTTGGGTGAAAATACTATCTCACTTGAAATTGTATACTAAGTCGATTAGACTGGATTAATACAAAGATTTGACATCTTGGTCATGTGAGTATCATTATGTAGTCTACTTATTTACACCATAATGGACTATTGAACTAAAACTTAGTTATACTATGTGCAAATGTACCATACAAAAGGTATGGTATACTATTACAGTCGTGTCTTACTACGAGTAGCGTAAGGAGTATAAACTCATGGTGCTCCCTTGTAAGGACTCTTATGACCTTAAGTCATGGCTATCATACATAGACCTTGAGCCACTTAATCAACTAGCACTTGTCTTAACGTTCACCCTAACATATAACTCATGCCTAATCATCATCCTTCTTCGACACATTGGGTACTGCTATGTACCTTGGAAGTTTGTACTATCCTTCAAGACAACTCATCCAACATTTAACATATTTCCTTAAACTTAACTATTTATGACACATCATGTACAAACATACATCATCGGGTGTATCGACATACATCAACCCTTCCATGTATGGGTAGTACCTTATGGGCATACATGCTTAATAACTCTATGTATAGGTGTGCATGAATGTATGGATGTGTGTACCTCTTCTTTCATTTATACACAATTTTACTCGTCATTATGACTTCACTTACAGGCATGCATGGTTGGGTGCATGGGTGTATAGTTTCTCTGATTTTCTAACACTTAGCCTTTTCGACCAACATACTTCTTATGGGTCTTATTGTCATTCTACCTTACGTACGATTATATACACTAGTCTTACAAGCGTACCCCGCATTCTAGTCTATGAATTATCAATAGATGATGTGTATCCTCCGAGTGATTACCATAAAATCTTTTAATAAAAATTGGGTTTTGCATGTATGAGTGTGCATGTTCTCATGCACATTGTACACATGATCTAAAATAAAACTATTTCGGGCATGTCACGGTTGTGCCTGACCTTGGTATGACCATTCATAACATTTGAAACATGAATTCTAGGCTATTTTTGCATTCAAATGTTCTTTTACATAGTTTATAACGAATTAAAACAATACAACATGTCTTTAACCCCTTAAAGTGCTGAAAGATAAGTTTCTAAGTTTCGGATCAAACATCTTACATCATAGTTGTTCTATACATTAAGATATAATTCAAAAAGCATAACACACTCATTCCATTTGATTTAAACTATATCTTTAACATCACACATCATCTAGACAACAAAAACAACCCAACCATATGTCTATCAACTAATTACATACAACCATTACCCAAAACCATATTTTTTTCAAACATATATGCATCATAAATCAAACTATAGCCCAACTCATATAAAATTGACATCATGACATTTGAAAATTATGATTTAAAGTAGTTCTCACTACTTATTTAAATTTCACTACTAGAAGTTTTGTTGCAAGACAAACCCTTCACCCTTCTCTTTTCTCTTGCATATCAAAATTCATCGGAATTCTTCTTTGATCGCCAACCACTATTATTGTGCAAAGCTAGAAAAACACTCAACTTTCTCTCATTATAATGCTAGATAAGGATGCATTATTGGAATGGGATAATAATCCCAAATAATCAAGGAACATGTCTTATATAACATGCATGACACACATGTTAGGCATGCACGACATACATCCTTTTAAAAATTTCCTGCATGGAATGTTATCATTTTGACTGACATGACACATGATGTACAAGCATACATTCTTCATGTACAACCTACATCACATTAAATACTTAATAGATACTTCATTTCAATCCAAATGAATGCCATAATCACATATAACCATTAATACAAGCTAAAAAACTAAAATGCCCTCGAGACGTACTTATGAGTATTATAGCACGTTTGGATAAGCCTCTTACTTGTGATTATAATTCTTATGATGTTGATTTCTTTATAGGGGTTTGCTTATTCCTTCGTATGATAGGCTTGTTGTTTGGCTATTGTGATTGATTTAAGGACTCTTTCAATTATAATCACAAGTAGGGTTTAGAGGGGAAAACTAAACTCTAAAGGAGAAATATCATTTTTTAAAACTTACCATAGAGGAAAAATTTTAATTTTTAAAGTTTAGAGGTGAAAAAGAAGATTAAATTTTAATTTATTTTTAATATTATAAATGAAATGATAATTTCACCATTGAAATTAACAGACTTAACCTCTCATGGGTGGATGTTTGAGACTTTCATAGTAAATAGATAAATATTTGGAAAAACATGATACTTTGGATGGGAAAAGTCTTTTGGCCTCTTTTAATACCTAAGATAGAGACGATACTCAGATTACCTCTTATATTATCTGTTACATCCCTATTGATCATAAAAAATTACTAAAATATTTTATCGCTTATAAACCAAATAAAGTAATAAAAGATAGATTATTAGAGTAATATTTATAAACCTTTAACTAAACACCCTTTAGAAGATTCTTTGAATACTTATCAAGTTTCTTTTACTTTTTTGGCATAGAAAAGTTTTAGTTCTTGCAAGTTGTTACAAAGGGCTAAGATAAGATTAATGATACAGTGAAGTCATGTTAGGGGAACTGTTTTATACGTTGTTGTTTAGGTCTGAAAATTGAAGTTGAAATTGAAACTTGAAATCCATTCCATGTGGTGGTGTGGAGACTCAGATTGTCATCAGAGACTCATCTTTCAATGACTCTTTTTTAGGTTAAGGCTCTTTGTAACATATATTATACCAAACGTGATTGATTTTGATTTGTAAATTCATCCAAAAATGCATCTAATACAAAACTGACCAAATTGTCCTGTATTTTTGGAGACAGATCAAACAAACATAATTGTTGATACATATGACATGCAATAATCGTTTAATAAAGGGTTTCTACCTAACACCCTTTCAAATCTCGATTCCTTTCATTCTATTAAAAGGTTTCGTTTCAATATGCTCCTGTAAATCCCCTTCAAAGAAAAGCTTTAAAGGTGGTAGGTACACAAGCAGAAGAAGGCATTTATATTAACTAATACGTACACAACTAGTAGTCAAAGGACAAGTCATTGAATTATACATTAATCTTGGAAAATGATTACATAATTTCTTATTAAAGCCGATTAATGCTGGATCAGCGCAAAGTCAAATCTATGCTTATGCATTGCTATGAAGCAAGAAAAAATGGATAAAAGAATTAATGTTAAATCATACGGTGAGATGAAAGAAAAAACATACATCTTTTCCTAGATCTCTGTTGATCCCTTCTTTTAGAAAAAAGCTTGTTAGAAGCTATATGACTTCAACAAATTTCTGAACTTTAAACTGCAGAGAGAGCATCGCAGAGTGATTTGTATGCATTCACACACAATTTGAATTTTTCTTCAGCCTTTGCCTGCAGAGATGCATAAAGGTAAGCCAAGATTCAAAATGAAAAACATTTGAACAAAAAAAGTCAAGGAAAATTTTATAAGGAAAAATTAATGCTGGTCCAATAGGTTGCATTGAAAATAACAAAGACAGAGTGATCTGTCAAATTAAATTCTAAATTGAACATGTATCAATTAGAAGCGAATGTTGTCAACAGCACAACACGTTGGACATTTTGTCACTCGAATATGAAAAAGACCAGAATATTTACTGACTAACCTGTGAAGGGCCTTGGTGTTTATCTGGATGCCATTTTAAAGCTGATAGGCGGAAACTGCAAGAAAAATGCTAATACACTTAGGAACCAATAAAGACACAGGGCAAAGTACAAGATCAAAATGTCCACTTCTGCTTTAAATTGCACAAAACAACTGGATTGCTTACGCATTTTTAACGTCTTCTATCTTCAAAGGACCTCTTGGAGGAAGACCAAGGATTGTTCTATCAGAACATGATCCAACAGCACAAAATTCATCATCAGACTCAATGTCACTTGTAGTCTCCCAATTTTTAGTTCTTTGGTTTGTCCAGTTTGAGTGTTCTCGCCACTCAAATCCAAATGCTGAACTTTGGAAAGATGATTCCTCCTGTCGATGATAGGTCCAACTACGCCATTTATTCCCAAATCTTTCTTTGAAAATTGAGTCGGGATCATCAGAGTCCTCAGAAAAACTCCCTCTTCTAAACTTACCTATACAAATAATACAAGAAAGCATCCAGTTCATAAAATAGCCCAACTAAGAAGCACAAATTTTTGCACCTATATGAACAATACAACTTTTATCTTGTTGTTTACAAGTTAAGTCTATTATTAAGTTGATTACATCCTCTTAACATTATAACAGTAATATTACTAGCAAACAGTTGGAGTGGACATTGAGATATTAGCTGATCAAAGAGGTTAAATTTTTTAAAAACAAACTTCCACACCTGGCACAAGTGAGATAATTTTCACAACATCTTAACATTCTAATATCCAGTTTGAATAACCATGAAGAAAGCAAGAAAAATAATGGAAATAATTCTGTTGTTTCCACTCCATCATTAGGTTGATATTTAATGTACAGCCTTTAAATGTTCATAAGGTATCATCCTACATAAAAAATTTTTGCTGTTGTAGAGCCGACATCCTCTACAGCCTCCACCACGTGAGACATTGATTAGAGCATTTGTTTTTATTGGCTTGTTATAACCAGAATATTAGATAGAGAAAAAATGAAGGGAGACCAGCAAAGATAGAGAATAGGGGAGTTATAGAAAGAAGGCAAAACCAATTTAAACTAAGAATGTAACAATAAAACTCATATCTCAAAATTCTGAGCATAAAGTACTTCTTAACATAACTACTAGAAGTCTAGTCTCTCAATCCCACATTAGAAACACTTTTTTTTTTTTTTAAACATTAAACTCATTAAAACTTCTGGACATACTGAGAATCATTTGGTCATCCTGGCCAGAATATCATAGTCAAAACTGAATACCGTAGAAATGACAGGAAAAAAGTTTATAAAGGAAATTAAATTAGTGCAAGTAATTTAGAATATAAAATTGAAAAGAATATAGGTGAAAGAAAGAATATGCTCACGTTTCATTTTCTTACGATCAGATTTCCCAAAATGTCTAGAAGAAGACTTAGGTCTGCCCTTCGCATCCAACTCAGCATTATATCCGCTTTTTCCATCAAAATTCCATATCGGGTCTTCATTCTAGTTCAGTATAAAGCAATGCACTTATTAGTACATAGAAAATTACTATTGGAGCCTTCAGTAGGATATTGAATGGACAATAAATATGCATGAGAAAGGTTTAAAAAACTGTAAGAATATGCTTGAGCATCCCATGGTAGTCAAAAGCTCCATTGTGTATTTTCATAGCGTTTAATATAATTGAAGTTCCCTTAGAGATAAGAAATCACCATTACAAAATTGCTACAAACTTTTCCACCTCAGAAGCCATGTTAAGGTCTTAAATTTCTATAATTGAATTTGAAGTCAATCAACTTACTATCATAAACTTCTATGAAGTCTCTAATCACACTCCATAAGAATGCAATAACAAACCAAAAAGTTGTATAATTTCTTATGCCTAAAGTCACATGATATATAAAACAAGCCAATAATTGATAAAGTTTGTTAGGACTCTATTGCTTTCAATCCAAATAAACAAAAATAGAAAAAAAAAAAAAAAACATATTTTTGATTAAATCTCTTGCTCACCTACCAAACAACTGCTTCTAGTTTGCTAAATACGCAGCATATCTTTTGCTTTTCAATTTTGAAAATTTGAGAGAGAAGTAAACCACCAGAAAAATAGAAAATAGTAATACAAGTCATAAGAAATATAGGCTCACATCAACCTTAAGATTATATGATTGTGAAATTCTTAACCCTATTACAATCCTGAAATTGGATATTTCATAGCAATCCAAACTCCTAGAATAAATCAATTTCCCCAACACAATTTACTTAAACACAAAATTTAAATCAAACAATACAGCATAACCAAAAAAGCAGTGTGACAAAATTTTACCTGAAATGAGACTTTTGCAGATCCACTGTTAAAGAGAAAGTTTTTTAGAGCTCTCTTTGCATCAGCACGCTTTTGACGTGTTTTATATCTTACATAACTCTGGTGTTCAAAGCTCGAGGGGTCAGGTAAAAATTAAATGGAGAGATAGGGAGGAACAGGATCTTGCAAAGACTTCATTACAAGAATAAATAAAGAGTAAAACGCTAGAAAATATATATCAAATTGCAATTTCTTACAAAGCACAACTGAGGTTACTCAATAAAAGAAATTATGACACAGCAGAGACATGGACTCAGAGCTTGGCAAAAGTTAAACAACCATCCATAAAAAAATGGTATCTCTCATCTCAATCATTTATAGAGCCACTTCGTTTTTGTAAAAATAACTTTATCAACTTAAATTCAAGAATGCTTGTTCTACATCGAATTCAGCTAACATATAAACATAAAGATGCAAAGTAAGGCTGAAGTGAAAAGCAATGATCCTAGCAAAAATATCATCAAAGCCTTAAATAATATGTTAGGCCCATAATAAGATACACACACACGAATTTGAAATTTCCAGGTATGCACATATGCAAATTAACGAAGTGCAGATCAACGGCCATCAAACATTCGCAAGCTTTGTTACTTGAATGCTGTAAAGTTAGCGAATGTTCTGTGGTCTTCACTTTGCTGATCTTCACACTTGAAAAAGACTAATATATGAACTACATGAAGAACGACAACGATTGCAAATGCATAAAGTTCTGCAAATAAATATCATAAATCAAATAGCTTTATTTGCTCAATATTGTAATTTGATCATATAAAACTTAACATATTCAGACAAAGTAAATTAAAAGGAAAAAAGAAAAGAAAAGACATCCTATAAGCTAATACACGTTTGCGTATATACCTTGGATGGTTGTTGAGCTCTACTCTCATCCTGCAAAAATATTTCAACCATCAAAATTTTCTCATAAAAGATATGCAAAGTTGAAAGAACATATTAAAAAAATATATAATAAAACAATTAAACACTTTTACAATGAAAAACCAAACACTAATTATAACTATCAAAACATTCACATTAAAATGATAAAAGCCCACTAAGATAAAGTAATTAAAACTCTCTTAGCTCCCTAACCTTCAATTAATCATAATTTTACTCTTCCGATTCTATTCTACGCAAATTAAAATCTTTATTTTTTTTTTCCAAAACCAAATTTTTAAACACAAACAAATAACAAGAACACAAACTAAGTACACTCACAGGAAAAGCGTTCCATTTGTTCTTCCATTTTTCACATGAACTGGGTGTAGAATGAAAAAAAGCAGAGTATTGGGATGATAAAGCCGGTGCTGCGAATGAATTCTTCAAAAGCAACACATTTTTCCATCTGGGTATTTGCATAATCAATGATTTAAAAACAAGTTTTGACTTTGGTACAACAAGGTTCTATAAATTGCACTAGCAAAAAAAAATAATTTTTGTAATTTAAAAAAGCTATTGTTGCGCAGAAAAAAG
Organism: Mangifera indica; assembly: GCF_011075055.1. Lineage (NCBI taxonomy): Eukaryota > Viridiplantae > Streptophyta > Magnoliopsida > Sapindales > Anacardiaceae > Mangifera > Mangifera indica. The sequence goes on along the minus strand of NC_058137.1, from coordinate 11,987,757 downwards.
AGATGTTTTTGTGGGTGAAAAAAATAATCTTTTTGTTTTCGATTAAGGATAGACCGCAATAAAGCCTTCGCTTTTGCAGTCGTTCTAAGTGAGAGAAGACCTACGTTCTTTCTCTCCCTGGCTCTGCCCTTCTCTTCTCTGCTAATTGTTGCCATTTGTAAGACTAGGTAAAGGATGTGGGCTTGTTTACATGGCGATTTATATTGGGCTGTATTTGAGGTTAATTTGGGCTTTCTATACTAGCTGAATAATTTATCTACATGTTTCGCCCAAACAAAGAGAAAAAAAGATGTCGAGTGAATCTAGAGGTGCTCATGGGCCGGGCTAAGGCAACCTATAAAATTATTAAGCCCCAAAACCTACCCTTATATATAAAAAGTTGGACTAGCCACGGGTTAACCTATTTAAACAAATTTTAAAAATAAAAATTTAAATATAAATTATATTTCAATTATTAAAACTGACGATAATATCTCGAGCATTTTATTTATACTTTCTTGTTTATGGTGAAAGAATATTATAGTTATATAATGAAAAATATTATAATATAATACAAATAAATTAATTTACATACTATATAATTATAAACATAAATAAAATATATACCATACCAATTATGTATATAAATTCAAATAGATTGAATTCATTTGACCTTGGATCCATTTGTAATATTTTGTAATGATAAAATTGAAATGAAAATAAAATTATAAACGTAAAAAATTATTGTTTGTGAATTCAGACAGTTTCTGAAAAAGAGTTGATAAGAAAAAATAAGATTGAGAATATAATAAAAGAATTGAGATTGAGATTAAGAGATTTATAAATAAAAATGAAATAAAAAAAAGATTTGAGTTATTTATATAAGAGAAAAAAATTAAGCCAATACTCGTTCTAGCTTTTATGGCTTCTACTTGTTTTAGAAGTAACTATAGAAGGCAGTTGGCTTCTGCAGCAAGCAAAAGCTAATTGCCATATAATTTTTTTTTAATTTTTTAATATTTTCTATAATAATGGGGCAGGGCGAGTCCATTCAAACTGACTTTGCCCGAAATACCTATAGGTCAAACCCAATATACTACAGTATTATACCAAACTTTTTTGAGACAAGCCTTATCTTTGGGTTTCAAGCAAGGGCAAATGAGTTGACCTAAATGACGTGTCTAAGTGAATCATATGTTAAAACTTATTGTAGAATGAAAAGATGATTATAGTTAATATAAAGTTTAGATACCAGACGGGGAGAAAATTGGTAATAATCATAAATAAATTATCTTGACATTTTGTAATAAGAGGTGTTATAAATTTAAAACAATAAAGTTATGTACACTTAATTTTAAGTATTCAATTGAATACTCATATGACATCTTATCATATGATTGAATAATTTTAAATTAAAATTAAAATAACATTCAATCATATAATAATACATTATTTAGATGGTCCAAGGATATATTCCCACCCAAAGAATGCTCTTTTTCCAAGTTCTCTTCATTAACTTTAAAAATCTCAAACACCCACTCATCTATTAAATTTAAGGGTTACTATCAGAAGTAAAATCATTATTTAGCAAAAAAAACTAAAAATTTATCATATTTTTCCCTCAGGTTTAAAAATCTAACAATTTCACCTCACACAAGGTTTGAAAATAACCATTTCCCCCTTGGTTCATCATCTTCGTTTGAAAGACGAATACGATTTTGTCTTCATCGGACCGGAAGAGGAAGAGAGAAGTCGACTAGGAAAGAGCTGTTTGTCAAAAAGAGGAGAAAAAAACTTAGTAGGGAAATTGCCACTCTTCAAACCTTGGGTGGGGAAAATTTTTAGATTTTTAAACTAAGGGAAAAATATGATAAAATTTTAGTTTTTTTTTTTAATATTTTCAACTAAATAACATTTTCTTCCTTAACCTTAATTGTAAAATTTAACAGATGAGTGAGTGTTTAAATTTTTTAAAATTAATAAAATAGAATTTGAGAAAATAATATTCTTTATGTGGAAATAAATCTTTTCATCTATTTAGATATTCAATTAAATACTTAAACATAAATATATATAATATTGTTCAATTTGAAAATGGAATAAAAGAATGAGAAATCGTGATATCTAGACAATGAAATAGTTGAATTCTCTGATTATTTCACAAATGAAACTCTTAAAAGCCAACAAATCAAATTTTATTTACATTACGAAAAGGTGGGAGCTTAACCCAATATTCATAATTTTATTTACATTAATTCATTAAATAATTTTAAAAAAAATTATATATAATTTGGAAATCGGGTAATCAAAAATTTGATTCAGTTATTCTACAAAATTAGTTCGGTTATTAATAAGTTTTTATATAGAGTTAATTCAGTTTTGATTCTTATTCGAAATATTTTTAAATCAAAAATTTAGTTCATTTCACAAATCCTTTAAAATGGTTTGGTTATCCGATTTCGAGCATCTCTAATCACAATTTTGACTATAAATATAATTTTGCAGTAACAAATGTAAATACTTTCTTTTTTTCTAATTATTTTGCTTCTAGGTTCTCTTGTGACAATAGGTAGTTGAGATATGACAGTCATGAAATTAATCAAATATCAAGGCATAATGAATATTCCTCATCCGTATTTTTGTCTTAATTTCATTTTTGCATTTTTGAACTTAAAAAATGGATGCTCTGTCACTTTTTATCCATTTTTTAATCAATTTTAACCAATGAAAAAATTAATAATTTTCTCCGTCTAATCTTTAAATTTTAATTATAATCATATTATTTTTTATTTTTTTCAACTATATTTATTATTATTTTTATTTCTTTTTCTTCTTAGGCCATTTCCTTCATTTTTACCTCCACCAACATAAACTCTCTTAACACCACTAAACATCTATTGAGCTTTGAGCTTTGAGGAGAATATTAGAGTGATTTATCTCATCCACAACTGCCACAGAACTCTCCACCTTTAATCATCCTATTTTGCATCTCTCATTATTAATAACACAAACTCTCCCATCATGAACAACAAACATTCTTGAGGCAAGTGTTGAGTGTGACTATTACTAATTTTCAAAGAAGTCACATGTCTCCACATTGTGACTTATATTTATTTTTCTTTTTTTTTTTAATTTCTTTTTCTTCTTACCTTCATTTTCATCACCACCAACCCAAACTCTCTCAACACCACCAACTATCTATTGAGCTGAAAGGAGAATGTTAGACCGATCTATCTCATCCATAACTGCCGTAGAGCTCTCCACCCACCCTTTAATCATGCTCTCTTGCATCTCTTGCTATCAACAACACAAACCATCTCGTCATGAACAATAAACATTCCTTAGGTGGCTATCAAGCGTGGTTGCTACTAATTTTTAAAGAAGTCACATGTCTCCACATTGTGATTCACCACACCCAAGACGCAAACCTTACCAAGGCACAAACCCAAATTGGTATATTGAATTGAGGAAAAAGCTCTGATTGAAAGATTGAGTTAAGAGAGGAGGAGGAGAGTTGAAGACTTTGATTTAGAGATTGAACTAAGGGAGACATTGTCTTGAAATGTGGATAGTCTAAATGAATTACTAAGATTAACTATGAATATCCTGAATCAATTACTAACATCAAGTGCAGCTATTCTAAATCATTTATTAAATCAAGTAATGATATATGAATATTTTGCTAAGATCATGAGAATATGGTCAACTATTTAGCCTTGTATTTAGACAATTAGTTTAGAATTTTTTTTTTTTTGTATATATGTTAGTTGTTGTATCAATTCGAATTAGTGAATAATATCAATCATTCTTTTCCAATCCATAAAGAAATTTTTCATAGTATTAGAGCAGGTTTGTTGCCTCAATATTCAAAGACACAAAGAGAGGTGGCAAGAGTAACCATAACCAAGGCAAAAAAGGCACCACATTATCAATTGAGTAGTTTTGATAGAGTTGAAGATCAATTGGTCATACATTTTTTAAAGGAAACAAATTACTCAACTTGGAAAAAAGCCCTGACCAATGCCTTGATATCGAAGCACAAGATGGTGTTCGTTGATGGAAAATTTCCAAAACCTCCCTTAGGTGATCTTGATGAAGAAAATTGGATTACCTACAACTCAAAGGTGATGTCTTATATTTTACATTTCTTGAGTGAAGAATTGCATGACAGTGTAGTTTTCATGATACCACATATGCAATGTGGAAAGAACTAGAGGAGTCTTTGTTCACAAGGAAGTAGTCTAAGAGTCCAAGAAGTTAAACAAGAAATAGCCAAAGCATGCCATGGAGATATGAGCATCTCGACATATTATGCTAAAATAAAAGGCTTGTGGGAATAACTCAATGTGTTCTCAAAGCCATACAAGGCAGAATGCACTAAAAGTACTTAGGGTGTTACAACAAAAGAAAAGGAAAAAGAAAGACTCCATGAATTTGTTATGGGACTAAATGATGCCTATGGAATAGTAAGATCAAATTTGTCATGCAAAGATCCATTGCCCAGCCTTCTAAATGTTTATGTATTACTGACTTCAAAAGAAATAGGGATTGGGAGGACTCAATCAATTGAGTCAACAACCTTTAAAGTCAACATTGGTGGGTTTAGAGGCAAGGATCATAACAAGAAGCTAAGGTGTGATCATTGTAAGAAACTCAAGCACATGAAGGACAATTGTTTTGAAATAATAAAATATCCAACAAATTGGCAAGGCAAGAAGAAAAGAAGACACACTGCATATCCAACAAACTCTGAGACAAAAGAGAAAAAAAATGTTTTTGGCTCTTTTGTCTTAAATAAAAGTCTTGGGTTGTGTGATACCTGCCATCAAGCAAAATAATGTCAAAGCCTATTTCCTATCGGAAATGATAAATCAAAGAATGTTTTTTATTTAGTCCATTTTGATACTTAGGGACTTTAAAATGTTAAAACTCATGTTGGTTATTCACATTTTTTCACCATTGTTGATGATTGATCAACAATAGTAAAGTTAATTAGAAATGCTAAAATAAATGATCATATTTCATTGAAAATTGTTTTTTGTTTGGTTGATATCAATAGTAATTTAGTTTTTGTTAGTAAATTGACTAAAGAACATAATTGCTTTGTTGGATTTTCTCTAGACAAGTGTTTTATACAGGACCTTACCATGAACAAACTGATCGGAATGGGTAAGCAAAAAGAGGGACTCTCCTATTTACATCAATATTCATCAGCACGTGCATTTACTACAAGTTCAAATGTGGGAGTACAAATTATACATAAAAGATTGAGACATGTTCGTATTTCTAGATTAAAAGATGTTTTTGGTTCTTTTGTCTTAAATAAAAGTCTTAGGTCTTGTGATACATGTCATCGAGCTAAACAATGTCAAAGCCTTTTTCCTATCAGAAATAATAAATCAAAGAATGTTTTTGATTTAGTACATCTTAATACTTAGGGATCTTATAACGTTAAAACTCATACTAGTTATTCATATTCTCTCACCATTGTTAATGATTGCTCAAGAAGTATATAGGTGTATATGATGAAGGATAAGGCAAAAGCACTAAAGTTATTTGAACATTTTGTGAACATGATCAAACCACAATTTGGGATACAAGTAAACAAGATTAGGTTTGACAATACACTTGAATATGTATATGGAAGCCTCAAAAGAATAGTTTTTGAAAAAAGAATGATTCATCAAACCTCATGCACACATACACCAATACAAAATAGAGTTGTGGAGAGGAAACATAGACATTTACTTGAAGTAACATGAACACTAAGATTCCATTCAAATGTAGTAACATAATATTGGGGAGAGTGTGTAATGACAACATCATACTTGATAAACGTTTTGCCAACCCCAAGACTAGAAAGTAAATCTCCTTATAAGATATTATTTAAGGAGAAACCATCATATGAGCATCTTCAAGTTTTCAGTTGTTTTTGCTATGTTTATAACAAACTGAAACCACTTGATAATTTTGAATCAAGATCCAAGTGTTGTATACACTCAAGGAAAAAAAGGCTACAAAGTTCTTTAGTTAGAGACAAGGAGAATTCTTGAATCAAATGATGTGATTTTTTATGAAGATTCATTTTCATTTCAAGATAAAATGTATGCAAAAGAGATTGATAAAGGGAGCCCATTTGAAAGTATTCCTTGGATTAGTGAAGAATCTTCTGATGAAGAAAAGGACAATAAACATAATGACACTGAGATTGAGCATGAAAATGAAGATATTGAAGAACTACAAGACTAACAAGAGAAAGAAGACCTTCTAACTATTTGGAGGATTATGTCTTAAGCTGCTTTAGTAGAGAAGATCCCTCCTACAACAAGCTACCCTTCTAATCACTCATCTAGAAAGACATGGTAAGGATCTAACTAAATCAATTTTTATTCATAATACTTCACAAGTTTTTACCAATAGTGCAGATGAAAAGGTGGATGAAATTGAACCAAGTTTTTTTGAAGAAGTCTCACAAAGTTCCTAATGATGAGATGTAATGAATTAAAAGCTAAAAGCTTCATGTGATAACAAAACTTAGAGTCTTGTGGAGTTACTAATGGGGAAGAAAACAATTGGATCAAAATGGGTCTTCAAAATAAAAATACAATCTAGATGTCATAGTGGAACGATATAAGGCTAGACTTGTTACAAAGAGGTATAACCAAGTGGAAGGACTCTATTACAATGAAACACTCGCTCTGTAGCAAAATTCGCAACTATTACATACCTTATTGTAGTGGTTACGATCAAAAGATAAGAATTGCATCAACTTGATGTTAACAATGCATTCCTCAATGAAGATTTAGATAAAGATGTTTTTATGAAAATGCCACAAGGATTATGCATCAAGGATAAGAGAGTTATTTTTAAACTTCATAAGTCCTTATATGGACTCAAGTAAGCCTTCGGGTAATGGTTTGGTAAGCTTTATAAAGCTTCATTGTCTTATGGTTTCAAGCAAAACATTTAAAATAATTCACTTTTTATTTTGACCAAAGGGTATAGTAAGATGGTGGTGTTGGTGTATGTAGATGATTTAATTGTTATAAGAGATAATAAGGAATATTGTGCACAATTTAAGAATTATTTGCAAGGTTGTTTTCAGATTCAAGATTTAGGACCATTAAGTTATATTTTTGGTTTAGAAGTTAAAAGGACAGAAAAGGGAATACACCTAAGTCAACAAAAACATGTCAAAGATATAATTGTTGAAGTTGGGATGAAGAATGTGAAATGTGTACAAACACCTATTCCTCAACAACATAGACATTTTGAAGATGTTGGAGAGTTGCTTGAAGACGCATGGAGTTATAAAAGACTAGTTAGAAGATTTTTGTACTTGACATTGACTCGACCTAATTTGTCATATGGAATCCACTTACTAAGTTGACTTTTGAAGAGTCCAAGACAACCACACATGGACATGGCAAAACAAATAATTTGCTACATTAGAAAGCCACCAGATCAAGTGATTTTTTTACCTTAAAGCTAATGAGATAGTTTTAAAAGCATAATCTAATGTAGATTGTTCAATTATTAGAAAATTAGTGACAGGATTTGTAACCTTTCTTGGAACTGCTGCTTTGACTTGGTGATCCAAGAAACAACCCACAATATTATTGTCATCTGCAGAAGCTAAATACAAGGCTATAGCAAAAACAACCAAAAAAGTTGTGTGGTTGACTTATGTCCTTAAAGATTTGTTTACAAAAGTTCCACAACTTATAAGTTTGTTTTGTGATAATAAGTTAGTTATCCACATTTTATCCAATTCAATGTTCCTTGAAAGAACTAAACACATGTTGGATTGTCACTTCTTCAGGGAAAAGGTATAGGCCAAGCTATTTAGTCTTATATTTGTACCTCCTCATCAACAATTAGTTAATATATTTACAAAGGGATTCGAACATGACAATTTCGAGTCACTATGTGAGACATTGACAACATCAACTTGAGAGAGGCATCTAACATGTGAATATCCACTTTTAGCATATCATGATTTGTTGTAGTCACAATCGGCTTGATAGAGGCTCTTGAAGTGTGGATATTCTAAATTAATTACTAAGATTACTTGCGGTATTTTGAATCAATTACCAAGGTCAAGTGCATCAAGTGTAGATATTTTGAATCAATTAATGAGATCAAGTAGTGATATTATGAATATTTTGCTAAGATCATGAGGTATTTTAAAATTGAAAGATAAGATTAATTTTGTATATCAATCATGCATTTTCCTTTTATTGTAACGTAGCTTTAGGAAGATGGTCGACTATCTAGCCTTGTATTTAGGCAATTAGTTAGGATTTTTTTTTAATATATGTTAGTTGTTGTATCAATTCGAATTAGTGAATAATATCAATCATTTTTTTCCAATCCATAAAATTTTTTTCATATTCTAATTAAGAAGACGTGTTAGTAAATTTCAGTGACCAATGGATTAAGTTTGGTGTTGTAGTTGGGCCACACGACGAGGCTATGATCAATTGGAAATTGGCTTTAGAATTTCAATTTGACAGTTTAAAAATTGATTGGGAGATTGAATGAAAGAAGAAGAAAATAATGGAGTTTTTCAGTGAAAAGGAAATTGGTGAAGTTGAAGGAAAAGAGTTGGTAGTAAAAGGAATTTGAGTCATGTTAATATTATATAAGTAATTAAACTTTTCACATCAATATTAAAATTTTAAAAATCAATTATTAAGGATATTTTTATCTTTTAGTATTTTTATCATCAAATTTAATATAATTTACTAACAAATTATGAGTGAAAGTGTTGTTTTTAAAGTTCATAGGAGAACATTATTCATGCAAAAAAGTATGGTGGATAGCCATTTTGCCATAAATTAACTGATAGCTTGCATGAAAAATTATGTGTGAATGTTATAGTAATTTATAACGGTGAATTTAGAGAATAATTTATGTCATGTATTTTTAAAGCAGATACATAATACATATCATGCAAAATTTAGGATGTATAACTATATTTTTATAAAAGAAATTCAACTTCACGGATTAAAATTTGGGATATTAAATTAAATACCCCCTATCAAGGGCATAAGCAAAAATGCTCCCTTATCACTAGCTTAAACAAAAATACCCTATTTTCAAGGTTTTAAGTAAAAATACTCCACTATTTTTTTTTTTAAATTGCCAAAAATATCTTCACCACTTCTATATAAACCCTCACCTTCATATCTTTTTCATACTATTCAAATTTTCAGTTTTACTCAATATCTAGCATGGTGGGTTCATTTGAAAGAAAAAAATTCGTGTTTTTAAGTTTGAGTAAAAAAATTGGATCATAATAACAAGATATTTATACGAATTTTAATTGAAAACTTAATTTATTTGTTAAATCAAGTTCATATATTTTATATTTTTATATAGAATTGTGCAATAAAATGAATATTAGAAAAATATAGGAGACAATTAGATATTCAACAATATATGGGAGGGTTAAATGAAATGATAAAAAAATATAAGGGTATTTTGATATTAAACAATGTATAAGGGTGTTAAAAAATATTAGGATAATATAAGAGACATTTCGATATAAGACAATGTATAAGGGTGTTAAAAATATGTTATAAAAATATAATGGTATTTTAAAATTACACAAAATATGAAGTTGTTAAATGAAATACGACAAAATTTAGAGGTGTTTCGATATTATATGAATGTGAAGTTCCTATATTTTATATGCTTACATATTAATTATGTCATAAAATAAATGTTAAGAAAATATAAAGACATTTTGATAGTCAACAATATATGAAGGGGTTAAAAAAATGATAGGAAAATGTCAAAGGTATTTTGATATTAGATAATCTATGATGGTGATAAATGAAATTTAGGATAATATAGGGGCATTTCAGTATAAGACAATGTATGAGGTGAGAAATGAAATGTTAGAAAAATATAGGAGACATTTTGAAATAAAACAAAATATGAGGGTGTGAAAGAGATAAGACAAAATTTAAGGGGCATTATGATAATATTCGAATATGAAGTTCCTATATTTTATATACCTATATAATTATAGGGTGTTAATGTAGATTTTTTTGCTAAATGTTTTTTATACCAATATTGGTCATTGTAGGATTTATTATTGAAATGGCAAGATTATATTGTTGTTCATTACGAAGAAGAATGAATTCAAAGTGATTAAAACACTTGAGGGATTTATTTAGTTGTTGAGTGACAAGTGTGATATCGAGCTGATTCGAAACAATATTCAACTATGCATGAACAAAAGTATTGAGTTAGATTGCCTTGTAAAAATTGAAAATAAATAAGGTGTTGAGGGTCTTATTGACATGTCTAAATATGTCAAGGAATGTATTCTAGTTTTTGTTATATATACCCCTATTGAAGCAAAATGAGAAGAAGAAAGAAGTGACAATTATGATGGTGAATTGAAAGAGGAATTTAATTTGGAAGACTTTATATATTTTTGAAATGATGCATTGTATATTATTGAAGAATAGGTTTGTAAAGGCAAAGAGAGGCTTCTAGATTGGGGTGACTTTGATAGGAATGAGATGGTTGATAGTCCTATTGATGAGTCAAACTTCAAGGAGATGTCACTTGTTAATTATGATATAAGTAGTCTCCAACTTGTAAATCCTCTTCAGGGTGGTGGGAATTATGCTGGACATTTTTTTGATAATATCCCAACTAATCCATTTAAGTCGCTACCTAATTTTCCTCCACAGCCTTCAGCATCAACAATAACATCAAGTGGTTCAAGATCAGTGCAAGAGGGGAATATTATAAAAATTGGTGACCTTTTTAAAAATTAAAAACACTTGATAGATGCAGTGGCTCAATTTGCATTAGAGAAAGGATTCCAGTACAAAGTGGCCAAGTTAGACACAGAGAGATGAAAGATTAAACGGGCAATATGAATGGTATTTATAAGGAAGAAGAATAAAACCCACTAAATTATTTCAAATTCGCTCTATGAATCTCACACACACATGTTCAAGAGATCAGATAAAGCCACATCATAGGCAAGTTAGGGCTTGAGCATTAGACCAATTAATGAAGTTGAAATTCATATTGGTTGATCATATTTATTGGTTTGAGGAGATTATTATCGACATTATTGATAGATAGCAAATTGATATATCATATTCACAAGTTTGGTGGGCAATAAATTAGGTATTACAATCGTTGAGTGGCTCACTGTAGAGTCATCCATGCTCTCAGAAGATTATTACTACAATTTATAATGTGCTAATCTGGGTATAATGGTGCATATACAAATAGATGATGAGCAACACTTTTAGTACATTTTCATTGCATTGGGCTATTACATTTGTGGATTTCAATGATATATTTAACCAGTTATTTGCATTGATGCTAGTTTCTTAAAGGGTCGATATCTGAGACATTTATTCATCTTCATTGCCATGGATGATAATAACCAAATTTATCGAATAATTTTTTGTATAGGAAAAAAGAAAGATCATGCGACGTGGTGTGCATTTTTGACAAACTTAATGATTGTATCGATGAAGTAGCAGAGTTGGTAATAATCTCACATCGACATCATGTCATTTATTCTACAATGGCTGAGTTCTTTCCAGATATACACAATAGATGTTATTGTCATCACCTTTTTTGTACCATGTGATCAAAGTACAAGTGTAACTCAAAAATCACATGTTTGTACTGGAAAACGATGAAGGCTTATACAGAAATGGATTTTAAAGTCATGATTAAAGCAATTGATAAGTTACACCTTGAAACGGGGGATCACCTATGTTAGGTGGGGTATCAGCGATGGAGTAGGGCATATTTTCCAGGCCACAAGTATAACATCATGACAACCAAGATCATAGAGTCATTCAGTGCATTTGTTATACATGCAGGGGGTTTACCCATCATGATATTGGCCAATTTCATTCACGACACCTTACAACGATGGTTTTACGAGATAAAAAACCATGCAAGTATGTATAGTTTTAATACTAATTATTTAATCGAACATGCCTTTTTATACTTATGCTTATTCACTAACAAATGTATTGATGCTTTTTAAAATTGTAGATGAATACACCTACCAAGGTATACCATGGACAAAAGAGTAGTTTCGCCACCATGTTTTGAAGTCTGCGAACCTGGAGGTCCGTCCAATTGCAAATATTTGGTACAAAATTATAGGTGGTGCATACATGGGTATTGTAAACTTTCATGAGTGGGCATGTATGTGCATGAAGTTTCAACTGTCATATATTCCATGTAAGTATGTCGTTGCTATCTCAAGATATTTGAGGCTCACAAATGTCTATGCATGAGTTCATCCTTTTTATAGAACTGAATTATACCATGCAATGTATGTGAAAGTTGTCAATCCACTTGGGGATCAATCAAAATGGTTACATGCCAAGGAGGAATAAACTATCTTGCCAGCTTTTATCTATTGTCACCAACTAAGTCATCCTTCCAAAATAGAATTTGATGTCCTCTATAGGGTGAGGTCATAATATTAAAGGTTTGTAGTCGATGTAATCAACATAGGTATGTACGAACAAATTACAAGAGCCTAACACCAATTCCAAGCTCCATTCCATCAGGTTTGTTGAGAAAAGATAAAGATAAGAGATTTTCACAGTCTCGACCTTCTATTTAGTTTAATTTATGTTTAACTTGTCAATGTACTTGTTGAAATGAGATGTAATTCATGAAATATTATATTAGTATTTTAATAAGTTATTACATTTCTTGCATTGTTTGAGTTCTGATTTATACGATATTGAGTAAATTGTTACTAGTAAAAGTACAACAAAAATATATAACTTGGAAGCATATGCCTAACCAATAAATATTGTAAATAAAATATATACATAACAAATACAATCATAAATAAACACATGTATACATAATCTATTTCATACAATGGAAAAAACAACTTAGTGACCAAACACTTGCACATCGAGGTGGATGACTTGCGAGGGAAATCCAAACTCCTCCCAAGCATCAAACACTTTATGAAGCGTAACATAAATACACCATAATCATTGGAACCTAGGCCCTACTAAGGGATACCTATAGCTTAACACAATCTTAACTCATCATGTCATGGTGAACACTCTACAGTGGACCAAAAATGAGTGGATTAGAGTGATGTTGAGATGTAACTAGTATACGGTCACATTTGATATGCAAGCCCCTTGAGGTTATTGGTAAAAGTCATATATGAGTTTTATATAGTGATTATCCACTCTCATAGATCCAGGATCTCGACAACACAATGAGCATAGTCAAAGTTGATAAGTATGAACATCTACAAACATTGAAAAAATTATAATAGAGACATGTGTTGCATATAATAAATTATAATTGCAACACATATAAATAGTACCTGATCAACTATTCCTTATGGTTTGTAGAACAATCCAGATATATAATGCACCTCAACCATTTTTTACTCGAACTCATCTGATGGGATGTTAATCCAATTGTCATATGCGATGCAGATGTGCCCTACAAAGAACGTATGGTTATTATGTAACTCTATTGGATGATGACTTGGTGCTCGTACTAGTGCTAAAGTAGAAGTCCTAGGAAGGAATTTACATGCTGGTGATTGAAATGAAAACATAAATTATTATGTTTACATGAATATATAAAACATTTAAACAAAGTCACTTGATAATGACCACTTACATCGTCGATCAACCACTCATACAACTTTACTATCATATGCTAAAAGGTCGATTTGGACTTTACACTAATACAATAGACATTATGCTTGTCAGATGCATCAACTTCCCGTACTACTTCTTGAATGCATATTCGCGTTTTACGACCAAGAAGGGAATAGTCTGAATCTATCGTTTGACTCTTGGAATGTGAATGAGAACTTGTAGATATTGTATTTATGCATATCTATCATCTGGCTGGAGTATATCCTCTCACTCACCCTAGACATTGATTCGTATGTCATATCCTATACTGGTACACTCCACAAGTATGAATTTAAATCGTCCAAGTGATTGACCAATTGGAGATATTCTACAAATACCTTTTTTTATCTGCCGGTCCCCAATAACACCATATAAAGGTAATACAACAAGGCTATTTTGATGGCATCGATATGGCATCTTCTAACATCCCAAAAAATATGTGTCCTAAATCTCATCTTTGGAACCTCATGACATATATGATGAATGACAGTGATAAGTGCAAACTCAAATGAGTTGAACCTCACATCAACACTATTAATTTAAAACCATAACTCATTTCTCCCTAAAGACTAATACAATTGTCGTAACATGAAAGAGTGCACCAACATTTAACTAAATCTCATGTCTAGTAACCGAACCAAGTGTCCAAAATATATCCTCTTAAACAACCTTATTACTCTTGTGTCAATGTGAATTTAATCTTGGACATTGCATTTCACTACACACACGAAGTAACCTCTGCCCAAAAGTATCGTGCCTCATTTGGGATTCTCAATTCGCAGCTAGGGTTCTCACATTTTCATTTTTGAGAAACTTTATGTAAAAAAGAAATTATTATGACGATAAATTTTGAGAAAAAATTCAGAAAATATGCACATAAAATCTGAAATTAATATGAAATGTATATCTAATCTATCAATTTCTATAATAATTGAAAAAAAAACGAGTCTGAAATTTGAAAATTGTAACTCGAAAAACCCTTAGAATGAAAAATTTTAAAAAACAAACTTGAAATTCTAAAACTATTCATCGAAAAACTCAAAGAGGGGAAAAATCATAAAATTTGACTTGAAATTCAAAAATTAGACATAAAAGAATTTAAAATTTGAAAACTACACGTTAAAAAACCTAGACTAAGAAAAATAAAAAAATCAATATGAATTTCGAAATCTATACGTAAAAAAAGCCCTAGAATGAGAAAAATTGAAAAAATAGCCTGAATTTCAAAATCTACATGTCAAAAAACCTTAAAATAAGAAAAATAAAAAAAATAGACCTAAAATCCAAAAACTATAGGTTGAAAAACCTTAGAATGGAAAAGATTGAAAAACCCACTTAAAATTTGATAACTACATGTTGAAAATTCTTAGAATGAGAAAATTAAAAAAAAAAAAAAAACAGATCTAAAATCTGAAAACTACACATTGAAAAACTTAGAATAAGAAAAATAAAAAAACAGACCTGAAATCTAAAAACTATGCGTCAAAAAGCCCTATATTCTGAAAAATAATAAATCTGACTTCAAATTTGAAACCTATATATCGAAAAACCCTATATTGCAAAAAATAATAAAATCTAACCTCAAATTCAAAAGCCACACATCGAAAAACATAGAATGGTTAAAAAATCTGATTTGAAATCTGAAAACTACATGTTGCAAACCCTATAATAGAAAAAATATCAATTTGACCCCTTAATAATTTTCCTGCCTCCCATAGGTCCTATTGTTTCAAAAACTCACAATTTTCCTCTAGAACATGTTCTTTCGAGTTACTCTATTTAAAATTTCAAAATTTCCTTGTTTTCCCCTACTCCCCCCGAGATATAATGTTCAAAAGATTGCAATTTTTCCTCTCTTGGGGTTCCCCTGAGATCATTATTGTTTCAAAAATCACAATTTTCCCTCACCTTCAAGGTGTCAATTTAGTTTAGGGGATATTTATCTACCTTAGGATTCCTTGAGGTGAAATTTTTCCCCTAAGGTAAAGCATCAACATCAAAAATCTATATTTTCTAACCAAAATCTCATTTTCAACTATTATTTCAACAACAAACGAATCTACACCTATTATAATACAATAGCCCTCAACTAATTCATCCAAAACTAGCAATAATCAACCTAGAAAATCAATTGTTCAAAGCTGAAAAACCCTAAACTAATAATGCCCAAATTTTCATCTAATCTATAAAATTTAATCACTAAAATGATTCAAACAAGATAAGGGATAATGTACTTACCTTCTTTGTCATTTTCATCATCGGAAAACTTCAAAAATGTCGTTGAAAACGCTAAAATTGAGAGTTATTGTCAAAACCTATGGAAGCCTTGAGATTTGATTTGGTTTTGTTTATATGTGAGGGCATTTTAGTTTTTTCATGATAATGAGGCATTTTTGGTTTATCAAACTAAAATTGGGCAACTTCTATTAACCCCTTAATGTTTAAGACAATTAATTTAATAACTTTAAAGAATTCAATGGACACTTCATTATTTTCCAGATTGTTCATCTGTTTGATACAAGTGAAAGAAGTAGAAACTATAGACTTTCAAGAAAAGTCTTACATTGAATAAGAATTGAATATAAAATAGCTGACTAAACCCTTTTATAGTGGACAAAATACTTTATAAAATTAATTAGAAATGTTAGACCTATGGTTACATCCCATATAGATATTGCTTCCTTCAATAACCCTATCATTTTTTAGAGCTAACATTTATAATTATATTTCATTTCCTACCGCAAATAAAAAATTATTTCAATATAATTTTACCTGTAACCCATTTATTTATAGTTCTTAGAACCCAACACTAATTGGTAATTGATATGTATTCCATTTTAAATGGTATTAATATTGGAATAATTTTCTGATCCCACCACTTTTAAATTTTTAGAAGGGCTCCCATTTTGTCATATTATAGCTCATTTCTCCTTCAACATTAGGGGTTTAGGTTTAGTTAGAGCTTGTTTCTTATGCTTAAGTGTGATTAGAGAATCCAAAGTCAAGGTTACTTAAACAAATAATTCATGTACCTTATTTAGAACAATGAAATTATGCTAACGGTTGATTAATTTGTTGCTTTATTTTTGTAATTGATTCATACTAATGTTTATAAAAGGTAAATACAAATAAATAGATAAAACTATGGCACATATATAAGACCTTAAATAATTTTAATACTTTTACATGTTCTTCTATAATTCAAATAATAGATAACAAAACCAAACAAGAGGAGAGAGAAATCGCATGTGGTTGTTTCTTTAATTATTTTGGGAACTTTTGGTAGTTTAAGAATTCAAAGATTACTTCAATAATCTATATTTTTTTATTGACATTACTTTATTTGGTTTGTTAAATAACAAAAGATTCCAGTAATAATCTATTATTAATAGTGACGTGACAAGTAATATAAAGAGTAATTACTAACTATGTATTAAACGATTGCCAATATAATCTTTATTTTTTTTATAATTTTATCTTTATTTATTAATTTTTTAGGATAAAAATACCCTTATTTTCAATCGATTTAACAAGTAACATGAAAATATTTTAAATTAATTATATCTAATGATATTTAAGTAAAATAATAATTTAATATTTATTTATTACATCCAACCAAATATAATAATTATTTATATTTACTCATTTTTATCAAATATAATAATAATAATTTACACCTAGTAATCTTCTAAATAATCTATTTTTATGTAATATTTCATTTTTTATAATAAAAGATTACATGAACTAAACACACCCTTAGTTTAACATGTTGGAAATTTTCAAGGTTGCTGAAATTTGATGAAGCAGCAGAATACAATTTAAAATAAACAATACCCAAAAATTCCCATGGAGGATCACGTTTTAGGGGATGTATTTATGAAACATGCAAACAACATACATAATATGTTTAAGAACATTATACTTGTATTTGGATGCTCTTACAGTCTTTATATGGATTTGTGAATGTTCTCCAACCCATTGCGAGGCAATGCCTTGGTATCCATTTGATGCAGGAATGAGGAAGAAGTCAAAACTCTACTAGGGTTCTATGAACGAATTAGGTATTTGGCCAAATGTGTGTTTGTTTGTACATGAAGGTCCAATAACAAGAGCACATGTATAACTTCAAGTGATCCATTATGCATACATGAAGGTCCAATAAGAAGAGTTAAAGATAAAAGCATGTGAGAAGCTTTAAATGGGCTTACTGAAGATATTTGGACTAAAAGTAACACACAACAAGGGAATCAAAGCTTAGAGGAACATCAAGGCTTAGTAAACTTCATTCAAGTTTAAGAACAATTTACTATTTGAGAAGTTTAGGCCGAATGCACAACTTGTTTGATTATGGCTGCATACTTATTTTCTTTTAGGGCCATGCACACAACTTGAGTTATTTAGTTATTTTGGGATTATGATGGGCATTTAGTTATTTTATGATTGTGATAAGCTAGACAATATCTTAATTTAAATCTAATCCTTTATTTAGTAGGTTATTAAGTAGGATTGATATTCATATTCTATTTAGGGTTTTATTTTTGTGATATATAGACATGTAACCCTTTGGGGTAGCACATTTTTATTGATTTGAGTTATAATATTGAGAGACTTTTCTCTTTGGTTCTTTTGAGAACTTGGCAAACTTATCAAGAGTATTATTGTGATGTTCTAATTTGACTTATCACTCAAAACCTTAATTTGTTCTTAAGTGTAGTATCAACAATCCTTTCTTGTACCTTTGGTTTGTGTTTCTTAATAAACATTGAGTCAAAGTTTTCCTTTGATAAATTTGATTTAGCTTTCTTAGGGTTTTTGAATTGTTTGCTTTGTTTGTGGGTCTTATCATTGTGCTCTTTGGGATTCGCATCAATATATTTTTTTTAATAGGAACTTAGATATGTACATCAATGTGAATAAAATAGATAATGGATTAGTTATATCACAAGATGGAATAATATAATCCCAAATTTCAGTAAGAGACACAATCTAATCTTATCATGATAAAACTAGAAATTTTACATAAAATGATAACAAACCTGTTTCAAGAAAACATATAACTAAGGATGAAAATCTCTATCCATAATAAGTTCAAACAATTGAACAAATGTATTGTCTAGTTTATTATAAAAGGATGTCACAATATCCCTTCCTTTGTATACATTGTACAACCATGGAAGTTGGAAAACAAAAAAATAGTATTGATTAAGATGAAACGAGAAAACATTAAGTGATATTAGAAGTCCAAAGTGTAAGACCACCCATAACAAAAACAACACCAAAATAGTAAAGAAACATATAACAAAACAAAACAAATTTCTTAGAGTCATTTCATCAAACACCTTGCAAGACTGTAATTTTGATATAACCCAATTCTAGAACAATTACTTAAACAAAAACTCTTACAAATTGTTGTAAAAAACAAAAATAGTGTGAAAGATTTTGTATCTTAAAAACTTCTTTCTAAGTGGTGCTCCCTTGGGTTCAAATGAAATGAAACAACTCTTTCTAAATCTTTAGTCAAATGCATGATGATGGTGGTTGTGATAGATATCATCTGACAGTGATGGTAGAGAGACAAGTTGAAATTTATGGGAAAAAAAAGCAATGGTGATAAAGGGATGAGTTGAAGAAGATGCATTCCTTTTGTAGAAAAATATTTAGGCAAAAACAATTCTTTTATTTTAATGGTGATGATATGACAGTATTGCCATGTAGCGGATGAAATGGAATATGTCATGTCACAACCACATTAGTCTGTTTAATAAATATATGCACAAAAGTTATGCATATAACATTACTAAAAAAAAATGATAATTTTGGTCTAATAATATAGTATTGAGAAACTAATGACTTGAATATTATAAGAAGGTGATTTGCAAACATAATGACAATATTAATGTTTTTAGATTTAGATTAGACACCTGTCTGATAAGAAGGTGGTCTTGTCCAATTGGTGGTTGAATCAGTAAACTGTTTAAATAAATATTAAAAATAATACTCAAAATAATTTTATATAATTAATAATTAAATATATAGTTAATTTGAATTGGTTTTATATAAAAATACCGTTGGGCTGATGACATACACACTATATTGATAGATGAGGTGGTAGGTTCAATACCCAGATTTGACCAACATCAAATCGTGAACTAGAAAGGTTGTAGGATTTGGATTGTAGTCTAGTTTGATTCAATTGTTAATCTAATCCATTCTGGCAAAGGGGTTAAAGTTTTTTAAACTTTTGAGTGTCTATTTAATATCGTAAAATAATATTTATGATAAAGTTTTCAAAATTTAAGTGTTCATTTGATAAAATGTGAAAATTATTATTCAAATAAAAATCTTAGAACCCTCTTAAGATAGTTATCGTCATCTCCCATAAAGAGAATGACGTTTTTATTCTTCTTCTAGCATTACCATTTCACTTGTTAAATTCTAAAACTTATTAATTTCATTGTTACCTTGTAACTACAATCATTTGTCTAACAGCTAGCGTTAGATTCGAATCGAACTTGGTTGAGCTTGAGCTTGAGCTTAATTCAAACAAACTTAAAACGAGTTCGAACCTGAGCCCAAACTCTATTTATTATTAAAATCAAGCTTGAGCCTGAGCCCAAATAATCATATAAGTGGCTTAGCGTAGCTCACAAGCTAGTTAAGCTCACCCAAATAATATTGTCCTGTAACTTTTTAGTAATTTTTTTTTTTTGTCAAAAGTCAAAGTCTATTTCCTTTTTGGCTTTTGCTTTCAACTTTGAAATTTTAACCTTTTAGTCTCTCAGCATCTCACACAGGCATCTTCTAGCTTTTTGTAAACCTCTTCATCTTTTGACTTTTTGAAAACCCCATCGCTCAGTGTCTCCATCGATAATGTCAACATCCAATTGACTCTTTCCACCTTTTAAGATCGAGCATTTCCTCTATTCCAGTTTGGTCACGAATCATCTCTGTTTTCAATTCTGGAGCACTTCTATTTGTCTAGCATTTGTCTTTGAAGGCGACGAGTTCAACAACAATGACACAAAGACATATTAGGTTTGTTATTTGTTTACTTAAATTTTTAATTGTTTGTCCAAATTAGAAACCCTAATTTTGGAATTAGGGTTTCTAATTTAAAGGTTTTGTGTTATTTAGTTTTATGCATTTGCTGGTACTTTTTTTTTCAGATTGATAATTGTCTTTGCTTTGTAATTTGTGTTTTAAAAACTAAATCTACGTATTGTGCTAATACTTGATGTGTCTTCATATCTAACTATTTGTTAGATATGTATGCGAAATGTGGGAGTTTAGTTACTGCCTAGAAAGTTTTTGATGCAATGAGTGAAAGAGATTTGTGTTCGTATAACATTATGATATTTGCTTACGTGAAAATGAGGTTTCTCAAACAAGTAAGAAAAGTGTTTAATGAAATGCCTCACAGAGACAATTTTTCTTAGACTGTGATGATTTTGGGTTATGTACATTATAATCAGACAGAAGAGGCTTTAAATTTGTACAAAAGCATGCAAAGAAGTGAAAATTCAGTGTCCAATAAGTTTATAGTTTCAAGTGCTTTGGTAGCAGTGTTAGCTCTTTCCTATTTACGTTTAGGTAAAGAGATTCATGGTTATATTATCAGAATTGGGCTAGATTCAAATGAGGTAGTTTAGAGTGCTTTGTCTGATATGTATGGTAAATGTGGGAGTATAAATGAAGCAAGGCACATTTTTGATAGAATGGTGGATAAAAATGTAGTTTCATGAATAACTATGATTGGTAGATATTTTAAGGAAGGCAGGAAAGAAGAAGGGTTTGCTTTGTTTTCTAAGTTGACAAAATCAAGGAGTAGGCCTAATAAGTTTACTGTTCTGTAAACTTAAGAGTGTTAGTTAGTTTTCACTTTGGGGTGTTCAAACCTTAAACACATATTATAAGGGCGAACCTACAAAATCCATTAATTAGTTAGTTTTAGCCCACAACACTTATCCAGAACTCAATTACACACAATAATATCAAGACTTGAGAGTGTTGTGGAACTTTTGTGTACACTTTGGGTGTTCAAATCCTATATCGGTGT
This sequence comes from Mangifera indica, assembly GCF_011075055.1. Taxonomy (NCBI): domain Eukaryota; kingdom Viridiplantae; phylum Streptophyta; class Magnoliopsida; order Sapindales; family Anacardiaceae; genus Mangifera; species Mangifera indica. The sequence goes on along the minus strand of NC_058137.1, from coordinate 11,966,031 downwards.
CGATATATATCATAACTACTAATTTTACATGTTCAAAAACATGGAAATAATCACCCAAACATGAACTATTTTCATATTTTAAGATGGAAACTAGCTTTTTTTTATGATTTAATATTCTTCTTATAAGTCCTATTCTAAAATTTATATATTAGTGTTATTTTAGATATTTTGTCTTTGACAGTGGTTAATGATGATTCTGTGGTCAACAAAAAAATGTCTTGTTTAATAATTAATTTGGAGGGGAAAACGTCTATGTTTTTTTGACATATTAACTCTCTGGAAGCTATATTTTAAGCTATAGTAGCACATATGATTGCCTTCAAGTTTCCATGCAATTCATTTTTTGCTTTTATATCCCTAAAACTTGTACTAGCTCACATCTTCTCTTTGTACTAGCTCACATCTTCTCTGAAAAACTATTATCGATACATTTCAAACAATATTGAAGTTATTTCATTTTTGTCCATAATTAGCAATCACTTTTGTGACAAATTTTCCCAATTAACTAATTATACTTTTCTTTCATCCTTTACTTTCTAAGCACCTATGACTTCATTAGTTATAGCAACTAGTTTCAGAAAAGCCCATTTCTAAGGGAATGTCACCTTATAAAATATTTTCCCTTTTTACTATTTTAGATAGTTATCTAACAAATGTTGATGGTCTGATGGGAGGGATATTTTTTACTACTAGTTAGAATTTAGAAGATTATACATATTACATAACACTTAAAAGAGTTCTTTTTTTTTTTTTTTTTATAATTTTTAGTCTTTTCTTGTAATACCTTCTCTATTATTATTATCCTTCATGTTAAACAACTTTAAGTTAGACTCATCTCATAAATTTCCTTGTCTTCTAAGTGTATTATTCTGTATAAACATATTAGTACTTACTATGATATATTTTTACAGGAAAACCTTGCAATGGGTGGTAAGATCTAATGATGAAACTTCTTTTGATTATTTACCAAGTAGAGTTGGCATTTCAGATGTTGCAAATTTAGTCTTGAAGCTTTTACCGTCTCATTTTATATTTGTTTGTCATACCAAGTTGATAGTCATAATTTGAGACTTTGAGCAGTAGTAGCTTTGACATATAGTATACATATTTTATGTAGAAGTTAAAGGATAGTCATACAAATAAGATTTATTTAAATTAATATTCCCTACAACTTTTCCTTTAATAGTAATCACCACCAGGGTGTTGAACAAGCTTGTTAGAAGCTCGACTTAGGATTGGGCTTGTTGAGCCTAGTCGAGCCAAGCTCACAAGTAGTTCGACTTGTGAGTGAGCTCGAGCCAAGTAATAATTTTCCAAGCTCGTCGAGCCTGAGCTCAAGCTTGAGCTTGTTTTGCCATTAGCCACACTGAGTTCAAGCTCAACTCAATTCAAATCCAGCCATACTCATAACTAAGTGATTGTGTTGCAGTGTTGCTTGGGACTTTGAAGGCATCACACTGCTCAAAGAAAAAATCGAACTTACAATATAGTCAACACTTTTAGAGAGCATTGTAAGGCCAATTTCAGTTATGCCATCGTTGGATGAGTCTTTTGAGCCTAGATTTGGCCTCTTGAGGTCTTATCAAGTGGCTAAATCTTATGTAAAGTGCATACATAATTAAAATGATGTTATTATTTAAATTAAATTGGGATACAAATGATTTAGGCCAAAAGACTTATTCCCACCCAAGGTTTAGTCCATTGTTAAACTTTCACCTGCTAAGGTTAAAAAATTTAAATACCTATCCATCAGTTATTAAAGTTAACAAAATTTGCTAAATTTAAGGGAGTAATTTTCATTTAATTAGTAATATTATAAAAAATAAAATTTTATCTCATTTCCTCATATTAGTTTTAAAAATTTATAATTTCTTTTGAGCTTAAGTTTTAAAAAGTTACATTTTCCCTATAGGGTTTCAACATTTTTCTCTTTTCATTTTCTTGACAACTTCACCATTGCTTTCTCTCTAGATGTACTCTCTCTCCAACCACAAATTGGCTTGAATGAGAGATCTAGTTGACCACGATTCAGAGAATCAAGGCTATGATTCGTCTTCTTATCATGCTTTTGAGTTTTAATGAAGCATAACGATTTGTTGTTTGCCTTTCTCCTTGACCAATCTTCTAACAAATGCCCTCACTTTTGGGAGAAAGAGTGTTAGAAGTGAAATGTCGGGAGAGAGAGCGATGACAACTGGAAATAGAGAAGCTACCTGGAAAATGAAGGCAAAAATTGAAACTCTAAAGAGAAAATATAACTTTTCAAAACTTAGGTTGAAGTGAAATTTTGAGTTTTTAAAATTAAGGAGGGGAAATGAGATAAAATTTTATTTTTTAATATTAGTGGTTAAATGACAATTATACCCTTAGATTTAACGAATTTTGTTAACTTTAACAATTAATGAGTGGGTATTTAGATTTTCAAAATTTAGTAGATGAGAGTTTTGCAATGAACAAAACCTTAGGTGGGAAAAACTGATAGTAGTAAGAAGGAGCAACTACCAGATCTAGGAGCTTGGAATAGACCTAAGGAGTCGAATAGGTCTAATTAGGATCTTTTGCACATTCTGATTAAACCAATTACAAGGCTAAAAGGTAAGAAAATGCAACAGGCCTTAATTGGGCTTATTGAAGACTTGGAGGCCATGGTAAGTTTGCTTAAAAAGGATTGAATACTTAAAAGGTTTAAAAGAGAGGTTAATCTAATTCAAGCCCAAGTCCAAGAGTTCTTGTAATTTGTATTAGGCTAGAATTGTTACTAAAGCCTAAACCTTATTAGTTGAGTTATGTGTGTTTGATGGGCTAAGTTAATATTTGTTACAAACCCAAATATTATGTTAATTTTAATTAGAGTTTTTGGGTAGTTAAATAGGTAATGTGCTTAGGAAATATGAAAGTCTATTGAGTCATAGGTTAGGTTAGTCCTTTTAGGGTTAGGATTGCTTACTATATAAACATCTTTTTCTCATAATGAAGAGGGATGATGTTTTTACACCAAAATTCGTGTGCTTGCTCCCTTGATTCAAGATTTCATCATTCTTTATTCAATCATCAAAGAACTTATCAAGAATTCGTTCTTGTGGCATTCAATCACTTAATTATACCAAGGTTAGATTGTTTTCACATCAATCGGGTCAAGGTCCATCCAAATTTTAGAATCTTCATTCAATCCCAGGTTATTTTCCACTTCAAACATTAGGTCTTCGCATAGTATCGCTAAGGTTCACGTTAGTTGCTATTAGAGTTGCATCGAATTAGGTTCAATTTATCTTTTTTTTGTAAAATTCGTTCAGTTCTTTGTGTTCTTGGTATTGTCAAAATTCTTGGCTATTTTTCTTAGATTATCTTTCTGTTTTTGTGTGTTTTCTTTATGTTTCTCCTTGTTTCTCATAAACTTCGAAAGCAAAATTTCATCAATCTTGATAAAATTTGTTTAAGCTAAAAATTTCAATTCTTGTTTTCTCTTCAATCTTTTGTGAGTCCTAATCATTAATTCCCTTTGTTTTTGCATTAGTCAATTATCTTTTTGTCTTGTTTCTTGTTTCTCTTAAATTTTTTATTGAATTATTGTAAAATTTCTTGTTCTAGTCATAGCCAAATTCAAAAGGTTAGGTTTGAGGTGTTTTAATTTCTTAATTGATCTTGAAAAATCAAAAAGGAAAAAGAAAAAAAGAAGAAATTTACTTTGTTGAAAAGTGCATTAAGGCCGAATTGTGTGTGGGTGTTTGTAGTTAGGGTTTGTTTAAATCTTGATCTTGGTTAGGTTTTCTTTGATTTCTTGAATTCTTAGGGGGACTCTTGTGATTACAGAATTTAAGGAATGGTTTTTGGTTGATTTTTCATTGATTTCTTGAATTCTTGGAAGGATCTTGTGTATATCGAATCCATCTTATGTAATTCTTGTGTGAATCTTGTTAATCTTGGTTGGAAAATTAGTGATTTTTATGGCAGCAACATAAAAGAAGTATCAAGATACATTTAAGAAAGTAGTCATATGCGGCCTAGTGTTAGTGTGAGTTGAAAAAAAAATAAGAAAAGAAAAGAAAAAGGAAAAAAAAAGGAAGAAAGATCAAAGAGAAAGTTAGATCACTTTACCCCCTTTTTAAATTCAACTCTAATCATTGTTCTTGTGTCTTTCTTGGAAGTTCTTTTCCTTGTGTGGTTGTTTCACTAATTGAGTCTATATTTCTATTTCTGAAAATTTCTTTTCTTGAGTCCTTTTATTCATTTCTTTGTGTCTTAATCATTCTTAGACCTAACCTAGGTTGATTGGTGGTTTTTTGTCTCAAGAGTCCTTCTTGATTTGTTCTTTATAAAAAAAAAATTATGATTATAGAAAGTGTGAAAATATTAGAGTGAAAATATGAGTGTGAGTGTAGACATGTAAGGGAATTTGTGAGGACTTTTATATATATTTCAGAATTGTTGATCATCCAAAAAACAGAGCTGTAATGAAAGTCTAGGTAAAACCGAGACTTTTACAATGCAAGCTATTTAACAATAGTTCGAGCGACTCTTTGATGTAATAGGGAGTGTCAATGAGAGGTTGGATAAGTTAAAGAAACAATAGAGTAATAGAAAGGGATCTAGTATGAATAAGGAAAGAAGAAAAACACCTTTATTGAGAGAAGAAGATAGGATAGTTTTTGATAGTGAGGATGAAAAGTGATAGGCAAATTACTTTAGGGAGCAAGGGAGGACAAAGATGGCATAGGGATAGTTTGTACAAGGGAACTAAATAGTGTGATAGTAGCCTTAATACTATTAAAATGAAAATTCCACCTTTTAAGGGTAAAAAGATTTGAATGCCAATCTATATTGGGAAAGGAAGGTAGATCAGGTTTTCAACATCTATAGTTATACGGAGGAGAAAAAGGTGAAATTAGCTACTATAGAATTCACCAATTATGCTAGTATCTTATGAGACCAATTATTAGAGAATAGACGTAGGAATTTAGGTAGACCTATAGATACTTGAGATAAGATGAAAAGTGTGATGAGGCAGCAATTTATTCTGGGCCATTACCATAGGGATTTACTTCAGAAATTATAAAGGCTTAAATAGGGGACAAAGAGTACAGAAAACTATCATAAGGAAATAGAGATAACCATGATTAGGGCTAATATAGATGAAGATAGAGAGATTAGTATGACTAGATTCTTGAATGAGTAGAATAGGGATACAACAAACATGGTGGAGCTACAACTTTATGTTGAGTTAGAAGATTTGGTTCATATGGTTATTAAGGCAAAGAGACAATTATAGAGGAAAGGTAAAAAGGATGTGGGATCTTATTTTAGCACTTGGAAGCAAAATGTGTCTAAAGGAGATAAGAAACCATCTTATAAGCCTAAAGCCAAAAACTCTAAACCTAGGGGAGAAAAGTCCAGCTGTGAAAAATCTAGTAGTAAACCTGAACCACCCAAAAGAAATAGTGAGATCAAGTGTTTTAAGAGTTTGGGTAGAGGTCACAAAGCCTCTTAGTGTCTTAATAAAAAAACCACGTTGTTGAGGGAGGATGATGAGTATTAAATCGAAGAATAGTCTAATGATGAATTTATGCCACCATTGGAGGATGCTAGTGACATTGAGGTAGAGTATTCGGTAGGGGGTGAAGTTTTAGTGTCGAAGATAGCCTTAAATATGCAATATAAGGTTAAGGATGAGGTACACAGAGAAAATATTTTCCATACTTGCCATCATGTTCAAAATAAGGTATGTACCTTAATCATTAACGGGAAAAGTTATACTAATGTTGCTAGTACTGAATTAGTTGAAAAACTTGACCTATCTACACTCAAACATTCGAGGCCTTACAAGCTTCAATGGTTAAATGACTGTAAGGAGATCAAAGTTAACAAACAATTGTTAATGGTGTTACCCATTGGAAAGTACTATAATGAGATCCTATATGATGTAGTGCCAATGCATGAGGGGCATATCCTATTAGGGAGACTATGACAATTTGATAGGTGAGTGATGCACGATGGGTTTAAAAATCAATATTCTTTCATGATAAACAATAAAACCATCATACTTGCACCATCTTACAAAAGTGTATGAGGATCAGTTAAGGAGAGAGAGTTCAAAGCAAACACAAAAGCAGAGTGAGAATGATCAAAAAAGAAAGGGAGTGAATGGAAAAGATGATGAGAGATTAACTGATAAAAAAGGTGAGACTGAGAGCCTAAAAGAAAAAAATTGAAGGATGAGAAAACAATTACGAGAATAACAAAAAAAAGAAAAAGAAAGTGGGTTTTTATGCAAGAGAAAGTGAGTTAAAGCTTCACTTGTAACGAAACAACAGTTACTATTGTTAGTTTACAAGGAAAACATTTTATCTTTATTTGACATTTTCATTTCTCTTCTTAGTGTTGTTGTGTCCTTTTTGTATGATTTTGAGGATATATTCTTAAATAAGGTACCAGAAGGGTTGCCACTGATACGAGAGATCAAACATCAAATTAACTTCGTACTTGAAGTATCCATACCCAACTAACCAGCCTATAGAAGTAATCTCGAGGAGACAAAAGAGCTTCAAAGGCAAGTCGAGAAGTTGATGAGAAAGGGATTCATGAGAGAGAGCATGAGTCCATGCGTAGTTTTGATCATACTTGTGCCTAAGAAGGATGGGTCATGGAGGATGTGGGTTGACTATTGAGCCATCAATAAAATCATTGTAAAGTATCGTTATCTCATTCCTACGCTAGATGATATATTAGATGAACTACATAGATCATATGTGTTCTTAAAAATAGACCTTAAGAGTAAGTATTATCAGATTAAGATGAAAGAGGGAGACGAATGGAGAACTGTTTTTAAAACTAAGCATGGGTTGTACCAGTGGTTAGTTATGCCTCTAGGGTTAGCTAATGCATCAAGCATTTTTATGAGATTAGCGATTAACGGGCTACAGATACCATTGAAGACAAGATGGTTATGGTTGATCTCACAAGACTAGCACATACTCATGGACTTCAGGAGAGGTATTTACCTTGGGATAGACACCAAAAGTGATCTATCCATTATCCTAAACCATGTCTTACGTGTATTCATAGGTGGGTTTGTCATTGTTTATTTTGATGATATCTTGGTCTATAATAAGAGTCTAGATAAACATATAGGATACTTGCATGATATGATAAGTGTTTTGAGAAAGGAAAAATTGTATGCAAACATAAAGAAGTGTTCCTTTTGCACGAATCAGGTTGTGCTCTTAAGGTTCATAGTATCATCTAGAGGTATTAAAATGGATGAGGAAATGGTTAAAGTTATTAGGGAGTGGTCAACATCTACATCCATTTATCAGGTTAGGAGTTTGCATGAACTAGTTGGTTTCTATAGACGTTTTATAAGAGATTTTAGTACACTAGTTACACCATTAACTAAGGTAATAAAGAAAACTGTAAGGTTTAAAGTGGGGTGAGGAACAAGAACGAAAAATTTGCATTGATTAAGGATAAGTTAAGTTCTGCACCTTTACTTGCTTTGCTTGATTTTACTAAACCATTTGAAATTGAGTGTGATGCATAAGGTATAGACATGCAAGCTATTTTAATGCAAGAGAGGAAGCCCATAACTTATTTTAGTGACAAATTAAATGGGGCAACCTTGAATTACCTTACACATAATAAAGAATTGTACGTTTTAGTAAAGGTGTTAGAGATGTGTTAACATTACTTGTGGCCCAAGGAGTTTGTCATTCATACCGACCACAAGTCCTTGAAACACTTAAAGAGACAAGGTAAGTTAATTCGTGGACATGCTAAATGGGTCGAGTTCATTGAGACGTTTCTATATGTCATTAACTATAAGCAAGATAAGGAAAACATAGTTGTTGATGCACTATCTCGCAAGTACGCTTAGATTTCCACTTTAGATGCAAAAGTTTTAAGATTTGAGTATATTAAAAGATTTATATTCTTCAGATTTTGACTTTGTTAATATTTATGCAGTGTTTTAGAAGATGACTTTTGGAAAGTTCTAGAGGCATGATGGGCATGTGTTTAGGGAGTCTAAGTTGTATTTGCTAATAGTTCTTTAGAAGAGTTATTAATGTGTGAGGCACATAGGGGTGGTCTTATAGGCCATTTTAGCATAACTAAGACTTTAGACATAGTAAAAGAACATTTCTTTTGGCTATATTGAAACGGGATGTTGAGAGATTATGTAATCGTTGTATTAAGTGTAAACATGCCAAATCTAAAGTCTTGCTCCATGGTTTGTACAGTCCTTTACCAATACCTAGTGTACCATGGGAAAATTTCTTTACGAACTTGGTTTTGGGGTTACCTAGGTCTAGAAAGGCTAGAGATTCAGTTTTTGTAGTTATAAATAGGTTTTTAAAGATGACACATTTCTTTCTGTGTCATAAAATTAATGATGCAACTAACATAACTAATTTTTTTTTTAGGGAAATAATACACCTATGTGGGATGTGGAGGAGCATTATTTTTTTATCAAGATGCAAAGTTTTTGAGCTACCTCTGGAAGGTATTGTAGCGTAGGTTAGGTACTAAATTACTATTTTCTACAACATGTCATCCATAGACGGATAAACAAATGGAGGTAGTTAACAGAACTCTATCTCAAATATTGTGTGCTATATTGGAAAAGAACTTGAAAACTTGGGAGGATAGTTTATCACATGTAAAATTTGCATATAATAAAGGTTACGTATTCATCTGCTGGTTATTCACCCTTTGAAGTTGTTTATGGTTTTAATCCATTAATACCTTTGGACTTGTTGCCTTTACCTGTTGAGAAACATGCTAGTGTAGACAGTAAAAGGAAAGCAAAGTTAGTTCAAAAGATTCATGAGAAAGTTAGACAGAATATTAAAAGCGAACTGAGTAGTATACTAAACAAGCTAACAAAGGATGGCAAAAGGTGGTGTTCTAACTAGGTGATTGGGTTTGGGTTCACATGTGGAAGGAAAGGTTTCCATCCCAATGAAAATCTAAGTTACACCCAAGGGGCGATGGTCCTTTTCAAGTCCTTGAGCGTATCAACGACAATGCTTACAAAGTGGATCTTCTAGGTGAGTACGACGTTAGCTCTACATTTAATGTTTTAACCTATCTCTTTTTGATGATGCAGATTTGAGGATGAATCCTTTTCAAGAGAAGGGGATGATAGTGGCAAGAAGGAGCTATTACCACATTCGGGAGTTTGGAATAGACTTGAGGAGTCAAACAAGTCCAATAAGGATCCTTTGCACATTCTGATTGGACCAATCACAAGATCAAGAGCTAAAAAGATGTAGCAGACCTTAATTGGGCTTATTGAAGACTTGGAGGCCAAGATAAGTTTGCTTAAAAGGAATTGGATACTTGAAGGATCTAAAGAGAGGTTAATCTAATTGAAGCCCAAGTCTAAGAGTTCTTGTAATTTCGACCCAAAGAAGTTTTAATGGTGGCGTCCAAGACTGCTTAAGTAGGCTTAATGTTATGTTATTTTATGATAATTTGTATTGGGCTAGAATTTTTACTAAAACCCCAACCTTATTAGTTGAGTTATGTGTGTTTAATAGGCTAAGTTAATATTTGTTACAAGCCCAATAGATATGTTAATTTTAGTTAGAGTTTTTGGGTAGTTAAATAGATAATGGGCTTAGGAAATATGGAAGTCCATTGGCTCATGGGTTAGGTCAGTCTTTTTAGGGTTAGGATTATTTACTGTACAAACATCTTTTTCTCATAATGAAGAAGGATGATGTTTTTATACCAAAATTTGTGTGCTTGTTGTTTTGATTCAAGATTTCAGCATTTTTTATTCAATTTTCAAAGAACTTATCAAGAATTCATTCTTTTGGCATTTAATCACCTAATTATACCAAAGTTTGGTTGTTTTTATATCAATTAGGTCAAGGTCCATCCAAATTTTAGAATCTTAATTTAATCTTGGGTTATTTTCTGCTTCAAAAGTTGGGTTTTTGCATAGTATTACTATGGTTCACGTCAATAACTCTTTAAGCCAATGATTAATTGTAATAAAACAGTTACAAAATGGAAGCTAGAGGTGGTAATTCATTACACTCATAAAACATTGGATTTAAATGGCTCAACATGTTAAAATTTTGTGTCAACAATATAATTTTAAAAATATCGATCATTACAAAAATGAGTAATATTATATGTGCATATTTTTTATACATAATTTGAGTACATAGATGATATGTCACTATATGATTAGATATTACTTTATTTTTAATTTAAAATCATTTAATCACATTATCACATATTATTTGTATACCTAAATTTTGTACCAAAAGTATATATACATAGTTTTATTGTTTCAAAAATACTATTAAACAAATTTATTGAGTTAATTTATAAGATAATTAAATTAACCAATGTAAGAGGGATCTATAAAATTTAGCTAACTATGAGTTATATGAATATATCCAAATATAGCAAATAATGTCAAAATTACTCTCATACGTGCATCGCCTTTAAACAGTTTGAAAATTCAAATGTTGAAATTGATATAGTGAACAGTGCCAAGATTTTCACTGTTAGGCACCAAAGATGAGTGAAAACTTGAAATTATTTGATATACTTAATTACATTCCTATAATCCATGGTTCATTGGCCAAGTTCATATGGACCCTTGTACATTGGTTGATTTAATTAATTACCCTAATTTATATTTTGTGCTTTTTTGTTTTACTTAAATTATTAGGTATTTTACTATTGAAAATTTTATTAATTTATATATAAATAATTAACCAGACATTTCAAATGAATCCGATCAGCTTTTGTATGATAAGATTCAATTATGCCAGCAGTTAGTATGACTAACTGATCTCATCATAACATACCAAAATATAAATTATTTTTAGACCTCACCAAATATGATATGGCACGATATAAACAAAATCAGAATAATATTATAATTTTTGACATAAAAAATAATTTAAGTTAGATTTGAATTGACTTTAAAAAATTCAAATTAAATATGGATTGACATAAAATTAATCTGAATTAATTCGAACTAATTCAAAAATTGATAACACTACTACTGAATTATCATTATTATCGATAATAATATTACTAAAAATTGGCACCCAAACTCAACCTAATATAGTTGAAACATTTGCACTAGAGATTGCTTCCTTGGACAAATTAATAACATTACTATTGAATTATTATTATAGTTTTAAATATAATTTACATATTTATTTTTTACCATTTTCTCTTTATATTGATTCAAAAGATAATAACTTTAATTTGAATGAGCTCAAAGAAGACATTACTAATATTGATACAGACAGTGAAGATATTCAATTAAAATAAAGAAACAATGCTTAAACACTTATCTCTATTAGGATTTTCTGGTTAAAACTTAATTTTAATTTTTTCATTAGTTCAATTATAATATTTACTTTAAATTAGCTCTTAAATGGTTTTTCTCTTTGAAACATTATACATGTTAGTTGGATGTCTACTTGGAGGAGTTATCTTAGACCTTTTAGTAGAAATTAATCATCCTCTACTAAAAATATTCTTCCTAATATATTCGTTCTTTTTAGCATACTTACGAAAAACTATTTTTAGTGTATTTGTTTTTTTCACTGGTGTGTTATAAGTATTGCTAATTTAAACTTATTATGTCTAATGTGTTATATTCAAATACTTGTTAATAGGTTTAGTATTTATAATAGTATCATTCATCATATAGATTGCAAATAAAATTTCTTAAATATTTGACAAGTAGTTAATCTCATTATTTATCGATTACATTATTTTGAAGTTGAAGTTGTAAAAATTTGAGTTATTGATTATGATATTATGCCTTTTTTATCTCTATAATTGATTATACAAAGAGACAATAAATAAATTATTAGTATCAACTTGAAATGGAGAAATTTTTTTTGAGAAAATGTCATCTCGTCTCAAACAATAAAACATGTATACCTATTTTTGGAATACAAATATATACATATTAATATGTGTTATCATATGATTGAGCGATACTGAATTAATGATAAAACAATATTCAATCATATGATGATATGTGTAAGTGTATAAATATTTATGCACCCAAAGTAAGTACATACAATATTGTTCATTATCTCATAGCAAATTACATCGTTACATATTGTATTTTGATATGACTTTATTTATTACATAGTTTAAGTTAATTATATTAGGTTAGGTTAACCTAAAAATATTTTGATTTGATTTACAATTGACAAATTTTGATATGATTATATTTTGGATTCAGTTAGGATTTTCAACCAAAACCTGAACTAACATGATACAAATAACATTTGATAACATAAATTGATATGATATAAATACCATCCGATAATACAAACTGCCTATCTATGATTTTATTACAATTGAGCGAAAATGGACAGTACTATACATAGTTCTCTATTTATAATTGTGGAAATAAATAGAAGCTTAATTTAAAATATTTTGTTCGGTGTAAATTTTAAATGGAATATAATATATTTAAATTATTGGACTCATAAATTAGGATCAAATTTTGGGATTTGTTACCTTATTAGAGATCTCCATGCTGCCCTTTCTTTAATTGTTGTAATTTTTATTTTGGGAAAATAAATATTCCTCATAAGTAATAACACACTAAAATTTGGATCACCATTTAATAGAATAAGATTATCGGATTGATTGGTAAAATATATCGTGTCAAAAATACCAATAATATTAGGGGTCTTGATGTATTTTGAAACTCAAGGGGGTAAAATGATAATTTTTGCCAAAAGTTTATTGCATTGTTAGTGAAAACATGTATCATTTGTGTTTTTATTTAATTTACGTATTAAACAAATTGTTTTGAATTTTTAAACTTAAAATATATTAAATATGTATTTTATATATTTTCCATATAAAACTTGTATTTTTGTTGTTTTAAACATTTTTTCTTTTTATGAAATTTCAAAGTACGAAAATGTTCCTTATATTTCTAATTAATTACTATAATACCATAGTTATATAAAACAAAAAACTTAATTTTTTGTCATCTAAATCTCTAATACATATTTTATATTTTCAACGACACTATAAATATATTGAATGGATCTCCTATACACGTTTAATTTTTTTTAGTTCGAACATCAGTAAATCATAATATTTTAGTAATGATTTGATAAAAAATTCATGAAATAATTTTTTTTTATGATAATTAAATCTCGATTATATATCATATCATATTATATTAAGTTTAATAATCAATTATATACTTTACATTTGAACTATTATATTGATTTTAACTAGAATATTTATGAAAATTACTAAAATTATTATTGATATTATTATATTTAAAAAAATATATTATTGATAATGTATCATATTAAACTCATATATACATGTTTCTATCTTTTCATATCTAAATTTTATATTTTTTTTAACAAACATATTTTTTATTATTTATCGTATTATACTTGTATAATTCTGGTAACATTCTTTTTCCTATTCCCATATTTACAAATAAGGGTTTTGTGTAATAATATTTTTATACTCAAGTTTAAAAAGTTGGTTTTCTCACTGGTTAAAATTCAGATGTGCCAAAAGAATTTTTTTGTTACACTTAAAAAAAAAAAGACAAAATACATTTCTTTTATCAATTTAAAAATTTATCATTTAGATCTCTATCGTTAATTAAAAAAATCAAAATACTATCCAAATCTGTATTATTTCGGTGAAAGTTTCACCATATTGTACTTGGGATGATATATCTAGCCAAATTTGGCTTTAATCACATTACCCCAATGTGATTAAATCTAAATCATATTATCTTACTGTGATATTGATGCAATTTGATTGAATCTCACCATCTAATATGCAATTTTGTCTAAATTACACCATCTTTGATATGATATGGCCGGGATGATGACCAGCTAATTTGTTGTTGGTGATTTTTAATTTAAAGTTTTTATAATTATTAACCTTAAAAAATTGATATAAACAAAGGGTGAAAACATTTAATAAAATTTGAAACCAAATGAATTTGGCTAATAGAATTTGTTTATGTGTGGATAATGATTTTTTAAACTTAATGGCCAGTAAAATAGTTGTTCTACATTCCTTGTCCTAGAGAGATTAGTTAATATCAATGGTAATACAAAGGTAAATGCTCCCCTGCTCAGACATTAACAACCTTCATCATTCAAATCCTCCGAATTTTCAGTTCCTTAAATGAAAAAAAGCCTACTCCAGCCTGTCACAAAATTAAACACAAAAATATGGCAAGATTCATTTCCAAAACGATGAAACAAAAAGCGGAAGTATTTTATTAAGAAAACTTTGGCTTATAGTTTAATCGAAAATCCAATGTATTTCTTTTGTCACTCTGTTGCTTATCTGTTTGTTACTATCCGTTTATTTTCATGTTAGCAAAGAAAGAAGGCCCGAAAAAACAACCATTAAAACTCTTGATATCCTGTAAATCTCCTATATCTTCTCTCTTTCCTTCATCTTGCTCTTCACACTAATAAATTAGAACAACATCTTTGTTTTTGTTTTCTTCAATTTTCTGGAGAGAAAGAGAGAAAAACAAAAAATTATATAACAATTATGGGGGGTTGTGCAACTAAGCCAAAGGTGTTGAAGGGTGATCAAGAGGGTGAGGTGCCCGCGCTGGAGGCTGCTAAGGAGGAAGCTGCAGCACCTGCCACGGTGACTTCTGAAACCAAAGAGGTGGTGGTTTTTGACTATAAAGAAGGTGATAACAAGAAGGTTGACGGTGATTGTGGTGGTGAAATTACTAAGGTGAAGGAGACTGTTGAAGGTGGAAAGGCTGATGATCAAGAAAACAAACCTCCATCTCTCAGGAACTTGGTCAAAGTAGTAACATAAACAAATCTATTTTTAGTGTTTTCATTGTTTTTGTTTCATGAATTTGAAAACATAAAATTTTATTACTTTGTTTTGGTTTTGTCAAATCTAATTTCGCTTTAATGCATATTCATGTTCGACACCTAGTTTCATAATTTGAGAAGATACACAGATCATTGTTGATTAATTTCTTTTTATTAGGATAATTATTTCATTGATTCATTATATTTTGTATCGAATATGAAAAAATATATAGAAAGCATAGAAGTTTCAGTCAAACTTTTTTTAAAACATATTCTACACTAATATTTAGCTTTGTTGAAACTAGCCTATATTAGTATTTTGTGGGCGTGCTTGTTTGCTTTGAATTATTCATTTCACTTTGGTGATTTTATCTTTGTAAAAGTAAAAAAAAATTACTTTCTCTCTCCCTCTTTGTTTTGGTTTGACATGAACGGAACTTTTAGAGTTTCAGAATCTTTGCCTGCAAATATTATTAGTGAGTTCTCTCTATTTTGATAATATTTGTCATCAGAGGTATCAGTTCCAAACCCATAAATTGTTCGGTTCTTCCGTGTATTTTTTTATAAATAAAATTGTTTATAATTATTTTAAATATATAAATAAATGCATATTTGATAAATATCATGATGTAATAGGATATTTTTAATTAAAAATAAAAAAAATATTTAATTATATACTTCAAAATAGATACATGTTATATTACTGTTATTTCATTATTAGTTTGCTGATATAACTTAATAGGATAAGTAGTAGATATGTTGTCACAGTAAGTCGAATTAGTAAAACTAATTAGTGAAAAACATTCAAAATTTTAAATAAAACAAACAGTGGTGTGGATTTAATTTTACTTTTCTGATTTTTATGCTTTTCAGATTGAAAAAGGGCAGGAGGTGAAGCAAGATGATGTTAATGCTCCTTCACTGACGGTGAAAGAACCCACAGAGGCTGAAAAGGCTAAAGAGGAATCCGAAATAAAGCAAATTGAAGTTGACAAATCTGAAATTTCTGTTGAGCATTCGCTACCTGCAGAATTTGTTGATGCTCCTGAGAAGTCAGATTCTGAGAAAACACCCCGAGTTGCCACGAACGAAACCAACCAATCATCGGAGAAGACAGATGTGGATGAAACTGAATCATCTGAGAAGAAAACACAAGATGCAATTATACGAACATCAGAGGTTAAACCCGAAGACAATTTGGAATCGTCTGAGATCAAAACTGAAAGTGAAAAGCCATCGGAGGTGAAGAAAACAGAAGAAACTAAGTGAAGGTGTGGAAATATTTAGGGTCAAAGTTTTATAGAGGATCATAGTGTGGACACTAAACAAAGAAGGCATCATTTGTCATTCGTTCTGCAGGAAATTAATTAAGGCTAGAGGCAAGGCGGCTGCAGAAACCAAGTAATTCACTGGTTTATTTAGATATCTTTGGTTAATCTTGTGGGTGAACTTGTTTTAATATTTTGTTAAAAATCGAAGTTCATTTCGTGCTTTCTTTCAATTCTTGTGGCATATAATATATTATGGGATTGTACGAATTATATATAGTTATATTTTCTGATTGTTTTTATGTGCCATTTTTGTGTTTATTCCTGGGGAATTATCTATGTTTCATGTGCCATATACCATATATTGCTCAGCACAAGCACTGATCGTAAGAATTACCTACTAGTTTGACCTTCTAGGTTCGACAAAACCAATTAATAATAAAGAAAATCACAAAATTCTGAACGAGAGATTTGACTAATTGTCAAAGATTTAGATACAGTAAATTGCTTATTTCATGCTAAACAATTGTTGGGTGTGCTTGCTCCAATAGGCTTGCATTTGGGGCTTTGAGATACTAAATATGTGAAACTCTAAATCTAATGACCTCAGCCATGCTCTCACGTTGATGTTCATGCATTTTACTTTGATGATCATCACTTACTTTAAATTATTTCTAATTATCTAAATATTATTACACATATAGATAGAATTATAAATTTGTCATCAGACTTTGTCATATAGATGGTCTTGATAAATCATTTTAAAGTCATGAGATATTAAAATCTCATGAAATATCAAGTACCGCTGCCTAGATGATAGTTTGCACACTTTGCACTTCAAACCTATAACAATGAGATTTATATCTTATTTCACGTAAATTTTCCAGTAAGGAAAGTTGTTTTGATATTCATTTAATACAATTCTAAATTCAAATATGTTATTACAGCTAGAATCAAACATATTGAAATAAATCTTAGAAATGACAAAAACGTTTTTGCTCACAATTTATACTTGCTCATTGGGTATAGTTATTTCTTATAAAGCAAAATTATATCTATTTATTGAGTCATCCATTTTACGATTGATTCGGAGAACCCACTTGTTCCCAATGGGTTTCCTTCTTGATGATGAATCAACCAAAACCTAAAATTAACTTGTTTTCTATCTATTTCATTTTTTCTTCCAATGTATCTTACTATTTTTCCTTATCAAGGGATATGACAATTTCTATTATGATTTTAAGGTCTTCATCATCTTAGAGAGTGGTTTTAAAACCTCGTTTTCAATTTAAAATGTCACTAGAGTATTTTCGAACGTCTACTCCTATGCAGTTGAGGATCATTGCTCCCATTATCTAAAATAGATTGAAACTTAACCTCAATGCTCCCACTAGGTTGAGATAGACGAAACAAGTAATTAAGGATCATTCCTCCCACTATCTGAAATAAGTTAGAGTTCAATTGTATTTGCTCTCACTGTCTAGAATAAGTATAAGTATTATTTCTTAGAACTCAACTATTGTTCTTTAAGATGTACCTATCCTTATTCTTCTCTCATCTTATTCAAATGAAATCTTTATCAATATCATCCTTATTAGAAAAAATATCATCCATGAATAGCATCTCTTAATACAATTTCAGTTAATCTTCTAATGGAATCCTTCCTAATGAGTACATATCTTTTGGAGTGCTCAACATATCTGATAAAGATACATTCTTTTCTTCTCAGTTCTAGTTTTTCAAACTCATGGGAAAAACTATGGATAAATACTGTTAACCACTAAGGTTGCAATCAATTAACTTAGGTTTTCTACTTGACCATAACTCATAGGGAATATAAGTAATTGATTTAATAGACACTCAATTAAGTACATAGGCAACAGTTGAAGTCATATCTTTACAAAGTGATGTTGATGTTTTGTTTGTGCCATCATTGAGCTAACCAATTCCAATAGAGTTCAATTACTCTTCCTTGCTATATCATTTTGTTGTGAAGTTCTTAGAATTATTAGTTGTCGCACAATTCTTTTTTCATTACTTAGTTCCTTGAACTTTTTGGACAAATACTCATGACTTCAGTCAGTTCTTAAAACTCTTGTCCATTTTTTCTAATTGATTTTCAACCTTAATTATATACTGTCTAAATCACTCTACTGCTTTTGACTCATAGGAGGTTAAATAGACAAGACCGAATCGAGTATAACCATTAACACAAGTAATGAAATATGAGACGCTTTCTCTAACTTTACATTCATAGAAAACACATATACTTGAATATATAAATTGTAGAGAAAGTCAAGCTCTTATAGCTTTGTCAAATAGTTTTCTAGTAATTTTTCCAATTGGACAAGTTTATTTATATGAAATTTTCTAATAAACTCTCATGGGCCAATTTATTCAATCCATTTTGGCCAACTTGCCCTAATTTAGCATATCATATATTTGCATTCACATCCATATATATAAGGGAAACAAATAATGAAAAACTAATATTATCATAATAAAGGTCGATTAACGCCTTATAACCATTCAAAAGCAAACCAAATCCATAAAAATCAATTATATTGTATTTTGATAAAATACCCAGGGAAATTCAAATTATATACTAGTTGAAGAAGAACAAGTACTTTGACCAAGATTTATCGAATATTTAGAGCATATTGATTTTATGTAGGTATAAGATTTTACCATCTCACAAAACTCATTTGTTTGTGTCTATTTCTCTTGCTACAACTTTTGTGTTGTTGCCTCCATACATCCAATTCACCTTCTTTGGAATTCGACAAAAATCCCCTTAAAGATCCTCTATCATAAGCTACTTGGTTAATGACTTCTGAGTCTATAGTCCATAAAGGATAATACTCAGTTAATACCATAGTACTGAAAGCTAAAGTTTTATCACTTTATGTAGATGAGACAATATCATTTTTAACTCTATTCATTCACGGACAAAATATCTCTCATTGCTTCTATTGTAACTATTCATTTTGTTTATTTCTTTTCTTCTAGTACGTTTGCCACTCTTCTATTTCAATTTCTTATTCTTGTTCTTTGAGCATTATACGATTTCCTTCCCTTACTCGGACTTAGGCTACTTACTTTTGAAACTTTTAGAACTCAACTTTGTAATGTATGTATGAGTACTAGGTCTAACTATCTCAAAGGCTTTTGTCCTTTAAGTCTATGTGGCAAAAACTATTGGCAAAAGTCTTTTTATTCTCATTGTGAGTCATATGCACCTTCATACGCTTCCATTTTCGGGAAAAGATCGCTTTATTACATGAACCTATTGTTCATTGGTTAGGTTGTGTCTAACTAACTTTAGTTCTATAATTATATTTGACATTCTATCAAATTTAACTATGAACTGTCTTTATTTGAGGCTATAGTTCCTTCAAACGTTTCTATTAAAACCATACTTATAACATATGCAGTTGAACATAATTGGTACTTATACACTGGATTGTTATTCATGGAATTGGTTAAGATATCACATGAAGTGAATCTTACTTCTTACATGCTTGATGTGCATCCATATTACATTTGTGTAAAGTACCATTTGGGTTCCTATCCCTTAGTCAGTTGTAGCTCTATCTTCACCTCATTTATGGTCTCTAAAACCTTTTGCTCATCTAGGATATTATACATTATTAAATATCATACATTATAATTATCCATATTTAATATCATTGTCATTTCAAATAAGCAATCATATCTTAGGATGTTATAGTTAACTAAATCACAGAGATATTTTTCAAACATAACTTAATCAACACAACCAAATACATATCAACTGTTGTAATTACACATTAAAATTTAAAATATCTCATATAGGACACAAAATTGAAAGTTCACTATGTTCTCAATCATCTTTCATGACTCAAATATTTGATATTTTATAATTTAATCTATTGCATGAATATTAATTCTGAATAAAAACTTCACTAAATTCTATTAATATCAGAATTCTCATATTTAATATATATAAAATATACGATACAACAAATACATCATTTATAATGACTAGGACCATTTCATTAACTTATATCATTCTCAGAGTCATTTTATCTATGATAAAGTTTTTATGAAATTTAAGGTAGGTCAAATGCTTCACATTTCGTTAATTTGGGAATAATGTCAAAATGGTGGATTTTCCCATGTATATTACTATGCATCACTTTTTAGCAAGTTGTAATGTATCCATTCAGTCTGAAAAGTTTTCAAATTCTTGTCCTAAGCAAGATCATTAATTATGGGGCTAATAGTCATGCATAGATATGATTAGACTATGTACTTCCTCTTTTCCAATTAAGAGAGTATATATAATCTTAACATGCATTATTAGATCATCAAATAATCACATCATTTACTTAATATGATGGTTCCTAGTCAACAAACTTGTTTGAATTATAAACATGTGTTTTTGAAACACCGATATGTGTTTTCAGAAGCTGGCGTGAGGTATTACATGCCTTTATGCATTGTAAGACCTATGGAAGATATTCCATACATAGATTTGAGCATCACACAATTGCCACATACCATAAAAAGGTTTCACTGCCTAAACATGCCAGAAAGAGTTACTCACGCACCAAAATACAGTCCTACATGCCTTCATGTGTTGAGTCGACATCACACACACCTCCACATGCCGAAACAATGCATGCACGTGTGTTCACGCATTGGGAGTGAGCCACATGTACTACCACATGCCATGAGAAGTCTCTAACGTGCTCATACGCATTGGAGGACCACTATTGACTATTGACTGTTGACTATTGTTGATCAATTGTTGTTGACCAATTAATAGCGACAATCAAGCTTTGATCGTTGACAGATCAACTGATTTGTGTGGGCATTGACTGGTTCGAGTTTAACTTGATTAACCACAGGTTGACCCTTTGACCAAAGGTTTTAGGCAACCTATTAACCAAACGGGTTAGGCAATTAGGGTTTTTCCAACCCAGATTCATGCAATGAACCCTACTTTTTGGTCATTCAATTGGTTGTCTTTCGACGACTGACCATAGGGTTTTTGAAGCTCTCTAGTCGATCATCCTTGTCAAACCAATAGCAGCCTCCAACATCATCGAAAATCGATGAAACAACAATGAGAAGAAAATGAATTTAGGTCCCGATTTTGGCTCAAAATCTGTTGATTTCGGTGTTATTTCGATTCGATTTTTTATTCAATGCATGTAAAGGACATGTAGGCTTTATCTAACATGTTTCTAACATTCAATTTCATCCATTTTGGTCGAATTCAATTCGTGCCCAAAATTCCAATTTATGCAAAATCTTAATAAAAAATTACAAAATCCAAATATTAATTGCACATAATACATGACATAAACACAACCTACGCTTTGATACCAATGTTGAAAACATTTACCATGCCAAATCTAAATTCTATAAATACTGTAAACATAAATTGACGTACCCACCCAGTTCAAGTTTACGATGAAGCTCATCAGAATACAGTGTGAGATGTTGATGTGAGTCATTTTCACAACCCCATTTGTTAGAGTACTGCAATCCTTGGGAGACATAAGTTTCTGTATGATTTATGTGCCAAGGGAGAAAAAGAGAGAGTCTTTTGTTTTTTTTTTTAATTTGAGTTAATCTAATGGGATCATAGTTTTTAGACATTTAAATAATAGTCCAACTGCTATCCAATAACCTCCAATAATTAAGCAAACTAGGTAGGGTCAACCCATCATGGTTGAAGTCAGACCCAATAATAATAAAAATAATTTCAAATAACCAAAAAAAAATGCTAAAATATAAAGAATAGTAAAAAATTGAAACTAGAACTTAAGATAAACAAAATCTGATCAATTGCCTTTTATACAAAATTCTAAAACTTATATAACCAATCAAACCTCTAAAATAAAAAAATAAATTTTTTATTGAAATTAATCGTAAAACATTTTATTGAATCATAAGAAGATATCATTTTTAATGTAATCAATTACTTCACTAACAATAGAAAATTAAACCCTGCTTGAAAGCTACCAATGTTCTTAAAGTAATAATTTTTTTCCTTAAAGCAATGTCTCCTGGGAAGATCAGACCTATAATTGCTTAGCAGTGATTACATAATGGCATTTAGTAAAACCATAATGAGAATACTAAAAGACTTTTGCTCACCCAAATTATAGTGAAATATCAAAGTCTTACCCTAACTTTCAAATTATAAAATAACTTTTGTTAAAAATCACAGTTGAAGTTAAAGGTAAATCGTTATTTGATAAAAAATTTAAAAATTTAAAATTTTATTATATTTTTCTCCCTTAATTTGAAAATCTCACAATTCTCCTCAAATTTTCCTTCAAAATTTAAAAAGTGACAATTTCCCCCTAGGATTTTTTCTTCTTTTCTCTTGTGATGATCCACCATCTTTGGATTTCGACTGTCCTCCTTCCCTCCTTATCTCTCTCTCCCAGTCTCTCTCCCTTCCCTCTCCAACCGCAAATTAATTGACAAAAATTGTTTGGACAATGACATCCAGACGTTTGTTAGGACTTATCATCGTCCAGATAGAGAGATCCGCATCAAAATGATTAGATCTCTTTGTTTGGACAACGATGCATCCAAATGATTTGTTTGGATTTCCAAACAATTTTCGTCAATTTGTGGCTGGAGAAGATAAGGAGAAAGATCAGAAGGGATAGATAAGGCTGGAGGGAGGACTGTTGACAGTTAGAGACAATGGATCTTTGCTGAAGAAAAAAACCCCTTAAGGGAAATTATCGCTTTTCGTACTTTGGGTAGGGGAAAATTGAGAGATTTTTAACCTGAAAGAGAAAAAATGACAAAACTTTAATTTTTTAAAATTTGTCCAGTAAATGAGGGTTTTACCTCTAACTCTAACTAAGATTTTTAATATAAATTAACTCATAAGTGGATATTTAAATTTTTAAAAGTTGGAGGGTAGGGTTTTGGGATTTCACTATACCTTGGGTGGGAACAAATCTTTTGGCCTAATGAGAATGTAGAATTGAAGCTAGCAGGGACAAATACATATATAGTACTTACAAGTGAATGTAACACATTTTGGTAATAGTTCCATGGGACTGGTAAGAGAAGCTATCCATCTGAATGCCACCAGTCTTGACTTGTCCCATGAAGCTTGAGCACCACACCAGTATTATATTTGATGTAGCAATAGAGTCCAAATGTGATTTCAACTCCAGACAACATTAAACAAAAATGAACAATACCCATTTGAGAAAACAAAGCAAGTTCCTAACTTGGAGACAATTTCGCAGTCAAAGTTATGTATAGGGTGGGGAGCAATCTCTTCAACACGACTTTGGCTGCTGACTCTTGAACCCTAAGAAGCACGGAAATGCACAGGAGTGTGTGTTTCCACGAATCCGAAACGTCTCGATTTTCGAAAAGGCCCGAAACTGGTACGAAATGTTTCGGGGCTGTTTCGATAATTTTAGATAAAAGGGAAACGCGTTTTTTTAACAGAAAGAGTTTCCTATGCATACCAGGGTTCTAAAAGTGTATCATAAATGGATTCTTGAAAGGATTTTGAAAATAAATAACAAAAATAATTTCCTGTGCATAATATTTTTCTGGGCGTCTTCTCTTCTTTGTTGTCAATCTCCTTTGCCGTCAATCTGCTGGGCGTCTTCTTCTCTTCTTTGTTGTCTTGGGCGTCTTCTTCTCTTCTTTGCTGTCCTGGGTGTCTTCTTCTTCTGCTGGGTGTCTCAATAAATTAATTTGTTCCAGCAAAAAAAATGTAAATTTTGGCAGCATATATAATATTGGATATTAGCAGAGAAACTCACTAAGAAAGCATAAAAAAGCTAATTATGGAACAATGTATGTTTTTCAAAGAGAATGAATGTTATAGGAATTGGTAAAAATGAAAGAATATAAAAAAACATCTTTGAAACAGAATTTTCTTTCTGCTTGTCCTCGAGATTATCACTGGAAACATTCATTCTCTATGAAAATAGGATAACATTCAATATATTTTGATAAAAATATATTGATTTATATACATATTTATTTTTCATTTTAAAAGATGAATATATAAGTATTGATTTAATTTATACATACATGTTTCAAGAACTTGAATTTGTAATTTATTTTTGGTATAAAATTATTTTGTTATATGTTATTTTAAATTGGTTAGAAAAAATCAATTGTTGTATTTTTTTAATTAAAATATAGGTTTTTGTATTTTTTATAAAAAATTCATATTTATAAAAAAAACTCTATATTTTTTATATTTACACATTTCTCCACGTTTTCGTTTCCAATTTTTTTAAGAAAATACGTTTCCACGTTTCCGTTTCCGTTTCCGTGCGACCTAGCTTGAACCAATGAAGATGATCGTTTAGAATCCAAACGATAAAGTAAAGCATCCACAAGTTCAAGTTGTGACTATCACTATGTGCCGGCTTTTTGGTTTTACCTGTATCACTAATCACTGTAATGATGCAAACCGATGGTTCATGACTCCGTCTGCCCCTGGTGGGAATGCTTTGGGGAACTTTTGTCATATTGCTAGTTCCTCTGAATTGAGTTGTTGAATGAGTTAGTTTTCTCTAGCATGTGGTTTAGTATTACAGAATTTTTATTCTCAATCGTGGAAATGTCTGGAATACTGTAGGTCACACGGAAGCTGTGCTTTCTGTAACTTTTAGTCCTTACGGGCGACAATTGGCAAGTGGTTCGGGTGATACCACCGTTCGAATATGAGACCTCAATTCCCAGACACCAATGTACATATCCACAGGTTGGGAAAATGAAACTCTCATAAACTATTGCTTACTGTCTATTGGTTACCTTAAAGTTTCTGTGTACGCACTTAATGAATGTACTGATCACAAGTTTAGGTATTAGTGATGATTTGTCTTTAAACACGTTCTATGAAGATTTGTTCCTACAACTTGTAAATTGTTCACTAGATTAAAGAATTGGATTTGTTGACCTCTATTGGTACTAATATTACTTCCAATACATTTGCTTAACTACTAGAACTTTTACTTTTCTACAGGACACGAGAATTGGGTCCTTTGTATAGTGTGGTCACCCGATGGAAAGCATCTTATGAGTGGAAGCAAGGCTAGAGAACTTAAATGTTGGGATCCAGAGACAGGAAAGCCATGAGGCAATCCACTCACTGTAAAGTCTTTGTACTAGAAAGTCTTAATTCCTCTCTTATCCCACAGAATTCTGTTGTACTTGTATGTGGTTAGATGGTTGAGTTTCCTTTTTAGTGCAATTGATTTGAATGCTAGAATTGTTTGTGTTGACGGACCACAGAAAGTTGTGCATCTATTATTGACTGTATTGATTGACAAAAGCTTCTCTGAAATGCTGACATTTTAAATCTGTTATTTCTAGGGTCACAAGAAATGGATTACTGGTATCTCTTGGGAACCAATCCACTTGAATTCTCCAATTTGCTTTCTAAGTTCTAGCAAAGACGGGGATGCATGCACATGGGACATTACTTTGAGGAAATGTGTTATTTGTCTTAATGGCCATACACTTGCAGTGACTTGTGTGAAATGGGGTGGGAAGTGATATACACAGGGTGGACCTTTCTTATATTCTTAGAACTGTGATTAAACAATTTTTTCCTTGTAAGACACCATATACTGATTTATTTGAACTCATAGTGAACTAATAATTTTATAACCTCATTTGTAACAAAATTGTCATAGTTTTACCCTGGAAGTTCTGTATCAGCACTAGTTGATTGACTGTCACCACCCTGTAGCAATTTACTTCATTGTTTACAGCTACAATCTGTTTTCTGTTCAATATTTTGTACTTAGATCTCATCTTAACTTTTGCAGCTCTCAGGATTGTACTATAAAAGTCTGGGAAACCACACAAGGAAACTGATTTGTGAACCGAAGGTATATCTTTTGGTTTATGCATTCCCCTATTTCCGTTCCTTAATCTGTCTGGTTCAAATTACAATTATATCTATAGGTTTTATTTTTTTATTTTTATACTTATTTTTTGTTACATTACATACATCCATCTGTAGGTATTAGTCTTTCCTAATGCTGTGCCTTGAAGGATAGATAATGTCATCTTTGTAGTGCCGTATGTAAAACTTTCTGTTCTTGATTGAGCTTTCTGTCTCTTATGTAACTTTGCGCTAATATTCTCTTTAGATAGCCACCTGTTGAGGAATCAAGTATTCTCCCATCTCTCTTCTGTCTCTGTCTCTTTTTATTTTTAAAATTTTGAAATAAAAAACTATTCTTCTTAAGTTATAATCATGTATGATCTAAGTACTATGTATTCAGAAAACAAACTAGACACAGTACCTCTGACTTTACGCAAAATATCTGTTAAATTAATGAATGAACTGTGATTTTATAATTCATAATTTAATATCAACATTTTGAGGCTTAAAATTTCTTTTATCCTTTGACCTCTCTATTGACCTTTGTCTCTCTTTATACGTTCCTCATTTAGGGTCATGGACATTGGTTTTTACCCATGCATTGAGCACCAAATATGTTCTTTGGACGGGAGCTTTTGATCATACTGTCAAACAGTATTCATCTCCTGAGGAAATGAAGAAGGCAACTTACTTGTTTTTGTAATTTTGTTCTCTTCTATACTTTGTGCTTGGTATTTTATTTATCGTTTTGTTTTATCATGTGCATGCTAGTTTTGTTGACTTTAATTGATTGACACCTTTGTCAGTGAACTAGTACAACTTTGGGTTCTTTACATGCTTGTTTAAAAAAGCATGCATTAACTTTGGTATCATATAAATTTCTTTGATCAGTGTATATGATTGTTGAATTTTGCAATTGGAACTAAAACATTATACCGCATCCGTATACATAGGTTGCGCTGAAGAGGTACAACAAAATGAAAGGGAATGCTCCTGAAAGGTTTGTTTCAGGATCCAATGATTTTACCCTGTTCCTCTGGGAACCTGCTGTTAGCAAACACCCCAAAACTTGTATGACAGGTTATCAACAGGTACAAATTATTTAATATTACTTCCTGCTTGTGGCTGCATTATAGTTTTCAAGCTATTATCTGTTGGGTGTGGAATGTACACTTTTCTTTTTCTATCACCTTTTACTCAAGTACTAGAATGCTTTTGACTAGATATAAGGGATCTTCTGACATATTTATGTGGCTTTGACATTTCCCTTTTCCAAGCTTTTCTAGATCTTGGTAACATCCATCAAAAAAAGGTTGGAGATAGTGATCAACCTCTTCTTTGCACCCAGCTTTTCGAAATTATTTGCTTCTTGCCTACATAGTGGACGGTGTAATAACTAGGACCCCTGTTTTAAACAAGGGAACCTGAAATATTGACTAGCAGTTGCCTTTTTTTGGTTAAAAAATGAGCTTTTTGACTGTTTATATGGGCCTTCTAAATTGTGTTTGCTGTTACAGCTTGTGAACGATGTTTATTTTTCCCCTGATGGGCAATGGGTGGCAAGTGCCTCATTTGATAAGTCTGTCAAGTTATGGATTGTGATGGGAACCTAATAACAAAGGTTTATGTGTGCAGAGAAAAAAATGCAAGGGGCAGGAGGATTCCTGCTGGAGAAAAGGGAGAGAGAAGTGGGCCAAATGTAGCAGCTCCTTTGGATGACACCTGGCAAGCTAATATTGTAGGGAATGAGTGAGTGATGGAAATTTGTATATAGGAGAGGGAAGAGAGTGTGGGGCGGCACCTATTGAGAGAGAAAAATTATTGTTAAGCTATTTGTATTTGGGAGCACCAGCCTCAAGTAGCCAGATTTTATGTTAATCTTTACTGTTCCTGTGAATGTCTTTTTCTTGTTATTTTCTTAATGAATGACTTAAAGTTGATGGATATAATATGGTTTATGAATACCTTCTTTCCCCATTGATCTCTTATCTCTTGTCTACTGTCTACTCTATTTAATTTTCATTTTTATTGCTGTTTGGGAGTCGAGAAACTTGTTGGAAAGAATGTCTGTGAAGGAGACTTATACTGTGTTATTGCATTTTTGAGGCGAGAATTGTGGACATCTACTGGAGAAGGGAAGGCTGTTCAGAAAATTTCCAGCCAAAGTTTAAAGGAGACCAGAAAAACTCCAGCCAAGGTTTACAGTAGGAAAGCTAGGAGCCGCAGCAGATACTGCCTGTCTGGTTTTTTGGGTACATATCAGAATCATATGACAGGGAAATTCGTTGCTGCTTTTTGAGGCCATGTTGGGCCTGTTTATCAGATCAGGTTGGTAGTACTACATGCTTTTGTATATCCATAAATTTATTCCTGCTATTAATGGTTATGCTGCTTCCCACTGTACCGCTGGTCTGCAGATAGTTGGCTTCTCTTAAGTGGTTGCAAAG
The DNA here is from genome assembly GCF_011075055.1 of Mangifera indica. Taxonomy (NCBI): domain Eukaryota; kingdom Viridiplantae; phylum Streptophyta; class Magnoliopsida; order Sapindales; family Anacardiaceae; genus Mangifera; species Mangifera indica. The sequence goes on along the minus strand of NC_058137.1, from coordinate 11,937,596 downwards.
ATTCCACATTGAAGGTAAATTTACACAATTGTTTCTGTATAGTGAGTGAGATTGTGTTTTCTTTTTTTGCAGAACCTAACTTGACAAAGTGCTAAAGTTCTGCCAATGGCAAATTTTCGTTTCTTTCCCATGGACAAAAACTGAAAAGCCATTCTTGTGCTGTTGAATTTATGTATTTCATGTATTTCTAGGTTCGGGATATCCAGACAGGGAAGCTGAAAAAAGACCTCCCGGGCCATGCAGATGAGGTATCTACTCTGAACTCACCTCAGAAAAAAAAAAAATCTTCCCTTGTACTCACAGTAGTTAAACAAAATGCATTCTTTCCAAACCAGCATGCTGATAAATGATTCATTATTTGTTTTGAAATGTCTTTGCTGTTGATTGGAGTCCAGATGGTGAGAAAGTTGCCTCTGGTGGTCAGGACAGAGTATTGAAGTTATGGATGGGCTAAATTAATTAAAGTAGACTAAAGGGCATGCAATTACATTCTTAAAATGAGGTTATTTGGCAATTATTCATCAACACCAATCATTTGGGTTCGGCCTGCCTTTATCTTTATGCTCTAGGTGATATGCTAAGGTGCCAAGAACAATAGAATTAAAATATCAATTGCTTGGGTGGTTGGTGGAAAATGTTCCATTACATCAGATTTGTGAGTGTTTCCGCGGTTTATGTTATTTCGTGGATGAGCAATTCAGATTCTAACCTTTCGGTCACAATGCTCTGTTTGCAGAACATATATCTGGTTGTTTTGTTTGTGTTGCAGGTATCTTGATTCAGTTAATTGTTACTAATACTGTATAGCAGCAAGTTAGTAACATGTTGGAAAACCATCGGTTGTCTGTAAATGTAACATAATTGTTGATGTTGCGATAAAATATTTCTTGCAAAATAGTTTGGGTTCAGCCATAGTTCTTTTCGCATACGAATACTTAATAATGTCTTCCATGCATGATTTGCAAGAATATTGTGGCTGCTTGCTGCTCAGTAGTGCTTAGTCACAGACACTTTTTTTCAAAGCTTCGCATCAGTCTCCATTTCAATGCTTAGAAATGAAGAAGCCCTTATCCTTGAGGCACTCCACAGTGTCCCTAAGACTCACCTCCCAAGGCATAAAATTGATGCCCAAGCTCTTTGCTCTCTCTTTAGAAACCTGGAATGTTGGCCCATTATTCACAGCTTTGCCTCTGAATCTGCCATAATTATGCTAAAACTAGTGAATTCTAAACATAGGCGAACATTTTTTATGACAGTAACTGAATGAAAAGGGAATCACGCTGAAACATACTTTTCCAGGAGGTTGAAAAATGGGTAATTCTCCTGCAAAATCTTCAGAATCTCAGCAACATGAGTGACTCTACCAACCAACAAATACTTACCATTAGCCGTGGGCACCTCAAGAGCTTGAATGTGTACAAGTGCAACATCTCTAACATCAACAAGTGAATAAGGGCTAGGGAATGTTTGGGATCCTGAATTCAGATATATATATATATATATATATATATATATATATATATATATGTATATATATATATATATATGTATATATATATATATATATGTATGAATGTATGCATAAAACAGTTGAGTATTAATGAATAAATAAGATATAATCACATTCTGAATCTTAAATGGTTGCAAATTTTTACCATATATGATGTTGAAAATCACATCCGCAGAGAAATTAAGTGTTAACTGTAAGATGGGACCAATTACCACTCCTGGATGTAATGTAACCAAGTCGAACCCAATCTCTTCTGCAAATCTCCAAGCTGCTTCTTCTGCTAAGGTTTTTGAAAGAGGATGCCAGTTCTGTAAGAAAATCAAGAAAAAATTGTAAAAGCTTAGCCTAGTTAATTCTAAATCAAGATGCATCTTTATGCAAAAATTCCTCTATCCTGTGATTTAAAGAAATGTTTATAAACTTGGTTTGGACCAATTGGTCTGATTAAGAACTAGTGTTAAATTTAGTTATAATTATAGCTAAAACCCATTTTAGCCATTGAACCGAATAAACTTGAAGTTGAACATGGTGGTTAGTGTCGAACAATAACTCAATTGAAAGGCTGATTAATCTAACTATCATGTTGATGTCATAATAATGTCACATAGCTACAACCAACTTTTTATAGATTATATGGATTTAACAAAGAAATATACATTTTGCCGAAAATGTTTAACTCCAAAATCTTTGATGAACAGTGATTATGCTTGATGAAAAATAATTAGACATAATGAAAGTAATTAGGTGTGATAAGGAATGATTAGACGTGATAAATAGTAACTAGGTATGATGAATGGTAACTAGACATGATGAACAGTATTATGTGTGAAGTTTGATAAACTGTTATAAGGCGCCACTGTCGCTAATAGGTTTTTTATGCCCAAACTTCCTATTGATGGAAACCTATCATTTTTCAGAAAATAATTAGTTTTTACACACATATCATATCTTATTATAACTAATAGACAATTTTCATCAACTAAAGCTGACTTTGTTTTTCCATTTTAATTGAATTTTAAATTGAATTTTGAATAAAAAAATATTTATGAGGCAAAGGTTTTTAAGATTAATCTGTAAATTGTTGTTTTGGTTATATCTATATAATCTATAAAAAGCAGGTGGAAATCGTTTAAACACATTAAAATAAGCTATTTTAATTGATTTCCAACAACCAGTATCAGGAAATGAGAACTTCTACGTTTCACGCCTTGCAAAAAGCTGGTTCTGAAAACCAGGTCTCATCTACCACCACATCAGGGTTAAGACGCTTTCCATTGAATATAACTGAAGCTATGGAGGATGTTATAACAACTCTCTTGACAATCTGAACTTTTACACATGACATAAGAACATTCAGTGTTTCCTTCACTGCAGGATCAACCAATTCAGCCTCAAAAATGGAAGCAAAATATGTTGAAAGAAGCATTCATTGTTGCATACGAAGAAAAGGGAAAAAGAGAGGTATTGGCCGTCATAAATTCAGGTGATGCTGTGTGGAAAACACCTACACAGCCATCAACTGCAGAATCAAAAAATCCTTCTTCTAACAAGTTTGCTTTCAACATATCAAGTCTTTCTTTAGCTCCGTCTAAGTCATGTAAGTGTTTTATATTAGGATCATCTGTGGCATATGCAAATAAGACCAATTCTTAGTTTTATTTTGTAATTAAATCAAACTAGTGGGTGAAGACATTGTGAGTATTAGGGGTGGATCCAATCTAAATTGGCTTGACTTGAATTGATCTTCCCATAACTTTATTCACCCCTTTAGTGATCTTGTTCACCAAGTTCAAATAAATTTAAATTCGAATGGGACATTATGGATTTGATCTGAGCTTGTACTACCTGTTTCCACCTTTAGACCGAGAATTACCACTTCATCTAATAGAAACCTTATCTGTCAAAGGATTTACCACTTCATCTAATAGAAACCTTATCTGTCAAGGTCACACTAGAGTGATACAGAAACAGCCAAAGGATTTACCACTTCATCTAATAGAAAGCTTATCTGTAAAACTACCGTACCCAGAAGTGGAAATTGGAGAGATTCAACTTAACAGCACTCAAAAGCAAGAGAGAAAAGAAAGTTTACCTCGGTCACTAACAGTGGCTTTGACTGTGTAACCATCTTCAAGTAACAGCTTAACTAACCATGAAGCTATGTAAGCAGAAGCTCCTGTTACAAGCACCACCTTCCCTTCTCCGCTCATTCTCTCTTTCTCTCTGTGAACTTGAATATTCTCGTGTAGAATTGGACTAGGTACCAAGAATGCTATTGTTTTTTTTTTAATTTATTAGTGGAATAACACTAAGAGTAACCCCTCCCCTTAGCAGCCAATGGTCCAAAGTGCATTACGCATTACTTGACACCCTTAAGAAACAGGACTATAACAATTATCCCCTTGAGGTTTGACAAAATTATAACATTGCCAGTTGTTTTGTAAAGTCACTTGTATACCCCTTACCAAATATCTTGTTATGTTTTGTATGCATGAATTGTGAAAACCCTGGAATGTTGCACTTACAGTTCTAGATATTCCTCCTTTACATATTTTTTTTGCCGCAAGCTTTGGGGGAAAAATATTTGGTTCTTCTGGTTTACACTATTAGTTGAATGTTTCAGTAGGATGGAAGCTTATCATATGTACTTGCAGTTGCTTTCTTAAGACCAAAAATGGATTTCAACTTTTGTGGAGGGTAGGTTATGTTGTTTTGCTATTTTGTGGGACTTGAAAGAGGATTAGAAACTCATACCTTATTTTTGGGATAATGACGACTTTGAAAAAATTATACCACAAAAACTAATTATTTAAATTAGAGAATTCAAAGTTTTTCAAATCTCACATCAGAAACCTATATTTTTCTATGTGAAATTTAAATCTCATACCTTATATTTGGTATAAAAGCAAGTTATTCGGTTATTTTTCTTTCTTTTGCAGAGAACTTTTTATAGCTTGAACGAGTTAATGGTCACCAAGTCTTTATATCAGCAAACTAGTGACATGTCTAAGAGTGAGTTGGAGAGTAAATGGTACGCCTGTAAATGCAACATTCTTCCCTCTTTCTCTAAACTGTACATGTGTAATAAAATTATTTGTTTCAAAGTATTTTGGGTAGAGCCATAGTTCTTCATGGCTTGATACTTTCATCATGTTGTGAACATTTATTGTGACAATGAGAATACAATCAGACTTGTTTAAAAAAAAAAAACATAATGAAATTTATTATCATTTTGGTTGAGAGAATGTGTTAAACCAAGAAATTAAGTTAGAAGGAATTACTATTAATGATTAAATTGCATATATATTTACAAAAGCTTTAGCAAAGACTAAATTTGAAATTTTCAGAGTTGCTTTTGGAATTATTGATCATGAATATGCACTAAGGAGAATATTACAAATGAAAATATGCACAAAGGTATATTACAAATTAGTGCAACTTTCCATTTTTATTAGAATAAAATTTTGTACAAAATGGCTGATGCCTTTTTCAAGAGATGATAAATTTAAAACATTTCATGTATTTTTTATCAAATGTCTCCATAAATTTATTTCCATAAACAACGTCATTCATTCAAACAAAGTTTTAACCTTAAAAATCCTGTCTTTATTTTATGCATAAGAATGCCAATCAAAATAACAATGAAATAAAGACAATCCAACAATTAATATTGATCTAGAATCCTTAAAATTATAAAAATAAACTCTATGGAATATATTATTTCAATAATTCGTCAAATCTAGAACTTCAAGTCTACAGCATTCTTCTCCTGCTATGGGCTCCAAACTGATTCATGTCAAAATGGAACTCAGGATTGAACTGAGAGTCAAGCTGATCTTGCATTTGAGAAGAGTAATTTTGAACAACAGGAAATTGCTCATAGGGTGGCCATGGCCGCAAACCTGAATAAAAGAAATTCAAAGGTCTAGGATTTTCTACCAGCAATGCATCCATTGGATCAGAGTACATTGGTTTCACTACTTGAGGGTAGGTATTATTTTGTAGTTGAGATAAATCACCGCCGTTCATCATCATCAAATTCAGGGGACTATCGACAGGATTAAGATCCAACGGTCGCACTGAGAGAGCCTGATTAGAAGGATAATATGGGGGATTAATTTGCCTGTTATTAATGATTTCCACTCCTTCGATTTTATTATTCTTCTGAAACAAAATCTGAGCATTGTTGCAGGCGTCTATTCGAGTTTTTTCTTCCTTTAAAACTGCAATTTTTCTTCTAGCGACTTCAAGAATAGTGTCAAGTTTAGCTAGAAGAAGACTTAGCTGATCGTCGGAACAATTCTCTAGAAGATCACTCCAGCCACATGGGAACTTCTTTTCCAAATTATCCTTCTGAATTTTCTCAATTTTTTGTTCAAGTTTTCTCCTCCGATTCGTTAAGAAATCAAACAAGTTTAGAGTTTTTACACCACGATCGGATAAAACTGCTTTCTCTCTAAACGAATCGAAAACTTTGAGAAAATCCACTCGTTTCTTTGGAAAAGTTTCCATCTCTGCAGGGCGATTGTTCATCTTCGGCCGGTATATTATCATGCACATAGGAACTCCACAGAGAGTAACAAACTCTTGAACCTTCTTCTCCAATCCCTTCTTCCTTTTCTGATAAGTCACCAAGCGACACTTCTCTTTCTTTATCAGTTCTATTGTTGACTTTCCTCGACCCATTGTTTGATCTGCAAACCCAATTTAGAAAATTTGTCGAGACAGTTTCTCCATACAAACAATAGTGGTAAAAACAAAAACCCTATTCAACATTGTTTTGTTATTGATATGCATTAAAACAAACACTAATAGTAACAAAGGAAATTTACAGGAAAAATAAAAGCAAGAGCATTCAACAATCAAGTTTTTACTATAAATTATCAGAATAATCAAGATTAAGTACCTTAAAGGTAATGGCTTCAACAAGGTGAATTTGATCTACAGCAAGTTCCGTAATAATAATAACTATGGAGTCATATGAGTTTCCAAGAATTACATAAAAACTTCTTTAAACAAATATGGAAGGAAATAAAAAAAATATTGAATTTATTAATTATACACTTAATTTTGAGTCAAACTTTTATTACTTGCATCTATTAGAATCTTACATAATCCTAATTTGACTTGGTTGCATTTTGAACAAAGAGGAAAGCAGCGAGACAATATATATATATATATATATATATATATATATATATATATATATGTATGTATGTATATATTCTTTTTTATATATTTTTTTTGTAAAAGTTTCAGAAAAGTACCCAATATTAATTTTTTTCATTTTATTTTTTTAGTCAATGTTATTAATCATTATTCAATATATTATTCTTGATGACAAAGCCAATACAAATTTTCGCATATACTCTCTAGATATAGAAAAGAAATTTAAAATGCAAATACCAGAATTATTATTAGAGGAATTAATATGAGAAAATAATAGTTTACACTCTTCGCCAACCTACATGGTTATGAATAAAGCTGAGTAAATAAGCGGAAAAGCTTGTATGTTAATTGACTATAAACAACTTAACAACAAAACTGGCGGAAAACATACCTTTAACAACATTTACATGCCCAAAGGGGTTATATGAATGGTTAGTTTTGTCATTTGGGCTAAAGCAAACACAATCTATATTTTAAAGGAAGATGGACAAAGTTTTCTTTGACTTCTCTGATTTTTGTGTTGTTTATATAGGGAAGAACATATTAATCATCTTAAACATGTAACCAAAAAGTTTCTTGATCATGAAATGATCATATTTGAATGGAAGATAGAATGATTCTAAACGAAGCTTAAATTTACACTCTTTGGTGGATTAAAGCTTCGTTTTATGTTATATTGAAACATTTTTTTGATGTCGTTAATAATATAATTGTGGATTAAAACTCTTTATATTAAATTACGTTAAAAATTTCTCTATATCTAATTCACTCGCACTCTTAATTATATTGATTAGAGTGGATAACAAAATTATTTTACTAATTTTAACTATCATTATCATATCCTATCCTATACAAAATTCAAAAATTACATACATGAATAGAAAACATGAAATGGCAATAACAATTTAGAACATTAAGGAAGACCTTGGCCAAGAATGCCAGTGTATGGTAAGTCTCTAAGAGTATTAGCTTTAACAAATTTTGACGATGCTACAACACGCCATCGAAATTAACTCCATAGAGAGCATTGATTAGACATTAAGATTTAATTTAGTTCATAGACGTTTCAATTATTATTTATTATTATGTACCAAAGCCTACAACATCTTTTCAATTTAGCAGGCCTCAGAAAGAGCCCAAGCTTCCTCCAAACTAACGAAAGTGTAAAAGCCCATAAAATTCCAAACCATGATGGATGGGGCATTATTGGCGCTTCTTCTCAACCTCGAACAAACGTTCCACATTTAGCACAAGCCCTCTTTGAAATTCCACGTAAGGAAATGCAATGGGTTGGTCTTCCTCTTCATTTTCCCATCTATAAAATGAATCAAATTAAGCTCAGTGCTCAGATAAAGAATAGTATCCATTTTGTTAGTCAATACAACAATTTTAAATCTACCTGAAATTTTGTACTAGGTGGTGAAGGAAGAATGCAACTTCAACCTTGGCAAGTTCAGATCCTGGACAGCATCTAGACCCTCCACCAAAGGGTGTAAATTTCTTGCATGTTTGATCCTGGCTCTGGATTATACACAACTCTTATAAGAAAACCTCCACTAGATGGGATTTCCACCATTCTAAGTGTCGGTCTTGACATGAATTATGACTTTATCTTTGTAGGATAAGCCGTGGGTGTATATTCAGACTTGGAAATCTCTCTGTGAAATCCTTCAAAAGAGTATAATGGATTTTTCATTCCTTCTAAGAGGTCATCTTAAATCTTAGATTCTCTAAGATTAGAGATTAAATTTTCTAAATCTTCCATTTTAGGACCCAAAGAAATCTTTTTCGCTTTCCCTTTTTAAGAAGTCTTTCTTTGTTTCTTTAATTCCTCTTCAATATCTGGAAAGTATCTACAAGAATCTGTTTTGACTTTGTCATCAAGATTCTTCAGTTTTACTTCAGCAAATATGTCATTCCTTTCCAATAGTTTTAATGGTAATTCATCAAAACAAGGGGAAAGTTCCTCTTTAAATTTCTTGATTTCTTCAAGAAGAGTCATCATGACTTTTTTGCATCAAAAGGGTTTTCCTAAATATTATCTATTTTGTGTTTTCATGGTATGCAAGTATTTATCGTTCCTTGTACCAAAGCATGACAATAAATTTTGTGATTCATTATCATTCGTTTAAATGAAGTTTCATCTTCATATATTGGTATTTATACAGATTTGTAATTGATTATCCTTTTAGAAGAGGAGTTTCTTGAAACACTTTTTTTATTCGAGTCATTGGCTCTATCTTTATCCCTTTCTAATATATTGATTCTTGGTTCACTAGGTCTAATATCTTCCATTGCCCTCCTTTCTGAAATTGAAATCCTAGGAGTAGAAAGGGTTATATCAACCTGATCTCCAATTTCCTTTATTTTAATTTCAGGGTTTATTTCTATATCCCATATAAAATAGTTCATACCATAAATCAAACTAAACTATACAAAATTTATTGTTTCGTTTAGGTTAAAAAACGGTTTAGTTTAAGTTGAAAAATTGTTCAGTTTACAATTTAAGTTACACTTTAAACAATTTTTAAATGGAACAAAACCACATATTGTTTTTTTTTTAAATAATATATGATTGTGCATAATTCAATTTAAACTATAAAACCAAACTATTTAAAAATTACAGTTTAGTTTTGTTTGATTTGTAAAATAATTTTGTTTGAGTTGATAAGTTTTTAAAAAACTGTTTTTAGTTTGAGTTACAGTTTTGACAATTTAAAATTGAATTAAACTATAAAGTTTATTTTTTAAAATATATAAATATAACTATATTTAACAAAATTTTTCAATAAACAATTAAGTATATAACTTGCTTTTTTAATATTTATTTTGTCATTTTCTTTATATGTATATTGAAGATATATTTTCTATGTATTCTATACCTGTATATTATGTTCTTAAAAACTATAATTCAATTAATTTCATTTAATAATTTAAATTTAGAAGTGAATAATTTTAATAAGTTTAAATCGTAATTCAAACCAGATCAAACCTTATTTTTTCGGTTTAGTTTAAAACTTAAAATGGTTTGGTTTGATTTGAAAATCTTTTAAACTGTTTTTTTAGTTTGGTTCAAAAAATATCTCAAACCACACCAAATCGGAGTGTACACACCCCTAAAATAGTATATTATTTATTAACACAACCTTAATTTCATTAGGCCAAAAGACTTATTCCTGCCCAAGGTATAGTGTAATGTCAAACTCACATCCGCCAACTTTCAAAAACTCATAGTCCCACCCATGAGCTAATTTCTATTAAAATTTTTAGTTAGGGTTAAGGGTCAAATCTATTAAAAAATCTAAAATTTATTATATTTTCTCCTTAAGTTTTAAAAACTAACAGTTTCACTTTTGTCTAAAGTTTTTTAACTTTAAAAAGTCATATCACCCTCTCAAAAAAAAAAAAAAACCTAGGGATTTTTTCTTCACTCCTTTGACCACCATCTTCAGCTCTGATAGCCTCCATTTTTCATCCTAAACCATCATTGTTTCTATCTCTTCACCCCTCAAATCGAATCCATACAAATTCACTGATTGATGATGATCATTTTCATCTACTCTAGACGAATTCACTCATTGATGATGATGATTTTCATATAATGTAGATGAATCGTCTAGATGCATCATCGTCTAGAGGATTATTTGGATGTGTTATCATCTAGATGTGTCAATGTCTACATGAATTGTCTTGACGCAATGACATCCAAACAATTCATCTTGACATATTGATGTCTAGATGATTCGTCTTGATGATGACACTTCCAAACTATTCATCTAGCACCATCAACAAATAGATTTGTCTGGATTTGGCTAGTGATGTATACGCGGCTCCATTGTCATTTTTGGGTTCCAAACCATCCTTAAGTCTCCATGCAACCTTTGAAGCCAAGAAGAATGAAGTTCTAGCAAATCCCAAGCCAAAGGAAGCATTGCACCTTCAATTTTGGTCCAAAACCACTTTTGGATATAGTCTTATTACATCCACCCAAGGTCCAAATGAATAGCTTGCTCCAATTGATCCAAAAGTGCAACTTTTAAAGTCCATCAATGGCCCAAACGTCCAAGCATCATTTTGAGAAGCCCAAAGAGCCCAAAATTAGGTTTTAGTTACATTGGAACTAAGTTAGAATTTAGTTATTTTAGTTATGAAACATCATTCCTAAAGTTAAGGAAAAAACAACTAACTTTTGTCTTTAGTTTTTTACTATGTATGGGCTTGGTTTAGAATGGATGACTTAGCTTAATTCATGTCATTTTAGTTGACTTTTGTGGGAAATATTGTATCATTGCCATCCATGCCTCCTATATAAAGGGGTGGATCTTTATTTGTAAAAGTTTTGGTTTTGCTCTTAAATGAAAATTTGAAAAAAGCTTGTTGGCTTTTTTTTTTTCTCATTTTCTTTATCCAATCATTCTTGGTGAAAGACCCCAAGGTTGGTGGAACTTTCCTTTATGCCTTGGTTAATTTTCTTGTTACCCTTGAAATCCAAAGTGTGAAGATATAAATGTGTGTTGTATGCCTCGGGTATTGTTCATAGTGTGTGATTTTGCAATTTTCAATTTTTGCCAGCAAACGTTGAAACTAGTTTTGAATGCCTTGTTGATTGAGTTGTGGTTGATATTATATACCGTTAGAAAGCTCTTTGAATGCCTTTTCCAATGATATATAATTTGCATGATTTGGAGGTCATTTGATTAGCTAAAAATTGAAGACAAATTGTTGTTATGCCAAATAAATAGTAACTTCCAGAATTGAGTTTGTGTTGTTGCATTGTCTTAATGGAAATGCACCAGTTGGAGAGGTGAAGAGACGAAGATAACAATGGTTTAGGGTGAAAAGAGGAGATCTTGACGTTGGAGATGGTAGGCGGAGGGATGAAGAAAATAAACCCTATATTGGTGGAGGGGGAAAATATGAGTTTTCAAAATTAGAAAATTTTAGGTAAACGTGGAGTTGTCAATTTTTAAATCTTAGTGGAGAAAATCTAATGAATTTTATATATTTTTTAATATTATTTTTGAAATGATAATTTTATTTTTAATTATAAATAAAAATTCTAACATATATTGACTCATAGGTGGTACTTTGAATTTTTTAAAATTAATAGGTGTGAGAAAGAATTACACTATACCTTGCGTGGGAATAAATCGTTTGGCCATTTCATTACAGCCACAATGCCCTCTTCCGTAATTAGGAAGGTCTTGGCCACTTAGCCCTGACTCCTGCGAACTGGATTCAATATTATTTTCTACTAGATTTACCTCGTCTGCCCCCGTTAATAACCTAAATTTTCCCTTCATGGAATCGAGGGTCGAGGAGGATTTTATTCACATCCAGAATTCGAACCCTGACAACGTTGAGGCACTTGAGTAAGAGAGTTGTTGGTCTTGGCGAGAGCGTGGTTAGTTATGAAGATGAGGTGAAATATTCGAGCAATACCTTTTTGAAGGAGACGAAAAGGCATCGCGTATTGAATTCTAGGTGAACGAATCTTCTGTTACATTTGCTTTTCGAGTTGCAGCAAAGATGCCGATTGGAAGAATTAAACAATGGCAGGGGTCAGCAATTTGTAACCAATATGTTGGTAATGTGATTCGTCTGCTATGATTTTATGACTGATTGTTTAAACAAATTGTTCTTAATTTATATTAGTTGATTCTCTAGAGATGATTCTAAGTACTAACAACCTTGCACAGGAGTACGGTTGAGGGATAGGCTTCGATGGACAGCAATGTTCCTAGTTGGGAATATTTCTCCTCGACTTTCCTCACTTGTTCTGGTCTTAATATGCTTTTGTTTACTGTAATTTCATTTCTTTGTCCATTTAATTTTGTACAGGGATGGAATGGGGGGAATTAGGAGCAGTAGATGACCAATATTTTGAGCAGTAGAAGAAAGAAGATGAGAGGAGAGAAGGATTGTAATGAGAGAATTAAAAAGATGGTTAGAGAGAAACGAAGACCTGAGGATAGTAGAGTTTGAGTTAGTGAGAGTTCTTGTGTTTCCTTCTTTTCTTTTTTTATATTATTTTTCTTGTTCTTCCTTTATTTATTTATTTATTTTTTGGGAATTCTTTTTGCAGTTCATTTGTTAGTAGAAATTTTCGAGATCAGAAGTACTGCAATTTGACAACTTTGTTATTGCTTTTACCTTCAAAATCTTTAATTCATGATTAATGAATATATTCTTAAGTTACAAAATTTTGATGGTATTAGAATGGAAAGAGGCCTAAACAGTTGACTAGAGGGGTTATTGAGACGATGGGTTAAATAATTAGTATCAATGTAGTGATGGTTGAGATTGTTACCAGGGATCTGGCAAAACATCTCAATCGGACCAAACTCTTACCAAATGAAATGAAAGGAAATATTAAGTTTTGGGCAAATGAATCTTCTTTTACATGTGTTTTCCAAGTTGCGGCAAAGATGTCAATTGAAATAATTAATGGCAGCGGTCAGCAATTTGTCACCAATATTTTGGAAACTTTATTGGTCTAGTATGATTTTATAGCCAATTTTAAACATATTTCTTACTTTGCTGGTTTTATGATATTGCGTGATGCTTGTGGTAGTACTTAATATGGTTGCAGAAAATCACAGGCTGTGTGTTGATAAACTGCACAACTGAGTATTATACTCTAGAGGAGAATATTGCTTGATGTTTCTTCAGTAGACCACCTGAAACTCAGGTGGGATTTCACTTTGTGTAATTTTGTTTTCTTTTCCTCCAACTATGTGTTGATAAACTGCACAAGTTGTTGTCATTTGGGCAAGAATGTTGTGTTAAATGTTGAGTGGACGGCAAGATGTTCATCACAAGGCCTTACTACTATAGGCTCTTGCAATGCAAGGTTAATTTTGTGGGATGTTTTTTTGTAATAGATCAAATGCTTTAGTGGTGGGATTCATGATTATTTTTTGTAATCTTAACATAGTCTATTTTTAAAAACAAATTATAGGCCCAAATTGATCCAAGCCTTAAATTTTTATTTTGGTTTACTTTAGTTTGATTCAAAGCACAAAATCGTGCATACCTCTACTTGTCTTGGGGGGGTACATTAAATCAAAGCCCAATGGTTCGAACCCATTGTTGCGATAAACCCAAATATTTACTAATATCTCAAAGATGATAGCAATTAAAGCTAATGAAGATTAATTACGTGACTAAGTAAATTAAACAAATAACGGTGATGATGGAGTCACAGTTGCAAATTTCTCAGCTCGGGTTTTTGGTAAGCTACTCATCTCCTCCAATATTTTTTGCTCTTTACTCTTCCCCCATAATACACTATACAGCCCAGCAATCAGCAATAATCCACCAAAAATCCTGCTTGATTAAACAATCACATGATAATTAGATTATGAAATTACCAATCTAATAACTACATCGATCACATAAAATATCTATAGATTCAAGTGACTGATAAAAATTACGTACCTTCCTAAAGTAATAATCTCACATAAAAGAAATACAGAGCTAATCATGGTGAAAATCAAAGTTAAGGGGGTTGACATAGCCAAGAACACCGGCCCTTTCTTCTCAATAACCCATGCTTGTAAATAAAATGAAACCCCAGTCACCACAATTCCCTGTCAAAAATTTGCACATACAGACGTCCATAAAGACTCGTCTGGGAAAATTATCATCTCCGAATCTGAAGAGGTGTTGTCTAATGTTGGATACTTTTTAAAAGAAAAATTAAATTTGAAGATTGAAAGACTTACACAGTAAGCGACAGCGAGGAGTTTAAGATTCCAACCAAGTGCCCACTCATGAGGGTCTCTTACCAAAACAATGGCAATCACGAAAGACTGAACTGTGCTCATAAAGCATTGGAGAGTTGTAAAGAGAAGCTTTGAAGGGTAGCTTTTCAACACACGAGCCTGCATGCATGTTTCATACAATAATCAATCAATTAATCAAATCGAACCATTTTTTTGTTATTTTATAAATAATTAATCATACAACTAGCTAGAGGTGTCAAATTAAACAATTAAATTACCTGCAATACAAGCCACAAGCCCCAACAAATATTGGAAGTAAGCATGAGGAAACAACCCTTTATCCAAGTTTTGCCTGAATTTGGAGAATGAACCTCAACTTCATGGCTATTATGGAGATAAAAAATATGAATATGGCATGGAACTTTGAAGTGGGGGCCATTGTAAAAGGCCAGAGTGGCTGCACCGCCGCCGCAGATTAATATTCCCACCAGTTTCGCAAACCCTGGGATTGTCCTCAGCTTTAAAGCCTCCATCCTATAAAACAGAAATTAATTTTCATATTAAGAAAATTGCAGAGGATTAAGTTTCAAATTCATGGGAAATTTATGATATTCTATATACTTCTTGAATTAATAATTTTTTTTAGGTAAGATAAAAAGAAATGCAAATAATAATATCTTTTATATATATATATATATATATATATATATATATGCATGCATGAATATTATTGTTCAATTTAGCAAGTGAATATTGTGTATATGTGTACTCACATGCATCTTAAAAATTAATTATCCTGAACAACTTTTAAAAGCATTGTTATGAGTCAAGCAGATGACTTTGATTTATAATTATTTAACAACCAATAATGAAAGATGGCCAGCTAACTATTTTCCCCTTTCTCTTTTCCATGTTTAATATTGTCCTCTTCTCTTGATTCCCAAATAAGATGTCTCACCATTCCTTGTCTTCTCAATTAATTAATACACAACGAACAAGTGCTTTATGCACAAAATTTCCCTTGGGAAAACTCTCTAATCTTAATTTAAATTACATGTGTTTATGCAACAGGTGAACACATGAAAGATAGTGTAAAAGTTCAAACATGATGCTTCCCATGAACCAATGTACACTTTAAAAACTCAACAATTCAATTATCTGAAGTCAAAGTGTTCAATTCATGTGTGAGGGTGAGCGAATAGAGCTAAAAATATTTTCTCTCTTACAAACAAGACGCCAACTATTTTCTCGGGCCCATAAAGGAATATCTAAGCGCACGATTCATGCACCATCACTACACGAAACAATTTGGTTCTTTGCACCAAAATTTGGAATGACAGTTTCCAGGACAATTCATATATGATTAAATAACATTTTCCCACCCTGCAAGGTTTGGCAAAAAAAACAAACTTTTTCACCTTTGGTTGGTATAAATAAAATTTCTGCATCCAAAATTAAACTTTGACTTAAAAAACTAACAGTACGAAGGTAAAATAGTAATTTTGTTATCTGTTAATTTTGAAAAAAATTATTAAAAAGTAAAAATTTTCTATTAGACTCAAATATTTTAAATATGATAATATAACACTTTAAAAGGTTTAAACATTCACTAATCAATCTTTGAAATATTTTTGAACTTTCATATATTTTGAAACTACTATATGATCCCAATGGTTGTAACATTACATTTACATTCATAATTTGTTGCATTTTATTTAATTTTTTTAGGATGTAACTATTATTTTTCAAATTATTAGGAGTAGACAATATTTCGAAACTTTTTAGAACATCCCTAACATTTTTAGAATTTTCAATAACTCCTTGAATTTGAAAAAACCCAATATTTTTAAAATTTACAATTAATCTATTGATAGACAATTATACGACAAAAATACTTCTATATATAAGAAGAGATGAAAATAGTTGAGGGTGAAAGGAAAAGGAAATAAAAAGTTTTTTATATAATTTGGATTTTTAAAGTGTTATTTTTTATTTTTGTTGATTTAAGGTTATATGTTAATTTTGAAAAATGAAATAATAAGGACACAATAGCAATTTCACTTCTTAAGTGTTATTTATGCTTTATTTTGGGTGAGAAAGTGTTATTTATAATAACTAGGGGTGAAAAAGCTTTAGCCAAACCTTGGGTGGGACACTAATTCATTCTTCATAAATTAAATTCATTTAATCTAATTTAATTTACCCGAGAAGAACAGCCAAGAAGAAAGTTATGACGGGAAGGCAATTTGTAGTTGCAGCAGCCAAAGTTGCAGAAGTATAAATCAAAGCAATTCCATACAAGTCCAAGCTCAAAGTTATCCTGAAAGCTCATAAACATAACGCTCCCGTTAAATAATTTTGCCAAAAAAAAAAAAAGATGAATGTTTATCGGAAAATGGTTGTGCATACCCGAATAAGGAGAGCATAAAAATCTTACAAAAGGTTACGAATGATAGAGGAGGAGCAGTTTTCCTGCCAGAACACAAAGAATTGAATCAAAATTGATTTTAAAAAAAAACCATAATTTTTAAAGAATTAAATTAAATAAATAATTAACATGGAAGTTTTGGTTAATTACCACTCTATGAACAAGGAGAGAGGGATTAAGAAAACAGTAGCAGCAGCTTGTCTATAGAAGACGAAGACAAAATTGTTCATGCCGCCATTGAAAGCCGCCTTTGAGAGCAAGAACATGCCTGCATAAATTGCTTGCACAGAAACCACAGTCAAGAAAGGCTTCTTTAATCTATCCATACTAATTCTTGTTGATCGATCAAACTACTCTCACTCTCAAAGTTAGAAGAACAATAATGGCGAAGGTTTATATAAGTTCACTAAACCGTGGGAAATGAAGAGAATCGCCACAAAAAAATTACATGTTTTCTTTCTCCTATTTGGGACGTGTGCGGTGAAGATCATAGTTTGCTTTACTATCAAGGGTCCACAAATATGTTGCTTATCGAGCTTTAAAGTGAGATCTCTATTGCCACTTCATGCAACTGTTAAAAATGTTTTTATAAACTGTTTTCTTGAAAGCAGCACTTCAAAGATAATTTTACAAATGCTTTTCTATACTGCTTTTGCTTCAAAGATAATCTTACATTAACAATATAAGTTCTATATAATTCAAAGGATTCATCTACCGGCCATAAGGCAGTGAATTCACAACTTACAGGAAAACCTCATTGAGTCATGTTACTGAAATTTACCAATATTGTAGTGATTTTACCTCTCTTCAAAGTTAAAACCTTTTTGAATTACAATTTTCAAGGAATAAAACAATTGTAGTTAATATATAGTACTTAGTTAAAACTATGAAGTAAACCTTAAAACTCACACGCATATAGCAAATCAAAATCTTAAAATGCATTACATTTATTTTTATTAATAATTTAATGTGATTAAATTATTCAATTATCTAATTTTATTAATATTAATATATATTAGAGTTTTATGAAGTTTATTTCAATAGTATTTTTTAAGGGTGTAGGTATTAAAAAAGGAAATATTTTCATGAAGTTTTATTAATATTAAGGGTAAGTGAAATATTTTAAACAATGAAGGGGTTTATGAAAACTTCATTAGAGTTTATGAAATTAGCAGGAACACTATAAAGTTAGCATTCCCCCAAATTTTCTAACAAGAACGCCAACTTTTAGTTAAATTTTATATAGGTTTATGATTTAGGGTTCAACCATGGTCCATCAAATACTTCACGTCGCAAAACCAAAATAACAAACGAAAAAAGTAACTGAAAAACATGAAATGAAACAAAATGAAAAAGCTTTACAAGGAATAGAGGGAGACTCAAAGCGCACTGGTGCTTAACACTGTAATTACATTATAGTGAAATTGAAATTTGTTGGATTTGATCTTATAGAATTATAACTATGCCATATGAAAATGTTTTGTTCTTTCTACTTTATTGCTCATTTTATATTTTATTGTATGTTTAATATTTTACCCGAAATCGTAATTAAATTATTCACATATGCTCATAAAGTGTGTACACAATCAAACTAGTGTCATATGAAGTTAAAATTTCATTAATGGATTTGAGTGAAATAGTCTCACGTTAATCTTGATATTTCTAGATATAATTTAATAGGAGCTCGGAACAGGATTCTCTTTTAGTTCCTATATATCCTTCTTTAGTAACGTCCACTACATCTCCTTAAAGCGATTAATGACTTGTTTAATAAAGCATATCACAGAAAGAACTTTAAATATTCGAAGCTAAACATTCAAGACCAATAGAGAGACTTAATGGGTTGTTTATTTACATGTTCACCGACTCGATTATGATTAATTTGTTAATATTCTGGAGACCATGTGATTCTCAAAAAGGAAAAAGGATGATTTTTGCTAATATTTTAATTTATCTTTGTTTGGTCTGTCTTGTTACTTCAGCAATGGCATCAGTTCTCATTTCCCACTTCTGTAAAAATTATATTATATTGAATAAAATGGGTAGTTCAATTGTATTGAGTTAGAAACGAGTTTAACTTGGACTTAAAGATATCTTATTTACAACTTCAGTAAAATGCAAAATTAATTACACTCAAATGTTAAAGTGGGTAGAGATGATTATTCTTATTTTCTTTGAGAATATAAATGAGTATATAAATAATATATAATTATATGATTAAATGTTACTTAATTACATGATAAAACATCATCCAAATATGTAATTATGTACTTAAAAATGTAATTACATAATATTGTTTTTTCTTTAATACGAGAAAAATAACCTTAATTTAAAGGTACTATAATAAATGACTAATTTTAGGGATCACGTAGATATGATTAACAAATTAGGATTAGATAAATTATCCTATATATAAAACTGTCTTAGAATCAGTTTCAGCATTTCAAAACCCATATACATAATCCATCACACATGTTCAACTTTTTATCGTTTTTTCTGTTTGATTATGAACAAGCTCACAAGCTCATATAGCTAATTCTAAACTCTCTTGATAGTAGCTACACACTGATTTGAAACATACATAAGCATTCCACTCGTCTTCCAATTCTCCTGGTTATGATAAAATTCAAGCTCTTCTTGAACAATTAAGTTGAGATCCCTTCAAGCTCTTCTTGAACAATTAATCTCAAATAAAAAATGTGTCTCATGATTTGTTTAGAAGGGTACACCTACCAATAATCTAAGAGAATAAAAAAGTAAGAGAAAGCATTGCAGAGCTACGGTATGAAACAAAAAGAACTTGACTTAAAACCAGAAATTTCATATACGAAAGATGAATATTCAAGTTACAAAATCAAGAAGAAAGGGTAGTTTATATACGCTGATTAGGTTCACATGAAGCTGACACCGGTAAATATCAAAACAATAGACTTGTCCCATCTTGATTGAATCGCATCAGGAAAAAAAATAATGTTAGGTGTCAGATGAGATTTATATGACTACATAATGTAACATATGTGCACACATCTTTGTAAGAACAAATGAAATCTAATGTGATCACAAATGTTCATGGTTTGCCTAAAATATATACATATATTAATATACAGTTCAAGATAAGAGTCTGACTCATTTTTTACATTGTTATATGTAGTTTGTAAGATGTTTAATTTTTGTCGTTTTGATAATGTTTAAGAGAAGTTAAAAGTAATTATTTTTAATGTTTTCAACTCATCCTCTTTTAAATTAAGAGCAATGCTATGTGTACCCATTTTTGATACACAATTCATGTACACAGTGATGTGTCATCATGTAATTAGGTGATTTTAAAACATGTGTAAAGAAACATCCAATCACATGATAACACCTCATCTGTGTACCAAAAATAGGTATACATAGTTTTATTGTTAAATTAATACGTGAACATTATTAAGGCAAGAGTGATCGACCTTTCTTTTCAGAATCTTGATTAAACATATGAATATGACTTTATACTCAAATTTGATTCAAAAACCAAGAGAAACTTAATTTGTTTTTGGTGCTGCAATTTACATGATCTATTTGAGACTAGAAATAAAAAAGCATACTGTCTTGGCTTGAAATCCTAAAAGTTAAAAAGTTGGAAGAGAAGGCATTTATCTACGACACGTTTGGCTATAAAAAGTTGAATGCAAGCTTGCTTGCATTTTTAAGCTTTAATTTTTTTTTTTATCAGTAATGACCAATTAAGCCGGGGTATGTCTCTTCATTATGTTATGATTGTGTATTCTTGGTCACACAACTAGAATTGAGATAGACATTCACTTTAAATATAACAAATATTATTTGAGAAAAATGTTATGCTTTTTGTTCCCACAATAACGCATACATAATATATCTAAGAAAACTATTAGGAGCTGGCAAGATGTATTAAAAATAAAATTTTGCAGTTTTTAGTTTTTAGATTTTAATACGGATGACTTTAACAAAAGTTCGTTCTTGCTTAATGATAACAATAAACCTGTTCCCAACACTACCTAAGAAAATTTGTATAAAAGAATTATACAGATTTAGAAGAGAGACAAATGGGATTTTAAAAAAATTGCAAATATTTGGAGGTGAAACAAACTGAATATTGGTGTACGTATGGTAAACTTCACAACTGAATTTAGGTTGTGTCTCCTTACAGAAGCTTTTCTTAAACTTTAAAAGTATATATTTTTGCATAGAAGAGAATTTTATTGGATTAGATGAAAATTCATATTAGAAGAGAATTTTAGTCCTGACACCCATAGTATTACTCTAAAATAACACATGAACATAAAGGTTCAAAAAGAAAAGCCACTAGTAATCAACTAATTAAATTCTAGCTATTAATACAAATTAAAAGTTAGGCAATTGTGACGGCTACAGCTATCTTTAAAGTGTGCTTACTATTCCTTACTATTTATCACAGCTTCGTGCACACAAAGTTCTTCATTCTTAAGAAATTTGGACATGTTCCTGCGCATGAATTTCGTTCCGATACAACTTTTTAAAACTAAAGCAGAAGGTGGAAAGTGGAATGCAAATGTATCATGAAAGTGATACATGAAATCCATATAAATATCTAGCAATATAAAGATTTAATTTTTATTCAAGTAATGCATTTAAAAAGTAGTTCCTGCTTTCCGAGAAAGTGTCTGCTGATATTGTATATTTTTTCAAACGTCATACTAATAAAACCCTATCACGTATAATATTTAAAAAAAGAAAAAATCGAAGAAACATTATACACGTCTTTTTATTTATTATTTGATACGTCGGCACGGAATTGACTTGACAGGTTTACATATTTTTCTTGTTTATCGACATGTTTGTGATTGAAAGCAGGTTTCGAGATGAGTTTTGATCTTGCAAATTTTGAATAAATACATTTGTATGATTGAAGCCGGTGGTCCTCGATGAAAATTAGCTTTTGAATAACTTTTTCATTTTACTTTGCTTTATAAACAATGACAAGCCCTTGATTAATTTGATAACAACTAGGTAGAAGTTGAGTTATCAACGTCTCGTTTCATGCTTTTTCTGCCCCATATCAAAAGATGTTTAGTACACATCAAAATGCATAGTGAATTAGTTGTCACACAATAAGAACAATTCAATTTCGATCTTATTATTTCGGAATATACCAGTTGGTTGTAAAGCAAGATCCCTTATTGCAACACATTTTTATCTTGATTTATATCTTTGTGGTTTTGTGGTCTTGGTTTCGTGTTCTTACTTTGTGTTCAATCATTCTTCCAAAGGCTCACGGTTGCCCCGAAATCTGTATTTTTCAAAAATTCAACATCGGTATCCTTTAATCTTTTAATGTTGATGTCCACACCATAAGAATGCAGGGATCTCAGTGTAAAATAAAATGTTTAACATTGGCTAGTTCACTTCATGTTACCATCTCTTAAGTTGGGGCTAATTTAAAATTTTATACGCAGAACATGGTTCACATATACTCCTATCCTAAAGCACGGTTAAAATATAGTGTGTGTGTGTAAACATATGTGCTTGAAGGGTAAACCTAATGGACATGATAAGAGAAACCCAAACGGGAAACAGGCCAATTGTATTTGTCAGTTCGCTAGTTGCCATTGTTGAAATATATAGTCTTTCTCTTTTTGGCTTCAAGAAGAAAGTTAAAGGTTTCTCTGAGAAAAACGGTGTACTAAAGGAGAATCCTTGACTATGAGAAAGTAAACTTACGATTAATTATCTCAAACTTTTCATGTGTGGATTCTTAAGAATCACTCAAAAAATTTCTGTTCATTAAGCATGCGAGAAAATGGATTGATTGTGACTCAAAAGAAATGGAAAAATCGTGCAATGTTATTGAATTTATACATCATTCTCAATACAAAGAAAGTTGTGATCTGATTATAATTTTGTTAAAACTTTATTTCGACCTACGTATAATTTTAAGTAAAATTATGGATTTTGCCTAACCTTCTTCTCCCTAGTAATTGATTTGATTGATTAGTAAACCAAAATGTTGACCTGATAATGTTAATTATTAAAGCATGCTCTTCGTGAATTACTTCGGTTACTGAATGTTGTTGTCATGACTTGACCTCTACCAACAATGTAACAGTATCCTTCATTTCATTAATTCTTTAATATCTCTAAAATTAACAGCTAAAAGTTAGATATTGAAATAAAAATAAAACAAATATCTCTTTGATTACATAAAGTCATTAAAACTATCTCTGGCCAAAATTCTTAATCTTTTTATTATTTTTCTTTAAATTTTTTCTATATAAACCCTCTTCCCATCTCAAAATTCATCTATACACTCTCAGTCTCTCAATCTTTCATTCTTCTCAAATTTGTATTCTCTCATTCTTAAACTGTCTAAATTTGCAAGCAATATGATTTAGTTTTCGTTTCAAATTTGTCAATCAATTATTATTTTTTATTTATTAAAATATTTTACAAATAGATCTAGGCTCAAATAAGTTCAATTCATTTGAACATTATGACACTAATGATATTATCAATGATCCATGTGGAATAAGAGCACGGGCATTAATTGGTAAAAGTGGGATAGCCACAAGCTTGATAGAAATATAAAAAAAGCAAAAGTCAATGGTATGAGATCATATTGATCAAACATATGAAATGATTGAAAGAAGAGTAATTTGTTAAGCAGTGTGCAAATGCTACAGTTCATATTTAACATGTGCTAGTTCGATGGCAGTAGACATCTTTGCCTACATATTATAGATTATTGTAAAGAAATTTCATACGAGATGAGAAGATAACAACAAATTGTCTTTACTAGATTACAATCTATTGGTGTCAATGCTAGAGTAATAGGAGGTCTAAGCAATTCCAAACACATGGGAAAAATGTCCAATTTCATGTACGATCAAATAAAAATACGGACTATATGGCCAAGTATGTTGTCACTTTTAACCAATCTTTTTCTTACAGTGAAGATGAAATTTTAGAATGAATAATGCGAAATAGTGTTCAACCAACATTTAAAAGAGTTATTAGGTTTACTCTTAGGTCAAACATTCTTGGAGATTATGAGTTAATGAAATTAAAAATTATAGGAGAACTTAATAATTTCAATGGTGTTATTTTAATAACTTTAGACTTATAGACTGCCACAAATCAAGACATAGGATGATACCTATGCAAAACTATCTATTACATTGATTTTAATTGACAGTTATTCAAAAAGGTAATTGCATTTAGAATTTAAAATATTCATATAGTAGTCTTACAATTTATCGGGTATTAGTTAATATTTTTTATGAATACAAAATTAATAGTTCTATTTTTACTATGACTTTTGGTAATGTAAAAAATAATGACAAAGTCATTGAATTAATGTTGAATCATATAGCTATTCCATATAATGGAAGATTATTTTATATTAGATGTGCATGTTATATTATTAATGTAATAGTTTAAGATAGTTTGAGCATGACTAAGGATTAGATATCAACAATTAGACATGTTATCACATATATTGCATCATCCCTATCACAAATTTAAACATGTCATGAATTATGTAACTCAATAGGATTAAAATGAAAAAGATTAAAAATAGCTGTTAAAACTAGAGAGAATTCAACATGCTTCATGTTGAAAGTGTATGAAAGATATAAAGTAGCTATAACAAGTTTCTTCAATACCCAACCAAAAAATTTGAAAAATCCTCTTTTTTCTTTTTGATATAGATTATGATTGGGAGATTGCTATGACTCTAATGAACATGTTAGAGTCATTGAAAACAATCGTGGACTAATGCTCAAATGTGTATTATCCAACTACATATTTAATTTTGTATAATATATTAGAAAGTAGTGATATTTTTAAAGATTATAGGTATCATAGTACTTTCCAAAATATATATAGATAAATAGAATAAAAATTTTAAAAATATTGAAATGAAGTTCCTTTACTATATGTTGCTACCACTATTTTAGATTTTAAAGCAAAATTATTATGAGTAAAAAATTTATTAATGATGTTTGAAAATTTTTATAGGAAATGTATAGTATTTATAAAAGTAAATATGAAAGGAGAGTACAAACTTCAAAACCCAAGGTAGGTTTTGTTAGTTCAATAGAAGAAAGTTATGTATATAGTCGCTCTTGTGTAAAGGTAAACAACCTATGGGTCATAGTACAAATTATGGTAAGTTTTATAATTTTATCATTATTGATCATTATTCAAAAATTGTTAAATGATAGGTGATAAAAAATTAGATGTTTTGGAATGGTGAAAAGCAAATCATGAAAGTTGTCATATGTTTGCCGCCATGGCCCAATCTCTATTAAGATAAGTGCGTTAGAGCCAATTGTATTTAACATTTGTAAATGTAATTTTATGTTAATCATTAATAAAAGGATTTATTGTTATTGTATTTATATGTGTTTAATTATATGATAATGCGAATAATATGCCCTTAGAATGGTAGAACTATAATAAGGGAATCAGATAACTAATTGTGGGAATCGTATGAGTACATTAATTGGCAATTTTGAAACATTTGTAATCTTGAAATTGTAATGAATAAGGGCACGTGAAATGACGATGAGATTATCATAGTGTTAAATGACCCTACAAGAGGTCGCAACAATTCTCTTGTATCAAAATTGTTGTAGACAGTTTGATGTAAAATATGAGTACATGTTGTAAACATGTTCATCAAATCAAATTGACCGGAAAATATCCATATAGATGGTTGCTCTAGTGTCTATGGAATGAATCCTATAAACACCACATGTGCATTTAATCTTTTAACTTAAGGTCGTCATATCGTCTTGTGTAAGGATCAATATGGTTTGTCATTATCTAACGTGTTGTTGTAATTACGATAACTATAAAGATAGTAATTGACCAAATCATGAGATACATAAAAGATATCTCACATGATAATACTAAATGACATCTATGATTGTTTGAATCTACAACCATAGTGTAATATGGTTATAACCTAATCCGTGCTAGTCATTGATGTGTCTCAGTTCATACCAAAGAACCATTGAGATATACACACTTTTATGTCTTAGCCTCGAGAGATATAAGGTGTCAAATATATTGTTTGATTGCAAACTATCTAAAGGAGGACAAGATGACCCTTATATGGTTAAGATGATTGGCTTCATTAAGTGGTTAGTGAGCTTAGGCTTCATCATGGACAATGAGCTTGCTATTAACCTATTGCTGAAATATTTTCCTAAATCATGGGTTAATTTTATTATAAATTTTAACTTAAACAAAAAGGAGAAAACCCTTGAGAAGTTGTTATACATGCTCAGACAAGTTAAACAAGAAGTACAAAAGGTAGTTTCGACTAATCTGCTTGTAGTTAAAACCTAAGCATTAAAACTCAAGGGTAAGGGCAAATGTAAGATCAAAGTTAAGTTCAAGCCTAAAATGAAGAAACAACCTGATACTTGTACTTAACTTACAGGTGATGTAGGAAAGGGGAAAAGTTGTCTACTTTTATTATGGCAAAGTAGGTCACTAGAGAAGACGTTGTAAGGTTTCTCTAGAGAATAAGAAAAAGAAGGTAGTTGAAGTTTCTACCTTATGTATGTTTGTCATTGAGATAAATTATTTTCCTTGTTTATCATAGGTTGTAGACATAAGATATGGTTTTCATAGTTGTTTTGATATGTAAGGATTATGGCAGAGTAAATTACTTGTCAAAAGAGAGGTTAACTTATGTGTTAAAACTAAAGTATGCATTGTTATATTAGCTGTAGAAATTTATTATCTTAGGTTGGCTATTGGGCTAGTTTTAAAATTAAGAAATTGTTATTATATTCTTTTTGTTTCTAGAAAATTAGTTTTTTTTTTGTCTATTTTAGATAAAAAAAGATATTTATTTTTGATTATTGGTGGTATTATAACTATCAGTGTAAATAATATTCTCTATAAAATAGTTGAATTGCATGATGGTTTATATAATCTAAAACTGGATAATAAAATTTTCAATGTGCAAAACAATAAATGACTAAAATCAAATGATATGAATATCACACATCTATGCCATTATAGGCCAGATAATATAAGGTTGAAACGTATATCAACACTTCTTGAAAAAAAGTCTTATTATCATTTGACTTCTAGTCATATGATGAATGCAAATCGTATCTATTAGGTAAGATTGCCAAAATACTTTTCACTAGACATAGCGAAATGATGGCTAAACTGTTAAGGATCATACACAATGATATGTGTGGGCTTATGACAGTGCATAACAAATATGGGGAAACCCACTTCATCACATTTACTAATGACTTTAATAGATATAGCTTTTTGGATGAAACACAAGTTTAAATGCTTTAATAAATTTAAAGAGTTCAAAAATGAAATAGAAAATCAACTTGGGAAACATATTAAAGTCTTTCGAAATAATCAAAGAGGTGAATTGATGAGTGCTGAACTATATCCTATCTAAATCTATGAATAAAACTCTATATGAATTGTGGACTAAGTGAAAGCCTAATCTAGATTACTTAAGGTTTTGAAGCTATAAATCTTATGTCAAGAAATTGACTTTAAACAAGCTGAACATTAAGTCTGAAAAGTGTATCTTTATAGGGTGCCTAAAGGTTACTAAAGGATATTGTATCTACCAGTTGGAGGAGCAAAAAGTCTTTGTTGCTCACATCGGTGTCTTCTTGAGAAAGAATTTAGTCACAAGAAAACCAATAGGAAAAAGTTGGAACTCGATAAAATTCTTTTACCACAAGATACCATAGATGTTAGACATGATGAGATGCCATCACAAATGGTTGATTATGACAAGGAAGTTCCTCCACTTCAAGTGGAACAACCTTAGTGCACACAAAAATTACGTAGATTTACACGAATACATCATGAGCTAGAGAGATTTAGTTTTCTCTTAACTTAACATGGTAATGTATTGGTCATCCACAATGATAAACCTAAGACCTATAATGAGGTTGTTTCAAGTCCAAATCTCACAAATGTTGGATGCTATGATATTCAAAATAGACTCTTTATACTAGAACCAATTATGGACTTTAGTGGATGCACCTCAAGGAGTGAAACATGTAATGTGTAAATGGGTTTTCAAAAGGAAAATTGACATGAAAGGTAAATTCTATGCCTATAAAGCACGATTGGTTGCCAAAGGTTTCACTTGAAAGTATGACATTGACTATAATGAAATATTTTCACTAATCATTATGCTTAAGTTTATTAGGATTATGCTTATTATAGTTGCGTACTATAACTATGAAATCTTTCAAATAGATATCAAGACTGTCTTCCTATATAGTAACCTCGTAGAAGACATCAATATGGTGTAACCTTATGGTTTCATTCTTCCTAGATAGGAAGACAAAGTGCACAAGCTGCAAAAGTCTATTTATAGACTTAAACAAGCTTTGAGGAGCTAGAATATTCATTTTGAAAAAGTTGTTCAAGAGTTCAGATTCGTAAAAACTAAGATGAACCATGTGTGTATAAAAAGGTTGATGACATCTTAATTATTTGAAATTACATATTGAACTTGCAATTGGTAAAGGGTAAGTTATCCAAGTGTTTCTCCATGAAAGACTTAGGAGACTATATTCTTAGGAATGAAATTTACCAAGATATAGAGTTTAGATAGTTAGGTCTAAGTCAAAGCACGTATATAAACAAGGTATTGACTAGATTATATATGGAAGAATCTAAGAAAGGATTTTCACCTATGTCCCATGGTGTATATCTTTTAAAAGATATATGTCCAAATACACAATCTGAGAGAGATAAGATGAGTAGGATCTCATATGTTTCAGTTATAAGATTAATGATATATATCATGCTATGTACAAGGATTGATGTTTCATATACCTTAAACGTTTGTAGCAGATATCAATCTAATCCAGGTGAAAGACACTAGATGGTTATCAAGAACATTGTAAAGTACCTAAGAAGGACTAAAAATGCATTCTTAGTTTATAAAAAGGAATTTAAACTCACTGTTAAATGTTATAATGACACCAGTTTCTAAATTGATTGAAATGATTATAAATCTCAATCAGGGTTTGTGTTTTGTTTGAATGATGGTGCAATTGGCTAGAAAACTCCAAGCAAAGTATAGTCACTGATTCTACAATTGAGTCTGAGTATATTTCCCTCTTAGAAATAGTAAAAGAGGTATATGGATTAAGAAGTTCATGACTAAACTTGGAATACTTTTGAGTATTACCGAGCCAATTAAGCTTCATTGCAACAACAATGGAATGATTTTTTAGGCAATGAGTTATGGTCTCATTAACGGTCTAAGCATATATTTAGATGATGTCACCTAATTTGAGAGATTGTTCAATGATATGATATACAGATAAAAAGAATTAATATAGATGATAATTTGGCTGACTCATTAACAAAGTCTTTGTCATAGTAGAAGTAAGATAGACAAGTAGCCAAATTCGATATTAGATATATGATCGATTGGCTATAGTGCAAGTAAGAGACTATTAAGGTAAGTGCCAGTAAGAGACTATTAAAGTAAGTGTTTTATAGCCAATCATATTTGACATTTGTAGATGTAATTTTATATTAATTAGTAGTAAAATGATTTATTGTTGTTCTATTTATATGTGTTTAATTATATTATAGTGCAAATAACATACCTTTAGAATTGTAGAATTGTGATAAAAGAATTAGACAACTGATTGTGGGAACCTTATGTGCACATTAAGCAATCATTTTAAGAAAATTTGTAATCTCGATATTGTAATGAATAAAAGTACACGTAATGATGATAAAATTATCATAGTGTTAAGCGACTTTACCAAAAGTGGTGACAGTTCTCATGTGTTAAAATTATCATAGACAGCTTGGTGGAACATATGGGTGAATATTATAGATATATTCATCTAAACACCATAGGTACATGTGATCTTTTGACTTAAGGTCACATGACCATCTTGTGTAAAGATCGATATGGTTTGATGTTATCAAATGTGTTATCGTAATTAAGGTAACTGTAAAGATAGTAATATACCATATTGTGAGATACACATGAGCTATGGTTGATCGATAAAGAATTTATCACTTTTGAGCACAAGATAAGATATTTATTAGAGTTGAAAAGACCCACTTAACTATGCTTTAACCAAGTGCATAACCATACACCTTAATATGTTAGTTGTGCACTTGGTAGGATGGTATCAACCATACATATGTATGATGTCAACTAGCACCATGAAGAAAAGCAATGTCAGTTATCATACACATGTGGAGCTAGTTGTGCAAGCTTTTAACCATGTCGATTGGCATACACATGTGATACTGATCATGTAAATGATTTGGTGGAATATCGACTGTGAATTTTACATGTTAGCCATACATGTGTGTTAATGAGTGTCATGCTTGGTTGAAATTCCAACCTGTTCAGACACCTACACATATAAATTAAAGTATGAGTTTGAGAAATATACATAACATATAACACATGCAAAACCAAAACTGTTTTTAATGCTCTCTCCTTCTACCATCTAGCCAAAGAGCTCTAGTAGCCTCTTTACTTGGATTTCCTCTCTTTTGTATTTGTGTTCCATATGGGTAATAAGGCACTATCTTATGAGGGTTGTATATCGTACTATCTCAAGCCACATAAAGTTTGAAGAAGCCATCAACACATGTATAAAATCTAAAACACCTTTATAAATGTTTTAAATGTTTTAAGAATATTATGATTAAAATAGGTATCTTGGTTAGGGTCTTTCAAGATTATTTGTTTTTATTTTTTAAAATTCTACTACATTATTAGTGCTCTAAAAAATGCTACAATATCTACTAACCATTCTAGTGTCTATAGTAGTGTCAAAATTTGCTTTTCATGTAAGTGAATATATATTAGATGATAGATGATTCAATTTACACCTATACATGGTCAAGGCAATCATATGTATGAAAGATTAGGTGAAAGTTAAGTTCAAATTACAAAATCAAGTTACAAAAGATATCTTTGAAGAATTCAAGAATTTGGATGTTGAGGACAAGTAAATCATGGTATATATATCATACTTGTATATATAATTGTGCGTTATGTGAATGAATTGATTTGTAATTTGTTAGAATATCTTTTATCATGTAACCATGGTGTTCCTCCGCCACAATGAGGGATTATCAATAAAATGTTCAGGTTACTTTCCTTAATTTTAGTAATTATAAAATGATTTTTATTTAATTTTTCTAATTAAAAAATAAAAAATAGTTCTAAGGGGTTAGCCCGTATGCCAGCTCATTTAGGGCTTGATATGACATAATCCTATATATATAGGGTCATGCAGTCGACCTATACCTATAACTTTTTATAGGTCGATCTGACACAAAAGCTCATGACTGTACAATATTTTGGCCTAACATGGCCTATAGGGCTAATAGGTTGAGTCAAAGTTAGCTCGACATGGTCTACTATCATGTTTATTGGTCATTTTCTCTGTTCTAGTTGATAGTTGACCTATCCTATCCATCTTCCCATTTTGATAGCTTAAAAGATGTCATCAATAACTAAAGAAAAAGACAAAGATGATTGGTCTTCGTTCAATAAAAAGACGAAAACAATTCATTCTATTCCATCTAGAATATGCTTAAATGATGGATGGAGGAAGACAAATCCATTTGAGCATCATTTGGATTGACAAAGATGAACCTTCTTCATCTGCTTGAAAAGGCAAGGAATCTTTTTCATTTGGTCAAAGAAACAAAAACGATTTGTCTTTATTGACACAAAGAGAAGAAGATTGTCTCAGTCTTTTTGTTAAACAAAAATGAATCATCCTCGTCTGTTTCTTCAGCCACTAATAATGTCTTCTAAGGGGTTAGAATGAAAAGATGGGTGGGAAAGGCTAGCTATTAGCCAAAACATAGAAAATGGTCGAAGAACAGAAAAAAACTCTAAAGGCAAAAAAGAACTTTTCAAATTTTCGATGAGGAAAAATGGTTAGATTTTTAAATTGAGGGGGGGAAATAAGATAAAATTTTAGTTTTTTTAATATTTTTCTAAATAACAATTTTACTCTTAATCATAATAGAGAATTTTAACAATAAAGTGAGTATTTGGGTTTTTCAAAACTTAGTGGGTGAAAGGGTTTCAGAATAAACCAAACCTTGGGTGGAAATAAGTCATTTGGCCTTTTCATTTTCATTTTCCATTAACTGTAGTTTAAAAGCCAAAAGGGTTGTTTCCATCCAAGGTTTGTGTATTCCCAAACTCCCACCCAAAAAGTTTCAAAAACTCAATTACTCATCATTTTGTTAAAATTCTTTATTAAGGTAAAACTGTTATTTAAAAAAATATTTAAAAAATTAAAATTTTGTCATATTTTCACCTCTCGGTTTAAAATTTTAATAGTTTTTTCTACCCAAAGTTTGAAAAGTGACTATTTTCCCTTAGGGTTTCATTCCTTTCTTTTACTTCTCTGGTGACTATTCTTTAGCCAACCTCCCACCTACTAACACTACTATTCACATTTCGAACAAAGATGCACCACGAAATGGCCACAAACATAATGGATCACACACTTCATCAGATTCGTCGTGTGACAAATCATCATGCTTCATCTAAATCTATCACATAATGGATCTTAGCTTTCAATTCGGTTAAATCAATTCATCTGGGATGTAAGAGGAAGCACCGATAGGTGGGCGGTTGGCTAGAATCGATTGTTAAAGAAGGAAGGGGAATGAATGAAACCCTAAGGGTCAAATGGTCACTTTTCAAACTTTAAGTGGGGTTAGATTTTTTATCTAAGGGGAGAAAATACGATAAAATTTTAGTTTTTAAATTTTTTTTCTTAAATAATGGTTTTACTCTTAACCCTAATTACAAATTTAAATAGAATGGTAGGAGTTTGTGTTTTTGAAAATTTGTGGCTATGAGTTTGGGAATACACTAAACCTTAAGTGGGAATAAGTTATTCAGTCTAGTTTAAAACACAAAATAGTAGTGGTCTTGTAACATTATATTTTTCACTAAATACAGAAGTAAATGTGCTAGTCATTATAAATGTAATGTTAAACTCTTAAAATCATTATATTTTTCATCCTTAAAGTCTAAGTTTTGCTACCAATTGAAAATACCGTAATGACTAATATAATCTTAGAGGGGGGTGAATATAAAACTTAATGCAAATGAAATCTTCCAAACAAATAATTAATAAAAAATAATGACACAAGCAATTTCAACAATATACTCAAACATAAGCGATAAACATAAAATAAAGAGTAACAAATAGAAAGGGTTAAGATTTATAGTGATTCGAAGTTTTTTCTTTCAAGTCTCCTACATCCACTTCTTCAAGCAATCTTAGTTTATTTAGGATTTCACCCAACTAAGATTAAATATAAAATTTGTGAATGAATAATGTCTCGACAAAGGTTGATACAAAGAATAAGCATAAATGTTTCTCTCAAATAAGTGACATGTAAGCATTAGAGAGAATTTTGGATGAGAAGAAGCATATATATTTGTATATCAATGATTTCTAACTTATTCCAACTCAAAGAAACTTAAATTTATAGTCTTGGATGGTTTGAATGGTTGATATTACTATTGGATTTGGAGAATTATCTGTTGGTATGCAAAAATGACATCTTTCTCATTAAATATAATGATGTACGGACATACTTTATACTTGTATAAATGTACCTGACATTTTTAACCTTGATCAAACCTCTAAATGGTCAAAATTTCCTTATTCTTCACAAATGAACGGGCATTCATAACTATATTTGATTAATTCTTGAAAATCATCGACGCATGAATGAGCATTGTGAATAAAGACATGCACACCTCAAAATTTGCCTATGAATAGGCATACATTGCATTTTCACAGGAGTTCATTCGATGCTCACTTGAATTTGAGTTAAGATTACAAGTGAAGTTCAAGCATGGAACATTTGAGAAGCAAAGTTGTATGTGTATACTTTGATCAAAAGCCCGAGTGTACATTGATGCATGCGTGCGTACATTTTTTTGAAGGTGTTAAAGTCCAAGTGTACAAACCTTACAAGCTTAGGCATGCAAGGTTGCAATCCCAAGTGTACACATGTCTAAAGCACAGGTGTACATGACTCAAACCCCAGTGTACATTTCCTAAAGCCCTAATGTACATTCCTCAAAGTTGTAGTGTACATTTTTTAAAGCTTAGGTGTACTTTTTTTAAGAGATGAAATCCATGTTGGGAATTTTCAAGTCCCTAAAGTCCAACAGAGTAGCAAAATACAGTATATAAATTCAAACAAACCCAAAAACCCCATAAAGGATCACGTTTTAGAAGATATATTCATGAAACATGTAAACAACATATATAGGTGTTTGAGAACATTATACCTGCTTTTTGGACGTTTCTTCAGTCTTTACATGGCTACATGAATGGTCTCCAACCCACTACAGGACGATGTCTTGATATCTATGCAAAACACAAACAAATAAAAGGTTATAATCAATTATGTGAGGCTATTAAGGCTTTATGAATGAGAAAGGTATTTTCACAAATGTTTATTCATCTTTAGAATATTAAGGTAGATGTCTTAGAGCCAATTGATTTGACATTTGTAATTATAATTTATTTCATTAATTAATAAAAAAGATATATAGTTATTCAACTTATATATTTGTCTATTATATGATTATGCAAATAACATAACCTTAAAATAGTAAAATTGTTATGAGTGGATCAGACAGCTGATTGTGGGAACTTTATGCACATATTAGATGGTCATTCTAGAAATATTCATAATCCCAACATTATAATGACTAAGGGCATATGTAATGGTAATAAGATTATTATAGTGTTGAGCGACCCTACCAAAAGGTAGGTACAGTTCTCACATATTAAGGTTGTTTACTAATAGCTTGGTACAACACATAATACACATTGTATACGTATTCATCAGATTGACTCCACCAGAGGATATCCATATAGATGGTTATTCCAATCTATAGAACAAATCCTCTAAACACCATGGGTGCATGTGATGATTTGACTTAAGGTTGTTAGACTGTCTTATGTAAGGATCGATATGATTTGATATTATCCAATATATCATCATAATAAAGGTATCATAAAAGTAGAGAATAACCATATCATGAGATACATGAAGGCTATGGTTGATCAATAAATGATTAATCGTTCTTGAGCATAGGAGAAGATATCTCATATGCAAATGTTGAAAGACATTCATGGTTTCTTGAATTTGTGGCCATAGTGGAATAAGGTTATAGCCTAATCTATGTAAGTCATTAATGTGTATTAACTCATATTAAGGTACTATTGAGATAGACGGACTTTTATGTCTTAGCCTAGAGAGATATCAATTGACAAAAAGATTGAATTGCACATAACTATGATATTGTAAAAGCTTATAGAGATGTTCGCTAACACCTTTTTGTTCAAATGGCCATAACACTTTGCTAGAGGTCAATCTTGATTTGTGTTTGAATTCGACCTAAATTTAGACACTACTAGTTTGATAAAGAGCTTATTGGTCACACGTATTAAGAGGTTGATATGAACCAAGAGACAAGGATCATTTGACGACAATCCTAAGATCATGGAAAGAAAGAAATGTATTGATGTATTTTGACTGAAATCATTTAGTATGCACGGTGCCATATGACATTGTGCAAATGCATTACATGATTTTGACTTGACCTACTTAGGAGTTTAACCGAGCAAGGCCAAATGATGGTATAAGTAACTGACTGAGTTAACTTATAGATATGGTGTTTTAGTTAAACAAGGATTCTTCAAAATCCTTATTTGATATAAAGTTTAGGTTAATTTGAAATCCTAATTTAAGTATTCCTATGCATTAAAACTTTCAATAAATTAAAAGTCTTAATTTAATAAGAACTCTTGGATATCTTATCACCTAAGTAGTTAGAGTCTTAACTAATTTAAGATTCTTATATACCTTATAAATAAAGGTTTTTAGTTTGAGTCAAAGTTTTTTACAACAACAAGAGAAAACATATACATCTTAAATGCACATCTCCGTACCTAGAATCTTGTTAACACAAGCTTCTATTGTCATGATCTAATTTCCAAGATCCAATCGACAAAAACCCTAGTAATCTTCTTTTTGGATCACCTCTCATTCATGCTTTTGTGGATATCAATTTGCCACCTCAAGAGGGTTGGATAACAATCTTTATATAGCCACGTGAAGTCTTAGAGAAGCTAATAATGCAGGTATAATTTCTAAACATCCTATGTGTGTTTAACATGTTCATGAATCTATGCATTAAAACGAGTATCTTGGATGGGTTTTAGGATCTTTGATATATTTTTTTAAATTTTTAATTCCACTAAGCTACTGGTTAATGATGCCCTAAAACCATACATGAAATTGGGTGAAATTTTAGAAACTGCAAATTCATTTTATATTTATAAAACATGATGAATTGTCATTCATGACACATGAATGATCATTCATCTTTATTTCTTATCTTGTATGGTCCATGATCTATTTGGATTTTGGGCACAAATTAGGATGAAACTCGGATAAAGTTTTATTTTAATGTGTCATAATGAACTGGCATTCATAGCACATGAATGGTCATTCATGATCAAGGAAAAAGTCAAACTATATTGATTCAATTTTGTTAGACAAGCCAAGTCCAATTGCAATCCAATCTTTATAGGATTATAGCAAATAATCCAATACCTCCAAAGTTTGAATCAACTTCTATATGCATGTGACCAATAAGCTCTTTATCAAATTGGTATTGTCTATATTCAAGTTGAATCCAAACATAGGCAAATAGTGGCCTCTAACAAGACATTATGGTCACCTGACTAATAGAGTGTTAGTGAATAACTCTAGGCTTTGTCAACTACACCATTAGGTATAATATAATCCCTTTGCCAATTGATATGCATTTGTTTTTAATTTTAATTTTGATTATTAGTATGTGCATATGTTTGAATATGCATGGTGCTTGTTG
This sequence comes from Mangifera indica, assembly GCF_011075055.1. NCBI lineage: Eukaryota > Viridiplantae > Streptophyta > Magnoliopsida > Sapindales > Anacardiaceae > Mangifera > Mangifera indica. The sequence continues at coordinate 11,900,808 of NC_058137.1, read as the reverse complement.
TACAACCAATAAAAGCTATGGTTTGACGTATGTTTTTATTTGGGAATGTATGATTGTACTTTATAAAATAGGATCTTTGCTCTTTGCTTTCTCTTAATTTTTTTAATGTACTTCTCTACTTACCTAACTTTATTTGAATGTAACTCCAGGTTTCTTTGTTTACAAATGTAAAATTAGAATAGGTATCCTATGCTCGGAATTGATTGAAACTTGGTTCATAAAAATTCTCTTCAAGAAAAGTCAAGATATCTAAGATTCGTATCTGCATTGTTTTGATTTGATGTATAAAATCATGGTTTTCAACATAAAATGTCAATTCTAAAAATTTCTAGAATATTGGAAACATGCATGAATGTTCATTTTACATGAATGATGTAACACCTCTCTCTAAATACATACCCTTGATAAGAATATACCAAAAGATATGCACAACTGGTTATTCAAAAACTTTAATGCATGATTATAATTATAAAGCATACAAAAGGTGATGTAATAAAAATAATTGTTTTATTAATCAAACTCATAAAATAACAAGTATCTAAAATCTCTATTATAAAATGATTATATAAATCTTAAGTAAACCATTGTGTCTGAAAGTAGTAATGATAATAATAAAAATACTAAATATATGTCTGGTAAAGCTAAAGTGACATAAACACCTCTTTCCTTGTGCAATTACTTACTGGACCTTTGAATCCCTACCTATACTGTTATTCACCTCTATCTGCAAAATATACAAAAGGAAACGTGTGAGTAAAACTCATTAAGTAGAGACCTTGCAGCATCCCTAGATATTAAATTATTTAGCAATAAAACTCGCATGTCGTTTGTAAGCTAAATATTGTCATGCTACACCTCAGTGCCCTAACATAGATCATCCATGAAAACTACAAAGACCTAAATTGGAATTGGCATGTCTAATGCCATAGTAAAAGCTACTATAGTGCCTCGCGCACATGCTAAATAGCCTATCGAGCTATTTAACTGGGACACCCTGATCATATGGAAAAATCTCTGATAACAACTTCTTCTCTTACCATAAAAACTAATTAGAACTGTTGACAAACCATTTGGAGATAACCTTTACCTCAAGTGCATATGTGGTGCATCTCGCTAATCACGTGAGGAATATCTAACAGTGACATCCTTACCATAGCCATAACTGGGTGGTTATATGTCTTGGTGTTGAGTGCATGATGCATCTCATGGGGTATCCAGCCTTATTGCTTACACAAATATTGTCACTTATACAAATATCTTGTGACTATCTAGTTGTATGACACTAGCCTTAGGGTTATTAACTTGTTGACTCGAATTCAACTTGATCCAAGTTTGTGTCATCATCCACATAGTCAGGAACCTTATCTATATCTTTCTTAAATTTTTATACTCTGTTAGCTCATTATTCTTCTTATATAACTCTCACCCTTTTTATGTATATAACCTAGTAGTATAATCATCTTTTAACTTTGTCTTAGAGTACACGATCATGTGTTTTTCAACCTACACCTATGTGCCTCTTAAACCATATATACGAATGTGTGACACTCAACAACTAGTCATATATAGAATAGGTGCACACAGTGAGTTAACCTAGACATACTCCCATGTATGAGCCACATGTCTTTTAGCACATATCATCCACTTTTAGAAAGCCATGCAACGGACGTATGTCTTATACCACATGACCATGTATTTCTCCTCTCAAAATGAGCATAAGATTTTTAGACTTTCAAACTTTCTAGAATGACACATAAGTGTATATAGAACCACACACGATCGTGCATCATGATCTAGAAATCACATCCTAGAGTTTTTATGCTTTTTGAAATGCTAATTCAGCAATATCACTTCTTTGAAGGCATACACAGAAGTCTCTACACACCCTAAATATGATATTCATACTATTTATCTAACAAAAATACACATACATGGCTTTAAAACCTCAATAAAGCCAAAACATATAACATTTACACAATCAAGAGATTAGAAATGCATAAAATTCCTCATATTCGCATATAATAACAATTTTATTAACTAGATCATCATTACTCTATTTGAAAATCCTTGGATTATGCATATAACAAAACTATTCCATAAAATCGCATGATCAAACAAAGGACGTCATTCCACTTAGTTGGATTCTAGCGAAAATATCTTTTTAGCATAACTATAGTGATGCCGATGATCAACGACAACTCCTTTGGTGACCACAAACTCCTCTCTAACACTCTGACACTTTTATTTTTTTATCTCTCTAGCACGACTATAGAGTACAAAAGAATGTGTGAGAATTAGGGTTGATCACGTTCCATTTTTTATCTTTAGGATATGGTACATAGACATGTATGGATCATGCATGGTCATGTGTCTAGTTACATAACTAAAGCAATTTCTTATTTTGTTGTGATCATAATTTGATCCACTTATTGACTTTTTGATAACCATCATGGTCGTGTATATCTTTATACACAGGTGTGAAGTACTGAAATTTAAAAAAATCACCAAATTTTAAATTAGAAAAAGACTAAAATACCCTTGGGCTTACCTAAGGGTGTTACAATCCTCCCTCTAATATGAATTTCATCCTTCAAATTCACTCGAACATATATGGGAATCTCTATTGCATATCTTACTCAAGCTCTCATATAGCCTCCTTAACTTGATAATTCCTCTAAAAAACGTTTACTAGGGGAATCTACTTATGTTTGACTCTTTAACTCATTTTCAAAAATTTGAATTGGTTGTTTCTTATAGACCAGATTATCCTCAAACTTAACATCCTCAAAACTGAGCACATGGGTGGGATCACTGATATGTTTATGTAACAATGATACATGAAACACGTTATGAATACAATCTATGTTTGCTAGTAATACAAACCGATAGGCAACCTTACCTATATATTCTAGTATCTCGAAAGGTTATAAAAATCTCAACGCTAACTTGTCTTTTCTATTGAATCTCATAACATACTTATAAGGGGCTATTCTGATGAACATTTTATCACCCATCTAAAACTCAAGATCAAGTCTCTTCTGATCTGCATAACTCTTTTGAAGGTCTTAAACTTGCCTTATCCTCTCTTTAATCTTCTTTTGGGTCAGTTGAAGTCTTAATGCCTAAGCTAAAGCATTTTTCTTTTCTATCTCATCCCAATGCTATGATGATTTACACCTTCTGTTATATAAAGCCTCGTAAAGAGCCATTTTAATGGTTGTCTGGTATCTATTATTATAAGCAAACGCTATCAATGGTAACATATCCATCCAACTTACTTCTCTATCCAGACAACAAGCCATCAACATATCCTCGATCTAGTTAACTATCTCAATTTATCCATCGATCTAGGGATAATATACTGTGTTGAATGCCAATCTTGTACCCAAAGATTTCTACATACTCTAATAAAATACTAAGACAAATCTGGTGTCTCAATCTGATACTATCATCCTAGGTACTCCATGAAATTTGATAATCTCTCTCATATAGATTTGACCCAATTGATCTATACTCGCGGTATCTCTGATTACTATGAAATATGTTGACTTGGTCAACTGATCAACTATGATCTACAATACATTATAGCAACCTCTGACCCTTGACAATCCAATCACAAAATCCATTAAGATGTGTTCTAACTTTCACTCAGTGATATTAAAGGGTTGCAAAAGTCCAAATGACCTTTAATGTTCAACCTTAACTTACTAACACATAAAGCACTTAATCATAAAGTCTACAATGTCTTTCTTCATTCCTAGTTACTAGAACATCTTTACACTCCTAAGATAGGCCATATAAAAGGAACTGTGTACCTCTACTAAGATCTTATCTCTCAAACTCTACTCTCAAGGAAAACATATCCTCTATTGGAACCTTAGGATGTCTTTTATCATATTGAACTCAATCTCAGTATTTTCATTCATCTGTCTGATCTATAAACATCTTTTATCTGAAGCCTATGTTACATGAATCTTATCTAAAAAGATAACTTGATATAGAGACCTGTCAACTTCCTAATGATAATCTCAATTTACTATCTCACCAACTATTACTGTAACTCATTATGAGTGGTAATCTAAAATAGAAATACTTTCCTACTAAAGGCATATACAACTATATTGGCTTTACCCAAGTGGTATTTAATCTTATAATCATAGTCCTTTACTAACTCTAACCACCGTCTCTATTTTATGTTTAGTTCTTTTTAAGTGAAAAAATATATGAGGCTCTTGTGATCTGTGTAAATATTACTCTTCACCTCATATATGTAGTGTTACCATGTCTTAAGTGCAAACACCACTGATGCTAACTCAAGATTGTGAGTGGAGTATCTGGTCTTATACTTTTTTAACTAATGGGAAGTATAAGTTATCACCTTCCCTTTCTACATCAGTACTTCTCCCAAACTTTGGTGTAAGACATTTATGTATAAATCATAGTCTTTGCCCTTTTCTTGTAAGGCAAGGATAGGAGCTGAGGTTAATCTTCTCTTCAATTCTTAGAAACTCTACTCATAAGCCTCTAACCATCTGAAAGGAATCTCTTTGCATGTCAACTCTATGAAGGGTTGAGCTAACTAAGCAAATATCTCAATAAAACATCTATAGTAGCCTGTCAATCCTAGAAAGCTCTTTACCTTCTTAGCTATCTTAGGTCTTTACCACTCTAATACTGCTTTAATTTTGTTAGGGTTTATTGATATACCATTTGCTAAAACTACATAACCCGAAAAATGCCACTCTATCTATTCAGAACTCACATTTAGAGAACTTTGTGAACAACTGCCTCTCTCTTAATTTCGGAGCATAAATCTTAAATGTGGCTCATGCTCCTTTTAAGTCTTAGAGTAAACCAGAATATCATCAATGAACACCACTAAGAACTTATCTAAACAATCTTGGAACACCTAAGGTCTCTAAATATTGCCAGGGCATTAGTAAATCTAAAGGGCATGACCATAAACTCATAATGCCCATATCTGGTTCTGAAAGTAGTTTTAGGTATATCCTGTTGTAGTGCTCTGGCTTGGTGATACCCTAACCTCAGATCTTTTTTAAAGAACACTGAAACACTCTTGAACTAGTCAAACAAATCATCAATTCTCGAAAGTGGGTACTTATTCTATATTATAGCCTTATTTAACTCTCTATAATGAATGCACATCCTCATTGATCCATCTTTTTTTTTTTACAAAAAAGATTGGTGCACCTCATAGTGAATGGCTCGGTCTAATAAACATACTATCTAATAGTTCTTATAATTGTTTCTTTAGTTCTTACAATTTGATTGGGGTTATTTTTTAGGAAGCTTTAGAAATTAGGTTATTCCGAGACTAACTCAATACTAAACTCTACCTTTCTCTCTAGTGTTAACCTTGGAAGGCTGTCAGGGAATACATTTGGAAACTCTTGCACCATTGGAGTATCTTTTATGCTCGAAACCATGTTTGCTAATTTTTGAACCATGTGCACCAAATATGTCATACACTTTTTACTTAATATCTTCTTAGCCTCAATACTGCTAATCATCATACTAAGAATTCTACCCTTTCCAAATGTTAACTGTTCCTTATCATCCATAATGAATCTAACTTTCTTTTTCATATAGTTTATTTAAGCTCCATATTTGCCTAGGAAATCTACACCCAATATCACATCAAAGTTTAGTATATCCATGATTATCAAGTCTACAACTATTGTATGACCTCTTAGGAAGATTGTCTCCCCTACCAATACTAAACTATTGTGAACTTGATCCTTATCTGGCATCTTAATTTTGATCTTAGGAACAACTAAAGGCTCTAGTGCTAATCTCTTAACTTTGCCTCTAGTAACAAAACAATGCATGGCACCAAAGTCAGTTAAAGTATATAAAGGACAAGTATGAAATAGTAACTAATTCATCATATTTGTAGGGCTCGCATTTACCTATGTCTGAGTAGTTACGAATACATGAGCTTGTCCTCCCCCAATTGTCTACTTTACTAAAGCTGGCATTGTTATTAGGGCTTTGTATTACTTAGCAAAGTGTTTTGGTTGTTTATATCTGTAGCATACCCTTTTGCCTAGCCAAACACTTGCCAGTGTGTCTTCTATCACATCTATGATATGCAAGGAATCATCATGTCTGAACTGTTCTTCTTTTCTTTGTTTCTTACTCCTCTAATTCTTCTTATTCTCAAGTTGGAAGGGTCTCTTACCTTTGTTGTCTTTGTTAGGACCATATCTACTGCATTCCCTTCTGTTACCACTAATAGTCAACTAACTTTACTTTTACACCTAGACAGGTGGTGTAGGCTCCTCTGATAACTATTTGTCCCTAGTTATGCACTACTTCATGACCTCAGGTCTTAAGGCTCGACTAAAGGCCTCTGAAATAGTCTTGAAAGGATTATCTTCTATCATTACATCTTTGGCTATACTAGCCTCAACCCTCCCATGAACACATCCAATTTGTCTTTCTCTAAACTAGTCGTGCTAAGAGTATACTAAGCCAATAAGTTCAACTTAGTCAAGAACTTCCTGATCGACATGTTCTTCTGCCTTAAATAATGAAACTTCTAGGCCTTTACATACATGACATCTGTTGAAACATACACTGACTCAAAGGTTTGTCTAAAATTTGCCCATGACATCTTTGAAGCTCGATAGGTCCTACATAACATGTGTCATTAAACCTTTGCACCATCCTTTGATAGGAGACTAACATATTAGATCTTATCAGCATTTGTCATTGAGTAAATCCTTATGATATCCTCATTGCCTTTAGCCACTCCTCAGTTGGCAGTCTTTCTAACACTACACTACATTTGAAATCTGAGGGATGATGACTAGATAGGTTATAAATAGAATGTGTCTATCTTTTGCTACTACCTCTAATCTCAACTCGAGGTACTCTAATACTACTCCTACTCTACTAGGAGAATGTCTTTGTATCTGACTATTACTCTAGCATTAGTGAGGCTTGGGCTATATACTCCACACTAATCAATACTTCTCTATTTTGCCTAAAAACCTCTTCTATAATCTGACAGATGGTAGTACTATTAATAGAGAGTGCAACTGGTACACTAGATGTCTATCCCTGAGCTTCAGTTTAGCTCCTCTATTAACTAGGGACTTCTAGGGTATCTTTGATTAATCTCATAGATCTCCTCATCTTGAAATCACAATAAGCTTTAGGCATAAATTACTTTTAATCTAAAAGTAGGTATATTATACTTACAGTGATAGGCATAAAGGGCAGTTAATGTTACATGAGGGGCTACTTTCTTATTTAACTTTATATGTATTTTTCAAAACACATAAAACTTCTCATCATTTTAGCTACCAAGATCATGCTCTAATACCATAAATATAACACATTTTTCTAGATACATACCCATGATGGGAATATACCAAAAGAAACATGCAAAACTAGACTATTCAAAAACTTTAATGCATGATCATAATTATAAAGTGTGCAAAAAGGTGATGTGAAAAAAATAATTGCTTTGCTAATCAAACTCACAAAATAACATCTGAAATCTTTGTTATAAAATGACTATAAATCTTAAGTAAACCATTATGTCTGAAAGTAGTAATAACAATAATAAAAATACTAAATATATGTTTGGTAAAGCTGAAGTGACATAAACACCCCTCTCCTCATTCAGTTGCTCTTTGGATAGTTGGATCCTCCCTTGCACCACTACTCACCTTTACTTGCAAAACATATAAAAGGAAATGCTTAAGTAAAACTTAATAAGTGGAGACCTTGTGGCATTCTTGGATATTAAATTATTTGGTAGTAAAACTCACATTCCATTTGTAAGCAAAACATTGTCATACTATGGCACCTCAGTGTCTTGACATTGATTATCCATAAAAACTATAAAAACCCAAGCCAGATTCAACATATTTGATGCCCTAGTAAAAACTGCTACAGTGTCTGGCACACATACCAAATGACCTATCAAGCTATCTAACTAGGACACCTTGATTACACAAGAAAATCTCTGATAGTAGCTCCTTCCTTTATCATATAAGCTAATTAAAACTACTGACAAACTATTCACAGATAACCCTTCTCACGGGTACATATATGGTGTATCCTACTGATCATATAAGGAATATCTAAAAGTCACATCCTTATCACACACACTTGAACAAAATTAGATGGTTATACACCTTGGCGTTGAGTGCATGATGCATCTCATGGGTATCCAGCCTTATTGCTCTCACAAATATCGTCACTTACACACATAGCTTGTAACTATCTAGTTTGTGACACTAGTCTTAAGGTTGCTAACTTGTTGACCTTGATTTGACCAATCTGAGTTTATGTTGTCTTCCACATAGTCGAACACCTCATCTATATCTTTCTTGAATTTTTTATACTCTATTAGCTTAATATTCTTCTTGTATAACTTTCACCCCTCTTATGCACATAGCCTAGGGGTATAATCTTCTTTTGACTTTGTCTAGGGCAGTATAGTCATGTGTTTTTCAACCCATGCCTGTGTGCCTTTTGAACCACACACATAGGCGTGTGACACTCAACACTTGGTTATGTATAGAACATATACACATAAAGAGTTAACTTGGACACACTCTCGTGTACTTGGATCCACGTGTACTAACCATTTATCCTCTGGCACACACCATCCACTTTTGGAAATCCATACATGTGCGTGTGTCTCAAATCACACGACCATGCATTTCTCCCCTTAGAACGAGCATGGGATCTTCAGACTTTCAAAATTTCTACAATAACACATGAGTGTATATAAAACCACAGATGATGGTGTGTCACGATCTAGAAATCACATTCTAGGGTTTCTATATTTTTTCAACTGTAAATTCAGCAAGATCACTTATTCTAAGGTATACATAAAAAGTCTCTACATGCCATAAATATGATATTCATACGATTTATCTAGCCACAATAACATACATGGCTCTAAAGCCTTAATCAAGCCAAAACATATAACATTCACACAATTAAGAGATTAGGCATGCATGTAATTCCTCATATTTGCATATAACAACAATTTTATTAACTAGATCATCATTACTCTATTTGAAAATCCTTGGATCATGCATATAATAGAACTATTCCACAAAATCACATGATCAAACAAAGGAAGTCACTTCACTTAGTTGGATTCTAATGAAAACGTCTCTCTAGCATGACTATAGTGATTCTAGTTATTAGCGGCAACTCCTTTAGTGACCATGAACTTCTCTCTCACACTTTTACTTTTTGAGCAACTGGGAATACAAAAGAATGTGTAAGAATTAGGGTTAATCATGTTTTATTTTTTATCTCCAGGATGCGATACATGGGTGTGTATGGATCATACATGGCCATGTCTAGTTGCATAACTAAAGCAACCTTATGTTTTGTTGCAATCACAATTTGATTCACTTATTGACTTTTTGCTAACTATAATGGTCCTATATATCTCCATACACGAGCATGCACTACTAATATTTAAAAAAATCATCGAATTTAAAGCTTAAAAAAGAGTAAAATGCCCTTAAACTTACATGAGGGTGTTACAAATGACCATTAATGTCTTTCGATTGACCACTTTTAATTAAATGGCAGTTAGGATAAATATATTTTTGCGAATAATTTTGCTTTATCAATGAAAATCTCATTTATACATTTGCTTGACAAATAAAAGCCTACTAGTTGGCATTATAAATTCTCTCCCATGAATTTCTTTATAAAGAAAGCCCACTTGCGTTTTGTTTTAATAAAATAAATTGAATTGAAATTAATTAAAAAACTAAAAAGGTATGCTTGATTTATTGCAAGTGGTCTGTCTAGTTTTCTTTAATTCAATTGCCCATAGGTTTTTCATTTTGTAAAAGCACAGGTGTATTTCTTCTTGCTAGCTCACAATTCTTCAAGCCTTAGCCACAACACTCTTTCTTCTTCTTTCAAAATTTTTCTCTTATCTCACTCAAAATCTTACTAAAACTTAAAATTTCCTACATAAATTCACTCCATTTTGCACTAAAATCATTCCCCCACTTGTATTTTCATAAGAGATTTCATCCAACATCACAAATAACAAGTAGCCAAGTAGGTCCATATGAAATCTAGATTAAAAATGAAGACTATCGGGTTTGCTTGGAATGATAAGAAAAAAGAGGTATTTTTGTTAGGGGAAGTTTAGAATTCAATATTTTGAATGAGTTGGGTTTGGGTAATGGAATTAGTGATTTAATTAGAGTTAGAAAATGGAGCAAATTATTATTCATAAGTTTGAATATGTATGAAAATTTGATTTATGAATTTGATAGTACTTTGGGTTATGAATTTTATAGTACCTAAAAGTTGCCTAGAAATAGAAAAAAAAGTACAAGTTATATCATGAAATTTAGACTTCAAAATATGCATTGAGAAATTACAAAAAATGGTTGAGTAGCTGGAACATGATTGTAAGGGACTATTAGATACTCCATTGGATTATGATTCATAGGCAACTTGGCATTGGTTAGGTGGGGTAAGACCTTTTGATTCTCACACTACGAGATCATGTCAATTACAAAACTTCGTCCATAGAATATTGCATAGGATTATTTCCTGCACCTTAAATATTTGAACTAACGCTAATGGGTATGTTGGGGTTAAGGATATGGTACTATTAGAGGTTTTTTTGCAAGGTAGACAAATAGATTCAACAAAATGGTTGATCAAAATTAGGGTTATACAAAATTTAAGTACGCCTATTGATCTCGGAAATTTAATTACCTACTTTGCCTTAAAATTGGGTCTACCTTTGGAAAATGGAAATGTAATGTTTATTCACGAATACTCTGAATCACAATGGATTAATATAGACTCTCTCCTTAGACTGAGATTGATTGAAAAAGTTAGAGAACACGGTTGGCAATTAATATGAGCCATAAAGGAAAGGCAAGAAGTTAGGGATCTACCAAGAGAAGAACCAACTACATCTCAAGTTCAATTAATGTTTGAATCAAGTGCTCACTACAACCAAAGAGGAAAAAGAGTAAGAGATCAACAGAATGAGGAAGAATCTCTTACTAAGTCACAAATAATCATTTAGTGCCTTGAGAGGATAGAAGGTCAAATGCAAACTTATGGACAAGACTTGGGGTCCATGAATGAAATGATATACTTGGTCAATGCTAAAGTGGATTCTTTGAAAAAAGAAGCTTTCCAACTAAATCATGATTTTTAGGAGTTTAGTCTTCAACAGTCTAGGTTCAGAAATGATCAGTCTCTATCTTAGACATAGTTGTCTTCCATGCATTTAATTTTTTTTATTCTCATACCATGCTTGAGGAACATTGATTTTGCTTTGATGTTATTTAGTTTTGATATTATGGTAATTTTTCTTCTATATTTAATTTTGAAGAATATTTACATTAGCTTTGATGACTAGAATTAATTTTGGAATAATGTATAAATATCTTGTTGAAATGCTATATTGCATATGAAATCGTTTTATGTTGAAATGATTGATATTAATTAGATGATAAAGTTATATTAGTTGAATGGTTGAATGGTTATGATAACAATGTTGAAATGATTGAAATAATGCTATGTTGAGTAAATATTATGATGAATATATTTGTGTTAGAATGAAGTGGAGAATTGCAATTGCATAGGCTTTTTGTTTAGAAAAAATTCATTAAGCTTTTTGTTGTAAATATTTGAATAATAATAGCTATTTCTTGAGTTGGAACATTGTTGATCTTGATATGTTTTGAATTTTAATATGTGATGTTATTGTTGATTATGTTTAAATCAAATGCCTTTTTTGATAGGTTTAAATTCCCCCTTATTTGATTAATGACAAAAATAGGGAGAAATTGGTCAAAATGCATAATGGTATTGTTGATATTGTTACAATTAAGAGCAATACTATGTGTATATATGCGTTATCATATGATTGGATGTTACTTTATTATTAACTCAAAATCACTCAATCATATGATAATACATGAAAATGTATACACATTTGTATAGTCAAAGTGGGTTTACATAGTTTTATTGTAAAATTAATAATGAATTAAATTGATGTTGAGATGAATTGTTGATAATATGCATAATGAAAAATAAATTTGTTGGTTGTTGGCTTGATTCAAATGAATATGTATAAGAGCAACTTGTGCTTGAAATGATAAACTCAGGGAAAGCTTTAAACTTAAAAAGAGGGGGAATATTCAAATGTTGTAATCGAAATTTTTATCAAAGTTTGTATGCATTTTTCATCAAGTTTAAATTACTTCTAAACTTAATTTTTGTCATCAATAAAAAAATGTGAGATCGTTGGACCATAGATGTTTTGATGACAACAAAAACTACATAAAATTATCTAAATTGTCCATGGCATGAATTTCTTCATGACCAAATTGGACAAAAGTTGAAAAATGCAAAGCTTCAAGCATGTACACCTGGTTTCAAAGCATGAAGGAATTCGTATGCTTGTGAAGTTGAAGAAAAATAGATCACTTGAATTTTATCTCTTGCAAAGAAGTACATCTAGGCTTTGAGCAATAAGCAACATAATTTAAAGCTCTAAGCAATGTACACCAAGGCTTTAAGTAATGTAAACCTAGATTTGAGCTATGTACCCCTACACTTTATACAGGAGTACACCTGAGCTTGCAACCTTGTACATTAGGGCTTGCAACTTTTGTACACCTAGTCTTCAACACCTTCAAGAAAATGTACACCCATATAAATCAATGTACACCTAGGCTTTTGATCAAAGTATACCCGTATAACTTTGCTTCTCAAATGTTCCATGTCTAGACTTCACTCCTAAGTGTAACTCAAATTCAAGCTAGTATCAAATGAACACTTGCAAAAGTGCAATGTACACTTGGTCATAAACAAAATTTAAACTGTATGTGTCTTCGTTCAAAATGCTTATTCAAACGTCTGAATTTTCAAGAATTAATCAGATAAAACTATGACTGCTCATTCATATTAAATTGCACGTCCGTTCATTTGTGAAGCACAAGGAAATTTTGACCATTAAAAGGTATGATCAATGTTTAACAATTCCAGCCATCCAAGACTATAAATTAAAGCTTCTTTGAGTTAGAATATGTTAGAGATCATTAATGTAAAAATATATACTTTTCTTCTCCTCCTAAATTCTATCTAAAGTTTACAACTCACTTATTTGAGAGAAAAAATTATTCTTACTCCTTGCATTAGCCTTTGTGGAGGCATTATTCATTCACAAATTTTGTATTCAATCTTACTTAGGAAAAATCCTAGATAAACTATTGTATTGGGTGTAATCTTGGGTAATCTAGTGTATTGGGACAAAATTCCAAAGAAGTATTGTAAAGAAGGGATTACTTACAAGTAAAACTTTCAAACTGATTGCTTAAAGAAGTGGACGTCGGAAATTTGGAAGAGAAAGCTCTAAACCACTATAAATCTTAAGTCTTTCTATTTCTTACTCTTTATTTTATGTTTATTGCTTATGCTTGAGTATATTATTGAAATTGCTTTTATGATTATTTTTTATTAATTATTTATTTAAAAGATTCAATTTGCATTAAGTTTTATATAATCCTATTAATTCTCTTAGGATTATATTAGCCATTAGGGTGTTTTCATAATGGAAAAACTAAAACTTTATTCTTATTTAACATAGCTTGAATTTAGGGAATAATTCAATACCTTTAATAGAAAATAATGAAAATCTGGTCTTTTCAATAAGTTCGCTAGAAAATTTGATTCATTTAATAGAAAATTTGAAAAGTTTGGTCATTTCAATTAAAAAAAAAAAGTTTAGTCTTTTTATTAGGAAAAGGATGATAGTTTGATACCTTTAGAGGGGCGTTTAGTTTGGAGAATGTTTTATTATTAAAATTAGATGATTACCTTAAAGATAAATTGCCTTGAAGATTATTGGATATAAATTATTATTATGTTTGATAAATTGGTAGGTATAAATAATTATTGTATTTGGTTAGAAATAATAAAATAATACTAAAATATTATTTTACTTAAATACCCTTTGATATAATTATTCTAAAATATTTTTTTATGTTATTTGTTAGATTAATTGAAAATGAGATTATTTTTGCCCTAAAAAAATTAATAAATGAGGATATAGTAATAATAAAATAAAGATTACCTTAGTAATATTTTAATACCTAAGCTAGATGTGGTAATCAGATTATTCCTTATATTATCTGTTATATTACTATTGGTACTAAAACATTACCAAAATATTTTATTACTTATAAACCAAACAAAACAATCTAAATAATAAAAAATAGATTATCAGAGTAATCTTTAAGGCCTCCTAACGAAACGCACCCTAAATGTTATCTCATTGTCTTTACTTTAAAGATTTTTGTGTTTTTTCAATGTTGGTTGTTTATTTTTTGGTCATGGGATTGTTAATTATTTTATGATGAATGGTGTCCTTTTTAGTGAAAACTGATATATTGTTAATGGAAAAGTGATTTAGGAATGGTAATGATGTGATTGTGTTAAAATGGGCAAATCAAATTTCTAGGTATGATTTTGACAAAAACATGTAAAATATATTTTCAAGATATGTAAATTTAAGGGGAAAATGTAATTCTAACTCTCTGATATCACAATGATCTTTTCACCAATTTCACCAAATTTCATATGTTATTGATCCTAATTATCACAAAAAGCGATTATCATTAGTAGATGATCATAACATATTACTCAAGTTTTATTAATGATATGCATTGATTAACATAAAACAAACTATTTATATTATCAAGTGCATAACCATAATATAAGTAAGAAGAGTTTGAATAAAAATACCTTGCCTCTTAATGATTGAGCAAGTTAAGAGTTTTATATATTCACTCTTTTTGTAATTTTTATCACTCTTACAAATATTAGCTAGGTCTCTTCTAGTTATAGAAGAGAAAGACCTCTGGATTTCAAACAATTTTAAATCTATCGACAACATATTCTAAAATAGTAAAAGTAAACAGTAAAAGCAAATAATAATGGTACTTGGTTGTTTCTAGCCGATGGAAAACTACAACTATGTGTTTTAAACATTGAGGTCTATGTCTCCCACATGTCAATCACGTTTCACATATTTTATAATAGTAAATTCCAAGTGGTTCTTTATTAATCATTGATCTTGAGAGTATCGACATTATCTTCTCAATTGATCTCTTATCTTTGTTTTCCATTTGTCTTCCACATATTTGATACACATTGCATTTACATATGCTATTCTTTTTGTTTTTGGGCTAAGCAGGTATCCCTTTCTTGGGCTCATTCTATGGGTTGATCTAATGAGTCTATGAAATCTCCAAAGGTTCCTTCTTCCTTCGGTTGGGCTTATGCAATTTGGGTTTGAGCTTCAACCTTTTGAGTAATAACAAGCCAAAGTATATCCTTTGTATTTTCAATCAAAGCCTATTTAGATATATTATGAAGTATAAAACCTTCAACTATATCTTGTATTTGGGCTCAATTTTCCCTAAATAAAGTATTTGGAACTTTTGCGTATTTCTTTGACAAGATAACTATTATCCCCTTGTCGATTTGAACTATCTCATTTTTCCTCAATAGTTCTTCCAACCTAGATTGGACCATAAATAACTTTACAATATGTAACTTTGTCTAGTATCCATCTACTTTCTTAAGTTCATGAAGTTGTTGCAATGTTATCTATCCCATTAAGACGTCTTTATGAACCATTATGTTATACCATGGTTCTCCTACAACAAATTCCTAGATTTGTACAGGTTGAACGTTGTCATCTTTTTGAACCGACGAAGTAATCACACAAGTAAACATATGAATTCTTCTATCAAATAGACAAAGTGTCTGTTTAACCGCATCTGGTATTTCGGGGTTCACCATCGCTTTCTGCACTTCAATCTCAATTACATCTATCCATCCTTTCTTCAAAAATAATCTATAGAATCCTTTCCGAAAAACCTTCTATGGAACATGCAATTCTATAAGTCCATCTAGGAATACAGAAAGTCTTTTTTAAAAATATTTTCTATCTTCCTTTTTCAGATGTGTTATTAATCCTTTTAAAGTGACTAGTTCAAGATAAGGTATTTCAGAGTTAGCTACATCTCTAAGTAGTCTAGACTTTAAATGTAACTGTAACAGCTCCTCTTGAGATTTCTTCTTCTTAGTAATAAATCCTATCTGTTTCGAGCCAAACTAGTTTATTAGCTAGTTTTCACAATATCTGCTAGAGTTCCACTTCGCCTTGTCCCAAAGCTAGGACTATATAGCATTGAACATCCAAGTCTCTAATATTACTTTGCTGGCTTCAATAAGCTTCAAGTTTTCAGAAATTTCGAATTTTTCTATATAGCTAAATTTTTCTTGTAAATCTTTCATTCCTTTATCTTGCTCTTTGGTAGTATCTTATTTTACAACAGCTTCACCCTTTCTTTGAAAATTCGTTTTGTTCGAGTTCAAGGGATATTCAGAATTCCCTTTACTAGTACTTCTAACTTCAAAGTTTTTCTTCATTGGTGTCAAATAATATTTTACTAGCGGTTAACCTCTAGCATGTTAATTTATATTTTATAGTATGTGTGGTTGCAAGTTTTATAATATTTTACTAGACAATATGTTTGAAAGGGTCAATTGATATTATTATAATAGATGTGATAAGAGTTTTAAAATATTTTACTACTTGGCAATGCTTAAGGGCTTAATTGATATTTTTTATTTAATTAATTTTTTGAAAATTTAGAATTTGAATTAAGGAAAATTCTTTTTTTTTTTTTTGATATGTATAACTAATATTTGTGTGCAGATGGATTCTCATATTATAATTTAATTTTCATATATTTTCAACCCATTTTTTTGACACTTAAAATGATTAAATGATTTCATAAAGTCAATTCTTTAATTATTTTCAGATAATAATTTCATGAAATCAATTTAAAAATTCTATTATTTAAAAATATCATTTACGTCCTACAATATTTAAAAACCTTTTAAATCATTAACATTAACAACAAATCAATCAAATATATACTTTCTTACCTAATTCATTTAAGTAAAAAATTAATTAAAACGGTTAGAATTAAGACGGTGAACCCCTCTAATAGGTAATTTAATCAATTCCTCTGAATAGATATCAATTATTTAAGCGTTTAGGTTATGTCTATTATTATAATTACTATTTGTTTTTCTCAAAAACAAAAGTTTAGTTATATAACAAATTGTCCCGATTAAAAGTATTTAATTCTTTTTTTTTTTTCATCCCTCAATTTCCAAAAATAAATTACATCTAAGCTTATATAACCCTAATATGATCGTATTTTTCCCACCACAAAAAGGAGAAGAAAAGAAAACCTATTTTACTTTGTTTACTTAGCTATTAATCAAGAGGAAATTGTTTTTTCTTCACAAAGAAGAGAAGAAATAATAAAAAACCGGTCTTTGGGTTTTTCCGGTGTACCCATAAACGCCCTTTTTTTTTTTTTTTTTTTGTGGGATGATCTTGTCTTTTCCGAATTCATTCACCAATGCCTGCCTCCTTGTGGTCCACCGCTTTTGTTCTTTCCAAAGAAGGAATTTTTTGGCTTTGCCTTTGGTATCTCATGAATGTCCATCACCTGAATTGTTCTTTGCTTTTTGGCTTCACAAACACAACCAAAACAACTCCAATCAGAACAATAAAAGTTTTGCCTAATTTACCTCAACAAATTTCCAAGGAACTCTGCATTTTTGTAAATTCTGGACTTGCTACTTGAACTGGAGAGATTGTAAAAAGAAAAAAATCTTTTAAATTGTTTATGTTTTATATAGACAGATGCAAGTCCGGAATTGACAAAACGCAAAATAGTAACAACGGAAGCACGTATCGCTGGCTGATTGTATGTGTACCCGTTGGACGGAAGCATCCTAGGACTATTAACATGTACAACCCAATAAAGACAATAGAAATCGAATAGCGAACCATTTTCAGCCTCTTTATAGCTCTCTTGAAGCCGTTTTCTAGCTGAAGCAAGCCTATCGGAATCAAAATTTTTTTCCTTTTGTTGCTGTTGTTGTTCTCTCATCCGCTGCAAAATTCAGAAAATGAGCAAAAGGGTGCTTTTGGGAGGAAGTTTTGAAAGTGTTTTCACATGAGAAAACTTACTAATTTACTCCACCCACCTAAGCTAAACTCAACTGTTTTGTGCATAGTTGAGTTGTGAGTTTCTCATTTTGGGAAAGCAAAAGCTTCATAGTTTGATTTTAAACCCTCCATTTTCTCAGCAACCAAAAAAGAGAATTAAAAACTCTAATTTGGTGCATATGATACCTGTACACTTGCAGGAACATGAGCCGTTGGAGGTTTAGAAGCAGCAGCTTCTTTCCGGGACAGATTCGGGTTTGTATTCAGATTCAGTTTTGGCTTCCTTTCCAGCTCTGAATTATTCCTGTCTGACCCCGAACTTCCATCTATCAAACCAAAACAACTCAATCAATAAAAATAAAGACAAACGATCAAATGCTACAACTTTGAATTAGATTCTCTACTCACTCTGAGGATTTGGAGAGTATGCAAAATCAGGAACCTAAAAATCAAATAACAGAAGAATCTTAGAAAGAAAGTTACAAACAAATTTTCAACGACTCTCTCAGGAAAAGCCAAATTGCCAAGAAAATAAAAGAACAAAAAAAGTTTATCTTTCACCTGGTGATGCCCATTCTGGGGAATCTTTTGTTGGGGTGAGTCTCCATCTGCTGCCATCACCATTAATTAATTAGCCTCTCAAGAAAAATTTCCCAGAAAGAGAAACGGAATATTATGAACTAAGAATTCATCAAAATTCAAATTACCCATTATTGCCGAGGCTCCAATTTCTCCGGGTTGATTCAATCTCACCCATTCATCTACAATCTCCTTCCATTTCCTGCAAAATTAAACT
This sequence comes from Mangifera indica, assembly GCF_011075055.1. NCBI lineage: Eukaryota > Viridiplantae > Streptophyta > Magnoliopsida > Sapindales > Anacardiaceae > Mangifera > Mangifera indica. The sequence goes on along the minus strand of NC_058137.1, from coordinate 11,881,915 downwards.
CCCAAATCAACAATTTTTCCTAGTAATTCTTAGAAATTGAACACAAATTTAATACCTAACAAGATGCTTCACTAATTTTCGAACATCATTTGATGAATGCTTTCTCAATCGATTCACATCCCTCCCGATATCGGTCTCCTGTAATCACAACTTAAGTCATCATCAAGTTTTGAAGTTCAATCACTGAAAAAATAAGAGCAAAAACACAAACTTTTCCTAAAAAAGATAATAAACCTTTAAAGCTTTGAATGTCATATCCATGTCTGCCAAATTTTGAAGAAGATCAATCAGAGAATCTTCAGACTGAGAATCAAAAACAAAATCAAACCAATTTCATAAGAATTCATAAAATTCATAAATACAAAAAGTTGAAATGAAAAAAGAAACCTGGTCAGGATCTTCAAGATGCTCTTTAATTTCAAGAATTCTTTTCTGTTCATCATCAAACAGACCGCAATAAGGATCCACATCATCATCTTGATCATGATCGTTATCATCATCATCAACTGAACGGGGAGTGTAGGGCGACACGTGTCCTTTATTCAATCCGTCATGTTCAATCTCCTTCTCAATCTTAATGTCATCTCCATTAGGCCGACTATCTCCCCGGTCACCGAAGTCACAGTTTCGACACCGCGTAGAAATACACGTGGCGTAAAGCCTCTCCACAATCTTATCCCGGCGCTGCTTCAGCTCTGCCGTGTAGTCCAGCGACGCCACCAGAATCGCCGTGTCAATAAACGTCCACACGTCCATGTTCGCCGAGTCAAGAATAGATCGAAATTCATCCAAATCCATCGAAAATTTTAATAATAAAAATAAATAAATTTATCAAAAAAAAGGAACACAAGTGACGTTTAATTCTAAACAGAACCTGGGTTTACATGACCAGATCTAAAGACAAAACACAGTACAACCAGTTAATGAATGAATGAAGAAAGTCTGACAGAAAAAGGTTAAAAATTTTATCAAATAAAAAGGCAATTAAGAGAAGTAGATCTGAAAGCAAAATTTGTTAAAAGAAAATAAGCAAAAATAGGTTCTGAGTTAGAGAGAAATACAGGGAATTTTTTAAATTTTATTTTGTTTTTGATGTTAGAGGGCATCAAGTCAAGTGAAGATCAAAGTTTGTGGAGGGTTGATGGTGGAATCGTATGTTCCCCGCAAACAGATGGCTAGATGAATTTGTTTTCGGTCAACAGACCTATTCCCACCAAGGTTTACTCCATTCTCATATGCACATCCCCAAAATTTTAAATTTTCAAATACCCATTTATTATCAAACCCCTACGAAAATATTTTGTTATATATAATGATAAAACTATCATTTTAATATTAATATTAAAAAAATATAATTTTATCTTATTTCTCTTCATATTTTGAAAATTAATAACTTTATTCCTATTTCAATTTTTTCAGTTTTGAAAATGAACTATTTTTCCTTAGGGTTTTTTCTCTCTCCTCTCCAACCATCACTCTATTTTCGGCTACCTCTTCTTTCCTCCCTGACCGTTAGCCAGCTCTTCTCGTTATCGGCAGCTAAAGAAACGTCGATTAAGTCAACGAGTAAATGAAGATGAAGTCTTCGTCTCTCTGTCTATCGATGGAGAGAGACAAATCGTCCTCATCTCTCTTCAACGACAAGGAGAGATGAGGACAATTCATCTCTCTCCGTGGACAGATGGAGAAACGAAGACTTCGTCTTTATCTGCACGTCGACTTTGTTAATGTTTCTTCATTTGTCAATGGCAAGGGAGAGTCGGCTAACGATGAGGGTGGGATGAGGGGGTTGCCAGAGATGAAGTGGTGGTCAAAGAGGGGAGATAAAAAATTTATAAGAGAAATAATCACTTTTTAAAATTAAAAATATTTAAATAAAGATGAAATTATTGGTTTTTAAAATATAAAAAAAAAAAGATAAAATTATATATTTTTAATATTAATATTAAAATAATAATTTTATTACTATATATAATAGATAATTTTAATAGATGTTTGATAATAGATAAATATTTATATTTTTAGAATTTTGTAGGTGTGACCTAAGAAAGAACTAAACCTTTGAGAGGGGACAAGTCGTTTGACCTTTGTTTTTTTATTGGTTAATTTTGGGGGTTGTTCGATTTTATTTATCTATATAAATTAAAATAAATGTGTTGGCTTTAGTTATGCTGACTTGCTGAACGGCATGACTTGACGCTAATCCTTTGAAACAAGGCTTGGGAGATGGACAGATGAAAAAAGAGAGAGAGAGAGGGAGTCGAGTTGTTGAATAGTGGTTATCCATTTCATTTAACTTATTTTATTTATTATTTTTCGTTATTTAATTAATATGACTTATTACAATTTACAAAGAACTCATAGGTTTTCTTTTTATAAATAATGGTATACAAGTTTCGAGTAATTATACTATTCATCTAAAATATTTATTTTAAATTTTACGTCAGTCTGTCTTTATATGAATAGTATTGTCTGAATTAGTCAATGCATCTTCATTTCATTTATATTTTAAAAATCTGTAACACTTTTTTAAGAGAATCTTTGATAATTTTAAAGTAATTATCTAAATATATAATAGGAGAGTTGTTACCTGAGAGCAATCGAAAATGATAGTGTAATTAGTCAAATCAATCCAACAATAAAAGAATAATTTAAATGGTTTGCCCTTTCTATTATTATTATATTATTACTCTTATTTATTATGTATTTGCTAAAAACAACTATATTAAAAAGATTTTAGGAGAATAAAATAGCGATAGATTTCATAGTAAAAATTCAAAGATTTAAAAGATTCCATATTCATAAAAAAAAAAAAAAAAGAAAGTCCCCTCTTTCCTCTATCCTTCTCCCTTGCTAAGAATGGAAAGATTTTATTATAATCATTAAGGTGTAGTTTGCTTAGCTCATGGAAAACATAAATAACAAATGTATTTTGAAGATAGTAAAAAAATGATAATATATAAATGTATATTTCGTTTAACACTCTTTCTTTCTATAGGATACATTTGGTTTAGCCGATGACAATCAAATTCTCTAATACAAGGTGACCTTGTTTTATCCATAAAATAAGAATCAAAATTCATTGTAGAATGTTTAGGTAACACATTTTGTTCTTTCTCGTTTGATCATATTGTTGTGATATAACAAAATCATTTTTTAGGCCAAGATGATTTTTGAGTGTACACTTTTCTGCACAACACTTACATTTATATGAAGAAGTATAAATTATCTTATAAAAAATAAAACTAGGTTAAGAAGAATTATTTATGGCCAGATCTTTGATAATTAAAATTCATATGTTAAGATAATAGATTTAGTTTAGTTGGTACCCAAAATGATTTTACACATTTTTATTAAAGACTATTCAATTTCTATAGGGGTCTTTAAAATAATTTTTTAATATAATTAAAATTCATGGTTTTTTTTTTAAAAAAAAAAAGAAACTGCATACCGTTTTATGAGGGTGTTTCAATACCTTGATAGATGATTTTTCTAATAATATTGGAAAATATTGGTCTCAATTAAATTAAGTAATTAAGTCGCATGTTTGAAAGTAAAAGGGTTGTTATGTAATTTTATTTTATTTTATTTTTTTGTTATTTTAGGTATGAATAGTGTGTACAATTACTGGAATATATTGCCGTTGGTGCATTTGATTTGTCCTGCAATCCATATAAGAAATTTGACCCTTTTTTAATTTTTTTACTATTTCTTTTTAAAAAACCAGCGTCATGAATAGTGTTTTAAAAGATTAAAAACTCATTACGATGAGATAATCTCTAATTAAATTTGATAGGTCAAATCTATCTTTATTAATTACCTAGTTTGGGTAAATTCTTTTGGTGACGACAAAAGGCCCATGTAAAAAAGTCACATTAAGATGTTGAAGGAACCAACCAATGGTTGGCAAAGGAAAGCCAGTTTCGTCAAATGCATATAAAAAGGGCTAAAATATTATAAAGAAAGTGGATACGGTTTAGGATTTTATCATAATTTCAATCATGTGCCACGTGGTCACATATGATTAGGCAATGTGGGACTACTAGAATTTTTAGGATCCTGATTATATTCAAAATTTGAAGTAAACTTGCCTTTTGTTCTTTTTGGTGATGTTTATTTAGGTTTTAGTTTTTATGATGTAAAGACTATGAGTATGGTTATCCACACTTGATTTTGTTAATGTGGAAATATACACTGACAAAAGGTATGCAAAACAAAGGATGCAATCTTGCTCAAGTAAATGATTGTTATCCTAGTTAGGAATATAATTTTATACAATTAATAGATAGAATGATGAAGTTTTTAAATTGGTTCAAGTCATTGCTTTGAAATTTATGTCCACTATTATGTTACCATGTATTTTGACCAGACTTCAACAAAGTAATTGTAAATGTTACAAAACAATTCTCGAAATAGTTCGTAAGATCCTTTATACCTCAGTACAATAATTTATTTATAGAATACGAAGAAGAGTTAATTGGAAGTATTGCATAAGAAATATATTTAAATCTTAATATATGTCTAAATATAAGTTACAAATCATATGATCCTACAGAAATAAGAGAACATGACATCATATGATCCTTATCTCATATCCAGTAGAGATAAGAATGGAATGTGATTAAGTGAGTTGCTTGTTGTGTTTTAAGGTAGAAACACATTAGAATTTCTATGTTGAATTAAGTGTTGAAAGAACTCATAGGAAGTCTTTTCTGTCTAGACCTGTTGATAAAACTTGAACTTGTAATTCTACTAACTTGGCTTCTTTGTATAGATACAAAGTTGCCAATTTCTTGTCATCTTAAATTGAACAAGAAGATAAGAACAAGAAGCTCATAATTAAGGTCTTGCCTTAAAGGAACCATCTCTTTAGGTAATACTCATATCTACCCATCTATGATATATCCTTGGGGCAAGAGGTCACATCTTGACAATACTTATCTTATAATCATTGACGATAGCCTTATGTAGGCCACTCTTACCACAAAGAGGGTACATGGTTCTTCTTCCAATTCTTCTTACTCTTAGGAGGCCAAACAAACTAACAAGTCATACCTAGACTTCACCTCAATAGCCTCAGTGGTGAATGAGAATGTCTAAGAGGAAACTTGGGCATGGTTCTATGACTTTAATATGTTTGTAAACTCAAAGGTTTATTGAGTATGGTGCTGAGGTAGTTGTTTTTCTTTCATTCTTCAATTTTTCTTATTCCTTTACAATTTTTCATTGTTTTTGAGTATGCTCCTACTTTTTTACTATTAGGATCATCTTATGCTCTTTGACAATGACAAGTATTAGTAAGAGAACAATTTGCTCAAAGGAAAAGTGGTAGCCACAAAGGTACTAGTCTTGGTCATAGAGAAAAAGCTAATTTTTACTAAGAATGGCCATTATGTTAAAGTTTAAGCTTTATAAGTTGAATTGGCTTGGTAAATGAGGGACTTCAACTTTGAGAAGTTGTAGTTCAATCTGCTCAAGAAGGATAAGTTTACTAACTTTGAGAAGAAATAGGTTGACAAGTCTAAAGAGTGGACATATTAACTTGAGGCCCAACTTAGGGTGTGTAACAACCCCCTCTAAAAGTATTGTCCTCTAGAAGGAAGCATCACTTAGACTATTTGGGTATGTTTTTACTTAAAACATCTTCATATATATTCACCATAATCAAGTTACTGAAATACCCTTTTATTAAGACATGCGAAAACATAACAAAAAATGTTTAATAATAATTAACTCATCAATCTAAACATAGTATGTAGTGAATAAAAACATAACATCAAAACACTATCCATAACAGAAACTCAAATTGAAAGTTTGATATGAACAATCCATAAAACATAAAAAATGCCAGTTATGCCTTCATGTGAACTCTAAGCTCATTGATTGCCTCTTGTAGTATAGTCATCACAATTACTTGTACCTATAAAACATGGAATAGGAGAGTGAATGAAAATTATTTAATAAGTAGAAGACTCTACTTAACTTTTTCTAATTTCCAAAATACCCTTAACTCAATCCATCCCTAAACCCTAACTACAATGACATGGATGCCATTATTCATGACTATATACTTAGAACACATCTAAAGTCCCATGTCACTTTTTTGGGAAATATTATAATCCTATTCGGTTATCAAAGAATCACTTTGGATCCTAAAACTAGGATGGCCTTTTATATTCTTTCTTATTCAAGTGAAAACACTTTCTCACATTGAAGCTAAATAATATGCCAATCAAACTAGGTCAAGACACGTATTCGACACCTTGACCATGTGAGTATCATTATATAGTTCGCTCACCTACCCAACTAAAGGCTGTTAAATTGAATAAGTCTTTACTACGAGTAGATACACTTTACTGCGAGTATTATGTCTTATTATTGTGTTCTACTATAAGTGGCGTAGAGAGTATAAACTCACATGTGACCTCTTGTAATGACCCTTATGGTCTCAAGCCATGGACTAGTATGCATGCATCTTAAGCCACAAGAACAACATAGGCTTGTAATAGCTTTTAATCTAACTTATAAGTCATGCCCTAAATATCATTTCTTTCTCAGGCACGTTTGGTATTATTGTGTACCCTCAAGGTTTGCACTAGCGTTTAAGACTCACATCAAACACTTAACATAGTTTATTATTCATTTCTTAAGTGTACAGGTCTATACTATCAAATGTATGATTATACATGTTCCTCTCTATGTACAACTTATCCTTATAGGCATATATGCTTATAACTCTCTATATGGGCATGCATGATTGTATGCACAAGCATACATTCTCTTTTACTTATGCATGGTTATCTTTCTTATACATCTTAGTTGTGACAATGTATAGACTATGCACAGGCATGCATGGTTAAGTGCATGGGTGTACAACCTTTATATGCATAAACATTTTCCTTTTCTGATTGACATACTTTTGGTATTTTTGTCATTCTATCCTATGAATGGACATATATTCATTTCATGTGTACATACAATAACATCACCACTATATCATCTTATTTTTCATCCATATCATTGAACCCCTTTAATCTACCAAACATACCAGATTTCACAAACATAAACACTAATATCACAACATAACATAAATGGTTTCCTACTTATGGGTTTTCCTAAGCTAGCATATGTAGAGCCATTCAAGTATTCTTTTTCTTCCCTTTTCTCATGCTATTTCACCTATTGCCAAAAAACTAATTGTTGGAGCTACAACACAAACATATAGAACACTCAAACTCTCTCTTTATTTAGCAGATAAGGATGAAGTTAAATAATGGACTAATAATCTTATCGATTTTGCATGCATGCCTTTTATAAACTTTTCCTTTGTAATGAGCTTTTATGGGCTTGCATGCTTGGTATGCATGACGATGTGCCTTTTTTATAAAAATTCTAATGTAGCATGTTATCCACTTGACTAATGTGGCACACGATGTAAGTGTGTACACCCTTTATATATGAGCATACATTGCCTCAGAAACTCAATACTTAACTTAATTCAAAACCAAACTCATGTCACAATCAAAATGCATGTGAAGTGGCTAAAATGACCTTGAGATGTACTTGTGGTGTTATAGGGTAGTCCTTAGAAACAATGTTAAGTTAAGAGACAAGTTAACCAAAATTGAGGCTAAGGATATGCTCTTCAAGGTCTTTTACTCTATCTAGTTTCAATTTCTAGACCATATTTACTTTTTTCTTGGTGAAAGCTTTACGGAGCAAGTCAAAGTGTATAAGCAGCAACATGTATTTAAACAGGCCAATGACACTCAATAAGAAGGAACAAAGGCTAAGGTTGAGTTAGGGCTTAAATTTATAGTGCTAGCCAGAGCTTATCACGATACAAATTTTAGCTCCTATAGTAGTCGTTCTTGTAAAATTCTATGAGGAAACTCACTTTCCTAAGTCTAACTCTTAAGAAAGAAGCTCAACCTTTTTATTTCTTTATTTCTTTATTTTTACATTGAAGGTGTACTACAACTATTTTGCATTAATCAATAAATTTTCTTAAGTATATATCTCATCGTATTTTCCTTTCTTGCATTGTATAGTAACTTAAAATATTGAACTAATACACAAGCGAATAGTGGATGTAATAAAAGTGAACATGGAGTAAAAACATTAACAATAAACCTTAAGTATTTGGGGAATTGAACTTAAGCATTGAACAATAGACTTAAGATCTTAAGAACAATTAATTGAACTTAAGTATGATTGTAGACTTACAATCTTGAGAACAATGGACAAAGAAAGACTTGATATCCCTCAAGTTTGAGCATACTCAATAGTTTTCCTATAATTTGAGTTGAGCCATTAAGTTGCTTGTTGTTCAGTGTTATGTTTGACATGGATATCATAGTAACAAGTTTTATGGGTCTCACTTGGTGTGATCTCCATTTATAACTCCAAGGTGTGAGAAAATTTACACATCCTCAGATATTACATGGATGTAATTAGTTAGAGATGAGAACTTTCCGATACCTTATAAAAATTTAAGGAACTAAAATCAAAACCGAAATTGATTGGTTCTTAGAATTAAGAACAAGAATCAAGATTGATTGAGGTTGGTTCCTACCTATAATAAAGCTTGTTGGTTCTAGTTAGGTTTCATTCTTAATCAAAACCTATATTCTAAATCCTTAGAAGTCAAATTTTATTTCTCATTGATAATAAAAATCCATAGAAAACACAATCAAGGATTAAACCTAACTAACAATAAACAAATTCAGTACTTCTCTTCCTTCTCAAGTAACTACATGTGCCAAAGGTCTACAATGAATGGAAACCTTCATGTTTATTAATTATTTTAAACTTGAATGCAGTAAGAATAATTTGATCTCCCAAATTAATGGTCCAGGGTTTGTAAGTGAGACATGTCAAATAGTATAACAACTTTAAAGCCACTCTCGTGGGAAGCAGGGGAATCTTTAATGAAAGACTTCTAACACAACAATGCACACCTCACCAAATAGACCTCTATCTATTCAGACCTTTACCATTCCCTTGGTTGACCTTTGTTTTTTCAGGAAATGTTAAGTTGCATAAACTAAGATTCATAAAATACATGGTAGATGGTATGAGGGAAATGAAGTGAACAAAACCAACGATTAAAATCGATCGAATCTTAATAGGTGAGATCATAATGAAGTAATGATCAATGCAATAAGATGATCGAGCTAAAGGAAATCCGACAAAATCTTGGCCAGCGATAAGGACCAACAAATGAAGAAAGATGTCCATGAAAACATATATAGACAAAATGAATTAGATGAAACCAACAATTGAAACATAAAGATAGCAGAAAGAGATGACTTGGTGATAGATGACAAGTGAGATGGTGATGAAGTAGAATGATTTTGGGGAAGATAACAAATGATTAGGAGGACATTCTACTGAGAGAAAGACTAAATGTGAAATGAGGAAAGAATTGGGGAAAAAGTTAAACTCAAGGCTAAAAAAGGATGTCGTTTTATGCATTGATGTTGAAAATATGGACTTGGTTAGGTATTTGACCTAGTGCGTAATAGGAATATTTAGGTCAATTATTGGTTAGTTTTGATTCTTTAAAGTTGGGAACTAGAACAAGAACAAGAACTTCATTTTCAGTTCCTTTATTTTGGCTCTCAAAACCTACATTATATTTTTTATTTCAAATAGTAACCAAGATCCACAATCTGGTATTGCACGATTTTCATTCAAAAGGGTAATTTTCTCTTCTCTAGGTGAGTATCCTTTGAAGAATTATTATAAGAGATAGTATATATGAGACTACATCTGTATGTATAGAGTATAGTGATACTTCAGTGACTGTGTCACTAGGTCTATCTATTGCCTCTCTTTCTTTCACTCAATAGTCCTTAATATTTATAGGACATGCAAGGAGAAGTTACAATCAAATAATGATAATAAAAAGATTTCAAATTCAAACATGATTGTATGGATTCATTTATACTTTAATTGAAAAAAAAGAGAATATGTACATTAACAAATATATTTCTTTTAGGATAGAGAAACTATCTTTCTATGTTGTCACATAGTAGAGAAGGAAAATCCTTGTAGAAAATCTTGAGGTGATTTGTTGTCAAGTGGAGATTTTCTCATTACACTAGGCTAGAATGGCTATCTATACCTTATATAGTCTAGTGAATATGAGGTGTTTCTTAATTGTTAGTCTTATGGCTGGTCATCGGTTACGATCACTTGAGTAAATTTTTATGTATATCCTAGAGCGAAATTATGCGAGTTGGAGGATACCGTGTAACAATATCAAGGCATAAATATGTTATATAATAGTAGAGCACTAATTTCTAATCCAAATCTAGACTAGCAAGGAGTCTACTTATATTATATCAAACCCATTAATTCAAAACTAATTTATTTTTTGTCAGAGTACAATATCTTATATCCAAAGGTAAATTTGTTACTTCTGCCATAGCACTTTTTGTTCATATAAATTTAAACTCATTTAACATATTTATATATTCAATAAAACTATACTTATATATTTTAGATATATAATTTAGATATACAAATAATATATTATTATATAATTAGATAATTTTATATTAAAAATAATTTATATATAAAAAAAATATACATATAACATTTCTTTTTTCTTTTAACGAAATTTAACCTGAAATCTTATAGATTATAATTATAATTAAATGAATATTTAGGTAAGATCCATATTAAAAAGATTATGTAATATCTTATTTTTCCAGGGAGAAAAGGTTGTTGGTTGCACATGCCGAGGACAAGTGCCCTATGCCTCAACAAGACGACAAATTGGTAGCATCTTGGTGATCACGATGACCATTAATTTAGTGAAGAATATACTTGGTGAGTGAGAAAATAGAAGTGTGGGAAGGGAAGGTGGGGATGATGGTGGGCCATTCACAGCCAAAATGCCCACAATTGTGGCCCCATATATGAATTTGTTCAAGATTCTATGATATGCAAATCTTCTCCCCGAGATCTCACATCCGCAAGTAAGCTTATCGGCCTGTATATATATATATATATATATATATATATAGAGAGAGAGAGAGAGAGAGAGAGAGAAGGTCGACTGAAATTGATGTCATATAACATAGTTGGAAGAAAATAAATAAATAAATTATTGATTGTTTGGTTAAATAAAGGTAAATACTCTTTTTTAATAATGAATTGATTTTTCTTATAAACACAAAATAAAATGAAATTTGTAAATAATATGGAGGATTATATATTTTGCACCAAAAAGATTACCATATTATAATTATACTTCCATAGCTTCTAATTTATAAAATCAAAATATCGATCAAATTGCATATTACAATATACTTAGACTCTTAAAATTTAAATTTTTTTTACCTAAAGCTGTTGTTATAGTTGTTATATGGTGTTATCCAGATTGCGAAATTTCTATCCAATGCACATCCCTCCAGAGATCTAAGCCATTGAAGACTAGCCAATAGATGCTAACTAATGACTTGACAACGCTTTGATTTTATATCTGACTAGTGGCAGGCAGGAGTAGATTTTTCAATTTGAGACAAACAGAAGATTCTATTTGGCTAAAAACTAGTTCAAAATCTTTTACAACAATGTGAAGTTCTCTTCATATTGTAAATATTCATTTTTATTACAATTTAAATATAAATAATTCCTTATAATCTTATTTAAAAAAGATGTAACAACCCTTTTTAAATAAATACTCTTAGAAGAGAAACGTATTCAAAAATACGTCTTAACTTAATTTACTTAAAAATTGCCAAGTCAAATTTCATTGTAACAAAAATAAAACTTAAAAATAATAAATGATCACTAATAAAGATCTTTACTAAATGTATGCAAAAGGTATCTAATCACAACTAAAATCAAATACATATAAAAATTGTAAATATGCAATACATAATATCAAAGTACATAACATGAATAAACTCATATTCCTTCTTATGCATCCAAAAAGTTGATACTCGTTACTCTTGCAACCCTACTACTCATTTTTACTACATTGTGTGTTTGGAGCTAATCACCCAAAATCACGATAATGTGCCTAATTTAAACATAATTTTTATAACTGCATAAATGGGCATTCACCGTATAGGTGAATGATCATTTATCATATTTAAAATTGCATATGTGGTTTATCCAATTCTACTTATGTAAAAGGTTATGTACGAACATTCATAGACTCATAAACGGTCATTCATAGACTAAAATTGAACATTTCTATTTGATTTCAACCTAATTTTGTCCATGAACAATATGGAATGACTTTTAACGTGCAAAATTATTATTTTACCCTAATCATATCTGTGGGTGTTACAATAGGTATATAGATGAAGGAACTCATGGGTGTCATCTTGCAACAACCTTCATGAACTCATGGGTGAGAAAATATGTTTTCATAAAAAAATTTTATAACTGGAAGGATTGAGTCCCACGTGCACATAGTTACAAAAACAAGTCCCACATAAAACTCAAATGTTCTAATACATACTCGGAAAAACATGAATATTAACACAAGTTTACTTACCTCATGCTTAAAAATTGGGCGTGCTTTCATGCAAATCATAACTATACTCAAGTCAACATTACATGTATCTTTATGGGTTGTATTGCACTTTTACATCATTCTTAAACATTGTTAAGCCATCATTTCTTACTTTCTTATGGCTTATACACTCATTTCTTATGCCTTCATATCACATAGAATTTTAGGCACTATTCTTTACTCGATACACAATCCTTAGAATTCATTTATGCTTATGGAATGGGTGTATAGGTCTTGAAACGACTATTCATCTTCTTAATTGAAACATGCATTTACACTATGAAAAAAAATTAAATGGAATGGAAGTTTTGGTCTTGAAACAATCGTTCCTCTTATATTCTTGATAATCAAACTAACCTACATATGGAATAACCATTCTTATATTGTTGTATCTGTAGACTTAATTAACATTGAAATGATTGTTCTGAGTCATGGAACGAGCATTCTTTTGTAACTAATTCTTTAGATTTATTCTTCTATCAAATATTTGCAATTTCAAAACATTGATCTGTAATCCTTTAACCTATAAATCGACTTAACCTCCCCTATATCATATCTAATCAGTATATTCCTATATTAGAATCATCTTTGAATATATTCAATCAATCAAATCCTTAATCACCTATTTCAAATCATCACAACCAAATGCTTTAAAACTCATAATAACCATGAATGAAACAATTGTATATCAGAATTATATCAAAGAATATAATGCCTCAGACATTATTATAATCTCAAAAATCACAATTATCTTATCATCATTAAAAATCCAAGACATAAGGAGATTCATAGTTACCTTTAATTTGAAGAAGAATCAAACTCTTGCTAATGGACGCCTTTAGACCTTTGAGCTTCAGTGATAGGGGTTGAGATTAGTGATCTAGGGTTTGAGAGATCATGTGATCGCTAAGGGAAATTATATCAAACTCTAAGATTAGATTCCTTTATGTGATCGCTAAGGGAAATTATATCAAACTCTAAGATTAACCTGGTAATCATCAAAATAGACATTCGATCCTTCAGAATGGGTGTTTCTTTGTCTTTAACATGGGACAATTGTTTCCTTAGTCATTCTAATTAACTAAACATGAAACTAGTGTTCTAACCTATGGAATGACCGTTTTACCACTTTTTGCATACACATTAAACATCATCACCCAACTCCAATAATCCACATGTAATTAATAACTTCTAATAGTCAACATAAAATAATCAAAATAGCCTTGATACATATTTGTGAGTACTACATTGGAATATCTAGTAAACATGTTCTAATTCTACCAAGACTAATATGCTGACTAACTACAATAGGCTAATTTCCTAGACTAGTTGCATTCATAAATTCACCATGCATGAAAATCTATAGAAACCATTGAGTTTTGTGATTGAGAGGCTTTCTTATCTCTCAACTCATGTTTCTATAACAAATATTGAGAGCCTCTTGTAAGGTTATTGAATCATTTTTGGATTCAAGCCTAAAAGACAAACTAGCTACTAAAACATTATTTTCCATGCAAATCCATTGAGAACATAGTTAATTGACTTTTCATCTGATATAACTTGTCTTATGAAGGCTTAAACTTTAACACATCCTTTCATCTTAAGAATACAATCACTTACACTAAGGCTTTCCTTTTTAGTATCATGCAACAGATTTTCTAACATGCAATAATTGAGAATATGATTCACTACAAATTCTGATTCTAAGATATTCTATATTTCAACTAAAAAAATGAAATTTTGAAATAACCTTAAACAGTTTTTAGAAATGAACTTATTTCAATAATAAAAACTCAAGATTAGGTTTAGTTATAATAACAAAATTAGAATTCTTAGGGGTTAACCTAACCTACAAGCACGGTGTTGGACAAGTAATTACTTCAGTGAAATAATCCTCCAATTTGTGTGCTTTGAAAACAAAAGTTGAGACTTGTAAAATCAATAGTTCAACCTTGTTAGCTTTCGTGAAATCACTATAACCACTGATTAAAAAAATGGAGGTTCCAATCTAATTCTTATTTAGTAAAGATTGATTTAATCCTTCCATTAGCTCTAGATTGCTATGGATAAGAACAAAGTAACCAAAAAAATTAAGTTTTAAATAGCTCTGATACCATGAGCTATTTAGTCTTAAGGAATGAAAGGGAAATAGTAATAAGAGAAAGTAAATTAAAAGGAAACTATTGAAAAAATAACTAACATAATACTGATTAAAATGAAATCTTGTCAAATCACAACAATAATGGAGATTGTTCAAGAGAGTAACATGTATGATCAGTAGAAAGTCTTTTGGATCAAATTATGATCACGATGAAATAGGAAGTTACCTCAATTAAACAACTAGATACACGATCATGTATGACTTGTACATATTTATGTATTAAGTCCTAGATTAAACTAAAAATGTGATAACCTTAACTCTCTTCTATTATCTTTCATAGTTACAGAAAACAGAGAGTATAAGAGAGAGATAGGGTATTTTCATTACTTGAGGAGCTACCAGTGATAACTAAAATTACCATAGTCATGCAAGGGAAGCATATTCACTGAAATCCAAGTAAGTGGAACAACTTCCCTTGTGTGATTATGTAATCTTGTAAGTTTTCTGTTATACACATGATCTAGAGTTGTTTAGACATGAATGTGATGATTTATATGTTGTATTTGATTTCGTATGTGAATGTGATGAGCCATATGCATGTTTAGTCCCTTGAGTGTATGAATATGAAGTCTTTTGGCTTGATAGTTCAATAATGTCATAGATGTGATGTGTATACAGGTTATAAGACATGATTTTCAATAAATAAAATGCTTAGAGGACTTATAAATTCCTTTTATTAGTCTATATGTGTGATTGAATGACCTTATGTGTGATTATAACAATGTGGAAACCTTTAGGATGTGATTTCTAGATCATGACACATGAGCATGTATATATGGCCTTATACATGCCCGTGTGTTATTTTAGAAATTTCAAAAGTTCAAGATTCCTATGTTTATTATGAGGGAAGACATGCATGGTCGTGTGGTATAAGATACATGCCCATATATGAATTTCCAATAATGTACGTGTGCAACAAAAGATACTTAGCAGGTATGCGTGGGGCAAGGTGCACAAAAGTGTGTCTAAGTTAATTCCCCATATGTTCTTACTCTATGCACAATAGTGTGTTAAGTGCCATACACTCATGCATATAGGTCTAGTGGCACACAGACATGAATAGAGAAACACACGACTGTATACCCCTAGATAAGGACAAAAGATGATTATACCCTTAAGCTATGTGCATAGAAGAGGAAATTTAAGTAAGAAGAATAATGAACTATTAGAGGATAAAAAATTCAAAAAGACATAGATGAGATGCCGACTGTGTGAACGATGACACAAGTTTAGATCAAGTTAAATCTGAGTTGAAAAGTCAACAACCCTAATGCCAGTGTCACACAACTAGATAGTCACCAACTATGTGTATAAGTGACAATACATGTGAAAGTAATAAGGTTGAATACTTATGAGATGTATGTGCACTTGGTGTTAAGGTGCATAGTCACTTAGTTCAATTCATGGGTGTATGGTAAGGATGTGACTTTTAGATATTCCTCGCATGATTAGTGAGATACACCATATATATACCCAAGGTAGAGGTCATCTCCAGATATTTAGTTAGCAGTTCTGATCAGATTATATGATAAGGGAAGAAGTTGCTATTAATTAGTTACCCTAATAGGTCTTTTGGCATGTGTATAAAGCATCATAATCATTTTCACCAGTGTATCAAATATGTCAATTCTAGCTTAGGTCTTCCTAGTTTTCATAGATGAACCATGTTGGACACTAAGTTGACCATATTTAGCTTACAATTGAAACACAAGTTTTTATCGCTAGTTAATTTAATAGGTAGGGATGTCAAAAGGTCTCCCCTTATTAAGTTTTACTCACACATTTTCTTTCGCATGTTTTATAGGTAGAGGTGAGTGGCAGGGTAGACAGGGGATTTAACAATCCAGGGAGCAATTGCATGAGGGAGAGGGGTTATTTGTTATTTTAGTTTTTATAAGAGATTTAGCTATTGTTATTATTATTAATGTTTTTAGACATAGTGATTATTCATGTTTTACATAGTTTTTTTTTTTTATATTAGAGATTTCCAAATTTATGAAAGAGTTATTATTATTAATGTTTACGAGTTTTTAAATCAATAAAGAAGTTATTTCTTTATTACATCACCTTTTTGCATGATTTAAGATTATGATCATGTATTAATAGATAGTTTAGTCATGCATATCTCTTCTGGTATATTCTCATCAGAGGTATGTAACTAAAAATGGGTGTTACATTTATGGTATCAGCGTATGATCTAGTTACCCAAAAAGGTGGAAAAGTTTTATGTGTTTAAACAAATGCATATAGGGATAATTAAGAAAGTAGCCTTTCGTGCAACACTGACCACCCTCACATGCCTACCATTATAAATATAATATACCTACTTTTATATTAAAGTAATATATGTTTAAAGGTTAATCAGAGATGCCTCAAAAGTCCCTATTTAGGAAAAGAGCCAAGTAAAGGCTTGGGACAACCATTCAATGCATTAACTGTGTCTTTTATTGATACTACTACTATCTGCTAGGTTGTGGAAAAGGTTTTGAGACAAACAAAGAGACATCGACAGTACGATGCCAGAGCAATATTTAGAGTCAAAGACACTTTTCTACTAGAGTAAGAGGCCTACAGAGCACCTTTAATAGAGATTAGAGGTAACAGTAGAGACAGACACATCTTATTTATAGCCTATCTAGTTATTATTAGCCCCCCAAATTTCAAAAGTAGTGTAGTGTCAAAGGGATTACCAATCGATGAGTGGTTGGAGGTAATAGAGGATGTCATAAGGATCTATTTTATGACAGATACTGATAAGATATAGTACACTAACCTTTTACTGAAAAATGACACTAAGGTTTGGTGGCGAGCACTATATAGTACTTGTTGAGTTTTGAAGATGACACGAACTGAGTTTTGACATGCTTTTAAGTTAAAGTATGGTTTTAGCTGATGTTATGTATATGAAAGCCCGAAGTTCTTCTATCTTAGTTAAAGGAACATATCTATCAGGGAGTTTTTGACTATACAGATCTTATTGCCAAGTATGCTTAAAACAAGTTAGATGTGTTCATGAAAGGGTTGAGACCAGACATTGCCAAAGATGTGATGATGAGAGATAATCTTTCTAAGATTTTTTCAAAAGCCTTCCATCGAGCATTGAGATCTAAGACCATGAGGCCGCGCATGGCTAAAGACAAAAAGTTGTCAAAAGAGCTTACTTCACTAGTCATAGTGTAGAGACAAGACAATTGATCATTAATAGCAATCAAAAGAGAGACGATAGAGATAGTCCTGGTAGAGACAACAGGGATAAAAGACCTTTCCAACCTAAGAATAAAAGGAACTACAAGGGTAAGAAATAGAGAAAAGAATATTAACCCAAATACAATGATCCCCCAGTATGTCACAGATATGGCAAAAAGCACACCAACGAGTGTTTAGTTGGATAGATGGTGTGCTATAGATGTAAGAAACTAGGACATTTTGCTAGGTAATGTACAATCTTAATAGTAATATCAGCCCCAATAGAGTAGACAATCAGGGAAAAACAAGCCTAAGTATTCGCAGCTACTTAAATATAAGCAAATGCTAGTGTTAGAATTATGATAGCAGTTATTATTTCATGCTTGCCTTTTATATGCCTTAATTGACTTTGATACCACACATTATTTTATTACTAGAGGCATAATTGATAGATTAGAATTAGAGCCTTTAATAGTCCTCTAAATTAGAATAGAAATGCTAAATGGGGACAAGGTTCACAATAGTTCAATGTTTATAAGAGAGTCAGTTTTTCTTGAGAAGCCATGAAATAGTTGTAGACCTAATAAGCATGGACATGCCAAACTTTGATGTGATACTTGCATGGACTTTTTGAACAAATATGGGGTAGAAATAGATTGCAAGAAGAAAAAAGTTAGATTTAGTATAGATAATGGTAAACAATTCACATTTAGATAGGGCAATCCTCAGTATAGTGATCAACAACATTAAGGCTAAAAATATGTTGACTAAGGGTTATATGGTGCATGTGGTTCAGAAATTAGTAAAGGTAGTTTTGGGTATAAAAGACACACTAGTGGTACAAGAATATTTTGATATATTCCTTAATAACCTTCCAAGGTTAGCACTAGAGAGAAAGCTAGAGTTTAGCATCGAGTTGGCCCCAGTCAAATTGTAGGAACTAAAGAAACAGTTATAGAAATTGTTGGATAGTGGATTCATCAGATCGAGCTACTCATCATAGAGTGTACCAATCCTCTTCGTAAAGAAAAAAATGGATCGATGAGGATGTACATTGACTACAAGGAGTTAAATAAAATGATAGTGAAGAATAAGTACCGACTTTAGTGTTTTCATATTTTCCAAGATAGATTTAAGGTCAAAGTAACATCAAGTCAAAGTAGTAGTGCAGGATATACCCAAGACTACCTTTAAAACCAGATATAAGCATTATGAATTTATGGTAATGCCCTTTGGATTGACCAATACCCTGACAGTATTTATGGACCTCATAAACAAGGTATTCTAAGATTGTTTGGATAAGTTCTTGGTGTTCATTAATGACATCCTAGTCTACTTCATAACCTGAGAAGAACATAAGTAGTATTTGAGATTTATTCTTCAAAGGTTGAGAGTAGGTAATTGTTGCAAAGTTCTCTAAATGTGAGTTCTAGCTAGATAGAGTGGCATTTCTTGGTGATGTGGCTTCAATAAATGACATATCAAAATTAAGGTAGTGTTAGAGTGGTAAAGGCCTAAGACAACTAAAGAGGTCTAGAGTTTTCTAGGATTAGTAGGTTATTATAGATGTTTTGTTGAGCAATTCAACAAGTTAGCTTGACACCTCACAAAGTTGACATGTAAAGAGATTTCTTTTAGATGGTCAAAAGCTTGTGAGTAGAGTTTCCAAGAATTAAAAAAGAGATTAACCTCAGCTCTCATCTTTGCCTTGCCAGATGAGGGCGAGGAATATGATTTATTCACAAATATCTTACATTAGGGTTTAAGAGTAGTATAATGTAGAAAGGAATAACACTAGTTTATGCTTCTCGCTAGTTAAATAAGTATGAGACCAAATACCCCATTTACAAACTTAACTTAACAGTTGTAGTGTTTGTACTTAAGATATGTTGACATTACCTATATAGGGTAAAGAGTAGCATCTACATAGATCATAAAAGCCTTAAGTATTTCTTCACTTAAAAGAAATTAAATATAAGACAGAGACGGTAGTTGGAACTAGTAAAAGATTATGATTGTGAGATTAAGTATCACCCAAGTAAAGCCAACATAGTTACAGATACCTTAAACAAGAAAGTAATCCTATCACAAATTACCACTCATCATTAGTTACAACAAAAATTGGTGAGAGAGCATATTGAAGTAATTCTAGGGTAATTAACAAGTCTCCAGATTCAATCGACCCTTTTGGATATGATTCATGTAACATAAGTTTCAAATAAAAGATATGTACAGATCATAGAAAAAATGGTTGATGATGGTAAGACTAAGTTCAATATGGTAGAAGTTTTTTAAGATTCTAAGAGAGCATATATGTTCCTTGAGAGTAAAGCTTCAAAGATAAAATCCTTGCAAAGGCACACAATTCCTTTTACATGGCCCACTCTGAGAGTGTAAAGATGTATCAAGATCTAAGAAAGATGTTTTAGTGGCCAAGAATGAAGAACGGCATTACAAACTTCATGGTTAAGTGCCTTGTATGTAAGTAGGTTAAGGTTGAACATTAGAGGCCATCTAAACTCTTATAGCCTCTTAGCATTTTTTAATAGAAATAGGAATACATATTGATAGACTTCATGGTTAGATTGCCAAGGATGAGAGGTTATTATAATGAATTATGGGCCATAGTTAAGCATTTAACTAATTTAACATATTTTATAGTAGTCAAAGACATCACAAGTATAGATCAGTTGGGTCAAATCTATATAAGGGAAATTATCAAACTTCATGGAGTACCTAAGACGATAATGTCAAATTGAGACACTAGATTTGTCTTAGTATTTTGGAAGAGTATGCAAGAATCCTTAGGTAAAAGATTGATATTTAACACAATATATCATCCCCAAACTGATGGGTAGATTAAAAAAGTCAATTAAGTGATTAAGGATATGTTGAGGCCTTACTGTTTATATAAAGGAACAAGTTGGATAGATGTGTTGTTGTTAATGGAGTTTGCTTATAATAATAGTTACTAGGCAACCATCAGGAGAGTTTCTTTTTAGGCTTTGTATAGCAGAAGATGTAGATCACCATTACACTAAGATGAGATAGGAGAGAGAGATGCCCTAGCTCAGTTATTGGGAACTGAGCTGACTCAAATAATGATTAAAAATATGAGGATGATCAGAGAGAGGATGAAACAAGCTTAGGACTATATAAAAAGTTACATAGATCAGAGAAGACGTGATCTTGGGTTCTATATAGGTAATAAGGTGTTCGTCAGAGTAGCCCCCTGTAGACATGTTATAAGATTCAATAAGAAAGACAAGTTAGTACTAAGATTTGTGGGACCTTTTAAAATATTGGAGCATATAGATAAGGTTATTTATTAGCTTGCATTACTAGTAAACATGAATCTCATTCATAACATGTTCCATGTATCACTGATACACAAATATATCAAGACCCACCCATATGTTTAGTATTAAGGATGTCGAGCTTGAGAATAATCTGATCTATAGGGAGTAACTAATTCAGATATTAGATTGATGAGTTAAAGAGTTCAAACGTAAATAGATTCTTTTGGTAAAAGTTCTTTGGAGGAATCACAAAGTCAAACAGGCTATATGAGAGGTTAAACAGGATATGTAGTAGAGGTTCCCAAATCTATTTAATGAATTTTAAAGATGAAATTCATATTAAGGGGAGGATTGCAACACTCATAAGTAAGCCTAAAGGCATTTTAGTCTTTTTTTTCTAATTTTAAATTTGGTAATTATTGGTTTCCAAAGGTACACACTTGTATATGATTAGTAGAAAGTATTTTGGATTAGATTATGATCATGATGAAATAAAAAGTTACCTCAATTAAGCAACTAGATACACGACCGTGTATGACTTGTAAACGCTCGTGTATTACGTCCTAAAATAAAAATAAAAATGCAATAACCCTAACTCTCTTCTATTATCTTTCATAACTGTAGAAAATAGAGAGTGTGAGAGAGAGATGAGGTATTTTTTGTTGCTTGAGGAGCCATTAGTAATCACCGGAATCATCGTAACCATGTAAGGGAAGCATTTTCCCTTGTCTGATTATGAAATCTTATAAGTTTTCTATTATACACATCATCTAGATTTGTTTAAACATGAATACAATAATTTATATGTTATATTTGATTTTCGTATGCAAATATGATGAGCCATATGCATGCTTTGTCCCTTGAATGTATGAATATTATGTGTTTTAGCTTGATAGTTCAATAATGTCATAGATGTGAAGTCTATATAAATTATAAGGCATGATTTTCAATAAATAAACTATTTAAGGGATTTAAATATTCTTTCTATCAGCCTGTATATGTGATTGAATAACCTTATATGCAACTAGAACAGAATAGAAACCCTTAGGATGCGATTTTCAGATTATGACACACAACCATGTATGGTCCAATACATATCTATGTGTCATTCCAAAAAGTTCAAAATTCCAAGATTCTTATGTTTGTTCTAAGGAAAGACATGCACGATCATGTGTTATAGGATACATATACTTGTATGGTTTTCTAAAAGTGGATAACATGTAATAGAAGACACATGGTAGATAGCGTGGAGCAAAGTGCATAATAGTGTGTACCTGCTCTATGCATGACAGTATGCTAAGTGCCACACACCTATGCATATGGATCAAAAGGCACATAAGCGCAGGTAGAGAAACACACAACTATGTACCTCTAAACAAAGACAAAAGATAATTATAGTCTTAGGTTATATGTATAGAAGAAGAGAGTTAAATAAGAAGAATAATGAGTCATTAAAGGATAAAAAATTCAAGAAAGACATAGATGAAGTGTCTGACTATGTAGACGACAACATAAGTTCAAACTAAGTAAAAAAGTCAATAACCTTAAAGCTAGTGTCACACAACTAGATAATCACCAACTATGTGTGTGAGTGATGATACTTATGAAAGCAATAGGGTTAGATACCCAAGATATACATCATGCACTTGTGCCAAGTTATATAGCCACCCAATTTAGTTTAGGGGTGTATAGTTAGGATTTAGCTTTTAGATATTCTTCACATGATCAACGAGATACACCATATATGTACCTAAGGTAAGGGTTATCTTTAGATGCTTAGTCAACATTTTTGATCAACTTATGTGGTCAAGGAAGGAGTTGCTATCAGAGATTTCTTAGTGTGATGAAGGTGTCCCAATTAGTTTGCCTAATAAGCCATTTGGCATGTGCGTAAAGCATTATAGTAGCCTTTACCAGGGCATCAAATATGCTAATTCCAGCTTGGGTCTTTTTAGTTTTCATGGATGATCCATGTTAGGACACCAAGGTATCGTAATGTGATTGCATTTAGCTTGTGAATAGAAAGTAAGTTTTTATCATCAATTAATTTAATAGTTAAAGTTGCCGAGAGGTCTTCCCTTACTGAGTTTTTTTCATGCATTTCCTTTCATATGTTTTGCAGGTAGCGATGAGTAGTGGTGTAAGCAGGGGATTCAACGATCCAATGAGTAGCTGCATAAAGGAGAAAGGCTATTATGTCATTTTGGTTTTTATAAGACATTTAACTATTGTATTATTATTAATGTTTTTCAAGCATAGTGATTATTCATGCTATACACAGTTATTTTATATAAGATATTTCTAGATGTTTATTATTTATGAGTTTTTAAATTAATAAATGAGTTATTTTTTTATTAAATCACCTTTTTTGCATATTTTATGATTTTGATCATGCATTAATGGTTTTTAAATAGTTTACTCGTGCACATCTTTTCTAGTATATTCCTATCAGAAGTATGTATTTAAAGATAGGTGTTATAATAACACATTTAAGTTAGTAAAGTTTCCTTAAGGTAAAAGAGCTTTGAAAAATCGCTAGGTTTACAAGTTGAAGCAAGATGTGAATACTTTAGTTCTATAGTACAAAACTAGATTGATTATCAAAGGCTTTAGTTAGAAGAAAAGGATTGGTTTTGAGAAAATCTTCTCTCTAGTTGTGAAAATGTCTTCCATCAGAGTTGTTCTAAGTTTGGCTTTTAATCTTGATTTGATTATTAAGCAAATGGATATGAAAACAACTTTTCTTAATGATGATTTGGAAAAAGAAATTTATATGAAGCAGCCTAAAGGTTTTTAGGCACTAAGAAAAAAGAACTATGTCTAGAAATTGAAAAAGAATTTGTATGATTTAAAGTAGGAGCCAAGACAATGGTACAAGAAGTTTGATTCTATAACAGGGGAGCAAGGTTTTATAAAGACTACTTGTGATTATTGTATCTTTGTGTAAAAGTTCTCAGATGATGATTTTATCATATTATTGTTGTATATTGATGACATGCTAATTGTTGGTCATAATGCTTTTTGTATTGATAGGTTGAAGCATGAGTTACGTAAGTCTTTTTCCATGAAGGACTCAAGGCTAGTAAAACAAAATCTTGGCATGCAAATAATTCATGATAGGAAAAACAGAAGGTTGTGGCTATCACAAGATAAGTATATTGAGAAAATACTTCAAAGATTTAACATGGACAAGTCAAAACTAGTAAGCACTACTTTTGCTACTTATTTTAAGTTGAGCAGTAGTCAAAGTCCATCTACATAAATAGAAAAAGAAGATATGCATAAAGTTTCTTATGCTTCAATGGTTGGTACTTTGATGTATATGATAGTTTACACGTCTAGATATAGCTCATGTTATTGGTATAGTTAGTAAGTTCTTCTCCAATTGTGGTAAGGAATATCGGAATGCAGTAAAGTGGATCATGAGATATCTCCGAGGTATTTCCAATTTGAAGCTTTGCTTTAGAAGTGAGAAACCTATTCTTATTGGGTACACAAATTCATATATAGTAAGGGATGTTGATTTTAGAAAGTCAACTTTTGGTTGTTTGATTACTTTCATAGGTGGAACAGTATCTTGGCAATTGTGATTGTAAAAATGTGTTGCATTGTCTATTATTGAGTCAGAGTTCATTGTTATAACTGAAGCATGTATGGAGATGTTATGGATGCAAAGACTCTTACAAGAGCTTTGTTTCATATAGAAGAGATAATGTGTTGCTTTGTGACAACCAGAGTGTTAAGAATTTAACTTTTCATGCAAGGTTAAAAACATCAATGTAAGGTATCATTAGATATGTAGTGTTTTTAATGACATGTTGATTGAACTTGAGAAGATTCACATTGATGATAATGGTTTCAACATGTTGACAAAGTCATCACAAAGAGGGAAGTTTGAGACTTATCACTTGATTGTTAGATTGAAGTCTTCCTCCACAAAGTCAAGAAAGGGAGAATTGTTAGGATTTTAGGTCCCTTTCTATGTATAAAAACTCAAATTTATTTAATAAAAATGTTAGACCCATTATATTCATAAATTAGGGCAAATAAGAGTCAATATATACATATAAATAACACAAAAAAGTTTTTAAAAAAAAAAAAGAGAGAGAAGAGGGAAAAAACGTATTTTGGTTTTTTAGTGAGCATCCATGGAAAATTTTCATTTTCTCTCAATTTCACCGTTGGATCGCTCTAATATTTGGACTGTTGATAAAAGATTCATATTTCTTTATTCTGAATAGTCGAGATCATGTTATGTTCTCAAGTAAGCAGTTATCTATGTTGAAATGTGACTAGTTATCTAGTACAACTCTGTTTAGATGACTCTTAAAAATATGTCTCTTCTCTTTCATCTACTATTGGATTGCCATCAAATTTAGATAGTATTTTAGGCACATAGGGGGTCCTATATTTTAAACTGTTAAGATATGTTTTTCATGCCTCTAACATAAGATATAGGCTTTAAGTTTGCTATTATATTCCTTATTTTTCTGTAGTTGTGTTATTTCTTTGTTTTACTGCTTTGGAGAGTTGTATACTCATTCAAAGGCTGAAAACAATGTACTATTATTTTGGATATAGTAGATTGGTTAATTTGGGTAAAGCCCTATGGTTTTATTCTTCACATTGATGAGATTTCCACATTAACTTGTGATGTTCTTTTCTACTTTGTTTAATTGTTTAATGTGATAAAATTATATTTTAGTTGATTGTTTGTTGCCACATAGTTCAATTAAGAAGGGGAGATTTTGATATAAGACTTTGTTAGTTTAATTGTTTTCTTCTTAACAACGACCTCACCCCCATACTAACTTAGTTAAATCCTCCCAAGATAATTGTGATCAACCCCGCAAAAACCATGTTTAGACTTGGCAATTCATGTCAACAGTTCGTGTTCATATCATATCAGTTTAGGTTTCATGTTAAAGACCTTCAACTCTAACCTGACTCAAAGTAGAATTATGTTAAAAATTTTTAACCCTAAACTAATCCTTAAATATTTCAGTTGACCCGACTCGACTCACATTAACCCGAAATTATCTATTATTTTTACTTTCTAAGGTGTTTTACCCTTTTAATTTTTTCACTAAATTACCTCAATATATTATTAATAAAACACATAATATAATATTTTGTTTTATTGAAAAATGGTCTAAAAAATTATATATTAAGACTTTCAAAACACGTCAATAATCTTATTCACCAAATTAAATTCTTACTACTCAATATTAAAATAAAATATTTAAATAAAAATAAAAATAATATAAGCAATTATAATTACATAAAATATAATTATATGCAATCTATATATATTTCAAATTTTTACTATAGAGATACAATTTATAATTATAAGAATAAGAACTTTGAAAAATATCTATAAGCTGATTAACCAAATTAAATTCTTACTACTTAATAATAAAATAAAAATAAATAATAATAAGATTAATTATAATTATATAAAAATACAATTATATATAATCTATAAAGATTTCAAGTGTTATTGATATTGTCTTTTAACATTTCTATAGTTTATTTTTTAACAAATTCTATTAACAAAAATATTTGAATCAATACCTGTCATGTTGAGTTACTTTCGTATTAATCCTAATACTATTCGATTTAATTTCGTAAGATGTTAGATTGAACCGAAATAAATTTCGTATTAAAAAACTCAACCCTACTTTGATATTTTTCATATCGTATCGTATCTGGTTAACAAGTTGTGTTAAAAATTGTCAACTCTAATCATGTCATTTTTTCATTCAAAATGACATTTTTCCTATGCATCACAAGTAAGTGCATCAAACCACACGATTAGGACTTCGAAATTTTGTTTGTATGACATAATATTTGCTCTTTCTAGTCACATTTCAGTTTCGTTGTCAGCCATTGAACTTCATTCATTGTATCACAATTCATTTGAAAATGGGTATCCATTGTCATGAATAAGTTATAGACTTTTGTCCCACTTCCCTGAATGATTGGATTATTTGTTAGCGTGTCAATCCTTTTGCAGGTGGATCCCCAATATTGTTTTCAGATCAAAATCTTTGACCTTTCTTGCTCGGTTACTAACTCTTGATGAACTTGATCTTCCTTATTAGAAGATGCTACATGGTTAGAACCAGAAAAATGAGTACACAACATATTTTCATAGAAAAGTTATTCTCAAAGAATACAAATTCATGAGATTCTATTATTAACCAATTTTGGAACCAAATTTAAGATTGTTATAAATTCAAAATTTTAAATGATTTTAATTATTTCTACGGCTTAGAAAGGAATTTGGGGCTTAAAAAACACTACACTTTCAAAAAGATTAACGTCGAAACCCAATAAATATCGGTCATGTAAGCCACGAACATTATGAACATTTTCTTTACATAATCATAATGTATACCTAATATGCAAATTATCCTAAAATCTTGATGTGGTATTTGAATAAAAAACTATCTCTATTTCTCGCAGCACGAAATCTGTAGCATGATGAGAAGAACTATCGTCATTTTAAGCCAATAGACAATAATATTAAGCATACATAAAATACAAATGTACTAATTGGGAAATTTGTTCTGGTTTATTCACATATTCTTTGAGTAGATGTATACAACTGCAATATTTGTTAATTAAACATAATATTATTCAAAATATATATAAAAATCCATTCTTATGCAAGATTTTGGAAATTAAAATATAGGATCAAAATTAAATACCCGGATTGTGTTCTGCAAATCTAGATTGTTGTTCTTCGAAATGGAATTGATGCGAAGTAGCAATACGTATCCATAAGACAATTCGCTACTTTGTATTGTTGTGTTTTGGATATTTTTCTTTCTTCTAGGAAAATGCCAAGAAGAAGAAGAATTATTATTTTTTGTTGTTGTTTTGGTGTTATGCGTGTGTTTACTGCGTTGGGAGTTGAGTAGTAGTTTTGGAACTTTAAATAAAGTCTCAGCTGCCTTCAACCTCCTTTAACTGTCATGGACAGTAATGTAAAGTAACACATATTGGGTATGGGTCAGGTCAACCCATCATGGTGGACAAAGCCCAATATTTTTCACTAACACATAATGGGTGATCCAAACAAAATATTTAAATACAAAAATCTTATACAATAATATGTTTAATACTTATAAATATGTTAGACAACATTGTGAGCCATTTGCACTTAGAAGTTAATTACTATGCATTCCATAGTCGCTTCAACTTATAAAAATATAATAAATCATTAATCTTGTTCTACCATAAACTTACTTAATAACATCAATTTCTTTAATCACTTAAAAGCAATTTTGTTGTTTTCCTATGTATTCATAATTAAGTCATATCTGCCATATGATCGACAAGATTGGCCGGCTAATGGATACACAAAATAGATAAGTTTTTCTCTTTTATTCAAAATTTTCAATTTAAACTTAATAGCTTTTCTAATCATATTTCATAAACTGAACTGTTCGTAGCTATAGGTACCAAGCTAAGATAACAAACATTTAAGAATAAATATTCAATAACAATGTAGAGTCTAAGGTTACCAATATGAGATAAACCTTATAAAGTCTTACACAATAAAAAAAGTAAGGGTTCATTACACAATAAACTGAATTGTTCTTACACAGTGAATTTTTGGTCGACTATACGCACATGGTATGAAACATGCGCTATAGTGTACATTTTTCATTAATGTCATACATCAACACTATATAAATCTTTGTTCAGTCTCTACACCTATAACTTGAGTTCTTATACATGTTCAAACTTGTAGATATTTATTAAGAACTCATATCTGATATTCACAAGTTATTTGAATGTAAGGAATCCAAATCGACCATTGTCAAATGTATCTATTCATGACCTTATCTTGATTAATTATCAACGTAACTTCCGCTTTAATAATTCTATTCTTAATAAATATGTCTCATCTTTGCACACTTTCTCAACGCCAAAGGAGATTGCTCATGTGAGTGAGCTAATCTCTAACTTATGTGATATTATAATTTTGATGAGCTTTCAAATAAAATGATGTGTATATAGGGAAACACCAAAAATTCACATATGCAAATACAAAAATGAATTAGAATTGAATTTCATAGTTTTAAATGTTGCATTACAAGTATAATATGTACACTCAACAACTTATCTATCACAATTGATGCAATCCAATGGATACAACATACATAAGATATACATATTTTCAAATAGGTTTAGTCAAAGGATCAACAACCATGTAATGGATAAAAATATATTATATACGTACTTCTCTCTTTGAACTGTGCCTCTGACAAAATTATATCTAGTATTGATATGCTTGGATTTACTATAGAATTTGGGATCTTTTATAAAAGCTATTACAGCTTGATTATCATAATGGACAACTAGTCTAACAATATTGTCTTATATACCCAAATTTATAAAAAAATCTTCTTAACCAAATAGCTTCTTACACGTCAGGTGGACAAACTATAAGCTCAGCCTCTATTATGGATAAGGCTATGCATGTTTGTTTCTTACTACTCCAAGATATGACATCCTTTTGGAGTAAAAAAACATAACTAGAAGTTGATTTGCACTAGTCTAAATCACCTCCCTAGTTGACATCTAAATAACCAACAATACACAAATCTAATCATTGATAATATAAATAGTAATTCATAATGCCTTTCAAATATCTTAACATCCTCTTGAGAGTTTTCTAGTGTTCTTTTCCAAGGTTTGATTGATATCAACTAACTAACCTGATAACAAAATAAATGTTTGGGTGTGTACACATCATAACATACATGAGGCTTTCAACTGTATTTGAGTAATGTATTAAGGACATTTTATTTCTCTCATTTTAAGTTTTGGGACATATTTCTTAGCTTAACGATTCGCCTTTTAACACAAGAGTATCTAGGGTTTATGGTTTGCCATATCGAATTGTTTTTGAATCTTTCAAATGTAATGCTCTTATGATAAAGCTAAAAGTTTCTTAAAATGACCCATTTTAATTTTAATACCCAATAAGTCATCTATCTCACTCATATCCTTCATGCCAAGTTTCATAGATAACCAACTTTTAATGGTCATTATATACTCTAAGTCATTTCCAACTATTAGTACATCATCTATATAAAAAGATAGAATTGCAAACTTGTCATCAGACTTTTTCGCAATAGTTTTGTTTTATCATATTGAAATCATAAAACATTATAGCCTTATGGAATTTTAAGTACAAATGTCTTGATGATGACTATTTTAGGTCATATATTGATCTTTTAGGCTTTCATACTCTACACCTCTGGCCTTTTACTATAAAACCTACAAGTTATTCCATTTAAAATTTTTTATCAAACTCTCTATTAAAGAAAGTTATCTTGACATCTATTTGATGCAACTTTAAATCTAATTGTACTACTACAAATAAAATCAAACAAATTAAAGCAAATCATATAACAGGTGAAAACGTTTTCTCATAATCTATACCTTCTTGTTGGGTATAGTCTTTCACTAGAATGTGAGCTTTATATCTATCTATTGAATCATCCACCTTTATATTTAATTTTAAGAATCTACTTGTTCCCAATTGGTCTTTGACCTAACATAAGTCAACCAAACTCTATGTTTGGTTTATTTCCATGGATTTTATTTCTTCTTCTAATACTTCTTGCCATTTTTCCTTATCAGAGGATGAGAGAACTTTTTTAATACTTTTAGTTCTTCATCTTCTTGAGAAGCGGTAATGAAAACTTTGTTTTCAATTTTAGAACATCACTTGGTACTTTTTTACATCTATTTCTACGTAATTAAGGATTATTGTTGTCACTATTCATGATAGGTTGGAGTCTAATCTCATTGCTCTTACTAAGTTGACATGGATAAGGCAACTTCTCATTGCTTCCATAATCTAGAACAAGTAAAGGTATTATCTTTTGAGACTCAACTAATAGTAGTTGAAATGTACCTTTTCCCCATTTTCCTTCTATTTGATATAGATGAAAACTTTTATCAATATCATCCATATTCTAAAAATGTCTTCTATAAATGTAATATCTCTTGATTCAATTTCAATTATTCATCCATTAGAATCCTCCCCAATGAACATGTACCCTTTGGAGTATTTAAAGTGTCTTATAAAAAGATACATTTATGTCCTCTCGATCCCAATTTGGAAGAGTCATGGATATATACTATTGACCCCAAGGTCATAGTCGATTTAAATCAAGTTTTCTTCTTGTTCGTAACTCATAAGGAGTAAAAGCGATTGATTTAGTAGACACTTGATTAAGTACATAAGTAGTAGTTAACAATGCATCACCCCAAAATGATATCAAAAGATTTGTTTACGCCATTATTAACCTAGTCATGTCCAATAGAGTTCGATTTCTCATTTCCATTGCACCATTTTGTCGTGAGATTCTTGGAATTGTTTATTGTGTCACTATTCCTTTTTCACTACATAATTCCTTGAAATTCTATAGATAAAATATTCATGACTTTGTGATTAGTTCTCAAGACTTTAATTCTTTTGTCTAATTGATTCTTAACCTTATTTATATAACATCTAAAACAATCTATTGATTCTTATTTATGAGAGATCAAATAGACATGACCAAATCTTGTATAATCATCTAAAAAGGTGAAAAATATGAATAGAATTATATTTCTCTTTTATTTTCATTTATCTCAGTGGTACATGATTTATAAATATTCTAAATCTTAAATAAAGTAACAAATATAAAAATAATTAATACACAAGAGGAAGACATATATTTAAAATATATTCTATAATAAGAAATAATATATTTGAAATATATTCAAATATATTCTAACATATTTAGAATATATGCTAGCTAAAGTAAATCACCTAAAGAAAAGGAAACAAAATAAGTGAAATCATGCCAAATATGAATGACATCACGAAATCTTAGAATTATTCCACATTCCCTCTTAACTTGGTTTATAGATGTTTATCAAACTCAATTTGGAACTTAATTCTTCGAAGTTGATACGCGATAGTGGCTTCATCATGATGTCAGTAATTTGATGCACATTAGTATATAAGACAAAGTTATAAAATCTGACTTAATCTTCTCCCAGATGAAATGACGGTTTATCTTGATATGTTTGGAATGATCATGATGTACAAGATTCCTAGCAATACTTAGTGTTACTTGGTTATCGTAATAATACTTTGGTAAAAAATAAATTTCGAGTCTTGAACTTGCAAAGAATGTGTACTTGTCTTTGACTCGTCTTGAGAAGTTAGGGAATTTGAAGGAACAACACTCGATTTTGGTTTAATTTCAAACTCTATAGGTTGAGTTACTTCATAGCTTAGTGGGTTTGAAATTGGAAGGACATTTTCTGGTAGAGCAACAAGAGGAGGAAAAGAAGAATGTGTCAAAAGGATTGAGGAACTTATGTAGGGATTGAATTCAAAAAAGGTGAAATCATTTTTATCCTAAATATGATGTTCTTCAATTGACTCACTCTCCCCCTAAATATTAGATTTTGGATTAAAAGGTTGATTTTTTTTTAAGGTAATGTTCATTAAAACGAAAAATCAATGTTTTTGGAAAGAATAACACTTATACCCTTTTTTCTGTAAGAGAATACCCAAGGAAGATACATTTTTTGGATTTTGGGTCCAATTTGCTTCAATGGGGTTTATTTATGTGAACAAAGGCTAAATAATCGAATACCTTCAAGGGAATGGTGGAGATGAGGTGAGAATTTGGAAAGAACTAAAGAAGGACTTGACATGGTGTTTTGAAGTTTAAAACTCATAATGACATTTTATTTATGGGATAGGTAGATGTAAGGATAGCTTGCCTCCAAAAATATTTTGGAACATTAAAGTTGAACATAAGAGATCTAGCTACTTCCAATAAGTATCTTTTTTCCCTTTCTAAGACTCCATTTTGTTGTGGGGTTTCAATATAAGAACATTGATGGACAATTCCTTGATCAAAGAGCTATTTTCATAGATAATAAGAAAAATATTTTTTGGCATTATTAGCTTGAACGATTTGAATTTTGCTATTAAACTAGGTTTGACCATATTGTTGAAATTTTGAAAAAATTTTCCATTTCGGATTTCTCCCTTATAAGAAATAGCCATGTGACTCGAGTATGATCATCAATAAACAAAAAAAACCACCTAAAATTCGTGATATTTTTTATTTTAGATAGACACATATCGCTAGGAATAAGAGCAAAAGGAT
This sequence comes from Mangifera indica, assembly GCF_011075055.1. Taxonomy (NCBI): domain Eukaryota; kingdom Viridiplantae; phylum Streptophyta; class Magnoliopsida; order Sapindales; family Anacardiaceae; genus Mangifera; species Mangifera indica. The sequence continues at coordinate 11,848,528 of NC_058137.1, read as the reverse complement.
GGGATGATTTGTATGGACCATATTGATATGAATTTCAAACATGTTTTAATAATTGACAAATCTCACAATGAAACAAATTGGGATTTATATTCAAAAATAAAGATGGGAACAATTTTGCAAGATATTGAAAACTTGGATGACTTAATCGATAGTATCATAACATAAATACACTATCTTTATTTTGAGAAAACATTGAAGATGACACATGACTTTGAGGTGTACACTTGGTAGATTGATGTTGCCGCTTTAAATACCCCTTCACCTTTCAAGAGGTAAAGACCTATAGACAACTTAACATCACCAAGAGTCTTCCCCGAATTCATGGCCTAAAACACACAATTTTGAGAAGCAAATTTAGTGATACAATTTAAGTCATTGGTAAGTTTACTGATAGACAGCAAATTATAGTCTAGATTTAGGACCAATAACACTAAATTTAGCATTATGTCCTTTAAGAGAGAGACTGAACTAGCTCCTGTCACTTTTAAAAGAGAACCATCAGTAATTTTTAAAAAATAATTATGAGTGTATGAAATAAAATCTTTAAACAATTTTGCATTCTTGGTCATATGATCTAATACACGTGAGTCAACAATCCAGGATTTTAATCCAATTTTATAAACTTTCAAAGCAGTTGTAAAGTTTCCTTTCTAGACAATCAAATTTGTTCCAATAATTACGTCCAATAGTTCTTAGGAATGAGATTGGATTGTTTGAGTCAAAAACTTTTAAAGAGCATCAAGTTGTTCTTCACTAGAGGGTTAGGCTTAACAGATGAAGAATATTCATCAGTAAGGATAAAGGTAGTGTTTACATTGCTTTGATAATCACTCTGTCCATATGGTTTATAATCTAGTGGCTCAATCCCTAACATTCATCTTTTATATGCCCCAACTTTCGGCAATGTTCACACTTAAATCTCCTTTTCTAGGGTTGGTTTTCATTGGAATTGGTTGCATTTCCTTGGGCTACCATGGTTGAAGTGTAACCTCTCCTAACCATTGGGTGTGTTACAGAGAAATGGCATGAGTTCCCCTATTTTAGAGGGCCCAGGGAATTTTTTTCTCTTTTTAATTATGCCCTGTAACACTCCCAATTAACAATTCACACAAACCAGTCTTACCAACTGACTGGATTTTCATCAACTTAATCACAATTACTACAATAAGTACATAATAATAATCATTATAAAAATTATCACCCACAGAACTTTATAAACAATTTTCATAACTAGCCATATATATATATATACATATATAGATATAGCTATACAAATCATATATATATATATAGATATAAGAAACAAAATATATACATATCCACTAAATCTACATCAGGTATATATATATATACATATATTCACATATACATCAAAACATATAAATCAACAAGATTATGGTGTCTTTCTTCCTCAGTCTCATGTCTCATTAGTGCTCCTCGGGAACTTTTGTTGCATTTCTTTACCTGTAAAATATTAAATTAAACAGAGTGAGCGACTATGGCTCAGTAAGGAAATCATACTCAACACTTAAAGCATTTTATACCAGTACTAATCTTTTCCATACTCAGCGTGTCTAAACTATTTACCACAAAATAATTGACACAAAACACGCATTTAACACGTATCATAATTCCTTTCTTTCATACATTTATTCATTTTCTTACTATACAGATATGATTCACTTGTTATGATTTATGCATGTATGAGTGCCATGACATTTCTATTTTCTGATCGTACATCTTTCTCAACTCTTTATCAGCCACATAGGCTTGTATGCATAATTCTAATGCAAATGACTTTCATAAAATATTTACTAATTTTTTTCTCTCTCTTTCTCATTGACTGGTCTAGACTACATATGACAGTACTTGCAGTCACCATACAAAGTATAATTCTCTCTTACACGCATATTTTTTTCTTTGTTGTCCACACAGTACAGCTAATATTTTTCTTTGCTGTCCACACAGTACAGCTGATATTTTTCTTTTGCTGTCCACACAGTACAGCTGATATTTTTTCTTTGTTGTCCACACAGTACAGCTGGTTGTCCACACAGTACAACCGATTATTTTCTTTGCTGTCCACACAGTACAGCTCGCATATAAAAATTTTAAATATGTTTTCTGTTTTCCTGTATCATATGAGTCATTATAAAACCAAAAATACTTATTTTCCATTTTCTGAAAGCATGCATGACTTGGAAAATATTTTTCCTCTTTCTTTATTTTTTTCTAAATCTTGCATATGTTATGATTCCTCATGTATGCATATATAATCATAATATAAGATATACCCATTCATTGTTTTCCCTTATTCTTTTTATTCCTTATCAAACATCATATTTTTTTCTCATGCATTTATATATATCACATACATTTAATTAATTTCAAAATATACAATGTAGGCTTAATATAAGGGTTATTACACATATTATGCACATAATTAAACAAAATTAACCTATATCATATAAAATGACATTTTTGCCCTTATGGCCAAAATTTACCTTTTTACCCTTATGGCTAAAAATTACATCATGAATCCTAATGAATTTCTTTATCCTTTTAAGCATAAATCACTTTAATTCTAATACCTTACACACTTATATAAGTAAAGGTTATTTAAATAACCTAACTCAAATTTATTTCAAGTATGTAAAGTATGAAATTCTTACATTTTATTTGCTAAATAGATGATTTAAGTTTATTCACCTTCTTTTCTTCTTTCTGGCAACCTTAATCAACCAAAAATATGATCATCCATCAAAACCCTAAACTTGACATATCTTAAAAATTAAATTTCTTACCTTAGAACTGATCAGAATTGACAGATCTACACTTTTTATAACTGGAGGCACTAGAAATTAGGTGGTTTAGCTAGGTTTTTTGGCGAATTTTGGTTAAGGGAAGCTTTACCTAAAAAAATAATGGAGTTCTCGGCAATTGATGAAGAGAATGAATAGGGTATATATTTTATAAGCCTTTTGGACCATTTTGCCCTTAACCTTTTTCATAAATTACTATTTTATCCTTAGCCAATTTCCAAAAACCCTTAGCACCACCATATAATTTCAAGTATGCCATTCAATTTTTATTCCCACTTTGTCCCTTGAATCTTTATAAAATGACCATTTTACCCCCTTTGAAAAATATTGCTCATTTAGTAGTTTTCTATAATTGTTTTGCAATTTCTTTACACAACAAGTCATAAAATCAACTCTAGGGGTAATTTTGGGAGTGGAGTTTACTGACACACCTGAATTCGGATGTTACATTTCTTCCCCCCTTAAAAGAATTTCGTCCTCGAAATTTAAACAAATAAATTGGGAAATCTCTCTCTCATTTGTTGCTCAACCTCCCATGTGGCTTCTTCCACCTTATGATTCTTCCATAATACTTTCACTAATGGAATTGTCTTATTTCGGAGCTCTTTATTTTTATGTCTAGTATCTGCACCGATTGCTCCCTATAAGCTAAATCTTCTTTTAATTCCACATCATCTGATTTTAAGACATGCGAAGGATCGCTAATGTACTTTCTCAATAAAGAAATATGAAATACATTATGAACTCGATCCATACTAGGTGGAAGTGCAAGTCTATAAGCCACCTTGCCCACTCTTTCTAAAATTTCAAATGGGCCAATAAATCTTGGAGCAAGTTTCCCTTTTCTCCTAAATCTCATCACGTGCTTATAAGGGGCTATTTTCACAAAAACTTTGTCACCCGGTTGAAACTCTACTTCTTTCCTTTTCAAATCTGCATAGCTCTTTTGTCTATCTTGAGCTTGCTTCATTCTAGTCTTGATAGTCTTTATATCTTCCACCATCCTCTAGGTTAACTCAGGCCCAAGAACTTGACTCAAATCATCTCGCTCTCCTATGTCATCCCAATGTAATGGGATCTACACTTTCATCCATAAAGAGCCTCATATGGTGCCATTTTAATAGTGGATTGATAACTATTATTATATGCAAATTCTATCAATGGAATTATTTCATGCCAAGTCATTTTGTAATCTAAGCAACAGGCCCTCAACATATCCTCTAGTATTTGATTCACCCTTTCTGTCTGGCCATCTGTTTGAGGATGATATGCTGTGCTAAGTGCCAGCCTCATACCCAATGCTCTTTGTAAGCTACCCCAAAAAGCTGAAACAAATCTGGGGTCTCTATCCGACACAATAGTTTTGGGTACACCATGTAATCTCACAATCTCCCGTATATAAATCTGGGCCAGTTGATTTGAAGCAAAACTATCTTTCATTGGAATAAAATAGGCCGATTTAGTCAATCTATCTATAATCACCCATAATGCATTATAGCCTTTTTGTACTCGAGGTAGGCCAATGATGAAATCCATTGAAATAACTTCCTATTTCCATTTAGGAATACTAAGTGGGTGAAGCAAACCTGAAGGTCTCTGATGCTTGGCCTTGGCCTGTTGACATACCAAGCACTTAGCTACATAGTCTCCAATATCTTTCTTCATACCTATCCACCAATAAGTTTTCTTTAAATCCTGGTACATCTTTACTCCCCTAGGGTGGGCAGTGTAAAGTGTATCATGTGTTTCACTCAAGATTTTCTTTCTCAATTCTAGATCTTGGGGAATACATACCCTGTTTCTGAACTTGAGCACTTCATCTATCATTTGAAACTCAGTTGCTTTCCCTTCACATATCTGTTGACTTATTTTCTGGCACCACAAATCTTCTACTTGCTTCTCTTTTATTTCATTGAAGAGATTAGGTTGAATTTCCAATCTGGCTACTTGACTTCTTATCACCTCAATTCGTTCCCTCTGAAACTCTTTCTGTAACTCTATCTGAATGGTGAGATAAGCTATGACAATCTTTCTACTCAAGGCATCAACTACCACATTTGCTTTACCCGGTTGATATTTAATATCACATTCATAATCTTTGACTAGCTCCAACCATCTTCTTTGTCTCATGTTCAAGTCTTTCTGAGTGAAGAAATATTTTAGACTTTTATGGTCAGTGTAGATATTACATTTTACTCCATATAAATAATGCCTCCAAATTTTTAAAGCAAAAACCACTGCTGCTAACTCTAAATCATGGGTAGAATAGCGTGTTTCATAATCTTTTAACTGCCGAGAGGCATACGCTATCACCTTACCCCTTTGCATCAGCATGGCTCCCAAGCCATTATGCGAGGCATCGCAATAAATATCATAATCTACACCTTCCTCTGGTAATACTAAAATAGGAGCTATAGTCAACCGCCTTTTTAGCTCTTGGAAACTCTTTTCATAATCATTAGTCCATATAAAAGGAGTTCCTTGTCTAGTAAGAGCTGTAAGTGGTTTGGCTAACTGAGCAAAACCTTGTACAAATCTTCTGTAATAATCGGCTAGCCCTAAAAAGCTTCTGATCTCTTTCATAGTCTTCGGCCTTGCTCATTCAAGTATTGTTTCTACTTTACTGGGGTCCACAACTATACCTTCCTTAGTAACCACGTGTCCCAAAAATATTACTTGATCCAACCAGAATTCACACTTAGAGAATTTGGCATACAATTTCTTTTCTTTCAATCTTTGTAGCACAAATCTCAAGTATTCGGCATATTCTTCTTCTGATTTAGAATATATCAAGATATCATCAATAAATACCACCAGGAATTTGTCAAGGCAATCATGAAATACTCGATTCATTAAATCCATAAAGATTGTTGGAGCATTAGTCAATCCAAAGGGCATTACCACAAACTCGTAGTGCTCGTAGCGGGTCCGAAAAGCTATCTTTGGAATATCCTACTCTACAATCCTCACTTGATGATAACCTGATCTCAAGTCAATTTTAGAAAACACTGAAGCTCATTTCAATTGATCAAATAAATCATCAATTCAAGGCAACGGGTATTTATTCTTCACTGTCAATTTATTCAACTCTCTGTAATCTATGCACATACGGAGCGAGCCATCTTTCTTTTTGACAAATAGTATAGGTGCTCCCCAAGGAGAGTGGCTAGGTCTAATAAAACCCTTATCTAAAAGTTCTTGCAACTGTTTCTTTAATTCTTGTAATTCAGCTGGAGCCATTCGATAAGGGGCTTTTGAAATTGGGGCTGAGCCAGGTTCTAACTCAATACTAAACTCCAACTCTCTCTCTGGAGGTAAACCAGGCAGCTCATCAGGAAAAATATCTGGGAAATCTTGTACTATTAGGACATCCTGAACACCCAATCTTTGAATATCACACTCATGTACCACATGAGCTAAATATCCCATACACCCTTTTTTTAACAATTTTTGTGCCTTTACACTACTGATCATCATACTAGGTTGATGACCCTCTCCGAAACTGAAGTGATCTCCATTATCGAGTTAGAATCGAGCCTTTTTCTTTTTATAGTCAATCTCGACTCCATATCTTTCTAAGAAATTCATGCCTAAGATAACATCAAAATCGGGCATATCAAAGACAATCAAGCCCACCTTTAACTCTCTCCCATGTATCACTACCTTCTGGTATTTTAGCATTTTATCTGTAATCACACTCCCCCCATATGGCATCTCAACTCTAATAGAATGGGTAGATCTAACAGGCACTAAACCTACCCTTTTAATAACCCCTGGTGCAATAAAGGAGTGTGTAGCTCCTGAATCAATCAATGCATATAAAGAAACAGAGTGAAAAAAAAAGCTGACCAGTAACTGCAGATGGACTTGTCTTCGTCTGACTATGGGTAGCTGTATAGACCCGTGCATTAGTACCTCTCTCTGGTTGCACTGGCAAAATTAGGTTTTGTGGTGGTTGTATCTGAACTGGCACTTCGGTACTCTGGCAATCTTTTGCTATATGCCCTGGCTGTCGGCATCTATAACAAATCACCTGTTTCTGCTGGTACCAACATTCCCCACTATGACGTCTCCCACAAATCTAACATTGGGGAATATTTTCTTTTCTAGGCTTCTTGTCACTCTTCCAACCTTTTCTACTTGTTTTTGACTGAAATTTTCTTTTTCCCCTATTGTTTCTGAAACTGGAGCCAATTGAACTACCTTCTAATGTTGTAACAGGTGCTGAAATAGTCAATGAAGTAGGTAAAGCTGACCGACTTGGCATCATTGTCTTAGGTGTTATCAATGATGGAGGTGTTGACATGGAAGATGCATTCCTGGGTAGCTTATTAATATATACCTCCAACCTCAATGCTCTCTCCAATGCTTCTTCATAAGTTTGAGGAGGTTGTGGTCCAGCTAGCACATGTAAGGCTATCTCCGGTCTAAGGCCCTGAAGAAATCTGTCTAGTCGGAGACTAGGTGTACTCACCATACCTGGAGCAAAACTAGATAAGACATCAAAACAGGTAGAATAATCCTTTACTGAACCTTCCCCCTGCTGCAAAGAAATAAACTCTTGAACTTTGACTGCTACCACATCAGCTATTCTGTATTGGGCCTCAAATGCTCTTCTAAAGTCTTGCCAGATCATCAGATCCACATTTCTGGTTTCTTTAACTAGGTCCTACCATACGCGGGCCTCTCCCCTTATCAAGAAACTAGTATACCAAACTTTTTCTCTATCAGTCATAGGAAATAAATCTATGGTACTTTCCACCTGTTTGATCCACTCATCAGCCACTAAAGGATCTTTGGTACCTTTAAATTCATGAGGGGTATGCTGACTAGGTAAGGAATAAATGGGCTCAAGTCGCCTTTGAGCTCTAATTTCTCCTCTCCCTTCATTCCTCATTTCATTTTTGATTTCTTCTATAACTTCCTCACGAATCTCACTTCTAATCTCATCTCGGATGGCATCTCTGGCTATATTTTCAGGTATGGGTCTATCTTGACTCTCAGTCAACACCCATTCATTGTTTTCCCTTATTCTTTTCATTCCTTATCAAATATCATATTCTTTTCTCATGCATTTATATATATCACATACATTTAATTAATTTCAAAATATACAATGTAGGCTTAATATAAGGGTTATTACACATATTATGCACATAATTAAACAAAATTAACCTATATCATATAAAATGACATTTTTGCCCTTATGACCAAAATTTACCTTTTTACCCTTATGGCTAAAAATTACATCATGAATCCTAATGAATTTTTTTTATCCTTTTAAGCATAAATCACTTTAATTCTAATACCTTACACACTTATATAAGTAAAGGTTATTTAAATAACCTAACTCAAATTTACTTCAAGTATGTAAAGTATGAAATTCTTACCTTTTATTTGCTAAATAGATGATTTAAGCTTATTCACCTTCTTTTCTTCTTTCTGGCAACCTTAATCAACCAAAAATATGATCATCCATCAAAACCCTAAACTTGACATATCTTAAAAATTAAATTTCTTACCTTAGAACTGATCAGAATTAACAGATCTACACTTTTTATAACTGGAGGCATTGGAAATTAGGTGGTTTAGCTAGGTTTTTTGGCGAATTTTGGTTAAGGGAAGCTTTAGCTAAAAAAATAATGGAGTTCTCGGCTATTGATGAAGAGAATGAATAGGGTATATATTTTATAAGCCTTTTGGACCATTTTGCCCTTAACTTTTCCATAAATTACTATTTTATCCTTAGCCAATTACCAAAAACCTTTAGCACCACCATATAATTTCAAGTATGCCATTCAATTTTTATTCCCACTTTGTCCCTTGAATCTTTATAAAATGACCATTTTACCCCCTTTGAAAAATATTGCTCATTTAGTAGTTTTCTATAATTCTTTTGCAATTTCTTTACACAACAAGTCATAAAATCAACTCTAGGGGTAATTTTGGAAGTGGAGTTTACTGACACACCTGAATTCGGATGTTACATGAAGACTTACTTGTTTACCTCCAAGCATTAACTTCCTTTTACTCTCTTCACAACGAATATTAGAAAAGACTTCTCAGAGTGATGGCAAAGGCTTTAACTCTATAAAAAACTTGAATACATGTTTCTTCTCGATAAGACTCTTCTACTTTAGGCCATTATTAAGACTTTCCCAATCAAAAAACTTGAGTCGATCTAGTTATTGCCAGTGACGATAAAACAGGTTGAAGTATTAGGTGACATTGAGGTCTTTTTGACAAAGATCATTAAGGTTGCTTTCTATCCTGAATAATTCTAATGTATTTTCTTTGTTAGTAAAAGTTTTCTTGGCTACATTCCAAATCTCTTTAGTCGTGTCGTAGAACATAAAATGTTTGCTAATTTCTATCGTCATGGAATTGATTAACCATGAGATCACCATGTTGATCTTAACATTACAAACTTTGAATTTAAGGCCTTCATTTGGTGATACGATTATAACTCCAGTAATGTAGTCTTATTTCCCTTTACCTCACATGTACATCAAAACTAATTGAAACCACTGAACATAGTTTGGGCCTAAGAGTTTTTGAATGGTGATGGGGGAATAGACACATCAGAACTACTAAGATTTAAAAATGTGGCAATTTCGGGAACAACAGTGATATCAAAGGAAAAAAGTTGGATGATGGTAGCTATAGGATCAATTTTTTAGAGATTTGGCTCTGATACCATAAAAAATATGAATAGAATTGTATTTCTCTCTTATTTTCAATTATCTCAATAGTACATAATTTATACATGTTCTAAACCCTAAATAAAGTAACAAAAATCAAAATAATTAACATAAAATATCACACAATAGGAAGACATATATTTAGAATATATTCTAACAGAGGAAATAATATATTCAAATATATTCTAACTAAAATAGATCACTTAAAGAAAAGGAAACAAAATAAGTGAGATCACACTAAATCTAAATAAAATCACAAAATCTTAGAATTATTCCACAAAAAGTAATAAAATATAAGGCACCATGTCTCATCTTAACATTCGTAAAACCACTAATAGCTAAGTGCACAAGTTGCAAAGGAAGTTCAACTCTTACAACTTTGTCAAATAGTTTTTTTATAGCTTTTCCAACTAGGTAATCCTCGTAAACAAGCAAGTTTAATTTTGTGATAAGTTCTAATAAACCTTTATTGGTCATTTTATTCATTCTATCTTGGACAATATGTCTTAATCTAGTATGTCATGTATTTGCATCCATATTTATACAATTAATAGTCATAAATAATAAAAAACTAACATTATTATCATAATCATAATGTATGGTGTCTAACACCATGAAACCATTTGAAAGAAAACCCGATCCATAAAAGCAAGTATGAGAATAAATTTTATTTGAGTTCTAAGAGAAATGTAAATTATATCCTAATTTTAATAAAACAAATATATAAACCAGATTTCACTAAATTTCTTAAGTGTTTAGGACTTTGTGTAGGTATAGGGTTTGACCACCTCACAAAACTAATTTGCATATGTCTATCTCTTTCACTTCAACTTTTGTATTATTGCCTACATAAATCCATCGTGTCTACCTCAAGATTCAATAAAACTCTATAAAAGCTCTCATGTTGTAAGCAGTATGGTTTGTGGCTTTTGAGTCTACAATCCACATAGGATGAGATTTAATTAATAAAATAGTATTGGAAATATAAATCTCATAATTTGAGATTGAATGAGACAATACTTTTTTTGGCTCCGTGTACTCACAGGCAAAGTGACCATTTTTGCCACAGTTATATTAGTTCATTTGGGTATTATTTCTTTTTCCAATGCACTTACCTCTTTTGAGATTGAATTGCTTATTCCTTTTCATTAGTCCTTGGACGATCTCTTTCCTTTTCTTGGACTTACGCCATTTTCTCTTTAAGCTAGAAAATTTCTTAAAATTGGACTCAACAACAAATGTATGAGCATTTAATCCAATAGCTTTTAGGAGCTTGTCTTCTAGCTCAAAGTGGTAAGCAATGTTTGAGAAAGTCCTAATGTTTTCAGTATGGGTCATGTAGATTTTTATGTATTCCTAATCATTGAGAAGAGATCATATAATAGTTTGAACTTGTTGCTCATCTGTCAGGTGATGCCCAACCGACATCATATTCAACATTTACCTCAAATACTACTTATCGTTTTATTGGGGACCTTTTTATAAGTGTCAAATATGATAGTTAATTGCTTGAGCTTGGAGACAGTGATTCCTCCAAAATTTTCCTTTAATGGCATCCATATGGCATATGCAGTCTTCTATTGGTTGTACTCATATACTAGGTCGTTATTCATGGAATTGATTAAAATTCCTCAAGTAGTTGAGTCTTTCTTTTTTCACATGTAATATACATCCATATCACGTTTGTGTTGGGCATTACGAGGGTTCTATTCCTAAACCAGCTAGGGCTATTTTATTTTGTAATTCATGACCTTTAAGGTCTCTTGTTAGTCAATAACATAATGGATTTTCAAGTGTCAGATGTTATAATTGTCCTCAATCAATTTCTTTCCTTTCTTCAAATCAACAATAATATTTTTAGATGTCATTGTTTATAAGACTATAAAGACATTAAATACAACGTCAATAACTAATGAAGATATATATACATCTATTATCACAATCGTGCATTAAAATTAGAAAAATCTCACATAAGACATATAATAAAAAGTTTACTATATTTCCAATCATCTTCTATGATCAAAATTCAATCCAATTGTGTTAATGTTAATTCTAAATAAGAATTTTATTTAATTTTACTAATATCAGAATTCTCACAAAACAACAAAACAATTATTTAATGAATAAACAAAGAAAAATAATAATAATGATGTAACATATATTTGTGTGTGTGTTTATATATATATATATATATATATGTATGTATGTATGTATTAACCATTGTGAATGGTTCAACATGGACATAAGTAGACCACATATCCTCTCCTTTTAGGTTAAGTATATGGGTTTATGTTTTAAATTTTTTATCTCTCATCTATAGTCCTAATGTGTGCTAATAGATTGTGAGATGGCCTCATCTTATAATTCAGATAATAGTCTTTAATTAATATATTCATCATATACATGAAAAATGGACAAAAATAAATTACACATGTATAACAAGACAAAAAAAAAAAAACATAAGTTGACATTTTATTTAACATTGTATAATTTAAAACATGTGCTTGAAAATATCGTTACATGTTTACCTAAGATGAAAAAGTGGTTATACAAGCTTTTACATGCAATAAGACCTACTAGTGTAATATCTCCCTTCAGAAGTACTACCTTTAGAAGGAAAGTGTTACTAAATTGATCACTAAAACACTTTATTTAAACAAGAACATAAAGAATAATAATAATTAATTGAACAAACTTTTTATTAAAATACCAAAAACATCTTTATAACATATCCAAAAGCGTAACAAAAGATATTTATTAACTTAAAACTACTAAAAGAATAAATTTGTCATAAAACTAGAATAAAACTTAATGTGAAATATAATATGTGAAATAACGAAATTGCCTTTCAGGTCTTTACTCCATTTGACCGTTATTCGTCCCATGATCGTCACGATCACCTGTACCTATACATATAAAAGTAAGGGGATGAATGCTAAACACTTAGTAAGTATGAGACTTTAACTAAATAGATCATTTCTAAATTTTTCAAAAATGCCCTTAACCCTAAACTTTGTCATCTAGAGATGGCATCAAACTCCCTACTGAACAATGAAAAGTCCTAATTACTGAACTGGTGCTCATACTTTACTTTAAAGTTACTAGGCTATATTTCTTACTTTTGAGTTAAACTGCATACCTGCATGGTTACTAAAAGACCACTCCCCCCAAATTTCTATCTAGTATGACATTATTGATTATGGTAAAAGCATCTAAATCTGAAAATCTAACTATAACTGAGTTGATCGGTTTGAATTGAATACAAGGATTCAACACCTTGTCTATATGAGTTATTACTTCCTAGCTCAGTTGTATTTTAATCGGCCTCTACTGCGAGTATCACCTTACTGTAGGTCCAATATTGAGAAAAATTTATCACAATGCCCCCTTTTAATGATCCTAGAATGGTTAGCATGTTTTAGCTTCCACTTTACTACTAGTTTATGCCTCTAAATACTTTTACTAGTTGGCATGTAAGGTACTACTATGTACCTTAAGACTTAGTTTATCTCTAGAGATGAACCTTCTCTTTCTAGCCTAGTTTCTAAGTCAAATTACTTTTCTTTCCTTTATACACAGGCATGTGTGCTACCTACACATGACCATATGTCTAGTTACTATTCATGCTAATTGTTTCTTCCCCAGAAGCTTTCTTTAGTTGTGCTAAGGATACTTACGATTTAACTACATGTCATAAATGACCATTGGCCAGTCGATAGCATCCAAGGGTCGTTGGGACACCACAAGAACTTGCCCCAAAGTTTGAGGGTCGTGCATACAAGCTCATGTCTCATACCATAAAACCATGTGTTGACTTCTAGGTTTCGGGAACAAGCCTAGAAACACACCATAATTGAGTTTCTACAAATCTTTTCATATCCAAAAGTATGTAATCATCAAGAAAACCTGTCTAACCATTCAAGAATCATGCTATGGTAATTAAAAGGTCATTCAACAATCAATTAAGGTTCTTTATGCTATCTTGAATCATAATTTTCTGTACAAATAGTGCATAAATACATGTATTAGTTAATTTCATGAATTTAATCTATTCTTGGAAGCATTATGGGTATCATATAATCTCTTTTTTCAATCAATGTTTATGCCACAATTGATATAACTTCATTAAATCACATTAACATGCATAAGCATATACTTTCCTGGCATAACCTCATCGAAAAAATGAAACTCATGCATCACAATCAATCCTACGACTCTCTTCTAACATACTTGAGTGGAAAGAGGTCCTCTTGTATCACAAGAATAACACAAATTCATAATTAGAGAAGGAGGATAGAGCCTACTTACCTTATTTTAGCAAGAGTATTGCATACAACCAGGCCTCCTTTCTGGTTTCCTCATTACCACGTCATTGAAGAGAGCTCATTTAAGATGCTACACGATAGTCAAGATATCAAACTTTGTTACTCTCTTACTTTTCTAGGGTTTTGGGTGATTTAGGGTTTTGAAATATGTCCCCCAAATCACTATGATTCACAAATTTATAAACCAATTATATGCCCAAACATACACGACCATGTTTCATTTATAAATTAAGATTACACTAAATCAGCTTGTCCAGTTGACATGGCAAAGACACACGGGCGTGGTCTTCCCCACACGTGGTCATGTGTCATCCTAAAGTCAACTCTTGATTTTTTCCCTTATGTTGACTTATGTGAAAGACTAAATTACCCTTGAGATGTACTTGTGGGTGTTACAACTAAATTTGAGTCAATGTGCTAATTTAAGAAAAAACATACTACCATATGCCAGTGGGATGGTTCCACACACTAAGCTAAACTTTCACACACTCTCACATGTCAAAACAGTGTCCCTACGCACTTTTACACACTAGAAAAGATCTTCATATGTCGTTTCACGCTGTTGTTAGACTTTTGACCATCAATCGATCAACCATTGATCTTTAACTAGTCAAACATTGACTATTGATCAATCAACCGACTTGTGGGTGTTGACCCAGGTCAAGCCACCCAGTTGATCATGTGGGTTGACTCATTGACTAATAGGTTTGGGAAATTTGTTGACCAAATAGGTCAGCTAATCAAAATTTTCCAATCCGATTGTAACTCATGCACATGATGAACCCTAATCTCTTAGTCATTTCAATTGGCCATCTTCCAACCATTGATCAACGATGAGAGGTTAGGGCTTTTGAAAAGCTCTTGTTGGCGGCCCTACTTTATCAAATGTTTGATAGTGACTCACTCGAATCTAGTAGAACCAAGGCATCTAAAGTCACAGTTTAGCAATAAATTTTGGCTTCTAATTTCGTCGATTCAGGGCTAAATTCAAGTAATTTTAAAAGCAAATCATGTAAAAATGATTCAGGATTAACCCTAACATGATTCTAGGCACCAATTTCATATAATTCACACAAATTGAATATTAACCCTAAATCTGAATTCAATTAAAATTAAGCCAAAAAATTAACTCAATCTAGAATTAATTTCTACATAAACATAGGCATGATTTTAGTTTAATCATCAACTAAATTTATAGGTTCTGATACCAATATTAGAAATTAAATATAGGATCAAAATTTATATACTTGGATTATAGTTATGCAAATATGGATTGTTGTTCTTCAAATTGGAATTGATATGAAGTGACAATAAGTATCCGCAACACAATTTGTTGCTTTATACTGTTGTGTTTTGTGTATTCTTCTTTCATCTGTGAAAATGACAAAAAGAAGAAGAATTATTTTCTTTTTGTGTAGTTTTGGTATTATGTGTGTGTTTATTGCGTTGGGAGTTAAACGACAGTTTTGAAACTTTAAATGAAATTCTCCCTTAACTATCATAGACAATAATGTAAAGTAACACATACTGCATATGAGTCAGGTCAATCGATCATGGGTGGACTAAGCCTAATAGAAGAAATATTATTTTCTTCATATTTAATAGTAAAACTATATATTATTGTGCCTAAGTGCGTTGCTATGTAAAACGAAACAAACCAAATATTCATTCAATTTTAAATAGGTAGATTCAGAGATGTTTACTACAACATATTGCAATATAATTCAAAATAGAAAATTATAAAACATTCAAACTTGCCTTTACATAAACTAACTTGTAAATGATTACCTAAAACACATAAGCTAAATAAAGAATGAATAAGAAGAACAGTAGTAGATAAATGAAATCTATAGTAAATCTTGACAAAATGCTGTCAACTTGATCATTTTAATAAAAAGAATGTATATGATTGATCGTAGCAGATGTCTCAAGATTAAAAAAAAAAATTATTACACTAATGCTTTAGAGAAAAAATTATCATCATAAATCATATATAAAAATAATATAACTTATTCTTTTAAAAATGAAAAAAAAAACTTTTAGTAAAAATAGTGACTGATTCGAAAATAAAACTTAAGAGGTTAATAAAAGTATAATATATATGAATTAATAAAAAATAATGAAATTTAATATAGAGATAATATAAAATTTTAGAAGTTACATATATATATATCGATTATTTTTCAAATAAGCGGGTCAACTGACCATCTTTAACTCCTTTTATGATTCTCCATTAGAAAAAATTAACAGAAACGAAACATTTAGAAATATGAATATTGATAAGGTAGGTAAGGTTGACTCCATAGATATAGGTCCACAAATAAAAGCTAAATACATAGATCAATCTCTCAAATTGAAAAAATAAAAAATCTAAAAAAAGTCTTTCTTACAAACTTCAACAACTTTTAAAATAAGATACAATATAAAAATACAAAATTATATAAACATTTTTTTAATATATAATTGGGTATATAGATATATGTCAATATATTATTAAATTAAAAATTAAATATCACACCACCACATAAGAATATATATTATAGGAAAATTAAAATAAATATCCATTTTGCCCCCCTTTAAGTAAAAATGTCCTCTTTCCTATTCCTAAATAAAAATGTTCACTTTTTAACCTTTTAGACAAAAATGCCCTAAAATTTTTTAAAATACCAAAACTACCCTTCGCCACTTCTACATAAACTCTTACTTATATTCATTTCTCACATCATTTAAACACTCACATTCACTTTCAGTTTTACTCAATATTTAATATTATAGGTTCATTCAAAAGAAAAAATTCATATTTCTAAATTTGAGTAAAAAATATCAATTTGTGAGAAAAAGGTATCTATACGAATCTAAACTTAAAACTTAATTTTATTTATTAAATCTTGCTCGTATGTTATATAAAGGAGGTATTTGGATATTTAATAATATTTTAGGAGGTTAAACAAAATATTAAAAAAATATAGGTGTATTTTGATATTAAGCAATGTATAAAGGTTTTAAATGAAATGTTAGAAAAGTATTAGGGTATTTTGATACAAGTCAACATATGAGGGTGTTAAATGAAATATTAGATAATTATAAGGGTTAAATAAAATGTTAGAAAAATATAGGGACATTTTGATATTAAACAATGTAAGAAGGTTTTAACTAGAATATTAGCAATATATAGAGACATTTTGATACAAGATAACATATGAGGGTGTTAAATAAAATATTAGAAAATATGGGGGCATTTTAATGTTAAACATTGTAAGAATGTTTTAAATGAAATGTTACGAATATATAGAGACATTTCGATACAAAACAACATACGATGGTATTAAATGAAATATTAGATAATTATAAGGGTTAAAAGAAATGTTAAAAATATGTGGGGGTATTTTGATATTAAATATTGTAAGAAAGTTTTAAATGAAATGTTAGGAATATATAGAGACATTTCAATACAAGCAACATTTGAGAGTATTAAATAAAATGTTAAATAATTATAGGAGGTTAAATAAAATGTTAGAGATATATGGGGGGCATCTTGATATTAAACATTATAAGAAAGT
Source organism: Mangifera indica (assembly GCF_011075055.1). Taxonomy (NCBI): domain Eukaryota; kingdom Viridiplantae; phylum Streptophyta; class Magnoliopsida; order Sapindales; family Anacardiaceae; genus Mangifera; species Mangifera indica. The sequence goes on along the minus strand of NC_058137.1, from coordinate 11,831,120 downwards.
TTTAAATGAAATGTTAGAAATATATAAAGGCATTTTGATACAAGACAACATATGAGGGTGTTAAATGAAATTTTAGATAATTATAGGGGGTTAATGAAATGTTAAAAAATATACGGGTATTTTGATATTAAACATTGTAAGATAATTTTAAATAAAATATTAGAAATATATAAAGACATTTTGATACAAGACAACATTTGAGGGGGTAAAATAAAATTTTAAATAAATATAGGGGTATTATGAAATTAGATAAAATATGAGAGTGTTAAAACAATAAACAGGCAACAAGAGGGCATTTACGATATTATAAGAATATCAAGTTCTTATATATTATAAAAATGGTTTATTTTGATATTTTATAATATATCAGGAAGTAAAAAAATATTAACAAAATATGAGGGTCATTTGGATATTAACAAATATATGTAATTAACTTTTTGGTTTCAAATAATGTATGAAGGTATTTAATGATATGTTGGAAAATTAAAAGTGACATATATATCAATAAATGGTTATAGATTTTTTTTTTTATAAATGTTTAATTTTTCCCTAAAATTTTTTATTATAGGATTAATAATTAAAATAGTTGATTATGTTGTTGTTTGTTTTTAAGGATAATAGATCCAATTTAATGAGAAAACAATAAAGTGTGTTGGAGGGTATAAACAATTAGCCAAAATTTCCTTTGGAACAACATTTATAAAATATAAATAAATAAATAAATATATATATATATATATATATATATATATATATATATATATATATATATATATATATATATATATATATATATATATATGTCTTGTTATCGTGGTTCGCTTGAAACGACATGTAACTTTTGCTTAAAAGTGTCGTGACTCATCCGAGATTCTTAATTCGCTATCCTCATGTTTTCTTTTATGAGAAATCTCCTGTTAAAAAACTTAAAGTTTATAAGAACTTCATAAAAATATATATAAAAACAGAGATAGAAATGAAAAATATCAAAAACAGATTTTCAAATTCGAAACTACATGTTGGAATATCTTAGAATGACAAAAACCAAAAAATTGAATGAAAATTCAATATATTAAATGTCAAAATACTCTACAATTGAATAAAATCGAAAAACTAAACTAAATTTTGAAAACTACATGTCCAAAAACCTTAAAATGATAAATATAAAAAAACAAATTCAAAATTTGAAAACTACACATTGAAATATTTTAGAATGATAAAAACTAAAAAATCGATTGAAAATTTGAAAATTACATGTCAATATACCTTAAAATTGAAAAAAAATCAAAAAACAGAATTAAAATTTGAAAACTACAAGTTGAAAAACTTTAAAATGATAAATATCAAAAAACGGACTTGAAATTCAAAAACTACAAGTTAAAATACCTTAGAATGACAAAAATTGAAAAATAGATCAAAAATTAGGAAATTTCATATCGAAATACTTTAAAATGACAAAAATAAAAAAAGGGAACCAAAGGCCAAACACTAAATTTTGAAATATTCTAGAATAGCAAAAATTAGAAAATTTATATAAAATAACAAAATTATATGTTGAAATACCTTAAAATGATGAATATATCGAAAATGAGACTTGAAATTTGAAAAATAAACGTCAAAATACCTTAAGATGACAAAACCAAAAATCAATTTGAAATTAAAAAATACATATTGAAATATCCTAGAATCACAAAAACCAAAAAATTGAGCTCAAATTTGAAAACTATATATCAAAAAACCTAAGTATGAGAAATATGGAAAAACGGATCTAAAATTCAAAAAGCACACATCGAAAAACCCTAAAATGAAAAAAATTAACAAATCAATCTGAAATTCAAAAACAACATATCTGAAAATCATAAAATGAAAACATAAAAAAAAATAGACATAAAATTCAAAAATTATACGTTTAAAAACCCTTAAATGACAAACATCAAAAAACTAATTTGAAATTTAAAAATAACACGTTTGAAATCATAGAATTAAAACATCAAAAAATAAACGTAAAATTTGAAAACTACATGTTTAAAAACACTAAAATGACAAACATAAAAAAACCGATCTGAAATTTGAAAACAACACGTCTAAAAATCATAAAATGAAAATATTGAATAACAAATATAAAATTCGAAAACTACATATTGAAAGCCATATAAGTTAGAAAAATTGAAAGAACGAGTTGAAATTTAAAAATTACATGTTGAAAACCCTTAAATGAGAAAGGCGAAAATAAAATTCAATATCTACGCGTATAAAAACCCTTTATCTAAACAAACTATCAATTTTCCCCTTTAACATTTTTTAATTCTCCAATAGGTGCTAAAATTTTAGAGTAACATCAATTTGCCCCTATAACATTTCCTCATTGTCTCAAAGGTCCTAAATATTTATAAAATGTTTAAAAACTCGCAATTCTCCCCCCTCGAGGGTTCGCACAAATGTGTAATTGTTAAAAAATCAACATTCCCCCCCCCCCCCCCCCCTTCGGTGCTCCTTTAGGGGAAACTATTCCAAAACTTGTAATTTACCACTTCGTTGGCATTCCACATATCTCCCCTCGTATAAATACTATTTAAAAACTCACATTCCCCCCTCTCTCCCGAAAAATATTTCTCAAACCTAGGATTCTCTGGGTTTGAGAACACCCCCAAGGTGAATGTAGACTTAAAAATCGATAATTTCTTTGACCAAAGTCACAGTTTCCAATTACTAATTCAACAAAAAAACAATTGTACACCTACTTAAATACAATAACCCTAAACTAATTCATCAAAAAAAAAACTAAGAATCAAGCCATAAAATCAATATTTCATATCTAGAAACCCTAAACTAAAATCGCGCAAAATCTTATTCTAAATCTATTAAAGTTATACATAAAATGATTTAAACAAGATAAAAGATGATTTACTCACTTTTTTTTGTTATTTTTGTCATTAAAAAATATCAAAAATTTTGTCTAAATATCGAAGAACCTTTACTATGAGAGATTTGTGGGATTTCATTTTGTGCATAATTGAGCGGGAAAATTTTTGTTGAGAGTATGAAAATTTTTTGTCTCTTATATGAGGGCATTTTGGTAATTTCAAGTAAATAAGGTATTTTTCTTGAGTCCAAAAAAAAAAGACAATTTTGCTTAAACTCATGTTTACACTAATTGTTTTAATTTCCCTATATTATATATGTATCATTGTGAATTTAAAAAAAAAAAAAAAGGCATTCACGTTACATACTCATTAAAAATATATATATACTTTGTCCGATAAGGCTTTAGAACTGTACCTAACCAAAAATGGCTCGTCGCTATTTGTCAAAACACTACAGCCAAATCAAAACCTGAATTGTTCTATTTTTTTTTTTTTATTTTTTTCAATTGGCCCAATGACAAAAAGGAACGTGGGATAGGCAGTAATTATTGTAAAATGCAAAAAATAAATTGCTCTTGTATATTCTTTTATAAAAATATCGCACTTTCATCGAATAAACAACTATGAATTGCAGAACACAAGCACTATGAAGTCTACCCATTCTTCAAACCCATTTTGGGGCTCATATGTGCAGACACTAGTAATCTAAGTTCATAAGATAATAAAAGTTATATACTTTCTGAGAATAACATAACGGAACTTCCAAATTGTTTCGTCACAAAAATAGTGTGATATTAAATTAATTTTTAAATCCAAATTAATTTTATTTTTAGAAAACATGATTTCTTCTTTAAAATAATTATTTCAATAAAACTTTATAAAAGAAAAGCCCCTACCGCACTAAAAGTTTTATTGACGTTATTCTCGAAAGATACAACAATCCACTGGTCATCTAGGTGTGCAACTAAAAGAATCCTCAAATCAAATAATTTTCGAAGAATGCTTGCAAGAAAGGTTAAATAATTTTGACTAGGTCTAAGTAATTTTTTAAAGAAAACATAGCTAGGAGAGAGGTAATTGGTGTTGTTTTCCAAAAAGAAAGTACAAATACTGAAAATTTTGATCTTTTTAAGGAGAAAATAAAGAGATGTTGTCTCATTCCTAAAGAATAGGTCTTCTTTACCTTTTTCCAATCAAATTTTTAGGGAAAATTAAACATTTTACAATTTTTGGATCCGCCTATACAAATCTATCACCATTTTTACTTTTAAAATAGGCCAAAGGACAATTTCCCACCCAAACTATGCTGAATTCTCAAAGTTTCCCTTGTTAATTTTGAAAATCCTATTTATCCACTCATGAGCTGTTAAACTTAACTGAGTCCATTGGTTATATCATTTCTCCCCCCCCCCCCCCCTCAAACCCTAAAAACTAACACTTTCCTCCTAGCCTAAATTTTCAAAAACTACATTTTCCCCCTAAGGTTTCTAAACTTCAGATCCAATTTTTTGACGACGATCAGCGATCTCCAAGCACCTACTCTCCCTTTCTGATGACCTCTCCTTTCGGTCGTACACTTCAACACTGTATGGCGTCGTCGTCGATGAAGACGATGTGTCTTCGTCGAGACAAAGATAAATCATCTTCGTCTCTGATGAAGACAAGTTGTCTTCGTTCAGAGACAAAGACAACGTCTTCGTTGATGATGAAGACACGTCGTCTTTGTCGATGACGATGCCTAGGAGAGGAAGACACTACATGGTCAGAAAGAGGAGACATTGGAGAGGAAGAGACATCGCCTGGAGATCGTCGTTCATTGTCAAAAAATTTAATCCGAAAGTTTGGAAAACCTAAGGGGGAAAATGTTGTTTTTGAAAACTTGGGTTAGGGGAAAAATTTTAGTTGTTAGGGTTTGGGGGTAAAAAGTAAATCAAATTTAAGTTTATTTTTAATATTATAGATAAAATGATGATTTTGCCCTTGAATCCGTCAACCTAACATTTTTTTAACAACTCATGGGTAGGTAAATAGGCTTTTCAAAGTTAACGGGTGGGAATTTGTAGAAAAAGCATACCTTGGGTGGGAAATAGTCCTTTTGGCCTTTAAAATATTTATACCACAGAAATAATAGACAACCTAAAATACCCCTGCATTTAACCAATCTTCTGAAACTGTATAAGTGAACTATTCATGCATGAAAAAACCATATAGGTGATCTTTCATCTTTGTTCATGTGTGACTAGTCCTCTGAGTTGTGAAGCACAAGATTCATCTCCACCCAGAATTACTGATGCTAACAATGTTGTGAAATGCAACATTCATCTCCCCGATGTAACATTCATCTCCACCCAAACACAACTGACACCACATATCTAACCCAACACAATAAACGCTGACAATGTTGCAATGGTAGGTTAGTTGAGTTTTTCTTTCTGTTTGGAACAATAATTAATAGATTGTTGACGATTGCTACTTTTTCACTAGATTTAAGGTTTGGGTATAAAAAAATATGAAATTTATTTGTTATAAATAAAGGGTTTTTTGTCAAATGATATGTTATAAAAAAATAATTATGTGTTATACTTTTTATGCTTGATATGTTGGTTGTGATATGGATTTGCATGATTTGAGTTGGTAGTTTTGTATGGAAGAATAGGTAGACGAGAAAATTTGAGGGTCACTTAGACCAAACAATCTTACCTAGACTAGGCAACCTCACCTAGCTGTATTGTTCATAGGATTGTAAATATTTTTTTGTGGGATTTAGGATTTAGGATCAGAGTAATTGATGTTTTAGTTATTTGGTCAGAGATTCACAACATCAAGAAGGCACCTATAGGTTTCAAGTGGCCTATACACTTCAAGTGCAAATGATGCTTTGTATGAAGAAGGACACAGTGAGTGACATAAATGACAAACTCATGATGACCCAAAAAGAGATGTTTCAAACCACATCTTTTAGGCACTTCATGGAATTTGAGGAAACTCGATTTAACACCATACTTATATATATGGTGCTACTTGTTTAATTAACCGTATGGACCTGACGTAAGATATTTGGTTTAGAATAAATGATGTTCATGTTTGTTTCAACTTTGTGGAGTTAGCTATAGTGATTGGTCTCAACTTTGATCATGATACAGACATGTCCACCTACATTAATTGTTCAAAAATACCTTAATTAAAGGAGAAATACTTTTTAGGTGTTAATAGGTCATTAACTTATTTGGACATTCAGAGGGTAGTTGAGTTATAGATATAAGGAGACAATGACATAGATGTTGTGAAGTTTGTGTATTGTATTTATTGCATGTTGGACTATTAGGGGTGGACAATAAGAATGTCATCAAAGATTGCTTCCTGCACTTAGTTAATGATCTTAATATGTTTAGTTGCTACCTTTGGGGTTCGGTGGTATGGACTAAGACAATAGATTCCATGCAGTAGGGCATATATACAATGTACAAGGAATCTCTACAAAAATGTCTATTTATAACAGGTCAACCGCTTTGTTTAATTACCCGATTATAGGATTCCCAATTGCATTCAAAGTAAGAATCACATAATCCATCAAGTTAGATTAGTGCATACAATTATAAATACTAACCATAATTATTGTCTTTTATGCAGTATTGGATTTATGAAATACTGGGAACCTAGCACCTTTTTTTGTCTCCAAGCAAATGATAGGGTCCTCTATATGCTTAAGGAGGACTATTGTCCTACCAATGTGAGAAGATGTTATAGCAATTTTGGATGCATCTCCGATAAGTAGATCATTCATACTTTTCTAGTTGATTTTTTGATATTACATTTGCTTACTTTTAACAAGTTTTCATTCTATTCCAAGAGGTTATTACACCTATATTACATCCAATACAAGTTGAGTAGAAGATCAAGTGGTATATATGAGCATTACAGTTTATAGGATATAAGGCACCAACTACCTCAAATAGTAATAAGGAGGTGACAGAATCTGATGATGATGAGGATGCTCATTATACATGTCCTCTTACTTTTAAGCTCGCAACTGCCTTTGCCATTCCTCATATTTAGATGTCTCTTATACAATTGTCCAACCTTTTACTCTCTAGTGCCTCCCCCTATGTAAATGTCCCTTGTATGGGTGTCCAACCCTTTGATCTCTAATGCATCCTTCATGTATGGGTCTCCCTTGCATAGATATTAACCTACCTTGCCTTCCTATGAGAGTTTTAAAAGGTTTCTCCCTATAGTGGTATCTTGGGGGATTGTTTATAGTAACTCATTGCACAATACACCTTAATTATTTGCTATTGGATCTAACAACTCTTTAACTAACACAAATCGATGATGTTGGGAAAGATGCAACAAATCCTTTAGCAATCCTTATTAATGTACCAAATGAAAATTCTAGAGGATTAATATGTTTAGAGATCATATTAGTCTAAGTTTATGATAGTTACCTTTTTCATTCTTTACCTGTATTTATATATGTTATCATGAAATGACATGTATGAAAAATGTCTATGAAGATGTGCCCCTATAGTAGGATATGCCCTAGTAGGATGATATGGCTCAGTAAGAGTATGTACCCTTATAAGAAAAAAGTTAAGAAAGCTCGCATTGGTCCAAAATAGTCAGCATTCAGTCATGTTCTAAAGAAAGGTAAATAGCTTATTAGTCTGTTCATTGATCAAACAAAGACATGGTGGACTATTACAATAATAGACAATACACCTATTAATGTCTTGAACGAAGACACAAAGCCCATTGTTGTAATAAACCTGACATTGATACAGTTTTTCTCAACATTCAATCTATGGTACCATAATGCATCAGATAATGATTGCAAACGTGTCTTTCTCATTGGACCCAATAGTAGCATTAGACATATAAATTAGCAAAGTGCCTTCTGGAGGCTAAAGAACTTGATATACACTTGTCTTATAAGTTTACTTATTTTATATTGCATCATTCAACTTATGATCTCTTATCTTTTCCAACACAACATATCAAATATTTCCTCAGAATACTTTGTCATGACTTTTGGGATAGTAATTGAACAATAACATCTACTCAGTTTATGGCACATCTACCATCCCATATGTGAGAGTTCAAAGAGTTGGAATTAGAAATGAAGTGGTTGTTTTTTTCCCTACATCAAATCCATGGCTTCTCTCTCCAACCGCACAATAAATACTTTTGGCCATAAAGTTTGGTCGAGAAGGTAGTATACTTTTACTTGTTCGTAATGTGATACGATGTTACATTAATTTTAATCTACACTTCGTGATAGGCATACTCCCCTATCAACTTTGACAACCAACACTAGGTTTATGGTGAATTGGTTTTAAAGAATTGGACGATGTATGCATATGACTCTACAGAATATACAACAACTAAAGGAAAATTTATAAAGTTAATGGCACCATATAGATTATTGTCATACATTATTGTGACTAGCAATTTCTATCAAGTTATGGCTATTTAGCCACCACCCAGACTGACCAAGTTAAAATTCAAGAGTGTCCAAGATGTTCTGAAGTAGGAGCCAGCATCGAGAGATTGTGTAGTTCTTATGCTTATGTTTATAGAGTATCTTGTGTAGAATGTAATACCTATAGATAAGCCTAAAGGTATTTTAATATTTTTCCCTTGATTTTAATTGAGTTAATTAAAGTTTCCTAGAGTGATACACATTTGTATGTGGGGGCATACATGACCATGTATTGTTAACATAATTTAAATTTTGGATAGGATTGTGATCACAATAAAATCAAAATGAATTTTCATAGTTGTGTGACATGACACACATCCATGTATAATGGCTACACGCTCGTGTGTTGCATCTAAGAGAAAAAATAGAAATGCTTTTAACCTAATCTCTCATATTATTCTTACCCATAGTTGCAATCCAAATGAGATACTAGTGAGAGGAGAGATTTTCAATCACTTGAAAGAGTCGTCGATAGTTAGAATTTCTCGTAACCATGCTAAGAGCTTGCTTAAGCCTCAAAAGGCAAGTAAGTGGTGACTTTTAATTAAATAGAATTTATGATAATGTTTGATTAGGGCTGAAAGCATGAAATTGTGCCCTTGAATTTCTATCAAGAATATGAAAATGGCTTGATTCATGTTAATTGATGCTTGAAATGGATGAGAAATATATGTATAGCTTTGATGTTGTTGTTGTTAGGTCAAAAACCATGATTATGGACATCTTTGTTATATTGAACTTAATTGAATGTTTCCTTGATAAACAAATTAATAAGGAACTTATGAAGATTTTAATAGTGTTAATGTGTGTGTATATTATGTTGAATAGATAGAGATGCTTTCTAAGATGATGTTAGGGTAGAAACTTGTTTGACGATGATGAATGTTAATGGATTGAATGATTGGATGTGTGATTGCCAACATCTAGTTGGAATAGTGCAAAAACCATGTGTTGCGATCAAGTCAGATTCGAGTTAAAAATTAGAAAAGTTAAGGAAATTGGTTTACATCTAATTCGGTAGTAGCTATGTGTAAAAGTGGCAAGATAAGTAAAACGATAGGGTTGGATACCCATAAGATGGATCAAGCACTCGACACAAAGGTGCATAACCACTTAGTTTAGTTTGGTTGTGCATAGTAAAAGATTATGGCTTTTTAGATATTTTCTCACATGGTCAATAGGATGTATCGTATATGTACCCATGGTAGGGACCATTCTAGGATAGATTAGACAACAGTTTTGATTAGCTTATATGATAAGGAAAGAGATTACTATCAGATTTTTTTCCATGTGATCAAGATTTCCAGTTAACTAGCCTAATAGGTCATATGATATATGCATAAGGCACAATAGATAATGACAAGCATTGTGCTTATGCTTTCATTAAGGCATTAGATATGTCAATATCAACTTAGGTCTTAGCAATCTTTGTGGACAGGTTATGTTAGGGCATAAAAGTGCCAAGTTGTAACTATATCTAGATTCACAGATGGAACATTAGGTTTATCAATTTTGTGAGTATTCAAAGTGTTGAGAGGTTTTCGACTTATTGAGTATTTTCACTCACATGTTCTTTCTTGTTGTTTTACAAGTAGAGGTAAGTAGTGGGACATGCGGGAGAGCCAGTAGTCTAGCAAGTAGTTGCGTGATGGTAAAGGGCATAACTATCATGTTTAGACATTCTTTCCATTTATGTATTTTGAACATTTCAATTACAGTTTGATATTGTTTATGCATAATAACTATTCTAATGGAGTTTTTAGACATTTCTTACATTTATGAATTTTAATAAATGAGGTATTTATTTAAATTTCACATTTTTTAACGCTTGAATATTTATGACCATGCATTAAATTACAATGTTTTAAATTAAATAGCTTAGTCTTGCATGTCTCTTCAGATCATATTCCAAGTAAGGATATGTATTTGAAGAGGAGTGCAATACTGAATCTTACGTTTTACTTTATAGCCAAACATTCGAAGTTGCTTAGGAAATGAGTGACCATGTGCCTATTTCATGAGAGGACATTTGGTATGAAATATTTTATGCTCATGTTATACATTTACATGACTTATTGACATTTTCTTTAATGAATATTTTGTGTGCCTATATAGATATTGAGGACTATGATTAATGGAGGGTGCAAACCGTTGTTGGCAATTTATGTCATTTGTATTTATGTTTGGACAATTTATTTTATCAATCACTTTTTATTTATATATTCTTTCTCCTATTTTTTTAACATGGTTAGACTACTTCAACATTTTTATATGCATAAATAATGACTTAAATGAAGCAGAAATCAGATGGTCACTTCAGTGTCCATTATGTAGTAAAGATAATCACTGATGCAATATAAACTTGTATTGTATTAGCTTGAAGTGCATTCCATAATTTCAATTATACAAGTCATTCCATGGTTATCCATTATACAAAGCATTAGTACATAGGAACTTTGAGTCACTTTTTTTGTATCCGAGCTAGATCATGCATATGTATTTCTAAGAGAAAGAGGCTTAGAAATGTAGATATTGATGTGCAAAACCATAATCAACATCTATATGTCTAAGCCTTTATCTTTTAGATCGTGGACCTCCAATAGTTCTTCAAATGCTTCAAACTGCCATTGCATGTGGTTAATAAATTAAGTTGTTGTTGCTTAAAACAAATTAAGTTAGTTGATTAATCTTTAATAAATCATAAACTAAACCCCAAGCAAATTAAAGTGGCAAATTATTTCAGCATTAAATTATATTAAAAGTCAATACACAAAATAAACCAAAATAAACTATTTGGTTGGCTGGGGTAGGTATTAGCTATGATGACCTCATTCTCAATCACTACCAAATTCATAGGATAAGGTAACAATAGGCACCAAAGTTAGACTCAAACAATTCAGTCTAATTTGTCTGAGCTAAAGGCCTTAGATGCAAATACGTAGTTGAACTTCCTCCCCTTGTGATGACCTCCTTGCGTGGCTAAACAAATGACCTAACCATCATCGATGCATCATAGATGGATAAATCACCAACAAATTAATTGGTTATGCCTGACCCTCTACTAGATTAACATCTTCTCTGTATACCTTTTGTAAATATTCTATTAAGTAGTATACTTTTACTTATAAAAAACAGTCAACAGGTTATTGAATCATGCCACAACAATGATGTGTGAACATGGAATATGGGAAAGCTTATATTTTCCACACTCACACGTCTGTTACACAAGATCAATGATGGATACATGTTGTTGCATGTCATAGACTTTGTATTTGTAAAGGTTGATTGGGTTGCCATATTGGGATTTACCTATAATATTCTTTTTATGGAAACATTGAAATCAGTAAGATGATATGCCTTAACGGCCCTCCAAGATAATTTCTCAGTGTGCTTGGTTTTTTTGTACTGTGAACACGTGTTACCTTTTAATGGTAGTTACAAAAATCGTAGATGACATTAGGCAAATGTTTGCCACTGACACAATGATTGTATAATGTTGATATAAAATTATGGCAAAGTTTGGGACGTAACCAATGCACATATGTAGGTATCTCAAGAATGGTGTCCACTTCTACTCTTTCATTTCCTTCGATACCAAATATGGATAAATTTGATTATAATTGTCTTTAGCAATAATAATGAAAAGCATACCAAGGTACTTCCTTTTAAATGTGAAGCATTAATGTAAATCACTAGGTGACAAAATTGTTAAAACCCTTTTATCAAAGAACCCAATGCCATGAAGAAAAACTAAAACTTATTTTCCATGTCAATGTCAATATGTATTACGGTTCCTATGTTTCATAACTCTATATTGTGACAATACTCAAGTAAAAGCATGAAAGACTTCTTAGGGAAACTTTGTAATGCATTTATTGCATATTTCCTGGTGTGCCACCCTTGTATGTATCGTATATTGATCTTGTACCTATTTGTCATATTAGAAATAATTTTCTTCAGTCAATAATATGGTTTAGCCATAAACATTGATTAAAGATGGTCTTCAAAGCTAGGCACCAACCTGTCTATAATAAGTCAATATTTGATCTTATTAACAAGTATGTGCATCCCCTATAAACCATAGCACCCAAAAGTCTCCATCTTTGTCCTTTGTTTCCTATACTTGTCAGTTATAATATGCTCTACTACATACTTAGTCTCCCATCATATCCCATCAAAGTAACTTACTCTTCATTGAAAACATGCCTTAAACGTATATCTTTTAAATAATGTTTTCAATTCTGTCTTCGAATTATAAAAAGCCTATTTCTTTTAAATAATTGTCTCATTGTGTTTCATGATTACTAATACTCGCATTTTTAGCATCTATAGTGGGCTTAAGTACCCACTAAAATGGATTAGGATCTAGAATGTGACTTATATATACTTCATGATTTACGAAACCATGATGTCTTGTGTTACACTTGACCCCACCATTACAATGATTCGTTTGACTTCTTTGAACGAATTCTTATACATTGTACATTTTAGGGTATTGGATCAATACATTGTATATGTCATTAGCATCCACAAACCTGTTGAATTGATCATCATCGTCATCATCATCATTACCCTTACTGTCATCACCACTCTCCGTATTATCACTATGATTCATATCATACTCTCAGAAACTGTATGGTTGTGCCTAGTTGTATGTCAAATAATCCTCCATTTCTTCCTCATCAACCTCATCTTCTTGTAGATTGTCTTCTTTTGGTACAACTCTCGATAACATAAAGTTGTGTTGATTTGTTTGCTTCTTCTACCACTACCACATCTAACACATACTGAAGAAAATCATCTCATCTCATATAGCTTCCCACTTATCTTTTTATTAAAAAAAATATTGTGCACATTTTTAACTTCAATTGCTTCTAAGACGATAATATATTTTCACTACAATCCTTTGAAATCAGTACTTGTGTCAATATAGTTTACTCTTCATCCTTACCAACTTATCTTATTACATTGTCATATTTGTTAATCTATTGCCCCCTAAAACGTATCATAAATGTGATCTTTTCTATCTTTTACTAAAAATAAACCTATAACATAAGCAAATAAATTTGGAAAAATAATTGGGAAGGTTTGGAAGAACAAGTAGGCAAGGTTGCTTAGGATCAGTGGCCTCACCAAACCCACCTACTCATTGTTCTTCATTTAGACACTATTTTTTTATTTATTTAACACATCATTTCACCTAATCTAATCAACATTTTTTTTGGAAAAAAAACTATCAGTAATCTAACTAATTTAACTGATACAAAACAACATTTATAATAATATTTCATTTCCCAGAAATCCCATAACTTGTTTACTTGACATTATTTGATTTTCAATTGTAAAAAAAAGATATATATACATAAGATTAAGGGTTTGGAACAATATTAACCTAGATTAGGATGAGTTTTTTGCAAGATCTTTACAAAACACCTACTATTTTATGATCAAAAGTCGTCTAAGTCTTGTCTTTTTAAGTAGAAGACAAGGGTGATCTTGGTATTATGCCAGACTTTATGGCATAAATATTTAGTGAATAAAATGTGTGGTATATTTGTATAGGTGGGGTGTTTCAAGGGTAAAATTTTCAATTTCCTAATTTTTAATTAGAAAATCCTACAATGTTTGATAAAAGAAGGAAAAGAAAACTATAATGAATAGATTTGTTCCAAATATAGCTAAGATTGGACTAGAACATCTAGAAGGTTAGGCTGAAAACAATATTTTGGTATTTTATTTTTATTATTATAAAGATCAAAACATAACCACCAAAGTTGTGAGAAGATGATCTCTGACTAGGGATAGCAATTTCAACCTAATTTTAGGGATTTCCAGCTTGCTCTAACCTTGTCAAAAAGGGGTTCTCCAATAACAATGGGGACAAAGACAAAAGGAAAAATATCCTCGCAATCAAGGACAAGGATATGTGTGTCCCTTTACCCCCCTTTTTTTAATCTAATACATAATATATTCTGAATAGTTATTACAAAATTGCCTTAAATCTAATATATATTTACTAAAAAATACACACTTAATAGTTTTTATTACAAAATTTCTACCCATCTTTTAACCCTAACTATAAATCATCTCTTTCTTTCTATGTTTTGTTTAACATAACATTTTATTTTTCTTTTATTATAATTAATTTTGCTTTTGAAATTGATTATTGCATGTTATTTTTTAAAATGTTGTTTTGTATCAATATGAAAAGCTACTAATGAAGGGATTGATTATTGCATATTGTTAGATTTTGTGAATGCTATTGATTTTTTTTAAAAAGAAAACTTTGGATTTGATCTAAAGTAACAAGTGAATATTTTGTGAAAAAGCAACAAGTAATATTTTGGGAAAACATGATGATTATTTTATCTACTAAAAAACAAGAAAAAACATAAAAATTATAGTTGCGGATACGAAGAGGAGATTTTGTTTCCATAATGACGAGGAAGGGATGGGGAGAGGATGGAGATCACTTGTCATCCCCATAACAGGGATGGGCCAAGGACAGAGATTGAAATCTTCTACAGGAACGGGGATGGAGATTGATATCCCCCCCCTGTCGCTCCCATTATCATCCTTATCTCTAACTCTTACATGTGATGAACATCAAAATTCTGATTTATGGTATGTAAGTTTACCGGAAAAATATGAAATTTTTTAATAAGTTATTTTTGTTTTGTAAGATAAGAAATCTAGTTACATCATATTATTCCTAATATATATAAACAAATGAAGCAATCTTAATGAAATACTTACCTAAAAAAAAAAAAAAACCATGTTAATGAGATATTTTCTCAACCTCAAGACGGCCTTTTATTCTTCCATTGGCTGTTTTCTAATATTCTTGTAATTAAAGCGAAGCCAAAAAAAGCCGACTTCCAAATATTAGGTTAATTTTTTTATGCTTAAACCCTCTAATTAATCGCTAATTTGTCTGGTCATAATCTAAACAAAATTTGCCTAAATAATAAATTATCCTCACGAATTCTCAAGGATAGATCGCTTACAATTTTTTTATTTATATTTTTATTCTTCATTCGCAGGTTAAAATTTTCAGATTGTTTGCATAAAAAAACTTAATATTTATTTATTAGATAATTTTATTATATTGTTTTTGACATCTCCATCCCTGATGTTATTATATATGCAATTAAAGGGCTGTTCTCTTGGTGACTCTGCTTAAGTTCTTAATATACGAGTGCAGAAATTTAGTTTAAAGAAAAAAAAAAAAAAAACATTTTGAGGGAGATGGAAATGGTGGAGGAAGTGGTCATAGTTGGTGCAGGAATTGCAGGGTTGGCAACCGCGGTGGCCTTGAGGAGAGTCGGGGTTCAAGCCATGGTGCTTGAGAGAGCCGATGGGCTACGAGCCACTGGCACAGCCCTAACCCTCCATCCAAATGCATGGCTTGCTCTTGATGCTCTCGGCGTTTCTCACAAGCTCACTTCCCTTTATTCTCCTTTCAAAAAGTATATATTTTGCTAATCTTTATTTTAATTTCTCCTTATTAATATTTCACAAACCTATAGAAAATATTCCCTTTAATTCAGGGGTCGCATGATAAATATTGATCTTGGAACTGATCGGAGATTCCCTTTGAAGGGAATAGCAAATGAGTGAGTTAATCAGATTCATGATTTATTTATAATTTCTTATGAAATTAACTACTACTAAATATGATAACTTTTAGCTAATTGAGCTTATTAATTTTATATGTAATAGAGAGCATGGACCGCGATCAGTGCATCGGAAAACGCTATTAAATGCTTTGGTTGATGAATTACCAGCTGACACAATTCGATTTTGTTCAAAGCTGGCTGCAATTCAAACAGAAGAACAAGAAGGTTTAACCATTGTCATATTGAGAATGGAAGATGGAACCATCATCAAAACAAAGGTCCAAATGGAAATCAATTCTTTAAAAAACAATTTTAAAAAATATACTTAAATATTATATTCGAATTCTTAAACAAATAGGTATTATAGATTTTGATAGGATGTGATGGGGTGCACTCGGTGGTGGCACGGTTTCTAAGACTCGCAGAAGCAGTGAAGTCAGGGCGATCAGCAGCCCGTGGGTTAGCTGTGTTTCCTGAAGGCCATGGGCTGGAATCTGAAGTACAACAGTTGAAATATATGGACAAAAGAGGTGGGATTATTCCTATCAATGATAAGGAGGTTTACTGGTATCTCAATTGTATGTCTTCAGCCAAAGGTATATTACTTACCATTTTGTTTATGTGTAGCCGTCTTCCTCTTTCGCAATGATTTAGAAGCTGTGAAAATATTTCTTTTAATATTTATTGCCGGCCCGTTATAAAAGTCGGCAATTATTTAAATAGTTCCAATAATTTTTTAGAGAAATCTGTACTACTAATAAGAATATTATTATTACATATTTTTTAACTTAATAATTTCCAATTTTTAATGGATGACATGATAGTTTCTAATCATTTTCGAGTTTCATGTTTTGTTTTTCTCTTTAGTAATGTCAAATGACAACCTTTTTTGTATATTTTATGAATAAATTATGTTTAAGATTTTATCTTTTAATGTCAATATACGTATATCATTGTTTTCAATTAAATATTGAGAGTATTTAAAATATATATATACATATATACCACGCTGAGGTAATAAAATGACAGTTTGAATAAATATTTAATTAATTATTTTTTATAATTAAAAAACTTATAAATTTTAAATATATTATTAAGAGAATATTTTTGAAAATATATCAATAATATTAGCTTAATCAAATACAAAACTAATTTATAGACAATGGTCTTTTAGAAATATTTAACTAAAATAATATTTTAATATTATTTTATTAATATAAATTAAAATATAATATTATATATATATATCAATTTTAATAAAAAATTATAATAATTTATACAGAATAATCTTTTATTTTTAATAATAAAAGATTTCCAAACACTGAACATCTTTTTGCATGGCTTTTTATACTATTATATTAAATCACATTTCGGTAAGTCATTTTGCATAAAAGGCTTTATATTAACTTTTTAAACTTTTTACAGGTGCAATATTATTCTTTCAAAAAATGTGAATAATCTCAGGAAGATTAATCGTATATATATTATTAAAATGGGAAAATATAAGGAATTTTTAGTGTTTTGTTCTTTTGCAGGAGCTGAAAAGTTTGGAAATCCAGAATTGATCCTGAGAGAAGTAACCGAGAATTACGCCAGGAACTTCCCTCAACATTACCTCGAAATCATTAAGCATTCTGATCTTTCAACAGTGACATGGGTTCCACTGATGTTCAGATATCCCTGGAACGTTATCCTCGGAAACATTAGTAAAGGAAACGTAACGGTGGCTGGAGATGCTATGCACCCCATGACACCTGATTTCGGACAGGGTGGCTGCGCCGCCCTGGAAGACGCCGTTGTGTTAGGCCGATACATTGGTAACTCAATCATCGCCAATGGAGACTTCTGCCTGAGGATATTGCTCCTGCCTTAGCGGGATATGCTACGGAAAGAAGATGGCGTGCAGCTTGGTTGATTACAGGATCCTACGCATTCTGGTGGCTTCAACAAAGTGAACTGAAATGGTGGATGAAATTCTTCAGAACTGCAATTTTTGTTCTGATTTCGATTTTCTCTCTTTTTAATTCAAACTATAATTGTGGGAATCTGCCTAGTGGTTCTTGTGATAAATCAGGTGGTAACTCAATGAAGATACATTGAAGTACGCAAGTATACTTTACGTGTATGGGACAAACATAATGGTATATTGAGAAGATACTTGTTTTATATAATTGTAATATGTAATTTGTTGAGACTTGCGTTCTTATTAATAAGAAAATTCAAAAGGTTTCAGAGTATGTTACTTGTATTTTCTCTTTCACACATTATTTCCTAAACACACGTTTCCTATTTGAGTTGTGAATGAAATTATTTGAGAGAAATATTACATCCACCTTAAGATTTTGGAAAATTATTGTAGGTCCTACGTTTTAAAATGTTAGATTTACCCAAGAGTAGTAGTTATCCTCAGTATAACTATACTTTTTAAGAATTAACTCTTACAGTTGCTATTGAGACAGAGAAATAGAAGAAAAATATTAATGAAAAATGGCGGAGCAAGAGGTGCCAGAATATAATGGACTTATAAATGTGGAGATCGAAGTTCATATTATACAAAATCAATTAATTTAGGTTAAAGTCCAATTCACCACACTTATATACCACTCACTTTACTCATTTTTATTAAATATGTGAGTCTTTTCTTTTAGTCTCTAACAACCTCCCTCAAGTGTAACCACTATAAGTTGTTAAGCTCGTCGTTTAGCTAGGTCTGTTTGGACGGGTGTGTTGTCATTTGTATCTAGGAACACTTTAGGCTATTAAACCCGCTATCTGGCTTGTGTTTTGATACCATGTGCAAATATGATTTAGAAATGGCAAATAATTAAGCAAATGAATCAGAAAGGATAATTAGCAGTAAGAGAGATAAGGAGAGAAGGCAAAGAGTCTAGAAAGGTGGGAGAGAGAATTTTTATTAAAAGTGGGAAAAATTATTTTATAGATCAGTATAAGCCCAAGTTTGATGAATAATGTTTTAATCCAAGCAATTTTTGTGGTTGTGTATGTTAGTGCTCTGTATTCAGCTTCAGTGGATGATAAAGCAACAACCTTTTGCTTCTTGGAACACCACTGAATCATGTGCAGCGGTTTTTTTTTTTCTTTTTATATTTGCTAAGCAGCTAGAACCATGGCTTAGTATTATTATCTCATATACTAATCTGGTTGTGGCTTTTATACGCATATACCTATTTGGAGTTGCTTTTGTTAGATTTATTTACATAAACTTGAATTAATAAATCAATCAATTAAATTTCATAGGATCTACGCATAGATTATAAAATATTGAATTAATCTTTAGGATTTTAGAAATATCTGGATCTCTATACAATTTGAAACTGAAAAACCTATTGAAATCACCTGAAATTATTTGTGGAGATCACCTCTCGATGTGACTTGGTCTTCTACTCCAAAAACCTCCCTGAATGATAGCTTTGAATGGATAAGTTATACTGCAGTTATACTACATTAGGTTTTAGAGTAGGGATCTAGTTAATTTATAGTAGGTTAATTGACCCCTCATCTAAGTCCAATAAACCTTACGACCCACACTTATGCTGTCCACCTAGATCATAACTTTTAAGTGTATTGGGTTTATCTTTATTGATCACTTAAGTCCATCTTTAAACTAGCATTGGACTATTCAATTACTCGGTTTTATTAAACAAACTATAATTAATGTTAGCCCATATCAGAAAATTTTTAACATTCTCCCACTTGGGCAACATTAATTATTTCTATTTTATTTTATTTTAAGAAAAGAAAACAATTTTGACTCTCTGGTAATTAACATTTTTAACTTCAAGTAACCACTATTTAAAAAAAAACACAAAATACTTCAAAGATAAATTACACTTTAATAAACAATCCAATTAATAATCAAGTCAACACGGATCAAATCTGGAAGTGTGGTAGAAATAACACCCAACAATGTGATCATAAACATGTGTTATATCTCTGTCAGTTCTCTTTATGATTTCTCTTTGACCTTATGTTTCAAAAGAAACAAGAAAAATCCCTTTACTTCTAACGAAGTCTATATGTTTCAACTTTGCTCGAGACTCGTGAAACATACACATACACATACAACTATCATACTCAAGAGAAACCTTATCTTAAGACACATGTTGTACCTTAACCGTATATTATGCATACATTCATAGACAAATAAATATGTCAATATGATCATGATCAATGAATAAACAAATAATAAATAACAAAAATCTATAAAACAATGATAATAAAAACTCCCACTAACCCTAGATATCAAAAGACCTTAAACACCCTCATATTTTCAACACAATTTTATGGGTTATTGGTCTTATTCATTTTGGTTAAGGGCTTAAACCTTTCAATTTTGCATTTTTTTTATATTTTAGTCTAATGTCTTCTTTTTTTTTTTATGAGGTTCCTGACTATAATATATTTTATTTGTATGTTTCAATCTATTAATGGTCTTTTACTTAATTGTACTGCTATAGAGTCAACACTAAGTAGTTCAATTACAAATTGAATGTCTATAGTTGATGCTACTACTAATGACTATTTTGTGTTTTTTCCAAATATGGCCCATTCAACAAGTATAATACTATATCCAAATTGATTAGCTTATCTTTACACCAAAATGTTGATCTTTCGCAAACATCTCATTACCTCTTAAACTACTACCTAATAATCAAGCTTGGATTTGAGATGTATAAATTGAGAACCTTGAATGCAAAAGTTACTTGTGTATTCATCAAGCTTCAAGTAGTATCATTATCAGTGACATTTCCAATAGATTCCCTTTCTACCTTATTCTTTATACAATGTTTTATGTCAAGCTTATCTCATTTCACAACAAGAATATTGTTTGCCTTACAATTTTCAAGTTGAGCATTTTAAGCACACATTTCAAGTGTGCATTTTAGATAAACCACTAGGTTCATGAGTCCTTTCATAATGGATCTTCATACCAAGAACAAATGATGTCTTTTGAAGATCCTTTGCATCAAACATCTTGGATAAGATTGACTTAATCTCATGGAACAAATTCATATTGCCACAATCATTATATTGAACCATACTATCAAATAAATTTGCTCCCACTAATCTTCATATTGTTATATTGATCCAATTCATTTCATATGAAGTTATGAGCAATTGCACTTTATTAAATCTGAGATACTATTGTCAATACTTTTATTTCAATTGTAGATAGATTTCTCAAGATCACATATGAAATGTTTCATCCCTTATGCTTATGATAAACCTGATTGCACTATACAGACTTCTTTACTAAGGCTTTCATTCAGAAAGACAACTTTAGCATTCACTTTTTATAGCTCTAATCCAAGTGATCTTTCAATGTCATAGGGTCTCATTTGCTGAGATACGTATAATAATTCTTGATGATGACAAATCGTCATTTTATAATAGACAATCCTATTAGAATTTTCATACCTTCATCAACTGTATTTGACTTATCTATTTAGGGAAACGTCCTTTAAGGTTATCTCAGATTTCATTAGACTTTGTAATCTTTATTGATTCCCATTATTGATTTTAGCTATGACATTATCTAATCTTATAACATTTCAAGAATTGGATGTTAATCACTTTAGTACCTTAATTGAGATAATAACTTTGACATATATATAAAGAAATCCATTAAGAAAATACTAAGTTATTTTGGCAACTTTACCCCATGAACACTTCCCACGTTTACTTCTCATTATAATTTTAAGCCTAAGACTGAGTTTTATAACAATACCATTTTGGAGTCCTAAGATCTTAAAAATTTTAATAAAATATCCATTACGCCCATATTTCTAACCTTAATGTCCACACAATTTTTAACTTAAATATGGCTCCCACTTACTTAGCCTTTATCTACTGACCAACTTTACATCCAAAACCTTAATCCTTTGGGCAATCAAAACTAGTACCTTTTATTATTACTCTTTCCTTTACAATTAAGTATCAATTGAACAATCAAGCCTACCATTAAGGCTTCTTCACTCTATGTTTTCCTTATTCAAGAACATTTATGAATTAGATTAATAGTACTTCGTATTTGATTCTAAACCATACTAATCTTAATTTGATTGAAGTCAAAAGTGAGTCTTATGGTGCCTTTTAAAAACTAACACATACCCATCAATCTTTGACTCCTTTAGGACTATCATACCTTCTCAGAGTCTTACTAATTAAAGAGTATCTCCAATATTGTGAGACATTTAGTAATCCTCAAGATAAACCTTCAACGAGTAATCAACAAGAGATTCCTTATGACAAACAGCCTTAACTTGATGGATTTCTCCCACTCAACCTAGAAATCCTTTTATTCAATATGACTTTCATCTTGAGCTTAGATGGTTCATCAACTCACTAGGCCAAAGATATATCCTTAATTAGCAATGCAAAATCAACTTTTATCTCTAACTCTTTAAAGTTAGAGTCAATCAAAACCTCAATTGTGGTTTTATTATTATTGTTCACAATGATGAAGTCTATTAGAGATGGACATAATAAATAAACAATATCATTGGCAATAAATAGCTTGAAAATCTTATAAGCTATTATCCATGAAGGTTCTAGGAGCATCATCATATAATCACCTTTGCGCAAAGAATACAACATACAATTAGGACCCTCAAGCATAAGGTTATAAATAAGAAGAACAAAAAATTTTGGAAAGTTTATCACCTTTGGGCAGATAAACCCTCTAAGTTCCTGCTCTCTTTTATACTAATAGAAAAACATGTCAATTGAAAAATCACAATCACCTTTGGTGAATTGAATTTTTGACAATCAATGCAATTCCACAAACACCTTATGCAACCATCAATTTTAACACACAATAACCACCTTCGGGTAGGAAATTGTATGTGTCAATTGGAGAATGTCTCTTTCACCAAATATAGAAATTTTGCAAGCTTCAATGAATGCATCGTTTTGGCAACCAGTACATTTTCAAAATTAACTTTATGGATTAAAAACCAAAAATGTATCATTGCTGAAAAAAAAATTTTATAAGTCTCAATAATGTACCACTTTGGTGATTACTATCATGAAAACTCACAAAAATATTCTAATGATACTAAATATTATTGTCCTAAGTAAAATTTCATGAGACACAATATTTTATTGTCTCTGACAATCTTCTTTAAATTATTGCATCTATTCCAATGAACAATAATCTTTACTTTAGAGGAGTATTTTATGCCACAATACTTAACCTAAAATTCAATTCTTCTTCAAATAGAGACTTACAAGATGTCCAACATGTCTTTATATGTCACAATAAGTCATTCACATGCAACCATATAAAACCTTTCATGTGTTTTATGTACCCTAAGAAAATTTTAAACTTTATTAGATGTTATCAAAGGATTTTGACACACACAAACATGTCAAAATGATTCTTTATGCATGCATATGTACATGTTAGGAACAAATTACACATAATCACATGCAATCACTCAATATAATTCATCATTTATATGCATTGACATGTTTTCAGAAGACTGTACATGTTATTTACACAAACTACAAGTTTGTATGTACCTTTAACGCACCGAACATACCTTTAGAACATGAACACACACCTCGCGCCCATCCAAAAGCACTCCACGTGCCTCATGAGTCACTAGAATAGTTTCACACGCTATTAGAAGATTGTCACGCGCTTCCACTATAGTTCACACTCTTGCACGTGCCTCTAGACATGCTCCACACGCTCTCACACACTAGGTACAATGGACACATGCTCTCTTACACATATAAAGTTTCCATGCTTTTGCATGCGCCATCAGATTCTTCCATATGTCTAAACACATAGATGCAACTTCCACATGAGGCATACTCTTCAGTCGTCTTTCACGCCCATGATATCATGCACTTTGGGTTGGGTAATCAGTCGACACACAAGTCGGGTCAAAGCAACTCGTGTTGATTTTAACCAGATCCTTATGACCCAATTTGACTTTGACTAGGTTAAACTTAACCATTTGCTTGCGGGTCAGGTTTACCCAACCCAATTTTGACCCAAGACTTCAAAAACCCTAACCACCAAAATCAGTCACTCCAATAATTCAAAAGCCGACCTCAGTCGTCCAATCAAATTCTTCAACAGTAAGAGAGAAGACGACGACTTACTTTGGTTATTTCCTGCTGATCTCATCATCGGATGTCGCCAATATTCCCCTAAAGAGATTGACGTATTTTTCTTGCTAAGTTGGTCAACAGTAACAGTTCTAGCCTCTGATGGAAAGGCATAGGAAAATGGCTCAAGCTGGTGGTATCCTGACGATTGCTTCCATCAGAACCTCATCGCAATGGTATAACATAATGAAGAAAGCCAACTGGTGACAGTTTAGCCCTTAATTCTGATCTTTTTATTTTATTTTTAATTAATTCAGAAATTTCAAATCTGCTTTCGGGTAAAAACAATGTCGAATTTAGAAATCAAATCAACCAAACTAAAATTCAACTTTTAAAAAACAAAATCATAGATTATCAAACTCTAATTTCAAGATTTAATTGATCAATTTAAAATCCAAATTTCAAATAAGCACTCTAAGATAAAACCCTAATCTCAAAATAAACCAAGTGCATAATTTCTAATTTCCAGAGTTTGATTTATACATAAATTTAATACACCAACCTGAAATTCATTTTTCAATTTCTGAAATCTAGGATTGCATAATTCAAAGATCAGGATTTGAGTCATCAATTGAAACCCTAAAATTGAAATTGAATCAATCCCTAATTTAAAATTTTAAGCTATAATTCTGATTCAAGAACCCTAACTCCATTTACTAGATTTGAGGGAATTTTGGCTTGATATTCTCTTGAGTGGGTTCATCCTAAGTTTGTTTTGTCCAGGGTAATGAGAGTCACATCCAAACTATGGTATTTAAAATCATAAATATCCAGATTCTATAACCTAATGCGTTTAGCTTTGATACCACATGTTAGATTTATTTACATAAACTTGAATTGATAAATCAATCAATTAAATTCCATAAGATTTACGCATAGATTATAAAATACTAAATTAATCTTTAGAGTTTTAGAAATATCTAGATCTCTATACAATTTGAAACTGAAAAACCAATTGAAATCACTTGAAATTATTTACGGAGATCACCTTTTGATGTGACTTGGTCTTCTAGTATAAAAACCTGCTTGAATGACAGCTTTGAATGGGTAAGTTTTATTACAATTATACTACATTAGGTTTTAGAGCAGAGACCTAACCAATTTATAGTAGGTTAATTGACCCCCTTATCAAGGTCCAATAAACCTTACGACCCACACTTGTGTTGTCCACTCAGATCATAAACTTTAAGTGTATTCGGCTTATCTTTATTGATCATTTAAGTTCATCTTTAAACTGGCATTAGACTATTCAATTACCCGGTTTTATTAAACAAAACTATAATTAATGTTAGCCCACATCAGAAAATTTCTAATAGCTTTGTCATCAATTTTGATGAGTATATTCATGTTCTACTACTTATTAATCCTTTCTACTTTGTTTTTCGGTTGACTTTGCCTTTTGTTTATCTTACTCTTTCATTTTCCCTACACCTTTGTTTAGTGGGTCAATTGCCTAGTGCACACTTCTAATTCAACCTCAGATATTCCAGGTATATTTCTAATATCCCATGCTTGTTAACTTTTCTAAAAATATAAGGTGAAAAAAAAAGATGACAAAAGTGAAGAAAAAATAGGAGAGTAAAATGAGAAAAGAAAATAAAGGAAAAAAAAAAGAGAAAATAAAAGAAAGAAAAGAAGAAAAAGAGGATTAAAGAGAGTTCGTAGTATCTAGTTTGCCAAATCCAATCTCCTTTAAGTTGATCAGAGAACAGAAGTGTTGAAATCTGTAAGCTTGGAGAAGGTCTAGATTAAGGGGGAAAGTTGTCATGTGTAAGTGAGAAAAAGTTTTTGAACTGTATAGCACTCAATTGAAATCTAAATGGAAATGTTGAGATCTGGAGTAGGTCCAAATTAAGAGGGGATGTTAGCATATATGTCTAAAAGAGACAGTTTTTGAACTGTATAACACTCAGTTGAAATTTGAATGGAAGTGTTGAGATCTAGAGCAAGTCCAAATTAAGGGGGATTTTTAGCATATGTGGCTAAAAGTGACAGTTTTTGAATTGTATTGTACTTAGTTGATATGTGAAAATAGTATGGTCCCTATTATTTATTTCATAACAATTAAAGGTTTTTCTTGTAATTGTACCACCCAAGTATATAAAAGGCAATGACTTATCTATAAAATAATTTTTCCCACTTTTAATAAAAATTCTCTCTCCCATATTTCTAGACTTTTTGCCTTCTTTCCTCATCTCTCTTACTGTCGATTATCCTTCTTGATTTGTTTACTTAATTGTTTGCCATTTCTTGATTTGAAATCATGTTTGCACAAGAGGTGGTAATAATTGGTCCTAGAATGGCAAAGTTGGCCACGATGGTGGCTTTGCCAAGTCTTGGAATTTAAGCCTTCATTTCAGAGCACCATAAAATCTCAAGGCCTTCGAACCAGTGGTTCAACCTTTTAACCCTCTCCTTGAGCGCATGGCTTACTCATGATGCCTTGTTATATCTCACAAGTTTTGTTTCCTATGTTTCTTTGAAGATGTAATATTAACCATTCACAATTTTGTCAATTTATTTGTTTTAGGGATATTAAAAATAACACTTTTTGGATCCATTGATACATTTTTACCACACTTTTTTTCATTGAAGAATTATACCACTTTGTTAGTTAAATATAAAAACTACCTTTTTCTTCATCTTTTTAAACACAAGCAATAGACGTTTTTTTCAACACTGAAAAAGCAAAATATATTTTTGGAAATCTTGCAGATAATTCATCCTAGTCAAGGTTAGTGTTGATCTATACCCCTTTCTTCTATATTTGTTTATGTAATAGTTACAATTTAAAGATTGTATACTAAAGTAATTGATTTAAGATAAAATTTAGTAATGTAGTTAGAAAAATTGTAAAAATAATAACATTTATTCCATATTTTGTTTGTAGAATGTTATTATATGTGTATGTTAAAAGAGTTAAAGTACTGATTGGTAGGTCAAATGGGACGAGAATGTTCACTAAAAATGGTGTGTGTAGTTTTTTTTTTTTTTTTGTATTCTAAAAGAAAAGAAATAAAATGATCGGCTTCAGGCTATAGGCGAGATCACCTATAGCTTGTAGACGAGATCACCTACCAAGTGTAGGAGATCTCGTATGTTCCCTTTTTACAAAAACTTTGAATGTATCCCATTTTGATTTTGCTTGACAATGCAAGTTGTTTTTAGGTAAAAATGGGAAAAGCCAGATTTATTTTTTGTTTCGTAAGGAATTAGATTACAGGTAATGATAATGTAATGAAATATGTCAATGGGAAGGACAAACTGACCTGTATAGACACAAATGTTGATTTCAAAGGATTTGTAGGCAAAATATGCAATTGTCTCATATTTAATCGGAGTCGAGCAAATATTCACATATTTATCACAAGTGATGCATCAATGGGTTCTATTGAGGTCGAAGACAATGATGATCTTGAGTATGTAATGATGCAAGCAAGAAGTTTATGAGGATTGATAAAACTTTATGTTACCCAAACTCCAATTGAAGGAAAAGACAATCAATTAGACAAAGAAGTCCATGTGACAGAAAGAGAGGATCATCACATATATGATTGGGCAGAACCATAAATTTTCCAAGAGTATGATGTGAATCATAGTGATAGAGATAACTGTGACGATGTGGATGAGGACTATAATCTTGAGGATAATGACGATGATATGATGATGACAACATGGATTGCATACTAAGCAAAGACGTTATGAGAAGTCCAATCAATGAGGGGGCTGAGTCTAGTATGAGACGTCATGACTTCATAGATATGAGAACATATTCAAGTCATATTCATAATCCTATTCCAGTGGGTTTTTAAGCCAACTGTGAATGTTGAGAACACTTGTATTAATAATTAGGAAACATAAAGTACAACAGTTTAAGAGTAATGGGCATTTATGATTTGAAAGTTGAATTAGTAACTTTATTTAAGAGATATGCTTTAGAGACAGGCATCCAATGGAAAATGTTTACTTTGACATGAAATGTTATCAAATCAGGTGTGTAGATCATCAATGCAAGTGGTAGGCATAAGCTAGAAAGAAGGAGGATAGATTTGAGCACTATGAAAAGATGATCGATACGAAGCATAACATCCTAAAGTAACATACAAATTATTGATCTATTTTGTGGACTCCTTATCAGATGACATGGTAGGTATCTTTTCTCCCCTGAACTCTAACGCCCTCATATATCACTTCGTCTCCCAATCAAGCAATGTTAGAGCAATACAATTGTAATGAGAACCTAAAATAAACAAAACAAAACTTTGTTATAAGTTAACAAAACATATCTTATATTCTATTATATAAGTTAACAAAACTTTGTTGAAGGTGTGCCCATAATTGCTTCAGTTTCATCCTAGTTTGGAAGGAAAATGATCCTTCATTTAAGCATTCATGGGACACGATCATCTATGATGAGTAACACATGTGGCGATAGGTTGCTCACTGTCTTATAAATCTAAAACTGTATTAAAAAAGGACAATAAGTTGGTTAGTGCTAATGATAACATGTAATCAAACTACTTTCTTGATTGATAATGCATTACTTACCTGGAATGCAATAGGAAAACCCATAACTAGGTAATTGACAATAAGGGTTGGACTCGTGTAGGTATCATACTTCTGTAGGCAATACTTATATCTTTCATGTATACCTCATCACATGGAGTCTACTATCTTGTTCTCTGATAACACATCCCATGGATATCAACTAAATGCATCTAGATTGTCAGCGAGATGCAACATTTGATTGGATGTCATGTTGCTATTGTCTATCCTTAAAAGAAGGAATATGCTAAATACAAAACTATAAACTTTACAATATCTCATCATTATCACCCCAAATTTGGTCATTAACCGCCCCTTCGATGTCTTGATACCGTTATGATCTACTAAGCCTTGGCAAGTATTTGTAGCATCAATCTTAGGCTTCCTAAACAATTCACATAGTGCGACACGTTTGTGTCATCTCTAAATAAAAGACTAGTGACAAGTGTAAACTCTGTTAGGTTGAAGCATACTTCCACACTGTTCATTCAAAACCATAGTTCTCTATCATGTTGCCCTCAATTAAAGCAAGTCTCTTCCAAACACAAGAATCGGCCAAAT